>NC_139021.1:155244970-156444970 GCF_964662115.1 Mustela nivalis
AAATCTCACAGAGTGAGGAAAACAGAGTGAGTCATCTCCATGTTGATAAGGAGACTGCGGATGAGGGCACCGTGCTGGGAGGTAGGTATCAGATGGTGCCTTTTCTAAATTAGTCAGTGGAGCGATGAGAACGATTTTTTCCCATGACGTTCAGTAATCACGGGAGATAGAGGGTGATGAGCTCCCCGTTTTAGTGACGGCCACAAGTACGATCTAATGTTTACTTCCCCAAGCCAGGGAGGAAAAAGAAAAGCAAAAGGGGTTCCTCACTCTCTATTTGTGGTCACTAGATGGAAAAGGAGAAAAATATCTTGTTTTTACACGTGGCCGACAAATGTGATAAAACTTCCTGTTGGAAAAGTACAAAATCAAATGTGTAAATCTCCTGGAGAAATACCAACACCTCAAAAATGTCGCTGCTGCCAGAGAGGAACAGCATGTCTTTGCAGGACGCGATAACTTGGGCTGGGAAGTGGCCGAATGAAACGTTGGTGACACAAACCAATACAGCCATCCAGGGAGTTACTTTTAGACAGTGACCCCTGCGCAGGTAGCCTTGCACAGCATACACCCCACAGCAGTACCGGAGCCTGCAGCCTTGGTCTGAGACCCTGACTTCCAGCCTTCGCTTACAGACAGGTGACAACTCATACAAACTGCACCTTCAGCATTTCCCTCCAGTAGCTGAGATCCTTAAAGAAAATGAGTTTGGGCTGCTTTTAAATTAGACTGAGCTCTGGGGTTAGAAACCATCCACCATTTCGTTCCAAATTCTATCTCCTATTCCTCAATGCGACAATCCTTTGCTTCAAAGGGCGGCAGAGAGAGGTCCAGTAGAGACAGCAACGATTTGTGGTGCAACTCGTGGCAAGCCCACCACCTCACCTCAAATTCACATTTTGTCTGAAGCTGCAGAATAAAATATCAGCCAGAAACAGCCTTAAATCCTTTCTGAAAGAAGGGAAGGAAGGAGGAAAGAAAGCAATTGGACTAACTGATATATGCAAAAGATATGCAAAAATTTGAAATTCAAGTTAAAGAAGCCTAGTCCCAACCTGCTGAAGAACGTGGAGCCCCGGAACAAGTGAAGGCAATGTCTCCCATCAAAATGTACATCGAGCAGGAGCACTCCGAGAACCAAGTAATGAAGAACTTGAAGCTTTCTATTTCTAGATCATGTATTAAGAGCGAAAAGGGATACTTATGCTTTTTAAAGGTAACACATAAACGTGATACAAAAAGAAATCAGAAGTTGTTAAAAAACAAAACAACGGAGTATATTCAAAGATCTTACTGGTTTTATCCACTGAGTCACGAATTGGGTGGCCTCCCATCTAGTAGAAAGGCGCTCTGAGGAGCTATACAAAATGGAAGACATTTTTAAGGCAGAAGGAGGTGGGGCAAAGAAGTTATTCTAGCAAAAAGTGGACTATCCCAGGCAAGGTCACCTTCCTTTGGAGTAAGGAGGGAGGGGCGGTGGGGGCGGGTCCTATCAGGCAGATTCCCTCCTCACTAGTGCTGACTGGGTAACTCCAGATTGACTGTTGAAGGTTACAGAGGTAGGCTAGGTATTAAGTCTTGGTTTGCAGACATGGGCCTTAGCACAAGTCACTCCACTTTGGACTTTTTTTTTTTTTCCCCTAAAGTATGAAAGGGTATAGAATGGAAAGTAAGCACCCTTCCTGCACCATCGCCCTTCTCAAAGTGCTACTCCTCTCTCGCATCATTTCCTGAGATGGTCTGCATGTGTACCAGCACACTGAGGCACTGTTTTGCTTTTCAACTGAAGGAGAATACCACCACTTTTTTTTAATGCCTGACTACTCACTCAGTCTCTGGGGACATGAAAAGGTACCAGTTTTGTTTTGTTTTGTTTTTTTAATCCCTAAAAGCACTTACTAAGAAGGAATCAGAGAAGAGAAATCCTCCTTCGCTGATTATCAGTAAATTTCATTCTTTTTAAGCATATTTAAGTTCTACTCTATGATAAAAAACAAATTAAAACCCAGGTTGGTGTCAATCGTCACAAATACCATTCCATTGAAACCTCCATTTTGCCATAAACCACTGGTTATGGATAGAGAATGTTATGTAATCAGTGCATAGTAGATGCCCCAGAAGTCCCACTGAGAATATTTTCAGTGAAATACAAGGGCCTGGAAATACACAAAATGCAAGTTAGGGATGCCCATTGCCCAAGTGACTTGAAACAGCACATTCCAGAAGGTTGCATATCACACTGCCCTCAACAGCTGCACAGGTTTCCTCTTGTCATGTCCACAAAAGGAATGAAAAGACCAGGCCTAGGAAAGGGTGACAGTGTCCTCAAAGAAGGGATTCCGAAAAGATCCTGAAAAACCTCTGGGGAGGGCTCAGCTGAGAGGCTCTTGAGGGCAGTCAGAGATGAAGTCTAGGGGGACAGGGAGGTGACCGGCTGACTTTGAGGGGCGACTTCAGGAAGGTGGTAAAAATGTCTATGGAGCCTGGAGATAACGAGACTGAAGAAACTCACCAGGTAGCGCAAAAATAGAGAGGAACTCAATGAGAATGTGCAGGTAGCTCAATGGGGCGATTTCTCTTAGAAAGGGACAAAACCAATACGGAATGGCTGCATTTTGTGCCTAAAGCCCACAAACAAATACAAATGTGTAGGATTCAAGACAGATTCCTCCTGTCAGTCGAGGACAGTTGATGGATACGGGTGCTCCCTGAAATGCATCTCTCTCCAACAACCATCATGGTCTACTTTTGCTGCTTTTTATCTTACAACATTTATCCTTGATTATTTCAGAGATGTTCTAAATATTTCCTACATTGTGGCTCTACAAACCAAAAAAAGGCATTTGGCCTTTTTCATAGAACGTGATCATATCTAACTTTGATTACACAACTAATGGCTTTCATGCACTGTTTGTCGCTTTAGAGAGCCTTCATTTAATGAACTTCTGGGACACTTGGGTGGCTCAGTCAGTTAAGTGTCCGACTCTTGATGTCGGCTCAGGTCATAATCTCAGGGTTGTGAGATCAAGCCCCACACTGAACTCCAACTGTTTAAGATACTCTTTCTCTCCCCTCCTCTGCAGGCCCTCCCTCTCTAAAAAAAAAAAATAAAATAAAACAAATAATGAACTTTTGGATGGTACAATTTTAGGATGAAAAACCTGAAATGTATTAATAGTGAATTACACTTAGTCATCAAAATGGCTTGCAGAAGTTCCAATACAGATAAAGAACAGTGTAGTTTAGACTATTAATGGCAAAAGATGCTGGAACCTTCTGCTTGCCAGCCAAAGGCACAGCCATGTGCCAACTGCATAAATGCAGTTTATAATTCACTCAGCCAACCTGATTTAAAATTATGAAATTCTAAAACTAATTCTCTTAATTTGGTTATTACAAGTTTTTTTTATATAAGATGAGGTTTTACTACTTTTATGTCATTTCATTTGAATAATTTATATTCTTGTGACATGAAATCATACCGTGTTCATTAGCACACTGTGTCTTCATTCATTTCATAGGGATTTTATCTAGAAAATCCACCCTTTGCCTCTTTCTCTGTCTAAGTCCGACTCAGTCCTCCTTTCTCTACCTAAGTAATCTCAGTCTCATAGCTTTTAAATACCATCTATGTGCTGGTATTGAGGTGGCTCAAAGATACCACCTCCAGGCCCAGCCAACTCCAGATCTCCAGGAAAATACCAAATGCACACCTCAAATTTAACATGTTCAAACTGAACCCTCAGGGTCCCACACCACACATCCCGCTCTCTGTTCCTCATCTCAGTAAACAGTACCATCATTCACCCAACCAAAAACACTAGACTCTTTCTGCCCACACTCAGTCCAGCAGGTACGACCTTCAAAATATATCCTAAGCTTGACCAGCTCACATCATTCTAGAACCCCCACCCTAATCCAAGTCACGCCCGTATCTCCTGCTTGGACCCCTTCAGGTTACACTGATTCTACTCTTGCCCCCCAGAATCTATTCTCTACTCAAGACCCAGAAAAATAATTGTGAAGCACAAAGATGATTGCTGTTCTGCTCCAACTCTCCAGTGGTGTCCAATCACTCTTCTTATCATGGCCTCCAAGATCTGGCTCCCACGTGCCACTGATCTCATTTCATATCACTGCCCCCATACCTACCTCCCAGCTCAAGGCCAGCCAAACTGGCTGCCCTCCTGTTCCTCCATCATGCCGAGCTCAGCTGACGTCAAAGGCTTTTTTTTCTGCTTGCTATTCCCTCTGCCTCCACACTTCCCCTAAGATTCCTTCACTCCATTCTGATCTCTGTACAGAATTTCTCCCCCTCTCTTTACCAGGCCCAGAAATCTTCTCAGGCCACTCTTTGAAAAACAGTCCCTCCAGCCCCTCATTTTGTCCCTCCCCCATGGCACTTATTACTACTGAAAATTATTATTTAGTGATTTACTTTGTTCATAAAATAATTTTAGTGCGCACCCATCATGTTTGCATGTGAGGCGCTCTTCTAAGGACTGGAGATAGCAGTAAACAAGAAAGCGAAGATCTTTGCCCTCGTGGAGCTCACATTATTTGCCACTCTACTTAACTCTAAGCTCCAGACACGTGACACAGTCTGCCTTTAGACCTCAGAATCTCCAATTTGTTGGAGACTCCAACAAATTTGCTCAGAGCAACAACGCCTTGGCACACAGTAAGCATTAACATGTATTTGAATGGGTAGTGTCCCACCCATCTGAGACCATCTGCTTCTCTGAGGACCTCCACCATGGAGCTCTTCTTGCCCACCATATGGGACTCTGGTGTGGGACCATGAATGTCCATTGTGTGCCTTTAGACACTGCTGTGTATGGTCAGCCTCCCACATCTGAGTTGGGACTCTAACCCTGGGCTGGCCTGCCTGCCTGTCCAAACTGCCTGTCCTGCACCAACCTCCAGCACTCAGCCACTCCCCACATGGCCATGCCATTGGGACTTGTCTCTTTGGGTCATACGAGCACCTGGTCCTTAATGTGACAGCTGACCAGTCAGTCAGCAAACAAACAGCTTTTCTCAACAAAGAGTGGTGGGAATCCAGACACACAGGTCCTACTGCATCCTTGGCTCATGGTGGTCCTTCCCCTCAAGGAGTTCACGCGAGACCTTCAACATCACTAGACACCATGCCCCAGAGAGTCCTGGGTTCAGCACTGACACACTGCTGTAAAGAACAGATCTCTGCCCTTTCCACTGCTGCAGAAGCAAGACGCTTACCCGCTGTGATGAGCAATTAAGTTTCTTTTGGAAAAAAGAACATTTGTTCACAGAAATGATCTGATCTCAAATAAAAATGAAGGTAATTGGGAAATGTAGGTAATTCAACATTTCAAGAAAAAGGCAGCTGCAGCCATGGTAGAAAGGGGGAGAAAAGAAAAATGCAAAGAGCTTGAAGGACCGCTCTGGAAGACTCAGAAAACGGGCATTTAAGATCCGTGTTTGCAATATATGTGTGTTCACATTTTCATCTGTGAGCTTAGAACTACCCAGCTCTACATCTGAAAGCTAAACAGGATTACTTTATAGTTGTCCAGCACTTTATTCCGTATGAAGCATTCTCAGGTATATAATCGCTTTTGGCAGGGCAGGATTCATTTCTCTGTCCGGGGCCCAGAGAGGCCAAACAATTCACCTGATCTCCTACTTGGTTACTTGGCAGAACCAAGTAAGTACCAAAACCCAGATATGCCTCGGCCCAGCCCAGTGTTCTTCCTCCCAGAACAGTATGGACAGTGTGGTTCTCTGAAAATCACATTCTGTGCTCCACCAAAAATATTTCCTTTTGTTACAGCAGAAGAAATAAAACAGAGGCACCTGGGGGGCTCAGTCAGTTAAATATCCAACTCTTGATTTCCATTCAGGTCGTGATCTCAGGGTCGTGGGACTGACCCACACCATACGTGGAGTCTGCTTAAGATTTTTCACTTCTTCTCCTTCTGCCCCTCTCCTGCTTCTGCACATGCTTGCACTCACTCTCTCTCTCTCATAGAGGAAGGAAGGGAGGGAGGGAGGGAGGGAGGGAGGGAGGGAGGAAGGAAGGAAGGAAAAGAAAAGCTAAAGAGGGCGCCTGGGTGGCTCAGTGGGTTAAGCCGCTGCCTTCGGCTCAGGTCATGATCCCAGCGTCCTGGGATCGAGTCCCGCATCGGGCTCTCTGCTCGGCAGGGAGCCTGCTTCCTCCTCTCTCTCTGCCTGCCTCTCCGTCTACTTGTGATTTCTGTCTGTCAAATAAATAAATAAAATCTTTAAAAAAAAAAAAAAAAAAAAAAAAGAAAAGCTAAAGAAAAATACCAAAACACATATTTACCAGTGGTTTAAGGTGGTGGGATGCATTGGTCTTGAGCTCTGGACAGAGAGAAGGTTTCACAAACTCTTCCAACAAATGTCAGCTCCTGCAATGACAAACATACAAGACATGTGGTGTGAATCAGGCACTCTGCGGCCTCTGCCCAAGGAGGCCAGCCAAAACGCCAATCAGCAGGCAGCCTGTTTAGGCTGCAGCCCCCATCCTCCTCTTCCAGCCCCACTCCCTTCTCACCCTGACTTCCCCAACTAGAACAAGAATCTTTAGTTTATCAGTTGAAATGGTCCCCATTAGAATCAGTGGACCTTGGTCAGAAAGAAGCTTCAGAGATCATCTATAACAGGGATCACAAACTGAAAGCCCAGTGGGTTACATCTAGCCTACAGCAGTATTACAATCGATCTGCAGGATAGGTTTAGAAAATTTGAGCCAAAACTTTAAAAAACCAGAGAGGTCACATAAAAACCCAGACTTGTAAGTTCTCTTAAAACAACAACAAAATCAGTCAACATGGCCCACACATTTGTCTAAAAGTGATCAGCTATGCTAAGTAGCTGCCCCTCATAGGCAGGCTTGGCTATTCCAGAATGCCACAGTCCCCACCACTCCCTAATGTCTCACCACAGAGAGAGCTATGTTTATCATTGCCCTTGTATTGTTGGGTTTTTTGGTGGTGGTGGTGGTGTGTGTGTGTGTGTGTTACAGAAATAATTCTCTCTACCTAACAAAAGTGGGAACATAAAAGAAAAAGGGGCAGAGTTCCAAAAGGAAAAAAAAAAATGGTACAGCACATCAGCAATTTAAGTTAGTATCCCCACTCTGGCAGGCATATGAAATCTCTGAACAAGTACAACACGTCCATGTTATAAAAGTATAAGCAGGAAACTGACTTGCCTACTCCCACAGTTAGAAGCAGAGCTAATTCTAGAACCTAGGTCTCTTGACTGCCAATCCAGGACTCTTCCTCTCTGCCCCACCACATGGTAATCTTATATTGTAAAACAAAAAAATATTTTATATACAAAAAACAAAAAATTTATATATATTAAATATTTAAAAATTAATATTAATATTAATATCAAAATATTAATATTAAAATCAAGGAAATAGTTGAAGTACCCAAGCCACTCCACTGAAAGGCTTGCCATACTCTTCTATTCTTTGACAAACGAAGGTAAATTCCAACAGGTTCCCTAAGGGTTCATTTACTAATGTGACATTCTCAAGAATGTTGATCCTTGGGTGCCTGGGTGGCTCAGTCGGCTAAGCATCTGCCCTAGACTCAGGTCATGATCCCAGGGTCCTGGGATCGAGCCCTGCATGGGGCTCCCAGCTCAATGGAGAGCCTGCTTCTCCTCTCCCTCTGCCTCCCACATGGGCTTGCTCTCTCTCTCTCTATCTCTCACAAATAAATAAAATCTTAAAAAAAAAAAAAAAGTTTCTCCTTTAAGTACAAAAAAAATCTCATAAATACCGTGCATCTATTCCTTCAAAAGTGCTCAGTTAATGTCCCAAAGTGTCTGAAATACATTTTATATGCTAGAAAAATGTTCTTTAATATGCATTTTGAATGCAAGGCTACAAATAAGCTTCTATGGAGGTGCTAGACTATAATAAACAATGTTCAACCACAAGGTCTAGATCTCGGTAGGAGTTATTTCTATCAGCCCCTCGAAGAATGCATGGATTCACCGACCACTCAGCAGATATTTACTGAACCCAGTTATATGCCAGACAGGGTGCAAGGTGATGGAAACACAGAAATGAACCAGACCCAGTCCTTGCCCTTAAGCTGCTCCGTCAAGATCCGATACTCAAAAAGAGTTCTAACATGATGGGTAACCCTAAAGACCTGGGAAGGCGCTGGTGTTCCAGGAGCAGAGAGCAGGGGCTCCTGGTGCGGCTGAGGGGAACGGACACTTCCTGCAAGGACAGACGCTGAAGACATGCTAAAGCAGGGAGGGGAGTGGAGCAGCAGGCAGGGGGAGAACAGAGGAGAAGGTAGGAATTACAGGCCATGGGGCAACAATGGTAAAAGCAAGGAGTGAACAGTCCCTCCAATCTGGTCTCAACCACATTTCATGTCACCTTGCTGGTGGTAAAAGTCACCCTGCTGCCTGGGGGCACTGGGCTGACTCAGCCGGCTAAGTGTTCAACTCTTGGTTTCAGCTCAGTTCATGATCTCAAGATTGTGAGATCAAGCCCCACAGCAGGCTCCATGCTCCGTGAGGAGTCTGCTTGACCTTCTCTCTCTTCTCCCTCCTCCCCAGTACCCTCCACCTTGCTCACACTCTCTTTCTAAAATAAGTAAATAAATCTTAAAAAAAAAAAAAAAAAAAAAAAAAAAAAAAAAAACCTGCCACCTGACCCAACATCTGCTGAGAGGTCATGTACACTCTTGGACATTTATCTTGCCAAGTGCCCATATCAAGGGTGCCACCATATCAGCACTGATTCCTGGCAATGCCCGCCCAGAACTCCCTCAGGGCCACCAATGCTATCCCAGCGTCTGCCAGGCCCAAGAAATGTGGAAGTAGAAATACTGACACTTCTCATATTTTTAGTACGTCCATCATGGTTCTAAGAAGACAGCTGATAGTTTTTTCTGTCCTGTGCCAGTCACGAGACCATCCCAATCTACTTCAGGGCCTGGATTTTCTATGGCCAGAATCTATTATGTAGTCAAGCCTCAAGCAGGAAGTTCTATGAAAAAATGTCCCCGAATATCTGCCCATCAGAATCCCGAGGTGGGGTTCTCCCGTTCTTTAGGGATGGCATAGGGATGAACCACCAGCCCCAATGTAGGCTGAAGCAAAGCCAGGGGGCAGCACCCCGAAAGACACATTTTGGAAAGGGACATAAAGAGGAGTGAAGACCAATTATGTGGGCACAATTAGGGTTGCTCCGGGTTTGAGGCAAAGAGGAGCAAACAAGGAGGCAACATTCACCTTAAGAGTGGGAAGAGGTTCCTGGATCTGTCACTGGTGGGCAGGCTCCCAATTCTGGCTGACAGAATCACCAAGATTTAGAAAAATAATTCCCAGACCTCCAACTCATTAAATCAGAATCTCTAATTTGGAGGCCCGGGCATTGTTCAGGGTATTCTGATGCCCAAACTCCGACCCACTTGGAAAAAAGCATCTTCAGGAGCTTTTTTTTTAGAGGCTTCAGGAGCTCCAGAACAATCTCCTTAAGGTCAATAACTCGGCATCCTCCAGACAGGATGCAAGGTTCTGGGCTCTGGGGGCCGTTGTGCATTCTTAGTGTTTGTCACTCCCTACATCACACTAGGAGAAACATTACTTAACTTGATTTATTCTAATCACATAAATATAGAAGGCCAAGAGGGCGGTGAAAGCAGACCCTCCTGCCACAGTCCGTGTACAGCGTGACCCTGCATCACTGCCTCCAGATGAATTACTGGAGTTGCCCGGTCTCAGACTGGAGCCCTCCTACCTATGCAGCCTCACCCCGAAGGGCAAAGAGTCTGGAAACATCCAGTCACCAAGGTGGCCTTCGAGGAACACCTCGTAGGCACAAAGTACTCTGCCCCAAGTCCTTCCTGCCCAACAAAGAGCAAGACACTGAAAATCAATGCAATGCCTAGAAATCTGCCACAGCAGCTGAGCGCGTCTCTTTCCAGATTTCCACTCTGTGGTTAACTGACGGCCTGAGCCATTTCCAGCCAAGAATGGCAAAGTAAATGCTATGTGCCACAAAGATGACAGACAGGAGTAAACTGGTTCCATGAATGAGCCAAAAGATCTCTTTCCTGACATCATCAGATGCCACCAAGTGACTGTCAGATAGCCCTGCACCACGGAATCTCACAGCTGACCAACGTCAGCCTTCCTGAGCAGCAATCCACAGTATCCTTCACCAGATGGAGGCCACTCTTACATACCCCATCAACCTAAGGGTCCTCCACCTAAGCCATAATGCAAATTTGGAAGAGTGTAGATGGGAAAAGAAATGTAGTAAAAGTTCAAGATACTAATCTGCCCCTTTGGGTAGTCACCAATTTCTAGGCAATGCATTGTTTCCTGCTGTACCATTATGTCCTTGCCTAAAACAAGACATTTCTTTGACTCATCCCTCCAGAAGAAATCAACCACCAAACACCTGGAACCATTACCTCTCTCATTTACATCCTCCTCTCTACCCTACCCCAAAAATACAGAACAATGCAAGACGTTGTGAAAGTCACATTAGCCACCTTCAATCCTACCAATCTAGACCATCCAAATAGGTCTAGTCCGATGGGAACCTCTAGGGTTATAGGTCCTCAGAGCACTATGTACTCCTCCTTCATAGCATGAAGCACCAACTCATGCTCACCTCTTTCATTGTTTACCTTCTAAAAAGTCTTTGGTCGTGTGCCCAGCTGATCACGGTATGCCAATAGAGTGCCTTCAATCCTCCAGGTTCCCTCAAGATATACCTCAAATTTCTTATCCCCCAGCTGAAGGATGATCGAGCCAACTCATTCCCCAACTACTCAGGCCTGTCACTAGCCTCTGAAATCTAGGCATCCACTAACTAGCCCACCAATTTAGTGGGCTCAGAAGAACTCTGCTCAGAAAGCTAGTCTAGATGTGGAGAAAATCCCCAACTGGCCTTGAGGCTGACCAACTTCGGAAGGAATCGAATCAAAGTAATTATCTTCTTTTGTGTACTGTGTATTATTTTGTTTAAGATGATTTTCTAATATCAACTCCTTTTTTTTTTTTCCCCCAGAAAGCATTTCCCTATTTCCCAGAACAAATCCCAGTGGGACCACCCCCAGGTGCTCAATGCCAAGATAGCTCAAACAGGTCTCGCCTCTGGTCCTCTTGCCCAGCTATCCTCCCTCTACACCCATTGGCAGAGGAATGTGAGTTTGGAGGAACTTTTTAGAGCCTTCCCACCTTCTTCAAATTCAGTAGGAAGCATAATGAAGCACTGAGTTCCAAGTTCTGTCAACGACACAAAGCTCATAAAATAGAATCAAATTAGTTGAAAAATAGCAAAATAATTTTTAGCTCCCCTTTAAAAAAAAAAAAAAAAAAGCACGCCTACTTTAAATGAATCATTTAAGTATGAGTGACTTCATACTTTTCTTCCACTGGGATATGGTTTTCTTCCTCACAAAGATTCTTTCCAGCTCCCCCTCCACTCCTGAGATAGAATACCTCCACAAAATACCTGTTCGGATTTGGGCACACCCTCGCACCCCACCCCAAGAAAGTCTTGACAAAGCCCAGAGTACTCTCCTGCAGATGGCCAGAGGCTCTTTCTCTCCAGGGTCATTGCATTTGCAGTTCTCTCTGCCTGTGAAGCTCTTTGCCTGTCTCTTGCCATGGCTGGTCTGTTCTCACCATGGGGAGCTCAGACCCAATATCACCTCTTCGGCCAGCCCTGACTGCCTAATCTTAGCCACCACCAGCAAAGGCTACTTTCTCAGTAGGACTATCACAATCTGTAATTACCTTACTTATCCATGCTTCCCTCCAGGCAGCAGGAATCTTGCCTGACTCGTTCACTGCTGCAAACCCAGCACCATAATAGTTCCCGGCACAAAGCAAGGGCTCAGTAAGTCACTGCTAAGCAGGTGATTGAGGAGGTAGAGGCAGGCCATTGGAAACAGAGCTAAGAGCCCTCCAAACTTGTCTTACAGCATGACTTCCTTATGGCACAGCTTTCTGGAACAGTCTCTTGGCTTCGATTGCCTTGATTCTTCTCAGTCTTGTTGATCCTTAGATATTGGTTCTACCACTGCCTACCACACTCCCTACTTCACCTATTCGAACTTGGGTCTCCCCCTGGAGACTCAATTCCCATGTTTGGCTTTTCCTACTCTGTTTCCCTTCAGCCATCCTGAGCTTGCAAAATTCAGACATCCACAGGGGTGGATGCACAGCTGACCTGCAGGACTCTGACCCAAGCCCACTCTTCCAGCTGTATTTCCAATACCCCAGCCCCCCATTTCCATTCCCATCACCACTAATCAGCTCACAGCTCAGATGTGTGCACCTACAGTTCCTAAAGTTGAAACCTTTATGTGGCCTCTCCTGCTGCCTCAGTACGTGCCACCTTCCTCTCATCTCTCAAAGCCCTTCTAGCTTTGGGCCTGGTGCCCTTCCCCTCTACCCCATAGTCATGATATTCACCCTAATATCCTGAAATTCTTTCTTTTGTTTCCCTCAATGGACTATCCCTTGATGGTTAGAATCCCATCGAACTCAGACCCGTTGGTCCTGAACCCAGTACACAACAAGTACCCAGCAAAAGCGTACTCAACTGAATTATCTTATTTGCTCTTTGACAGTTTTTCCACAGTGACTCCCTGAAGAACCTTAACACTCACCACAAGTAACAGAAGACATTCTGTTGTTAGCACATTTATTAAAAGCAAGTAGTTTTATCCTCATATTATCAAAACAAACAGCTGAATGGTGAGAGGCAGAAAGGTATTGGTTCTGGGTTCGAGTCCCCTCTTGGCCACTCACGAGCAGTATACTAGTGGGTACCTCACTTTCCCCTCTGGCTCCACACCTCATTCTATGTAAAATGAAAGGGCTAGTCAGACACAGAAGACCAGGACACAGAGCACCAGGATTCCATTGATACGAAATGTCCAGAAGAGAGAAATCCATGAGGCAGAATGGAAATATGTGTTGCCAGGGCCTAAGGGGAGGGAAGGACAGAGCGAATGCTAACGGGTACAGATTTCTTTGGGGGTGATGAAAATGTTCTGGATTAGGTAGTGGTAACAGTTGTACAACATGGTGATTATACTAAAAAACACTGAATGAAATACCTTAAAAGGGTTAAAGGAGTGAATTCTGTTACATAAATTGTATGTGAATTAAAAGAGAGAGAAAGGGCAAGACTAGAACAGAGGTTGAAAACTGGAGGCTCAGCAAGGCCACAGCGGGCCTCTGGCATATGCTTTAGACTGAAAGAGTTTTTGATGCATCTACAGAGCTGAAAAGCCAGACACTTTCTCTGTAGAGGCGGCTACACAAATCTGCCCTTGATAAACTTCCACAGAGCATACACATGTGTGCCCACACACAAATGCATGCCCATACACACTTAACTAGTGAAATCATGTGAGGAGTGCGGTCGGCAACAGTATCTGCTTCCTGGCTTTGATTCTGTACTGTAATTATGGAAGGGGTTACCACTGGCCAAAGCTGGGAGAAGGACATATAGGAATCCCTGGACTTTTTTTTTTTTTTTTTTAACAACTTCCTGTGAATCTATACCTACAGTTGACCCTTGATTAACATGGGGTTAGGGGCACCTACCTCCCGCTCAGTCAAAAATTCACATGTAGTTTTGGCTCCCCCAAAACTTAACTACTGATAGCCTCCTTGTTGACCAGAAGCCTTACCGATAACATAACCAATTAACACATATTTTATGTTATATGTAAAGGTAAAGAAAAGAAAATGTTAAGAAGATAGTTAAGGAATTAAAAATACATTTATAGTACTGTAAATAATCTGGGTTTGGTGAACCCACATAGTTCAAATCTGTCTTTTCAAGATTCAATTGTATTCCTTTTTTTTTTTTTTTTTTAAGATTTTATTTATTTGTTAGAGAGAGAGCGAGAGAGCACAAGCAAGGGGAGCAGCAGGCAGAGGGAGAAGCAGGCTCTCTGCTGAGCAGGAAACCAGAAGTGGGGCTCGATCCCAGGACCCTGGGAACATGACCTGAGCCAACAGCAGATGCTTAACCGACTGAGCCATCCAGGCACCCCTCAATTGTATTTTTTGGTTTAAAAAAAAAAAAAGGTCACGCTATTACATTTTAGATATTCTAGATGTGTGCCTTCTCCTTAAAATAACAAGCTCTGGTAACGCTGGGCCTCGGGGACAGCAGTGGATGGGGCTGGGTGCTAGCTACTCCCCCTTAGAGGGGTCTGGCTCTCAGATCCAGCTCCCTAAACACCAAGTGAGTGTCACTGCCATTTATCACACTGCTTAGTTACACTGATTGTTCTCTTAGAGAAATAGTTCTCTCTCAACAGTAAGAAAATGACAGACCTAGAGGGTCCTGTATTTCCAGAAAAAAAGGAGACCACAATCTTTGTGGAAGTGAAGAACATTCCTAGGACTGGAGCTGGAATCTCCTGCCCTTCGTTGCCTGTCACCTGCTGGACCCTGGAGGCATCTGAGGTTTGGACCCCGGGACTGTAACTCTTCAGGACCAGATTTCTTCCACTAAGTCAGCAAATAAATTTTAAAACCAAACCACTGGAAAGGAACACAGCTTAAGTATACACAGTATCCCATTCTCCCCTAAATATTTTTATTCTTTTCATCTTACCTTTCCTGAGAACACAGGATTCAGCTCTCAGCCACGGAGAGAGGGAAGGTCCCACCCCTTATGCAAGATCACATCCAGATAAATAAGCAGTCCTTTTTTTCCATTGAAACTGAAGTTCTATTTAGTATGGGAGGAAAAGGGCCCTTGGGGCATACATTCCCCCACCTTTCCCATCACACCCACCCCCAGAGAACGTGCTTGGAATGCAAGTGTCCCTGAAAAGGGGGTGGGGCAAAGTCACAGAACCCAGGGAAATTGCCCAGTGACTGCTCTGAGTGCAACTGTTTCCAATCAGGTTACACAGAAGAATTACCTGGGACCCTAGTGGAGGACCTATAATACCCCCCTCTTCCAGTGACACTCATTCAGACCACCCAGCCTTGATTCATCCTGTGGCCTTTATAAACCAGTAAGTTAGAAACCCCTGGCTACCCTGGTCAGCAGGACAGGACACACCTCTCCAGTCCAGAGATGCCAGAGCTATGCTGTACAGTAAGGTAGTCAATAGTCACACATGGCCACCAAGCCCTTGAAATGTGGCTGGTGGGACTTGAGAGGTGACATACACATTGGATTTTGAAGACTTGGCATGGAAATAAGGACTGTAAAATATCTAATTGACATTTTTTATACTGGTTAAATACAGAAATATTGTAATTATACTAGGTTAAAGAAAACATGTAGTTAAAATTAATTTCACTTGCTTTTTACATTTTCAATGTGGCTTCTAGAAAATCTTAACATGTGGGGATCGTATCATACTTCTATTTCATAGCCATGCTCGAGGAGACACTCCACATTCCAGCATGGGGATCCCAGCCATAATGGAAAAATAAATGAAGACTTTGGTCAGGCCCGGTCTCCACCTACCAACTCAACTGTGCCATCCTAAGCAAGTTACAAATCTGACACTGTTTCCTCCCCTGTACCCAGCATCAGAACACCCAGCACACTGGGCTGAGTGTAAATAAAAAACATATGTCACCTCCCAACAGCGGGTACTCAAAACCTGCACACTTCCCTCCCTTCTCCGACTTCCTTAAGGCCCTAAAATCTGAACCCAGGATCTCTTGGCATCAAATTTACCAACCGCAATGCCCACTTCTACAGAATGGCTGCAGAAGGCACAGTGGTCCTCCACCCCGAGGGTACGAAGGAATCATCTGGAAGGTCCCATCCCCCAGACACCCCAACTCAGTCCACTTGGCATGTGCATTACTTACAAGAACCATGGAACATTCTGATGCCCACGGGATAGGAGTCCCTCTGAGAAACACATGGCGCAGAACTGTGACCGACATGATCAGAGTCGCCTGGAGATTTCCCGCAGGGAGCTGGGCCAGGCTGGCTAAAGCAGGTGCCGCCCAAGGACAGGCCAGGAACCGCGTAGGGCCTTTCCCCGGCAGAGTGCTGCCTTCCTGACAGCTTTCAAAGCTAGGTAGGAAATGACCGTCTGCCCTGGACATTGCTTCAAACACCAGAAGGCCGCTGACACTTCCTGCTCTCCCATAAGGCCCCCTTAAGAGGATCAGAAAATGTAGAGGGATAATTTTAAGGTGGCCAATAGCTCAGCAGTTGAGCTAAAACAAAAACAAAAACTATAGGGCTGAGTACTCCCACCGGCACCGTGAGAGGAACCAGAGCAGGTCCTCTTTCTGCCCTTGCCTGGTTCCCAAAAGCACCTCTGCACGCCTGAACTTTCTCAACATCAGGCCAAGGCTTTTATCCTGCCTCAGAGCCCAGAAAAGGGAAAGAGAGACCCTTCACACACAGACCTACTCGGTCCAAAAGCCCGTTCCCTCCAGGGGCCTTTAGGAGTGGTCAGGAGTCCTCTGACCAGACATGCGTGCAGGACGGGCAGAGCACACACATCAACTTGACCCCTAGGGGCCTGCTGACAGAAGAAAGAACTCTCTTTATCTACACTAGGCACTGCTCCTTCCCTTGATTTAAAAACCCTGTGTGCTAAGCCATCTCCACCTCAAACCATTTCGAGAGAGCAATTTCTTGGAGGACAAAAATTTAAATATCCTTCTCCAAGAAGAGTTCTGTCAGTAAAACATAGCCAAGAAATTCAACCTTTTGCTTTTTCTTAGGACATATTTCCTTTCTGTGGAAAAAATACAATCTCAATGAATCGCCACATCGCTCCCCACTACGTCTAAATGGTCTTTTTTTTTTTTTCCTGCAAACAAGGTCCAAAGTGATTAAGCACTGAATCTGAGAACTCAGGCCCATTTCTTTATTTTTAGTGCAGGAAAATGATCTAGAAGTTGTTCAGAGAAGAGAACGCAACTTGAATGCTGACTCCGGCACACCACACCCCACCACCAGCCACTTCCCCAGGGATCACCCACACTCTAGACTCTGCCTCTCCCACTCTCCTGCCTCACAGTCAGCCTCTGTCCCCAGACAGAACACACCAGAGGGATGTCAGTATAACCCGGTCTCCATGTAGCCCAGTCTTGGTGACTTGGTGGCCATGACAGCCAACACTGCAGTGTAAACATAACAAAAATTCAAAATGTTATTGCATCTCTTATTGAACGCCAACGGGAGAGAAAGAAAGTCTTACTGCACCAGGAACCATCCTTAAAACCCCTCCCCGCTCTCTACTGCTTGCATCCCTCAGACAGACAGAAACTATTCCTTCAAGTTGACTCCTCTCCTCCTCCCCACTCTTCCCAACCCCTGGCCCGTAAACACTTCTCCCTCCCTGTCCTTTCCCTTCTCCCGCATGTCTTCTCCCGCACACAGGCACTGAGCCTTCTCATACACAAATAGAGCTCCTATTCGCACGTGCACGTGTGTTCACGTGCACCCCGCCCCCACCCTCCCCAGCTCCTGGTCCTCCAACTTTGCTATTTGTTGCCTGGACTCTAGATGAAAACAGCCCAGGAACTGAGATGACCAAGATAAAATTCTAACAATGTAGGGTAACTGGGCGAGCTGTTCAGCGAAGAAGAGAAAGCCCCTGGACATTCACAGTGGCCTGTGGCAAGAAGCAGGGTGAGCTCAGCAATGCAAATGCCCCGTGGTGCTTTGTCACTGCTGAGATCAGCCTCCCTGCTTCAGAAAAGATGCTCTTGATAGCCAGCTTAGACCCTGGCTGGATAGAGACTGCCAGCACAGCCATTCACAAGCCAAGCCTGGCTTCCCAAAGCTTCCGGGAACACATCACTGGGCATGCCCGCCATTACATGAATGGGGATAAAGCAGTATATGGAGGGGGGATCTCCCAGATCTCTGTCGACAGCAGAAATTCATCCCAGTGCATGGAGGAGCTACACGGATCTGAATGTGTGGAGCCTGTGGGCCTAGTGCCACAAAGGTCTCCTGAGATGGCTCTGCCTACACAGATGGTGTGGTTCCTTTGTTTACCAGGCACGGAGGCAGTGAGAAATAGGGAGAAACTATGAGGAGAATGACCCAGCTTCAGGGCACCTGGGTGGCTCCATTGGTTAAGTGTCTAGCTTTGGCTCAGGTCATGGTATCAGGGTCCTGGGATCAAGCCCTACGTCAGGCTCCTGCTTGGCAGGGAGTCTGCTTCTCCCTCTCCCTGCTCTTGTGCTCTCGCTCTGTCTCTCTTTCACCTTCCCTCTCAAATAAAATTTTTTAAAAAGATAATAATAAAAAAAATCAAGAATGACCCAGCCTCTACTTTCAAGGAAGCACACAGAGCCGGTAAGGGCCACACAAAGTAAAAACTAGTACAGAGTTGTGTCTGGGTGACACAGGGACAGCCATATGGCACAACAGAAAGATTGCTGACCTAAGTTCTGGCTCTGCCATGGATTAGCTGTGTGCTCCTGGGCAAGTTCCTATACCTCTCTGAGCCTATTTCAACTCCTGCAAAATGAGAAGGCTGACCATAAGTGATCTGAGTTCCTTTTCCAGCACTCACATTCCAGGTATCTAGGATTTGCGGGAAACCTGCTATGGGGGTCATGAACAAACAGGTAGGGAACAGAAAGGCAGAAGGGTAGACAAGTACGGAGTACAAACTATTCCAAAATCTCCATTAGGCTCACTGATTGCCACTCCACGAAAATACTCTCTGTATCTTCTAAAGCTGCAATCGCCAAGCATGGTCAGCAGCTACAGCTCAGTCTCAGGGTTCATTAACCTTAACAGAACGATGTGCACACTGCTTGGTGCAGGCCATTTGCTTAAGGGCACTGCCTTCCTCCCAGAGTGGTGACACCTTCCTTATCCTAACGAAGGCCAGAGTTATCTGCTCTGATTTGCCGATGAGCAGACAGGCTCAAGAAGAGTCTCAATGACTCCCTATGCCCCACAGCTTGGAGGGGCAAAACCAGGAGAGAAGCCCAGATTGTCTGACTCCCCACCCAGCATTAAATGCCAATTAGATAACTGTGTGGGATCCCCGCAAAGCTGGGACACTGAGAAACCCCACGCAGTTGCACCTAACTGGTCCAAGAGGATGGGGGAAGATTCTGCAAAGGGGAGCCAAGAGCAGCCTTTCCTTCCTCCAGCACCTTGACAGCAGGTTGAGCACCAGCTGTGGGGGGGGCGGCATCCACTTGCTATCTTATTACACATACGCATTCCCAACTGTAAGCAATGCAGGAGGTGGCTTGTACTCTAGAACTGAGGTACTCTAGCTCATGGGGTCCAAGTGATAGCATGTGCAAAGGCCCTACCACTTTCTAAATGTGTGTCCACGGGAAGGGCAAGCCATGTAACATCCCAATGCCTCAATTTCCTTGTCTGCAGAATAGGGAAAACAAGAGTACCTATCTAAACCTCATTGGGTTAGGAGGAGGATTGGAAGAGGTGATACATGCTTTTAAGTGCTTACAACATAATGTTAGTTATTCTTACTCTAAGTTTTCTAGGGAGGAGTCCAAACTTTTCATCAGATTCTCAAAGGGGTCCATAACACAACAAAAATTAAGAATCCCTGTTCCACAAGCCCCCCGTGGAATGGAACGGAGCAGAGAAGTTACTTCTCCGAGCTTCCTCACCCTTCCAGAAGGATCTGAGACTTTCTCTGTCCCTTACTCCTGGAGGGAATTAGAAAACAAGCACTCTGATGAACGGCACTGAGGCCAGAAGTCATCATTTCTGTGGCTGGGGAATGCCTCCATGCACCCCTTAGGGCCCCACTTCAAAGTGGGAAATTCGAAGGAGGGACTGGGCCCCAACTCCAGTTTTATACACTCAGGGATAAGCCCCCTCCAGCCTGGCCTATCAGGGTGCAGGGCAGCAGCCACAGCCCCGAGCCTCCACTGTCGGGGTCTGGCCACCTTCCCTGTGCCTCCTGCTGAGGACTCGTGAACACAAAGCCCCCACACTCCAGACCCACGCACAGGTGATGTGTTGGGATGTGAGGAAGATCCAAAGCTGAGGTCCTAGTCTGCAAAGAGCCGACCAAAGATGAAAGGTATTAAAGAGAAAGGGTATGGAAGGCGTGAGAGATAAGCGATTTAAGTTCTGCCTTTGCAGCTCTTTGGCCTCATGACCTTGGACGAATTATTCAGCCTCTCGGAACCTGTTTCCCCATCAATAAAATGGGGGCTAATGAGCAGTCTTTGCTTCCCAGAGGAGTTGTAAACATCAAACGAGATCTGTGTAGACATCAAACCCAGGATCTGGCACTCAGTACGTGCTCATTCAACTGATGCCAACTGTTATTACCATGACGACGATAACGACCAGGCAGAGAAAGGTTAGCGTAGTCACGAAGTCTTACTGTGTTATTGGTTTGGGGGTGTTTCGATGTTGTTGCATTAGAAACAAAATCAAGGAAGGTTTATGGAAAGAGATAGCAGTACTAGAGAGAATGCATGTCATGGGCCCAAAACACAGAAGAGCTCTAACTGCAGAACTCCTACTTTGGGTCCTCGGCTCAGAAAATCCCAAACAGGCAGCAAGAAAGGTGTCGCATACAGATGAGTGCCTAATGGGGGGCCAACATTACACTCCCCCTGCCCCCGGCTGGAACAGCATCAACTCCACAAAGTCACCAGGCAACTCTTACAGGCACTTAGTCTATCTTTGACACATCAGCTCTGGAGGAATCACCTCTTAATAAACACAATGTTGGGTTAGATGAAAGCTTTCAAAGTGGGGACATTTGGAAAACAAATAAGTATTAAAGTAAAAACAAAAGAGAGGCATCTTTGATGATAAAAAGATGGGACAACCATTCCCACGGCAGCGCAGGTTCCCAATGTTCCCTCCTGCCTTCTCCACCTTGTCACGTCATTGGCAGACTAGGAGGTGGAAAGCAACCATGCTTTCTCCCTTCCCCAGAATGTTCTCTAATATAGATTAATATACGTTCATGACAGAAATGGAAAAACAGGAAGTCTCAAAGGAACCAAATAATCTAACTACCAACGTTAACAGTTGATTTATTGCTGCCAGTCTCTCTTTAAGGCAAGTCATCTTTATTTAAGGAGTAATTATACCCAGTTTTCCTAATATAACAAGCATCTCTGAAGAATCCATAAAAGCAGTAAGAATCAAGGAAAATTTAGACCTTGTTGATGAAAGGGAGACAGGTGAGCATATGCACATGCACGTGTGCACACACACACACACACACACACGTGTGCAGGTGTCCTTCTCAGAGGCCTCTTACAATATAGGACTGATCACTACGGCCACCCCCGAACAAAGAAGTTTAAACTCAGAGGATCAAAAAAGAACTACACCCTCTAAAACAATGTACTTTAAGTATCAAAGAGTCTAGCATTTCAAACAAGCATTTTTAAAAACACATTTTTTAAAAAACCCCAAACCTATGATGTGTTCCTTGGCATGAATCTGGGTCGGTTCCTGGTGGGGTTCCAGGATAGAATTTCAAAAGATACTGTAATTATTCCTCCTGTCACTGATACCATTCTATCAGACTCAAATAAATCAAAATCATAACGAAAAAGAAAAACAAAACTGAACCTCTCTGGCAACACACTCAGTGCTTAGAAAACATCAATTTTTACCAGCATCTTTTATAGCTGCCTCTTAAAACCATTTTTAATACTGCTTGTGCAAGAGTAATGGGGATAATAATTTGTTGACTAGTTTCAACACACTGGACCTTCAAGTTTGCCCTCACCTGTTTAGTGGAGTCCCAGACAAGGACATCAGTCCAATAGGAAAGTACTTTCCAATGAGATGGGCCACCCAACACTGAACGAGGTGGCCTCTAGAAAGAGTGGCCCCCTCACTACTGGGAAGTAGGTAAGAAGAGCTGAACCAATCATGAGGTTTCCAAGGTCCCTTAAACCTTTAAGATTCAGTCTTCATTTCTTACAATGGAAGTCCTACCTTGTTGCCTTCCCTCATTCCTCATGAGTGAGAAAGACCGGAAGATCACTGCTGTGGGCCCAGCAACGTCTTCTCCAGAACTCAGAAGGGCCATAAATCGAGGCAAAGGACAGGAGGTAGGAGTCACTCACAAGCCTGGAGAAAACCCCATAAGGGCAGAGGAATGGCCTCTAGAATTAGACAAAGAATTCAGAGGAGTCTGTGGGTGGCTCTGGGACCAAAGTGAAACTCTTGAGACTCAGAGTACAGCCTGCGTGCTCTACCCGGAGACTGGACTACAACAGCTTTTCTGGAAAAGAGGGCACTTTTAGGACTTCATATAAATTCCTCAGGGTTCCCACGACACAAGCGTCTCTACCCCCATCTCACAAACTTTGGATATCACCAGTCAAATGGAGACAGAAGCTGTCTCCTTGAGAGTGTCCACGACCCCAAGGCTGGCAAACAATGGCCCACCATTAATTAGGATGGTGGATTTTCTCTACCCTCTACTTTTATGGAAAAGCAAAGGATAACTAAATGAGTTGATATTTGGTCCAAAAAAACAACATCTAGGAGATGCCCTAATTCAATCCAGGTTCCAACAGGCTCTTGGTTTTGGTTGGTTCATGGAGCTAGTAACAACACATGGCTCAATTCAAACCAGGAGTTTAGAATTTTGGACAAACTTTAAAAGTCTTGTTGGCAAGGTCACGAAAGGCCCAAAGACATGCATGTCACTCCACATCAGGAACCTATGTCGACACCTCTGGGATAAGGCAGGATACATAGGACTTTTAGAGAGGACAGGATTTTTCTTCCTCCAGAGTCAAAAGGGGGCAGTATACTGGAAGGCGGAAGAGAGCTAAATGCTCATCTTGTGTGGTAAGGAGTCAGAAGAAGATAATGCCCCAAAGCAGCAACACACGCAAGTTACTGAAAAATGTGGAAGTAAGTGCTGGAAGAATCCGTTAAGATTTTTAAATGAGTGCCGCTGGGGAATGGGGGTGGAGGTGAGGAGACAGGAAACTGTGTGGTCCTGTAGAACTATTTGATTCTTGAAACCATGCGCACATGTAACTTTGGTAAAAACTACAAATTTTAAAAGGAAGAAGGAGGAGAGGGTCTAGGATACTTTGGATGCATCTATTTTCCAACTTAAGTTTTTATTTTAAAAAAAAAAAAAAGGCAAAAAACAATACTTTAAGGTTGGGGAGGGGAAAAAACACTTTAAGTCTATTATATCATTTCTCCATATATTCCAGAGCATTATGTTTTAATAACTTTTTCCCTGATTAAAGTGATACTGTTCAATGAAAAAAAGAAAAAGGAAAAGAAAATAATACCCCTCCAAAAAAGGGAGGAAAAAATCACTATCACCAACCAGAGAGAATCACGGGATGGTTTGGAGGTAGTTTCTTCCGACATCTGTGCATATGTATATGCGTATATCAATAAAAACAGAATTTTCATTAACTCTTTGGATTCATCCAATGATCATAAGGCTTTTATTCAGAGGGAGAAGGAATATTTTCCGAAGAATTAAATTGGGCCTTAGCTTCTTAAACCATCAATAAAAATTTCTTCCTGTAAGGACAGGCAGGTCACGTTGTCCTATTTTAGCTACCTGGTACAATGACAAAGAAAAAACAAACCCTTTTTTGATAGTGGTTGCGATCTCCCCAGAATTCCTAGACATAAAACTGCAGCAATGGGACAGAGGCCTGACTACAAATTGGTTTCACCTGATACTGTGTTTTCTGACTCTGTGTCTTGTTTGTTCCTGTGCAAGTCTTTTTGCCGCTCTCTCCCCCCTCCCACCTGTCACTAGCTGCCCTCCCTGCCCCCCCTTCCTGTTTTATTCCCCTATCACCCCTGTACCTTCCCCCTGCCACCCTTACTTAACCTGACGCACTGTGGAACTGAACTCATACCCGAATTATTCTTTGCACTGGCAGAACAGATTTGTCTTTACGTTTAAAACAGGAACACAAAGCGTTCCATTTATCCATTTTCCACTGACTATGTTGCAGATTTTTTTTTAACAGACAAAGGCAGCTGTTAGCTCCAGGGCCTAGGGCCTGATGAGGAAACCCTCAGAAATAAGAAGAGCTCAGACCCCTGCCTGGAAAAGCCAGTGCAGGCATGACAAAGGCTCTGTGTGGGCAAGGTGGTGGTTCCTCAGAGAGACCAGAGAGGAGGACTAACGTCAAAGCCAACGCCCCCTGAACCTGGGGCACCTACAGGCAGAAGGGGCACATACCCAGCCCAGCTTTACCTCAGGGGGTGGGAGCAGCAGCTCCAGAAGGAAACCTAAACCTATCAGGGCCTCCAGCTAAAGAACCACCCACTCCTCTTGCCATCCTTCTAAGAGGGACCTGCCTCTTTTTCTGATCTTCCAAAATAAGTCTTTTTCCCCCACAAGAGTTTCTCTTAAAATCAGGTCACCCCCATCCTACACATATGAGACTTTTTTTTATAACCCAGATGCTGGACATATCTTAAAAGAGCTTTTTGGGGGTCTGATTACTTTTTGCAATGTAAGCTCTCTCTCCGGGCCCTAAGAGATGTGTGCATTTCATACAGCTGTCCTCCACAGTTCCAAGTGTCTGAAAAAAAATACGGACTGGGATAGAAACCAGGCATGGTCCTAGGTCTGCAGCCAGTGGTCTCCAGTGGTCTCCCACATGGAGAGTGCGGGCCTGTTCGGGTAACTGGCTAGCCAGGAGTTCTATCGCAGCCTTATCACCCAGCCCTTAGCTCCCACCTTAGCTACAGGCTCCTCACGGGCTTCCAGCCCATTAGCTGCCTCCTGGAGACCAGCACGCACGGTGCTGTGTCCTGCACATCCCAGAGCCTAAAAAGGAACAGGATCTATTTGACAGGCTTGTACTCCAGGAATTAATATTGGTTCTTAATGACTGCTGCATTCTTCTCCATAACAGTCCCTAAGCCATCTCTTTATGAAGATATATGAGCACTCCCAGGAAAGAAAAAAAAAAAAATGAGAGCGCAAAGAAAGCAATTCTGCTTTCCTTAAGAAAGTCAGGCACTACCTTCCATTTCAAGAAAGAAACCAGTAAATTCCCATATGGCAAGTTTTCTACCTAGGATTTAGGCCATTGGGGGAAGGGGTGTGGAAGGGAGAGTAGAAGAGATGGTCCAGTTCTCATCAAAGAGCAGCAAGATGAGACACGTTTTCATACAGTGGCAAGTGTTCCTTTTGGACTCGCTTCAAACCTGTGTGTGGGCTGATTCTTCGAAATAAACAAAATTCTCTTGTATAACAGAGGTTAGGGGTGACTAAGAGGGTGAGGATTCTGGCAGAAAAGAAATCACCCACCGATCACCTCTGACTAATTGAGATCCATTCCTCCACCTGCACTGGGTCTTGACTCGGCAAAGCCAGACCCAGGATGTGGAGCCGTATCCAAGCATCCGTGTGACCCCAAATGGGATCGTACATGCTCCCGTTTAAGTTCAACGACAAACCAAACGGGTACACTCTGGAGAGCCCTGAAACGCCCTGTTCCACCCAGCAAAGAGCCGGAATGCCAATCCTGGCTTCAGTCGGCTCCCAGACGCCACCGCGGGAGGCCTAATGTCCTGAACGACAGTTGGCCAAACACGTGTGAGGGAGGTGCAGCTGCCAGGCTTTCATGTTTACCAGGAAGAAAGAGTGTGGATTTTGCAGATTTTGATCGTGTTTTTACAGCCAGTGTTATTCCCAACCCATGTTAAAATGCGATCTGAACAACACTCCTTTCCTCATTAGTCTCCTTGAACTTAAGTGGTTCCATCGGCCACTGGCCCTGGAAGCCCTCTGCTCTCCACAGGCCACACGTGAGTTGGGCCAAGCAGCAGGGTCGCGGGAACCTGGATCTCTGCAATGGCAGCCTAAGCAGGAGGAGAGCATTCGATTCCGATGCGGGGCCCCTAGGCTGAGGGCTGTGGCCCCCGGCAGTTGCAGGATCTCTGCGGGGCAGCTAGGCCCATTCGGGGAGAACTCTGGCCCCTCCAACAGTCTTGGGGTCTGTGGTTGTGTTATACGGATTCCATGGATTCCATGCTCTACCTTTAAATTTCGTTACCCAAATGCAGGAAGCCACGAAAACTGAAAAGAACTAGAATGAACTGAGAAGTTACTTTAGACCAAGAGCAAAGAATGGGCAAAACAGCCGGCAATCTTGCCAGAGGGACCTGGCAGGCCACCACAGAAAGCATCCAGGCTAGAAAGGGCTTTTTACAAAATGCTGAGGGTTTGCCCAGGCTCTTTTGAAAATTGGGTTTTTGGGTTGTTTCCTGAATTTTTTCCCCCACAATCTTGAACATTGACTATTATGTAGAAAAAAGAGAAGGAAAAAAAAAAAACATTTAAAAGGGACAAAATATATCCTTGGGAGACACAGGAAGAATGCTATTTGAAGTAAGGACCTTTCCTTTCTATTCCTCATACACACACACACACACACACACTCAACTAGCCTTCTGAGTAATCCGCTGCCCCAGATGATACCCAGCTAACTGTCCTAGCCAGCAGCCTCTGCCAACCACTGATGCAGTGCAATAGTTATCTGACCAGCTCCCTTCCTGATGCTGGTCTATTTTTGGTTAAAAACTCAAGCTTCGGTTGGGGCCGAGACTTGCCGGGAGCTCCCTCCTTAGAAGTACTATTTCACAGTAATCCTCAAGGGCCTAGACTAAAAAGCACACACATGCATACACATAAAAGACTTTCCATCTAAGACATTGGAAATCAAGTAAGTTCTAGCCCTTATTCCCATGGTTTTGAGATCTGTCAGGCATCAAGTGGTGGTTATTCCAGCGCAGAAAGGTCGTAGTAAACCTACCTATCCCACCACTGATTCAATTATCTATACGCCCGGTACCATGTAGACACGGTGCTTACAATAGAAATTCCATGATGCTTACAACAGAAATTCAGAGATAAAAATCTGCCCCGTGAAAGCTAGTCAGACAGCCATATAAAAGCAAAAGAAAAGATGTTAAAAAAAAAAAAAAAAAAAACCATTATCACCCACAAGAAGTTGAAGGAATGGATCGAGTGTTGGCTACAGAGCTCATCCAGACTTTGCACAGGGCCTTGGGGTAAGCATAGTCTGTGTAAAGAGAATATGACGGAAAGTAAACAATCTCTTTAAAGGCCAAAACAGAAACCCTGAAGCTTGCTTCCCCTCAGAAGACCGATGGCCAGTTCATCTGTTGGCCGAACAAGAAAGCCAACATTAAGCAAAACCTCTCCCCGCAACCCCAGAGTTTTGTCTCTCTCAGGTATGGAATACAGACTTGGAGGACAAGCTCCTGGATGACTGGAGTAAAAGGCCCTGCACACATTGGCAGGCCTGAGAAGCAAGTCAAATTCTCTTTAACTGTCTCCCCAAGTCTAGGTCTCAGATCCCTAAAATCTCTCCAGCCCTGAGGAATCAAAGTCCTTCAGGGAGTAGCCAGGGAATTTGTGTTTTTAAGCAAGGCACTCAATATTATCCCAGAAGTGTGAAAACTGCTGCTAGCCTGTTCCAGCCTTTCTGCTGAAATGGGACTAATTAAAGGAAAGGTTGGGTATCTCAATTAGGAAAGAGATCCAAGCAGAAACCACACATGTCATGGAGAGACGGAGGAAAAGTGATTGAGCAATTAGTGAGGCATCTCTTAAGGTAAGAGACAGAATATGAAGATGAGGCCCCCCAGCCCAAAAGGGAGACTCTCTCTCCACGACAATCTCAGAAGATCATAAGAAAAGGTTCCTTTACTGGAACCAAAGAGGGCTTCAGTTTGGGTGGGTCTAAGCCGGTCTAGAGAATGAAAGAGTTCACCAGTGCAGTGGGGACTGTCCAAGTTTGGCCCAAAGCAACCTGCAAGAGCTACCTTCTGTCCCCAAATAGTGGGGACTACCAAAAGCCATCCTAAGTCCTAAGGGATTCAAAGAAACAGTGAGCTGCTCCCACTCAACTCCAGACATCATGGCCACTGACCTAGGCTCACCAATGCCCACTCGGCTCTATGTGGCTACAAAATGGGCCTGTACGGACCACCAGAAGCACTATCCTCCAATAGTCAATGGGTTTCACCTAGCACTCTCTAGGCCTGAGGCAGCAGCAGGTCCAAGGGGCTCCAGATCTAAGTGGTGTGTGTCAGTGGTTCTCAAAGTGTGGCCACACCAGCCCAACAGCATCAGCATCACACAGAATGTATTAGAAATACAAATCCTGGGATGCCTGGGTTGTGCAATCAATTAAAGTTCCGAGTTGTGGTTTCAGCTCAGGTGGTGATCTCAGGGTCATGAAATCAAGCCCTGTGTCAGGCTCTGTGCTCAGCGGGGAGTCTACTAGAGAATTTTCTCCGTCTCTCTCTGCGCCTCCCCCTGCTCACTCTCGCGCTCACACTCTCTAATAAATAAATCTTTATTTTTATTAAATTATAATTATTATCAAATAATAATACATTGTTTGTTTTTTTTTAAAAAGGAAGAAATACAAATCCTCTGGCCCCACTCTAGGGCTACAACATCAGAAATTCTGGAGGAGTCACCCAGCAATGTGTGGCTTAGTGAGCCTTCCAGGTGATTCTGATACAGCTGAAGTTTAAGAAGGGGCATGCTATGCTAGTAATACAAACCACAACGGTAAATCAGCAAGAGTGGCATCCGTTCACATGGGCCTACAAAACATTTTTTAAACCTTATCTCATGGATACCCTCTTCTAGTCCTAAGGTCCTATAATTCATTTGAATCTCACAGCAATGCTGAGGAGATAAAGCAGCATTACCATCCCATTTTATCTTATTTTTTTAAGATTTTGCTTATTCATTTGCCAGAAAGAGAGCACAAGCAGGGGGAACAGCAGAAGGAAAAGGAGGAACAAGGAGCCTGACATGGGACTCGATCCCAGGACCCTAGGATCATAACCTGAGCTGTAGGCAGCTGCTTAACTAACTGAGCCACCCAGGCGTCCCACCATCCTATTTTACAGGTAAAGAGACTGAGGCTCAGAGAGATGAAGTGATTGACACATATCACCCCCATCCAGAGCCCACTTACTGACAAGCCACAGAAGAGTGGTAGAGACCTAACTCTAAGTAATTAAAAATTACCAGCCCACACCAAGTTCTTCGCCCACGGCCCACAGGGAGACTGCGGGCAGCAGGCATCCAAGAGGCAGCCCTTCTATTTGGCCCACTGTTACTCACCTCAAGTGACCATTCCTAAGACCATCTTCCATTAATGCTGGCAGTGACCATTTCTAAGACCATCTTCCATTAATGCAATTTTAAAACCACTGTGAGACAGATCCACTTAGTCTCAATGCTGACCTGACACAGACAACAATCCTCAATGGACAAGTGGGCCATGGTCCAAAAGTTCATTTCTAAGTTGGAGGGCTGGAGCTCAGATGACATGTTCCCTATGGACATAACAGGGAGATAGTGGCTGGATCCCCAGATCAAGCCACAAAATTCCATCTGCAAGAGGGAGAGGTGGAAGGCACAGGTAGGTTTGGCAGTGGCCCAAAGGGATCAGAGCCCAACTTTCCCATCATGAACCAACATGAGACAAAGTGCAAGTGCCTTCGCCTTCCTGAGCCTCGGTTTCCTCACCTAGAAATCAGAATCCTCACTTCGCAGCATGGCTGGGAAAATTACATTGTAGGTACAGTGCTTGCAACACAGTAGACATTACAAAATGTAAACTATAGCCATTTGTTGAACTCCTAAAGTAGCGGCCATACTATACTTTCGCCCTGAAAACTATTCAGTTAACACACACACACACACACACACACACACAGAGCCAACATTTGAACTTACAAAAGGATTGACTGGAGGAAGATGGACTGCTTCCGAAAAGACCAAGGGAAAGGAAGGAGCGCGGCTGGTCAGCCCCAACTCCCCCCTCTGGTCTTCCTCCAGCTCTTAGTTCAATTGTGACTTCTTTGGGAACCTTCCTTGGCCTCCCAGACTGTGTCAGATTTCTCTTGTGTGGGCCCCAAAGTACGTCTTCACAACCTTACAATTATAATAATTTTATTCTTACGGGCTTAATGTCTATCTTCCCCACAACCCCATAAGCTCCGTGGAATCAAGGCCGAGGTCAGTGCTTGCCAGTGTGTCCTGCCCCGCGCCTGGAACACGGCGGGGACTCAGATGGTTAGAGACTGAACCATACCAGGCCACCGGGGTAGGGCCAGGTCAAGGACAGGTGGCTTCGGGCAGCTGGCTGTATGCATGTGCAGGTAACTCAGCAGTCGGAAGTCTGAGACGCAGGGTTACCTAGAGAAGCAGGCAGCTCTCTTCTTCCTGCCCCTCTAAAATCAGTCTGCTTCTGCCATATCGCTCCACCAGGAGAGGAGGTTTATGAAACCCACAGGTGTCTTCTTCCAATGGGTGCAGGTCCCCCCGTCTGCCCACAGGGCAAGCCCTGCACAAAGACGGTGCAGAGGCCAGGCAGGGCTGGGATCTGCTGCAGTTCTCCCCACCTCGATATCCGTTAAAGAGGAGGAAAGACTCTGCGCTCATCCCAGCCTGAACTCTGAAGCAAGGCGTGGAAAATGCTATTGCCAGTGGCAATGTGATGATCATCTACATGTCCCAGGGATCAGTCCGGGGTGACCCACAGACCCAGTGAGGTGGGGGGATGGCTGCCATCCTAGGGATGAGGAAACAGAATCAGGGAGGTTAGGAGCACACTCACAATCTTAAATTCAGAAGGAGCAAAGCCAGAACTGGAGCCCAAATTAGATGGTAAAATGTTTCCTCTTGGCCATATTCAGCTCATAGCCCGAGACTGATGCCATCTAAGTTTCTCCAGCCCGTGAAGGACATACAGGCCTTGGTGAACTAATGTCATGGTGGAAACACTCTGTGGAGAGCAGGCAGTTCTAGTCTGGGGTCCTCTGGTATCATGTGACACAGAGGAAGTCATTTTACTTCTCTGGAGCTCAGGGAGGCTTCCTCCGCAGTAGTGCAGAAGAAAGGACCAGATGAACCCTCTCGAGAGGGGACCCCATATTGCTGGGCACACACAAGCGCCTGCCAATCAAAACCAATCACAACTGTCAGGCTCCCGGCCAGACCCCAACATGCGGCTGCTCAGCTCTCCCTCACCCAAAGTAGAGGTCAGCCAGAGCCCAACACCCTGTGCTTTCTGGTAGGGAAGGAAGGACAGAGGCCACTGCCTTTTCCAGTAGGCCCCCTGAAACTGGCTTGGAATGAACCAAGGATATGCAGGAAGGGAAAAGGCTCAGTTTACCATATGTTCTGCAAAACACAAACCTCACTTCTGCAGCAGGAAAATGAAAAAAATATCCTTCACTGGGAAAGAAGCAGGTGTCCATCCCCAAGTTTCCCTCAGGCTCTTGCCTGACGGCCGTCTACGCAGCACCAGCTCCCTCTGGGACGTGTTCAACATAAAAGCCAGGGCGTCTGAAGGAGCAGCCTTCAGGGGCCGAGGCCATCCGTTCAAGCAAGGATCTCTCTCCAGTGTCAGCCCCTGCATGGCTGTGCAGAGTGATCTGGGATTTGCAGTCTCTCTACCAAGCCTTACAAGGTCAAAATTGCTCAAGTTGTGTAATTCCTAGGGTGAAAAGTCTGCGGAACGCACAGACTTGATGGCCAACACAAACGACACTGCACAAGCCAGAACACAATAGCTGAAAAGCACAGTCAGCAATGGGCGCAGCGGGAGCCAAGGAGCCTGGCGTTGGCCACCAACCCCTGCGCAAGTCACCACCTCCTTCCAGTCCCTGCCAAGGGGGAGCACCGTCACCCCCAGCACCAAAATAGGAGGCACAAAGAACAGACATCCATTTTTGGGAAGGTGGCTGACCCCCGAGCCATCACATCCTTTGTAAAACCCATACAGACATTTTTTGTTTTTTTACATGTACAGCAAGACATGGGGAAATGACCAAAGCCATTTTGTAAAATGGTCATCAAAATAAAGCTGGAGCAGGGCACCTGGTTGGCTCCGTCGGAAGAGCAGGCCACTCTTGACCTCGGGGTCATTAAGTTCGAGCCCTGTGTTGGGTGGGGAGATTACTAAAAAATAAACATACCTTAAAATACATAAACAAAGCCTGAGCTAGGAGGAGCAGCCGAAGGCAGAGTTGGGGGGGGGGGGAACATCCCCCTTCTTACCAAGCCTCAATGTACTAAATCTAGTAACATACATAAAATACTTCAGTGGCACACGAGTCAGGAGAAACAAGGGAAATCAAATGAGAAGAGAAGGAAAATCAGGGAACAGGGATAAAGGGCAGCCCAGCACCCAGTCAGTGCCACCCCCGGCCCCCCAGAGCTGCCTGGCCCTATTTACCCAGGCTGCATCCCAGAGGGAGGTGTGCGATTCCCCCCAAACATCAAACATCAAAGACAGAACAGGCCGGACACCAACTGCACCGCGTGAGCACCCAATCTCCCGCAAACGGACGAGTGGGGAGTGGACCCGCCACCCAGATACCGGACACAGAATGTGAAGCCATTTTCTAGCTCCTGAAATAAGCTCTGACCGCCTAAATATACTCAGGCACCCCCTCCGAATGATAAAATAAACATTTATGAAGTAAAAATGTTAAGGTATATAAAAATGAAGTGTCCTCGCTTGCACATTTGAAAGAACGTAAGGGGAAAGAACTGCCAGGATTGCGCATTACATGCTGGGAGGCGGCGGAGACCCACAGCGAGACGGGGAACCGAGCTCAGCAGTCAGGGCCCAAGCGACGGGTTCGCACACCAGCGAGAAGGGTCACGAGTCGTTACACTAGGAGCAACAGATTTTCACATTCTACAAAATGTGTGAACATGGACATTCCCACGAAGATATTTAAAATGGTCTTTATTTAGTGACCTGAGTCCTCTGAATACATCTCGAACTGTGCAGATATTTAAAAAAGACACACAGGATGGTTCCAGTTCTAACTGTGCCCTGAATTCAACATAATTACCACACATGGGTCCTGCACCTGATGCCAAAACAGAAGAGTCTTTATTAAACCCCTCTTGTGTGCCAGCCCACAGAGCTAAGGTCCCACTTTGCCTGAGTCCTTGTCCTCTCTGTCCCCAAACAACCGTGCCACGTTAAGGAAAAAGGATGGAAGGTCGTCCCGTGTCTTCAGATACAGCTGGCACTTACCAGCAGGCAGAAGTGCGCCACATAACTGAGGAACAGGTCAGCCCTACTGAGAGACGACTTTTCCATCTGAAAAAGCTGACATACGTGGACTGATTAACCCCTTCAGCATCCTTTCTTTGGTGGCTTCCGAACCAATCTTCCCACCCTTGGGACCTCCTGATTGAGGGCAGAACTTTCTCTCTTAATTTCATCTTGTTTCTGGTCACACACAAGACCGAATCTGGGATTCAGTTGGACTTTTGAGCAGTAAAACAAAAAAACAAAACAAAACGAAACAAAAAAAAAGTAAAAACTGGGGCTTTTCTGGATAGAGTATGAGGTCACATCACTAACCTCAAGAACACAAACTTTCCATGCCTTCAGAAAGCTCAGAGCCAGCTCCCCATGTGGCTACAGGTCAGAGAAGGGCAGGAAGAGTGAGGAAGGTTTGACACGGTCCCAAGACCCACCCCAAAAGGGCCTTTTTCTCCCTTCTCTCCTGTTGCTGATTATTCCCCCTTTTGTTTTTCTAGTCCATCAACACATACCTGAGGCCTTCACGTTCACGTGTTTCCCACTTTATCGCAACATGATGCACCTGGACTTTGCACCTGGTCATTTCTGACACCCACCCTCTGGGGCTCTTGTAAGAAGTCTTTCGTGAAACGAGATCACTCCAAGTGAGACTCTGCCAAACGCTGTTTTAGATAGGTGGACCACAGCTCCCGTCAGCACCCCACACCCAGCATATTCCAGTCGGTATCCGGAATCACTGGAGCAAAGTGCAGATCACGAACTCAGGGCCAGAGCTCCTTCGGCACAACCAGCTCCGGGACACAAGGCGCTTTACAAGGCCGGCGCTGACAACCCAACAGTAATAAGGAATAACCGCGTCAGGAGGTCCTGAGCACCTGCTCCTAGAGCGAGCAATAGGCCAGGGCTCACGTACACTCCTTCCAACCGTGAGGACCATTTTCTCACCCCAGTTTAATGGACAGAAAAGGCTGAACGCAAACACCTTACCTAGAGTCACAGAGCAAGGAGAGGGCAAAGCTGAATACACACCCAGGGCAACCTGACAGCCCTCCTCCTCCTCCTCGGTGGGGGAGGGGAGGGAGGAGACGGGCCTCGGTGTGTGCAGCACTCGCGCAAGGCCCGCGCCAGCTCCAGGTGCCCTTCGGTCATGGCTGGCGGAATGAAGGCTGAAGACCGGAAGTCCAGGTGCCAGAGGTATCATGAAGCCTGGAGGGTTGTTTTCATGACAACCACCAGGTGGGGGGTAAAGGAGGGAGAGCGAAATCTGCATGTAAACATCTTACGTCCTAGTAACGTCACTCACCTCCCAAACCATTGTCTCAAGCTTCTGCACTTGAACATTTCGACAGTAACTCTTGGTATGTCAACGGCTTCGGCTCAGAGAAGCAAGGTCGGACCCAGTTGGGCTGGGTTGCAAAGAACAACCTATACCGTTTTCCTCAAGGCACATCCAAGAATTGCCTAGAACCTGCAAATGTCAAAGCTAATACTGGACAACTCCTAGGGATCTGGGCTACCAGGGCATGATCAGGGTCTCGACTGCATCCCCAGGTGCCACCGAAGAAAATGACAAGGCCACACGAAGCCTGCCTGCCTGGCCCGCCCTCCAGACCAGGTGGCAGGCCGGCAGCCACGCTCCGCCACGCTGACGCGCTGAGGACTGGGGCACACTATGCGGTGTTGACAAAAATACTAACAAGAGGCAATAGACCGCCATTTGGAAAACCAGAGAAAACAAAACCACATTCGCCAACATTCCTAACACAGTATTATTTTGCGACATCTCTTTGCAGTTGTTTTTTTTTTCTCTGTATCTAGTACTATATATCTAGTACACGGTGGTGACTGCAGCTTATATACAATTCAGTTTCCTCTTCCTCCGACTACGGATTCTACTTATCGAGTAGAGCCTTCCGGAGCCATCTCCCCAACCAGGTGAAACGGACCTTTTTCTCCTCTGTGCTTCCACTCCCCTCTGAACACACTTAATCCTGCTCTACAGTTTTAATAATCAGCTTAAATATCAGGCTCCCCTACAAACCAAACCCTTCCGAAGCAGTCTGGTTGTAAGCTTTATTTTTCAAATAGTTGGCAGAAATGAGCCAAAAGGTTACCAGGGGCCAAGCCGGAGTGGCGCGCCATGACTGATTTATTTCAGCATTCCTTCTACTTTTTTGATGTGGTTCCAAATTTTCTCTACACAATACATAATTTCTTTCATGCATATTTAACTGACTCTAAAAGTTTCTTAGAACTACAATTGATCAGCTTCAAAAATCACACAAAGGAGAAACGGGTCTGATGGCAGGAGACATGGACAAATGTTCCCATTTTAGTAGGAAAGTGGGTGATCCCTCAACACCCACAAATAATTAAGCCCTCATACTGACAAGTCAATAACGCTTCCTGGCAAAAGTACACAACGAATGATTTGAGGACATTTAGAAAAGAATATGAGTACAAGATGAGCAAGTCATGCCAAAAAGCAGTCAGTGTTTTCTTGTTGTGGTAACCAAATTGGTGGAGCAGGTGAAATGTGAGATATGATGGGTCATGATGGCAACAAAGCATCTCCAGCTCCCATGAGTCACTTAAGTTAGGGAAACAGAGTCAAGCAGCTTATAGTTGTGTAGGACGATGGAGCCTATCAAACAACCACCCCCACAAAATACACATCACTCCCTCCTGTCTTGGGTCCCACTGGACTTTGTGCAGACTCCTCTCACAGCACTTACTAAACTTGACTGAGCTGTAAGTCTGTCTTCCCACTAGACCAGGGGTCAGTGCACCATAGCACGCAGGCCAAACCCAGCCAGTCACCAGTTTTTGGAACATTTTTTTAAAATATTTTATTTATTTATTTGACAGAGAGAGATCACAAGTAGGCAGAGAGGCAGGCAGAGAGAGAGGAGGAAGCTGGCTCCCCAGCAGAGAGCCCGATGTGGGGCTCAATCCCAGGACCCTGGGATCATGACCTGAGCTGAAGGTAGAGGCTTTGACCCACTGAGCCACCCAGGTGCCCCAGTTTTTGGAACATTTTACTGGAACAACCATGCTGTTGGTTCCCATGTTGTCTACAGCTATACTGGTGCTCCAAGGACAGTTAAGTGTTTATGACAAAGACTGTTATGGCCCACAAAATAAAAACATTTACAGTCTGGCCCTTTAGAAGAAAAGTTCTCTAGCCTCTGTACCAAATGATTCTCTCTTCTCAGGCAAGAAGTGGTCTTATTCCTGTGTACCCAAGCACCAGCACAGTGCCTGCCACAAGAGGGGCATGCATTAACATCTGGGGAGTAAACAGGCACTCTGCCCTCTTTGATGGCTCAATGACAAGCCAGAGAAAGGTTACTGACAGCAGTCTTCAATCCTTGGCTACACCCCATCTGGACAATGGCCTGACTAAAGACGGACACAGGTGGCAGGCTCCCCAAACCCCCCGAGGGCCCAAAGCTGAGAGGAAGAGCTAACGCGACAGGTGACTGAATCAAGATTCAAATGATCCCAACAGCCTTGCATCCTGAGCCAAAACCAGAGCTGGGTGTGCAAGGACAGGCTGGGGGCAGTTCCAAACTTCCTCCAGTCCCAGAGACCTGCCCTGGCAAGCACTCCAGTGAAACAGAGCTGGGTCCTGCCGCTGACCACAAGGTCCATTAGAGCCCGCCAAGAGTAATGCAATCTTAAATGGCATCAAAAGCAGGACACTGTCCAAATCACAAGAACGGTGACACTCCTACTGTACCCCATAGCAGTCAGACCACAGGTGGAGGATTTTGCTCGGGACAGTACACTTTTTTAAATGATCTTTACAACAGGTTACAATCCCAATTTAAAAGGTACCCCACAGTCAGAGTGAAAGGTCCCCATGCTACCCTGTCCCGTGGCTACCCAGTCCCCTCCTCAGAAGACAAACAATGTTACCTGTTTCTCTGTTCCCTTCCGGTACTATACACATATACAAGGAAATAAACGTGTCCTCCCCTTTTATTGTACAAATGGTAGCATACTAGATGTGCAGTTCTGCTTTTTTAACCTAAAATATCGATCCTATAGTGTTCTCTGCCAGGACCCGACAAGCCGACTCTTTCTTCCCGGGGCTGTGCAGGATTCAACTGCATGGAGATTCTAGACTGACGAACACTGAGGTTATCCCAATCTTTTGTACCTCCACTGTGTAAGAAATCAACATACAGCATCATTTCTGGCCTCTGCAGGTAGAGCTATAGGACCAGTTCTGAGCACTAGAACTACAAGTATAAAGCAGGTCCATTTGTCATTGTAATGGATACGGTCAAATGGGACACTGCCCTTTAAAGAGAGTCATGGACAAAGCAAAGTTTCCTAAAAGAGGGGGTAGGAAATTATGCCCCAGAAGGAAGAGTAGAGGCTTAGTACGGAGAAAAAGAAAGCTGAGAGAAAAGACGAGCATCATCGACTTCAAAGACCCACGCTACCACTTGTAGCGTCAGTCCTCATTCCCTTACCAGCATGCCGGACACATCCTGGGAGACCCGTAGACATCGCCCCACTTAACTCTCTTAAGACAACCCTGAAGGGTGGGCATTTTTACCCTCGTAATGCAGATAAGAAAACTGAGGTCAGAGTCTTCTTGCCAAAAACCATGGAGCTAATAATGGGCAGAACCAGGACTCAAACCAAAGCAAAGGAATTCCACAGTCTGCACTCCTTGCCCCATAACCCCCAGCTTCCTCCAGCCCTGGCCGTGCAGGAGAAGAGCCTGGGTGGTATCCACACAGCCCCACCTTCAGATTCTGAACTAACTCCTCAGGGCACAGCAGGCAGAGGCGGAAAAGCCCGGTTCCTAGGTGAATCCAAGTTCACTCTAGTGATCCTCCAACTAGGCAAGCATCAGAATCACCTGGAGCCCGTGAAAACACAATCTGTAGGCCTCACCCCCACTGCGAGTCTCTGAGCCAGCAGGTCTGGAGTGCTGCTACAGAAGTTGCATTTCTAGCTGGCTCCCAGGTGCCGCTGATGCTGCGGGCCTTGAGCACGCATCCCCTGCCCCCGATTTGAGAACTACTGCTCTCAAATAGTAGAATAACAGCTACTACTACTCCTAGTAATAATCAGCAATTAAGACTCTAAGATACATCAACCCAATGAGTTCTCACTGCCTTAGAAGGTCCGAGGAGCTCAAGTTCTCTGTAAAATGAAGTGAAACTCAAGTGTCTTAGCCAAGTCCATAGAGGTGGCAAGTGATACAAAACCTTCACTTCTTTCTTTCTTCTTTTTTAAATTTCCTCATATTCTGACATCTAGTTCAATGCTCCTTCCACTACACTACCACGAGTTCCAGGAGGCAAGAACTCTGTCTATCTTGTTTACTCTTCTTTCTCCTGAATCTAAAACTAACGGGTGCTCAACGCATATACTTGAATGAATGAATCATGGCGTGAAAATATGGTGAGAAACGTGTCCTAAAGTAGAAAATTAACAGACAAGTTGATGATGGCTCATATTAAACAATTCTAATAATTACAAGCATTAAAAAATAAAAGGAACTCTCTCAGTGAATAGTGAGCTCCTTGTCCTTGGAGACACACCAGCAAAAGCTAAACAGCTAAGTGACAGAAATGTCACAAAGCAACCACATACCCCAAGGTGACCTCCTGTACCTCTAACGGCCTTTGCAAAGCTAAACTTTAATTCTTGTGGATCCCAGTAGGGAGGAGGAACTCCAAATCCTCCTTGATTATTGGTCAAGGAACCTGCCAACAGCTTCGCTATGGACCTTTACATTAATTACTTCAATCCTGTGCCTCAGTTTCTCAGGACACATGAAAAGGTTTGTCGATCAGTCTCTGGGGATTATCTAATGACTAACAAATAAGAAACAACTAACAGATGTACCAAAGCACTTAACATGCATACCACGTCTACCCTGTCCCTTCACTGCCATTCTGCAGTGCAACTAATCCAGCATCTAACATATTTCCATGAAAGTTAAACGTAAGAACCAAGAGCAAATTCAAAGTCATACTGTCCACCCTCTGAACACCCTATCCTCACCTATTTAATCACCGGTCTATCATTCTTTAAAAATCCATCCTTCCAGCAGCTATACACTGGGCATACACCGTGGGCAGAGAACTGGGCAGGCTCCTTAGGGAAGGCAGAGGAGCATCACGCCAGCCCTGTCTGCTTGCGCACATCCCTACATCTGCCACTTTCATGGTTTAAAGGCTGCTTTGGATTCCTCCCACCTGGGTAACATTGAAACGTTCGTCAGAATTGACTAGCATAGAATTGCATTTACGGATTGACTTCGACAAGGAAATCCACAACACAGAATAAGAGAACCAGAATTGAACCAAGATACCGAGGAAAGCTCTTAATTTGTAAGGTTTGGAATACCAGGTGCCAAGGACCAAACTACAACGCTGTGCCTGGTTCTCACTGAAGACTGGTTCATTCACACCTGAATATAAGGAGGGGGTCAGGCTGAGAGTGGTCTTAGGCAACAGCTTCTCAAAGTCACCCTGGTGGGGGAGGCAGCGGATAAGAAGCTGGGAAAGAGTCCCAGGCAGCTATATATAGCCCTTATCTACTTTGAACAGTAACAACTGTGTTTTCAGACACAATATCAAAAAAGGAGAACACATGCAGCCACTATTAAAATATTGTGAACCTCTGTTAATAACCTCGCAAAGATGACTGGAAGGGAATCAAAATGGAGATGACCTTGTCAGGAGGCAGGAGGCCGAGGGGAAAGGACCCAGAAGAGGAAATGGGTCAAACATCCAGAGCCAAAATGAAAAGCCAAGATAGGTGTTTATTGTAATGATTCATAAACAGATTCTGACAGTCGCATGCGGGTGCGTGTTAACAAGGCTTTTCTTCCTCAAACAAGAGCAAAACCAGCCTTCGGATTAGGTCCAGATAGGACACCTCAACTACGGAGAGTCTGCTGAAGGCATCCACTGCAAGGATAAAATGTCAAGGAAGGATAATATTTTTTCTTCCCAGTTCCTGTGAACTGGGAGATAGGGGGCTGAGGAGATAGGGCCTGAAAGGATTAGAGGTTGCAATCATGTGACCCAGGTGTCCCCAAACTCTAAGATGTGTAAGAATAACCTGGAGTGCCTATTAAATGCCACACCCCAGTCCCCGCTCCCATAGGTCTTATGAACATAGAGGAGGTACCACCCCACGAGAACTCTGCATTTCCACAAGAGCCCCTGACACTCTAAAGGAGCTGGTTGGGGCCCCTGGGTGGCTCAGTCAGTTCAGTGTGCCTTCAGCTCAGGTCATGGTCCTGGAGTCCCAGGGATCGTATCCCAAGTCAGGCTCCCTGCTCAGCGGGGAGTCTGCTTCTCCCTCTGCCCCTCACCCTGCTCATGCTCTCTCTCTCTCTCTCTCTCACACACACACACAAATACACATGCACACACACATAAAATCTTTTAAAAAACAAAAATAAGTAAATAAAGTAGCTGGCCCCTAGACTGCTATTTGAGAAACACTGACCTGATCCAACAAGAACCTTTCTTCCATAAGTGGCGAGGTGGTGGGGGAGCCCAGACTAGGGAAGGGTTTTGCCTAAGTCCAACTTCCTAAACCCAGTGCAGACCCCACAAGGAAGAAACCGTAAGTACGAACAGATGTCTCATAGAATAATCCAAACTGCTGAAGGCCACAGTCGACCACAGGACAGCAGACAGAGCGAGCTCCCTGAACAGAGCCTCTCACCAACAAAAAGACCTACAAAGGGGCCGCGTAGGACAAAGGCTGATAAGCCACTAGCACAACTGACTTATGCAGGGCCCCAGTTTCCACAGACTCCATCCACATGCCCAAACCCACTGTCACCTGCACTGTCATTTTCTCTTCAGCCCTGACTTCGAGCGCCGGCAGGGCCAGGTCTGGGTCCCACCCACCTCGGCCTCACCACTGCCACACAGCAGGCTTTCAGGAACTGTTTTTATTGTCAGGTGAGAGCTACTACCGCCCTCCACCTAGATTCCCTTCCAAGAGGCTGGTCCCCCTGGCACGCTTCCCTCCCAGCGTTCACACCCCGGCTCCAGTGTCACCTCCCTGGAGAAATAACTGTCCCTGCCCCCACCTGACCCAACCAGGCGCTCCCTCCTGCTTCTCCCAGAGGACCTGTACATACCTGTCAACACTTAACACAGTTTTGTAATGATCTCGTTTATCGACAAGACTCCTCCTCAAGGGCCATGGTTTTGGTCTTTCTCGGCAGCAGGTTCGGCTTGCCATGCGGAAGTTGCCCAATGTCAGTGGGAAGGGTAGGAAGGCTGGGAGAGAGAAACTGCTCCTAAATCTCCCACTACAGAGTGAAAACCTGACGAAGCTGCAGACGTGCTTCATTGGGTGGAGTGGGGGAGAACTCCCTGTTATTTCTTTTGTTCATATCTGAAAAGTCAGGTTGCTGTGCCTCCGGCAGCACCATAAATCAGAGAAGCATGTTGGCCGCACTTGGAAAGGGCCTCACCCGTCTGTCTGTCTGTCTCTCTCTCTCTCACACACACACACACACACACACACACATACACACACGATCCCTCCTCTCAGCTTGTCCCCCATGTCCTGAGCCCCTGGGGCCCTTCCCCTGCAGCCAGGGTCCCTACCTTCTGCACTGAGCATGGGACTCATCTCAGCCCACTCTGTGCTACTGTTCTCTCCCCCTGGTCATCTGCGGGCAACATTCCCCAAGGCGTAGGCCGGGCAATGCACCCAAGGAGGGACCCGAGTGGACAGAGCTAAAAAAGGGGCTTTTTCAGGCAAAGTGGGTTTCTCCTTGAATTGAGCCCAAAGCCAGACGGCTGCCCCCGCCTGTTCCAACACGTGACAGGCACCCCTGGGCAGCTCACAGCTCACAAGCAGGTAGAGCTGCATGGAGCTTTGCCCATGTGGCCCACACCCTGGCGCACCCTCTGCCCCCTCCACCTTGCGAGGCCCTGCAGGGCAGGCGAGGCTCCCTCTGCGCCGCCAGCCCCAACCGCAGGCCCCACGTGTCACCACTGCGCTGCGGGACTGGGTGACTTGGGGAGCAGACGGCCCACAGCAGAGCTGGGGGAAAGCGGGGTGTTCACTCTCCACCTCGCATTCCTGCGGGCTGCCACACTGCCCACCTTCATCAAGCCGTCTCCTGCGCCCGTGGGGCGTTTCCTACCCTCTCCAGCAGGGCCTGCTGTTTTCAAACCCAACAAACCGTTAGGCCTTTCTGAGATTCTTCCTGGTGGCATTTTAGCTGCTCTATAGCCCACCAGATTTCCTGTTCCTTTCTTGTGTGTCTTATGCTCAGGATATTTTTCCTGGTGCCCTGAAAATTTTTCCCAGGGGAACCATTCGGCCCCTTACGAGCTCTTTTGACACTAAAACCCCTTTCCCCGAGAACCTTCCCTCAGGGGCATAAACAAGGCTGGCAGCCACTGATAAGCCTCAGCACCGAGCAGGGAGAGGCACTGCAGTTGAAGCCGGCAGGCTGGCTCCACCGCCCCCAGCTGTGGGACCCGTCACCCTCAGCTTCGCCTTCCTGAGACTCAGTTTCCCCACCCATTAAACACGGAGAATAAAGCCCAATAGGTTGTTGCCAGGATTTAAGATAGCGTGAGCACTACACTAGCACAGAGGCTCATGTGCTAGCCAGCCCCCTGCCCCTCAAACTGGAGTGGACATCCTGATCTCAACTGCTTTCAGGTACAACCAAAGCGGAGGTGGGGAAGCACAGTGTAGACTTTTCCTTGCACCTTGAGAAATTCTCCACAGGAAAAACAGATGAAGGCCGCCTGCCATGAGTGATTGCAGATATGGGAGAGAAATCAGAAAGGAGGAGGCTGCTCTGACACGTCAAAAAGGCTAAAAACAAAAAACAAAAGTAGGATTACTCTCCTGGGGCTAAAAAAGGACTCACAAACACCTCAGCTCCCTCACTCCCAACCCCCACAACCTACGGGTGTGTTATCTACGAGTCACTGAAGCTCAGGGAGTCTCATTTCCTCATCTGCACAACTGAGATAACCTTACCAACAGCCCGGCCGCTGGGACCACCTGCACACTGTGCCCTGGAAACGGCCTTCCCAACAGCATGCTACTCCCTACTCCTTCCTTCCTAACAGAGCCTCCGTTTCACCAGATACCTGCCTCTCTTCCAGATGGCTCCAGAAGTGTGATCACCTTCCGGTCAACAGTGACTGCCTCAGGGACAGCAGGGCAACCAAGCTCCAGCCAAGGAGGCATCATGGGAGAGAGCTGGAGGGGCCTCAGGGAGCTTCCTGGCTCCTGGCTTCCTAGATCCCTCTTCTTCCCCTGGCTGTGGTTGTCTCACTAAGATGTTTGGAAATGCTGCAGCCATCTTATTCTCTGCAGATGATGCTTACACCCAAGATGGCAGAGATGGGAAGAACCTGGGGCCTTGCTGACATCAGTGAGACCCTGAAACCATCAACCCCAGAGTCCACCCTACCTCTAGATTCAGAATGTCCCATTGCTAACTCCAAGAGGCACCATTGACAAGACAGCCCCACAGGACTGGTGGGTCTTGGAGTTACACAACACACCCCTCCTGTTTGAGAAACGAGTTTTGCTATTGTTAGCCAAGCTGAGCTGGAGTCTGTTTTGTGCGGCTGACACCCCCGGATATAACTTGCCTAACCGAGGGACCACATTAAAAATTCAAATCCTTGGGCCCCACCAGGGAGTGCTAGGCATTTGTAGCAAGTATCCCAGGTGAATTCTGATGCTCCCCAACGTTTACGAACCAGCTCTTCAGTGGCACGTGAAGAAGCCCAGGGCAGCATCAGGCACGCGGTGAACACGAACCATTGGTCCAAAGCGGACTGACCTGAGAAACACCATCCCACCGTCCTATTCCCTGCGTAAAGCTACTGCAGAAAGAACAGATGAAGGCAAGGGAGTGTGGGCTGTCAAACAAATCTCACCTCGTCCCAAAAAAGGCTGCTCTGCACACTTTCAGAAAAACATCCGCTAATGTTTGGCCAAAACCCTCTTCCAGAACAACCTGACGCTGTTCCCTCCTCCAGCAGCTGCAGCTGGAGTCATTACCTGGGACTCGCCATGCAGACCATGGCACGCAGCACACAGTCCGGTGGCCAGCCCCGCTTTCCCAGCGGCCCTTTCCATTTTATTAAAAGGCCATTTTCCTGGCCTGGAGATTTCTTATCCTGGACCGATCACCCCCTGTGGCACCAGGAAAGTGCAGGGGAAGCTGTATTTATGAGAAGGAGATAAAAGGAGCTGGCTGTGCCATAGCTGACTCCTGAAATCATTGTTTCTGAAATGGCAGATGTGTAATGTCCTTGGGGGTCCTATCCTCCTCATTCCAGGGGGAAACCAAACCAACAGGGGGTGGGACTTAAGTTCCCATTCATGCAGCTGTTTCTTGTCAGCATCCGTCAGAGTCAGGAGGCTCCTGACCACAACGGTGGTCACAGATGGAGGGGGAACACTTAGCATGGAGAGCAGGAGACTGGAGGGAGGGGCAGCCACTAATTTAGAGGGGCTTTTGCAGGATATCAGTTGCCCAGATAAACCATGAAGGCCAAAAGCAGCAAAGAACATCTCACCTGCTCTTTCTGATATGAAGATCCTTGAGGCTAGGTCTACTTAATTAATCTGGACTTTTTTACTCAACAAATATTTGAATGACTATGAAATGCAGAGCACCACACCAGACGTGCAGTGACAGGGGAAGGGGCCAGAGCTGAGGGTAATATAAAGAACCTCGGTGTAACACTGAAGATAAGGCAAGTACTTAGAGAAAAAGGAAAAAGCAAGTCCCATTAGGGGAAGCGTCTTCAGAAAGCCTCCCTAGTTCTCCCCCAGTTCAACAGCATTCGGGCACCCTTCACTCTGTGCTTCCTCAAGCAGTCTGAGTGCTGCATTGTAACTGTCCACTCACACACCCATCGTTCTGTCTCCTACAGAAAGGGGCCCCTCACCTGTTCATCTCTAGCACAGATCCTAGCACAAGGATGTGCTCAGTGAAAGCTGGTTCCTGAAATGATAGATGGATGGATAGATGAGTGGATGGATGGATGAATGGATGATGAATCAGTAGATGAGTGGATGGGTGGATGGATGAGTGGATGGATGGATGAGTGGAAGGAAGGAAGGAAGAGTAGAAGAATGGATAAGTGGATGGATGAGTGGATGGATGGATGGATAGATGAGTAGATGGATGGATGAGTGGATGGATGGGTGGATGGATGGATGAGTGGATGGATGAATGGACAGATGAATGGATGAGTAGATGGACGGATGAGTGGAAGGAAGGAAGGAAGGAAGGAAGAGTAGATGAATGGATGAGTGGATGATGAATCAGTAGATGGATGGATGAGTGGATGGATGAATGGATGGATGAGTGGGTGGATGCATGGACGGATGAATGGATGAGTAGATGGACGGATGAGTGGAAGGAAGGAAGAAAGGAAGGAAGGGTAGATGAATGGATAAGTGGATGGATGAGTGGATGGATGGATGAGTGGAGGGAAGGATGAGTGCATGGATGGGAATGCCAAAGAATTCTAGCCAGGGAATCAGGGAAGGCTTCCTGCAGGGCTGAGGCATCTGAACCAGATTTTGAAGCACTTAGACAAGCGGCGATAAAGGCAGGACCCACTTCATCCAAAGTGCCCAGTACCATCTTAGGCAGAAAGCTGGTGCCTTAAAGCTTCCTGGATGAGTTTACTACTGAACTGGCTTTCCTACGGGAAGGAAGTTGGCTTCATTTCCCACAGTCTTTTGTTTCTCTCTAGGTAAACAGAAGCAACTCCTACACAGTAATTAAACTGATAAACCAAGGGAAAGTTAACTGCCTACTAGTCTCTACAAACACAAAGATACTTCAGCAGAACGAAGAACCCTAGTTCTACAGATAGATAGTTTTCCAAGGTATACTCAGTAACAAAGGCAATGTATGTCACTACCCCCCACCTTACATATGTATCTGAATATAGAAATTCTGGAAGGAAATCTAAGAAACTAATAAAAATGATTACCTGTCTATAGAGGTATATATCATTTAGTACCTAAACTAGAACATTTTTGAGGTTGAAAGCAGGTGTTACTGGACATTCACTGGGATGAAAAACACAAACAAGGATTGTCATAGGTAAACTGGAACATTACATTTAGCCCACCTAATAGGGGCCAGGTTGGAGGAGGGAGTGATATATACCTCACAGGGGTAAGAATGAAAATTCTCGATGCAGGTGGGTTCAGTCAGTTAAGCGTGGGTGGCTCAGTAAATTAAGCATTTGCCTTCAGCTCAGGTCATGATCCTGGGGTCCTGGGATGGAGCCCCACATCAGGCTCCCTGTTCAGTGGGGAGTCTGCTTCTCCCTCTCCCTCTGCCCCCCCACGCCCCTCCCTCGTGCACACTCTAATAAATAAATAATGTCTTTAAAAAAAAAAAAGAAAATTCTCAATGCATACATTTAGTATCTTGATGTCTGAACCATGTGTATGTATCAACTATTTTTAATGCTATTATATTGTGGAGCGCCTGGCTGACTCAGTCGGCGGAGCGTGTAACTCGCTCTCAGGATTGTAAGTTCAAGAGCCACATTGGGCGCAGGGATAACTTAAAAATAAAATCTTAAAATGTGGTCCTCTTTTTAACAGGAATTTCAAAAGCCAAGGAATTTGGGCTTCTACCTCCAAGACAAAGGAGGCTCATTTAGGGGCCCCATGGAAGAGCTGCCCAGAAGAGCACCCCAGATACAAGAATGAACTGACTGCTCAGAGCATAGTCTTTTTGCAGCAGGCAATAAACCAGCGCTGGGAGAAGGGAGCGGTACATGGTACATGGCCTAAAAAGGCTTTGACTCCGTGCAGGGCCAGCTAAGATGGGGAACAGCGGGGAATATAAACAGTGTGAGACGGACATAAAGCAGGTCAGGTTTTACACAATCATGGCAACAAAGTGAGATTGATTCAGGACTGAATGAAGCTCTTTATATTGTTTCTACTTAAAAAGGAAATGTATTGACTACAGTCCTCCTCACAGATTTATCTTTCCTGACATCAAGCACATTCATAACCTATTTTAAATTCCAAGGAACAATGCTGGGGTTTAGGAGAGTGAATACCAGTGTGTTTCACCAGAACGTTTTGGAGGCTGGGGAGAAGCTTCTTTGACTTTTAATTGCTCAGGAAACAGACACAATGTAGATGCTTTTCTTATCAGTCATAACTTCAAGTTAGAGAAACGTGTACCCGGTGGGTCTGAACTTTAGAACAAATCTGTCATGGGAAGAGCCACTTTGGGGCCATCTTAGAGACTATGTGTGGTGTCACTTTGGCCTCAGTCTCTTTTTTGACTCTCTCCTTTCAGATGCCGCTACTTCTTCTTGGGATCAGACCTTCTCTACCTAGACCAGAGAAGGTCTTGTCTCCGGTCTCCAGGAGCCACCAGGCACTGACCTTCTCCTCGCCAGTGGGACCATGTCCAACCGTGAATCCTTTCAGGGCACCCCATAGTCTTTAGGATTACAGGGTCATACAATTTATCACCCAAACAGGAACACCTGTGAGTTGGGGGGGAGGGGGGGCCACAGGGGGCAGGGCACTAATAATAATCACAAGGGGACAACAGCCAAAGGCTCACTGGGAAACTGGAATATGAGGTCATCTTACCGTAGGATAAATCCAATCCCTTGAACACAGCTTGAATTCAGGACTCTCCACATCTGGCCCCACTTTACCTTTCCAGTCTGTCTCATACTGATCTTTTTTTTTTTTTTAAGATTTTATTTATTTATTTGACAGAGAGAAATCCCAAGAAGGCAGAGAGGCAGGCAGAGAGAGAGAGGGAGAAGCAGGCTCCCCGCCGAGCAGAGAGCCCGATGTGGGGCTTGATCCCAGGACCCTGAGATCATGACCCGAGTCAAAGGCAGAGGCTTAATCCACTGAGCCAAGAGCCAACCAGGGGGCGCTCTGATACTGATCTTATCACAGGGTCCAGTCACAATGGACTTGCAAGTTAACCAGCATGCCTTGGGCCTTCCTACATCTGTGCATTTGCTCACACATTTCCTCCTCCTGTCTCCACCCCACCCTCATCCCCTGTCAGTCCATAATGTCCCCCTCCCCCATCTAGGCAGGTCTAACTCCTACCCTTCCTTCAAAACCCAAGACAACTGGTATCATTTTTTACTGCACTCATTCAACAAAAATCTGACTGCTCACTCTGTGTTAGGTGCATAGTGAATAAGACTGAAAAAAATTCCACCTCTTACGGAACTTTAAATTCATAGGCAGGGGGTCATTATCTCAATTGTGATAACTGATACTAAGGATGGACACAAGGTGATATGCTGGAGAATCTATTCTGTTATGGTGTGGACATACTTAGCCCCTACAAGGCTATGAGCTCCTTGAGGACAAAGCCCAAGACACCCCGTCTTACAGCCCTACTGAACCTACCACACCCTCTTGATTATAGCTGGCACTCAACAAACATTTGCTGAGTAAAGAATTTAAAAAGCTTGCTTAGTTGGTTCAAAGATGGTTCCTTAACAACCAGTTCTGAGTCCTCCATGAATCTGTAACGGGATCAAAGGGGAACCCAACTTGCCAAAGACCTTAGAGAAACACCCCAGGTCCTAGGGCTGTGACTCTCAACACTAATGCTGGAAGTGAGCTGAAGTCATCTGACTTGGTTCAATCCTATGCTGCTTCTCTAGAGGTTAAGTGACTCATTGAGATCACACAGCTGGTTAGCGACTAAAAGGTGACACAGGGAGCCTAGAATTTACTGACTGGATAAAGACTAAAGGACTCACTGGAGCAGAGGGCATCTGGACGACAGAGGTGACCCTGCTGGCTGGAGTGGCCAGAGAGCTTTGGAGTGGGGCCCCAGGGATGGAAAGTAGTCGGGGAATCATTCCTGTCAGCAAGGCCGGCAGGGGGAAAAGCACTGTAGTAGAAAGCTGGCCAGGGCGGGCTCACTTGAAAACAGGGTCAGGCAAAAATTTTACCTGGTGATGTGACCATCTGAGACCAGGCCACAGACTCACCTTTTCCATGGCTGACCTGGAAGAGGGGCCTGAAGTCAGAGCAGCTGGGGGTGAAGCAGGGAGGCTGTCCTCGGGACTGCCCAAGCGGTGCCCTCTCAGGATAGGCGGCTGTTCTCTTAGACCTATCGGGCACCAGCAATGCTCAGCGGAAGCTGCTCAGAGAAGCTCACATAAAGGCCAAGGGTCCTGGGGCTTCCCCAAATTTGTTTGTTGTTCTGCCCTATGTGACAGGGGCTGACCAGAGTTAAAGAGTAACCAGTAACAAAGAAGTCTGGCAGGCAGCAGAGCACTATCCAAGTTATAAGCACAACACATATGCCCCTTTCTCAGACCCTTCTCTTGGTGGGTAGTCACAGTAATTTAATAAAGGCATCAGAATTACATGACTCCCTGGACCTGAGTGATTCCAGTCCAACAGAGAAACAGCTGAACCCATTCTTAGCAGCTGGACTGGGCCCCACCTGCCTCTCACCTGAGGCCCTGGGCCACCCTGACCTGTCAGGCCTTGCTGGAGTTTTCCTTCCTGGCCTCTACCCACCACGACCACCATGCCAGCCTCTCAGGGTTCAGTCGGGGTTCGGGGGGGGCACAATCTGCAAACATCCACTGAGGTAAAACAACAACATAAGTCCCTGCAGGTAAGGGAACACCCTGAGTTCTTCAGGCGGGCTCTCCAAACAGCCTTCCACTAGTCTTGTGCTCTGAGGTGAGAACAGAGCCAGGCCCCCAAAGGGCAAGGTTCCTCGATCTCAGCAAACCAACACGGGGCACACAATACCCCTCTGTGGTGGGCCGCCCTGTGCACCACAGACTTTTAGGCGCACACTTTTAGGCCTCCACCCACCAGAGGCCACAGCACCCCCACAGGTCACCACAATTGAAAATGTCTCCTCCATGGGGCGCCTGGGTGGCTCAGTGGGTTAAAGCCTCTGCCTTCGGCTCAGGTCATGATCCCAGGGTCCTGGGATCAAGCCCCGCGTCGGACTCTCTGCTCAGCGTGAGAGTCTGCTTCTCCCTCTCTTTCTCTCTGCCTGCCTTTCTGCCTACTTGTGATCTCTGTCTGTCAAATAAATAAAATAAAATCTTTAAAAAAAAAAAAAAAGAAAAAAAGAAAATGTCTCCTCCAGACATTGTCAAATGTCCTGTAGGGATAAAACTGCCCTCAGCTAAGCACCACTGCCAAGGGGTGAGCTCCCTAAATAAGCGACTCCATATAGCTCCAAAGACTCAGGCACCCAGAACTCCTAGTCCTACAAAATAGCTTGGGCCTTGAAGATAGTGCTTTGGATTGGGTGGACCTGGGTTAGAATCCTGCCTCTCTCTGTCTTATCAACTCCGAGACTCTGGGTAGGTCACTTAGCCTTGCTGAGCCTCAGTTCCTTCATCTTTAAAATGGGAGCAATGAAATAGCACCCACCTGATAGGGAAACCCTGGCAGTTACATAAAATGACACGTAATGATTGCCTGGCACTGTGAGTGAATTTAACATTCAATAAACATTCGGGATTATTTATGGGCCTGGAAAATTCCTTTTAGTCAAGGCTAGCATTTAGTCTTCTATTTCTGTGGCTTCTGATCTTCCCCCTTCTTCCTATGCTCCTTCCACCTGTTAAATGCCTTTGGTCTTAACCTTTGGTCTTAAGGAATCCTTCCTGCTGGTTCAAAGGCATCTGAGGTTAAAGTGAAGGAAAGAAAACACACACACACACACACACACAGAACCTTTCAGATCCAACCCTGCCCAGACCAACTCTCCAGACAAAGGTTTCCATTGTTGTCTAAAAACAAACTTTTCCACAGGGAGGCCTTAAAAGAGCCACAAGTCTCCAAGCCTCCAGACTCTTCTAGTTCTCATCCCCACTCTGCCCAGACCCTGGCAATATCCCTTCTCCTTGCTGGGCCTCGGTTTCCTAATCTGTGAATGAGTGCCCCCGCGTTACTACTCTCCAAGACACCACACTGCGTCAGAATGCCGCGTGTGGACAGCAGCTGGATCCCCATTTTAAGTAAGTGCTTACCTGGGAACAAGGGTCACAGAGACAAATGCGCCTCTTTTTCCCTACGTTCCCCAAAAGCCAGCACAATATAGTATTTACAGAATATAGAAGAGGGTATTTGTTGCCATGGGAGTCAGATCTGAATAAAATGAAATCCTGCCAGACCATTGAGACCTCGTGCAAATTAATAATGTCGCCATATCTGTAAAATGGGATAATAATAAAGGCAGAAATGATGTACAGATTATTAGACAAACATCAAGAAAGCACACCCTAGGTATTCAGAACACACATCCCTTCTTTCTGGACTCTAGTTTATATTGGATAATATAACTCTGTGTCATCCTCCTCCTCTGGAAAATCCTTTCTTCTCTCCTTTCCCAGGGCTTGTCCAAGCCCTCCTCTGCCAGGAAGCCTTCTCTGCATGGACTCTGTTTCTAAAGGTCCAAGGCCAGAAGTTTCCCAAAGATTGGCTTGGGGAGGGAAAGGGAGGAGGGGAAGAAGTTCCCTGCCCTGAGAATTTCCTTCCTGTGAATTCCGGAAGATTAACCCCTCCCCTGCTCCACCCCGGAATGGAGCCCTGACCACAACATCTGTGCAGACTTTGAGTTTGCACACGCATTAGGTCAGAATCCTATAACCACCCTGAGATGGGCAGGATGAGCTGGGATAGCATCCCCTCCCCTGCAACTCGGTCCCCCAGAGTCCCTCCCACAGCTCATTGCCCACTCACTCCAGGAAGACAAAGAAGAAGACCACGTGGTTTCTTTCCCCTCCATGGGAGGGCTCACAAGTCTCCAGCCCAGACCCTTCCTTCTACCCAAACCCTAGGGCTGTAAGGACTCCATGGTCTCCGGTTGGCTTGAATCCTACAATAAAACCACCTCCTAACCAAAAACTGGACCGCAGGAGAGGAAGGAATAGGTCCAAGGTCTCAGCCAGTTCCAAGGCTGAGTTAGAACGTGGGTCTCTGGGCTCTAGACTCACCATGCCTCTCCCCACTCCCTCTTTCTCACCAGCTGCACCCCCTTCCTGTCTCTGGTACCATTGGCTTCTCCCAGGCTCCGCAGCTTGCAATCACCGCGGCTTCTTCCCCTGCCCTGTTTCTCTCATCCTCTTGTCACCAAGACCAGTAGCCCTCTGTGACACCGGCCTGCAGACCACCAGTCCCACCCTCCCAAACCCACTGCCTCGTTCCAATCACCTCATGACAAGGAGCCCATGGAGTCCAAGGAGTTCTGGAGGCTGAACTCTCCAGAAGCCCATTCTACACAACAGGGCCAGATTCTTCTTCCCTCAACATACCTTTGCCATGCCACTCTCCTGTCCAACAACCTGCCATGGCTCATCTGTCCCACGGGATCAAAGCTCTCCTGCCCAACACACCCAGGAAGCTCACTCACCTACTCCAGCCCACCTGGGTTTGCCCTGCTCCCCTATGTGCCCCCTCCTCTCTCTCCTGGATGACCTCCTGGCTCCCTCTCAGACCTCTGGCCACATCACTCCCCTCCTTGGCAGGTCTTCCATCCTCCCCTTCCTCCTATCCTGTTGGTCCCCCCATGAGGACCTCCCCTGACCTCCACAGCCCACAGTAGTCTTCAACTCCTCTGCACGTAGTCACCACTAGTAGTTAAGGGCCTAAGCCTGGTGTTCTCCTGGCCGCATGTTGTCCTTCTATTGCCTGAGCTATATGAACATTACCTCATCACCAAACTGCAAATGGCCAACCACCAACTTGACCATGTTCTTCCCACCTCCAACCTCAGCCTGGCATTCATTCCACAAATATTATCTGAGTGCATCCGATAGGCCAGAAAGTCCCTGCCCTTGCTCTTGAAACCCTTCTTACCCTTCAAGCAATCTTAAATGCCACATGCTCTGTGAACCTCCTCCCTGTTCCCCAACTCCCACACCCCCCCACAAAGGAGTCTTCATCTTCATCTCTTCATCTCTCCAGGACCTCCCGGTTGTTCTCCAGTCAATCTCCCCACCACCACCATGTCCTCCCTAGACGCGGACCTTCTCCTCCTCACCCACAGCTGAGCCTCCTACAATACCCTTTACCAAGAAGATGTTCAATGAATAGGCTTCACAGTGAACTGAAAGAAACAGAATCTGCCCAGTTCTCAGGCCAGCCTGGGCTCCTGGGTGGCCCCAAGCTCCCCGTACATCCAAGTGACCTCTTACTGTTCTTCCAAGATTGGATTTGGGCCCAGACTGAATCAAATGACCTCTTATCATTCTTCCAAAATTAGGCTTTCCTCTTTAATTACACCTTATCTAACCACATTCTATGTGGATTCTAATTACATAATTACTTCAAGCCTTGGGACTTAAGGGAAAAAAAGAAAGAAAGAAAGGAGTGTGTATGATTACACAGGTAAGTAAACACATCAAATATGCATATTTCTACAGGCCGGATGCCACTTTTCTCTTCATAAACCATTTTGTAACCCAGAAAATATAATCCATGGAGGTGTTTAAACCACATTATGGTTAAAAAGTCTTACTGGGTAGGATTGATGAAGGAGAACTTCTGGGAGAGCCTAACCCTGAGATGGGCTTCGAAAGAAGTTTGAAGTCAGTAACCAGCCCTCCCTCTTCCCCTCCTGCAATGAAGAGGGAGCTGTGAGATTGGGCATGGTATATTCTGAAAACATGACCAGCCTAATCCCCCTCTAACCCAAATACCCACTTTGTTCTGAATCCAGGCACTCACTGCACTCTTCTCCCCTTAGGGCACGCATGCACCATTCTCTCCCCAATCAGACTATGTTCACCCTGCAGGCAGGGGCCCTATTTCAGCCATCTTGGTATTCCCAATTCTCCATCCTCCCCCAGTCCAGTAGGGGCATCTAGCAGGCCCTTCCCCATCCTTATACTCCCGGCCTTATTAAAGTATTGACCTCCCGGGGCGCCTGGGTGGCTCAGTGGGTTAAAGCCTCTGCCTTTGGCTCAGGTCATGGTCTCAGGGTCCTGGGATCGAGCCCCGCATCGGGCTCTCTGCTCAGCAGGGAGCCTGCTTCCTCCTCTCTCTCGGCCTGCCTCTCTGCCTACTTGTGATCTCTGTCTGTCAAATAAATAAATAAAATCTTAAAAAAAAAAAGTATTGACCTCTCCCAATCCACTAAGCCTTCTCATGCCACGCTACCTTTGTTCATGCTGGTGCCCCCAACTTTTATCAGGAATACCCTCCTCTGGTCCTTTTCTAGCCCCATGGCAGCCCCCACTCCAGCTGGTACTTGCCCTACCTTAGTGTTTATAACACCTGGGCACAAAAACCTTTTCATATGCCTACTTCTCCCTTCAGACCAGGTCACCCAACTTTCTGATCACACCTTCCTGCTAGTAAAATAGCTTTGAGCATATTTACTTATAAGTTAATTATAAAATCTGTACTACTATAAATAGGAAAGTTACATTTTTCTTATGTTTGAGTTAAAGAATAAATAGAACATTCACTGATGTTTTCTTCCTGCCACTCAATCGATCTCTTGAGAGCTCACCCACTGCTCTAGATTAGGAACAGCGTGAGGACAGCTGGGGTGTTTTGTTCTCTTTATATTCCCAGAATTTGCGACAGAACCCAAAATTTAGTAAATGAATTAATTTGCTCATGGCTAGTGAGCCCCTTCTGTGAGCCAGGCACACGCTGGGCCCTGGGGACAGAATATGGCTAAGAACCAGCTCTGGCCACGGCCATCATGGATCGAGCTACAGATGGCTGGGGTGGGCAGACAAACAATGATTTCCCCAACAAATGTAACAAAGCAGCTGAGACAGATGCTGTGATGAATGTTCTGTCCAGAACCACTGAATCATGAGAGTCTCAAACAAGATGTTTTAAACCGCTCCAGGGGATCAGAGAAGGCTTCCCCAGGAACACGCTGCTGCAGGTGGCATGTGAAGGACGAGCAGAGTTGGCTAGGTAAAGGGAAGAAAGAACACTCCCACCTAAGGAAACTAAACAGGCAAAATCCAGAGGCTGGAACGGAGAAGCGTAAGTGCCAGGGACTAACAGGCCAATAAAACAAAATGAATGAACAAGCCCCAAAAGGATAGTGAGTTCCCCTCCCCTTTACTCTCCCCTATTTATCAAAACAGACCCAGCTTCCAACCTCTGAAGGGGTCACTCAGTCCCAATACCGTCCGGTCTCTGGGCCAAGCAGGCAGGTGGGTTTCCTCCAGGTCTCCCAGCCGGCCGGGAGTGGAGTCCTGCACCCCTCCTGAGAAGTTCAAAAGCTTAGGAAGACACTCCTAGGAAGACACTCCTGGAAACCATGCCTGTTGCTATGGGCACCACCAACCCAAGGCTCCTAGGCAGTTTAATTTTTTAAAGAGAGTATTAAATATTTTACGTCTTCTAACAGCATGGTTTCTTCCCTGCTACAATGGAAAGGAACCCCCGGTGCAAATACCCAGCAAGGCAGCCCAAGGAGGTGTGCGCCCTGCCATGGAGGGTGACCTCTGGATTCCCTGTTTGCCCAGGGGGACGATCGTCGCGAGAGCAACCTGGGAATCCAGAACTGCGGCCACAAAAACCCCTTCTCTACTGGAGCCCCTGTGACCCCAGGAAGGGAAAATTATTCACCACGATGCTTCAGGTGAGTGAAAGGTGAGTGAAAACAGCCCACTTCAGGTGAGTGAAACAGTCCATGACCTTCCTCATTCAAGATCAGACGGAGACCGTGGACGGTACCGTAGGCTGGCAGGCTGGGGGCCTCCTCCCGCAGCAGCTGTTCTGAAGAGCAGCCTTGCTTCTCTCCGCGCTCAGGCATGACTAACATTTCCCAGCTCCTGGGGGGCCTCGCCCCCTCACACCTGCCAGGCCTGGCTCGCTAACGCACCATGCCCAAAGAAAGGCCCTACAAAAAGCAAGCACAAAAACCGTCCTCCAAGGCCTGCGACTGTCTTGGGCCAGGCTCACGGGCCTGGCAACCCATCTGTCAGCAGCCGGCACCCGCCCCTGCTTAAGGCCCTCGGGCCTCTGGAGTCCAGCTTTCTCTAGCTACTCTATCTTCCATCCCTGTTGGGGTTTTTCTTTCTCTGGAGACTCTATTCATTTTGTCCTGCTTAAAGCAGCCCAGTTCCTCCTGTTGCCTTGGCTTTTCCATCCAGATCCCTGGCCTGCTCTCAAGCCCACGGCCCAGGCCACTGGGGCAGTGACAGGTCTCCCAACGGCAGCTCCGGCCCGTCTCACCTCGCCCCACGGGCCGAGGGATCCTCTCCTCTCGCCGGCCTGCTGCGCATGTGGTCTAGGAGGAGAGGCATACACAAGAGTCAGTGGTGTGTGTGTTGCAGCAGCGGGGGACAGACGCCCACACAGCAACACCACATGAAAATGTTTCCATTGTCCCCCCCTCAATGCAGCATCAACAGCTACGCCCCCTGACCATCATTCTGGGCTTACAGGAAAACAGTCACTCAACCCTGGTGCTGCCCCGACAGATGCCAGACAAACTCTACCTGGAGATGAGCGATCTGCACGTGAGCAAGCTCCTGACGGGTCACACTAGGAAACCGCTCACACTAGGAAAACGCACCGCTGCCAGGTCCCCCACAAATTCCGGCAACAAGAGAAACTGTTTGGATTTCAACAGTTATGTCCCGGTGACCTTTCGTACTGGGAAACCAAATTCAAAGGCCGGCCTATGGGTTGATGCTCATAATCGATGCACCAGGCATTCTATAAATGAATAATGAGTTTGTGCATTGACACGTGGGTAGTTCCGGGATCTTCTAAGCACCCATTCCTGTCACAGCTGCCCCGGGCTAGAACGTCATCCATGAAGAACAAGCTTGGCAAAGCCAGGTAGAGGTCACAAGTACTCAACAATCCTGACCACAGGTCCCCCAGGCAGCACGTGCGTGGCCCCGTGAGAAGCCAGGTAGCCAGGAGCAGTCTCCCCCCAGGTCAGTCCTGAGTCCACAATCACCAGACACCTGACTGTCTGTCTGTCTGTCTGACCGTCCATCCCTGGCCATGTTCTGCCTCCTGCTCTGCGTGCCTCACCTGGCCGAGGCTGTCTGTCTGTCTAACGGTCTGTCCCTGGCCGTGTTCTGCCCCCTGCCCTGCATGCCTCACCTGGCTGAGGCGAGATGCCGGATAGGTCAGAGGTGTCCCGGGTGCCATCACCACCCCCGGCCCCACACACCCTGCCCTACCCAAACCTTCCCGCCTCAAAACCTGAAATAAACTGCTGGACGCCTGCAGGGAAGCCAAGAGCCCCATGCTCTTGTTCACGGACACCTGTTCTACATGTTCATGGACACCTGTTCTACACGTTCACCGACGCCTGTTCGAGGGACGAGATGAGCCTGTGGCTATGAAAGCACTTCTCTGACTGAAGTTCCGCGTGCAAGCAGGGATTCGCCCAGCAAATGGGGCGCCCTCCCAGCCCTGGAACATCAGAGCTCCCCTTTTCCCCAAAACAGGGCACCCTGAGCACACCAGGCCACACCAGGTGGACCTGCTTGCAAGACTGAGTAAATCACCAAGCGACGAAAATCCCAAAGAGAAGCTTAGGCTCCAGCTGCCAGATCTCCCAGGATCTCTCCTCCACACACCTCTGGCACATCGCTCTGCTCCACGGGGCTGACGGCCAATGTCTGAGAACCACCCCTCACCAAGGCAGAAATACAGTATGGGGAGAGAAGTGTCTGGGGACAAGACAAAGGGCCATGGGTAGAAGCAGACCAGAAGGAAAGGGACACCAAAAGGGTTCCTTGTTCAAGTGTCAGTGACGAGCTTCACGGCTGGCATTTTTACATCAGGTCTCACGCCCAAAGCAGCCCCCAGCTTAGAAACATTCAGTTCTGGGTCTTTCTCCAGGCGGTCAGTCGGCTCTGCAAACACAGCCTCGCCTGCCAGCATTCTTTCTCTGCTCTGCGGTCTGTTTGAAAATGCCTCCTTGACTCCACCAATAACTTGTCTCCTTCTCCTCAACATGGCAGCCACCACTACCATGCGTCAGGCAGCGGCTAGACTTGCATCATTGAGTCAGCCATAACCCTGAGAGGGAGGCACCTTTATTTTCTCCATTGGACAGGGGAAAGCCTGAGGCAGAGAGGAGCCACTCGCTCCAGGAGGCAGCAGGCTTGGGCAGCACCAGCACAGAGACCACGCTCTTCGTTCGTCATCTGCTTGCCCCTCACTTCCAAGCAAGAAGAGCCAAGCTCCAGGAGAAGAGATCTGTTCCCAGCTCAGGCCCATCCAGTGACATGGCCTAGAACAAATGGCTTCTCTCTGCATCGGCTGCCTCTGCTGTGAAACAAGGCTGATCACAGATGCCTGCTCTAGAAACAGAAGCTGAGCTCTCTCTGTAGCCCTGTGCAGGCTGCCCGAGAGAACTTCCTGAGATGACAGGAACTTGTGTCTAGGAGCACTGGTGGGAACAAGGGACTGAATGGCAAACTGTATTTTATTTTAATTAACTTAAAATGAATATGGCTGGTGTCCACTGGAAAGCTCAGCTCTAGTCTCGAATTCTAACAGGGCAGAGGCCACTTCTCTTTGGTCACCGCTACATTCCCAGAGCCCAGCCCAGACCCTGATGTGCGGTAATTATTTGTTGAACAAATCAAAAGCAAAGGACTTTTCAGGTGCTCTAATAAGGCTTCCTCTCCCACCCCAGCATTGATTTCCAGGCTTTCTGGCTAATGGACATCTAACCTTGGCTTGGCAAGGAGCTCAGGGCCTCCCAAATGCAATACAGCAGGGACTAGCTCTCAGGATAAAAAGTGCCTCTGTGAAGCCAAATTTATCTCCCTGAAATTCCTACTTACTAGTCCTGGCACATTAACTCACAGGTTTAGGAAAACCAAACTAAATTATGAAAAAGCACTTAAACATCTGTAAACACTATAAACTCAGGATTATAGCTATAATTCACTTTCTTAGTTAAGATGAATCTGATCTTACCTTGTAACAGTGTGAGGCCCATTAAACAAATACATGACGGTGTTTGGGGGAAACGGTCCCCCAGTGTCAGGGCTACGGTACAGAACAGCTATCGCTGCTGACTTTCCCATCAGTGCATTTGAGATTTGGGCCCCAAGCTCCATAACTGTGCCAAGAAGTGTGCAGCTGGACTTACAAGGAATAAGGCCTTGTTCTCTGAGCAGGGTCTGGCAGATTAGCTCCTGTTTTCCTATTTCCTTGATGTACTCTAAGTGGAAAAGCCTACCATGCACCAAGGGCCACGCACCCAGGGCTACGTCAGACACAAAGATGACTGTGATGCAGCCCCCACGAGGAGCCCGCCGTCGAGAGGTAGGTCAAACCTGCAGTGCACCGACTGTTTCAAGCATGAAACTTCAATCAGGAGTAAGACATACAAGCCACAGTCACTCAGTGTGACCAAGGTCCTCACAGACATATCTACAAAATATTGACTGGGCTGCCTTGGAAGAGATAACCGGAAGGATGCTAGCACTGTGCCTTGACACAGCAGGAATTTATGGCCATGAACTCCATCAAATCTTGATGAACAGCTCATTTTAATTTGGGGGAAACCAAGACCCGGACAAGCTAAGTGACTTTTCAAGGTGCCCCAGGTCGTTAGTGATGGGACTGGACATAACACCTGAACCTTGTCACTCTCCAGCCCACCAGCCCACAATGCCCGCTCACTGTGCTTCTTCAGCTACCTGGCACTGGGAGAAAGCCAGATCTGCTGCCTGTTACTAGGTCTGTCTCAGAATAAACAAAGGATTTATTTTTGTAAGACAGCATGCTTTGGACACTCTTGAAATCTCATGACTAACTGTATGCACACCACCTTAGAAACGTGCATTCAGGGGCGCCTGGGTGGCTCAGTGAGTTAAAGCCTCTGCCTTCGGCTCAGGTCATGATCTCAGGGTCCTGGGATCAAGCCCCGCATTGGGCTCTCTGCTCAGCGGGGAGCCTGCTTCCCTTCCTCTCTCTCTCTGCCTGCCTCTCTGCCTACTTGTGATCTCTGTCAAATAAATAAAATCTTTAAAAAAAAAAAAAGTGCATTCAATCATTTCTTGAGAATATACGCTACCTTTAGCAGGTACCAGTTTAAGGGCTTGGACAAAGAGATGAAACTTCTGGTTAAACTGGAGGGTGAAACACCCATATTCTTCCCTACTCTCTCCTAGAACCCCACTAAAAGGACAGTAGAAAATTCTGATTTTTGATGGAAAGAAGACGATGACAGACAAGATATAGCAACAGAATTCTGGAAGACAGAGAGCTGACCGCCATGCAGTAGCGGGCTCAGGTTTCTGCCCTGCTAAGTGCAAGCAGGGAAGGGAAACACTAAGCAAGTGGGGACTTCCGCCACAGAAACAGAAGAATCCTCTGGAATTGGAGGCACCAAGGATTAAAAGGGGAGGGGAAAGGGGCTAAAAAAGAGAGTGTGCTAAAAGTTTGTTAAAGGAGCACTTCCAGCCCAGGATTTCTCTCCTCCCATCTACTCGGTCTGGTCTCTCAGGCAGAAGAAGACAGAGACTGACTGTTTAGGCAAACTACGCCAGAGACCAGAGACGGGATGCAGACACAGCTGAGGGAGGTACACAGCTGAGAGTAGAAAGGAAAGAAGGGGGCAACCTTCAAAAAAGAACAGAGTAAGGGAAAATCTGCACACCAAACAGGGTATGCAGCCTCCTTTCCCATCAGGATTCCCACAATGCAAGACATCCAGGTTATTTCACCCCAGGCAACATTTCTCTCCAGGAAAACCCAACATCCCCCTGAGAAAAGATCTATAGGCACAGACATCAAAAGCGGGCTCTCTTCTGGAGCCCACGATGACGTTGAGGCCCCTTCCTTGTCACACAAATGCCCAATCAGCAATCTTAAAATATAAATGGACAGTCAAGGATCAGTGGAAGAACAGTTCCAATGGGAAATCCAGTAACTGAAACAAGCAGGAAAGGGGGCTTGGAGGAAACAAAGACAAAGCAGAAAAGAGCAGAAAAACACCAAAAACAGAAACAAAAACATAACCTAAGTGAATTTATTGCACCCATGAAACAAGAACAAAATACTATTTTTTTAAAAAAATGTGAGCATCAGAGAATGAGGTATTCCAGAAAGTAAGTATGCAAGCATGTTTCATGCAAAACCATGAAAACGTAAATTTGAAAATTCAAAAGGGTTAAGAATAAACCTGAAGAGGTCTCTCACAAATAAAACAAAAATAAAATGAAAAACAAGAAAGAAAAAATTTTAAAATTATAAACTCTGGGTGTCTGGTTGGCTCAGTTGGTACAGGATGTGACTCTTGATCTCAAGGTTGTAAGTTCAAGCCCCACACTGGGCGCAGAGACTACTTTAAAAAAATAATAAAATGTTTGGGATGCCTGGGTGGCTCAGTTGGTTAAACAGCTGCCTTCGGCTCAGGTCATGATCCCAGCGTCCTGGTATGCCTGCTTCTCCCTCTGTCTCTGCCTGCCATTCTGTCTGCCTGTGCTCGCTCTCTCCCCGCCCTCTGATAAATAAATAAAATCTTTAAAAATAATAATAATAATAATAAAATAAAAATAAAAATTATAAACTCAACCCAGGAAGTCCAACATCCAACTAATAGAGGAGTTCCAAAGACAAAAGAAAAAAAGGAACTTACCAAGGAAAAATATAAGAAAATTTCCCAAAACTGAAGAACTTGAGTCTTCAGATCAAAACAGTACACTAAAAGACCCCGCACAATAATTTTAAAAGCAAGAAAATTTCCACTACAGAGAAAGAGAGATGATCCTAAAACTTGCAGTGAGAAAAAAGCAGCTTACCCATAGGTGATCAAGAATCCAAATGGCATCTGAATTTTTGCCATTATTATTGGAACCTAGAAGACAGTGGAGCAATGCTTTCGAAATTCCAAGGGACCATGGCTTTCAACCTAAAATTCTAGACAAATTAAACCACCAATCAGAGGCACCAGGGTGGCTCAGTTGGTTAAGTGGTTGCCTTCGCCTCAGGTCATGATCCCAGGGTCTTGAGATCGAATCCCACCATCAAGCTCCCTGCTCTGCGGAGAGCCTGCTTCTCCCTCTCCCTCTGCCTGCTGCTCTGCCTACTTGTGCTCTCTATCTCTCTCTGTCAAATAAATAAATAAAATCCTGAAGAAAAAAAAAACCCACCAATCAAGTGTAAATGTTGAATAAGGAGATTTCAGATGTGCAAGTTTGAAATGAACCTCCACAGACCCTCTCTTAGAACCTTCTAGGAAAATAAACCAAGAAAGAGGAAACAAAGGATCCAGCTCAGGACAAGGTAAAGGAATTCCCAGGATGAGTCAAGTCACAGGCCTATAGGTCAATCAACCCAGGAAAGAGGAAAGGGTTGGAGGCCTCTGGGAGGGAGGTCTCCAAGGGAAAAATGGTAATAAAATAAAGAGGAACATGTGTTATAAAACGTAGATGTTTTAAAATTCTTTCAGAGACTTGGAGAGTTAGTAATAAGTACATAGAAAACAAAATAGAAAAAAGAAGGCAATGATCAACTAAAAAAAAAATGATGTACAAGAGAGGAAATATAGCACAAGCATAAAGTTCAGCCATGAACACTATTTACACAGCCAAGATAATGTAAGCATTGAATATTAATATAACCCAAAACTGTGATATAACCATATGGGGAAGACAGTGTGAAGAGAGGTATGTGGGGAGGAGAGGGACTAAGGGCTTCTCTAATCCATGGTAGAACATCAAGGAATAATATCCAAACTGAATAATCAGGAAACAGAACTGTTAGCAGGCAACTCACAAATATAACAGTACTATCAGGAAAAATAGCTAATAGAGTTGGAAGTGACTGTAGTAGGCAGAATAATGGCCCCTCAAAGATGGTGTCCATATCCTAATCCCCGAGCCTATAAACATGTTATCTGGCATAGGGGAATTATGGTTGCAAACAGAATAAAGGTTGCTGATCAAGGGCACTTAAAATAAGATTGGTAGATGACGCAGGCGAGCCCAAAGTACTCCAAGTGTAGGGAGTCAGAGGAAGATGGGACTCTGTGAGAAGTCAGAGGGATGCAGTGGGAGGGGCCTCAGCCAGCGGCTCCAGCGGCTCCAGCGCAGGAAGGGGGCCAGGGGCCAGGGAAGGCAGGCAGCCTTCAGAAGCGAGAAGACTGCAACTAAGGACACCGATTCTTCCCAAAAGGGAATACAGCCCTGCTACCACCTTTATTTTAGCCCAGTGAGAACCTTTTCAGACTTCTAACCTACATAACCATAATATGAATTTATGTTGCTTCAAGCCACTATGTTGGTGGTAATTTGTTACTGCAGCAATAGAAAATCACATTCAGTGACGGACTCCGGGGAGTAATTGCTGGAATGAGAAGGGGTGACACAGCGTTTCTTTATAAGCCTTGCAGTGCTACTTGACTTTAAAAAGTATACACACCCACAAACACACACTTTTAAAAAGCATGTGTGTATATTACATACACACACATATACACATATATACATAAATAAAATAGGACTTTGATGTAAATTAAAATTGCATTTAAAAAGGGATGAAACATAGATTCTGTCTTGCCAGATCTCACAATCTGGTAGAAAAGACAGACGGGGAATCAGCTACTGCTGAACACAGGAAGAAAAGCACCTTTCAGATGTGAGGAGAGCCTGAAAGGAGGAGGAGGAGTTAGCCAGGCCGAAGAGAAAAGGCCCTCCTTGAGGGACAAGCTCTGGAGGGAGGGAAAACCTGGTTTCTGGGGACATGTAGAAGTGTTTGTGACTGGGACATCCAGTGGGTCTGGCAGAGCCAGCAGGAAGGGCCGGGGGCGTGGGGCAGCTCTCCACACAACCAGGCTTGGTGCTGCTGCACTGCTGGCTTCTCCAGCTGGGCACAGGACCTGCTGTGCATGATTCAAGTGGACATGGATAAGTGAAGGCCCGTATACACACAGTATTTTCCTGGACCATCAGTTGTACTCAATAGCAGAGCATATATTTTTTTAAAGACTTTATTTATTCATTTGAGAGAGAAATAAAAAGAAAGAGAGAGAGAACAAGGAGCAGAGGAAGAGGTAGAGGAGAGGAGAAGCAGTCTCCCCACCAAGTGGGTAGCTGGACGTGGGGCTTGATCCCAGAACCCCAAGATCACAACCTGAGCTGAAGTTGGATGCCTAACTGACTGAGCCACCCAGGCACCCCAACAGTAAAGCATTTTAAATACCTTTATACTAAAACCAGCACATAGAGTAGAGTACAAAAGTTATGTGAATTTTTAACATATTAACTAGAGATTTCAAGGCAACTGCTTGCTTGCAAGGCCAGCTTTAGACACTAAACTATCTGCTGACCACTGAGAACCAAGACTCAATCTTCTTTGTAATTGGTCTGAGTCAGAAGAAAATTTTAAAGCACTATACCAAGCATCCATCAAAGCACCAGGAACTTCATACCTGCAACCTGTCAGTGGGTGCCTACCCTATTTGTGCCTAGTTTCCTTTGGGTCCTAATCGACATGAATCAGAAAGCTGAGCAACATCTCATTCTTTTCCAAAGGGGCCTGGGTCTTGCCACTGACTATTGGGTTAACCCAGCTTAGGGAAACAAAGAAAAACCATCACACTGAATTCTTATACTCTTGGCCATAAGTCCCCCTACATCCCCGACTCTAAGCATTAAGAGAATCACAGACAAGAGCCCCAGCTTCAACATCAACACCCACAGCCTTTACAGTATAGGCCTCTGTCAGAGAACACACTGCACTCTTTCCATGGAAGGAAGTCAAGAAATAGGGCACATCTCTTGGGAGAGGGTGTCCCTTGTGTCCACAATACAGGGGTGGAAACTTTTTCTATTGTTGTAACTGTTTTTGTTATAAAAACAATACTATCCACATGACAGTGAGCCCGGAAATTTTTTTTCTATAAAGAGCCACTATTGACCACAGAAGAAAAGGGGGGAACGGGAGGGGAGGTGGAAATCAATGGAAGGCCACACAGAAAGAAGTAAAAAGCAATTTAATTGGGTTTGGTTTGTTTGTTTGTGTATAAAACACATACCCACACATGGAAAGAGAGTGAACTCAACTGACTGTAAATTAAGAACAGAGAAGATTAAATTTTAATAGCAGTAAATGTATTAAAATATACTACAAAGCTGTATTATTGACAGTCAAGAAAGAATGGGGAAGAGGGGAAGAAGAAAGAGAAAGATTCAGCAGGAGGAGAGAGAAAAAAATGTATAGAGGGAAACGTGGGAAAGCAAGAGAGGACAGTGAGACACACAGACACGTGGGCCTATCCCTGCACAAAAAGAGGGAACAACTCAAGGAATCTAGAGACACTTCCGAGGCCTGACCAGGGAGCCAAAGTACACTACACCACACAGGCCAGCTGTTGGCTTGGGCTATAGACTTCAAAGTATTATCACCTTTCATCCTTGCCTTTGAACGACTACTGATCCGGTTAACCACTATTCACAGCTCTTTAATTGCTCATTGAAACATTCGGAGGCTTAGCTCAGGTCCCAGGCCAGAAGCTCCCTGCACATGGGCTGCAGTTCAGTCAATCAGCCAGCTCCAGGAGTGCCCTCTGAAAAGGGAGTATGTGAAACACCATCTCATAAAACATACAAAACCCCGGTGAAAGTTTGAGGAGACAACGCTGCTTGAGTTGAAAAGAGATTCTTTGGAGAACTTTCTTTCGTTTTGAATTGTAAAAAAAAACCTGGGACTTCAGCAGAACTGGGTCCCACCTCAGCACTCTCTGGCCTCACAGCCAGCACACCTGACTTCCCACATGTTCAATCAAGTTCCATGTGGCCCAGTGGCTCCAAAGGCCTCAGCTGACCCTACAGCAAAGCAGCCTCTACCACACTCTGCAGGCTGAGGGTCAACAGGAGAGATCCCAAGGATACTCCACGGCCACCCCAAGCCCAGGCAGGTCCACCCACTCCCACCCCTGTCTAAACCAAGCCTCTTCTTGTTTCCCTCACTCCAGGGCTACAGAAATCTGCTCTCTCCCAGCTGGTAGCTCCCTCCCTCCTCCAAGCTTGGAGGCCAGTGTTTTCCCCTTCCCCACCTGACCTGCCTCCAACCTCTCTCTTCTTCAACGTGTTTCCTCCTCACTTTCTCCATCCCATTTTAGAATCTCAGAGAAGGAGGGAGTAAGAGCTACATATAGAACACCGGACCTCGAATCACCAAACCTGGGTTCCTGTCCCAGCTTTGCATCTTGCTACCTGTGTGACTTTGGACAAATCACCAAACCTTCCCAATCCCTCAAATTCTTCGGTGAGGAGGGCGAAACCTGGCAGTCAGTTTTCTTCCAACGCTCCTGCTCTAAACACCTGAATATTCACCTGTATAACTGCAAATAAAGCAGAGAGTCAAACATACACAGGAAGGAGGAATGAATTCTAAAAACTCCTTTTCCTGAGCTTTCTGCCAATTCAAGTAACCCACTCAACCTCCAGAGAGTCTGTGCCCCTCATTCCAGGCCATTCTAGCTCTGAACTATTACATACAGTAAATCCTCATCAATCACACTAATCGAGGAAAGGTTGAAACTGAAGCCATCAGAGGCCTGAGTCCTGGAATACTTCTTTCATGCCATTGAGCAACAGTATGACTTTAACATCGTTTAGCAAACAAAAAGAAATGCTAAAATGCCCTCACAAACTGGACTTGTGAATCTAAGAACAGTGATGCTGTTCAGGAACCCGGGAAAATAGTCTGCTCCAAAGCCTTCCGCTCTTTATTCCAACAAGGACACAGGCCCAGAGCATGGAAGCCACAAACCCAAAGCCCAAAGCAGGTCGGTGGCCAGGATCAAAACCAGCTGTCCCGCCTCTGGTCCCAAGCTCCTTCACCAAAGTTTTTTGGGACCATCCATCTCCTTTTACAGAGATGGATTAAATCCTAAATGACCACTGAGTGCCCTCTACAGTAAATCTATTTTCACGTCCAGGGAAGGGTCCAGACCTAAATTTGAATGACCATATGATTACCAATGCTGCCTGATAAAAAGCCTTCTTTCCTGAACCCTGCCCATTCATACTCGATGAAGAAAACCCCAGAGTCTGCTATCTATATGGAACTCTATTTTAGGGAAGGGAAAATAGGGAAAACGCTGAACAGTTCTTTGTTCTGCGAGTAAGAAGCATCTGCTCGTCCCCTCCCAGGACTCCAATCTCACCCCCATTATTCCCAATCCCTTCAGAAAAGTTCACAGAAACTGTCCAACTAGCAGGAAAGAGAGCAGGTAAGAGGAGGATCGGGCCAACAGGGGATGGGCTTGAAGGGAAGATGACAATACCCTTCCCACCTCTTGGCCCCGCAGGGTAGAAAGCATTTCTTTTCAGTTGCTAATTCCCTGCAGGGAAGTCACCAAAAACAGCTAAACTCCGGGCCCTCCAGCTGAGAAATGAGCTCTCCGCAACCCCAGGAGAGCTACCCCTTTGCTAACCGTCCACTGTAAAGTGCGCAGGGCAAAGGTGCCAACAGACCCACCCTTCTCTGCCATCCCCTCAGGCCAAGAGCCTGAGACAGCAGAGCTTGGCTGGCAAGGAGCTATTTAAGGCAGCATCAAGAGGGTGGGGCAGAAAAATTGCTGGCAGCATCCTCTTCCTCCACCCCTCCCTCAAGCCAACACACACACACACACACACACACACACCCTCCCAGTGGGTAGACAGCCATCTATCTCACCTGCGTGTCTAACGGCTGTAGATCTGAAGTCTCCAAATGTCCAGCATGTGCTTTCTGTCATTGAGGGTGCTGCCCCCATCTGCTCCCCACCCCACTTTCAATCCACCCCCTTCTCTTCAACCACCACCAAGCTTCCCTTCCATCAAAAACTAAAACTGAATCTAAATAGAGGAGCTCAAAAACCAAGAAGAGTGGAGACAGACAAGCCATCCCTGGCCTTCACTTATGAAAGGAAAAGGGGCGTGTGTGTGTGTGGGGGGGGTGATGTCAGAGGCCTGACTGCCAGATAGGTTCCATGATGTCTCTAAATGAACCTCCCTCCCATTGACAGTGAAATCAATTCTGGCAATTTCAGCAGGTCGGCCCTGTGACAACAGGAGCATCCCAGCGCTCAGTTTAAAATAAAAATCCAAAGGTTCAACCAGAACATGCTGGGAAAACACAGGGTCTGGATAAAAGGAGCCAGGCTCAGTGGGATCCCTTCTGCTTTTATGTAGCAATGTAGCAGCGTAATAAATTCTGCCTGCCCGAAGAAAGCATGCACTGGTGAATTTCAAAGCCATCTTACGACAGCGGATGCAGGGGGGATGCAGAATTCGACAGCACATCCCCCCATGAAAGGTACATAATGACTTCAGGCCTCTCTCCCCCTCTACCTTGAACGGCGCTACCGCTTATTAAGGAAGCCACATTGGAAAGCAACCAGGTGGGAGCTAGGGATGCCCGGGGAATTAGGAGAAAGGAGTTGCTTTCCGTCCAAGTCGGTGATGAGCTGCCCAGCAAGATGATGCCAGTCACTCCGGGGGGATGAAGCAGCATGGGCGGATGGGCACGCACGGTGTTCCCGGACCCACACACGTACCCGCTCATTCAGGCGGGTCCTAGGCCAGACCGATCCTCCTAGCGCCCCTCCCGCCGCCCTCTCCTCCCGGGGGATGCTGATGAATGAACACACCTGCGATGCCTCCATCCTGCCGCTCGCTCCCTCCTTCTTCTCTGGCTGCTGCAGAGGAGCCCCTCCGCGGTAGTTTCACTTTACAGCACCAACCCACCCGGGCTTTGATGTCTCCTCCACCCATCCATATTGCAGCCAGCCTGAAGCAGGCGGACATTCTCTCCTAGCAGTGGCCATGATCGCACGTACCCCCACCCACAAAAAATAAAATAAAACCTGAATCCCGGGGACCCCCCGCACCCTGGGGAACTTTCCTGGAGAGACCGGGGATCCACCCAGCATGAAGGAAGGTCCGGCCGAGGGGGACCACGGCTTTCTCCGTGACCACGGGGATGCTCTGGGGGAGGGCGTCCCCCAAGTCCCTCCAACAGCTGGCCCTTTAAACGCGCCTCCTCCGAGCGCGGAACAAAGGCGCCGCCCGCGGGGGCTGGGCCGCCACACGCCCCCGGCGCCGCGGCCGCGGGTCTGGAGAGCGCGGGCGACCGAGGGGGAGGCTGGCGCGGGCTTACCTTGCGGGTCTCCGGGCGGGCGGCGCGCGTCCTGCCCCACTCGCACTACACGCTGCAGTTGGCCCCGCTCTGTTTTTCTGGGACTCGGCGCTGACTTCACCGACACTCCGCTGCCGGCCAATGGGCTGCGGCGGCCGCCCCCTCATTAGCATGCGTCTGGAACCGTCCACTCCGGCAGCGCCCGGGCGGTGGGCGGTGCCAGGGGGCGGTGCTCGGTCCGGCCGTGACAGGAAGGGGCGTGTGCGCCAATGGGAGGCGAAGAACCGCCCTGCCGCCCCGCCCCGCGGCATTGTGAGCGGAGAGCGCGGGCCCGCGGACGATCCGCGACAAGGCGCGCGCGGTTTCAGTAACCCTTTCTGTCCTGGCAGGCCACTGGCTGGGCCCTAGGCTGGCCCCGTGCGCCCTCTGGTCCTTGAGAAGGCTCCCCCGTGGGGAGCTGGGAAAGAACCTAGGGCACAAAAATAACAGCTAACGTGTCTGGAGTGCATATATTACTTACCCCTGTGCCTAGTTTGCTCATCTGTAAAATGGTACAATAGTAGGTTGTAGTGGGCATCTGGGTGGTTTAGGCGGTTAAGCGGCTGCCTTCGGCTCAGGTAATAATCCCAGAGTTCTGCGATCCAGTTCCGCTCCACCTCCCTGGGGAGTCTGCTTCTCCCTCTCCCTCTCGCTGTGCTTGTGTTCTCTCACTCTCTCTCTCTCAAATAAATGAAATCTTTTTTAAAAAAATAGTAGGATGTAGTGAAGATTAACATAATTAACCTATATAAAGCATTTAGATCAGTGCCTGGCCTTTTTGCTACATAAATGTTTGCTACTATCATAATTATACTCTGTACCAACCAATGTGCTTAATGCTTCCTGGATATTTTCTCATTTTATCCTCAGAGCCTTATAAAGAAGGCACTGTCACTAATCCCTATTTTCAAGTGGGAAAACTGTCGAGGTTTAAGTGGCTTGCTCAAGGTCACACAGAAAACAATGCAACCAGGATTTGAACTCGGGCTCTGAGATCTCATTCATGCATGCAACACACATTCAGGGAGGCAAATGCTTGTCCCTGGGGTTACAACGAAAAACAGGGACGCTTCCCTTCATTAGGCTTCCATTTTAGTGAGGGAGACAGGCAAGTGAAAAAATCATCTGCAAAGTGAAACAGAGTAAAGAGAATAAAATAGGGCAATATACAAGTGAAGAGAAGGGTACTTTTTTGAGTTCAGAGCTAACTGCCACTGACCTCCTCCAGGACCCCCTCAATGTTACAGGAGAGGAATCAGAGAGGAGAAGCTGCTTACCCAAGGTCTCAGGGCCAGTAAGCAGGAACACCTAGCTCCCAACATCCCTGAAGGTAGAGCAGTCATCCCCTGGGCTGAACAAAACTGACTTTTGTGAGGTACCATTGACAAGAATCTTCAGCCAGAGCACGTTCCCAGTTAACAAGCTGTGTGTGGGGAGGTAAAGACAGGCCTTAAGGGGGCCGCCTGGGTGGCTCAGTGGGTTAAAGCCTCTGCTTTCGGCTCAGGTCATGATCCCAGGGTCCTGGGATCGAGCCCCATGTTGGGCTCTCTGCTCAGCAGGGAGTCTGCTTCCCCTCCTTCTCTCTCTGCCTGCCTCTCTGTCTGCTTGTGATGTCTGTCTGTCAAATAAATAAAATCTTTTTAAAAAAAAAAAAAAGACAGGCCTTAATGACTGCACAGGCTGATGGGAAACACAGCTGCTAAGGTTCTTAGATGTCAAGGAAGGAACAGTGACGAGTTTTTGCTGAGTATCGGCTGTCCTCTTCCATGTAAAGAAAAAAATTTAGAACACTCATCGCCGCCTGGGAACTCATTGCACAACTGAGGAGACAAGATGCCACCAGGAAACCACTCACCCTAGGGAGCTCCCAGCTCATGTCTCCTTCCACTTTCACCTTATCCTTCGGCTTTGCAAAGAAGACTAGATTAGGAATCAGGCTCCCCAGGCTCTGCTATTAGCTTACTCTCTGATCTAGGCAAGACAGTTCCTTCTGGGCCTGGAAAGTAATAAAATGACTTTCTCTCAAGCACAGTTAGTCTGCTAGGCACTGTTCTGTACCTGCACTGAGGGCTTAACAAGCGTTAACTCACACCACACAATCACCCCAGGAGGGAGTCCTATACTTATCCTGACGTTGTCCACAGAGGAGGAAAATAACAGGGAGAGAAACCAGAGAAGTTGCCTCCCTCGCAGACTTAGAGCAATACCATTCAGAATTAAAAAAAAAAAAAAAATAGAGCAATTCAATGTCCAATTTTAATTGGATAAGAAACTTTTCTACTAAAACCATATGACAGAATACCATACAGCCACAAAAAATGAAAAAGTACAGTGATACTGACACACGAAGATGTACATAATATATTATTGAATAGAAAAGTAGATTGAGGGGCACCTGGGTGGCTCATTTGTTAGGCCTTTGGCTCTGCCTTTGGCTCAGGTCATGTTCCCAGGGTCCTGGGATCAAGACCAGCCTCGGGCTCCCTGCTCCTCGAGAGGCTTGCTTCTCCCTCTCCCAGTCCCCCTGCTTGTGTTCCCTCTCTCACTGTGTCTCTGTCAAATAAATAAAATCTTTTTAACAAACAAATAAATAAATAAATAAATCATAGATTGAAAACTAGGTTAATACTGTAATCCCATTAGAACAATCTTTATGGGATTGCAAGTAATTATTTTTTTGCTCATGTATATTTTTATTTTTTTCTTCAAAAACATCTATCAAATTATTTAATTAAAATAAAACAAAATAATTTTAAAGTGAAAAACCAGACTCTATCTCTGGAAATTTTATATATAGACAAGTCCATCCTTGTAAGTGGGCAAGTGCTTTGAGGAATCTTAAGTGAGATCTACACCTTTGAGCCATCCATCAGATATCGAATTCTGCTGGTTCCAGGCTATTGTGTTTATGAGATAAATGGAAGGACAACAGGGAAGAGAGGACAGGAAAACAGAGAGAAAGAAAAAATCCTACTATCCTTCAAGACTCATCTCAAATGTCTCTTCGAAGAAGAGTTCAGAGTCATGGTCTAATAACATTAACGCTGAAAGCCACCCAAGAAATCAGCAGGTGTAATTGTGTTCAACTCATTTTTGTCTTCAGTCATTCACTGGTTCATTGATTCAAGGCCCTGTACTGGGCTGGTGAGGCCTGACTCCTGACCTCCCAAAGATAACCCCTAAGAAAGCAGAGACCCAGAGAAGGCCAGCTCCATGGGTGCACATTCTGCACTAGAAAGGGTCCCACTCACGGTTTAGTAGCATCTTTAAATTTTTCATTTCAATTGAGGGGCCTCACATTTTCATTTTGTAGTGGAGCCTACAAATTCTTGTAAATTCTGGGGCCTGTCCTCGGAAGGAGAAACGCCAAGCCCTTCTCGGTGTATCAGTAATCAAGCCTAGAGGAAAGCACAGTGCTTTTCATTCTCATCCCATCTCATAGCACAGGCTCATTCCTGGGTTCCCAAGGAAAGTGAGCACCCCCGCCTTCTAGTCCCATAGCACTTCACTTCTTCCTTTCTCGTGGTATTGGCCATATTTGGCATGAGCTCGCATACATACGTGTATAGTCCTATTCCTCATCCTCTCTACCCACCAGGCTGTAAACTCCGTGAGGTCCTTGCTTGTGTCTGCTCATCTCTGACAGCGCTTAGCACTGTGCCTTACATACTGTATAAAAGGCCCTTAAACTTAGCCTTATTAGTAACTCCTCGTTTTCTCTTCATGGGCATCAGATTATCTCCAGCAGTCCTTCCACTGCTGGAGAGAAGTAACAGTATTGGGCAGGAGAGTTGAGCACACAAACTAAGATCATAAACATGCTGTGGGAAGCAGCCCCCAAGCAGGTCGTAACTGTGGGGAAGTAGGGGAAGAGGGAGAAGGATTCTGCAGAGGACAGTCCAGAGTGATCAGCATCTTTCCAGTCGCACGGACTGTAGAAGAGGGAAACAAACAAGACGACTTAGAGACAGCAGTGAGCATGGTGGTGAAGCCTGTGGACAGAATCCTGTCTCCAACACTTAACATGGAACTCTTGTGTAAGCTCTCAGGTCCCTCTTCTGCGACGCAAGGAACACACAACCCTCTGAGGTTTACTTGCGAGCCATAGGTGAAAGCATGCATGGAAAGTGCTTACACACTGCCTGACCCATAAGCACTCAGTAAGTGGATATTATTACTAATATTACTGGAAGGCCAAGTCATGAAAGATGCTCTCCTAAAATGTGTGGGTTTTGTTAACATGTTTCCTCAGTTACCCAAAAGAAGGACCATAACTATTTTCAGCCATATTAGCTGGAGAACGCCAGAATGGGAGAGAAGAAAATAGGATAAGGGAAAGGGAATTATGTACCAAAGAGTTTAGCAGTTACATCTCTAAAGCTCTGGTGAGCATTTGTAGCTGATTTCCTTTGTAACATCTTGAAGAAAGTGAACCAAGTAATGGAAAGAGCTAAACTTCCTTAAAGAACAGATTTTCTTGTTTCTTACTGATTAATTACTGAGAAAAAGTGAATCGACACTCTCATGTCTGAGGGCACAGAACTGACATGAAGATCAGTGCCAGATCAATGCCAGATCAATGAAGATCAATGCCAGACCCAAGAATTCCACATTCTTTGGAGGTCAGTAAGGAGGTCAGGACTGACAGATAACTGTGTTACTGTGTTAGAGAAGTTTGGTGAGATGGAAGGACATTGGTCAGAAGTCTATGGGACTAGGGGCGCCTGAGTGGCTCAGTGGGTTAAAGCCTCTGCCTTCGGCTCAGGTCATGATCCCAGGGTCCTGGGATTGAGCCCCACATTGGGCTCTCTGCTCAGCAGGGAGCCTGCTTCCTCCTCTCTCTCTGCCTGCCTCTCTGCCTACTTGTGATCTCTCTCTGTCAAATAAATAAATAAAATCTAAAAAAAAAAAAAAAAAAAAAAAAGAAGAAGAAGTTTATGGGACCATGGAGAAATAAGAGGAGCCATGGGGATCACCATGCTTGGGAAGCTGTGCCAAGATGAGTATGAACCAGTAACTTCAAGAGTCTAGTGACAGGCTTCCATTTATCAATCAACAAACACTTGCTCTGGGGTGCCTGGGTGGATCAGTGGGTTGGGCATCCAACTCTTGGTTTCAGCTCAAGTCACTATCTCATGGTTTTTGAGATCTAGCCCCATAGCTGTCTCCATAATAAGCAGGGAGTTTGCTGGAAGATTCTCTCCCTTTGCCCCTTCCCCCCATAAATAAATAAATCTTTAAAAATATATACAAAATAAAAACACTTACTCCAGCATATCTTGTTTTGTTACTTATATAAAAACACATGTATGTAATAGAGTACCAACCTTACACAATTGTATTTGACCAAGGGCATAAGGTTTGGTTTTGAGATTGCTTTATGCTATTAGTCAAAATAAGACACTTAAAATGTTGACCTGGGTGGACTTTTGAGAGAAATCAGTAGTATAGAAACACACTTCCAACCACTGTCACTGAATTAATGGGAGAGTCTGTCTAGGTCAGGAGTTTTGGAGAAGGACAAGAGGAGGGGGCCATCTGACTGGGCAGGAGATTCATCCACTAGAATACACTGGCTTTACCTGAGAAGTCTTACTACTCTAAAGTAATTTATTTAATGAAGTATTTACTTGAGGGAAGCATTTCTAGGGCTGGTGGACCCAGCTGCCAGCTCTGAGACAGGCATTCTGACTAAGGCTGGAGAGAGAAAGGGAGAAAGACAGCAAGGAGGAACAAAGGAGGAGGAAAAAGAGGGTGGCTTTGGGAGAGCAAGAGAAAGTGAGAGAGACATCAGGGGAGAGGAAGAGAGATCACTGAATCTCCTGAGGCAAAAAACAAAACAAAACAAAACAAAACACAATGTCAGAAACAGGGCAACTAGCCTCACTAAACTACGGTAACCTTAACAAGGTTAAAAAATCAACAACAATGGTGTTAAGGGAATAACTGACATTCTGGAAGCTGTTGGAAGCTTGTCAGAGGTGATTGGAAGAGTTCACTGAAGGAACTCATTACACTGGGCCAAATTGAGTCACACAGGTGCCCTGGGAAAATTAATAACTCTTTGTCAGCATTTTGTCAAGGGCAGATGCCAAGTGCCGTGTGGGGAAAGGGCGGAAGGGAAGATGGTGGGCCTGCCTATCAAGTATCAGCCCCATCTCCGCGACCTCAGCAAGTCTGTTCTGTCCCCAAACTTGCTCACCCTGATTCCTAAACCTGAGTGACCTCGACTTTCATGAACAACACCTTAGGGACCATCTCTAGTCATTGTGCCATTCCCTTAGGGAACTTACCTCTGCTTCTCTGTCAGGTTGAACCAACCGATTCGTCCAGGCATACACAGTTCTCTGTGACAGGAGGTCTCAGAAAGTCATCTATTCCCAGGGATGTCTGGAGCCCTCTTCAAACTGGTAGTCTGAGCAGTGCTTCCATGGTTTATTATCTGGCCCTGTAAGAAGGAGATAATCTGAAAGAATCTAGTTCTACCACCAGGAATTGAAGGCAACTGGACTTACACAAGAAAGAAGTGGACAGAGATAACTATCTCCTCCCTTAGGCCAAAAAACCAAGGACTTCTTCATCTGGCCCTGATTAGAAGAAGAGCAGAACCATAAAGCATGCTAAAATGAGGTTCCCAGAATCTGTTGCAGCCCAAGCTGCCACCTTCAAAGCGGGAAGGATTATGCCTGGTGAATCCTCCAATAGAAGAATAGTAAGGACACCCGAGGGGTCAGTGGCAGCCCCTCTATTGAACTCAATGTGACCCCGGGACAAGGCTCAATGGGGTTAAGCAATGTGACCCCAACAGTTGGTGTTGACTGCTGGTGTAAGCTGCTTCACTCTTTGCTTCCAGAGTATTCTATACTTGGATGAGAGCTTCTAACCCCCAGATGATTCATTGAGGGTGGGGAGATGAGCCACCAGGTGGATTGTGGGAAGAGGACTCTTGAGTCATTCAATTAACCAACATCGGTCCTACTGTGTCCAGCCTCTCTACTCAGTGGTGGGAAGCCAGGGAACAAGGACAGGACCTTAACCTCAAGACACTCATAAACCATTGGGAGAGATCAATAAATACACAGGCAATTACAAGACAGTGTTCTAGACAAACATTTTTTTTAATTGAGATGTAATCCATATACCAGAACATTTATCCTTTTGAAGTATACAATCCAGTGGTTTTTAGCACATTCATAAGGCAGTACAACCACCACCACAATCAGATTCCAGGACATTTTCATCACCACAGTAAGAAACCCTATACCTATTAGCAGTCATCCCCCCAATCCCTGTCCCCCATTTCTCCTCTCCCCTCAGTCCCTGGCAACCACGAATCTACTTTCTGTCTCTCTAGATTTGCCTGTGGTGGACATCTCCTATAAAGGGGATCACAGAATACATGGCCTTTTGCATCTGGCTTCTTTTCACTTTACATCATGTGGTAAAGCTTCATCCTGGCTCTAGCGTGTACCAGTACTTTGCTGCTTTTTACGACTGAATAACATTCCACTGTCCGTGTACCACAATTTGTTTATCCCTTCATCCGTTGATAGACATTTGGGTTGTTTCCACTTTTTGTTGATTGTGAATAATGCCATTATGAGCATTTTTTGCATGGGCATATGTTTTCAGTTCTCTTGGGTAGATACCTAGAAGTGGAATTGCTGCGCCATATGGTAACTACATGTTTAACTTTCTGGTAACTGTTGGACTAATTTGAGTTAGGTTTCTGCTATTTTAACTGGCAGAGGTCAATACACCTTGCTGAATGAAAGGCATGGGTCACTTTATTTGTTCATGTGTGTATTACTACTTTATGTATTTCTATAAGATTTTTCCAAGGATGCGTATATAGTAGTCATTTCAGACAGTGTTGAAAATATAGAAAAACTTAAAGGAAAAAATGAAAATCACCCATATCCCTACCACCCGAAGCTACCACTATACCTGCATGGCTTTTTTCCTTTTAATCTCCTTTTTCTTTGTATGCCTTTTATGAAGCAATGTCAGTTTTAGTATATTTTATATTTTGTGTTTTATATTCTGCTTTTCTCTTTGATCATCATATCATAACTAGTTCAGCATTCATTGTTTTATAGACTTGTCTTCAAATTTATTTTATGTTTTTCTTTTTAGAGTGTTGTCTTTATTCTTCTTACCTTTGAGGGGTTTGCTGAGGAGACTGAGAGAAAGAGAGAGAGAGAGAGAGGCATTTGGGGAGAGAAATGCCATGAAGGATACACAAGCAAGAAAGGAGAAAGCAGACAGGACCCTTGTTTGCTTTCTCATAGCTCCATATTTTATCCTGCCTGGTTGGAGAGGAAAATTTAAGGCACCGCTGCCTTGGTGGCCTCAGACTGGCTCTCCAGTCTCTCTCTCTCGTGGCGGAGCCCACAGCGGCTGCTGCTGTTCTGGGCGACCCTGCCCCGAGGCTGAGCCAGGGCTGGCTCCTGCAGCCTGCGATTCAAGATGGCCAATTCGCAATCCTAGCAAAATCAATCTATTGGGAACCAATGAGGCGCAAATAGTTCATGCACTTTGGGATTGATGTGCCAACTGAGATAAACAAGGCTCAATCAGCAGGGAAAATCAATCATGCAAAAATGCATTTCAACTTAGTGTTATTTCCCCCTGGGATGCCCACGACATCACATTCTATTGTTTGGAGGCTTCTGTAGCAATTCTTGCCTAAGCTTCTGTAGGCCAGGCCGGGAGAACTCCCTCATCCAGGGTTTCATGTGTCCAGGGGGCTGATTGATGCCAAGACCTGGTGGCTGTGACAGAGAGGCCTGGGCGGCCAACGTGTGAGAAGCGAGGACTTACAGTTTTGTGAGCAAAAACTAACCTCTGTGTCTCTAAACCACCCCCTCTAACAGATGATATAATTAGCAAGGAACATAACTATGAACTTTCCAAGAGAGCAAATCACAGAAGTATTGTGTCAATAATTCACGATTATATAACACAAAATATAGAGTGATGTTTTTAAGATCCTATCTTTTTTTTTTTTTGGTGCCACCAAGTTTATTTTCCCTTAAATATTCTGCTGGTGAGATAGGATCATTGTGAAAAATTTAGAAACCATTGATGAGCAAAAATAAACAATTCAAATCATCTCTGTTAAATTGTATGTATATCTTGCCAAATTTCTCTCCACACAGAATTAACCATGTAACACATACCTGTTCTAGAACCTCCTTTAAAAAAAACTTTGTAATATATTGGAATTGCTTATTCTATAAAGGCCTTCTCCACAGTGTCTTGGTGTTGCTTGGGAGGGCCATACCCCCGCTGCTTTCCTGTTTGTTTGGAAGCCCCACTTGGGAGTCTGACTGGAATGGTTGGAGTCAGGGATGTGGGGAAGGAAATAGGTAACGTGAAGTCTTATCCCAGACCAGGGGTGTCCTGCAGGAACGGGGGTCCAGACAAGAAGCTGAGTCCAATGGGCCTCACCAGGGAGCTCGCTCCAAAGCAACCATTAGGGATGAATCATGGCCCATTCCCCCTGCAGGGTCAGCAGGTTAAACCCAAAGGGACCAGAAAACTGAGGGCACAGGCTAACACCCCAAAATCAGTCTGACCAAGGAGTCTCAGGGTGAGGCCGTTTCAGGGTCCCGAAGAGCCTGTGGGTGATCTGAGTAGCAGACTCTCTCCTTAACAGAAAGGGCTAGAGCGATATATGGCAGCCCCGGAGCCCAGCAGGGTGGAAATTCAGTATTTGTTAAATAAGGGAATGATGGCTCTACTTCTTCCTAATCATGCTTCTGGTCTTAGCTCAGATATTACTTCCGCTGGAGAACAGGTGAAAATGGGAATGTCTGTCCAGGCCGAGGGAGTGGCCTGAGGATCATCCCAGAGATTGCGAGCTGCAAGATGTGGGAGAGGAGAACAGAGGGTCTAGGAAAGTGGGCGGTTACAGGCATGAGGGCTGGAGCGGAGCGGCCTCGAAAGCCAAGCTCGGGATTTCCAATTGTATCTGGTAGCCGGTGAGGAGTTGCCAAAAGTTTTTCAACAAGGGAGGGGTAGGACAGAGGTGAGATGTAGGAACATCCCTTCTGGCGGGATGAATTAGCACCAAGAAAGACCAGGGGCAGAACAAGCAGTTGAGAAGTGACTGTAACAGTCAAGCTCAGAAGAAGAATGAGAACGAAGGAGGTGACCATGGGAGTGGAAAGGAAGAGATGCTTCCTTCATTGAGTCATTCATTCATTCGATGGATATTTCTTCATCACCGAGAGCCAGAAACCGTGCTAGATCTAGGCACCAGACTCCTAAAGGGAGATGGGGCAAGGCTCGCTGTGTGCTGGGAAACAAGTGACTGTCTGCTAGGCAGAAAGAAACCAAACATGATCCCCTATATGATGAGAATCATCGTGTGGCCATGAAGAGAAATGGGAAAAGCAGAAGAAAAACCTAGCTTGGGCATCGAGGAAGTAAATCTTGAATTTAGTTTGATGATACAGTAGGACAGGAAGATAGAACTATCCAGCAGACAGGTGGAAATGTGGGACTCGAGTAGGAGAGTGGAGGGAAGACAGAAGACGGACACACGGCTACCTCTGTGAGGAAAGAGCCTGCAAACCCATAGGGAGCACCGTGACCTTTGAAGGTCTGACCTCCATTCCAGGCTCTGAGCAGAGAGAGCACAAGGTAGCCTGGGTACCAACCTGCTGCCTCCCTCCTGCCTGTCATTCCTGACATTCCAGCCCCACCGCACACGTGGAGATGAGCTTTCAGAAGTTGCTTATGTCAAGCCTCCAATCAGACTCCTGTGTCACCTCTGGCTTGAATAGTGCTCCCCCCCGTCCTGGCTAGGAAAGGGTGTGCCGCAGCCAGATGGTAAACTGTGAACAGAAATAAACTCTCCTCACATGTAGCAAGTATATTTATATCCAATCCTATAATATCACTGCAGGCGTAATTATAGCCAATCCTCTAATTGCGTTGCGGATATCAGGCACCCAAACCCCACCAAATGTACTGCAGAGACCAGGAAGATGGTTTTTGGGGTGGGGGGGGGGCACTGGGCCAGCTGCTACCCTGTGAGATGAATGGATGAAAGCAGGGCAGGTATACAGCTGACCAGGTGCTCAGCCGGGAGAGGTGGTAGGGACATGATGATTCCGCGGGACACACAGCTCACATTCCTGTTTCAGTAGAACTGCAAGTTCTTAGCTTTATTTTATTAAAAAAAAATTATAAAATGAATGCTTATTCACTGTATAAGGTTTAGGAAAATGAAAAATCACCCAGAATTTCACAATATATTTATCATTGCCGCATTTTATTTTGTAGCATGTGTTTTGTGTTAGACTACAAATAATGCTTTATATATTGTGTTTCTCATTTAATACCATGAGTACTTTCATATATCATTAAGGTATATTCCCAAGCATTATTTTAAAACTTCTTCTTGTGGGGCGCCTGGGTGGCTCAGTGGGTTAAGCTGCTGCCTTCGGCTCAGGTCATGATCTCAGGGTCCTGGGATCGAGTCCCGCATCGGGCTCTCTGCTCAGCAGGGAGCCTGCTTCCTCCTCTCTCTGCCTGCCTCTCTGCCTACTTGTGATCTCTGTCTGTCAAATAAATAAATAAAATCTTTAAAAAAAAATAAAAAATAAAACTTCTTATTGTGATATGTTCATATGATAGAATGGTATTCAGCTGTAAAATGGATAACCTAGAGCTTCATATATAAACAAATAATAATTTTTTTTTTTTTAAAGATTTCATTTATTTATTTGACAGAGAGATCACAAGTAGGCAGAGAGGCAGGCAGAGAGAGAGAGGAGGAGGAAGCAGGCTCCCCGCTGAGCAGAGAGCCGACACGGGACTCGATCCCAGGACCCTGAGATCATGACCTGAGCCGAAGGCAGCGGCTTAACCCACTGAGCCACCCAGGCGCCCCTAAACAAATAATTCTTAATAGAAGGTGAACAAAAAGGTAATTTTTAAAAATAATATATATAGTTATGGGATGCCTGGGTGGCTCAGTTGGTTAGGCGGCTGCCTTCGGCTCAGGTCATGATCCCAGTGTCCTGAAATCGAGTCCCACATCGGGCTCCTTGCTCCACAGGGAGCTTGCTTCTCCCTCTGACTCTGCCTGCCACTCTGTCTGCCTGTGCTCGCTCTCGTTCGCTCGCTCTCTGACAAATAAATAAAAATAAAATCTTTTTTAAAAAAATAATATATATAGTTGTATAAAATGTAATTATACATATTAAATAATTTTCAAAAATAATATTGTATATTGTTGATGCTATATGTTGTTTTATATTGTTAATATTGACAAACATGTAAAAGGTATAGAAAAATAAATGGAAGGAATTTTCTCTGGGGAGGGAGGTTGGAGGTTGAAGTCAGGGACGGATTTGAAGAGGCTTTCATTGTTTCTATAATTTGTTATTTCTTTGAAAAATGATCTAAAACAAATACGTCAAAATCTTAAGACATTAAATCCAGGTGATGAATAAATGTGTGCTCATTATAGTCTGTATTCTTCTGACTGTATAGAATAGCTTATTACTTTCAAATTAACAGAATGTATTTGCTAGAGCAGTTTTAGTTTATAGAAAAGTCGAGCAGAAAAGTATGGACGGGTACTTCTACCCATTCTCACCCCTCTCCCAACATTCACACAGGCCCCTCTATTAGAAACATCTTGTCCGACTGTGGTGCCTTTGTTACAGCTGAACTGATATTGGTACGTTGCTATTAACTAAAGTCCATAGTTCTGTATTTTATAGGTTTTTTTTTTAAAGATATTATTTATTTACTTGACAGACAGAGATCACAAGTAGGCAGAGAGGCAGGCAGAGAGAGAGGAGGAAGCAGGCTCCCTGCTGAGCAGAGAGCCAGATGCAGGGCTCAATTCCAGGACCCTGAGACCATGACCCGAGCCGAAGGCAGAGGCTTAACACTCTGAGCCACCCAGGCGCCCCAGGTTTCAACAAATGTATAATGACATGTGTCTATCATTACTGTCTCTTGCAGTACAGTTTCACTGCCCTAAAAATCTTCTGCTCCACCCACCTAGTCGTTCCTCACTCCTCCCTCCCTCCACCCAAAGCCCTGGCAACTGCTGGTCTTTTCCCCTCGTTCTGCCTTCTCCAGAATGCCATAGGGTTGGAATCATACAGTGTGTATAGCCTTTGCAGAGAGGGTCCTGAACGAATTATTTTTAAATCAAACATTTAAAGCCAACTGTAACGAAGAAAACAAAAACCACCAGGAATTTACTATTTTGAGGTAATCACTCTTAGCCAGGAACACAGTGTATTTTTTTTTTCACGTAAATGGCATCATAGTATCTAAACAATATATTATGGAATCCATGCGATTCAGAATTCTTTTTAAAGCCTTCAGGAATGTTTCCGGGTATGGAATATTCTATTAGTGAGTTAACCAATTCTTTACTGTTTTCATCTGTGGCAGGAAGCATTTCTGGCCTTGGAGAGCCCCTCAAACTAGAAAAGGCCTTTGAAGTCTCTCCAGAGAATTAGGAATAGTCAGCCTTCTAGGTATGTGTCTGTCACCTGGCAATGTGCTTGACATCAACTGTGAGTTCCCTGCAGTCAAAGACAAGGTTTGCCAAACTGTCTCCTCTTGTTGCAAACACAGTCCAGCACATGGCAAGTACTTGGTGAACATGGGTGGAATGGATCTGAAGTGCCTCTAATCCAAGTGATTTGGGGGTCACCTCTAAGGAAATTCCTAAACCACAGAGGGGGCAACCTTCTTCAAGAGCTTGCATTATTCACTAGGAAACTAAGAATGGGATCAGGGAGTCCAGTTTTGTGGAGCAGAGCTAGACTGGTGCCCAGAGGAATTGGGTCGCTGGGCTTGGGTGAGAACAGAGGCCAGTGGGTGTGTCTGTCTGCTGGGAGGCTCTGGCAGGTGGGGGTGAGAACCACCCCCACTGCCCTGGGGCTCCACAGTGGGGAGTGTCTATATGTTGTGTAGGCCCAGGAAGTGCTCAGCTCCAACTTTTCTTCCCTAGGTTCAATCATACCAGTTGAGACCTTGGGATCTGCTTTGGGACTTCTGGTCACAATCCCAACTTGGCCACTTTCAGACTATTTGGTTCTGGATGGGTGGCTAAGTCATGATGGCTTCAGCCCCCAAAGGGGCTACAAGAGCCTGGCTGGGAGGAGCCGTGAGATGAGGTGATACATGCAAAGGACTAAGCAAAGTGCCTGCTGCTCAGCAAATCAGAGGAATGACAACAGCTTAGCATCTGTTCTTTAAAAAGCAAGGTTTTTTTGAAAGAGCCAAGCCAGAAGGCCAGCAAACACTTTCCTCCTATACAAAGGCCCAGCACACTTCATAAGGGCCAGGTATGGTCTGGATTTAAGTGTGTGGGGACCATAGGAGCAGGAAATGGAAACCCTCATTAGTTGACTCAAAAGGAATCTGGGGGGCTCTGATGATTTTTGCAAGCTACCTGCCGGTGTGTGTGCGTTCCCTGTGTTTTTTGTTTTTATTAATTTTCTTTTCTTTTTAAGATTTTATTTATTTATTTATTTGACAGATAGAGATCACAAGTAGGAGAGAGGCAAGCAGAAGGAGAGGAGGAAGCAGGGCTTGATCCCAGGACCCCAAGATCATGACCTGAGCGTAAGGCAGAGGCTTTAACCCACTGAGCCACCCAGGCGCCCCCATTCCCTGTGTTTTTATGTTTACTCTCAGATGTGGTTTAGCATCAAAAGATGCTAAATCCAGCCTTTGCAGATATATTTTCAAATGGATGCATGGCCTTTGGAGTCACCTGATTCTACTTCCCTCTCAGTGAGGGTACTTCTAGCCACAATATCCCTACATGTCCCTAGGAGACAATCTGGATTCCCACCCCCTTTTCTCAGTCATTTCCAAGCAAACCTTGTCAATTACATCTTCAAAACTGACCTTGGCTCTCTCCTCTTCTCGCTATTGCCATTGCCATGCTTCCTGCAGCCCTTACCTAGAGACGATCAGCCCCACCTGGCCTTTTTCTGTCCATACTTCCAAATCCCCAGTCTCTTCTCCCCCCAAAACCGGGGTACCTTTTAAACGTGTAAATCTGACTGTGACTCTCTCTCCATCTTAGATGGAGTTCCCCAGAAGCACTCCCTGAAATAAGGACTCAGCAGCAATTGTTTTCATTAAAAAATGCTCCAGGAGGAGCCAGTGAGGGAGTGGGGGAAGCTGGACAGGGCAGCACAAGAAACCAAGCAAAGGAGTTGCCTTGGAGCCTGCACTGCATCCAGAACTTTGTTCCTGCTGAAGATAAAGGCTAGGCTTTCATACTCCTGCTCTATTAGCAGAGTCCTGGGCCAAGAAGGTTAGAAGGAGCTCTCTGTGCACATAGGCCAAGAGCTCTCAGGACCCAAGTGCTGGTTTTGGAATTAATCTTCAAGAACTGATCATTTTAGCAAAAGTGTGCAGAAGCTGGGAGACAGGCACAAAGAAAGTGTGACAGGGACCCTCAACAGAGCACCGACTGGATCCACTCCAGTTCCCTCCCTATTTCCTGTCTCAGGCCCTTGTTCATGTCCTTCATAGCACATGTCACGCTTTATAAGTAGTTTATATAATTATTTGTCTCTCTCTACTTGCTTATCTGTTTTCCTCAGGACAGTGACATCTCTAGATATAGTGAGTACATTTGTCTTGTTCCCTTTTATACTCCAGTACCTAGGATAGAGATAGCACATTGTGGATCCTCCACAAAAATTTTTATAAATGGACGAATGAATGATGGGAACTTGGTTTGGACACCTTCAGGAATGGTGATCTCCTACAGCATGAAGCAGCTCATCCCACTGCCAGGAAACCTTAATGGAAAGCCTATCTCACGACTGAACTTCCTTCCTAGTCTGCTTTCTTGTCACACCAACTGGTCTCCTCTCTGGAACAGCTCAGGAAACCATTGTCTCCTCCATGCCGGTCCCTCAAATGACCAATGTCCCACCTTCCTCACCTCCAGACTAGTCAACCCAGATCCTCCAGAAGTTCCTCGGATGACATGGGTCTTAGAGCAGTGGCCTCCATCATTTCACTAGTCTGAGAAAATTCTTGTTATCTAGCTAGACAACGCAGAGCCATCTGTCCCATAGCATGCTGAATACACCCAACCTTGGAAGGCAAACTGGGTCAAGCCAGATGAGAATCTGAGTGAAACTGAAGATTACCTAGTCAGGGCTCCAGAGTCAGCAGACGCAGGTTTGAATCCCAGATCCACTTATTCTTAAATGATTGTTCTTGGGCAAAGTACTTTGTTTCTCTAAACCCCAGTTGCTTCATCTGTACAATGGGAAGAATAAGAGCACCTCCAGAACAGGGTGGGTGTGAGGGTTAAATTAAATAAGACAACAGATGTGAACCACTTAGCAGAACACCGTGCCCATCTTTCAGGGCCTGAGAGCTTCCCCAGATTTCACCTCTGATCCAATAGCTCTCCTTTTTCCCAGTCAAATCCTCGTCCGGACCCAGCTCCGTTCAGATACCTCTGCACCCATTCAGTCATGATGAGGTTTCCAGGAGCTGCATCCAGATGGTTTCCTGGTTATTGTTTGTCTCCTCTCTGTGCTCCTGCATATCCATCCCCCCTTTCCTCCTTACTAGTCCTTCCTGCTCACTTAATCCTCTCCTATTTCTGGTCCTCCCCCCATCTTTCTTTATGCCATGGAAACTCTAACCAGAATTTTTTTTTTTTCTCTCTCTCTCTCCTCCCCCTGGCCTCCATTTTCTATTCTGCCTCCTACCTGGGCTCCAGAGAACCAAGAGGAAATGATCGACCCGGTGACAGTAAGATCAGTACATGGTACCTCTCTCACCGCATAGTCATCTGAAGCGACAGGCTTCAGTGGCTTCCTTGCCACAGACTGAATGGTAAAACCCAAGGTCAAATGAGGAGCCAGCAGCAGTGAGGGCAGAGGAGAAACAGGACATTCTCTTCCCCCTCCCCTGTGCATATGGTTCTCATTCTTTTCCTTGCCCACTGCATTAGTACACTACGGTGATAGCTGTTTGTCTTGTTCTTGACTTTAATGGAAATGCCTCTAATAGTTTGTCATTAATTATGACTTTCCTTCCTTTGCTTTGTGCTAAATAGCTTTTATCCAATGGGGGAGCTCTCTTCTACATCTAGTTTGCTAAGCTTACGTGATATGTCATTGTGGTTACTAGACTTGAGTTTCTAGGTTGGAAGTAGAGCACTGAAAACCAGGGAAGCAGGGAGGTAAGTAGGTTGGCTTGGGAGGTAGCCCAGGAATATCAGAAGGAAGAATTGAGGCCAAGCCAGTAGGCTGGGGGACGATGCCTAATCCTGTCCTGAGGGACTGTCATGGCACCGATAGTGCTCTTCATATTCTGCTCTCAGACTAAGTGTGATACTGCGATTCAAAGACTCTACTGGACCCTTGAGGGTAGCAATGACAAAACTTGGCTCTTGTTATAGTTCTCATTTCTTCTTTTATTAATTTAAATAAGCAATTCTGGATTTTCAAGAAGCCTTTGGACTTTCTTGAATTGGAGCAGATAACTGAAACCTCATCCCTTTTCACGTGAAAGCTTTTTGGAGGTGGATCTGATCCTGGTTTTCCATTCCAACCAGTTGCTGTGAAAGCCACTTCTTGTTCTTGCTGTGGGCAAATCAAGCCTCTTTTTCTCCCTGATGGAAATTCAGGAAGGAAACCAAATAATTCCCAACAGAGACAAGAGTTGACCACAGTACCATCCACAAGGGCTTTTAAAGATTTCAATCTTGCATGTGAGAATGTTGGCAACCCAGGCTGGTGGCTCAATCTCCATTGTCAGCTTGACGGAGATGTGGTTCTGCCATTCTGACAGGAAGATCTTTTTTGATGGAGAAGAGGTTGCAATCGAAACATTGCTGAGGTCCACTTTAACACTGGGGAACTGTGGTAAAAGCGTTTGTGACAAACATCCAGAATAAACTACTAAACACTGATAGCTCGTATTTCTCAAGAAACCAACCCGCACATACTCTAGAATTGGTGAAAGGAAGGGACATTCTAAGCAAAATTATGCCATGTGGCATCGATTGATAGCTATTCTACTGATAATGTGGCGGCTTTGCGGTTTTTTGTGTTGTTTCTACCATGATTGGCGGAAAATTTGCCAGTCTGCTCCAGGATCACCAGGAGATGATTATGCTTGACTTCTTTAATTAGTTCCACTCTTAACTGATGAGGGGTGGGGAAAGTAAGTGCTAAACAGCCTGTCACAAAGGGAAAATTTAAACCAACTGGTAATGTGTCAGACAGTTTGGAATAGTCTCAGAAGGTGGCAAGTAAATAAAATCTATGAGGAAAAGTTGAAGGAAGTGACATACCTCAGCCTTACAAAGAAAAGGTGACAGGCTCATATAGTGCCTGTTTCTAGTACAGTGAACTAGATCATCAACACTCCAAAAACACCTTCTGTGCTCAGCAGACAGTGGTGCCCTGGAAAAAGCAATGGCTTTAGCTTAGAGGAAGGAGGCTCCAGTGGCAATTCGGCCAAAGGGGGACTTTGGCTTGTCTGACTGTTTCCACCTCTGTCAAATTGAAAAACTTGGGGTTCCCAGCCAAGCCTTCCTTTAAGGCAATCTAAAATAAAAATGTTTGAACATTTCATACCACTCCAAGGATATAGGACTTTTACTTTATTACATAATAAATGCATTTATTTAGTGATCAGAACTCTTCACACATGAAGCTCACCAGGAATAAGAGTAATAAGAGAGGTGCTTGTGCTAAGAGTTTGGGAACCAGTCTGTAAGACACTGTGGACAAGAGACTTTGCCAGCTTTGGCTTAGAGACCTTAGCTGCCAGCACAGTGCCTCCTTAAGTGCTCATTAAGCTTCCATCAAATGCAAATGCAGAGAGACCCCCAATAAACTCCCTTGTACCCATCACTTTGCTACAGGAATGATCCCTCACAGCCAGTCTTGTTTTTCTGTGCTCCTACTCAAGTGACTTCTAAACCTCCTCACAGATTATTTTGGTGCAATTTCCAGATATCATATAATTTCACCCACAAACATTTCAATGTATCACTCTGAAAAGTCAGTATTTGTAAATACAGTTTCATCATACTTAAAATAAATATCATCTAATGTCAATTCAGTGTTCAAATTTCTCTGATTGTGTCCTAAATATTTTTTAAGGTTTCTTTAAGCTCTAAAGATTGCAATTGGGTGAAATGTATATTAAGTTTTGTTTAAGCCACAGTCACCCCACATGCATCCTCCCACACACACATTTCTTGTGACTTACTTGTTGAAGGGACTAAGGTCTCTTGTCCCAGACTTTCCCTAAGTCTGGATCCTGTTGGTTGCCTCTCCAACTGTCATTTAAAGTACATTTACCTTGTACTTCCTATACACTGGTAGTTAGGCCCAAAGACTTAATCTGGGGGCTCCTGGCTGGCTCAGTAAGTTTAGCATCTGTATGTCGCTCAGGTCATGATCCCAGGGTCCTGTGGTGGAGCTCCACATCAGGCTCTCTGCTCAGCAGGGAGCCTGCTTCTCCCTCTCCCTTTGCCTCTCCCTCTGGCTTGTGCTCTCTCTCTCAAATAACATAAATAAAATGTTTTTTTTAAATAGACTTAATCTAGTTCAGGTTCTTCTTCTTCCTCTCCTCCTTCTCCTTCTTCTTTGTCAAGAATGCTTCATAGGCAGCTTTTTGTATTTCCACCATGCCCTGTTATCTTTCTTTTTCAGACATTAGCAGGCGTTGAAGATCATGGCATAGATCCATTATTTCATGAAGAGTTGTAAAATGTTGGTATGTTACCTTCATGTCTTAGCTTCACTTCTTCATTTACTTATATAAAGAAAAACTTTGTATCTGGCATATTTCTATACAGAAAACCTCCTAATCAACTATTCTGTTATCCTGGCACACAGCTGGAAAAAAAAATAGCAGAATAAATGCTATGTCTTTCCCTTTATTTACTAGTTTCAAAATAATAGGCTGATTCCCTAGCACTCTTCAAAAGATGACAAATGAGAGGGCTTTTTTTAAAGCACTACTATGAACTCATGGGTTTAAATATATTTGAGAAGTTTGAGTTCGATGCAGTTATAATCCTTATTGATTATCCCATCATTGGCCAGTGGCATTGTGGGAGCCTCTAATCTGCTCCAGAGTCCTGTGGACCAGCTCCGGTGGTGTTTGGCAGTTCTTAGTTTCTGTAGACTCAACTTTGGAGATAACCTCTAAGGTCCTCCTTAGTATTGCCCTGGCACCAGGGAAATAGGAGCCCCTGCCCTTGGCCACACATATCACATATACTGAGACACAAAGTAATTTTTTTCCTCTTTTCAGATTTCATAGGAAAGTTTTCTGAAAGTTGGGTGACTGATTGAGTCAGGGAAGGGAGGGGTCATGTGTGGACCCAACTGGTCCCCTGGGGCCAAGGATGAGAGCTGAGGCTAACATGACAACGGGTTGGGGAGTGGGCAAAGGGGAGGGATGGGAGACAAAAATCTCAGCTTCTGCCCTTGGACATCAAGGAGAAACTGCCTGGGCATCTGGGTGGCTCAGTTGGTTAGGCATCTGCCTTAGGCTCAGGTACGATCTCAGGGTCCTGGGATCGAGTCCCACATCAGGCTCCCTGATCAGTTGGGACCCTGCCTCTCCCTCTGCTTCCCACTTTTCTCTCTCTCTCTCAAATAAATAAAATCTTTTAAAAAAAGATTTATTTATTTATTTGACAAAGAGAGAGAGATCACAAGTAGGCAGAGAGGCAGGCAGAAAGAGAGGGGGAAGCAGGCTCCCTGCTGAGCAGAGAGCCCTAATGCAGGGCTTGATCCCAGGACCCTGAGATCATGACCTGAGCCGAAGGCAGAGGCTTAACCCATTGAGCCACCCAGATGCCCCTCAAATAAATAAAATCTTAAAAAAAAAAAAAAAAAGACTGCTTATGTCAGTTTAAAGTTGGCCCCTCAAGTCAACACAAATGGGTGTCTAGATAGAACTTATTCCTCTCTAACTACCCTCCTGCACATTCCCCCTGCCCCACTCCTTGCCCTTTGGCTGGGTTGCCACAGATTTGAGAGGCACTTAGAATTGCCTGGTACTCTTGAACTGGAAAAATAAGGGAGGTAATCTGGTTGTTCTAACTTTAGGGCCTTCAGTCAGTTTGTATCCTGGGATTGGATGCACCCAGCCAACCCCCCCGCCTCCCCGCCCCAGGGTCCTGGGGCCAGCTTCTGTCCTGCCCTGCCCTGCCCTAGCATGTCCATGTAACTATGACTCAGGTGTCCAGATGGCAGGAACAACCCAGGGAGAACCTTGTTACTTTAGTTTCTGCATCTCAAAGAAGTGGAGTGGGCTGTAGAGGGAGAGAAAAGCTAGTTGGAGCAGAGGATGAAAGTGGGCATAGCTTGATTTATAGCTTTTAAATATTTAGACATATCTGCCTTTTTGCAAATGATAGGGCAGCACTGGTCCTCGGCATGAGGTCCATGGCTGCTGGCTACTGTGCTGTCTGGAGTTGTCTTAACTCCTTCCTCACCTAGATTTTCTTTGTTAATCTCTTCCTTCGAATAGGTGACACACTTGACAGCCTTTGAAAAGATTATTTTTTTAATTAGTAGGAGCTAACTTAAGCCAGTTTCTAATACCTGCATGTGCACACACACACACACACACACACACACACAAATCCCTTAACTAAAACCATTGTTAGGAGGAGCACTGGGTGAGGAGCCAAAGCACCCAAGCTCTTTCCTTTACCTCTGACACCCCCATCCCTATCATCACATCGTTTTTCTTTGTTTCTTTTTTTTTTTAATATAATTTTTTATTTTTTATAAACATATATTTTTATCCCCAGGGGTACAAGTCTGTGAATCACCAGGTTTACATACTTCACAGCACTCACCAAAGCACATACCCTCCCCAATGTCCATAATCCCACCCCCTTCTCCCAAACCCCCTCCCCCCAGCAACCCTGTTTGTTTTGTGAGATTAAGAGTCACTTATGGTTTGTCTCCCTCCCAATCCCATCTTGTTTCATTTATTCTTCTCGTACCCACGTAAGCCCCCATGTTGCATCACCACTTCCTCATATCAGGGAGATCATATGATAGTTGTCTTTCTCTGCTTGACTTATTTTGCTAAGCATGATATGCTCTAGTTCCATCCATGTTGTCGCAAATGGCAAGATTTCATTTCTTTTGATGGCTGCATAGTATTCCATTGTGTATATATACCACATCTTCTTGATCCATTCATCTGTTGATGGACATCTAGGTTCTTTCCATAGTTTGGCTATTGTGGACATTGCTGCTATCCACGCAAGCTTTTGACTGACAGCCTGCCACGTCTCTATCTTTCTAACCCTCAAAGCCTGTGGAAGATTCACTTCTGTTCTTAGGAGCTCACGCTCTTTGGTCTCTTGCCCCACACAGTTTCAAAATTTAGCAAATATCTTGAGGGAGACACCCACTGTATGTTGGATGCAGCCCTCTTCCTTCTAAGAGGACTTTGTTTCCTACATACTGCAAGTTTGGGAAATTTCCCTCTGCTAGTCAGTCGATACTTCTAGCCCAGCATCTCCTGCTCCATCTTGGAATTCAGCCAGTGTCCCCCATGGGGAAACTGGCCACATACTTAGAGCTATTCTCAATTCCAGTGTTGGGCGGCTCCAGATTACAACGACCAAAAAAAGTTCTGCCGGTCTCATGTTGTCCCAGTGCACACCTTACCCCTGGGTCAGCCTCTATCCTTGGCCTGCACCCAGTTTTGGCAAATTTTTGGCAAATATTTGGCAAATATTTCCCCTAGGGAAGAAAATGGTTACAGATTATCAGCTCATTCAGAAAATGCTCTTTTGGGAGGCACCTGGGAGGCTCAGTTGCAGATTGTCTTCCTTTGGCTCAGGTCATGATCCCAGAGTCCTGGGATCGAGCCCCGCATTGGGCTCCCTGCTCTGTAGGAAGCTTGCTTCTCCCTCTTCCACTCCCCCTGCTTGTGTTCCCTCTCTTGCTGTATCTCTCTCTGTCAAATAAATAAATAAAATATTTTAAAATAAATAAATAAATAAATAAATAATTTCAGTCACTTGACCATTTTTTCTAGTTGTTTCAGCAGAAACATTGGATTGTTGCTACCTCTGCTACATCCTATCCAGAAAGGAAGTCCTATGAAATTATTTCAAGATTTAGACATGTTGGTCACAGGGGTATATGTGGCTGAATCAACCCAGATCATGCCTCAGAGGATGATACAGATCTCCTCTGTATCTCCACTACAGAGAGGACAGCTGGCCCAAGTAGACCAACCAAAGTTCTGCACTGGAATGGGGAGCCAGAGCCTTTTTATTTTTGCAGTGGTTGGGAAGTGGGACAAAGCCATGAGAATAAGTTTCACTTATTCACTGGAAGTTTCCATTGACTTGGTCCTAGGCTCAAGGAAATAGCCAGTCTCCAACAGGAGGAAATGAAGCCGTCACAAAAAGGAGAAGCATAGGAGCATCCAGACAATGTTGGGGGTCCCTGATTCTAGTCACTCACGCTCGCTGTGGTTCGCTTACTCAAGCCACAAATTTCTTTTATGCCAGAGCTAGTTCCAGTCTCTTGAGAGGCTGGGTCAGCTCTGTTTTTTGCACTTGACTTTATGAGACATCCTAGGTCCATATAATACGTTATCCTCTTCTTCTTAAGCAAGGTAAAGGTGGTTTATGTTACGTGTAATTCAAAGAGTCTTAACTAAGACTGCTTCTTTAATGATGGGCAGGCATAGAAGGGCCTAGTGAAAGCTATCTCCCTCACTGCACAGAGAAAGAGATGGGGGATGGATGGTAACTAGCGCTGAGACCTCAGCTTTGGGTCATGAATCCTTACCCCAAGGAGAGATGGATGGTTTTGGATTCTGGACACTGAGCCCACCGTGGGAGGAACTTCAGACTTGCCTAAGAAGTTATCCAAATCTGCCTACCAAAACCATGTTGTTTTATGTTAACCAAACTGGGAAACTGCTTCCTATCCTCAACAATATTAAGATGGGAGGGAATGGAAACAGGAAGATTCCTGTGTTTGCACATTCTACCTGCTCCTCGGGCTCCTGACTTGCAGATGAGCCTGAAGTTTACACCAGAGGGTAAACAAGATAGCTATTTGGACATCACACACCACTTTGCCAGTTTCCGTTCTCTTGAATTATTTACCATCTAATTGTCTGCATTGAAACAGAATCTGGAAACATGGAGTCAGAGATGTAGCCTTATTTGTGAGTTAGAGAAGGAAAGCTGGAGTTCAGAAGCCCCTGGAGCAGGAAAGCTTTGTGGCTTTCTGAAGTTCTCTTGCTTTGGGAGGGCTGTGACCACAGGGCCGGGGGAAGCAAACCATCAGCAGACAGAGCCATAGGCTGGAGGCACCCCCAACCTAACCAGTCCCATCTCTCCTCCAAGTCCACAATCCCTGGGTGCCAGTCTGGACTTAATCACTCTGAGCCTTGATTTCTTGTCTGCAAAAGACAGACTGCGAAAGGGAATGGGACAGAAAAATAAGCCTCTCTTCAGATTTAAAAGACTGTTAGGACAAACTTTATCTTCACCATCATAGCAATAATTTCCGATAGGAATAACTATTAGTAGCTGTGAAAAAAAAGAAAAATATTCTAAAAATACTTCAGGCAGTAACAGAGACACTTTGGAAAGTTTGGAAAAGTATAATGACAAAAGTCACTAGTAGTCTCACTGTTTGGTAAGAATCGCTCCTTGTATTTTGATTATTTCGATGTATTTTCTTCCAGTACTTTTTTTTTTTAACCAAACATCTATAATAAAATTGGGAAACATTAATTATATTATTAAAAATTACACTCTTTTATAGCCTAGTTTTTTTCTATTCAACATTTTGTCATGAGCTTTTCCTCCATGTCAATAAATATTCTTTAAAAACAATTTTTAACCAACTGGGTGGCTAAATTGGTTAAGCATCTACTTTCAGCTCAGGTCATGGTCCCAGGGTCTTGGGATAGAGCCCCACATCAGGCTCTCTGCTCGATGGGGAGGCTGCTCTCCTTCTTCCCTGCTTTATGCTCTCTAGCTCCGCCTCTCAAATAAATACAATCTTTTAAAAAAAACAAAAAACAGCAAGATTGTTAGGGACACCTGGGTGGCTCAGTCGGTTAAGCCTCTGATGCTTGATCCTAGTGCAGGACTTGATTTCAGGGTTATGAGTTTCAGCCCCATGTTGGGCTCCCCGCCTGGCATGGAGCCTACTTAAAAACAAGATTTTCAATGGCTGATTGTTTTCAAACAGTTTGCTGTAAAGAGATCCAGGATTAAAATATTATTAACTAGGATTCAATGGATTCAGTTTGATTTCACACTGAAATCTAACTGTGGGACCGCAGAGGAGGCCGATCACAATATGGAGTCACAGTCTGGACAGAGAGGATCAAGAGCAGATGTGCAAACGATTGTTCCCCACCAGGACAAATTCAGCTGCACAGTGGCCATGGGCAGGAAGTGAGAGAGAGAATATGGTGGGTGGATGGTCAGGATCAGGGTGGATGGGAGCACCCAGGTGAGGGTGAGTGAGTAGTAAGCAGATCCTAGAAAACCCATGACTCTAGTCACTGGAAATATTAATAATTGCTATTATGCTATTCCCAATGCTCTTATGGCCTAAAATCTGTAGTCCTGTATATTCGTATTTCCTTCCAGTCTTTTTTTCTAAACATAATGACTTTTTTTTTTACATTGGTGAAATCTATAGTAAGAATATTTTTGTTACCTGCTGAGTTTTTTTTTTTTCATTTATACAAACTCAGTCTTTAAGTTTAATTTGTATAAACTTAGGATAGAGGAAAAGGGACTGTGTATCAATAGAAGATAATTTATCCATTTACTAGTTAGGGTCTTAGTCACACCAATTTCCACTCAAATCAACACGATTTTGAAATTTGCAAGGAAAACGGTCCACTTACAAATAATCATGGGGAGGAGATATACATGTACACACTGTGGAGTAGGCTGATGCCTCCTTTTCCTCTCAGGCAACTAAGGGGAGGGAAAAGGGGTAAGTAAAGGCATGTCAGGGAAAGTCAGAGAAGCATCCACACCTGCTCGTTGTATCAAGTGTCTAGAGACTCTCTAAATAATTCAGGTGCAGCTGGCTCCCTCCAGGGGCAGGTGCTGAGGAGAGTTTCCAGACAAGCATCTCCTCTTGCAAAGCTGGAGCCGACCTAGGATCTGATTACTTGAAAAGGGGTCCAGTTAGTAGCTATGGCAACCTCCTTCTTCAGCTTTACAACTTATCTTGGGTTAAGGTATAAGAAGCTTCTAAGGAAATACTACTGCTACAGTCTGCCATGGTGGGGAAGAGCTCTGAAGCCCAGGTGTCAAGGTTCTACTACTTCCTAACTGTGTGACCTTGGGCAATTTACTCAACCTCTCTTATCCTCAGTTTCTGTACCTATAAACTAGGAATAACAAGTCACTCATTGAGACTGCTGTGATATCACATGCGAGGCTCCTACTATAGTGCCTGATACATAATAGATATCTCCTCATAGTGTCCCCAAACACATTTCCTAAGAAGAGATCTCTGTGCTTTAAATAAAAGAGCAATGCCCTGAAAGAAGAGAAAGATATTCCTTAGAACAAAATAAATGTAACAGCTAACAGTTTTTGAAGGTTTACTATAGGCTGGACATTGTGCTGAGTGCTTTACATATAATCTCACAAAACCCATTATCAAAGTTCTGAGAAGTTAAGACACTTACCCCTAGCAAACAGCTAGAAGATGGTGGAATCAAGGTCCAAACCTGTTCTGTCCCTCGTCTAAAAAAAACCACAACCTGTGTTCTTACCCTCTAGGCAAGTTGGTTTCTGAAAGTCATTTTACTGTGCCAGCACTCATCTGCAGGTGGACAACCTGAGGGTGGCTGGGGTGGGGGTGGGGGTGGGGTGGGTAGAGCAGATGGCAGACCAACTTAGGTCCATGCGGCCAGACTGCCCTCTAGTGTAGGAGGACTGTCGGGGCCACATGGAATAAAGAGCGAGTGGCTTTTTCTTTGAGGTGGCAGTGAATCCTCCTCCCTTCCATCCTGGAGTGCAGTTTGTCCAGTGCCTTCCTATTGGCCAAAGGGTTCTCCTAGGAATGGGGGTCAAAAAGGTGGTAAAGACTGGGAGTTAAGGAGAGGGACTATCTTGGGACAGAACAGCAATTCTCAGACAGGTTAAGCTTCAAACCATTGGATAGAAGGAGTGTCTCCTATTCTTAGCACACAGCACATACTAGGTGCTCAGTGAGTACTGAACTAAGTTTTAAATCTCTTTCTCTTTATGAGAGTTCTGCCAGTAGGAGAAGTTATGGAATTATTGGTTTTTGCCAGAAACACTAGCAGAAAAGACACTGCAACATGTAGCCCACCATCCATCCTAATAGATTCCAAGGAAATGTTCATGTTCATGACCAGGTAAGAATGACGACACTCCTTGGTTGTTCATAAATGAGCTGCAGTCAGTAAAGATGTGTGATCATTTTTGGCTACCACCCTCACACCAAGTCCCTAATGGTCCAAGGGTCTCAGAGAAGGCACCTCCCTTCCCACCTCCTGCTGCATCCACAACTCTGCCAAAGCGGTCTGTTTCACCAGGAGGTCAGTGAACACCTGCAGGCACTGCTGCTAGCTGAACCACTGGGGAACATTAAGACAGACATACCAGGAAGGGCCCTACTGCTAATTGTGGCTAATGCTGATGGAGCTTCTTCCCTGAGCTGGGTGTGCAATCTAGCTCTCCCAGGTCTCTCCTCACAGGTAGGTGGTAGTCTCCTACTTTTTCCAAATAAGGACACTGAGGCCCATTTTGGTGGAAGAAACTCTGTTATGTTCACACAATTTAGAGATGGCAACACAGGCCAGGATGACCCTCAAATGCAAGCTCTTTCCAATATGGCACTGACTAATTTTTTGGAATAACTGTTACTGTGACTGTTGCCTTTTTCTAAAATATAAGAACCTCCAAAAGGATTGGCCTCATGGAGCCATCAGTTTACAAACAGGTGGCTTTTTTTTTTTTTTTTCCACTTTGGTGGTCTAGCTTTCTCCAGCCTAATTTCCCGCAGATCTTCAGTCTGTGCCCGCTGCCTAGTACAACTCTAAATTCCCACTCTCCTCTCCAGAAGTGCCCAGGAATTTTTCCTTTTCTCCATCTCCTACAGAGCAATTCGGCTTTCCCACATCACCACAAAATCTGATTTAGAAAACCCATCAATGAGCTCAAGAGAACAAAAGGGGCTTCTAGAAAAGGCTAGTCTTAAGAGGGGGTTTAGGGTTAATTGTGGCACACAGTGCTAGTAGCTTATCTAATGTTTATCCTTTCTCCTTCCTTATGAAGAGGATCCTGGTTTTTGTTCAGGGAGGAATGTGCCCAACTGTAACGCTGTATTTCTCAACCTCCCTTATAGCTAGAGTTGTCCACATGGCTGCAAGAAACGGTTCCTCCCTAAAAGCCATGTTGTTTAGGTGAGTGGATGCTTCTCCCATCTCCCCGAATCAGAGTAATTTTCTTCCCCTCTTCAATTTCTCTTCTCCCTTACCAATAGACTCCTTCTTAGACCTACAGTATGCCCAGATAAAAAAGTCACACTCCCTAGATCTCTTGTAGAAGCAAGGGGTGTCATAAGCCAGTTCTGGACAAGCAGTTGGATGGGCCTTCCTGAAAAGCCACTTGGACGAGGCAGCTGGCAGGTACTCGTTTGACTGTGGTTCCTCCTCCTTCCTGCCGTCTGGAACATGCTCCTGATGGTAGGGAGATCACTGGCATGTGGATGAGGGCCTTACCCTAGGATGGGAGAGCAGAAACTGAAAGGAGCCAGAGTGCCTGATGACATCATGGAGCCGCGGCCTCAGCCCTGAGATGCCTACCTCCAGATCCCTTCTTACTGGAGATGAAAATGAACTCTTATCATGTTCAAACCTTAGCTGTTTGCATTTCCTGGGACAATGCAACTCAATTCCTACATTTACTACAGTGATTGATTCAGGCCAGTTTAATAAGAGTGGAGGTTAGGACCTCTGTCTGATGGTAGTTTTACCGGATGCCCTCCCATCATCCAACCCACATTATTAGAAAGGCAAATTCTCAGCCCCAACCCCAACCTACTGAGTCAGCAATCTATTCTAATAACCCTACAGGTGATTCTGAGACTCTCAAGTTTGAAAACCACTGATTTACAGAGATCTGCAGAGAAAGGGAGTCAAGCCCTGATCAAATCATGCCTGAACTACACGTCTGGGTTTCCTGAATTATGTAACCCAATAAATACACTTTCTTTTGTGAAACTAGTTAGAGCAGAGGGTTCTGTTACTTGTACCTGAAAACACTCCTACAGTTGCGGCCTCGAGGTCACTATCCTCACAGGGCACAAAATAGTACCCAGAAATATTCTGTTCCATGTCCGTTTGAGAGGCAGAAGTAAGGAGTAACCACATCGACAACAATGGCTCCAGTCAAAAAGGAGACTTGATTAGATTTAAAGCCTTAGCCAGACAGACTGTCAGAGGATGCATCTAAATAGGCAGAACCGTTGTGCTGGCTTGGAGGTTAGGAACGAATCTCTAGTTCAGAAGTGTGCACACCGCGTGTATTCTGCGCTGTCCTGTCTCCTGTGTTAACTGCAAAACACAGGAGAGATGGTTCTACAACATAAGGGATCCAGAGCAAATAACAGTGATTATAATCTAGTCCCTAGGGGTGCCTGGGTGGTTCAGTGGGTTAAGCCTCGGCCTTCGGCTCAGGTCATGATCTCAGGGTCCTAGGATCGAGTCCCGCATCGGGCTCTCTGCTTGGCAAGGAGCCTGCTTTTTCCTCTCTCTCTCTGCCTGCCTCTCTGCCTACCTGTGATCTCTCTCTCTGTCAAATAAATAAATAAAATCTTTAAAAAAAAAAAATCTAGTCCCAGACTGTCCACTTTTCCTTCCATAAGAATACTTTAAGAATTTATTTGAGAGTGCGCTGCAAGCGCACACATGCGCACAAGCAGAGGGAGAGGCAGAGGGAGACGGAGGAGGCTCCCCACTGAGCAGGAAGCCAGACGTGGGGCTCAATCACACGACCTCTGCTAAAGGCAGACATTGAACCCACTGAGCCACCCAGGATACACCATATGAATACTTTTCTCAATGGCCCCATAATCATAATGTATATACTGTATCACTCACATACTTTTGGCTGTAGCAGAAAACCTAAACTCAAGTAAATGGCTTGACAAATGCTTGTTATCTTACATATCCCAGAGGGCGTTTTCTCCCCGCTTGGTGGGGTAGGGGGGAGCGCCAGGGTTGGCAGGTTCAACAGCCTGCTGTCCGGGGTTGGTAGCTAAGAAAGAGCAGGACCACAGGAAGGATTTTAGAACAAAAAGCCCCCTTCCTACAGGACAAACCATAAGTACTGAAGACACTTACTTCAGTGTGGAGAATACTTACGAGGGAATGGCTGCCTTTTGAACCTCCTTTGGGGAAATCTCTTTACTTTTAGTGGAAAAATAAATGTCTATGGCCAGTGGCCTCTGTAGAAGAGGATTAAGCCTGAAGTGGCTATAGGGGAATGGCCCTGTTGGATGAGTGAGCTTTAGGTGTGTTTTCCAGCCCAAACCCCACTTCCGTCCCCTGCCCCAAGGGTGGCCATCCTGGGATTCTTCTGCGGTCAGCTCTCTGGGATGGAATGCCTTCACTTAGAACTTCTGCCCTGCACTGGTGTGTTCCCTGCTCCACAGACCTTTGTTTCAGCTCCACCTCTGGCCTTCTGCTTGGACCAGTCCCCTGTCCCAGTGCTCGGCCCTCTCCCTACTCCTGTGACTCATCTTGCTCAGGGCCCGGATCCAGGCCTGCCTCCTCAGTGGCGTCTTCCCCAAGGGCCCCAGCCTTCTTGGGTCACTTTCTATTTTCGACTCCAGTGTTTGCTGTCTGTTGGGAGCTGATTGTGGTATCTGCCATACAGTTTCTGGCAGAACTTTTTTGTCTATTGCCTTTTCAGGCAAGCTATGCCAGAATTCCCCAATCCGAGGGCAGGGTGGGCGGGGTGGCCTGCCGGACCATGTAAGGGTCTGGATGAGAGGGAGAGTTGGGAGCCGGCCTGAGAACACGCTCCACAGGACACTGTGATTCTTTTGCTCATAAAACATCCTTGAAGGCTAAGCAGCAGCATGTCAGTGAGAGCTTTTCTCTTTGGAAGGGCCCCCATGAGACAAGAGAGCTTTCAACTGCAAACTTTTGAGCACCAGGGACCCTAAAACAGGAGCTGGATGGAGGGAGGGTCTTCCGAAGTAAATAGGATGTCGGGTCTGGGACCACAGCTGCCCGAGTGGAGGCTGTGTGGTCGTGGCACCGGGGCAGCACACTTGTGCTATCCATACCCGCCGACCTCATTCTGTCACCATTCTCTCAGTCCTGATGCTCTGGGGCCCAATCTCCTGTTTTCCTCTCCTCTGTCAGGCTGGGTTCATCCCTTGGGATCTGCCTCCATGGACACGAGTCAGACAGACGGTCTCCCCGACCAGCTTCCTGAGAAGAGCCAGCGTGTCAAAGCAGGCATGGGGCCCAGGGAAGGCAGAGGAAGAGGGCCAGGGCAAGCGAGGGTGCGGACTTTAACCACACATACAGGCTTTTCATAAGAACTTTATTTCTCAAAAAGGGGGAAGAATCCAAAGTATTAAAATAACCTAATTTTTGTTTTGGAGGAAAAGGGTAGGATGACAAAATAATTTATATAAAAATTTCAAGCATAATTGCTATAGATACTTCATCCCGGGACTCGCAGCTCCAGGTTCCAACAGCATCCCAAGTCGTGCTGAATCTTCTGGGCTCGGAGAGGCACAAGCGTCTGGAATGCTGCTTTATCTTAATCCACAATAAATATAAAAGGTCAATCCTCCCTGTGGAAATGATTCAGTCCATTTTTGCGACTGTTTCTGATGAGAATGCTGAAATGAAGGGCTGTCCCTCTTCTAAATTCCAAGCCTTTCCTTTTTGAAGATGAGTGAGCGTAAGGAGATGAAATGTGGAAAAACATATTAGGTGTGATGGGCTCTAGTGCCAACCAAATGTCAGGGGAGATGTTACCTCATTGAGGCAATACAAAGGTAAAAGCAGCGTGATTTTCCCGTTGACTTTTTTGTGGGGAAGCTGCACCTTTCTGTTCCTATCATGAAGGGAACTGGACCATATGAAGCAACGTCCCTAACTGCAGCAATTAAGTGAAGCCCCCATTCATAGAGATTATTTTCTAACTAAAAAAGAGATGGGTGAATTGGAATATGCACGTTAGCCATCCCTGGCATAGCCAAATGGAGCCCAGAAGCATCTGGGTGCACTTTCCAACAGGCAGACCCTTCCACGAAGTCGGAGATGAGAAATGGCTCATCCCCTGACATTCTTAAGATAGGTTTAACTGTGAAGACCTCTTGAATCTTTCCTGGCTCTTCTCGGAATGCTTTCAGTTGGTGTTTCTCTGAGGCACAGGGAGGTTCTCGTGAAGGTATTTTAAACTTCCATGCTCTGAGAAATCTGAGACCACGTGGTCCTGCCCTCGCAGCAGCCACTTAGTGGTGAGTAGTCCCTCAAGTCCCACTGGTCCCCGTGCGTGGATCCTCGATGTGCTGATGCCCACTTCGGCTCCTGAGGAAAAGCATGGATGAGGATGCGGCTTTTCCCAGTCCCTGCTTCCTATCCGCCCAGCAGACCCACAGCTCTTCCTCTCCTCATGTGCCACCCTCTCACCCCGCCCACTCCTGCTCCATCCTTCCCAGATCAGCTTGAGCTCCACGGTCCCCTTCAACATGTCCTCTGGTCATTATGAATCATAAGCCCTCTACTTCTGATAAAACACAATGTGTGGGCTCTCCTCCACACTTTTATCCCAAATGCATTTTGACAATACTAGGAATGCTGGCTGATATCTGCTTGGTGTCTAGATTGTGTATCATAATTTGACATTCAGGCATTTTTTTGAAGCATACAACTATGTCCAGTATCAAGGTTTCATCTCCTCAACTATTCTCTAAGTCCCAGAATGGAAGGGATGGGACATGTTCTCAGTATCCCCCAGAATTCTTAGTACATAGGCACTCACTAGACAGTTACCGTCTAATAACTGTCTGAATTGCACAAATACTGAATACACGAAAGGGGACTATTCGTTTTCCTTCCCTCTTGCTCTAAGCTTAGACTCATGGCGTTAGGGGTTTTCCATGGTCTGGCTGGGTGTCCTGCAAGGGATACAGTGGAAGCAGGGTTCTCTCGTCCATCACAATTTTCCTGAGCATGAACTATGCAAGAGGCACCATGTTGGGCCCTAGGGAGGCAGTGGTGAATACCCAATGCAAGGTCATGTTATCTTAGAGCCCATACTTCTGTGGGCAAGGCAGTCAAAGAATAGTTTAGCAAATAATTCCTTGTGCTGCTAGGAGTGCACGAAAGGGTGCTGGGACAGACCGTGTGAGACGGGGGGCCACACGAGTAGAGTGCTTAGGGAGAGTCTCCCTGAGAAGGGACTTTCCTCTGAACCCTGAACAATGACAAGAATCCAGCCAGTGGAGGGGCAGGTGGAGAGGCGCCGCAGGCAGAGATCAGCAGTGCAGAAGCCTGAGTGAGGACGTGCCAGGGAGTAGTGGTTGGCAAGGACAGTGTGACCACCAGATTTGAATTCTGGTTTAATAGCATAGGGACCACAAGACTTCGGGCACATGGTGGAACAATCTTTTCTGCTTCCATTCATTTGGAAAACGAGGAACAGAATAGAACCCATCACGTAAAACTAAGTGAGACAATGCATGTGATACACTTAGCACAGCGCTGAGAATATGTAAATGCTCAATAAACACCATCTGTCACTGTTATTAATGCACTTCATAGGAATTTAACTCAACCAGAGTTTGAGCATTTGCTCTGAGCACGTGATGGACAGACGATGGAGTGGTCATTTGCTCTTTCCCCATCCTGGACTTTTGCTTGAAAGCTAGGTACCTCAGCCCCTAAAAGTATGCTGCTATTTCTTCATCAACAACACGGAAAATGAAAATCAGTGAAAGGAAGGGATGTGACAATTAAATCAAAACCCCAACATAACAGAAATAGGTAACTAACAGTAAAGAGCCTAATGACTAAGAATAACTGGATAAAATTCTCTTTAACAACCTTTAGTAATTCAGTGAGAACTGTTCTCTAGGCAGATCTATTCAAAAGTTCAGAAGAATTAAAATAATTCTCAGATGTGTCACAAATGCCTATTGGTGCTCTTTACAATGGTACCCCTGAAAACCAGAGACCGTCTGAAAATCTCTATACTGGGGAATGGAGATTTTCTTTTGTTCTTTCTTCATGGGGCTCGAACTTACAACCCTGAGATCAAGAGCTGTATAGTCTACCTGAGCCAGCCAGGTGCCCCTGACTTTATTTCTAATGAGGGATGGGGAGAAGGGGGGGGGGTTTCTTCCTTTCTTTTTTTTCTAAAGTTACTTTTCTGAAGCTTTTTGTTTCAAAGGCATGCTTTAGAAATAAACCTTGCACCTCTGGACTTACTTGTTTTTGATACTGCCTATTTAAGCCCAGCATACGTATTAAAACATTCTATTGTCTTGTCCTCACGGGGAATCCCTCTCAGGTAACCTGGCTTTGTCTCACTGAAGGAGTGAGTCTGCAACAGCTCCTGAGGGACCTTGGCATGCACGCCTGTCATGACCTGTGCACGCAGGCATGCTGTGCTCTGCCCGTACTGTAACGGGAACAACCCAGGCTCTGGACTTGTCCAAGTGTGGGTCTGGGGGACAGCTCGGGGGCTTTGGGCAAGTTACTTCACTTCTCTGAATTTCAAAGGTCTATGAAAAAGAAAAACAAGTACCTACCTTCTTAATACACAAAATGTTTAGAGCACAGGACTTCTCCCAGCCCATGGCTGCTCTGAGGATTCTCTCTCATCAACCGCCCTCCCACAATTCTTCTCTTTTATCTTAATCAAGCATGTGTGACTTCAAAGAACAGGTGTCTCCTCCACCCTCACCAGCTCCTTGGACACGGTGATTCACAAAGGGGCCTCTTTCTCGTGATCAGAATCTTTCTTACCCAGTCCGAACCGGTAGCCATCAGAGAAGCGAGTGCTGGCGTTCCAGAACACACAGGCACTATCTACATGCTGGAGAAAGAACTCTGCTGTTTTCTCTGCAGCATAAAGAGAGAACACTGAGTTAGGGTGACCCATGGAAAATATCCTTCCTTATAGTCACACATTGGTGACTGACCAGGGCTGGGCCCAGGGCCCTGAAGAGCTTCCCCACGCATTAAACATGCAGACTTGTGAAAAATCTGAAAAGGAAGAAGGCTAACCCAGCTTCATCAGTGTCTGTTATGGGAAGAGTAGTTGCCTGGAAAAGACTGGGTTGGAATACAATCTCCTCCTGTAGACAAACCCTTCATGCTGCAACAGCTTAACATACTATCTCTTTATAAGGCTCCGGAACCAGAATCCCTAAGTCTGAATTCCAATTCCGTGCCATGCCCACTAGCTGGGTGACCTTGAGCAGGTTTCTGAACCTCTCTGTGCCTGAGCAAAATGGAGACTAATAGTATCACCTAGCTCACAGGGTTGTGTGGAGGATAAAAGGACTTGACATCCACAGAGCACTCACCCCAGAGCCTAGCACATGTAAGTGCTAGTAAACATTAGCTATTATTATTGGCAGTGTTGTGATTCCCCAATAAACCAACCACAGATCCCTTAAGGGGCCATGCTGGCTGCCTTTCCCGCTGGGCCTCCAGTGCCTGACAACTTGGAGGTCTCTCAGTACACATCTGTGCAATGAATGAATGTGTGTGAAGAGCTGCTTCTGCCCTCAGCCCCCTGAGCCTGGGTTTCCTCAGCTGTAAGTGGGTTTATTCCAAAAGCCTGGAGAGACTATTGTCTGGATTAAATGGTAATCCCTGTGACAGAGAATGAGTCATCTCCAGAGTAGCTAACCATCTCTTCCCTGCCTCCTCCCCTGGGGCCACTGCGACAATACAGTGAGGCAGCAGATGGATAAATACAACCAATGCCAGGCATTATCATTAGTCTATTCAGACTATGTTTTCCTGTAGCCAGAGGGGCTGAGAGGAGCAGGACCCCATGGAGACCAAGGTGGAAAAACCAAGTGCCATATGCCTGAGGCACGTGTGCACATGTGCACTGACCATTCTCCGTGACGATGACATCTGTGTGCGAGCTGCCGTACTTGTGGATGTGGTCAATGGCCTCCTGGACGCTGTCCACCACTTCAATGCACAACTCCAGGTCCCCATACTCCGTTCGGAGGGACTTCACTTCAGAGGGGCTGAAGGTCAGATAGGAAGCGAACTTGGGGCCTGCGTGAATTTTCACCTGGAGCAGAGGAAGTTGAGGGGTGACAATATAAACACAGCAGCAGGAAGCCAGCTCACACTTCTTCTCTAGGTCCAAATAGCCAGACGAGCCTGAAGCGGGGAGCTTGTGGGTGCTGCAGCACAGATGATTAAACCAGCCCTGACTTCCTTTAGAAGCAGCACTCCACCCTCCAGGATGCTCTGCTTGGGAAAATGCCGACTGGCCACTTGCCAGCAAGGGGCCCTCAGTTAAAACTGGAACAGGGATTTAAGCAGGAAGCCTCTGAATGTTAAGAATGTGCAAGGCATTTAACAGGCTATCAACATAAGCCCTCAACCGCTGGCATTTTACTGAAATGAACACTTGACTACAAAAATCCCATCCCCTGCATATGGGACTCAGATATGGAATCACATGGAAAGGGGGAGATGGCTCGTATACATTTCTACTCCTTCCCTCCAGAAAGTCATAGGTGTGCTTTAGAGGAAAAGAGTAGTTAGTCGGTAGCCAGGTCAAACTGTGGTTACTTGTCAGACTTCCAACTTTTGTCAGGCCCCACCTCTAGGCTCAGCTCAGTGACAGACTTGGGGGTTAATTGTGCTCCTGGCTGGAGGAATTTAAGAACTGGGGGCTGGACACTGAGGGTCCCCCCTCACAAGTCTGATCGCACTTAGGCTTCATTCTCTGAGACCTCCACAGGGCAGTGCTCAAGTCTTGATTCTTGGGGACCAAGCTCTTGCTTTCACTCAAGTTACAACAAGCGGTGTTTGTCCTATTCTTATTGTTCCCAAGGCCCTTTTTCCTGGAACCCCTCTTCTTCCAGGCCTGGGGACCAACCATGTTCTCCTCAGGGAGAGGAAACCCATCCCTGAGCCCTAGCTCTGGGCAAGTCATCCTGCTGGTTTACTTCAGGAAATACAAAGATATTATATGAGGTACACATATTGACTAATTTTGATTCAAAGAATATTGCAAGGCAATCTTGAGAATGACTAAGGATATCATGGGTTTGTCTGAATCAGGAACAGGAGGTTTATTCCTGGCTAAAGGACATTTTCCTCCTGTCTAGTCCAGTTCAGTGCGGTGTATGGCATACACAGGTGGCCCAATAGTATCAAGGAAGGTCCCAAACATGAGTGATCATGTAATCTAATTCCATTTTAATTTGTGGGGCGCATTTTCATTTTCAAAACAATCCTTTCAGGCTCTCATTGGGACCATGCCCATGCATTTATAAGATGACTCGGGCCTTCCTTTCCAGGTAAAAGATGAAAGGAAAAAGACATACTCAGGGTCTAAGCAACCAAGGCCAGCAGCCACTTTCTCTAAATGCTGCGCTTGTTTATGTAATTATAAAAGGGTGCCATGGCATCAGATATTAAAGTTTACAATGTGTTCTGCCAGAAAACCTGAGATTGCCCACTTCTGCCTGGAGAGCATCTATTTTCTTGCAATTAGAAACTTAAGATGGAACATATATTTGTCTGAAACTTATCGGCACTGGTTTTTACAACCTCAATGAAATGGTAATAAAACAATCTAGGGAGAACATTATACAAACTGTTGACTCCCAAATATCATCGTATTAAGGACATCAATACTGGTAATTGAAGACACTGGTGGAGGAGTGGACACATATAAATCTCTGTTTGAAAACATTTCTGCACAATGTTTCCAAATCAAATCCAAGCAGAAATGTGTGTTCAGAAATAAACTTTAAACAAGGCTGCCTCTATAAAAGGCTCCCAGAAACAGAACTGCCACGTGATCTGTCTTATCTTTGCCCTCTCTTAGCACTTACCACATTCCACTCTGTAATAAAGCTATTGGAATATGGGTTTCTTCCATTGACTAGATTTTGACAAAGCAGGGATGTGTCTTACTCGCTGTGTACTGAGCACAGAACTATGTCTGAGCACATAACTATGTCCACAGTAAATGCTAAAAAATACTGCTTCTTAAATTGCCATAAATGGTATGGCAGCTGCTCCTGGTCTAATCCCACAGGCTTCAAAATCTCAAAATGGAAGACAGGAAGTGATGTATGAGTCCTGGGACTTGTCATACCTGTTCCACTCTCAGCATGTCAATGATCTGGTCAAATAATGGTGTTCTCAGCAGATCTCGGTGGATTAAGAGAGTCTCCAAAGCATTACAGGCAGCTGGATATTCACATTTAGAGTCTCGGACTGAAAAAAGGAAGACAAAGAACTGTTTCTAGTAACGTGCTCCCAAGCCACACAGGATCTGATAAATATCTTGCCTTGTAAACAGCAGGGGCCCCATCCAGCTCACCCAGTCTGGTGACTTTATCAACGCTGGCCTCTGAATCCACATACATGTGGCAGATTCCCTCACTGTGCCCCATCACTGGGATTCCCTTAGCAGCTTTCTGGATATCTCTGACCAGCTGGGAAGAGCCTCGTGGAATGATCAGATCTATCATTTTGTCTAAGCGACAAAGATCTTCCACTTCTTCTCTGGTATTCACCTGAAGAGGTACAGAATAAAAACAAAAATGACATCTGATCTAACGAAATATAAAGTAGCAGCACCCAGAGTGCTGCTGACCACCTCTATCCTGTGATGAAGTGCTTGTCAAGACACTGGGGTGATAGCCTTTTCCCCTCCTCTTTTAATTTCACCCATATGTCATGTGACTTACAACAGAAATACAAATACGTATGTACGAGAATGTTCATAGCAACTTTATTCTGTGTAGCCCCAAATCGGAAACAACCCTAAAGTTGGCCAAAGGAAGAAAGGACAAACTGTAGTATATACATGTAAATGGAACACCACATGGCGACAGACAAGAGAAAACAACAGCTTGAGGTAACATTGTGGATGACCTTCACAGACATAATGGTGAACAAAAGTAAAAGAACACAAAGGAATGCCTGGGTGGCTCAGTTGGTTAACCTTCTGCCTTTGGCTCAGATCATGATCCCAGGACTGAGCCCTGGCACCAGAACAGGGAGCCTGCTTCTCCCTCTTCCTCTGCCCATCCCCCCTACTCTCCCTCTCTCTCAAATAAATACTTTAAAAAACCCCAACAATACAAAAGAGTGTATTTTGTATGATGCCATTTATAATGAAGTTCAAAAGTAACCAAAACAGGGGCACCTGGGTGGCTCAGTGGGTTAAAGCCTCTGCCTTCGGCTCAGGTCATGACCTCAGGGTCCTGGGATTGAGCCCCAAATCAGGCTCTCTGCTCAGCAGGGAGCCTGCCTCTCTACCTACTTGTGATCTCTGTCAAGTAATTAAATAAAATCTTAAAAAAAAAAAAAATGTATAACCAAAACAGATTCAATGTGAAAAAAGCAAAGAGGGGGCCATTACAAGGGGAAGACGGCCATACTGATTAGGAGGGACACAGGAACCTTCTGGGGTGCTGCAAATGTTCTACAGCTGGATAGGCTGCCAGTTATATATGTGTGTACATGATCCATGGAAAACGTCCTAGAGTTGTTCATATAAGATCTGCACAATTTACTGTATGGATATGATACAGCAGTAGGAAGAAGGCTGGAAGGAAACCTGTCTAATTAAGCTAGGATGTAGCAGAGCTGGGATTTGAATCCATCAAGTCTGTGCCCTTTCCACCCCCTATGTTGTTATAGAAAAAATCTAATTCTTGTCAGTGAGTATGTAAGGCAGTGGGTTTACAGACACTGTCCCAACAGCAAGCAGAATCCCAGCACGTTGGAGTAAGTGGGCCTCCATAGAGAAAGAGAAGGATCTGGAGTCAGCTGAGGTTCAAATCTACACTCTCCCTGATTTTCTGTGAGTTACTTCTAGCACTGAGCCTGTTTTTTCCCTAATACTGATGGCATTTTCCTGCTACGGTTGTTGTGAGGGCTGAATGAGGTACGGATGGAAGCTGCCTTGCCTACAGCAGGTGCTCAGTAAACTCCAGCTATTACAGTCCAGTTCAATGATTCCACTTGCTGATTGAGGAGAGTAAGACGATGGTTAAAATAATGAGCACAATGACAACAGTGATAATAGCATGACCTCAAACTCACATGCTGCACAATGGGTTCATAAACTCTTTCATCTGACTTGCCCTAAATCACTCTGCCAGTGGGCAGAACCCTGACCTGATACTCTACGTAAGTGTGCCCCAAGAATGAAGGGCTACTAGGCATTCTTGTAAATCACAGTGCCAGGGCACAGCTGTATGACAGTGGCCTTCCCAAGCCACTGATGACTTCTTGGGCCAAGGAAGCCTCTGGCATCATCCAGGGTCAGCAGGTGCACAGAACCTGCCACTTTTCCAGTCAAGCTTGCCTGTACAAGTGGCTTGACCTTAGGTAACCTTAGCTTTGCTTCAAACACCCAAACACCTGACCTGGGGTTCTGTGCCTGATGGGGCTCATTCCCAAGGACCTACCAGCTGTATGGCCTCTTTCACTCCGTGGATTGAGAGGGCCTCTTGGGCCAAAAGGTGAAGAATCCGATTGCTGTGTGTGGCCTCCTTCCCTCCTTTGAGTAACAAGCCGTTACCACTGGCAATAGCCAAGGCTGCCACCTGCAGATCAAAGAGGGGAGCAGTGAGCCAAAGGGAAAAAGCAACCATCGCAACAGTAAGCACTCAACTGAGTACTCCTCCTGTGCCAAGCACTGTGTAGTCACTTTTTAAGACCTAATCCATTTAATCCTCATGGATAAAGGGAGGAAAGACTCCCATGCTCTCATCCTGCGTCCTAGAGTAAACAGGTGCTGGTTTTTCATCTGTTGTTTTTAAGTAGAACTGCTCCTTAAGACTTGATGCTAGTGCAAAGAAAGCTTTGCAAAGAAAGCAGTTATCATCCTACTGGTCAGTATGGTGGGGAAATGGTCCCAGATTTCTGGGAGAGTGGGTAACCAGTGGGACAACCCTCTAATGCCACCTTATGAATCAAGGCATGGCTGCTTAGTAAAATCTTTTAACACACGGTTTCTCAACATTAGCCTGTGATAGTCAAATTCCTTAAAGAGGTTGCATTCTAGTTTCCATGAACTACTAAAAGTTTTCCTGAGAGACTTACATCCAGGAGACCATCTGTGACACTAACAATAAAGGATCTTTTTCACATGGGCAAAACCAGCTACGAGATGAATGCCCTTGCAGGAAGCTAGAAGAGGTCAGGGAATAAAGTGCCCCAGTGAGCTGAGACGTGGAAATGTGCTCCTGCATTGTACTGTGAAGGTTTTATTTGGGTTCACGTCCCAGCTCCACCCTTTACAAGTGGCAGGAATAAGAACTTCTATAAACTTCAGTTTCTTCAACTATAAAATGTACATATGAATACCTACTTTGGAATCACTTGGAAGAATCAGTAACATAAAGACCTGAAAAGTCCCAAAAATTACCTCTGGGGGAGGAAAAAAGGTAAGACTTTCTCACCAAAAAAAGAGAAAAAAGAAAACTATCGTGGGAGACTTATTTCATGTGCTGAAAATACATTCTTCCCCTACCCAATGGCAGGCCCATACCTGGGGCAGACAGTCAGGGCGGGACTCAAAGATGACCAGCAGGACTCCAATTGGGACAGTCACTTGTTCTAGTTCCAAATTTTTGGCAATTCGGGTTCGGCGCAAAACACGCCCCACGCTATCCTGTGAGGAGGCTGCAATTTGTCGAAGGCCGATGGCCAGGCTGTTCAGTTTGGATGTGGAGAGGCTCAGGCGTTTCAGCAGAGGAGCTGCTAGTCTCCCTGAAGAGGTGTGAAGAACACAAGATAAAGGAGCAGCTCTGGGAGGGCCGCAGCTGCTCTACTGAACACACGGCACCATGTGAGGAACAGACACGAGCTTAGGGGTCTCGAGCAGACAATGACATGCCCCTTATACAGCTTCTCTAGGGGGCTCTTGGCAGGAGAGTTCACCATGTAAAGGCACTAACCCAATACCCACTGTGCTGGCAATTTCAGTTCCAGAAATCCATCATTTGCGTGAGCAAACTTGCATATAATGAGATACTTGTTACAGCATTTTTACAATAGAATCAAATTCAACTTGAAAATTTAGACAATGAACTACAGTGCAGTTGTACAAATAATGTTTCTATACAAACTGCTATAGAAAGCTGTCCAGGATACAGTTTGTGAAAAATCCAAAACTACCAAAAAACATGCATGATAAAATCCCATTTATCAAATTTTGCATATATGCATGTGGACATGGAGATGTCTGCTGATGATCTCTCTCAGCATTATTTTAATTTTTTGTAACAAGCTAATTTTTATAATCAGAAGCATTAAAGATATTTTCTTTTGAAATAAAAACTTAAAGAGAATTATGATAATTTCACATACAGCATTTTCTTTCAATTTAAATACACCATTTGCATGGTGTGACTGTCTACACACACACCCCTGACACACATATACACACACCAGAAAAATCACCTGGAAACATATAACACAAATCACTACTATAGTTAATGTTGAGATGAGATGATGAAAAATTTCCCTTTCTTTTTTTTCTTTCCTTTTTTTTAATGGTTATATCCACCAAGGTAAAATAATAAAAAGCTTTCTACTTAGGAGGGGAGGAACCAACATTATATTAAAAAAAAAGTTAAATCATCATTTTACCAATTATATCAATCCATTTTCTTCACTTTTCTCTGTGTTTTTTTTTTTCCTAAAGATTTTATCTATCAAAGAGAGAGAATAAGCGAGCACAAGTAGGGGGAGCGGCAGGGAGAGGGAGAAGCATTCTCCCTGCTGAGCAAGGAACCCAATGAAGTACTTGATCCCAGGACCCTGGGATCATAACCCGAGCCAAAGGCAGATGCCTACCCGACTGTGTCCCTCCCTATGTGCTAACAAGTTTTAAACACAGTGTTAAATGTTACATTCCAATTTTCCACCTCACAATGCATGTGTGTTTTCCATGTTGCCAAAACTGTTGTAATTACTGCTAAATACTCCACTGAGTTAATGTAGCTTAATGCACTTAACTAGATCTATGTTATTAATAAACACTGAGGTCGTCTGCAGTTTTCAGGGTGATAAATAACCCTGCTCCAAGAATCACTGCATACAGAATGGTTTTCTCTGCCTGAAATAATTTCTTAGGATACATTTCCTGACATGCGCTTACCGAGTTAAAGGGGGCCACCACGCTCCTGTATACCCAGGACTTTGTTTTAAGTCACTGTGTGTCCTTATGAATTTCCAGGGAGATATAAATAAGTGAGATTACCGATCAAAAGTCAGAGGTCTGCCAACAACTAGTTGTGTGACTTTAAGCAAAAGTTTTAACCTTAGTGGATCTTAATTCTTTTACTTTTAAACAACTGGTAAGATTATCATCAAAGATTTCTTCCATTTCTGAAAATCTATTTTATAACTTTCCAATACTGCAAAAATTCAAAAGACCAGATGTAAATTCTAAAGGAAGTTCCAAAGCAATAGCTCAAAATGTTTTAAGAAATCAAAGTAATGTTGATGAGCCAGCCTTGCAAGGTTTCTTTGAAGGGAAGACCACTAATCTGAATGTTTAATTTAAGGCACATTTATTCAAGAGAAAAGGAAATTCAAAGCCTCATAAAATCACCCCCCATTTTTTTAGGGTGGAGATACAGAGAATTAGGAAGGAGAGAAAGACTGAGGCTGACTTGACTCTCTACATATTTAGCTGTCTGCAGTGTGAGTTCGGCTGTATCACCCACTCTACCATTTGCACCTCAGGGGCATTTGTGGATGGCATCTGTTGCTAGCTCTGGGCGGACTACGCACTGATTAATTAACTACACGATATGCTATCTCTCATCACAGGCCTCACAAACTACTTCCACAACTATTTTACATGCATAGTCCATATGGGTTTGAATCCTGGATCTGTTACTGGCCATATGGTTTTAGGCATATGTCAACTTTCTTGTGCTTCAGTTTCCTCCTCTATAAAATAGGTATAATAAATATTAACGAACTCAAAGGTACCATGCTATAAAGATAAAATGATATCCTATCTATAAAGCCTTTTAGCACAATGCCTTGCAACATGGAAAGGCCTCAAGTTTTAGCTGCTATTAGTGGAATGTCTAAAATGATGGGGTCCTCAATCTTTTTTCTGCACTGAAACTGCCAAAGTATCCATGGCTCATGACCTGTAGGTATAGAAAAAGCCCCCTGGAGGGCTGTACCAGGGTATCTGGGAAAGGATCTGAAAATGGTATGTACAATTTGAAAAAGCCCAGTGAATATTAGCAAGCAACTCTTAATAAAAAAGATGTATAATACATTATTTCTTCTATAACAATCTCATCTTTAGGCAGACTATGACAGAAGAACTATTAGTAAAACAAAGAACAAAAACCAAAAGAAATCCTCCATAACACTGACTCCCAGTCACTTGGTCTTTACCCTCTGCCTCCTCCAAGTCTTTTTTGTTGGCTAACAGGATCTCCTCACGTTGGTCTGTCAACAGATCAGCCAGATGATGGATAATCTCTGCTCTCTAGGAAGAAAGGTAAAAACATTGAACAAATAAGCAAATACATTCATCCAAGAAGAACGCACAGCATACTTTTAAACCTACTCCTCTGAATAAGCCAGGTCTTGCTCCTAAACCCAAGGTCACCACTCACTGAAATGGCCTTACCTCCTTTCAATCCCATCTCAGCTCTCACTTTTTCCTTCCTCTCTCACTATTAATCTCCCTAATGAATGACAGACACAATCTGTCCCCAAGGGGCCAGCATTTGAATCAGCAGAGTACATCCACCTCCGCATACTCGGTATCACTGGCTTTATAGTTTAACTCCCAGGTTCTTTTACATAATTATTTAATGAATTCAGCCAAAGGGAGAAAACCAAGAGACCCCAATCCTTACCCACCTAGATTAAGAAGTGTAGCAAATGAGTGAGATTACTGAAGGAGCAATGGGAAGTGGCTTAAGAGACAAGCTAAGCTCTTCCTTTGCTTTCCTCTCTCTGCTTGTATTGTTTTAAATTCTCCTATTCCTCAGGCCACAGTGCTTCCTTGAAGAAACCTAAATGCATGACTCTCAAATCTGTCCTTAACAACACAAGCCTCAGGAATCCAATCCTCAGCTTCCACCTGCTTCCATTTCCAGACTCTTCACATCTGCTACTTCCCTGTGGGAAGGATCCTACTAGAGAGCAGGCTCTTGAGCTTGCATTTTATAGGTAAGTTAGGTGATTCAGATGGGTTAGAACAAGCAGTTTTCCTCCATTTCCCTGTTTGGAATATGGCAGGATTAGGGAGCTTCCTTGGTCTCATCATTTTCATGATGTTTTGATCAAAACATCAGATTGATGAAAAGCTACCTTAGGCCTCAGGCTACAAAGACAAAAGGGAAAATAAAATTTGGAGAAAGAAAAAAGGCAGAACAAATCTGAATCATACCTGTAACTAGAGTAACTCTCTGGGGTCATGAGGAATGAAGGGGGAGACAGGCTTGACTGTGCACTAAACCTTACAGCATGACTCACTCTGAAAACCAACAAAACTATTAGTTAGAGTTATTACCTGCTCAGGTTCCAAAGTGGCCAGCATCCTTCCTCCTGATCGAGCCATTTCTCCCTGCTGCTCAACGGTAGGACCTGTAAAAATATTTGCAAACATCAGATCACAGACTGCTACCACAGCACGTGCACAGAACGAATGCTCAGTGTTTTGGTGTGTTGTTTCCCAGAGGTCACTCTGGGAAAATGGCAAAAGAATAGACTAGATTAACTCAAGCACAAATACAAGAAACTTGTCTGTATTTCTAAACTGGACAACATAATTTATATCTTACGGAGTTCTTTCAAGTCCACCTTGGCTTATATTCTCTAATATGTTTCCACTTCTGAATGCAGATTATTTGGCAATTCTGTTTTTGTGAACAATTCAGAGTAAATATCATGTCTTACGCATCTTTGCATCTCTAGGCATCCAGCATGGGCCTAGCAAATGTTTCTTAAGAAAATGGATGTTTATATTCTTTAACTTATTGGTTTTAGAAAAAAACAGGAAGTCTAGCAGGGCAGGTTAGCTAAATTTAACAAAAGCAAAGCAAAGCCAATTTTACAAGAGTGTTGGAGACAATACCAGAATTCATGATATCAACACATGGATTTTGTGATCTCTGTTCCTAGAAGACAGCTTGGTCTTCAGTCTCATCTAGGCATGGTGTGGCTACCTATCATCCACAAACCATGGGACTCTACAAAGAACTACTTACCTGCAGGCTTTACTTCAGAAAAGAAGGTGCCAACTTTCTTTCCCTCCACGATATCTGTGATGACATGCCCAGACACCTTTGGGTGGGTTCCATTGGCAATAACCACAGAAGTGCCACCTTGCAAAGCCCAGAGGGCTGCTTTCACCTAGTAGGAAAGTTTAGATCCCATCATGAGATTCAGACCTTTGCAGGGTCTAGTCATCCACACTATAAACTTGCAAAAAATAGACAATACCATGTGATACTGAGCAATAGAAGTATATGCAGGAATATTTCCAACAGCTTGGAAGGTCTGAACACACACACAGCTCATGCCTTCTTTCCAGCCCAACTTCAGCATGTGCTGCCTAATGCTGAGTCAATCTGCCCTTTATGTTCAGTGTTCAGTCTGGTGTTTGACCAGAATCTGAGCCTGAGTTCTTTTAGCCTTTGCATACCTTTTTAGTATGTCTCCGCCATTGCCACGTATGATGCTGTATCTTAAGGGTATTACTTCCTAGAGTAATGGGAGGGAAGAATTTCTGAAAGATTTCATAAAGAATATTTGAGCTGGGGCACCTGGCGGCCTTAGTCCATGGAGTGTGCGACTCTTGATCTCTGGGTTGTGAGTTTGAGCCCCATGCTGGGTATAGAGATTACTTAAAAAAAAAAAATCTTAAAAGAAAAAAAGAAAGAGGGGTGCCTGGTGGCTTAGTCAGTTGAGCATCTGCCTTCATCTCAGATCATAATCCCAGAGTCCTGGGATTGAGCCCTGCATTGGGCTCCTTGCTCAGTAGGGAGCCTGCTTTTCCCTTTCCCTTTGTGTGTGTGTATGCCCACTCTAGCTCTCACTCTCTCTCAAATAAAATCTTAAAAAAAAAAAAAAAGGAAAAGAAACATTTGAGCTGATAATATTAGAGGATTTATGAATTATGAAAAATATACAGACCCTGCCCTTGACAAGTTTATAATATGAATGTACCATATAATATTAGTAAAGAGAACACATACGCAGACACGACTAAATATAGGTACATAATATGCATTAAGTCTGAATTTAGATATGCACATTTAAGTACATATGTGTTTAGTATCATAACCATTAATGCCCAAACACTCACAAAGTAAAAAGGATAAAATATTGTCTGGTTTTATATCTGTTACAGGCAGTAAGAGCATCAAATCCTTACCTTGGCTTCCATGCCACCCATTCCTACTCTTGACTTGGTTCCAAAGGTCACAGACTGCTGATCTCCAGGATAAAATATATCGATGAGCTTTGCATCATCTGACCCTGGGGGACTGTCAAAAAGACCTAAAAAGCAGACAAAAGTCAGTAATACTGCTGTAACGGAAGTGACTGTCCCCTAAAACAGACGCCTGGGCACCTGCCAACCACTCTGTACATGACTGAGCCAAATGAATTCTGTGTTCTAACAGCTCTAACCAGAAAAGGGAAGAAGGGATGTGTATAGTCTGCCCACGCTGAAAATCAGCAACAGGAGGACTCTCTTTACATACTTTTACAACCTGCCTTAATGAATGAATGCTTGTTAGTATCATGGCATGACCACATCCTTGGCACAAAACTTACCAGCCCTGTCCATTGTCTACAGGGAAGCTGTCCTCACCTCTGCCACTGTTACTTATGATGCTGAATTAAGGAAGTAACTGAAGGATGAGTGGCCACTGCAGAAGACACAGCAGCTATATACTATAACATGATTGTCTCCAAGTGGGATGAAACAGGAGACAGGTTTTCATGAACTCTCACAGCACCCTTTGAAACAGCCACTGACTATACTCTGCATATTATGGGCAAGCTGATGTGAAGGTTAGGCTTCGTCAGCAGAAGAGCACAGGACTCCCAGCATTCATTCTAGATTTATCATCACAAAGCCCATGTCCCTTTTATAACCAAACAGAATAACATAAAATACAAGTTACATGAAACATCATATGCATACAATCCATGATTAAAAATCTTAATAATTTCATTTGCAAAAAGAGCAAGTTAGAGGCTTGGAAAGAAAAATCATGGGCCTGTGAAAATGGAATCACTTTAAGGCCTGCGTGGGACACATACAGAGAGGAACTGCCCTGGGCTGGGGACTGGTCAATGATATCTGGGCAGTGATGTTTTTAAGTTACTGCTTTTCCTGTGGGAAAATACGGTCCCTCTGCTTCATTATTCCAAATCTCTAACACAACCCTGCTATATACATCCTCTCCAGGAGAAAGGTATCAAAGGAGTGATGGAAATGGTGTCTGGTATAGAACGAAGCGGTGCGAACCGTGGGCAGCCATGACAGGGGGAGGAAAAACCACCTCTCACCACCTCTGCCCACTGCAGCCCAGCATGCATGGCTCCTGGATTTAGGGCTGGAGTCTTTTCAGAAGGCACTATGCTATAAGATCATAAGCATGGATCCCAAGGCTGTTTTGGTTTCATACAAAAATAGCATGGGATGGGGCGCCTGGGTGGCTCAGTGGGTTAAGCTGCTGCCTTCAGCTCAGGTCATGATCTCAGGGTCTTGGGATCGAGTCCCGCATCGGGCTCTCTGCTTGGCAGGGAGCCTGCTTCCCTCTCTCTCTCTGCCTGCCTCTCCATCTACTTGTGATTTCTCTCTGTCAAATAAATAAATAAAATCTTTAAAAAAAAAAAAAAAAAAAAAAAAAGCATGGGCAAGGTTGTAAAGTTCTAAGCAATTCCTTCTCAAGAGATGCTGAGGAGGGCCTAGCATTCTGGTATTCTGCTTACTCCTCTTTTTCCCTTATAGTGGCTTCTCAAACCCATCAAGAGCATATTTAAAATTCTAATATCATGCTAAAAATCAACTTTCAGTGGATAACTAATCAGGGTTAATAACCCAAGCCTGTTTTATATACATGAATGTTCATAGTTGCGTTAGTTATAATAGCTCAAATGTCTACCAACTGATGAATAAGCAACTAAAATGTGGTGTATCTACAGAGTGGAGTATTATTTGGCAATCATGAGAAAAGTACTGATAAATGCTATCACACTGATAAGCAATTTTAGTGTTTGAGGCCGCCTTAAAAATGTTTCCTCGAGTCTAGTTCAAATTGGGTGTTACATACTTAACTTTCAAGTTCATGTCCTTTACCTTGCTAGGTAGTACAGGAGAGGGAAGGGTGTAGATTTTTAAATTGAACAGATCTAGCTCTAAAACCAGCCTCTGCTAAGCACTGTGTGACTCTGGATATACCATTTAGCTGGTGTGAACTTAATTTTTAATTTCTTCACCTGAATAGCAGAGCTAACCTATCTACTTTGCAAGACTGCTATAAGGATTCAAAAAAATTGACATTTATAAAGTACCTAGCACGGTATTTGTGCATAGTAGAAATTTAATAAAAATCTTCAGATTAACTGAAAACCCTTCTCTTCTAGAGTGGCTCACTCTTATCCCAACCTAGCTATTCCTGTCCTGAGATTTCAAATTTACGGTGGATAAAAATGGCACTAAGACTTCTTACAGGTAAAGAAATGGACATATAGGTATGATATATCAGACTTCCCACAAGGGCAGAAGACAGATCAATCCATCTATATCTGCCCCTGCCTCCATGAGGCAGCTCCCTGCTCTTAATCTTATACCCATGGAGTGTAAATGGAAAACAAGTCCTGCCAAAGTACCCTGCCTTGGGTCTGGGCTGGGAACCAAACAGGTTTTTGTGATCTCCTGGGAATGTAATGAGGGCCCTTTGGGATCCTGTTAGGTTTGGCCGATTTTAGACACAGCTACCATATTCCTTATGGGTCAAAATGTAAACTGGGAATAGCTTACAAGAGTGAGAAGAGTGAATGGAGAGTCAAACCGGAACCAAGAGGGACCCCTCTGAGGAAGGGGAAAGCAGGGTAGAAGAGATTAACATATAAGACCATGGTGGCCACATAGGCAGGACTTCTGCAGTGGCTCCAATTTAATATCACCTGTCTCATGATTTACATTAAAAACTGAAAATGATCAAACCACAGTGAAATAGCACTTCATCCCTATCAGCGAAAAGGCAGATTATAAGAGGTAAGTGTTGGCAAGGATGTGAAAAAACTAAAACCCTCATACAGGGCTGATAGGGCTATAAAATGATGCAGTTGCTTTGGAAACCAGTCTGCAACTTCTTCAAAAGGCTAAACATACATGAAATTACCAAATGATCTTGCAATTCTACACCTAGGTAAAACAAAAAACATGTCGGCACAAAAATCTGGACATGGATGTTCAGATCAGCATAAGTCTATCCCCTGATGAACACGTAAACACAATGGGGTATGTGTGCACAATGGAGTAGTAGTTGGCAATTAAAAAAAAAAAGGACTACTGACAGATGCCATGACATCCATCGATGAACCCTGAAAACATCATGCTAAATCAAAGAAACCAGTCACGAAGGATCACATATTATGTGATTCCACTTCTACAGAATGTCCAGAACAGGAAAATCCATAGAGACAGAAGATGTAGATGAGAGGTTGCCTGCGGTGGAGAGTGATGGCAAATAGGTACAGAGTGATAAAAATGTTCTAAAATTGTTGTCAGGGTTGAGCAACTGTATGAATATACCAAAAATCAATGAACCGAATAGTAAATCTTGAATAGCTGAGCTGTATGGTATATGAATCACATCTGTATAAAGCTCTTCTAAAAAGCAAACCTGAAATGCTTGGAAATGACAATATTTCAGCATTCAAACTCCATCTCCCAGATCCCCTCACCTTCTTTTTTTTAAAAGATTGTATTTATTTATTTGACAGACAAAGAACACAAGTAGGCAGAGAGGCAGGCAGAGAAAGAGGAGGAAGCAGGCTCTCCGCAGAGCAGACAGCCCAATGCAGGGCTTAATCCCAGGACCCTGGGATCATGACCTGAGACGAAGGCAGAGGCTTTAACCCACTGAGCCACACAGGCGCCCTCCTCACCTTCTTTTGAGCCATAAAATCCCTTTGTTAGACCATATGCCTCAGAAAAAAATGTTCCATAGGGTAAGAAAAAAAAAAATTCAAAGAACTTAAAGAGAGGAATTCACGTGCTCCCCCATTTGGTATTTAAAACAAAGGCTGGATTAAAGGAAAGGGCATCGCTTTGTACCTTCTACATCTGAAAGAACGATCAGGAGGTCAGTTTTCATTTCCACGGCCAGACGCGCAGCCAGGCTATCATTATCTTTAACACTAATAACCTGGAATGCAGGTAAAAAGTTAAAAGTGAATGAACTATGCAGCTCAAGATGTTCACAGAAGCACTCTGCTAGGTTCAGGCAGGCAAGATTAATGACTGAGTGTGTGGATGACAGCTCTTATAGGCCCTTCTGTCTCAAAACACTGTGCCTACTGCCCCGCCCCCATTTCTAAACATGCACCCTTCTCTCCATTGACACACACAAGCCATGCTCATAGCACCATCTGAAACCACTATAGCACCTCACCCTGTTGAATGAGACCCTCCCCGACTTCAGAAGAGCGTATGCAGCCACTGCTCCATGAGGCCAGCTTCTGTCCCAATTGCCCCACCTTGTTTAGGCCAAACTTCCGGTGTTAGTACATGCAGCACAGCACAGCATTAGACTCCAGCATGCTCAGCCCTTAGGAATACTTTACCCACATTTACCCCCTGAAGATCACTATTGGGCTCAGCTGGGGGTACGACAGCATCATTCGTGTTGACAATGGGGACGATGTTCATTCGGAGGAGCTCATGAAGTGTCCCATTAAGGTTCCGTCGCTTCTGTTCATCATGGAAATCCAAGTTGGTCACCAAAATCTAAAAGTTATTAAATGGATTGGGAGAAGGGAGAGAAATTATGAACATCCTAGCAACAACATACAAAAGATGCTAAGAGGAGGGGAGTTAAACTCTAGCTTTCTGGATCCCATACAGATTGGAATGGAACACATATCTGTGGATACTGATCTAATTCTTTCAAAGATGGGAAAAAAAAATCAATCACTTGGAATATATAAGGATGCTCAAGACTTCTTGTAGAAGTACTTTAATTCTCAAAGAGCTACTAAATCTCTTCTATTTATAGCTTAGGAAAATTAATGTATGAACTTTAGAGAGATACACTTTGGAGGATGTGATGGCCATCCATTAATTTCTAAAATATCTCTATCCTAGCATCAGATTCAGGGGCTGGCCACAGTAGGCACTGAAACATTAGGTGAGTGAGCCAAGAACCGTCTGCCCTGTCCAGAGAAGTGTAGGAGACAAAACGGAAGAGGGCTGTGCTGCCTTCCCTGCTCTGCCACCAACCATGGCTGAAGTTAGCAAAGACGGGGTCTGAGCCTGTGACTGGCCTGAGAGGCTTATGAAAGCGAGTCTTCAGTCAGAAACTGAAAAGACGGCCTAGACTTAACTTAGTTCAGGGTAGGCGATGAGCATAAGCTACTCAAAGGTCTGGTGAAGAGCTGGGTGTGGGGTTGGGCAGACAGTTCTACTTCCTTGTTTACAGCAGAGTACTGGGCAATGGCTAGCAGGAGAAGGTAACTGAGGATAGCAAGAAACTAATGGTAATAAGCCCTAAAGCTCATAAATAAATGTTTCAATGAAATCCCTCTAATGTTTAAGGAAGAAGGTTCTTGCAATGTGGACAGGCTGAAGCAGGAAAGGCAGCAGGCAGATGGTCAAGAAAGAAGGTACCCAAACAGTAAAAGTAGGCATAGTGAAGCCCCGAGGGTCTGGTTATGGTAACTAAGAAGATGGTAAAGCAGACTTAATGATAAAAAAATGTAGGTAAGGAAGACAACATGGTTACACAAACAAGGGAAATAATCTACTCACTTATTTGGTAAAAGACTTACTCAATACTTCAGGAATGTCAGGCTCTGTATGAGCTGCTGAGATAGAGAATAAAACTGTTGATAGTTTGGGGAAGGTGGAATGGGGCACATTTTTTTAAGGACAGATCATGAACTCTTTTTTAGGAAAGAATCCTGTAGGAAACAGAACTTGGTCAAAGGCAAGTCTACAGATTCTAGCCATAGGGGTGAAAGGTCAAATGATAAAATAAACATGTGTAGGATAGGCAAGCAGGAGGTATAAAGGTCCAGTGAAAATAACCTGTTGCTCAAACAGTGTTACACAGAAGGAGTAGAAGACAAGAGCCAAGAGCCCTAAGAGAGAAAAGTATGTGCTTGGAATTGGGCAGTCTGTTAGGATGCAAATCAATTTCATTTTTATGAAGAGAAAACAAGCTGCTCTATTTAAGTCTTTAACCTGACAAATAACTTGGTGGAGTTCTCCAAAAGCCACTGATAATGGTCTTTAATTTTAAGGTTTATTAATTTATTTTTAGAGAAGAGCGAGAAAGAAAGCATGTGCAGGCATGCAACGGGGGGCAGAGAGGGGAGGGAAGAAAGAAGGAGATAATCCCAAGTAGACTCTGGTACCAGAGTGTGTAACCCAACATAGGGCTCAATCCCACAACGCCAAGATCATGACCTAAGCCAAAGTGGTCAGATGCTTAACCGGCTAAACACAAAGCTACCCCTGATAATGGTCTTTAAAACAGGACTACTAAAGACAACAAGAAACCATAGAAGGTACAAATGGCAGAGATTTCTTACAGATAAGATTCTAGGGAAGGCAAACGTGTGAGATGGTCTCAAGGATGAACGTTTGTTGGAAACCAGAGGGGACAGAGCTCTTTCACATCAATATTAATGGAAGCCACAGCTGATGTGCAGTGGTTTTTTTAATGCTACTTTCATTAAAACCAACCAACAACAACAACAAAACACAAAACAAAACAAAAACCCCCAAAAGCATCATATCCAGGGAAAAAACAAAACAAAAGCAGTTACTAGACCTAAGTTTCCTCATCTGGCTCCAGACATTTTTATTTTTATTTTTTTTTTTTTAAGATTTTATTTATTTATTTGACAGATGGCAAGTAGGCAGAGAGGCAGGCAGAGAAAGAGGTGGAAGCCGGCTCTCTGCGGAGCAGAGGACCCGATGCGGGGCTCGATCCCAGGACCCTGGGATCATGACAAGCTGAAGGTAGAGGCTTAACCCACTGAGCCACCCAGGCGCCCCGCCCCCCTTTTTAAAGATTTTATTGACATTTTTTAAAAAATTAAAAAGACGAGTTTATCTTTGTGTACGGTATAAGAGAATGGTCAAGTTTCATTCTTCTACATATAGCTGTCCAATTTTCCCAGCACCATTTATTGAAGAGACTGTCTTTTTCCACTGTATATTTTTTTCTGCTTTGTCAAAGATTATTTGGCTATAGAGTTGAGGGTCCATATCTGGGTTCTCTATTCTGTTCCACTGGTCTATGTGTCTGTTTTTATGCCAGTACCAAGCTGTCTTAGTGATCACAGCTTGAAATCAGGTAATGAGATGCCCCCAGTTTTGTTTCTTTTTCAACATTTCCTTAGCAATTCAGGGTCTCTTCTGATTCCATACAAATTTTTGGATTATTTGCTCCAGCTCTTTGAAAAATACTGGTGGAATTTTGATCAGAATGGCATTAAAAGTATAGATTGCTCTAGGCAGTATAGACATTTTAACAATGTTTATTCTACCAATCCAAGAGCATGGAATGGTCTTCCATCTTTTTGTGTCTTCTTTAATTTCTTTCATGAGTGTTCTATAGTTCCTCAGGTACAGATCCTTTACCTCTTTGGTTAGGTTTATTCCCAGGTATCTTACGGTTCTTGGTGCTATAGTAAATGGAATCGATTCTCTAATTTCCCTTTCTGTATTTTCATCGTTAGTGTATAAGAAAGCCACTGATTTCTGTACACTGACTTTGTATCCTGCCATTTTACTAAATTGTTGTATGAGTTCTAGTAGTTTGGGGGTGGAGTCTTTTGGGTTTTCCATATAAAGAAACATGTCATCTGTGAAGAGAGTTTGACTTCTTCATTGACAATTTGGATACCTTTTATTTCTCTTTGTTGTCTGATTGCTGTTGCTAGGACTTCTAAAACTATGTTGAACAAGAGTGGTGAGAGAGGGCATCTTTGTCGTGTTCCTGATCTCAACAGGAAGGCTGTGAGCTTTTTCCAATTGAGGATGATATTTGCTGTGGGTTTTTCATAGATAGATTTTATGAAGTTCAGGAATGTTCCCTCTATCCCTAAACTTTGAAGCGTTTTAATCAGGAATGGATGCTGGATTTTGTCAAATGCTTTTTCTGCATCAATTGAGAGGACCATGTGGTTCTTCTCTCTTCTTTTATTGATTTGTTCTATCACATTGATTGATTTGCCAATGTTGAACCATCCTTGTAACCCAGGGATGAATCCCACCTGGTCATGGTGGATAATCTTTTTAATGTGCTATTGGATCCTATCTGCTAGAATCTTGTTGAGAATCTTAGTATTCATATTCATCAGTGATATTGGTCTGAAATTCTCCTTTTTGGTGGGGTCTTTGCCTGGTTTGGGGATCAGGGTAATGCTGGCTTCATAAAAAGAGTCTGGAAGTTTTCCTTCTGTTTCAATTTTTTGAAACAGCTTCAGGAGAGTAGGTATTATTTCTTCTTTGAAAGTTTGGTAGAATTCCCCAGGGAATCCGTCAGGTTCTGGGCTCTTGTGTTTTGGGAGGTTTTTGATCACTGCTTCAAAAACTCATTACTAGATATCGGTTGATTCAGGTTGTCAATTTCTTCCTGGTTCAATTTTGGGAGTTTATAGTTTTCCAGGAATGCATCCATTTCATCTAGGTTGCTTAACTTATTGGCATATAACTGCTGATAATAACTTCTGATGATTGTTTCTATTTCCTTGGTGTTAGCTGTGAACTCTCCCTTCTCATTCATAATTTTATTAATTTGAGCCTTCTCTCTTTTCTTTTGGATTAGTGTGGCCAATGATTTATCGATCTTATTGATTCTTTCAAAAACCAGCTTCTAGTTTCATTGATAAGCTCTACTGTATCTCTAGTTTCTATCTCACTGATCTCTGCTCTAATCTGGATTATTTCCCTTCTTGTGTGTGGAGTTGGCTTAATTTGTCGAAATGGATCGAAATGGATAAAAGACCTCAATGTGAGACAGGAATCCATCAGAATCATAGAGGAGAACACAGGCAGTAACCTTTTCTATATCAGCCACAGCAACTTCTTTCAAGATATGTCTCCAAAGGCAAAGGAAACAAAAGCAAAAATGAACTTTTGGGACATCATCAAGATCAAAAGCTTCTGCACAGCAAAGGAAACAGTCAAAAAAACAAAGAGGCAACCCATGGAATGGGAGAAGATATTTGCAAATGACAGTACAGACAAAATGCTGATATCTAGGATCTATAAAGAACTCAAACTCAACACACACAAAACAGATAATCATGTCAAAAAATGGGCAGAAGACATGAATAGACACTTCTCCAATGAAGACATACAAATGGCTATCAGACACATGAAAAAATGTTCATCATCACTAGCCATCAGGGAGATTCAAATTAAAATTACATCGAGATACCACCTTACACCAGTTAGAATGGCCAAAATTAGCAAAACAGGAAACAGCGTGTGTTGGAGAGGATGTGGAGAAAGGGGAACCCTTTTACACTGTTGGTGGGAATGCAAGTTGGTGCAGCCACTTTGGAGAACAGTATGGAGATTCCTTAAGAAATTAAAAATAGAGCTTCCCTGTGACCCTGCAATTGCACTATCCCAAAGATACAGGGATAAAAGTGAAAAGAAGGGCCACCTGCACCCCAATGTTTATAGCAGCAATGGCCACGGTCGCCAAACTGTGGAAAGAACCAAGATGCCCTTCAATAGACGAATGGATAAGGAAGGTGTGGTCCATATACACTATGGAGTATTATGCCTCCATCAGAAAGGATGAATATCCAACTTTTGTATCAACATGGACGGGACTGGGAGAGATTATACTGAGTGAAATAACTCAAACAGAGAAAGTAAATTATCATATGGTTTCACTTATTTGTGGAACATAACAAATAACATGAAGGATATAGGGAGATGGAGCGGAGAAGGGAGTTGAGGGAAATTGGAAGGGGAGATGAACCATGAGAGACTATGGACTCTGAAAAACAATCTGAGGGTTTTGAAGGGGCGGGGGGTGGGAGGTTGGGGGAGCCAGGTGGTGGGTGTTATGGAGAGCACATACGGCATGGAGCACTGTGTGTGGTGCATAAACAATGAATTCTGTTATGCTGAAAAGAAATTAATTAAAAAAAAATTAAAGATGAAATTGCGATTGGATTGTGGAAAATAAGAGAGCTGATAATAGCAGCTGACAGAAATTAAGATTTCTATTATATTTATGCTAACAGGAAAAAAAAAATCTGAAAGAGTGGGGTGCCCAGCTACAGACAACAGGTGGACAAGTCCATGCCTTTCTGCTTTAGCTCACTTACTCAAGAACACTCTGGAACAACAACGTAACTGTGGATAACACTGTGAGAATTATGAAGAAACAGAAACAGCAGTAGGAAATGAAAGACCAAAGTCTGAAAGGATGTATACATAACAACATCAAATATGTAAAATAACACCTATGTAAATGGTGGGATCAGGGACAGCAAAGGAGTTGGAAGACGGGGAGTTCAATTTTTTTCCAACTCTTTTGTGAAATGACTATTAACTTGTTTTGTGATATTTACATGTTTCTAGTGTATAGTGGTACTGATGATCACAGATATAACTGAAAAAATAATTCCGGAAATTTAGCTAAAAAACAATGTGGAAAGAAGGTTCTAGAACATTTCAAGGGCAACCACTAAAAATGTACAAGTTTCATAAGGATGGGAACCATGGTTGATTTGTTTACCACAGTATCCCCAATGCCTAACACACTTCTTGGTATACCATAAGTGCTCAATAAATATTTGCTAATGAATGAAAACCAACCATATGCATTCTTCTTTCTTATCAATGCTTGATAGAAATTTATTATACAAGGCAACCAGGTATAAAGAGGGGTACCTGGGTGGCTCAATCATTAAGCGTCTGCTTTAGGCTCAGGTCGTGATCCCAGGGTCCTGGAATGGAGCCCTGCTCAATCTGGGCTCCCTATTCAGCAGGAAGCCTGCTTCTCCCTCTACCACTCCCCCTGCTTGTGTTCCCTCTCTCGCTGTGTCTCTCTCTGTCAAATAAATAAATAAAATCTCTAGGGGGAAAAAAAAAAAAGATAACCCAGTACAAAGAGAAGCAAGCTGCCCAAAGCCAAAGAAGCCAACGAAATAAAGATACCTAATTTTATTGTCATCAAAAATACAAACACATAAAGTAGTAGCTATAACAGTTACTAGCATATTACCAAGTGCTAATAATTACTGGGAATGATGCTACATTAAATGCCTTTCATATATTTTCTCATTGACTTCTTTCAAAAACTCTCTCAAGTAGGCACTGATGTTATCTATTTTTTTCAGATGAGGAGACTAAGACACAAAAAGGTTACATCTAACAGTTTCTCTGCATTTCCCAACTAGCAAGGGTGAAGTTAAAGCAGTCTAGCTCTAGAGCCTTGCTCATCATCCCTTTGCTTTACAGGAATCACCCTCAAAGACCCCACGCCTCTCTGCAATGGTGAGCCTCTCACCTGAGCAGCACAGATGCTGTACTGGGTAAACATGGCCTCATACAAGGCCATCAGTCCACTCTGACCGGCAGCCGCACAGGCTCGTGCTTCTAAGACTGGAATTGCCTGTAACACACAAATAGATACGGTGTGGTTGGGAGTAAGGCAAGGAGGTCTATAGACCCATTACAGGGGCTGGAGGTAGCACTCACCATCTCTTTCAGCTGGTTCTGCCCCGAGTGCAGAGCCTGTCGGACACTCTGAGACAGAAGGATCTCATGGCGCAAGCGTTGCTTGCCAAAGGCTACGGCTCCGCTGGTCACCAGCATCATCTCTCGGCCTTGATTCTGCAGCACAGACACCTAACATTGAGGGAGGAAAAGTTACAAGTTTTTACTGTATCATCTCTTCTCTCACAAGAGACTCAGGTAGGGTAGATGACTGAGTGGATCCCAAATGCTGGTTTATGGAGCAGCACTGGGCTGGCTCTGGAAGAATCACCCAAGTTGTTTGGTAGAAATACAGATTCCTACATACTATCTCAAATTTGCTAAGCGGATGGCAGACAGAGATCAGAAATTTTGAATGAGGGGATTCTGGTATGCAGGCACCTCTGACATGCATAGCACTTGATGGTACCTGTGGGAATCTATAGTGCAGAAGGCCTAGTTGTTCCAGAAAAAGAAGTCTGGAGCTAAGAACTACAATGTAAACTTAGCAGATGGCATCTTAGGTTCTAAGGCATGATGTGTAAGATTGAGGCTTTCTGAGGTATGTTGATCCCTATGGGTCACCTTAGGCTAGACCAAGGACAGATGTTGACCCTGTCTGCCCAGCGTGAGCTGTGGTCACTTTGTTCCCTACTTTGGACAGATGTGAAAGAACCAAAGACTCAAGCTACAAGTACAGTCCATAGTCCTAATATGTCCATTCCTCCTGATGTTTAAGCACTAGCAGCTCAGGAACTCACCAACATCTGTGATGAATCACGACTTTGAAAAACAACTTTTTATCATAGAAAATTTCATACTTGGGGCATCTGGCTGGCCCAGTCAGAGCAATGTGAGACTCTTGACCTTGGGATTGTGAGTTTGAGTCCCATAATAGGTACAAAGATTACTTAAAATGAAGAAATAAATAAATAACTTTAAAAATGGAACAAATGCTCCACACACAAAAAAAAGGAAAAAAAAAAAAAAAGAAAATTTCATACTTAACCAAGTGGTACGAACAGTTTTATAAATCCCCACGAACCCACCACCCAGCTTCAACAACTATTTCTCATGCCAATTTCCCAGTATCTGGTATTGCCTTTACAGCTAGCCCCACTATTATTTTATTTTATTTTTAAAGATTTTATTCATTTGACCGACAGAGATCACAAGTCAGCAGAGAGGCAGGCAGAGAGAGAGGGAAGCAGGCTCCCTGCTGAGCAGAGAGCCCAATGTAGGGCTCGATCCCAGGACCCTGGGACCATGACCCAAGCCAAAAGCAGAGGCTTTAACCCACTGAGCCACCTAGGCGCCCCACCCCCACAATTATTTTAATACAAATCCTAGGCCCTGGACACACCATTTTGTCTATAAACATTTCAGCAATAATTGCTAAAAGACAGAACATATATGCATACATCTAAAAACCAGTGTCACCTAAGACATTTCAGTAACTCCTTAACATAAAAGATCCAATCAGTTATAACACTGCTCCAATTTTTTCAGCTTGCCAAATGACAGTGACTGAGAGGTCCAAAGATGGGAAAGCCAAATCAGAGTGTAGTTTTTCTTGAGGCCTCCTAGGACAGAGCTGGGACTCAGCCTGGGCCTCCAGGACTGGAAGAATTTGCATCTGCTGCTAAGATCACAGTGTGAATGGTGCGCCTGTAGTTGTATAACCAAGAAGTTCCTTCTGAAGAGGAGGCTCTAAGAGTGGATTCCAGGTGGGGGACAAGGACAGGAACGAGTATGACAGGCCGGTGGGCCAGGGAGGAAGTAAGCTTGAAAGCAGGAGTGGTGGTCTCACCAGGGAGAATGGGAAATAAAGCCCATCATTCCATTAGGCAGTTACGTGTCAGTGAAGTTTCTCACAACGTGGCCCTTTCATAAATATCAGCAAATTTCACCTGCACCTGGCTTTGTAAATAAAGTTTTACTAGAATATAGTAAAACTATGAACATTTACGAACATTTACTAGAACATTTACGAACTGTCTATGGCTGATTTTGTGCTACATGGTAGAGACAAATATTTGAGACAGAGATCATCTGGCATACGAAGCCTAAAATATTTACTATTTGGTCTTTTGTAAAAAAAAGTTTATTGATACGTACTTTTGGCAAAAATAGGTAATAGGATATGTAGTATGACGTCTGAAACTCCCACGTCAACCCTTCTTTACTGATAGTCTACAGTTAGCCTGGCTTGCTTGCATAGTCAGTGGGGCATAAAATCCCTACTGGAAACTTCTGCTTTGCACCCTTTCAAAGGTAAGATTCCCTGCATGGATCTCTTAGTAATTCAATCTGAAGACAGACTGTGGTCCCTGTGCAAATAAAGATGTTGGAGGACTTGGGCACGGATGTCTCTCAGACCCCAATGCCTGCCTGCACTCTCTCTTGCTGCCTCATATCCTTTGCCTTTATTTTTATTATTTTTTTTAAGATTTGATTTATTATCTGATAGACACAGTGCAAGAGGGATCACAAGCAGGGAGAGTGGGAGAGGGAGAAGCAGGCCTCTCACCAAGCAGGGAGCCCGATATGGGGCTTGATCACAGGACACTGGGACCATGACCGGAACGGAGGGCAGTCGCCTAACAACTGAGCCACCCAGGCATTCCGCCCCCGCTTTTTAAAAAATCCTTTGCCTTTAAATGAAAGTCTTATATGGGTATTCTCTGTGGATTCTGCCAAATTCTTTCAAATATATAAACTTAGAAAATCTTTGTAATGATAGCTCATACTTATTTACTAATTTAAAAAGAAAAAGCTTAGCAAAACAGGAACAAAAAAAAGCTCAATATTCATAAACATCCATCTGGGTACTCAACCCTGAGTACTTATCAGTCACCTGGGGAACTTTAAAAATCCAGGTGCTTGAGCCCCACTCCAGAGACTGAGTGTGAAGCGTAGGAATCTCTATGCCCCTTAGATAATTTTAATGTGCAGCCAGGATTAAGAATCATCAACAAAGGGATGTCTGGGTAGCTCAGCTGGTTAAGCATCTGCCTTCGGTTCAGGTGATAAACCTGAGCTGATGGTTAGGATGGGTTAGGGATAAAATTAGGGCCGAACTGACAGCTTTAAAAACCTCTGTATTATTTTTATTCACCAAGAGTCTTCCATCTTGGCAATTACCTGCTCAACAATAGATGCCAGGCGCCCCAAGGCAAGGCCGCACTCATCCCCCCGGGTTACTACAGCACTTCCAAGCTTCACCACAATTCTCTTCGCGTGCTTCAGCTCACTGCGGTGGGCAAAAGACTTGCCATGTGTACGACTGAGGGGTACAGTGATAAAGGGGATGTTGCTCCAAGAACGAACATGTCTGATGGCTGAAGACTGGACACGATCTGTAGCTCCCAAAGTCAAATGTAAGAAAAAAGATTAATATATAATAAAAAGTTCTCATTAAAAACATACACATGCAATATTAATCAGTTTAGTCAAAAAATAACCTTATCATTCTTAACTGAGTCAAACCAACTAAATCAAAAGCCAGTATACCCAGCATATTCTTATTCTAGTATTGCCTGGAGTTCACACCCAGTATACAGGTCCCAGATACACTCAAACACTGTGAAGAGTTTAAACAAAATAATCTTCCCTGAAGACAAATTGGCAAAATACACCAAAAGTCTTAAAAATGTTCATGTCTTTTGATCCAGTAATTCTATGTTCAGAAATTTATTCTAAGAAACTAATTAGAGATAGAAACAAAAAGATTTCTCAGAAGGCTGCACCAGTGTTATTTGTAATGGGAAAAATCACAAGCAAAGTAAACATCCAAAAAAAGAAGAATTAATTAACCTTTTCATAATTTTTAATAACATAAGAAAATGCCCATGATGTTAGTTTCCTGTGTCTAAATGCACAGAAAAAAGATGAAAATAAACCACAATGTTAATGTTTTTATTTTTGATAGAATTACAAGTGATTTCAATTTTCTTCCTTATTCTTATCTATGTCTCCCAAATTTAAGCAATAAAAATACATTGTTTAAAAAAAAAATAGTGTGCTTTTAAAGAAACCATACCACTATAAATAGAGAGTGAGCCTGACTAGCAAAGACAATAAAGGACAAAGTAACTGGTATGAGTGGTAAAAAGCATTAACTGATCCACCTACAAATTTTCTGACATGGTAGCATGATTCCAGATGTCTGTAACAATGATTAAAAATAATTGGATAGCTTTCTGAAGGACAAGGAATGTTGGAGTCGGATACTTTCAATCCTTTTGGACATCTGCCTTTAAGCAATCCTTTCCTGACTTTTTTTTCTTGCAATGCTATACAGGATTTCTAAGGAAGCAAATATTAAATACACACACACACACACACACTCATATATAGGTATATATTGTCTTGATTAAAAAGCTGAAGATTTATCTACATAAAGCCAAAAGTAAAACAGTAGAAGCTCAATGTCAGGCACTGAATCCCTTCACCACCCTACGGGTCCAACTCGTCCTGCTGGCTGATTACTACGCATTAGCCCTTTCACAAATGAAGAGACTTCTCTACTTTGAGCAGGGCACACGGCCACTAGTCAAAGGCTACATTTCCCAGACTTTTTGTGCAGCTAGACATGGCCATGTGACTTAAATTCTGGTTAGTGAGATAGAGTGAAAGTGTTACGTGGAACTTCTAGGAATTTTGTTCAAAAGAGAAGTGTCTCCTTCTTCCCTTCATCCATCCTACTGCTTAGAACATGAGTATGAGGCAGGAACTCTAACTTTGGAGTAAGAAGAAAGGAGGAATGTGGATGCCCAATGATTTCACAGAGCTATTCTGAAAGCCCTGGACTGCCTCCCTTCTTAGAAAACCCCAGGTTCCTTTCAAAAGAGAGAGGGGTGCCTGGCTAGCTGCATGGGTAGAGCATGCAACTCCTGAACTCGGGGTCGTGGGTTTGAGCCCCAAGTTAGGTGTAGAGATTATTTAAAAATAAACATCTTTAGGGTCGCCTGGGTGGCTCAGTTGTTAAGTGACTGCCTTCGGCTCAGGTCACGATCCCAGGGTCCTGGGATCAAGCCCTGCACTGAGCTCCCTGCTCAGCAGGAAGCCTGCTTCTTCTCCCTCTTTCACTCCTCCTGCTTTATGTTCACTATCTCACTGTGTCTCTGTCAAATATATAAATAAATAAAATCTTTTAAAAAAAATTAAAATCTTAAAAGAGAGAGAGAGAAATAGGGTGCCTGGGTGGCTCAGTCAGTCAAGCATCTGCTTTTGGCTCAGGGTCATGATCCTGGGGTCCTAGGATCGAGTCCCGCATCAGGCTCCCTGATGGTGGGAAGTTTGCTTCTCTTCCTCTGCCTCTGTACCTCCCCTGTTTGTACTCTCTCATGCTCTCTCTCGCTCAAATGAATAAATAAAACATTTTTTTAAAAAAGAGAGAGAAATAGACTTCTATTTTGTTTGAGCCATTATTTTGGAGTTTCTAGTATACACACCTGACCTAATTGTATTGATACAGAAGAATGAGTGTCCAGACAGAGGACCAGGTGAGGGCTTGCTGATGGATGGTCTCACTCACCACAAATAGACTTTTTCTTGGTGGGATTCCCTGGATTGTGAGAAGCAAGTCAAGATGAGTACTACAGGTCCTTAGCAGGACTAAACTTCAGGTACTTCCTCCGTAAGAGGTCTCTATGTGTCATTACAGGCACTTAATAAATATTTGCATGAATCACTATAGTAATCATTCCAAGCCACTATTCTACAATGGTACTACTTCAGAGTAACTTCCATCACTCCAATCAGCCATTATCACCTCCCTTTATATTTACAGATAGATTTCCCAGATTTCTCTAGAGCCTCTACCTCTAACCCCCAACCACTAACTCTTCTAACTACAATGTAGCTTCTCTTGTTTTCTCTATGCTGTAACAACCGAGAGAAAATGAGCAGAATCTTATTCTCATGGACCAGAAGATCAGTGTGTGCTCTCCTCCCTGCTTCCTTCACACGCAAATCTTAGAATGAGTATTTTTAATGAAGCAGTAAAGAGTCCTTTCTTCCTTCTCTCTTAAAAAGCGCTTATGTTTTAGGTTTGTGGAGATACAAGAAGTTGACAAGTTCTTTTTTTCACAGCAGGCTTGCAGTCCAGTTCCTGGCACAAAGCTGCTCAGTAAGTCCATCACCTGGGATGGAACTGGGTCCTGGCACCCTTGATCACCCACAGATGGGTTGTCTCTTCCTGCTGTGGGGAGTCCCAGGGACTACCAGGCTTGTCTGTTGTTGGGGCTAAGTTCTGGGGAGAGTTCCCTTTCATTAAGTTCGTCATCAATACATGTACTGTGGCTCAGTCTTCAGTGCTATTATCATAAGTAGTAATACACCTAAGCCTAAGCTTAAAAGTTGTATACGTAATTCTGTCTTCATTGACCTGGCAGAGAGAGGAGTGGGGTTAGGACCTGGGACCTTAATGGCTATTTGCAAAGCTCAGAGCTACACCCAAGTATCAGTATCCCTTTGATAGCTGTCAGGACTAGGCCTGATAGCCATTTTTCTTTCCTGTCCCTGCAGGCCTTGTCCTGTCCTGGAGAGTGCTAAGCATGGGTGGAGCAGTGTTAAGAGGGCACTTAAGGACATAAGTAGTGGCAAGCATGACAGTCCAGGTGATCAAACGGCAGAAACCAATCAGAATCTAGCAGGCCGGGTTAGCATGAAAGAGGCTCCTGATCCTTAGTCTTTATCAGCAAAGATACCGGCACATCTGGGTGCCCGGCAGTCAAGGGTCATTCTGGCTATAGGCAACTGGGTCACAGCAGATAGAGCGGACAAGGTTCAAGAAGAAACAACTATGAATAAGATTTCAAGCAAGTAAAGGCTCAGTTATATCCAGAGGATTCTAGCACCAGGGAGAGTTCTAGGGGTACAGGGCTTTTTGGGCTTCCAGTTCAACAGTGCTGAGGACCTACATTACTCCCAGATTAAGCCTACCTTTCTTGGGGGCATTTTTTATGTTCCACCGTGCTGCGTATTTTTTAGAGTCTATATTGAGGACTGAGAAGGCCTTGATTAGTTAGGAAAAATCCAAGGCTTCTGGAAGGGCAATCTCTTCGCATCTTCTAGTGAACCTGTAGGCTCTAAGTCTCACAGAAAAGCCATCTCTCCTGGTTAGTATAAGGGGATACTGAGAGGTAGGTGTGTGCACTGTGTTGGGGGTGGCTGTGAGAAGAGGGTTGTCCATATTTTTCAAAAATGCCATGCACCATACTCCAAGGGAGGAGAAGTCTGTTAACTTTTCAGCATCAGAGTCCTTATGCTCAGCAATCAATGAGCCTGTGTTCCACACCTGAACAAGAGAGGACCCTGACAGGATTTCTATCTCCCTTCCCGGCCTTCTGTTTCCTTTAGTGTTTAAATGTATACACTTTCTCACTTGGCCTTTCTTATTTCTTTTCTGTTCTTCTGCTTATCACTGTCAGTGAACATAGGGCTCCAGAATTCAGAGGAATCTGGATACAAAAATTGAAAATCCTAGCGAAAAGATTAGAAAGTACTTCTTTCTATGAATTAGACTAAAGAGAATAATCAATAGTAACAATAATAAAAATATTGAATACTTGCTATATACTAAGAGCTATGTTAGGTATCCACACACCTTTTATGGAGGTAGAGGACATAGAAAAGTACTGGTATAGATTCTGGAACTAGACTGACTGGATCGGAATCTAAATCCTTCTGCTTATTTGCTGTTACCTTAACTATCTCATAAGGTTGCTGTAAGGGATAAAATGAATTGATGCATGAACAAAAACTGACACACAAAAAAAACACTCAATAAATATTAGCTAGTATTATAAAAAAAAAGTGTCTGCTATTGCTATCATCATACTGAATTCTCATGAGTTAAGTCTCATGAGTTAGGTATTATCATGAGTTAGTTGGTGTTATTATACTTGCTTTATGAAGAGGAAACTGAGGCCCAGAGAAGCTGAGTAACTTGCTAACATTATCAGATTGCAAAAATGGCCACAATACTTTGAAGCTTCTTCCATCAGCAGGTAGAATCTGTTCTCCCATCTGGACCTGCTCTATGACTTGTTTTGACTAATAAAATGTAGCAAAAGTAACACTGCATAAATTCTGAGCTTAGGCCTCAAGAGGCCTTGTGGCTTCCACGCATGCTCTTCTTGGGAACCCTGAAACCATCATATAAAGAAGTCATGTTTAGTCTGCTGGAGGATAGGAGACTATGTAGAACAAAGAGGATCCATCATCCCAGCCAAGGTCCTTGAGCCCTCAACAATCAGCCCTGAGCCAAAGAGCTCTGACACAAAGAACTACCATGCAATTAAGCTGGGTCCAACACAGAATTGTGATCTAAATCTATGGTCCTTTTAAGTCACTGAAGATACTTAGTAAGTAGTACAGCTAGTTTCAAAACCCATGGCGCCTGGCTCAACCTTGATCTTTTCTCCCTTGTTTTCTTCCTTATGTGAATGGGAAGACAGAGATTTTTTTTTCTAGATAATGATGAGCTTCATTAGTTGATAAGCAAGTTCTCTTACAGTAAAGTCTGGAGACAGACTACTGGCAAGATTTAACTGATATCAAGGAGACAGCCACTCAAAACATGATAAACAGCCTCTCAACAAGTGCTGCTGGAATAACTAGATGTCCACAGACAAAACCATAAACCTTGACCTAAACCTTACAAAAACTAACTCAAAATGGATCATACACTTAAATGCAAAATGGAAAGCTATAAAACTTTTTAGCAAAAACACAGGAGGAAATCTTCAGTATGTAGGGCTATACAAAGCCCATAGACTTGAACCCAAATGTACAGTCAATGAAAGAAAATATTGTTAAATGGGACATCATCAAAATAAAAAAACTTTTCTCTGTGAAAGATCCTCTAAAGGAATGAAATAACAAGCTATAAATCAGGACAAAATACTTTCAAACCACTTATCTGTAAAGGACTGGTATCTAGAAGAGAAAGAACTTGAAAATTCGAAGCTAAAAAACAATATAATTAAAGATGAGAAAGAACCATTTCACTAAAGAGGATTTAAGATGGCCAACTAGCACATGAAAAGATGTTCAACACTGGGGCGCCTGGGTGGCTCAGTCGGTTAAGCCTGCCTTCAGCTCAGGTCATGATCCCGGGGTCCTGGGATCGAGTCCCACATCGGGCTCTCTGCTCAGCAGGGAGCTGACTTCCCCCTCTCTCTGCCTGCCTCCTGCCTACTTGTGATCTCTGTCTGTCAGGAAATAAATAAAATCATAAAAAACCACACAGAGGTATAATTACATACTTATCACAATGGCTAAAATCAAAGGGTGACGGCATCAAATGTTGATAAGGATGGAGAGAAGGCGGACTGCTCATACATTGCTGGGGGGAACGGAAAATGGTACAGCCATTCTGCAAAAACCGTGCGGTAGTTTCTACACGACTAAACATACAACGGCTATATGATCCAGCAACTGAACTCTCAGGCATTTATCCCAGAGAAATGCAAACTCTGTCCACACGAAATCCTGCACACAAATGCTCACAGCAGTCACACGCATAAAAAATTAGAAACAACCAGATGCCCTTCAATGGGTGAATGGTTACACCAGCTGTGGTATACCCATAACATTAAATACTACTGAGTAATAAAAAGGAACCAACTGATAACACACAGCAACTTGGATGTTTCTCCAGGGAATTATGCAGGGTAAAAAAAAACCCATCTCCAAAGATCACATACTGTATGACTTCATTTATTTAACATTTTTTGAAATGACAAAATTATAGAAATGGAGAACAGATTAGTGGTTGCCAGGGGTTAGGGATTGGGAGGAGGAGGACAGACATAAAAGACAGAAGTGAAGGATCTTGTAAAGGTGGAAACGTTCTTATCTTGACTAGATCAATGTCAGTATCTGGACTGAGATACTGGAAGAACATGTAAAAGGGCATAAGGGATCTCTCTGTATTAGCTCTTATGATAGCAGATTAATCTCCAGGGTCTCAAAATTAAAGCATAGCTACAAAAAAAGGGTAAGAAACAAAAATAGCCTGTAAAAAAACTTCGGGAAAATAGAGGTAACACTTCATTTGAAAATTTTTAAAAAAGGATTTTTCTAAAAGATTTTATTTATTTATTTGACAGAGAGAGAGAGAGATCACAAGTAGGCAGAGAGGCAGGCAAAGAGAGAGAGAGAGAGGGAAGCAGACTCCCTGCTAAGCAGAGCCTGATGCGGGGCTCCATCCCAGGACCCTGAGATCATGACCTGAGCCGAAGGCAGAGGCCTAACCCACTGAGCCACCCAGGCGCCTGAAAATTTTTTTAAATTTTAAATTAATTAATTAGGCATACAAAAAGCTATAAAAAATTAATGTGTACAACTTGATGATTCTGTAGATATGTATACACCTGTGAAACCAACACCATAGATGATGCCATAAAGCTATCACCTCCAGAAGTTTCATTTTATTGATAAATACAAACACTTGGAACATTTCACCAGTAGATTGTTTCCTGGTTTACCCTTTGTCCAATTCTGCCAAATTATACTTTTTTCTCCTTTAAAACCTTGTGTGAAACACACTTCCAAACTTCCCACATCCTTCTAAGTTTCCTGTGGTACGTACGGGATCTGGAGAGGGCTGTGGATTGGAGCCAGGGAAGGAGACGCTGGCGGAAGGGCTGGAAGCCAGAGCAACAGACTTGTCTCAACATGCTGTGACGTGGTCACTGATCAAAGTATCTGCAGAATACATTTTTAAAAGATGAAAATGAAAATAATAGGCAATTAACTTTATTTTCTTCCACTTTCTCATACTCTCAGAGTAAAAACTTGACTCTTCTGCTCCAGACTCCTCTGTATTAGGCACACTCTTACCTGTTCTGTATATAGAAAAGAAAGAGACAAGAAATGGCTCCTTCCCAGGTCCCACCTCTATCCTTCCTTTCCTGGGACCTCCTTAGTTTTTATGGAAGCAAATCACAATTCAGGTTTATAAATATTCTGAGTGACAAAAAAGTTAAAGTACAAGGTTTCTGTATTGATACTAAATCTTCACTACAATTCCTACACCATTAGGGAGACTCAAACAAATAAAAAACAGATCCAACATCCAATAAGCATCCATCTCCACCTTCCTGCTATCACCTCTGAAAACCACTTATTTGAAATGTCTGCTTGATCCCTGCTGACACAAAAAGAGGATGGGAAGGCCAGAGGCTATTGTCATCTTTCCTCCTCCTGCCCACAGGAATCTAAAGCTCACTCTTGCATGCCTGGCGGAGTGCAATGTCTGCAAATGGTCGGTATTTTAGGGGTGCCTGGGTGGCTCAGTGGGTTAAGCCTCTGCCTTTGGCTTGGGTCATGGTCTCAGGGTCCTGGGATTGAGCCCCACATCGGGCTCTCTGCTTAGCAGGGATCCTGCTTCCCTCCTCTCTCTCTGCCTGTCTCTCTGCCTACTTGTGCTCTCTCTGTGTGTCAAATAAATAAAATCTTAAAAAAAAATGGTCGTTATTTTAAATGACTATGGGCATATCCCATAGAGGGTGAGTACCTGGCTAGAAACCTGATCTGCGAATATGGTGGTTATGGGCATTTTCCTGCCCGGGGTCAAACCAAAGATTTCAGATAAAGAATAGTTTATTTCACAAAAAAGTAGGGGGCTCCCTCCTATATATGCACATGAGAATAAGCCATTCATTATTGCACCTCTCGTGTGACAGGGACATTGCTGTTTTCACAAGATAAGAAAAACACTGCACCCTCTTTGCTTGCAAGCTTCTTTTTAACTTTTGCTCTATGGATTGGTGAATATATTGCAACCCTCTTACACGTGTCTCAAAAGACTAGCAGTTAACCCCACAGTGAAGAGAAACAAGAAGTAGTATGTATTGCTCTTCAATTTATATAGCTCAAAGGAACAGAAAGGGGAGAGAAGAGATTGGCAGGATATATCTCACAGCTGCTGTAAAAGATATGTCATCCCATAGGCAACAGAATGTGTTAAGTGCTGTCCTTGTTGACTTCAGTTTGTGAGAGTCTGGAAGATCCCAAGGGAAAATTATCTGCGTAATATTAAGGAGGACATAAGCCCCATGGTCTTTGTGTGCTGCTTATATAAATTCCTTTAGTAATTTTGTTTTTTTTAAAGATTTTATTTATTTATTTATTTGTCAGAGAGAGAGAGAGACAGACAGACAGAGACAGAGAGAGCACAAGCAGGGTGAGTGGCAGGCAGAGGGAGAAGCAGACTCCGCGCTGAGCAAGAAGCCCTAGGACAGCTATGGCAACTAATCCCAGGACCCTGGGGTCATGACTTGAGCTGAAGGCAGATGTTTAACTGACTGAGCCACCCAGGCATCCCTCCTTCAGTAACAGTTGCTAAGCAATTATTTACATATGAATTCTCCAAAAGGAACTTCAAGAGGGTAAAATAAATAAATTGTGACACTAAAATTCTAGTTCTGTCTCTTGAAAACTTTCTCAGCAGCTGTAGCATTCAAAATTGGATATAACCCTACAGGTTATCTTTTAACTGGTTTATCCTTACTGTTGCTTTTCCCACCTGGATTATCAACTTCCCACCGACAGCGGGGATAATTGGACAAGGAACATGGATTATGGACAGATTTGGGTTTCAGCTCTGCACTTGTTATGTGCTTTCTGGAAGGTTACTGAATCTTTCTAAGCCTCAGTTTCCTCTATTGTAAATCAGGGACAATAACAGTAAGGACTTCTTGGGATTATTGTGAGAATTAAATGAGACAATGCAGGGAATCTTGAGTACAACAGATGCTCAACAAATGTCAGCTGTGGTCCCTCTTCTAAGCACTAATGATGTCCTACAACTTTCTCTTTATTTCCTGCAGGATGTGTCATAGGCATAAGAATTCAATGAATATTCTCTGATGGACATAATCACAAATTAAGCTTACTGCTTACCTCTCTCTCTCTCTCTCTCTTTTTAAAAAGATTTTATTTATTTATTTGACAGAGAGAGAGGAGGAAGCAGGCTCCCTGTGGAGCAGAGAGAGCCCGATGCGGGGCTCCATCCCAGGACCCTGGGATCATGACCTGAGCTGAAGGCAGAGGTTTTAACCCACTGAGCCACCCAGGAGCCCCTGCTTACCTCTCTCTTATCTAATAACTGAAAGCTCTGAATGTTCAAGGTCACTAACTTGTTAGGTTCAAAATTGACCTAGAAACCAAGTCTCCCTGGCCTCTCCCCTGTACCACACAACCTCTGACTGACTGCAATGAATGGTTCTCCTGTCAGAGCTCATTAGGCTCTCTAAAGCAGACAACTGATTCCAGGGAGCAAAGGGTATGTGTGTGTCTAGACTCAATGTCTTATCAGCTAAAAAAAGCTCCCATGTTTTGACTCTGGTCATTTCTGAAGTACCTCTTTCATTTGTGTTTTTATTTTTGTTGTTGTTGTTGTTTAAGATTTTTTAAAAATTTATTCAACAGAGAGAAAGAGGGGGAGAGAAAGCACAAGCAGGGGGAGGGGGAGGCAGAGGGAGAGGGAGGCTCGATGTGGAGCGGAGATGTGGGGCTCGAACCCAGGACGCTGGGATCATTCCCTGAGCCGAAGGTAGACGCTTAACCGACAGAGCCACCCCAACGCCCCCACTCGTTCTAAACAGAAGGCCTTTATCTTACTGATTTGGACAAAGAACGTAACTTTAGTCCCAGCAAACTTCACGCAGAAACACAGACTTGGTATATGGTTCAGCACTCAAAGACAAAGACCGTGTGATAAACCTAGGTCCCTCAGAGAGCAGGGGGTAATGATGGGGGGCGGGGAGTCTGGGTGCGTCCTGGAGTGCCACGGAGGTACTCCTCACAGACCGTGTGCCACACTGCAAAGGGCAGTCGTGAGCGAACGCCCCCGCTGCCGGGGGCCTGGTTTTGAAAGAGAGGGTCACGAGAGCCCGGGGGGGGGGGGTGCGGCAGGGGACCCACACACAGGCCGCGGAGAGGCGGCGCGTGGCCGGTTACCAACCAGGGTCCATCACCGGCCGCGGGGCAGGTGCACTGGAAGCGGAGCCCGGACTCCCCGAGAGGGGTCCGCTGAGCCCTCAGGCCTCCACCCGGAGCGGTTCCTCCACGTGGGAGGAACCAAGCGCGGCTGCGGAGGTCCGTGCCCCAAGCCCCCTCGGAGCCCATATGGGACCACCACAAGGCGGCCGGCGCTCCCTGGGCCGCCCAGGCGGCCGCCGTCAGTGGCCGCGAGCCCACACCCAGTCTCGGGCCCGGCCTCCCCGCCCGCCCGCCCGCGCCCCCACAGCCCCCTGGGTCGCCCGCGGGCCGGCGTTCACCCTTTCCCCGCGGCGGCCCGCGCGCCCCATCAGCCCCCGCGGAGGCGCTGGCGCCGCGCCATTCCTGCCGCCATCCCCGCCGCGTACCTGCTTCACGCCGCCGCCCGACCCAGCTGTCCCGCCCCGCCGCCTGGTCCGCAGGCCCCGCAGTCCACGCCGGGCAGATTCTGGCGCCGAATAACTCCTCTTTTTCTTCCGTCCACGTCCCGCAAGATGACGTTACGTCAGCTGCGTTGGAGTAACGCAGGCCGCGGAGCCTCCGCTGCTGACGTGGGGCGAAGGGCCGAGCCGGAGCTACGCTGCGCCAACAGCGTAGGCCCTTGGAGAATCGGGTCTGCGCTCCACGTGGCGGGGCCCCGCCTGCCCAGACTCGGGCAGACGCCTCCGGAGGCGGGGCTCGAGACATCTCGGGGTGCAAGTCCACGTTCTGCTGGGGGACCGGGGCCCCACCGGGCTTCGCAGGGAGGCGGGAAATATGCCTGGCTCCCGTAGCTGTTGGTTGATCCCCATAGGTGTGTCTGTCAGTGTTGAACATTACATCCCCGGCGCGCCTCAGAAATACGGTGGAGAATATACAGAATCCACACTTTCGGCAAACTTCTGCTGTTGAAGTTCGAAAATTTTGTCACTGCAATAAAATGATTTGCCGCCTAGGTGTCTGGAGGTTTCCCCAAGGGTTCCAGCCCAACTCTTGCATTGGTGAGAGTATTACATTTAAAAATAGTTTTATTTAAAAAAAAAAAAAAAGTTCTATTTAATCCCTGACAACGGGAACTTTAAATTAGAATGGAGTCTCCTTCTTCCCTACTCGTGTTTTCCTCAGAGGGCGTGTTTTGTATGGGCACCGGCAGGGCTGGCCAAGTGTGGGTATGGGGAGCTGCACAGCCCTTGACTGGAGGTCAGTGACAGGGAAAAGCGTCTTCCTCTTCTTGAGAACATTGCTGGACCTACTTATTCATTTCCTCATTCATCAATTGCCTACTTGAAATGCCAGGGTTCCCTAGGTGTGGAGGAAGACATCGTCTCTTCCTAGATGAATTCATAGCCTTATGCAAGAGACAGATAAGAGAGCAGATGATTACAACACAATGCGATTAATGCTAGAGGAAGGGGTGCCCAGGTAGTCAGGTAAGGCTTTTAAAAGAGAGTAGACTTTTGAATTGTGCTTTGAAGGACAAAAAAAATAAGTCGTTCACCTAGAAATGGGAAGCGGGATCATATGAGGAAGAGGGTATGCATTAAGTAAAGGCATGAGATGTCCTATGAGAAGACGCTGCACAGAGGATGTGAAAAAAGAGATGTGTTTTGGGGGGGCATCTTGCAAGAGGATTTCTGTGCTCCACTAAAGAGCCTGAATTTTATCATCCTCAAAGATAGAGAACCATGACTTTCAAAGTACCGGACTGGCACAATGATAAGAAATCATTGTGTGTCTGAAATCAGTAAGGGTAGAAGCTGGGAGGCTGCTTACACTAGTGCAAAGACCCAAATAAGAAATGGTCACCGGAAAGGAGGCTCCAGCAGTGAGCATGGGAGCATAAAGTGGGGAGAGCTGACATCACTTACTACTTTAAAGTTGGGGGTGGTGGTGAGAGAGGAGGAGGGATTCTTACAAATCTGATGATGTTGCACCATAGTATGTTAGGAAACAGATGGGGGGTAGTTCTTAGAGGTGAAAGATAACAGTGAACATGAGTTGTCAGCTCTTTAGCTTTGAAGTAGGCTGGAGGACACAAAAGTAGTAAAAGTGCTTTCCAGTAAGTTTCATCTGGTACTTTAGCTTTTAAGATTCTTACCACGAACTTCAAATTAGGTAACCATAGGGATAGCTAAGGTCATTGGAGACAGCCCTTCTCCACTTGAGAAATCCTTTCCTAGTTCTTAAGTCGCACGTTGCCTTAGGTAATTGCTTGTCTGCCTTCCCTGCTAGAATATAAGATCTTGAGCATAAAGCCACATAATAGACACTCAATAAATACTTGATAAATAAATGAATTTAATTCCTTTGGGTTTAGTTTTCTCAAATAAGAAATGGACTAATAATTCTGTCATTGTCTATTCCATAGGGTTGTTAAGAGGAGAAGATACAGAAATCCTTTAACACTGTGCATTTCTATTAGTTATTTTTATGACTATTTTAGTATTAATATTCTACCCAGTGAGGAGAAAGGAATGGGATATGTGACTATGGATTGGGAGACCAAATCTAGATATATAAGCTAGTTTGCTCCTCTGCAGAAATAAAGGAAATAACTTAGCCATGGTATCCTTCCTGCATATGATTTTTAAAATACCTTTTTTAAAAGATTTTATTTATTTGACAGACAGAGGTCACAAGTAGGAAGAGAGAGATAAAGGGAAGCAGACTCCCCACTGAGCAGAGAGCCCAATGCAGGGCTTGATCCCAGGACCCTGAGATCATGAGCTGAGCTGAAGGCAGAGGCTTAACCCACTGAGCCACCTGGCGCCGTGATATATATTTTTTTTCTTTAGATTGGAGGGATCCTTTGTCTCAGCAAATGGAAACAGAACTCGCCATGACTAGAAAGTCACAAAGGAAGTGGACTATTTAGAACTGGACTATAGGAATGCAGGATTGAGGACTATTCCTTTACATGTTATGGAGCATTAGTTTAAGTTATCTTAGCCTTGGGGTCTTTAATTGTTGATAATAGAAACATCCAGTTTAGTAGAAGGAGTAACAGTCTCCAAGAACAAGAGGTAAAACTGAATCTCATGAGGGGTGGGTACAGGCACTGGAAGCTGGGGACTAAAACTACCCTTCCTCTCTGGATCTCTTATTTACACTTCTCTCTGCACACCTGTTTCTCTTTTCCCTTTTAAGGTAGGCTCTTCATCAGTTAACACTTGGTGGAAAACAGCTTCCTCAGCCCTCAAATATCCTTAGTTAGGGCCGGCTCCTGACTTCCCATCTTAGTCCAGTTCCAAAGTCTTAGGAGAGAAAATCTTACTGGCCTAACTTGGTCCAGGACTCCACTTTGAACTAGTCAGCTGTGGAGAGGCAGAATCATGCAGGTAATATGAGCATGGAGGCTGGGCCCACCCTTGGCAGAACTCTGAGTGATGGGAATTCTAAGAGAAAAGGTAGTAGGCTAGGCTGGCAGACATATCACATGAGTTGGCAATGACAGGACAGACACTTAAATGAAATACGTTTCAGCCACACTACACATGTAGTTCTGCAAACCAGGTTGCACATCAGAAGTACCAGGAAAGCCTTTTAAACATACAGATTCTTAGAACCTCCTTTTCCCTCCAGTGAATCAGAATCTTGAGGAATAGGGCCCAGGGATCATTATTTTCATAAAGTACCCCAGGAGATTATGATGTGAATGGCATTTCAGAACCCCGGATTCCAAAAAGACAGGCCCCAAATGCCAAATAAATACATCAATAGAAAAGGGAAGTTACTCATAAATACAGAACATTTTTACATACACTAAACGGGGAAGTTTTTTTATTTTTTTGGAGAGTATATGTTTTCTTCAAAATATAGTTTCATTTTAGGATTATAGAAATCAGAAATGCTTATTAAAAAAAATTCTCATTTTGGGGGGCCTGGGTGGCTCATATGTTATGCATCTGCCTTTGGTTCAGATCATGGTTCTGGGATGGAGTCCCACATCATGTTCCCTACTCAGTAAGGATCCTGCTTCTCCCTCTGCTTGCTGCTATCCCTGATTGTGGGCTTGCACTCCTGCTCTCTCTCCCTCAAATAAATAAAAATCTTTAAAAAACTATTAAAAATCCCCATTTTGACATACTAGCTTTCCAGACTTGTTTGCCTAAATACACATGTATTTTGTTAAAAATATGAAATTTTTGTTAAAAAAGTGAAGTAACAGAGTATATGCTCCATTTTTTAGTCTATTTTGTTCATTTAAAAATAGATCGTATTATAATGAAGGTAAGTCTACTCAATTTTCAGTGGTTGTACAACACTGCAATCTTTGGATATTATTATATGTAATTCTCCACTGTTGGATATTTTTCCCTCCTTAAAAAATGTCCAATTAAGTGGAATTGTTGGGTCAAAGTTTATCAACAACTTTAAGGCTTTTGATACATATTATCAAATAGTTATCTGCCCTTCTCTCCAAGTTTCTACCAGTTTATAATTCCCGAGAAAGTTTTTGAGAGTACTTTTTTCTCCATCCCAGCAATGTTTGCCTCGGATTTCAATTTCATTCTATCCAAACTGTACATATCCCTTTAAAATAAAACTTATTCCTTAAATTGAATACGTGGTTACAATACAGACCTTTTGTGCAGTAAGTCAAATAGCTGATAACTTGTAGAGATAAAGGAAGGGAACTAAGAAGACTGCATTGTGCTATAGATGGTTTTAAAAAAGTCTTGAAGGTCTACTACAAGGAGAGTGACTAGAGAGAACCATAAAATCTTATCTAAGGTATATTAAGTAGTCTTGTAACTGGAAACTATGTTTACAAGCTAATTAAATTAGCAGAGAGGAAGAGAACACTTGAGGTATTCCTATCTTGGAAGAACAGATGTGCTGATTTCTGATGTAAGATCTCTATGTATTACAGTTTAAAAGAGCATGCTAGAGCACATGAAATGCCACTACACACCCCCAAGGATGGCTAAAATAAGACAGACAATAACAAGTGTTGGCAAAGATGTGTCGAAATTGGAATACTTACACATTGCTGGTGGGATTTCCACTTTAGAAAATACTTTGGCAGTTTTTCAAAAAGAGAAACACAGAGTTACCATATTACTCATAAATTCCACTCCAAGGTATATACTCAAAATAAATAAAATCTTAAGTCCACACAAAAACTTGTACATGAATGTTCAAAGCCACATTAATCATAACTTCAAAAAGTAGGAACAACGCAAATGTCCATCAACTGATGAATAAATAAAATGTGGTACAATCTATGCTACAACATAGGTACTCTGAAAATATGCCACAGACACTAAAGGTCACATATTGTATGATTCCATTTATATGAGACGTCCAGAACAGGCAAATCTACATACAGAGAAAACAGATTCGTGACTGCTAGGAACCAAGGGGAAAGGGGAAACGAGAAATGACTGTTAATCAGTGTGGACTTTGTTTTTAGGGTGATGAAAATATTCTGGAATTAGTGGTGACAGTTACATAAATCTGAATATACTAAAAAATCACTGATTTGTATTTGTGACTTACACAGTGAGTTAAATTCAAATTTTTTGGTAGAGAGATAGGATGGTTTCATAGCACCTGGGCATGGGAATAAGCATGTGAATAAAGAAATAGAGGGATCAGATTCTAAGAAGGACTTGTAGGCTGTTGGGAGTAAATTTGAGGTCTCCTACCCCATAATATAGGGTTGTCACATAAGCTTATTCCCCTTTAAGAAGCCCAAACTGAAGACCCTGAATACTCCAGTAGCTTGTGGTCTGTTTTGGTACAGGCCTCTTTGGAGGTAGGGCTGCTGAATTCACATTAACATCTTCCTAACGGACTCTACTGGGAACCATACCGTCAGCTTCCCAGGTCCCGACCTCCCCTGTGCAGAATGTCCCTTGTACAGAAGTACTTCCTCCTGGTTTGGTAATAACTGCTATGAGAACCTTGCCAATTTCCTCCAGAGAGGTAGGTTACTTCCGGGGTACTTTGGAGTGGGCAAAATAATAAACCCATCAGAGATGCCTTCTACAATTAGCATTTTCTGCTCATGAAATAGGATTTATTATAACTAAGTATATGTTTTATTAAAAGGCAATTCTAGATTCAGATTAATATGTTTTGGGGGAAAAAAAAGACTATCTCCCAGTTCTCTCTGCCTGGATTTCAAGTCCCCATATAATGAGCTCTTATGTTACTTACCCCATATCTTAGTGTATCTTTTGCCCATTCAGTGTTTCTACTACAGTCACTTTAGGCTCCCAACCCTCTGGCTCCTGGCATCACCTTCACCCTTCCAAGCTCCCAACCTATCTTACTTATCATGCTATGTTTAGCTCTAATCCCAGGAAAAGAGCCCAAGTACTTCATTTGAATGCCACTGTGTGATGTATGAAAGTTTTTCCCCACTTTTTAAAACCTCCTGCACATAGATAATCATGAGGTGATCACATGTCAGCTTCTGTGTGCTGCTGGAATTAGTACAACAAAGCTCTCAGTTTTGTTTCTCCTCACCACAATGGAAGAAAAATACAGAAATGAGCAGTAGGATCATTTGCTAGTAAAAAATGGGGGTCTGGGATTCCATAGTCATTTTGGAAACTGACTAGGAGTTGCTCTCCTCACTCATGCCCGGACAGAGTGTGGCCCAAGGGAATGGGGAGAGGCGAGATGAAATCCTTAGCCAGCAGTTTTCAGCTCCTCTCAAGTCCAGAGGGCATCTATTCCCAAGTTCATCCAGGGGACAGCAGGAGCACGTTCCTTTCAATGCTGGGCCTCAGTGTGCCTGTGAGCAGATGCATGAAGATTTTGCAAAACTTTAGTGAGGCAAACACAAGCTGAAGGGCTGGAGGCAGGGCTCTTTGTGTTCTTTCTAGCTTGAGAAGTAGAGAACCTAATGTGTACTTGGTGGTCTGCACAGTCCTAAGCAGAGAACCATGACAAATAAGGTATTTTTATTGCTTTTCGAAAATTCCTTCTTTCACATACAAACATTCCTTCAGTTAGGTCCTCTGTTATCTTATACACTCTCCGCTGGTCAGGTCACGAGCAGGTATGGACCTATTTAGCCAAGATAAGTAGGCTGTCTCTGAACTTCCCATAGGGAAAATTAATAGCTGGTTCTTCTTGTTTCACCTGGTTTCTAGCTTGAGAACTCCAAGGACTAAGAGACACAGGATAAGGATGGGAGAGGCTGAGCCTTTCTGAGAGTCTACTCCTCTGCTGAATGCCACTTTGAAGGGAAAAAAGAAGTCGAATGGCAGTTTCCAGTCTATTCTAGGTTGGCCCCTTGGAGGCTCTGGCTTCTGGGTAATGTCCACAAAGGTCACAACAGTTGTCAAAGGTACATCTATTATTTGCTGGTAATCCTGCAGGAAGAAAATCCATGACAGGTCAGTGCTTGGAACCCATTCATATAGCTCTCTAACTTGATTGTTACTATTACTTTCCCTGAAGAAAGACCAAAACCAAATTGCTCTAAGCAGGATATGCCTTTTTCTCACATTGGTCCTACATACTTCTCATTCTATGATACACAGGAAATGAATTTTGTAGCAGCAGTCCACAAAACTAGAACTGTGAACAGTTACACCTACCTAAAGACTGAAAAACTGACTCCAGCTTCCCTCAAATGGGGAGCTGGCTGATATCAAAGAAGCCAGATGGGAAAACTGCTGCTGTTATGTGCTTAGCAGTTTTACTTTATCTAAAGTCCCAGAAGGCTCCAGGCTCTGAAGCAGTACACAGGTGCAGATACTAGTGGCATTTCTAGTCCACTTCAATTGCAGAAAATGTGAAACTTCATGGGAAAAACAAAGAACTCATAATGTCGATAAAAAGCCCATCAGACTGACAGAACCTTAGGGTTAGAAAGGATCCTCTCAACCACCCAATTCAAGTCAAATGAAACAGATGCTCCAGGAAGAAGGGACCTCATCAAGCTGACTCAAGTATCTTTTTTCTTTCCTCCAAGACTTTATTTATTTATTGGCAGAGAGAGACACAGCGAGGGAGGGAACACAAGCAGGGGGAGCAGGAGAGGGAGAGGGAGAAGCAGGCTTCCCGCCAAGCCGGGAGCCCAATGCGGGGCTTGATCCCAGGACCCAGAATCAAGACCTGAACCGAAGGCAGACTAGTAACAACTGAGCCACCCAGGCACCCCTCAAGTATCTGATCTAATGCTACACATAGCTTTTGGTGGATACAGTTGTAGCCTGATGACTGAAACAAGTTTATGTAAAATGAATTCCTTTTGTTCTCTGTGTTTACCAATCAGACTTCTGATTATAATGTGACAGTAAATAACTATCTTGTTGAACCAGAAATGATTATTTCTTCCACTCATCTTTGTCTACCCTGATGCTACATACTATCTGCTGTGGCCTTTGGCAACAATAAAACTAGGCTCTGGGAACACAGCTTTGTTTGGAATAACCCTTCTAGGTACTGAAAAAAATGGGTATGGGGCCAGTGCTGTGATGATCTTACATGTCATATTAACTCTTCTGAATCTTTTTTTAAAACAGTGTAGTTCCTGAGGGACTTGGCACAGAAGTAATGTAACTTTTGGGGCACTGAAAGAACCACATGCACTCCAGGACAGCCAGCTTAGGCTAAAGCTGAAAAGGCAACCCTGACTCCAGCCAGGAAGGGAAGACTGGCTGAGACTAACGAAAAAAAATGGGGGGAAAGAATATAAAATGATGGCAGGCATGAGGTAGGGACAGAAAGTGGTTACTGAATTATACCCCCTCAGTGTGATCGGCAACCACCCCTTCCCCACCTCAATAAGAGATTGGATAATTTAAATAAGAGAAATTCTGGATTTAGGGACATTGGGCATAAAGGAAGACAGAGTGACGTATGGAACTAAAAATAGGAAAATTTTTCTGTATAATGAAATCCTTTCCCTCATTTAGCTCCAAAATGCTGACAGATGGTCTTATATCCCTACCTGTCAATCAGGAATCAGGAGGGTCTTTTTCTGGAGAAAATGATCAGTTTCAGCAACAAGAAAAAAAGACTGACATTTGACAGTTCCATAACCCCAAAAGCAACTGTACCTAACTGTCCTACTGTGAAGGCCACCAGTCAGCAAGTCTCTTTCATGAGCACAGAGTTTTCAGTCAGCTTTAACTGCTTACTCTTAGGTTGGACAGACAGCTAGGGACTGCCAGATGTGTAGGGAAGCCTCTCATATTAAAGAGGAAAAACTGAATCAAGTGAACAGAATAAATAAATAAAACAGAAAAATATCAGAATAGACAAGGAAAGATAAGATAAAAACTTAAGATCTTTATATATATTTTTAAAGTTTTATTTATTTAAGTAATCTCTACACCCAAGGTGGGACTTGAACTCATGACCCTGAGATCAAGAGTCATGAGCTCTTCTGACTGAGCCAGCCAGGTACCCCAGATATTTAAATATATATAGAAAAAGATATTATGAAATGAAAGAGAAAATAAGAGCTCTTAGATTTTAAAAATGGACAGTCAGAAAAAAAAATCAATAAAAAGGCTAAAGACAGGTGAGGAACTTTTCTAGAAAAAACAAAGAGCTAAAGAAAGAGATAGACAATATAAAAGAAAAGAAAAAAAATTAGAGAACCAATCTGGAGTTACAGGAGTTACAAAAAGAACAGAGAAAATTGTGTATATGATTATTAAACAAATGATAACTGAAAATTCTCAGTTTTCAGAATAAAAAATATCCAAAATTGTTTGGCATAATGAAAAAAAAAAAACAACAAAAAACCAAAAAACCTACCCAAGGCATAATATTGTAGAAGCTTCAGACTACTAGGAGCACAAGATCTTAAAATAGCTTCTGAACAGCACTGAGAACTAGAAGACAATGGAAGAAAGCCTTCAAATTGTGAGCAGAAAACATTTCCAATCTAGAATTTAATCTAGAATGCCCGGATAAATGATCAATCATAATTTAAATGATAATAAAGATGATAGATGCTTGAATAAAGTTATTCTTAGGCGAATGAAAGTAAAAATGTACTTTATGTGTGCTTTCTTTTCAAAGAGGTTATTAGATTTTGAGCTCCATCAAAACAAGAGAGCCAACCAAGAAGGAGAAAGCAGTGTCTGGCAAACAGTGACTCTAACACAAGAAACAAGAGGAATTCCTAGGATGATGGGAAAGTTCCGTAACAACTGGTGGTCAGGAAGTAATTTATACTACATTGGGTAATGGAGCTCGCTATGAAGAAAATACATAGGAAAAAGGAGAACTGTTAATATCTCATGCCAAGTTCAACTGTTTAGCAAACTGCATTGAGAGAGATTTTAGAGATGTTGGAGTGTGAGATGTCTTAGCTTTTAGCTCAAGAAAAACTAAAGAAATATGAGGTAATTATTAATTTCAGAAATAAAGCATTTTGCTTTCCATGAGGACAGGGATGATGTCTATCTTGTTTTCTATGCATCATATCTACAGCATCCACCATAGCTCTTGGCACAAAATAGGCACTCAATAATTTTTTTTTTTTGACAAAGGAGTAGAGGTATTTTTGGAGATAGGGCACCAATACAAAGTAGCAAGAGATAATAAAACACAAGGAAGAAAGCATACCATAGCTATTTAATAGCCAGCAGTTACAGATCAGTTTGACCCCCTTATTCTCTCAACACTGTAATTAGGATCCCTAAAGGTTGTGCTTCCTTCCTTCATATATTTATTTATAAATTAATATTTCAAATGAAATGCCTTTTTTTCCCATATATTAAAATAATGCCTCCATAACTGTGTGGAGGTTTGGAACCAATACAGTCTAGCAGACAGTCCATAATTAAAAGGAACTTGAATGCACTTGCCAGGTCACTGGATAATACTGAATGTTACTGGCCCATTTTAGAATTTGTGTTTTAGTACCACATGAAGAACAAGGTTTCTAAGTTCAGTGTGTTTTTCATAAATTCTGAAGACTCAAGTTTTTCTATTGCATTTTAAGTTATGTATAAGCAAAAATTAGAGAATTCACATTAGCTTTACAATGTAGTCAGAGGGGCGCCTGGGTGGCTCAGGGGGTTAAAGCTTCTGCCTTAGGCTCAGGTCGTGATCTCAGGGTCCTGGGATCAAGCCCCGCATCAGGCTCCCTGCTCAGTGGGGAGCCTGCTTCCCGCCCCCCTCACTGCCTGCCTGTCTGTCAAATAAATAAATAAAATCTTTAAAAAAAAAAATAAAATAAAATGTAGTCAGAGATGTACTTTCTAAAAGTGTTTTTCAAATTGCAAATTGTGACCCATTAGTGTCTAGCATTAAACAAAAAACAGAATCAACATCAGAACAGACAATATCACACAGTGTATTGCATAAAATATTGTTTCCTAAAATTTTTGTTTGAGTTTTATATATGTGTGTGTGCTCTAATGTGGGCTATGTTGTAAAATACATTTCTTACCATGGGTGACAGCCAACAAAAATTGAAAAATACTGCTCTAATGCCTGCTTATCTCTTTGTTTTTTTGCTTTAAACCTTCTTAATATGCTACTTCTATGGAAATTTGGAACAAAAAAGTTATGATGATAAAAATAATAACAATGTTATTATAAGCAATATTTATTGAGTATTCACTATGTGCCAGGAAATGTACTATTTTACTTTTATGCTCTCAATTAATATTTACAATTCAATGAAGTATTATTATTAATCTCCATTTTATAGATGAGAAAACTTAGATTTAGAGAAATAAAATAACTTGATTTAGACCTAGGTCTGACTGACTCAACACCCATGCTCCCTAAACTGTAAAAAATAGGTCTCCAAGATAATCTAAAAAGCTTGATAATCCATTTAAAGATAAAGATGAAGTGAATAGGGGCGCCTGGGTGGCTCAGTGGGTTAAGCCTCTGCCTTCCGCTCAGGATATGATCTCAGAGTCTTGGGATCCAGCCCCACATTGGGCTCTCTGCCTACTTGTGATCTCTCTCTCTTTGTCAAATAAATAAATAAAATCTTAACAAAGAAAAGATGAAGTGAATATTATAATTCTATAAAGGTTCAGAGCCTTGATCCTGTGATGCTCTATTGTTCTTGTCACTCACTTATTGTTTTTGTGTGTGTGTGTGTGTGTTTTAAAGATTTTATTTATTTTTTTGACAGAGAGAGATACAGTGAGAGAGAGAACACAAGCAGGGATAGCGGGAGACAGAGAAGCAGGCTTCCTGCCAAGCAGGGAGCCTGATGCGGGGCTCAATCCCAGGACCCTGGGATCATGACCTGAGTCGAAGGCAGATGCTTAACAGATAAGCCACAAGGCGCCTCTATTGTTTTGGTTTTGACTGATCCAGAATATTCTGCAAAAGTAATTGTTTCTTTCTAGAGATAATTTTATTTTTAAATTTAAAAAAGTTTCTATTCAGATAGCATACATATTGTATTTTATTAATTCCCAAACTTAAAGGTCCCTTTAAATGCTCAATTAGTACAAAATTATAAGCAGAAAAGTACCAAGTAGGTAAACCCTATTTAATTCATGGATTTGTTATGAGGATACAAGATTTATTAAAAGAAATTTGTAAAAAACAGTACCAGTAATTATCACAAAGTAAATGACAATAAATGTTTAGATATTATTATCATACAAGAAGACAGGGAAGTGTTTTGCTTAAATTCTTCCTTGCTTAGTAGTTTGTTTTTTCCACAGGGACTTCCAAAAATTTTGCTACTTCACTTTTTATAGTGAGAGGAATTTAAAGTGTTTCTAAAGCAACATCTGTACAATGAAGTCATTCAGACAGTTTGATTCAAAACTTAACTAACCATCTAGCAGCTTCATTCCAAGGGTCATAAACACAAATGCTTACTGTTCTAAGCAGAGAACCTGAATGAGAGAGTGGGATGGCTAAGGATGGGTAGGCATAGGTTATGTGCAAGGGGCCGTCTATTTAAAAGTGGAAACAACCATTCAGTGACAACAGATTTTATGCCAGGCAGGAGTGTAGGATCGCTATTGCTAGATTTTCAAGAGAAGTCAGAAATCTGGATGTCAACATGAAATTTCCTGATTTTTCAACGTGGCACAAATTTAAACAAAACAAAACACTGTGGGTAAAATGAAACAAGTATACAGTCTAACTCTAGCCCACAGCCTACAGCGTGCCACCAGCTTTACCTTTTTTTTTTTTTTTAAAGATTTTATTTATTTATTTGACAGACAGAGATCACAAGTAGGCAAAGAGACAGGCAGAGAGAGAGGAAGAAGCAGGCTCCCCGCTGTGCAGAGAGCCTGATGTGGGGCTCGATCCCAGGACCCTGGGATCATGACCTGAGCCAAAGGCAGAGGCCTTAACCCACTGAGCCACCCAGGTGCCCCCAGCTTTACTTTCATGCCTTCACTCAGATACAGAAGCTGACTGACACAGCCTACATGAGACTGCTACCAACCATATGGCCAGTGGGTATGGAGAAAATCACAGGACATAGATCTTCTGAAAGTTTAACTCTTCTTTTTACTTTAGAAGCTTTGGGAACATGTACACTAGCTTTCTCTGAATAGTCTCTTGCTATTCTACAAAAAAAATTTCATAGGGAAATCCTGAGAAACAAGCCTGCGTGGATACGGATTTGAAGTAGAGGACAAATAATCAAAATATAAACGCGTTAAGAGAAAGTGAGTATGTTTATAGGACTTCAGGAGAAAATATCCACTCATGACTGAAGAAGTAAGAAAGTCTTTTAATACAGATGATAAAATTATCTCTTTATTATAGAAATAAATATTTGTATGGGCAAAAGATATGAACAGACATTTCTCCAATGAAGACATACAAATGGCTATCAGACACATGAAAAATGTTCATCATCACTAGCCCTCAGAGAGATTCAAATTAAAACCACATTGAAATATCACCTTACACCAGTTAGAGTGGCCAAAATGAGCAAGACAGGAAACAACATGTGTTGGAGGAGATGCGGAGAAAGGGGAACCCGCTTCCACTGTTGGTGGGAATGCAAGTTGGCGCAACCACTTTGGAGAACAGTGTGGAGATTCCTCAAGAAATTAAAAATAGAACTTCCCTATGACCCTGCCATTGCACTCCTGGGTATTTACCCCAAAGATACAGATGTAGTGAAAAGAAGGGCCATCTGTACCCCAATGTTTATAGCAGCAATGGCCACGGTCGCCAAACTGTGGAAAGAACCAAGATGCCCTTCAATGGACGAAGGGATAAGGAAGATGTAGTCCACATACGCTATGGAGTATTATGCCTCCATCAGAAAGGACGAATACCCAACTTTTGCAGCAACATGGACGGGACTGGGAGAGATTATGCTGAGTGAAATAAATCAAGCAGAGAGAGTCAATTATCATACGGTTTCACTTATTTGAGGAGCATAACAAATAGCATAGAGGACAAGGGGAGTTAGAGAGGAGAAGGGAGTTGGGGGAAATTGGAAGGGGAGGTGAACCATGAGAGACTGTGGACTCTGAAAAACAATCTGAGGGTTTTGAAGGGACGGGGGGTGGGAGGTCGGGGTACCAGGTGGTGGGTATTATAGAGGGCATGGATTGCATGGAATGCTGGGTGTGGCAGAAAAACAATGAATACTGTTATGCTGAAAATAAAAAAATAAAAAAAAGAAATATTTGTATTTACTTAACTTTTCTGATATGACACTATTGTTTCACAACTCCTTTTATGTTTATAGGGGCATGGCAACTTTTATGAGGGTGAGTTTCTCAAGTCAGCCCTTAAAGTGACAATTTTTGTAGAGTCAACATGACCTTTGCACATCCTTTAAATTGCCATAAGTAAAGGCATATGATTTTGTATATCCCACACCACTTCTCCGTACATTCAACACAGTAATTTTTGGTCCATGATTGGAATGGATTCTGTCTTCAGTTATGCATGAATGAAACACAGCTGAAATTCTCAATTGTCAACCACTTAGGCCAGTTAGATGTGAACGACTATAAAGTGTGATTTTGTAGAGGGGGAAAACTAACCCAAAAAGCTAACCTCTCCTAAGTACTAGAATAAAATAATGACTAAAATATCTACATAAGAGAGAGGCACTGGGTCGCTTCCATGCCTAAGAGAACCAGAGATTCAGAGAAAGAAGAGTATTCCTGTGGGTATCTTCCCAAACTACACAGGTACTTGCAAATAAGGATACAGTTTAGAAAAACAAAACAATTTATTCAGTGTAGGATTTGTAACAGACTCAAAGAGTCTTATAGAAATACTGCTACTTTATTCAGTAAACCAATACAGAGAAAAAAATGGAGTGCTCTCACTAGGGTTTCAACCCTATCTGTAGGCAAAGAACACTGAAGTACTCAACCCTGTTACAAGGAGGAGATAAAGATATTTTATTTTTGGCCTACATGTAGTCTCTAGTTTATTTCTTTTCTGGGATATAAATGCAATGACATATAGGTAATAATTTCAATTAGTTTTAGTTTTCATTAGAAGTTAATAAACTGGCATGCAATTTATATGTGAATCAGTTCACTTTTTGTTTTTGAAATTCTAAAGCTAAGGATTAGATACTAAAATCAAGACAGATGTGTTAAAGGTGTCTTAACACACATCATAAACAGCAGGTATATGTTTACTATGTAGTAAAATTATCTGTCTTAATGGAGTGCAACCAATCAAGCACTGATGACTACCAACTAGCCCCAGCAAAAGCTTTAAGCAATGAACAGGCTCAGAGACTCTGATAAGCATGTGACTGTCATATTGAATGCACAGTTATGGGGAATGTTTTCTGTAGTTATATCAACTGGTATAGTAACACTGGTATGATAATTGAAAAGACATTAACCTGTATTATAGTCTGGGTTCAGGAAATTAAAAGAGAAAAGAAACTGGGGAAAAGGATATAGATTGTTTTTATCATGACAACATGCTACTTTCAATAACTGGCCAGAGGGACTGACTTAGAAGTTGTGTCAGCTCACTCAAACCAAATGTTGGCTGGCAGAATGAATCGGCTCTCACTGTCAAAAAGTGATCTGCTTAGGGAGCCTAGGTGGCTCAGTGGGTTAAGCCTCTGCCTTCAGCTCAGGTCATGATCCCAGGGTCCTGGGATCAAATCCTGCATTGGGCTCTCTGCTTTGCAGGGAGCCTGCTTCCTCCTTTCTCTCTGCCTGCCTCTCTGCCTACTTGTGATCTCTCTCTGTCAAATGGATAAATAAAATCTTAAAAAAAAAAAGTGATCGGCTTATCATATAGCTTGTAGGACAATCTAGTTAGTGGTCCTTTATGAGCCATGACTTACCTTTATGGATTGGCACCGGTATAGGAACCGGGCTCCTGACACATGAGCTTGTGGGTTGGACTGGAGGCCTATAAATGCCCACAATACCTGGATCTCCAGGGAAACTGGTATGACACAGCAGGAAGTACAATGCATAGCCTATAGAAGGGTAAAGAAGCATCTGCTTGAATAGCTGCCTATAGTCAGTTACCATGCATTAAGTAGCTACTGTTTTTTAAACATTATATATAACAGAGAAGGTAATATGTCTTAGAGAAAGAACACAAAAGTTCACAACAGATCATACTATTAGATCTTAAAAAATTAACATTCTAAAATGGGAATGACTAACATAGAGATTAATAAAAGGTGAGCTCATGTACACTGGTTATGAGAAGTGTTCTATGAGTGGTGCAGAGTCAGTGCTGTGGAACGCCAAGACAAACTGCCACTTCTGGTTAAGGATGGCTTCATGGGACAGGGATGAGTAGTATGTGACTGGAAGTAGTGGTGATGGTAAAGGAAATTCAGGCAGAGATGGCATATAAAAAGGTGTGCAAGTAGAACAGCATATGATGTCATGGAGGGACATTCATTGATTAAAAACTGAATAATAGTGGCTGAGAGTCATCTATGTGCCAGGCATGACGGAGGCACTGGCCTTGAGCACACCACTTGAGTGAAGCCAAGGATTGGACACAGAAGCAGTGAAAGGTTAAGGAAGACATTTCCTTCTAGGAGAGTCCCATCATCTACAGAAACAGGACTGGTTTTAATTTTGATATCCATAATTTACACACAAAACAGGAAAATAAATTTTCGTGAGAACGTGTTATTTGTCTCCTCACCGGAACACTGCAGTTGCTGCTGAGAATCCTCGTCCACTCACTCTTCCGGGCCGGGTCAGCGTTACCAAAGATGGCAACTAGTTCTGGGCTGGTCTTTCCATGGAGAGCCTCATAAGTCTCCTGCTGTAAGTGGCTGCAGGCCACCTTTTTCAGCCTGAAATGAAACACCAGGGAGGCTGCAGTTCAATGTTAACATATTAATCCAAACATTAAAAATGATACTATAAAGTAAATGAGAGTAAATAATCCTTATTATTAGATATAGAAGACTGTCAGAAAACTTTTAGCAATATTAACATTATTTAGATTATAAACTCTCCTAACCAGCATTGTCATCCAAAATATAAAAGTTGTCCTATCGGGATGCCTGGGTGGCTCAGTTGGTTGGACGACTGCCTTTGGCTCGGGTCATGATCCCGGAGTCCTCGATCGAGTCCCGCATCGGGCTCCCAGCTCCGGGGGAGTCTGCTTCTCTCTTTGACCTTCTCCTCGCTCATGTTCTCTCTCACTGTCTCTCTCTCAAATAAATAAATAAAATCTTTAAAAAAAAAAAAGTTGTCCTATCAACATATTCTCTACAGAGACAAAATTGTGGAAAGTGATGCAGAAGCAAAGAGTTACCTAAGCTTGCATCCAGATACTGCATTCACTCCAAATTGTACTTCATGTCTCTTAACAGAGCAAATTCCATCACCCCGACTCTGTAAGAGGGTCATCTGAGGCAGAAAGCGATGGTCAAGGATAGTATAACAGAAAAAAAGAAGGCAGATTGGAAAATTCACACTCTTATTGTGTCCTTAACACTGTATTTTATCAATGTCAGGACATTGTTCAAGTCACAAATTTGTTTTTTAATCTAGTAACTGAAAAACACACAGAGACAAGAACTATTTCCCCCCAAATGGCTAACCACATAACAGTATAAAACTGTTTCATTAAAACAAACAGGAAGTGAGTCATGATCCTTACCTTCAGCTAATTTAACACATTTTAAAGCCTTTGGTAGCAACAACTTTGAGAACATAATGTATTAATGGTTCAGTAAAGAAGGTCCTGAATACCTAAAAAATCAGGGGACCTCAGAATTGGGATACCCAGAAGATGAGCAGCCACAGTTTTTCTCATCAGGCTGCAACAGGCTACCCAGCTCCAAAAAAGGATACAGGGTGACTTAAATCACCAGTTATGGCCAAAAGTGGCTTCCCAACAAGATAGCCAGGATTTCCACTTCTAGGACGAGTAAAAGAAGTAGCTATGTTCTGTTGAAAAGCCTGCGGAAAGAGGGAAAGTCAGTTACAGAGGAAAGCAAGCTCTTACACCTTCCACTGCCTGGCTTCATACCCTTCTTTATCACAAAGCAGTGAAGTTGCTGCACTGAACAATCTGACTCCCTCCCACAGTGGAGCGTTTTGCAGAAGTTCCTTGTAAAACTTCCGTGTTTTACTTTTTATTCACTAAAATAGGTCCTGAGTGATCTTAAAATTCTTCCAAGGATTACAACCAAGGATCGACCAACCCTGTTTCTCAAAAATTACTGTCAATTGAGGGCTATGTTAAGCCTGGCTAAAATGAGAAGAATTTAAACATAATTTAGAAGTATCTTTTAATTAACTACAGATGTTCCAGAGATAAACTAAGAGACATGGGACTTGGTTGATCACTTGAGGGCAGAGTGAAGAAGAAACAAGAGTCTGCTAGGTTCAAAAAGAAGCAGAAGAAAGTCCAAAGACAGCCCTTCAACAGATGAATGGATAAGGAAGATGTGGTCCACATACACTATGGAGTATTATGCCTCCATCAGAAAGGATGAATACCCAACTTTTGTAGCAACATGGACGGGACTGGAACAGATTATGCTGAGTGAAATAAGTCAAGCAGAGAGAGTCAATTATCATATGGTTTCACTTATTTGTGGAGCATAACAAATAGCATGGAGGACATGGGGAGATGGAGAGGAGAAGGGAGTTGAGGGAAATTGGAAGGGGAGGTGAACCATGAGAGACTACGGACTCTGAAAAACAATCTGAGGGCTTTGAAGGGGCGGGGGGTGGGAGGTCGGGGTACCAGGTGGTGGGTATTATAGAGGGCAAGGATTGCATGGAACACTGGGTGTGGTGCAAAAATAATGAATATGTTATGCTGAAAATAAATAAAAAATAAATTTAAAAAAAAGACAGTGATCAGGATTGGAAAGTTAGATTAAGTGGGAAATGAATAAAATGCTAACTGCTGTCACATTATATTTGGTCATGTTCATAAATATACACAAGCAAAAATTTGTTGTAAATATATAAACTTAAATAATGCAGAAATATAAAGAGTAAAAGTGTGAAACAAAAACCTGCTGAACGCGCAAAAACATGAGAAAAGGTAGTTAAAGAATTTCTGTGGGAGGTTGGCTGAGTTTACGATTCAAAGTGACTATTTTTTTCTAAAAATGTTGTCTGGATTTGAGACTAAAGTATTGCTTCATTGGGGAGCCAGATAATCTGAGAAAATGTTACTGAATAAATGTTAAATATCGTTTGTAGTTAAATTATGAAATACTAAATGCTGAAGCCTCAACTGACAGATTGTAGGCCCTTTTTTTTTTTTTTTTTTTATGCTGGGTGTGGAACCCTAGGCCTTCATATTCTTAATCTATTCTGCATGCATCACAGAAGCACAGAAATACTGAATTTCTAATTTCTAATTCAGTATTTCTGCTCCCCTTAGTCCCCCATAGAAGAAGGGTTCTAACCCTAAAGCGAATGATAAAGTGTTGCTCTAAGGAAGTGCCTGGCTTGACAGTCAGGTTGGTTTGTCCAAAACTGACAGAGACTTTCTGGATTCCAAAAGTCCCATTCGTCTCTATCTCATAGATGACCTGAAATACAAAAGTAGAAATCAATTAATATAAATTGTTTAGTGTGCCAATTATACAGAAGATTTTCTGTCTCTAAGAGTTTTATTATACCTGCATGAGGGTACAACATAGTGACTATAGTTAATAATAGTTTATTGTATATTTGAAAGTCATTAAGAGAGTTGGTCTTAAAAGTTCTCATTGCAAGGAAAAACGTATAAACTGTGTAGTAATGAATATCAACTAAACTTACCGTGGTAATCATTTCACTATCTGTGTATATATGTGTGTGTATATGTATATATATATGAAATCATCATGTTTTACACCTAAAACTAATGATATGTCAATTATATCTCAATAAGAGAAATAACTGAATGAGGGAGACTAAACAAGTAATCTTAAAAATACCAAACACAAATGCCATGAAGAGAAAGACTTCATATATCTACACATGCAAAAACAGACTGGATAGAGCTCTTTGAAAGGGTTCATGGGAGAAGTTTATGGTAAGGATTGAAAGGGGAAAAAAAATGAATGAGTTCTGACTGTGTGCAGAGAAGATGAGTAGAGAGGGAGCATGGAATGGACACCCAGTTTACTTGGCTCTCCCAATGTCTGAGGATGAATGAAGATAACAGCTAGAGATGGAAGTCATAAGCAATTGAAGGCAACCTTTGATTTCTGAGTAGTCTTTATAATGACGCTTAAGATAATTCTTCCTTCTGTAGGATGATCAAAAGGGAGACAGGAGGAAAAGAAGTTGACTCTTCTATTTCAGAATTTTCAGATGATACTGATTTTGTCAACAGAAGAAAATGTGGTAAGAACTATAATAAACTGCAAATGGGTAAAGAAAGAGGAGTCAGAAGTAATCATAATCTTTTGTATATGAAATTCTGGAGGATGGTAGCAATGGAAACTGAAATATGGCGGAAAGGGGAAGGTGATGGGCTCAATTCTTGACATGTTAAGTTCCATGCACAAACATTCATGTGGGGTTGGTCTGGTACTTAATGGAAGATTAGGCACCTCTGGTAATGCTGATCAACAAACACCAATCCAGAATCTGACGTCAGTGTCCTCACCTGGGAAACCACATTCTGACAAGTGTTTCCAGACAAGAAAGGAGGATCAGCTTCTGAGACAAGGGTTACAGGAACCTGGAACTAGCAAGGGAAAGAAGCAAATCAACTGAAATCAAAGCAGTATTTTCTCTTTTAGCTATATATCATGCTGAAATGAGTATTTTTCATTTTTGACCACCTTCCCCTCTCCTTCCATTGCCAGCCTACAAGTTAAGATCAAAAATGATTTTAAGTCAACTCTTCTCAAAGCATATTTCTCAGAACATTAATTCCACTAGATATAAAATAAAGGTCCCATAGTCAAATAAATTTTACAAATTTTTGTGAGTTTCTAAAAAAGTTTTTATTTCTCTTAAGTAGGCTTGAACTCACAACCCCCAAATCAAGAGTTGCAAACTCTACTGAACCAGCAAGGTGCCCCCAAATAAATTTTAGAAATATTATATTCAGTATTCCCCTCTTAGAGAGTACCAAGTCCTTTAGTACATTAAAGACTCCAATAAGTCCACTTTAAATAAAGTATTTAACTTTACTTAATCCGATGTTTCCCAAACTTATCTAACATTTTATGAGCTTGTATTTCATGTAATGCTTATTAATCATATAGAACCTACATGGGAAAAAACGTTTTAGATTCACACTTTAGAGTTTGATATATCACACACAGATTTCCTTTCACAATTACTTTAGACTGAAATGGACTCAGATGCAAAGGGATCAAACAGTCTCCTTCCTTTCCAGTGATAAACAGCATCATACCTTCAAATTCTGCGGATCAGTCATACCTTTTGGAACCTAGAATAAGAGAGTAGCAAGAACTGTGAGTATGTATACACCTCACAGAAAATATCCAGGAGCTTGTGGTTTCATGTGCGGGGAGGAAAAATCAACACATTAGAATGGTTCTTCTCTTCTACCTGACTCTTTATACCAAAATTCTGTGAGTAAAGCTGGGGGGGGGGGGGTTGGGCTACAACATACCTACTCTGAGCAGAGCTCTAGTGAACAGAAAAGCAAGAGGTTTTGGTAAAATAGTGAAATGTCATCCCCTGCCACCCTCCCAAGCCAATCCCATTATCCAGAAGGGAAGAATCTCTTATTCTGGACATATATTCCCCAACTCTTTCATCTTTCCTCAGAGGGCAGGGTTTCTGGACCCTCTGTTTTTTTATGTAGTTCTTAGGCATTCTGACTTTCAGTTCAGTGCTTTATCCACAACCCAACAGCAGGAAGCATGCTGACTTTATCCACAAGAGTGACAGCAGGGAGGGAAGGAATACCACCTTTAAGACTGTGAAGTTATAATAAGAGGCAGCATTGAGGGCTGGATCCAAGGTGCAGCTGCTTGTCAAGTTCTTGAAGAAACGAGCACAGGTTGTACTTTTACTCTCCAGGAAACCTTAGAATGCAAAGAATTAAGGGAGTGATAAAAGAGAAAGCCTATTTTATTTTTATGAAAAGCAATTTTTAGAAAAAAAAAATTTTTTTTAAAGCAATTTCTGAGAAAACCTATTTTAAGTGGAATAAAAAGGTTGGCACTTCTGTTTTGGACTCACCTGCAGGATTGTTCTCGGCACAGAGCCCCCAAGCTCCAACTCCCGCAGGCTGCCTCAGCAAGCTGATTACAGACCACGTGGGGAAGTAAGTCAAAATGGGGTCCCCAGCCTGAACAAAGTACAGTAGAAATTCATTCACAGTAAGATTGGACTGAACTCCACCAGAAAAAAAAAGTAGAGATAAAAATTAACTCAAGGGCTTATGAAAGTGGATGATACTGTCTTCTAAAAGAGTTGACACCGTTGCAGGGGGGTACCTCAAGGATACCTGGTCAACTCTCAGCCATGAGGGAAAAACCACACCAAACAATCCCGTCCCTATCCCCAGGCTCACCCTGTAATGAGGTGGTGGTGACTGGGTTTGGAATGTTGAAGTGAAGGATCCACCTCCAAACTCTGTAGCCAGGGCCTCAAAGCGGGTTGCATTGACCTTTTGAAGCTTCTGGAAATAGTTTAATTTTGCTAAAATGTTTTTTAAAAGAAAAGGGGTTTAGATAAAAGAAAAATATTTATTTAGAAATACCTGGCACACCAAGTAACTGCCTTTAAAAAGTATTCTTTTTTAAAGATTTTATTTATTTTTTGACAGAGAGAAAGAGATCACAAGTAGACAGAGTCGGGCGGGGGCTGGGGGGAAGCAGGCTCCCCGCAGAGCAGAGAGCCCAATGTGGTGCTCAATCCCGGGACCGTGAGATCATGACCTGAGCTGAAGGCAGAGGCTTAACCCACTGAGCCACCCAGATGCCCCTAAAATGTATTCTTATTGGAGCATAATACATAGCAAAGTCTGTAAATGCACTATTCTTAAGTGTACAAAAGAATTTCTACAAATTGCTACACTCCTATTCCTACTACCCAGATTGTTATAGAAATTTCCCCACAAGACTCACAATCAATAATATTCCACTTTCAAAGATAACAGTTCTGATTTTTATCAACTTCTACTGCATTTATATTCTGTTAAAAGAACTACTGCTTTATTATTAAGATCTAAGGTAAGAATATGGTTGACAAATGCCAGGCAGTTCCAAGTCCCTGATACCAGGAATGTTATTAGCAATTTGTGATGAAAACAGGAGGTTCAATAATGCTCACATTTGCCCCATACCAAATAAGTCTCTAGTACAACAAAATAGTATTATTTCTGTCAGAACATGGCAAAGTTGAACATAACACTCAGTTTGTCCTCTCCTGTTTCTTCTAAACTCCAACTGACCAGTCTCAATAAGAATGCTTCCATCTCTCCAGTATATGAATTTGTTGATTCTCCCCTTTCACTTCATAATTTCTACATTTAGAATTTCAGACACTCCAAAGAGGTATAAGTCTATACTTTATATTATAACAATATAGAAATCTATTCAAGTTCCTGCAGCCATCTCCTTAGGGCTAACAGGGATGATTGGAATTAAAGTTCTATATGGGTTTTCTGATCCACAGCCAACAGGGCATAAGAAATTGCAAATGTTCACTAATAAGAGAGAAGGGGCAGGTGGAGAGGCAGAAGAGGGCAGATGATAGAAATTCAAAAGACAAAAGAAAAGTTTAAAAACAAAGGTCCAGACACAAAGCCAAATCTCAACAAATGCTAGGGAACAAGCATAGTCAACACAGTTCTACTCACAATCATTCACATGGACACAAAACTGCCTAATTCCACTCGAATCGATGAAAACTCTTGAAGGAAATGGGGAATTACTCCTGAAGATTAGGGAGTTGTCCACACACACCCAACTTGAAGACCTGAGCGGAAACAGGATGAAGAACAGATACATTTAGAAGCGGAGGGTTAGGTCCGAAAAGGTGCTGCATGGATGCCAGCCAATGCCTAAGAGAGGCCTCCGTGGGCAACCCAGGACAACACAAAGGTCGTATTCTATTGGACTGCCCTACGCTGGAGAATTCGAGGAGGAACTTCACTCCTGGGGTAAAAAACCAACATGATTCCACTTACAGAAATGCAAGTGGGATAAAAAAAAAAAAAAAAAAAAAAAAAAAAAATTAAAAATTAAAAAAAAAAGAAAAGAAAAGAAATGCAAGTGGGGGCTAAAGGCGGGAAAGAGAACTCTTCCTACTTCCAAATACGACCTATTTTAGGGTCCCAGTTTCCCCAGGATTCACCCGGCACACGGCAGCTCACCTCACGCTGCCTGGAAGGCAGAAGGAGAAAACTGTCCTGGGATGGAGTAGATAGCAGTCCTTGTCGCAGCAGCAATTTATGTCGCAGGTACCAGGAGTCAGGTCACAGGCACAGATCGGTAAGACTATGAAGATAAAGCGGAGCGAACGGGATGAGGACTCCCAAACTTCCAAGCGCGAATTCCCCTCTTCCAATAGCCCCACTCCCCACTTTGCGGCATTTCACTTTGTTCCCAGAATTTCAGATCCAAGTCAGTGGTTTCCATTCCCACATCTCCTCCTCTCACCTGGGAAGAGGTCTACGGTCCCATTCCCAGGTGCAGAGGGGGTCACTACCGTAGGGCCCACCGTAGAGATCCCAGGCACAGGCCAGGGAGTTTCAGAGCCCTCCGAGGAGGTCTGAAGGGTCCCGCCCGGCGACCCCGGCCTCACGTCCGAAGGGGTGGGCACAGCCCCAGACGGGGAGGATGAGGGCTGAGACCAGACGCCCTCGGGGACCAGCAGGAACAACACCTGCAGTAGTGCGAGCTGCGACGTGCACATGGGGCGAGACGCACAGGGGAAGTTAAGACCCCTCCCGCTTCCCAAGAGTTCAAAGGGGGCTTCAGCGGTCGCCTGGCGCGTCGCTAGAGGGTGGGAGGGAGGAGTCGCATCTCGTCTGACGTCATCCGCATGCATCTGCTTATTGGCTCAAGGCGATGGCCGAGAGCTCCTCAACCAATAGAAATCGGCGTTGTTACAGTTCTTTCCAGCGGCTTTTAGTGCGCGCCCTCCTCCTTAGGCCAGGCCTCGCACCGCCTCCGTTGCTTGGTAACGGCCAACTCGCGGAGGAGCCCTTGCCTCTTCTCTCCGCTAGGTGGCAGTAGAAGGCCAACGGAATGACAGGTCCGGCGGGGTGCAGCGCCGGCGTCAAGGCCCGCAGGACCGAGCTCTTCATCCACAGAGGGAAACCCCAGAGGCTGGAACCAGAATCTTTCCCACCACAGATTCTAAACAGGAGAAACTCTAAGGAAGGATAATGATCTCTGGGTGGAAAAGACACAAAAATTCATATACACATAAAAAAAAAGTTCCCTCTAAATATTGTATTTTTTTTGGGAAACAGAAAGATTAGGCTTCTTAAATTTTGATGAGAAATATTAAAAAAAATGTAAACCTCAAAAAAGCTGCAGTCAACTGTAGACTTCATGGTAGTTTTTAGAGAAAATACAGTAGGGGGTGAGAAATGGAGTGGGGGAAAATGTGAGAAGCTACGAAGAGAAAGAGTAGGAAAGGAGAGGTTTTGTAGGAGCTGAAGGGAAAATAAGACGCGGGAATGGAAATAGTCAAGGGATAGAGAAGACAACTTATATTTTTGCCATTAAAATTGCCACTTGCCGTAACTCTTTTCGGGAAGTTTGGGTCTTTCCCTGGAGAGGCGGCGTTTTCTTCTTATTCTCTAGCGCAGCACTGTCCAACAGAACTTCTGCCGCGTTGGAAATGTTCTCTGTCTTCCCTTTTCAGTTTGGCTGCCATGGCTATAGGGGGCTATTCGCGCCCTGGAAATGTGGCTCATGTGACTAACGAGCTGAATTTAAAAATTTTAGTTGATTCCCAAGTTAAATAACTACATGTGACTACAAGCTACCATATGGGGTACTACAACTCTGGATGATCAAAATTTTGCTCCCGCTAGACCCCGTGTTTTCCTCCGTCTGCACAGGTCTGACATCTGGATTATTTTAGTTGCTTGTTCACAGATATAAATTGAGATCTGGTTTACTTACCTAAAACCTAGCCAATACTGGGGTGTAGGGTAGCTCTATTTTCAACTTTTTGAGGAACCTCCATGCTGTTTTTCAGTTGCTGCACCAGCTTGCATCCCCACCAACAGTATAGGAGGGTTCCCCTTTCTCTGCATCCTCTCCAACATCTGTCATTTCCTGACTTGTTAATTTTAGCCATTCTGACTGGTGTGAGGTAGTATCTCATTGTGGTTTTGATTTGTATTTCCTTGATGCTGAGTGATGTTGAGCACTTTTTTATGTGTCTGTTGGCCATCTGGATGTCTTCTTTGCAGAAATATCTGCCCATTTCTTGATGGATTATTCCTACAAACATACAACAGCAATATAACAGCAATAACAGAAAGAGTATTTTTGCTCAATTATAACAAAAATGAGGGGGAAAGTAACTGTTCTTAAAAATTCATTAAGTGCAAAATCTATAAAGAACTTAGCACTTAACAAATTTTTAAAAATAGTTACTTGCCCCCTCATTTTTGTTATAGTTGAGCAAAAATACTCTTCTGTTGTTGCTGTTGTATGTTTGTAGGAATCTGTGATACAGAACTCTCAATTATCTTGGGATCTAATATTAAAATCTAAAAGATAATTTTGTTGAGGGAGAATGGAATTTATTCACACATGTCCTGCAAATATTAGTTTTAACATAGAAACAAGTCTTAAATTGAAATAGCTTAATATGACATCATTTCAGAAGCAGGTATTTCTAAATTAGATCATATGATACTAGCAGCTGTGTTTGGTATTAAAGAGTTCAGTATGTACTTAGAGATCAACTGAGATTGAATCAGGATGGCTAACTGAGAGCGAGTTCTAGCCACTAGCCTCTCCCAACTCCTCCTCTCTTTCCCAAATCTAAAAACTACAAAAACCTTACATGGGTACACAAACTCATGTGCATACGTTAATACTGAAAAACATGAAGGGGTGTTCTCAATGGACCAGGCTTTATGAGAATCCTTGAAAAACAGGAAGCAGATGGGATAGGATTGAAGGTAGACAGACAAAAGTTGCATAACAGAGGCTTACTGCAGAAATGCAAGGTGGTTCTTGGGGATGCTCTAGGTACACAGGAAAAAAAAACAACTATTGGCATCAGTAGGGCCCTTGGACAATGTGTGAGTTATTAATTAGAACGGTTCTAGGAAGAGACAGTCAGCCTCTCCACCTTACTCCCACTTGCACATGCAGTGGGTAGCAAAAGAACTTGCTCCTAAAGTGGGGAGGGGCAGTCCATGTCAGTACTTTTGCTGAAAAGCTGCAATGGCTTTTATGTGTGGGAGGAAGAGAGAGACTTCACATTTTGAAGACTGATACGAGCTCACCTTGGGAAGCTGCACATGCAGCATTCCTCCTTCAACACCCTCAAGGCAGAATGAAAAAGAGAACATCTACAAAAAATATAGGTTGTAAAGACATTATTACCTTCAACAGAGAATAGTAAGACCTGAACGTGACTGTTTTTTTTCTTTTTAAGATTTTACTTAAAATATTAAAATAAAAGACTTGTTTATTTGAGAGAGAGAGCATGAGCTGGGGGAGGGGTAGAGGGAGGAAGCAAGAGGGAGAAGACTCTCCACTGAGCAGTAGCTCGATGCTGGGCTTGATTCCAGTTACCTCAAGATCATGACCTGAGCTGAAGTCAGTCACTTAACCAACTGAGGCACCCAGGCCCCCCATTGAAACCTGAATTTGTAACAGTAATGAGGAAAGTCATAAAAAGTTGAGCAATGACTTAGAAAAAGCCACATTGTAATTCTATACCTAGCAAAAATATTCTTCAGATATGAGGATAAGATAAAAATGTGTTTAGAAAGCAAACATTGAGAAAGAAGATCACCACCACCAAATCCACACCAAGAATTGCTAAAGGGAGTTATGCAGGTTAAGGGAAAAATGATCCCACATGGAAGCTGAGAAATGTAAGAATATGAGCAATGAGAAAGATAAACACAAGGTCAATACATAAACTCAACTGTATTATAAATATCATCTAAAATGTTAGATGGTAAAGTTTATAATAACAAAATATTACATACCTAAGATCTCTGCATATCAAACTGTATATGATTTCTGAGAAGAATTAAGTAAAGCCTAAATAAATGGAGAGCTACATGCAATTAATGGCTAGGTAGATTTATGAATGACAACACGTCAGTTCTTTCCAAACTGATGTATAGATTCATTATAGTCCTAATAAGAATCTTGGCATTTTTTGGTAAAAATTGACAAGCTGATTTCAAATGTCATGTGAAATTGCAAAAGACCAGGAGTACCCAAGAGAATCTTGGAGAAGAACAAAGTTGGAGGGCCTGTTCCTACTATATATCACCTCTTATTATTAAGATAAAATAATTACTGGAAGAAAATGAATGGAGTGGAAAAGAATGGAGTCCAGAAACAGACCTAAACATATGTGGTCACTCGATCTATGACAAAAATGTGATACTACCATGCAGGGGGGGAAGGATGATCTGTCAGGAAGTTGTGCTGGGCCAACTGGATATTAATACAGACAACAGTGTATCTTGCTTCCTAGCTAGACATATCCAAACATTACTTTCGCATGGACTGTAGGTGGGTAAAACAATGAAGCTGCTACAAGATAACATGAGAGAATATTCTTTTGATCTCGGGGCAGGCAAATATTTATTAAACTGGACAGAAGAAAGGATTTTTTTTTAAGATTTTATTTATTTGACAGAGATCACAAGTAGGCAGAGAGGCAGGCAGAGAGAGAGGAGGAAGCAGGCTCCCCGCCGAGCAGAGAGCCCGATGCGGGGCTCGATTCCAGAACCCTGGGATCACGACCTGAGCTGAAGGCAGAGGCTTAACCCCTTGAGCCACCCAGGTGCCCCGAAAGGATGCTTTTAATTTAAGAGGGGTATCTACTTCTTCTCTTCTCTTTTCTTTTTCCTTTTCGACCTCATTTCATCCTTTGCAGACTGTCTACAGTCCCATCTTTTCTCCAGTCTGACTCTGTGCCTTTTACGCTAGGCAGAGGCTGCTACTTGCTGACCACTATCCATTCTTCCTTCTCTCTTAGGCACACAGAGTCTGTTTTTTTCTGAGCATCATGTAACCAACAGATGGTGTTTCTCAGCCTCCTTTGTAGCTAGGTGGGGCTATGCCTATAGTTCTGACCAATGAGATATACATTAAAGAACAGATGGGACTTTGGGGAAAATCTTTTGAGAAATGAAGGCTATTCCTCTTTCTCCCTCCTTTCTCCATCCTGCTGCTTAAATTCTGAGTGAGATGGCTGAAGCTCAAGATGTCCTCTTAGAACACTGAGAAGACATGTTAAACAGAGGTAAGCAGCAAAATGGAAGAAACTTGGATTTCTGACAGCCATGGAAACTTCAACCCTGCCTAGAACTTCTACCTCTGAACTTCCTTCATATGTAGGAGAAATAATTTTTATTAAAGACACCAGCTATTTTCACCACGCTGAAACTTGCCTTCCCTCCCCATTCTACTTGGATGCAAATAGACGTTGCTGGTTATGGCCACGGCACCCTTCCATTGCATGAATATACTGGAGCTTATTTAACCAACCCCTTATGGATGGCTAATTAAGTTCTTCCCAATTTTTTGTTATACATAAACTAGAGTTAACATCCTTATAGACATATTTTGCTGCCTATGTGGGTATTTCTATAGTATAAATAGCTAGAAATAGATTTATTCAGTGACACATTTAACATTTTAAGAAATACCACCAGACAGATGATACTAAATTACAGCCCCATCAGTAAAGGGCCTGTTACCCTCCCACCAACCCTGCATCGTTCAATAATTGTGTCACTCAGATAGACGTATTTTATCTTTCTTTGATTACTGGTAAAGAGGAACACCATTTCATGTTTATTGGTCATTTGCCCTTCCCATTGTGAATTGTGTTTGCCTATTTTTCTTTTTTAAATTATGAAATTATAAAGGACTACCATCTCATTGTACAAAACTTAAATGACACACAACTGTAAAAGCAAAGAGAGACACTTTTCTCCAATGTTTCTAGTCACATTCCGCCGCCCACAGTTTTATGTTCATCTACCTAGTCTTTTTTCATACATTTCCATACATACACATACAAATGCTGTTTTTATATAAATAGGATCATATATATGTACTGTTCCACAGCTTGCTTATTTTTTTTTTTAAGATTTTATTTATTTATTTATTTATTTATTTATTTAACAGAGAGAAATCACAAGTAGATGGAGAGGCAGGCAGAGAGAGACAGAGGGAAGCAGGCTCACCGCTGAGCAGAGCGCCCGATGCGGGACTCGATCCCAGCACCCTGAGATCATGACCTGAGCCGAAGGCAGCGGCTTAACCCACTGAGCCACCCAGGCGCCCCGATTGCTTTATTTTTAAATAGGATTCAGCACTACGAAAAACCCAATATTTAACTATCCCCTTATCTTTTCTCTTGCTATTACATTCCTGAAGCAAATATCTTTTTAATGTATTTGTGGGCATGTGTGTGAATTTCTTTGGACGGAGTTGTATAAGGTAGGTTGTTGGGTCAAAGGATATGCTTTCTGATAGACCCATCTTAGCTTTCCCAAAGGTCTGCATAACTTTCTACTTTTCCCAAGTGTATGGAAAGTGCTCATTTCCCCCTAAAAAAGAAAAAAAAAAAGAATCATTTTGTATTTCCCTGACAATGGTGAGGTTGAAGCTATTTTTATGTTTATTGGCCATCTATAGTTTTATCAGGATTGCTTGTTCGTGTCCTTTACCTACAAGAACTTTTCTATTGGGTTATGTGTGGATATATGTTGGTTTTTTGTTCAGCATCTCTTTCCCTAGCCCCTGGTAAGAGAATTCTTATTTATTGTGAGGCATCCATTCCCCGTGGCTTCGTGATGAGTGTATGACCAGGCCTGGCCTTCCTGAGTCCTGCAGCTCCTTAGCCACAGTGGTGAAAGAACAGGCATGTAATTCAAGGCAGGCTAAACAGAGCTTTCAATAGAACTTCTGTGGGGACTATTGGAGAGAAGCTTCTGCAGAGATCTCACGAACTAAGGACTGTGTAAGCCTGAATTTGTACCATGTGCTGTGTCTAAGGAGAAACTCAGAGGCTGGCAGAAAGCAATGAGAACTCAGTTCTGCTGTCGTTTTGGGGGCTCTAGATCCAGCTGTACCTTAAGCCCGACCTGCTTCTAGACACCAAAGTTTTGGGATCCAATAAAGCCCCTTTATTGTTTAAGATAATTGAATTGTGTTCCTGTTCTGGTTAATATAGGTTATTTGTATTTTCTTACTGGTTTCTAGAAAAGTTTGTGATTTTTAAATTCTAGACTTACACTTTATGCACTATATTGGTTAATAAAATTAGCACGGCCTTCCAAAGAAAATAAAAATAAAAAAGACACCAGCTATTTAAATCACAACATATTTTAGGGGTGCCTGGGTAGCTCAATGGGTTAAACCTCTGGCTTTGGCTCAGATCATGATCTCAGGGTCCTGGGATGGAGCCCAGCATTGGGCTCTCTGCTCATCAGAGAGCCTGCTTCGCCCTCCTCTCTCTGCCTGCCTCTCTGCCTACCTGTGATCTCTGTCTGTCAAATAAATAAATAAAATCTTAAAAAAAAATCACAACATATTTTAGTAATTTACTTAAACTTACATACTAATTAGAACTCTTTTTTTCTAAAGGTTTTATTTATTTATTTGAAACAGAGAGAGAGATCACAAGTAGGCAGAGAGGCTGGGAGAAAGGGAGGGGAAAGCAGGCTCCCTGCTGAGCAGAGAGCCCTATGCTGGGCTCCTTCCCAAGACCCTGAGATCATGACCTGAGCCAAAGGCAGAGCCTTAACCGACTGAGCCACCCAGGTGCCCCCTAATTAGAACTCTTAAAGACCAGGGTTACTTTATTTATTTATTTATTTAATTTTAAAGATTTTATTTATTCATTGGAGAGAGAGAGAGATAGAGCACAAGCAGGGGGAGTGGCAGACTCCCCACTTCGCAGGAAGCCTCATGTGGGGTTCATCCCATGACCCAGGGTACCATCCCAGGACTCAGAGATCATGACCTGAGTTGAAGGCAGAGGTTTAACCATCTGAGCCACCCAGGCTCCCCCACATGATTACTTTAAATATAGTTGGAAAAGGGGCATCTGGGTGGCTCAGTTGGTTAAGTGGCTGACTCTTGATTTAGGCTCATGTCGAGATCTTGGGGTCCTGGGATTGGGCCCCGTGCAAGGCTCTGCACTCAGCAGGGAATCTGCTTCAGGATTCTCTCTTACCCTCTGCCCCTCCCCACTGCACTCCCTCTCTCTTTCTAAAATAAATAAGTAAATCTTAAAAAAAAGAAAAAGAAAAAGGTGTGCCTGGGTGGCTCAGTGGGTTAAAACCTCTGCCTTCAGCTGGGGTCATGGCCCCAGGGTCCTGGGATGGAGCCCCACATTGGGCTCTCTGCTAAGCAGGGAACCTGCTTCCTCCTCTCTGCCTCTCTGCCTACTTGTGATCTCGCTGTCAAAAAAAAAAAAAATTTCTTAAAAAAAAAAAGAAAGAAAAAGCCATACAGTGCACTGTACTCTGTTGGCTGAAGCAGTTATAAGTCCACCCAGAGAATATATGGATCCCCTATCTCTCTAGGGGAAATACATTAAAAAAATTTGAGGCTAACTTTTACCACTGCCACAAAAAATATTTTATACAAAATTTAAGTAAATGTAAAAATCTTTGAAATTCAGTGTCTTCAAGAAATTATTTTTTTCTAATATAGTAAAAATTACCTGCCAAATTTAAAGGCAAGGCAAAGCATAAATAATACTGAATCTCAAAATTTATATTTATTTAAATGAAGTTGAAAATCTTAACTCAAGTTTAAAAAACTCAGTTAGGTCTTGTTAAATATTGTTATAAACATGAAACTCTATAATTGTAGCTGCCAACGAGAAGAATAGGAGCTGTGTGTCATATATGTTATATCCAGACTGCCATGCGTACAAACTTAGGATGTAATTGTTTAATATCACAAATTGTTCCTCAGTTGCCACGTGTAACTGTTGTAAAAACTGTGTGAAATTTTGAGTAGTGGATATAAGGAGTTCAAGAAAATGAACACTTTGCTCTATTAGAAAATACTTCACCATTCGAAACCTCTATTGCAGTCATTTTATTTGAGAAGAAAGATATGATGATTTAATTTTTTTTCCTACTTATTTCTCCAACTCAAATTCTCCCCCATTCTGAAACAAGACCCATCTCTGATATCAGCAGTGCCTCAGTCTTCAAGTCTTCATTTGGACACGGTCTTCTCTTCTTCAGGGACACAGCGTAAGAGATACAGCAGAACTTTTCTTCTGGGGCCTGAACTGTGTGAATCACAGCAGCAGATGGGGAACATTGTGAGTTGTCCAGTGCCATCCCTGAGCACTTGTCTCCTCAGGGACAGAGTATCTGTGTGATTTTCACTAAATTCATCATTTTGGGTTTCTGGTTTATGGGTCCCTGTAAGATGTAGGAATAAGAAATAATAACCCCTTATCTGGGTTAGAAGGTGGAGCCACCTCTCTGGAGCATGACCTTTTAAATTTTGTCTGTTTGGTCACTCTCACTGTTAGCTCTAGTTCAGAGTTTATAATCCAGGAAGCTTCCAAGAACATGAAATTCCTTCCATTCCTTTCCACAGTAAATTATGGCCCAGTTCAGGTTCAGAAGTTGAGGGGCTGTCAATTTTTTCCCTGTAGTGCTTAGTCCAACAAATGCAGTCCAATGGTGAGATTTGTCTGGGTAAAACATGGAGGAGCTCCAGCATCTGGAAATGTGATCACACTTGTACTCACAATGTTTCCTGACCTTTAGATTTGAGTGATAGTTTTGGTTCATCGAATTTTCTTAGTTATTTAAAGGGGGAAAGGAGGCTTGTTTAACCAAGAGGAACCCTTATATCAATGAGCTTAGACAACCTCCAAAAGATGAGGTCTCCATTTACATTTATTTTCTAGAAATTTCCTCTCCATATCTGAGAATTGTAGTCAGAATTCAGTCTAGAGATGATTCAAGATACCTACCTCCTATTGGAAATTGCTTAGAAATATCCTCTGATTCACTGTATGCAATTTGTACTTCATAATCATAATTATTTTAATTAATACCCATTTCTTTGTGGAAAGATACTTTCACTAGTCAATCAGCCATAAGGACTCAAAATGTGTTGTGGGGAGAATGAAATCTCTTTACCTCCTCTTTCACTGTATATTGGTCGAATCGATACTTATATTCAATATCAATCTTTATTTATTTGTTTGTTTTTTAGAGGGGTGGAGGGGCAGAGGTTGGAGGTCCGTTCCAGCATGGAGCCTGATGCGGGGTTGATCTCACAACACTGAGATCATGACCAGAGCTGAAATCAAGAGTCAGATACTTGACTGATTGAGTCACCCAGGTGCCCCTCAATATCAATATTTATAATTCATTTAAATGCAGGGATTTCCTTCTATTTTAAATCTAGAATCTATTGTTACTTTTCTCATGGCTATTTACAACTAATTGTGGAATACAATAACTTGCCCCCACTCATAGTTAAGGAAATAAAAGATATTAGCTGGCACCTGGTAGACATATTTTTATTTTGATTGAATCTCTCCTAGCACTGATGACAGCAAAACTCTCCAAGGCTTGATATATATGGGAAACCATTTTAGATTTCTTTCTAAGTCAATATGAATGCACATAAATTTTGTTTAAATCAAAAGCCTGACTTAATGGCCCACCAAGCATACATTGTATACCTGCTTTGTAAATGAATAGCCTAAAGGAAAACTGTCTTGTCCTTAAGATATTGATCAACACTCCTACCCTCTGCATTCCTTTTTAAAACTCATGATTTCTACGTGTATGTTAACCTGTAATCTTTTGAGCTTTTACAAGTTGTTCATACAAGAATTCAGTAAAGTGATAAGATATAAAATCAATGCACAGAAATCAGTTGCATTTCTATATATGAAAAACAACACAGAAGAGAAATTAAGGAGTCTATCCCATTTACAATTGCACCCAAAACCATAGGATACCTAGGAATAAACCTAACCAAAGAGGCAAAGAATCTATACTCAGAAAACTACAAAGTACTCATGAAAAGAAATCAAGGAAGACACAAAGAAATGGAAGAACGTTCTGTGCTCATGGACTGCAAGAAAAAATATTGTTAAAGTGTCAATGCTACCTAGAGCAATCTACACTTTCAATGTAATCCCTATCAAAATACCATCATCTTTTTCAAAAACTGGGACAAATCATCCTAAAATTTGTATGGACCAGAAAGGACCCCAAATAGCCACAGGCTATTTCTTGAAAAAGAAAACCAAAGCTGGCTGCACAATTCTGGACTTCAAGCTCAATTACAAAGCTGTGGTCATTAAGACAGTATGGTACTGATGAAAAAAATAGACACATAGACCAATGGAACAGAATAGAGAGCCCAGAAATGAACCCTCAGCTCTATGGTCAACTAATATTTGACAAAGCAAGAAAGAATATCCAATGGAAAGAAGACAGTGTCTTCAACAAATGGTTTTGGGAATATTGGACAGCCACAAGCAGAGAATGAAACTGGACCATTTACTTATACTACACACAAAAATAAACTCAAAATGGATGAAAGACCTAAATGTGAGACAGGAATCCATCAAAATCCTTGAGGAGAACACAGGCAGCAACCTCTTTCACTTCAGCCACAGCAACCTCTTGCTAGACACATCTCCAAAGACAAGGGAAACAAAGGAAAAAATAAAATATTGGGACTTCATCAAGATAAAAAGCTTTTGCACAACAGAGGAAGCAGTCAACAAACCAAAAGACAACCGACAGAATGGGAGAAGATATTTGCCAATGACATATCAGATAAAGGGCTAGTATCCAAAATCTATAAAGAAATGATCAAACTCAATACCCAAAGAACAAATAACCCAATCAAGAAATGGGCGGAAGATGCAAACAGACATATCTCCAAAGAAGGCATCCAAATGGCCAACAGACACATGAAAAAGTGCTCAACATCACTTGGCATCAGGAAAATACAAATCAAAACCACAAAGAGGCACTACCACACACCAGTCAGAATGGCTAAAATTAACAAGTCAGGAAATGACAGATGTTGGAGAGGATACGGAGAAAGGGGAACCCTCCTACACTGTTGATGGGAATGTAAGCTCGTGCAGCCACTCTGGAAAACAGCATGGAGGTTCCTCAAAAAGTTGAAAATAGAGCTACCCTACGACCCAGCAATTGCACTACTGAGTATTTAGCCTAAATATACAAATGTAGTGATCTGAGGGGGCATGTGCACCCGAATGTTTACAGCAGCAATGTCCACAATAGCCAAACTATGGAAAGAGCCTAGATGTCCATAAAGATAAAGATAAAGAAAATGTGGTATATTTTTATACAATGGAATATTATCTAGCCGTCAGAAATTGAAATCTTGCCATTTACAATGACATAGATGGAACTAGAGGATATTTATTATGCTAAGCAAAATAAGTCAATCAGAGAAAGACAATTATCATATGATCTCACTGATGGGTGGAATTTAAGAAACAAGGCAGAGGATCATAGGGGAAGAGAGGAAAAATGAAACACAATGAAACCAGAGAGGGAGACAAACCATAAGAGATCTTAATCATAGGAAACAAACTGAGGGTTGCTGGAGGGGAGGGAGGTGGGGACAGGGGGTAGTTGGGTGATGGACATTGGGGCAGGTATGTGTTGTGATGAGTGATGGGTATATTGGTTAGGCCGATGCATCACAGACCTGTACCCATGAAACAAATAATACATTATATGTTAATTAAAGAAAAAAGAAAAGAAAAGAAAACCAGTTGCAAATTCAAAAAACCCCCAAAAAACAAAATGAAACAAAAAACTAAGTTGTAATTAAAAACCTAAGTCTGCAAAAACTATTCATTCTCCAGAGCACTTTCTTTCCTATGAAGAATGTGTTCCCTGGGCATCTATCCTAACTTAAATAAAATTCTCTTTTTTTCTTTTAGACATTCTAAAAGGTTTGTTCATTTTGTGTTGACAGCAGCACCCTAAAAATAACACCAAAATAACATTATCTATCTATTTGATTACTCTTAGCAGTCAGATGCCACAACCCAAACAAATTTAAAATTTCCATATTGGGGTGACAGTTGTAAATTTATCATAGAATTCACAAAAACATTATGTGTAAATTAAATGATCTGAGTATCCATTCCACAACCCCCCGCCCCCCCCCTTTTTTTTTAATCCTAATGTAAGTTTATTGTTGTTTAGGTATTACAAACCAGAGCAATCTTTGGCAGGTTTAGGAATATAAAAATAGTAGTTTACTAAGACAATATAATCACTGAATATATTTAATTTTATTTGAATTCCCAGTTCTTCTCCAGTATTCCTCTCTTCCTCTCCCCCTCCCCTTTCTTTCTTTCTAAATACATATTTTAAATGGAGTTCTACCAATTGTATTTCAGAGAAACACAAATATACGGACAATGAAAATTACCTATGTGGAAAACGGTTTGTCATATCCGAGGGAGTTTTAAGAATTCATTTCCTTTAGCTTCTCTGGGAGGAGGGTCTATGCAAAACTTTGCTGTGAGTAGTCAGTCAGCCTTGAGCTGTTAGGCTTCTCACCAGAGTTCAGGAGGGCAATATCTGTTTCCTCAAGATGGTGTGATAATGGGGTATTACAAAGTTCCTGGTGTGAAGCAAAGAGATAAGAGTCAGAAAGTTCATTAAAAAGAGTAGATTTTGCTTTAAGGAAAAGGGCAAAGCCTTTTCCTTCCCTATATTTTAAAATCTTCTGGCTCCCACCCGCACAAAGACCTGAAACAATAGAGTCAACAGTAAGAATGACACCTCTATGTTAATTCTTATAAAATATCTTCTTTTGTTTCCTTAATGAAACACTTGTCTCCATCTTCCTCTACCTTCTCCCTTGGGTAAGAATTGACTAATGCATTTTCTCAGTGGTGTACATTTCAAAACAAATCATCTCCTCTGCCCCAGAGTTCCTTTTGTTAAAAACTTTAGGCTGGCCAAATGGACTACACTGCTATATTTTGGAATCTTAAGACAGTAACAATGTGATAACCCTTAAGGAAATATTGTCTTAAATCAGGGTTAGGGATATTCTAATTCCTGATTTGTAACAAGGCAGAATCTCTGAAATCCCAATTTAGGAATAATAACTATAACTTTATTAATTCCTTGGATCTGGTGATTTCATGTAGAAGATGTTCTGCCCAGTGTTCCTCACTATAACTGTTCCTGACTATAACTTAGGGGTATCCTGTCATTAGGCTTATGCTCTACATTAGAAGGGAAGTGAAAAGAGAAAGGACAAAGTATCGTGATCTTGGGCATAATTACTGGATCATCAGAAATGTTGAACAATATAAGGATAAAAGAGGAAGTGGTTAAAAGAGTAAAGCCCACTGTCAAAAGTAAAAGGAAATAACTAGGAAAAGAAATGACTCTTTGTTAGAAACTGATATGTAATTAATTGAATATAGTTTTTTGGGTGAGGGATTAGTGGTAAGAAAATACTTATTTATAAATACATACTACTTATTTATGCTAAAAAAATTGTGGTAGCAGATAGTTGTGTAAATGTCTTCCTAACTGAAAAAACACAGTGAGAGAAAATAGTGGCCTTTCCTTCCTGAATGAGTTTAGAAGTGGCAGCACTTGTCATCCGTCTGGAGCAGTAGTACGGGCATACTAACACCTCACATTCATAATCACAATAACCTTTGTAATTACAGAGCATTCACATTCTTTAGATTTGTATAATAGCTTCGTTAGATCGTTAGATCAATGATCTGACAAGGAACCCTCTGAACTAAATGACTTGTTTAAAGTGGCATCATTCCTAATTCTTAGACTGAAATCTCTTTCTCATTTAGGTGTGCTGGAGCTCATTTCTGCTGCTTGAGCTCACAGAGATGTTTTCCAAGGACCTTTCTAGTGACAAGGTCTTTTCTTTGGTTTTAGCAAATATACAAATGTATCACAGTATTTTAATTTTTGTATTTTTATAGTGCTCTTACAGTCAAATAGTGTAAATTTTTTTTTATAGTCAAACAGTGCTTTGAAGTATAGAAATTTGGAAACCATGGAAGGCAGATGTCCTGAACATGTATGGCCCCGCAGATCTGCTCATTCTGCTCCTCCCTGCTCCGTGTCCTGAGAGCAGACTGTGTCACTTGGGTTCTGGTTAGGTTCAGCAGGAGATGGGAGAGTGGGGAGAGCAAGACTGGGTATTTATCCCTCGGCTTCTTTCCCTGCCGGGCCAGATTGGCAGTAACTATCCTCTTTAACCCGGGGTATAACAGACCCTGTGGACACCCCACCCGTGTACCTTCAGTCCTCACCACTCCTTACACATGATGGTGGCTTTTTCCTATATAAACACGTGCCATTCTCTGCCTGAGGCCTTTTCGTGTCATGGGAGCAGGCCCAGCCCATGCACAGGGCAGGCAGGTCAGTGGTGTGAGATGGTTGATCCCCAAGAAGCAGCTCTTAACCAAGGATGTTCGGGAATTGGTGGATAAGCCCTGCAGCTTCCTCTCCCCTAGGTCCGGGCAACTCTGAGCCGTGTTCTTTATTGCCTCCCAGGGGTTCCTATCAAGACTGAGCCCCAACTGTACTCAGTGATGATCTACTGATCAGTGTACCTGTATTGGCCTCTTTCCCTGTCCTGTCTCACTTACCCAGCCCCTTCTAGTTCCTTCTGGGACTGCCTCCTAAATGAGCTCCTTGTGGTGGAATCTTAGCTTCAAGGCCGGTTTCTGGGTGACCCCAACCCAATAAAGAAGCCACAGTTCTTGTCAGGCAGCTGTCTCCTACAACCACAGCTTACTTTGTGGGTTTCAAGGACCTCTTCCTTCCTCTCCTTGCCGCTTCAGGCCAGCCTTAGTCAGGGGACACCCATTGTTACTAGCCCTAAGGTGATTCACCATCCTTCATACACACAGCTGCAAGCCAGGCTGGGCACCATAGTCTTTATGATAGGCAGCTAAACAATAGGTATTCTTTCTGTGAAGAAGAAAATTAGAATAAGAGGAGTGAACATTCAGCGGCCTGTCACAGAGGCACACTTCAAATTCTAACACTTTTTGAGGCCTATTGTGTGAGAAAATGAAATGATGGAAAGCAACACTTATTAAGCCAGCAATGATTACAATGCCATGGCCACCATAATGTCAATAAATCGTCATGGTTACGTATAGTCTGCTCTTCAGGATGATTGCTGTTTGAGAAGATCTGGTTCTGCTTTGGCTGTGCTCTTCCTCTTGGAGGCAAAAGTCTTGCAATATCTCTGTGTTACTGACCTGATAATGTGCTTACCTAGTACTCCCAGTTATAGCAAAGCTGTTCCCACCCCCAGCCGTCCGATGTGCTTAGTTTCATATGTCAGGCATTGCTGTGACAGTATTTATACTCAGCCGTGGCAAAAACAAATTTCTTTACATGTCAGAAAAATGTGAGGGCTTTGACTTCTTGAGCATAGTGAGTGAAAATCCCCATGTTTGGTATTTTAGAGGAATGAAATGAGTAATAAACAGTCCCTTCCCTCCAGAACTCTAATAGTAATGGAAGGTGGGCAGAAGACTGCAGGGAAATTTGGGGTGGGAAGCAATGTTCATCAGTGTAAGTGGCGGGATACTTTGTTAAGATGTTAATTATAGCAGGTCCCCCTCCCCCACAAAAAAGATGTTAATTATAGCAGGTTCCCAATCTTGCCTTAGCTTGCAGAAATTCCCCAAGGTGCTCTGAAGCATAGGGTAATGAGGAAGAAATAAAGGGGTATCTTTGAGGGCCAGAAAAGAGAACAGAAATTCTGGAGCACTGGGAAGGGGATGGAGGGGTGGGGGGGCATGGATAGGAGGGACCCCTGCTTGTTCTGTGTCCTGGTGGGTGAGACCTCAGAAGGGTGGTTGTGTGGTGCCTTGGGGAGGCTCCCCTCTAGTACCAGAGCTTCTAGTGGAGGCAAAGAAAGCCCCCTTTTAGCCCTATCCCATTTAGGCTTAGCATTGGAACAGAAAGCCTGTCACATTTCAGTTTGGGCAGTGAAATATCATGAGTGATTAAGGCAGGTGGGAGATTAGAAGTCCTGCCCCGATTTTCTGATACAGGCGCTTCTCCCAAATTCTGGTGTAAACCACAATTATGATTGTGATGGACTTTCCTGCCAGTTCAGAGGGAGCTAATATTGGCCTTAAACTGATACAAAGAAAATAAAGGTAGGTGTCCAAATATTTTTCTTAAGTGTCATGGCCCAAGATTGAATCTCTTTCATGCATAAATGAGACAAAAGAAGAATATGACAAGGTTTCTGCAGGAGCCTAAGCAATGTAACACAGCTAGAATAAATCACGGCATATTACTAGCTATTTGGGAGCACGGCTGTCTCTTTTTCAGTTTTTTTTTCCAGGCTAGGGAAGTTAAATAGAGGAGGGGGAACTAATTATTTTCCTCCCTGTTTCTGTTCTAGCTTGTTCCCGTTTCATAACACAAAGCATAATAATCAATAATGGTACGTGTGGTAAAAATGTATGTATTAGTCAAGTATTAATGAAGTATTTTCTGGTAAGTTCTTCTTCTTTCCCCTAATAATATGTACCCTTTGAGCCTATTCTGTAAAATCTCTGTTATTCATCCTCTGGTTTATAGAAGCAGAAGAAATTAGTTCGTGAGGCATTATGGCACTCGGAGTACGGATGCTTTCGCTCCCCATCCCTTCCTCCCACAGACACCTTTCTTAACTGGCAGCTTTCTCTTTGTCGTTCCAGAGGCTTCAGAGCAGAGACCTCTATGCAATTTCTGTTTTTCCTCAAGAAATTATGGCGAACAGTCGAGTGGGTAGGCTTAGAGATATTTTCTATATATAGTCTGTATATCCTTGATTGTAAAACACTTGATAAAAACAGATTTTTAGGTTTTGAAATTCAGAATGTGTCTTGCAATCAATGTCAAAAGCAATCTGTTTCCGGGCAAAACTGTGAGTTAGGTGTTTGTCGTTGTGCACGAGCATGTTTCTTCGTGTTGTGTGGAAGCTATCTTTTCGTCTGATTGCCAACTCAGATGAGTTATTGATAATGGTACTTAATGCAGCTGAATTTTGTTTTTACATTTTATTTTACCTGATTAAATAATTTTTACTCTTTACCACAGTTATTCACTTTTTTTTTTTTTTTTTTTCATTTTATCTTTTCACTCATCTCCCTCCGCCCACCCTTAGCCTCTGGCAACCACCAATCTCTTCTCTGTATTTATGGGTTTGGGTTTTTGTTTTATTTTAGATTCCACTGCAAGAGAGATCATACAGTATTTGTTTTTCTCTAACATTTCATTTAGCATAATGCCCTCAAGTTCTGTCCATGTTGTTACAAGTGGCAATATCTCATTCCTTTTTTTTATAGCTGAATAATATTCCATTATCTTCTTTATTCATTCGTCCATTGATGGATACTTAAGTTGCTTTCATATCTTGGCTATTTTAAAGAGTGGTGCAATGAACATGGGGTTGCAGATATCCTTTTGAGGATATCTTCAAATAAATGCCTAAATTGCTGGTTCATATGGTAGTTATATTTTTTTATTTTTTGAGTAATTTCTCTGTTTTCCATGGTGGCTATATCAGTTTACATTCCCACCAACGGCATGAACAAGGGTTCCCTTTTCTCCATACCTTTTCCAAAACTTGCCATTTCTTTCTTTCTTTCTTTTTTTTTTTTTTTAAGATTTATTTATTTATTTGACAGACAGAAATCACAAGGAGGCAGATAGGCAGAGAGAGAGGAGAAAGTAGGCTCCCCACTGAGTAGAGAGCCCAGGATCCTGGGATCATGACCTGAGCCAAAGGCAGAGGCTTTAACCCACTGAGCCACCCAGGCATCCCAAAACTTGCCATTTCTTAACGTGTTTGATAAGAGCCATTCAAACAGGCATAAGGTGATGTCTCACTGTGGTTTTGATTTGCATTTCCTTGGTGATTAAAAGATGCTCTTTTCATGTACCTGTTGTCCATTTGTATATCTTCTTGGGGGAAAAGGTCTATTCAGATCCTTTACCATTTTAAAACCACATTGTTTTTTGCTGTTGAGTTGTATGAGTTCTTTGTGTATTTTGGATATCAGCCCCCTATCAGAGATATGATTTGCAAATATTTTCTCTCATTTGATAGGTTGCCTTTTCATTTTGTTGATGGTTTCCTTTGCTATGCAGAAGGTTTTTTGTTGCTGTTGTCCCACTTGTTTCTTTTTGGTTTTGTTGCCTTTGCTTTTGGTGGCACATTAAAAAAATCATCACCAAGGCCCATGTCACGGAACTTACTGCCTATGTTTTCTTCTAGGATTCCTATGGTTTCAGGTCTTACATTCAAGTCTTTCACCCATTTTGAGTTAAGTGTTGTCTATGTTGGAAGAGAATGGTTGAATATCATTCTTTTGCATGTAGCTGTCCAATTTCACCATCAATTTCAGGTGAATTTCCCTTTAATTCTAGATTCCCAGTTGGCTTTTAAAGATGGTAATTCAGCAAACCTAAACTTATTTTCTTTTTTAAATGTGGAAGATTGCCCGTTATATATCCAACCATGAATTTGAAAAGGGGGATTGTCACATGCTTTGGACTGGTTCAGGAAACTTTTAGAGTTGGGAGAGATTTGTGTGCCCAGTTCATGAGCTGAGTTATACTGGGAATGATACATCTGCTAACGTGTTCTAGCTAACCTTTTCCCTAAAGCTTTTATGGAAATGCTTAATATTTAGTGGATGTAATATATAAATGTGCAAAGAAGAGTCAGTAAATGAATGCACAGGTGATGCTCATTGGAAGTAAAATGTGCATGAACTGATCAGCAGCCTCACAGGGAAAGGAAAGCTGCTATTTTGCATCAGGCCCTGGATTCTGTATGTGAGCATGATGATCTCATGATTAGAATTTTTTCTGGAAATTTCTGTGCCTGCCTGGGTTTCCAAATGCCAACGGCTCAGGTGAGACTACACCCCAACCTTTCTCAAGATGGGGGTGGTATCTGTTATGAATGAGCTAGGGGAGAGTAGGCAAACCCAGGGTCCTGGCACGGGTGAGTACTGGGACTGAGCTTCCAGGGTTGGGTTCATTTTGCTGGATCAGACCAGGGGTCACTGTCTGGAGGCTAAGATAATGTCATTTTCCTGCACCAAAACGGATGCGTCAGTCAGTTGTTTGGGAACCAAGAAGTATCTTGTGACCGGAGTTGTGAAAGACCGGTTTGGGCTAGGAATGCATAACATACTGGTGACTGCAGGAAGACTTACTTCTTCTCACCTCAGACTCTCACCATAAATAGGCTGGACTTAATCAAAACAACCTCTTGGCTATTTTGAATGGCTAGCCAAAAGAATAAGATGTAAAAAGGGTCTGATTTCTATTTAATGTTTTCAAAGGCAAATTGAGAGAGATTAGAATAGCCACTCAGAATCAGCTATTTATTAAACATATATGCAAAACACTGTACTAGGTGCTATGGGATATGAAAGGACATGAATGGGGAGGAAAGAAAAATAATTTGCCATCAGACTCAAGAATTTGAAGTTAATTCTAGGCTATATAGACAAGAGGTATTACACAAGAAAAGAAGCCAGCAATGCAAGGCATTAAGCAAATGCCAAGTAACTTGGCATTTGAGAGAAGGGAATTATGCTCTCAGAATTTGGAGGAGGGAGGCTCAGCTGGAAGACTAAAGGTTTAAGATTTGAACTAGACCGTGAAGATGAGCTGGGAGAACCAGCTAGGCTAAGTAGGCTAAGTCAGTCTGAAAATCTCCATTATTTTTTCCTGCTCTCCTATTTATTCAGGTTCTGCTGGCCCCCAGTGGATGAGGGATCTAAAGTAAAGGAGAGCAGGATGCCTGACTTTGGGCTGGGCCTGTTCCCATGTTTGTCACCGCTGGCTGATCTCTGCAAAGGCGGAGGCAACATGTGAGCTTCCTGCTATGGACTGGCCTGGTATTGTGGGCTATTATTGTCTTCAAAAACTGGGTGTGTGAGCCATGCTGTGAAGGTCTTGAGCATTAAATTCTAGAGGCGTTGCGTTCTTTAAAAATTTCCCCTGCCCTCTAGGACCAGTAACGTTTAGAATTCAAAGACAGAGACTTACACCCTTTGGAATCTTGATTGCCTAGCAAGTACAATCAGGGGCACTTAGAGTTGGAAAGTATGGTAAATTTTTCTTAGCTCCAACTTTTCTCCTTCTCAGAGCTACTTTAAGTTCTCTGGCAGTGTTCCCATTTAAGGGTGGCCCTCTGGAGAAACGTAGGCACTTTCCTTCCTTTTATTATTATTATTTTTTTCAAATCTGGACTCAGCCGTCGCTACTCCTTCCTGCCCTCCCCTGGTCCCAGAGTTTCTGACTTCTCCCTTGAGACACTTATTTGGAAACTTTCTGAGCCAGTGAAGAATCAACTTAGAGGCTTTTTTACTTTAGGGCCAATGGGAATATTGGGTGTCATGGATAGAAAGATTTGAGTGCTACAATTATCACACTGAGTCTATATAACAAGGCTATTTCCATGTCTTGGCACGCAGCCTGAGTTAACTTTGCTTTGCTGGATGTAGATACAACTAATTTTGTTTGAACAAGAGATCACGTGTGACAAATGCTTTTGCAAAACCATGTCTGTTCAGGAGTTACTTTAATACATATGTGCCTCAGCAAAGCGTTTTTGTACAACAGCTGGGTTTTTAAACACCCTTACCCTGTTTAACTTAACATTTTAAAAAAAGAACTTTTTATTTTAGGGTATTTTTTGATTTACAGTGAAGTTGTGAAGATAATATAGAAAGTTGCCTTATACTTTATACCCAGTTCCATGTTATTAACATCTTCAATTAGTGTGGTACATTTGTTAAAATCAAAGAACCAGTATTGATACATTATTACTAAAGTTCATACTTTACTTGGATTTCCTTAGTTTTTATACAAGGTCCTTTTCTGTTCTGGGATCTCATATTTCATTCAATCCTCATGTCTTCTTAGGCTCCTCTTTGTTGTGGTATTTTCTCAGACTTTCCTTGTTTTTGATGACCTTGACAGTCTTGAAAATAGTGGTCAGATATTTTGTAGAATGTTCCTCAATAGGGATTTTCCTGATGCCTTTCTCGTAATTATACCAGCCTAATACTGTTTTACCACAGAGGCGAAGTGCCATTTCGAACACATCATACCAAGGACATAAATTATCATCAGCATGACTTATTGCTGTTGATATTCTCTTGGTCACCTGGCCGAGGTAGTGTTTGTCAGGTTTCTCCACTGTGAAGTCACTCTTTCTTCTTCCCTTCCCACAGTCCTTACTTTGGAAGGTAGTAACTATGTGTAGCCTCTGCTTATGGAGTGTTAGCCTCTACCTCCTAGAAGGCAGATAAATTATTTGGATTTCTTTTTGTCAGGGGGGTCTGTCTATTCTCCTTCATTTATTTATTCAATAATTTATATCAGTATAAACTCATGGGTATTTATTTTATACCTTGGGTTCCAGTTGAATGCCATTTTATTTTGCTGCTCACAATCTTCCGGTTTTGGCTATTGGCTCCTGCGTCAGTTTGAGCTCCATCACTGTGTCGGCTTTTGATCACTCCCTTACCTTCTGGCACTCGGAGATACTCCAGGCTTGTATTGTATATGTCCTGCCCCATTCCTAGAATCAGCCATTTCTCCAGGGAGTTCTGGTTCCTTTTATTGGAGAATGATTTACTTTATTTTTTGTCTTTTTAAAGATTTTATTTATTTGACAGAGAGATATAGCAAGAGAGGGAACACAGCAGGAGGAGTGGGAGAGGAAGAAGCAAGCTTTCCGCTGAGCAGGGAGCCCGATGCACAACTCGAACCCAGGATACTGGGATCATGATCTGAGCCGAAGTCAGACCCTTGACAACTGAGCCACCCAGGCTCACGGGAAGAATGGTTTTAGAACAGAAACTTTGTCACAATCTACATTCCATTCTGGGATTCTTAACTTTCTGAATGATTTGTTTTCCTAATTTCTATACATGAAGCTTCATTCTTTGTCCTCTAAAGTTTTATCAGTTCTGACAAATGCATATTGTCATGTATCTACCACTACATATCATCCCGAGTAGTTTCACCACCCTAAAAATCCCACTTCATGTATTCAACCCTCTCCCCATCCCCAGTAAATCTTTGGCAACCACTAGTCTATTTACCATCTCTATTTAGATGTAATGTTTAAAAAATATTTATTTTAAAAAAATTTTAAGTTGGAACCTTTATAAACTATTAGACTTTCATAGATAAGGAGTACTTTTTTGGAATGAACATCTTTGACCTAAAAGACGTTATCATACATGATTTGGTTATCATACCTGATTTGGGGGGCTGCCTCTTAAAGTAGCCATAAAATCTTATCATTGTAATAAAGTGACAGTTCACTCATTGTTTCCGTAGACCTCTGAGATGTTTAGAGCAATCAGGGCACTGGGGGTTGGGGGAATAGGATGAAGGAGTTAAAGAGGATGTTTCAACAGGAAATGTAAGAAATTTTAATTCATGCAGGGGAAGAGAGGGGCAGTTCTTGTAGCTCAGATAAGAGTGCTTATGAGTCAGTTGTGAGATACTTGATGTACACTATGATAATCCCTTCACCACTTAGGCTCCATGGAGCACTGGGGTCAGGTTCCACATTGACCTGACGTTTAGAATCTTCCTTTCAATTCTGCAAACTCCTTCTTGCATGTCTACTCTTCTTGCAGTTGCTGTGATGTGTGCTGGAGGCCTCCCTTCTTCTGGTGCTACTTCCCTTTTGGAAGAGATGGACATTCTGCATAATGCAAGGGTTTTCTCTAACTCAGGGTTGGGGGGGTTCCTTCCTGATTACTAATAAGGCTTACCCTGGAAAGACCTGGGTGATCTCAGGTCATACTTCGCTACCCATGCCCTTCTCTCGACATGGCACCAGACCCACAGTTGCTGTTGAATATACAGGATTGCTTTAAATTTGGGGAAGGGGAGCATGGGGAGATCCTTTGTGCTATAGGATGGAAGGTCTTCTGCTCTCATTCTCCTCAGGGGTTCTGGGTTTATACTTCTGAAAAACAAATAGAAGATGTTGGAGGGGAAAAGGTAAGAGACACAGAAGAGAAGATAAAGTTTTGTTTAAACCGAACACAGATCTAGCATGTAAGTGAATAAGAAAGGAACTGGTTGAGTACCAGCCATGTACTAGAGTCTCTTTTGGGAGTCCTCATGTATTTTCCCCCATTTCCCCCTTACAGTGACTCTGTGACATAGATTAAAAACAAAATTTTTATTTGACAGATAAAGAAACTGAGGTTCAGAGAGGCTCATTAACTTGTCTCAGATCACACATTAAAAATTTGAATCTAGATCTCCTTCACTCTGAAGCACTAGTGGCCCATTAAAATCATCTAGGCCCTTGAGGGGCCTAGTTGTCTTAGTCAGTAGAGCATATGACCATTGAGTTCTGGTTCACTTGATTAAGCTCCAAATTGGGTGTGGAGCCTACTTAAAAAAATATATATATCATTTAGGACCTTAAAAAACAAGACAAGCAAATAATAAACCTTGCCTGAGTCCTATCCCAAACCAAATTAAATCCCAATTTCAGAGGGTAGGGTAGGGATGGGCATTAATAATTCTTAAGTGCCCCAAGAGATTATAACGTGTAAGCCAAGGTTGAGAATCCTGGCTCTGCTTGGACAGATGGTATCTCTCCTACTTTCTCCTAAAAGAAGGAAAGAGGTGTTTTCTGAACAGAAGTGCATTTTACTACTCTCAGAGTACTTTCAGATCCAGCCTTGTTCTCCATTTCCTACTCCTCACAGGGTTTCTGATCTGAATAACTGTAAGCAAGCAGATGGAGTCTGGGCAGAGGTTATTATTGATGGAAGAGAAGTAGCAATTCAATCCAGTAAATTAATCTGTGTTTCTCTTCTATTTTTTTGTTTTAAAAGATTTTATCTATTTGTGAGAGAGCAAGCAGGGGGCCTACGTGGCAGGCAGAGGGAGAAGCAGGCTCTTCACCATGCAGGGAGCCTGATGTGGGACTCGATCCCACAACCCTGGGGTCATGACCTGAGCTGAAGGCAGACGCTTAACCAACTGAGCCACTGAGGAGTCCCATGTATTTCTCTTTTGATAAGCCATGTATGTATAGTGCTGATAGACTGTCAAAGCACGATGTCAAATAGTGTCAAGAAAATTTCATGTGATTTTCAAAATGTGCTGGCAAATTTTGTTTGCTGAATATTCATACACCAACACCAAATAGTACTGACTTAATATCTTGCTTTATATGGAGTGAAAGAAGATGGAGCTTGGGTCTATTGCTGGTGGAAAAAAAAAAATGTATGAGTTCCTGAGATTAGATCTGTCAATTGCCCTATAAGATGTAATATTTTACTCCATGATTCTTTTTTTATTTTTTAAAGATTTCATTTATTTATTTGACAGAGAGAGAGATCACAAGTAAGCAGAGAGAAAGGGAGAAGCAGGCTCCCTGCCGAGCAGAGAGCCTGATGCGGGGCACAATCCCAGGACTCCAAAACCATGACCCGAGCTGCAGACAGAGGCCCAACCCACTGGGCCACCCAGGTCCCCTACTCCATGATTCTTTAAGTATTATGATTTACCATGCCTCTGGCATCCCTATCAATTATAAAAGCCCATTCTTTCACAGTCTCCTTTTAGCTTTGAAAGCAACCACAAGCAAGGACTGTTAAAAAAATTCCGAAAGGACATTACCTCAAAATGACATGTTAAACATTATGAGGAACACTTTAGTATATTCAAATATAATAAAGGCTAAATGGATAAATACAGACATTCTTGGAGTTGGAAAAATGTCACTTTTTAAAGTTATCCATGGCATTTAAGATACATAAAACCATAGTGCCTCCTTTCATGAGTTTTATCAACAGAGTTCTGCTTTAATGAAGAATTAGAAACAGTGTAGAGACCAGAATGCCCATCCTCCACCCCATCCTACCAGCTACTTTCCCGATCACGACCCACCAGAGATGCAGATGTTATGATCCCTGCTCTGTCCAAGTCACGTGATTCCTGCTTGCTTGGTCATTGTTGGGCATATACAGAGTCCCTCAAGTTGTCAAAACACACCGTGGATACTGCACTTTAGAGAGAGTGCCTGATTATTGCACTACAAACCAGGAAGTGAATATATTTTTCTGGCTTGTACTGGTGTAATGGCTTTTAGTTTTGACCAGTGTGTTGTTCAATTACTTTTACTTGTCTTACAGATGATCTCTTTCTTCTATTTGCCCCTTAAATGAAATGCTCAGCCTATTTTGTGATCATCATCTTGCCAGATTGTAGCAATTTTTGTCACTGAACCTTGTCATCTTTCAGCCCCAAGCCAGTTTTACATATGGTTTACTGACTCAGTGAACCTTCATCTGGGTTCTTGAAGTCCTTGGAGCAATTTCCTCATCTAACTATTGCATATTACCAGATAATCTCCCATTCTTTGCTTGGGACTCTTTTTTATCAGAAAATTTCAACCATACAAAGTAGAGAAAATGGTAAATCCAATCCCCAGGTACCCATCATCCAGTTTTAGCAATGATCGCCTTATCCCCACTCCGGTTTTAGCTGTGCCTTACAGCCTTCTCTTCTTTTTGGTGCTCATTCCAGATTTCTTTCTTTCTTTTTTTTTCTTTTCTTTTTTTTTAAAGATTTTATTTATTTATTTATTTGACAGAGAGAGAGATCACTAGTAGGCAGGCAGAGAGAGAGGAGGAAGCAGGCTCCCCACTGAGCAGGAAGCCCAACGCGGGGCTCGATCCCAGGACCCTGGGATCATGACCTGAGCTGAAGGCAGAGGCTTTAACCCCACTGAGCCACCCAGGCACACCCCCCCCCCCCAGATTTCTTTTGAACATATTTCAGTATCTTCAAAAGATATGGGTTTCTGAAAAATTACAAACCTAATGCTGTTAAACACTTTTAAAAATTGAATAGTTCTTTAGTATTATCAAATACTATCCAAATTGTGTTCAAATTTCTTCAGTGGTCGTGGAGTTTCTTTTAAATTGGTTTGAATCAGAATTTCAAGGTCCAAATAGTACCTTTGGTTAATATAACATTTAAAGCTCCTTTTCCTAGAGGTACCCCATCCTTTTGTCTTCCCTGACATTTGTTAAAGGACTTGAATTGTTTTGTTGTTATTTCCTCCAGACTAAATTTTAGTGATTGTATTCCTGAAGTGTCTTCCAACAGGGTGTTCTGTGTCCTGTATTTTCTGTAAATTGGTAGTTAGATTTAGAGGGTTCCGTTTTTTAGAAAGACTACCTGAGAAGGGGTGTGTGTGTGTGTGTGTGTGCACGTGTGCATGTGTTTCCATCAGAGGCCTTCAGGGAATGCTTGTAGCTCCTTTTGTGACATCCACAGCCATTGAGAATTATTACTCAGCCTCAGCCCTCAGCACTTTATTTGGTGTTTGTACAACAGTGATACTCTAGTGCTATCAATGTTATGCCTTCATTATCTGGAATACTTCATGAAGAAACCTTCCCTCATCAAATATTTGGTCGTCCTGTGGTACAATCTGTGTAGCAAAGGCATGCTGTTGATATTTACCCTTTTTATTTGCTTTCCAAATAACGAATTGGTTCCAGAGATGAACAATGATTTCTTTAATAACACATACATCTCAACATCCATTGCAATTATTATTCCTTATTGCTGTTCAAATTTTTACTACTTTGGCTAGTAGGAGCCACTTGAAGTCGGCTCCTGAGTCCAGCAGATGCAACCCCAGTAGTTTTAGATAGTCTGTCCTTCTGATATGACAAGATATTCCAGTCCCATAGACTTCCTGCTTCAGACTTGGAATCAGCAATTTTTTTGCAAAGAGCTTTGGTTCATTTTAGTGGAAAACAGTATTTAGCGATCACAATCTTGTGCCGAGGTAGAAGATGATCATTTAGTAAAGACCTACAGGGAATGAGGGAATGAGTTGTGGGGGTTATTTGGGAGAATAGCATTACAGGCAGAAGGAACAGCAGGTGCAAAGATGATGAAACAGAGGGAGCAAGATAAGGGAAATAGTGGGAAAGAAAGAGAGATAGTGAGGAGAAGGGCTGACAGGGCCTCATAGGCTGTTGGAAGAACTTTTGATTAGCTTGGAGTAGATGGGAGCCATTGGAGGATTTTGAACAGAGGAATGACATCATCTTTTGTTTTAACTGAATCACTATGGGTGCTGGGCTGAGAATGGACTGAACAGGGTTTAAAGCAGAATCAGGAGCCCCAGAGAGAAGGCCATCACAGTAAACCAGGTGAGAGGTGAGGTGGCTCTGGCCAGTGTGGTAGTGGAGGTGATGAGAAGGAGTCAGGATCAAGATATATTTTGACTTCTACACAATCACACTGAGCTAGTACCCGCGCCTGGAATCGGGTCGCAACCCCAGCCGTGCCTGCCGCCTGCCACTGCCTCTGGACCATGGACCCCCGCAAAGTGAGCGAGCTTCGGGCTTTCGTGAAAATGTGTAAGCAGGATCCAAGCGTTCTGCACACCGAGGAAATGCGTTTCCTGCGGGAGTGGGTGGAGAGCATGGGGGGTAAAATACCACCTGCCACTCATAAAACTAAATCAGAAGACAGTATCAAGGAAGAAAAACCAGATAGTAAGAAGGCGGAGGAAAACATAAAGACAGATGAACCATCAAGTGAGGAGAGTGATCTAGAAATTGACAATGAAGGTGTGATTGAACCAGATACTGATGCCCCTCAAGAAATGGGAGATGAAAATGCAGAGATAACCGAGGAAATGATGGATCAGGCAAATGATAAAAAAGTGGCTGCCATTGATGCCCTAAATGATGGTGAACTACAGAAAGCCATTGACTTGTTCACAGATGCCATCAAACTAAATCCTCGCTTGGCCATTCTGTATGCCAAGAGAGCCAGTGTCTTCATCAAATTACAGAAGCCAAATGCTGCCATTCGAGACTGTGACAGAGCTATTGAAATAAATCCTGATTCAGCTCAGCCTTATATGTGGCGTGGGAAAGCACATAGACTTCTGGGCCATTGGGAAGAAGCAGCACATGATCTTGCCCTTGCTTGCAAACTGGATTATGATGAAGATGCTAGTGCGATGCTGAAAGAAGTTCAACCGAGGGCCCAGAAAATTGCTGAACATCGGAGAAAATACGAGTGAAAACGTGAAGAGTGAGAGATCAAAGAAAGAATAGAAAGGGTTAAGAAGGCTCGGGAAGAACACGAGAGAGCCCAGAGGGAGGAAGAAGCCAGATGGCAATCAGGAGCTCAGTATGGCTCTTTCCCAGGTGGCTTTCCTGGGGGAATGCCTGGAATGGCAGGGGGGATGCCTGGGATGGCAGGAATGCCTGGGCTCAATGAAATTCTTCGTGATCCGGAAGTTCTTGCAGCCATGCAGGATCCAGAAGTTATGGTGGCCTTCCAGGATGTGGCCCAGAACCCAGCGAATATGTCAAAATATCAGAGCAACCCAAAGGTTATGAATCTCATCAGTAAATTGTCAGCCAAATTTGGAGGTCAAGCATAATGCCCTTCTGACAAATAAAGCCCTTGCTGAAGGAAAAGCAACTTCGATCACCTAGTGGATGTCGCAATAATACAAACCAGTGTACCTCCGACCTTCTCATGAAGAAAGCTGGGGTGCTGTGAAGAGAATCCCTACCCCTCTGCTCCCCATGCAACTGAAACATTCTACAATGGTTTGCCATTAGGGTATTCATTCAGATAATGTTTTCCTACTAGGAACTACAAACTTTAAACACTTTTTAAACCTTAAAAATATTTAAAAACATATTAAAAGGGTGTGTTAGTCCCTACATTTTTCTTTACTAATCATTTCAGTTTTTTTCCTTTGGATTAATTGGGCAAGGAAGATATTTCAGTGTGGAAGATTTATTGCTCAGTTATAACGAGTGAAATAAAGGTTTATTAGTAGGAGGCAACTAATACATTAAAATAGGAGATACGGTTTCTGAGGCATTTTGACTTGTCTTTTTAAATGCTTTATTTATTTTTTTAAAAGATTTTATTTATTTATTTGACAGAGAGAAATCACAAGTAGATGGAGAGGCAGGCAGAGAGAGAGAGAGAGAGGGAAGCAGGCTCCCTGCTGAGTAGAGAGCCCGATGCGGGACTCGATCCCAGGACCCCGAGATCATGACCTGAGCCGAAGGCAGCGGCTTAACCCACTGAGCCACCCAGGCGCCCTAAATGCTTTATTTTTTAAACACAATTTATTTTGATAGAACCATTGGGACCACCAGTATTGCAGTCGGACCTGGGTAGGGTCCAGAAGTGCTTGGCAGGGCAGCAACAACCTTACTCCTTTTATATAGTGTGCACCCTTGTGCAGATGCATTTAAATCTTACACTGTGGTGAAGGGATGATTTTTATAATGCTGCAGTAGACTTGGATTACTTAGCTGTGTTCTTGTCTGATATAGAAAATAAATGTTTTGCATTATTTCCACAAAAAAAGAAGAGATATTTTGAAAATGGAATCCACAGAATTTGCTAAATGATTGGACTTGGGACTGTGAGAAAAGAGAATTCAATGTGACACCAAGCTTTAGGGACTGAGTTGTAAATGAAATAATAAAACATCATAATAATATGAATGGCGACTCTTCTGTGGTTCAGTGCTATGTTTGGGGGGTGGCGGTGAAAAGAGAGGGCAGGCCAAGCACCACAGAGGACTAGATACTTAGGCAGAGTCATGAAGAATATGTGGGAGGACCAGGTGAAAAAGAGGGGAAAGAACATTCTGAGCAGAGGGAGCAACAGGGGACGTAGGAGGTTAACGTTTGGAAAAGGCTGTCTTGTGTCAGTACAATTTGTGTTGAGTCTAGAGTCCTGAAAGGACGGTGGGTTTGGAATGATTCTTTGATTTTGGAACATAGGGATCTGGCAGGAAATGAGTCTAGAGAGGCAGAGGGGAACCGTACGTATTCTACGGTAAGAATTTGAATTTTGTTTTATGGATGATAAGGAGATTAGAACTTTCTAAGCTTGGGAATGACATTATCAGGTAGACACTTCAGAAAGATCATCTGGGCAGTTCAGTGAGAGAGACTGGAGGTATAAAAAAATGAAACATCCATCATTTTAAGAATTTATCAAAGATCCTTTTATCATTAACAGAAAGGTAAATATCTTCACCCCTTTCGAAGAACTCCCTCTGTCCTTCTGAGTGCCATTTTTATTTTCTACTATTACAAATAATGATAACATGAATAATGATGATTTTTTTTTTTTTTTTTTGGTTCAGAAATAGGGTTTATTTTTTAAGATAAATTTTCAGGCCTTTAAAAAGACACACATAAACCCCATCTGTTTTGTAATTATTCTTGGATGAATGAGAGGCAATATTTACTTAACTACATAGTGTTTTCATATGCCAAGGAGGGTGTGAACACCAGACAGTATGTTTTAACTGTAGCACAGAACATGTTACCAGAAGAAGCATTTGACATTTAGTCAAAAAGTTCTCATAATTTGAGGTGGAGGCTAAAACCATGTTTCTATTTCTGTATATTCAATTTGGTGAACTTCAAATCTTTACGAGGTGCTAGTTACTATAATGAGATTTTACCTCTTCTGGTTGAACCAGAAGTTGGGTGCTTAACTCTTGATAACTTCTCTCTCTTTGATGTCATTGTAAGAGAAATGAGTCAATTGTCAAAGTAACCTTTCATCAGCTGTATGATGTCCAAGTAGAACATTGCTTTGAATTTTATTTTATTTCATTTTTTATTATTTTGAATTTTATTTTTCTTTGAAATAGAGAACTATTGCCACAGCGCCCGGTATGGGGCTCTCTTGGACATGTTCGTGTTTGTTGTTTGTTTCTCCCACCTAAGCCCTCATCTGCAACGATCTTCCATTTGATCATTCTTTTCTCCTAGCTTTGGTGGTCTGTTTTCCATTTTGTAGTTCACAGGGTATTTTGGGGACATGCTGTCTTTCAAATTTTTCTCTAAAACAGTGATGACAAGACAGTCATAAACCTATAAGATTGTTGATTTTTACAAATATCTCATTATCTTACTTATTACAATAGGACAAATATCAAATCAATATTCTTTGTTAGTGATGGAATCTAAACTGGCTCTAGAGAAGGCATCCATTGGATTTTTCATTTAACATAATTAATTGTTAGTATAAATGCAAAATCCTGCAACTATGAACCACTTAGTAAGATAAAAGAAGAGTTTTCTTGTACAGACTCAGATTTATTAAAACACCAAACATTTATTGAGCACATACACTGTGCTGGTCACCATGCAATAGATGTCCGAAACTGAAAAGTCTGCCCCTGCCTTTCTTAAAGTCTCATGGAGAATATATTTTCTATATAGAGTCAAAACCAATTTGTAATAGTCACTAATTTAATGGTTTATTATGAAGAAAAAGTCTTACGGTATAACTGGCTTTTGATACAAGTTCTCATGTTAGAGAGGTGGTGTACAAAAAGCATGTAGTAGGAATCAGAAACCGTACCTACACCTGTGCACTGCTATTTATTCATCGATTCAGCCATTTATCAAACATTTATTGAGAGCCTACGCTGTGGAGCCACTGTATTGGGTGCCGGGGAGCAAGGTAGCAAAGATGAGAGACCATGCAGCTCCCTGATCGCACGCTCCCTCTCTGTGAACATGAGCAGATGGCTTAAAATTTCCTCGCCTCTAAACTTGGTTAGACTAGAGGTCTTCGGTCTCTTTCCAAATCTAAAATGCCTAAGATTTGTTATAGCCTAGTGCAGGGAGAATCTGCCCAAGGGGCTTTGGGTCTTGAGCACTTACCTTCCTCTGGGAGGGCTGTCTTGTCCTAATTTCAAAATAACATCGAACATACACAGTTTGGAATGTTTTGCTCGGCCTCTCGCCTACATTTGGGTCATCTTGGCAAAGGCTGGGTGTGGCAATTCATGCTCCTAAGACTTCAGAGGTAGGAGGCTAAAGTTTGGAAAAAGTGGACGACTTGCATCAGTACAGGTGGACGGCTGCTCCCGGCCGCAGCCTCCTTGGCCTTCCCACCAATAACACGGCTCCTCCCGCCACAGCGTCCATCTGCGACAGGACCTGCTGTTCTTCCGCTCTCAGTGAGCCTCGAAAAAGGGATTGCTCATCAGAGGACCAGCAGGGATCCGCTTTCAGGGGCGGGAAGGACTGTTCTCGAGTCCCACAGTTTTTCCAGTGGGTATCAGCAAACAAGCTTCCTGTTATCTGGTTTCAAAACTGCAATAAGTAAATAGCTTTTTTGCTTGCAGCCAAGATACGTATCTCAAGGAGAAAAATGGATTTCTGTAGCAAAGAGAGAGGGAAAGCGAGCTACTTGAACATACATTGCTTTAAGAACACGAAAAATTACCACCCGCACAACTCCTCGTGGTCTTTAGGGAAATGAGCAGCTGCACTCAGCCAATCTCTTCTTTCGAGTGGAGTCAATGAAACAGACATAGGGGTTGAGGTTCCTTCCGAAACGGGGCCGGCTAATTTAGCCCCTCCCCTGAGCCCGAGGGTCTGTTATATCTCGGTTCCTTGAGTACCTCGCTCACTGAGACCGACCACAGCAAGCAGAGGCTGAAAAAATAAAGAGCAAAGAGGAAGAAAACAAAGGCCGCCAGTTATGGAAGATAGAAAGGGTAAGAGCAAATTGATTTGATCCGAATCCTTAAGAAACAAAAAAAAAAAAAAAAAAAAAAAAAAAAAGAGGAGGAAAAAAAAAAAAAACCCTCCAGAAAAGCCCAGACCAAAAGCAAGTACTTGAAAGAGCAAGAGGCATAAATCCCCAAATGAACTTTCCCACCCTCTCCTTCTGAGAGGAGGCAGAGAAAGAACTTTGGGAAACTTTTTAGGAAGCAAAGCCTGGGGTGGTTTAGTCAGGGGTGGCTCTTGAGCAAGCTGGAGGAGCTCATGAATATTCACGATCAATTTGCATGCAGATCTGGTGTTTTAGCGGCAAATGACTTCTTCAGTCCCTTTGCAGTTTAAGAAGTAGCTGCCTCATTTGTAGTCCAGAGTCATCTTGCTTCGGGTCTGTACCTCAGTGAGTTTGCTTGAAGATGCTGGGCTCAGCGTGTAGGAGATTTGTTTTGTTCTCGAATTTCCTGCGTGCTTTCCTGTTGTGAAATTAGCAAAGTCTTCTCTGCCAGGAGTTAGACAGAGAAGTTAATGTGGCAAGAGGCTGTCACAACAAGACCCGGGAGTACGTCTTGCAAAAGACTGAATGTTTCTGGGATTGTGTGAATGTGTATGGGAGCGGGGGAGAGGAGTGAAGGGTTGGAGGGATGAACAGTTTTATCTTGAAAAAGCAAGGCATATCTGAGTGACTATATTTAGATTGTGTCTAAAAACTATAAGAGCGGCCTGGTTTTCCAGATGGTGTGCAGTCTCTGTCTTTTACCTCTTTTGGGCATTTTCTGCCACCGCGGAGAGCCAGCTGCTTGCTAGCCCATGGGAGCCAGGAGGAGTCCCCGCAGCGGTGTGGCTGTGTCGGGTTGCAAACCCTCCTCTTCATCATCTCTAATTTCTGATATTCCCCACATGTTTTTATCACATAGCACGCAGAGCAAAGGGATGAGTAGCCTACAGATTCTTAATAATGATGGCAGTTGTAGCTGTTAATGTTTACCAGGTCTCTACTCCGTGCGGAGAGCTCTTCTAAGCACGTTACCCATATTATTTATTCCTTTTATTCCTTGAACCGACTTCAGAGGTGAGTGTTATCATTATCATTCCCATTTTCCAGGTGGTGGAGTTGATGCAATGTGAGAATGGCTTGCCCCAGGATCTCATGGTTAGTGAGTGGTGAATGTGGATGCAGGTAGTAGGACACAGGGTCCGTGGGCCTTTCGCTCTGTACTCCCACATTGTTACTCCACCTGAAGGCTCCCGCTTCGGTCCTGACGTGGTTGATTCTGGATTTCAAAGCCTTGAAGCTATGGGGGAAATGACACCTGAAATCTCAAGTCTGAGAAGGAATTTGTGCTTTGCTGTCAGTTCCCATTCATTTTTCTCATGTGGGGCTCATGGCCATTTTCTATGGGAGAGTCCAGGTATTGTCATTTTTACCCTCTTACCAAAGATACAGACTTGGGCTAGGAGGGGTTCAGTGACAGTAATCACACAGACCAGAAATCCCCTGCCTCTGGTTTCTCTTCAAACCTGCAGAGTGAGCCCAGTCATCTCTGAACTTCTGTCCCTACCCCCAGCCACTTTCAGTTCCCCAAGTGACCTTACTCCTTTCCTCCCCCCCTACCCCCCCACCGGACTGTTGCATGGCACTCGCCTCTGCCCCAGAGAGGCTTGTCTGGCCTTCTCCTTCCCCTTCAGTCTGGAGCCAAGCTGCCTAGGGTTGAATCCCAGCTCTACTATTTACTAACTGGGTGCCTCAGTTTTTTCATCTGTAAAATGAGGAGAATAATAATATCTACCTCATAAGGTTATTATTATAAGGACTGAATAAGGGATTCATGCAAAATTCTCAGAACAGGATCTGATGCATAATGTATGTGCTCAGGAAATGTTAGCTGCTGCATTCATTCCTTCAGGTTTCATCCTGGTTGTTATTCCCTGCATTAAGCTTCCTCTAACCCTTCAAACCTTAGATTAGCCCCCGTCTAGGATGTTTCTTCAACACCTCACAGCTTACACCTAAACTGTTGCTTGCCACACTCATCCACATTCCTGCCCTCTGTGTTGCTTACCTTGACAATAATTTCTTTATCCACCTTTGGATCGGCAGCATCTAATACAATGTTTAGCACATAATGGGAACTCAACAAATATTTAATAAACTAAGTATTATTATTTTAGTTGATGTTTATCCAAGAATCAGGAGGCTGGCTAAAAAGGGGACCTGTGACTCTTCTGGTTATTGTGTGTGGCGCTGTGAGCAGCAGAGTCCCCCACGACACCCTGTGAGAGGTGGGGCGGGAAGGCCCGCAAGCAACTAGCACAGGTGCAGGTGCAGGAAGGTTCTGGAGACGGCGGAGCTGCACATCAGCCTGAAGAACTAGGATGAACACTTCTCAGACACTGTCAGGCTTAACTCTCTTCCCCACCCAAGCTCTCCGTATGTCTTGGGGCCTGGCAGCACTGTGTTGAGAGGCCAAGGCTGTGGATATTCCCTGCCTGGACAGGAAGGTGCTGAAGAAACTCAACAAGGATAAAAAAAATAATCAAGAAGCTGTCCAAGAAGTATGATGCCTTTTTGGCTTCAGAATCTCTGATTGAGCAGATCCCACAAATCCTGGGGCCAGGCCTCAATAAGGCTGGCGAGTTCCCTTCCTTACTGATGCAGAGGGAGAACAGAGTGACGGAATGGATGAAGTGAAGTCCACAATCAAATTCCAGACGAAGAAGGTGCTGTGTCTGGCAGTGGCAATTGGCCCATGAAGATAACACATGATGAGCTCGTGTACGACATCTACTTAGCAGTCAGTTTCCTGGTGTCATTGCTCAAGAATAACTGGCAGAGCATCTGGGCTTTATACATCAAGAGCTTCATTGGCAATTCCTAGCATTTGTACTAAGGCACCGTTTAATAAACATTAGTGCTATCAAAACAAACAAACAAACAAACAAAGAACTAAAAGGGGACCTATGAATTTGCAATAGAGTTCCTACTGGTACATACTGTTCTTTTATGCGCTCTACTAAGACATCCCTCTAAGTGAATACACTGAGAAATGAGATGCCTCCCTTCTAGGTGGGTGAGCTTTGGAGCTGATGTGGCCCCATGCCAGAGAACCTAGTTCGGCCCATCCACCTCTGGCAGAACTTCAGCCCCCACTGCCCGTTCAGCCAGGGGCCAAACTGCAGATTTCAGATGCCTCCTAGTTCAACCTTGCTATCTCTGAACAGAACTTCTGGTTCCAGAAATAGTGCCTCCCCAACCCCATCAAAGAGCAACCTTAGAGTCTGAGACAATGTTCTCTGGTAATAGAAGAGAAATATACACTGCAGAGGTTGGCCCTGGATAAAATTATAAAGAACATTAAATTTGTTTCCAGCACCCTCCCTTTCCTCTTCCTGGCATACCTTCAAAGCAATCCGACAAATATTATTGTGTGTCTACCATTAAGTCCCTATGCCAGATGTGTGGGATATAAACAGTTTGCTCACAGTCTAGTGAGGAAGACAGATATATATACAACCGATTCTAATTGAAACCAGACTCTGTGAAGTGCTAATAATAATAGCTAACATTGATTATTATGAGCCAGAAGCTGTTTCACATAAACTTCAGGACAAATCTGTGATATAGTTTTCTGCATCTTATAGCTGTGGAGAGAATGACTCATCCAAGGTCACAGAGCCAGCATAATAGGGGGAATTTATTTTATTCAAGTGTAATTAACATACAGTGTCATATTAGTTTCAGGTGTACAATATAATGATTTAACAAGTGTCTTTTTTTTTTTAAAGATTTATTTATTTGAAAGATAGAGATCACAAGTAGGCAGAAAGGCAGGCAGAGAGAGAGGAGGAAGCAGGCTCCCCGCTGAGCAGAGAGCCCGATGCGGGGCTCGATCCCAGCACCCTGGGATCATGACCCGAGCCTAAGGCAGAGGCTTAACCCACTGAGCCACCCAGGCGCCCTAACAAGTGTCTTTTAAAATTATTTATTTATTTATTTGACAGACAGAGATCATAAGTAGGCAGAGAGGCAGGCAGAGAGAGAGAGAGAGAGAGAGAGGAGGAAGTAGGCTCCCTGCTGAGCAGAGAGCCCAACACGGAGCTCTATCCCAGGACCCTGGGATCATGACCTGAGCCGAAGACAGAGGCTTTAACCCACTGAGCCACCCAGGCGCCCCTTAACAAGTCTCTTTTTAAAAAGATTTTATTTGGGGTGCCTGGGTGGCTCAGTGGGTTAAATGCCCTGCTTTCGTCTCAGGTCATGAATTCAGGGTCCCACGTCGGACTCTCTGCTCAGAGGGGAGCTTGCTTCCCTTCCTCTCTCTCTGCCTGCCTCTCTGCCTACTTGTGATCTCTGTCAAATAAATAAATAAAATCTTTAAAAAAATTTTTATTTATTTATTTTTAGAGGCAGGGAGCAGAGGGGGAGGGAGAAGGACAAGCAGACTCTGCGCTAAATATGGAGCTTGACATGGGGCTCCATCTCATGACCCTGAGATCACGACCTGAGCCAAAATCAAGACCCAGATGCTTAACAGGCTGAGCCACCCAGGTGCCCCAACAATTCAACAATTCTGTACAGTACTTAGTGCTCATCATCATAAGTATATTCTCGATTCCCTTCACCTATTTCACCTTCCTCCCACCCACCTCTCTTCTGGCAACTACCAGTTTGTTCTTTGTATTTAAGAGTCTATTTTTGCTTGTCTTTTTCTTTGTTTCTTTGTTCTGTTTCTTAAATTCCACATGAGTCACATCAGATGGCATTTGTCTTTCTCTGACTGACTTATTTCATAACATTATACCCTCTGGGTCCATCTATGGTCTTACAAACAGCCAGGTGTTATTCTTTATTCTTTTTTATGATTGAGCAGAATTCCATTGAATATGTATACCACCTCTTCTTCTTTTCTTTTTTAAAGGAAGCTCCACAGCCAGTGCAGGGCTTGAACTCACAACCCTGAGATCAAGAGTTGCATGTTTCACCGGCTGAGCCAGCCGGGCACCCCTGCCACTTCTTTATCCATTCATCTATCAGTGGATGCTTGGGTTGCTTCCATAGCTTCATTATTTGAAATACTGCTGTAATAAATACAAGGGAGCATATACTTTTTAAATTAGTTTTTTTTGTTTTCTTGGGTAAATACTCAGGAGTGGAATTATTAGGTCAGATGGTGGTTCTATTTTTATTTTTTTGAGGAAACTCCGTACTGTTTTCCACAGTGGCTGTGCCAGCTTGCATTCCCACCAATAGTGCATGAGGATTTCTTTTTCTCTACATCATCCCCAACACTTATTATTTCTTGTGTTTTTGATTTTAGCTAATCTGACAGGTGTGAGGTGATATCTCATTGTGGTTTTGATTTGCTTGTCTCGCTGATGATGAGTGATGTTGAGCAACTTTTCATGTGTCTTTTGGCCATTTCTATGTCTTCTTTTGAAAAAAATGCCTATTCATGTCCTGTCCATATTTTAATTGGATTATTTAGGGTTTTTTGGTGTTGAGTTTTATAAATTCTTTATATATTTTGCATATTAACCCCATGTCAGATGTGTCATTTGCAAATATCTTCTCCCATTCAGTAGGTTGTCTTTATGTTTTCTTGATGGTTTCCCTTGCTGTGCAAAAAAAAAAAGATTTTTATTTTGGTATAGTATCGATAGTTTAATATTGCTTTTGTTTCCTTTGCCAGAGGAGACAAATCTAGAAAATTATTTCTAAGGCTGATGTCAAAGAAATTACTGCTTGTATTTTCTTTTAGGAATTTTATGGTTTCAAGTATTACATATAGGCCTTCAATGTATTTTTGGTTTGTTTTTGTGTATAGTGGAAGAAAGTAGTCCAGTTTCATTCTTTTGCATGTGGCTGTCCAGTTTTCCCAATATCATTTGTTGAAGAGACCCTGTTTTTTCCATTAGACATCATTGCCTCCTTTGTTGTATATCAATTGACCATAAAAGTGTGTTTGTTTCTGGGCTCTTTATTCTATTCTGTTGATCTATGTGTTTATTTCTGTGCCAGTACCATACTGTTTATAGTACCACAACTTTGTAGTATATCTTGAAATCTGAGATTGTGATACCTCAGTTTTATTTTTCAAGATTGCTTTGGGTATTTGGGGTCTTTTGTGGCTTCATACAGATTTTAGGATTGTTACAGTTCTGTGAAAAATACTTGTGGTGATTGCATTAGATCTGTAAATCTGGGTAGTATGGATGTTTTAACAATATTGGTCTCCCAATCCATGAGTGTCGGGTATCTTTCCATTTGCTTGTGTCATCTTCAGTTTCCTCTGTCAATGTTTTATAGTTTTCAGGGTGAAGGTTTTTTGCCTCTTTGGTTAAGTTTATTTCTGGGTATCGTATTCTTTTTGGTGCAATTTTAAGTGGGACTGTTTTCTTAGTTTCTCTTTAAGTTATTACATTATTAGTGTATAAAAAGGCAACAGATATGTGTATATTAATTTTGTATCTTGCAACTAACCTGAATTCATTTATCAGTTCTAGTTGTTTTTTTGGTAGAGTTGTTACAGTTTTCTATATATAGTATTATGTCATCTGCAAATAGTGAAAGTTTTCCTTCTTCCTTACCAGTTTTATTTTCTATTTCTTTTCTGACTGCTGTGGTCAGGACTTCCAGTACTATGATGAATAAAAGTAGTTAAGAGTAGACATTTTTGTCTTGTTCCTGATCTTGGAGGAAAATCTTTCAGTTTTTTACCATTATGATGTTAGCTGTGGTTTCTTTTATATATGGCCTTTGTCATGTTGAGGTATGTTTTCTCTAAACCTACTTTTTTAAAAAAAGATTTTATTTATTTATTTGACAGAAAGAGATCACAAGTAGGCAGAGAGGCAGGCAGAGAGGAGGAGGAAGCACGCTCCCCGCTGAGCAGAGAGCCCGATGCGATGCGGGGCTCTATCCCAGGACCCTGAGATCATGACCCAAGCCCAAAGCAGAGGCTTTAACCCACTGAGCCACTCAGGCGCCCCATCTCTAAATGTACTTTGTTGTGTTTTTATCATGAATGGATTTTGTACTTTGTCAAATGCTTTTTCTGTGTCTGTTGGAATGATCATATGATTTTTATCCCTTCTTTTGTTAATGTGATATATCATGTTGGTTGATTTCCAAATATTCATTCTTGCATCCTTAAAATAAATACCACTTAATTGTGGTGAATGATTTTTTAAATGTATTGTTGGATTTGGCTTGCTAATATTTATTGAGGATTTTTACATCTATGTTCATCAGAGTTATTGGCCTGTAGTTCTCTTTGTCTGTAGTGTCTTTATCTGGTTTTGGTATTAGGGTAATGCTGGTCTTATAGAATGCATTTGGAATCTTTCCTTCAGTAGAGAAGAAATCTAGACCCACATATTTATGCTACAAAGCCTGGATTCCTAATGAATAAATTCTCTTACACCTCTAAGAGCTGTAATAGAAGTCTAAAGAAAATGGTTCGAGAAACAGAATAGGGAGTGATGATTTCTGGGAAAACTTCTCAAAGGATGGGAACTTCATTTGGATCTAGAAAAATGAGTAGTCTGATGCACAACAAGCTCCTATCAAGTCCCAGCAGAGCTTAAAGAACTTTTTGCTCTCTTTTACCAAAACTACAGCCTATATTTAAAAGTAAAAAGCTCTTTTATCTTTTTTAAGTTCTAAGCAGGAAACCTGTTTTCATGTCCATCCTAGAGACTTGAAGACAGAAGTCCAAAGTGTAGGGTTGGGATTACCTGCCATGTATTTAATAAACCTTTGCAAAGTAATCAACTGCATATTAAATGATTTCCTTAATCATGATTGTCTTCCATGGTCATTAGGCACATGTGATAAAGAGGTTTTACAAATGATGGTGATTGATCCTACTTTTACTTGGCTATACCACGTTTCAAGAGTATTTTCTTCTTTGTGTTGTCTTTTTGGTTGCCTTTCACTTTAAAACCAGTGATTGTGCCTAGGGGCATTAACATTAAATTCCACCTGCCATGGGGTTAAGCAGTGCTGGGCTCAAGCCTGTGCAGGGTGAAGGTGAGGCCCGAGGAAAATCATATAGGGCCTGTTCTTTGCAAGTCTTTGGAGGGAGAATGGGAAGCCCTTGTGGTAAAGAATCCTCAAACCTCTTGATGGTTTGATGGAAGCACAGAAGAGCAGAGGCACTAGCTCTGTCTTGGTGAATGAATGTATGTAATTCTAATGTACATGTGCTACACTGGGAATCTTGTTAAGATGCATATTCTGATCCAGTAGCCCTGGGGGTGGGGCTTGGGATCCTGCATGTCTAACAAGCTCCCAGATGATGGTAATCGTCACATTTCAATTAGCTGTATTATAGGATCACAGCATGCCTTAGTCTCAGGACTTATTTTGGTACCAATGACCAACCACTACATTATTTTCAGTTCAAGGGGGGGAAAAAGAGACGTGAGTTATTTTTATTGTGGCTTATTAGTTATTTTATTGTGGCTTATAATATCATTATTATTTAATGTGGCTTTTATTGTTGCTTATTGTGGTCTATTTTTATTGTGGCTTATTAGAAAAGTGGGGGGCAGGATGGAAAGTTAGGAATATGGAAGGAAGGTGAAGTAGAATGCAGAGAAGGAGTAATCCAATGTTGGGAAAGAGAAAAATAGGTGAGATGAAGTTCTCAGATGACTGAGGCAGCTGAGCCATGAGTGGCTACCTAACTTAAGGAAGTACGGAATGGGTGTGAGTGAGAATGACCAAGCCTTTCTCTTCCAACTAACCATGGTAGGCCAGGATGCCAAAATCAGGCCCTGGGGCAGTTTGGCAGGGTTTAAGAGGTGGGGTCAGAACTGCTGAACCATAAAATTGAAACAATATTGCTTAAGTGGCTAAAGAAAGACTCAGACACATGCACAAAAAGACATCTGAAGCAATGTGTCATCAGCAAAATAATTTTTTAGGCTTTGTGCTGAAAAGGCAGAATAGGGAGGGACCTAAACAACACTTGTTTCCTGTGAGCAGGATTAGTTAACAGAAATTAATAGTGCAGTACTCCCATATTGTAATTATTGTAATATTGTAAAAACATTACTGATACCATCGTTTGCTTAACATTTTCTTCTTATTGCTTTATTTTGGTGAGCTTAGAAAGATTTCTTTCTATAGAAATAGAGCTTTTTCGTAGATTTACTTTCTTTTTCTTCTTTTTTGGTCAATATGGTAACCAAGGCTGCAAAGATTACCGCTTCTAATCCCTAGCTAGAATTCATGTATGTTATCTTATATTGAAAAAAAATATCTTGGCGGATGTGATGACATTAAGGATCTTGAACTGGGGAGATTAGCCTGAATTATCGAGATGGGCCCTAAATGCAATCACAAATGTCTTTGTAAGGGGGAGGGAGTGGGAGATTTGACACACAGGGCAATGTAACCACTGAAGCAAGACGCTACTCTGCTGGCTTTGAATATGGGGGAGGGGGCCACAAACCAAGGAATGCATGGAACGTAGTTTAGAAAAGGATAGAAAAGAAAGAGCGGCCCTGTCAATATCTTGATTTCAGCCCAGCATAACTGATTTTAGACCTGTAGAACTGTAGTAAGACAGTAAATGTGTATTTTGCTTTAAGCCACCAAGTTTGTGGTAATTTGTTATGGCAGCCATAGGAAACTAGTGCATTATGTTTTTAATAAATGGAGATGGTGGTAGCTTTAGTTAATCTATAGGTTTAGTGTGTATTGGGCCACCTCCTGCTCTTAACAGCTGTTAACTCAGTTCTCAAATAAGTGTTTGAGATGCGTACTGTTTACTGTCCCTGTCTTACAAATGAGAAACTGAAGGAGGAGTGGTTAAGTGACTTACCTAAAGTCTCTCCATTAGTAAGTGTTGAAGTTGAGATTTGAGCCCAGAGTTGTTGACCTTATTATTATTTTGAGATATAATTCACATACCACATAATTCATCCACTTAAAATCTACTTTTCCATGTTTTGGGGGGGGGGGTGATATTCACAGAATGATGCACTCATCACCACAATCAATTTTAGAACATTTATCACCCCAAAAAGAAACCCTATATTCATTAGCAGTCACTTCTATTCCTTCCTTATGCACCATTTCTTTTCCACAGCCCCTGGCAAACACCAGTCTACTTTCTGCTATAGTTTTGCCTATTCTGAATGTTTCATATCACATATTCCACTGTATGGATAAACTACATTTTATCCATTCAGCAGTTGATGGATATTTGGGGTGTTTCTACTTTGTGTGTGTGTGTGTGTGTGTGTGTGTGTTTCTACTTTTTGACATTATAAATAATGCTACTCTGAACCCTCAGGTACTAGTTTTTGTGTGGACCTCTGTTCTTAATTTCTCTTGGATATATACCTGGAAATGGAATTGGTGGGTCATATGTCTATGCTTACCCATTTGAGGAACTGCCAGACTGTTTCCCAAAGTAGCTGCATCATTTTACATTCCCACCAGTAGTGTATAACCATCTACCTAAACCTTTTAAAATTGATCTTTGATTATAGTCATCCCCTTGAGTGCGAAGAGGTATCTCATGGCCTAGATTTGCATTTCCTTGATGGCTAATGATTGTGAACATCTATTCACATGTTTAATGGGTATTTGTATATCTTCTTTGGAGAAGAAACCTTTGCCTAATCCTGTCATGAAGACTTGCACTTACTGCACTTACTTTTTTTTCAAACAGTTTTGTAGTTTTAGCCCTTGCATCTAGGTCTTTGATCCATTTTGAGTAATTTTTCCATGTGGGTATGAGGTAGGGGTCCAACTTCATGTGAATATCCAGTTGTCCCAGCACCATTTGTTGGAAAGACTGTTCTTTTTCCTCAGTGAATTTTCTTGGGATCTTTTTGAAAATCAATTGACTATAAATGTGAGGACTCTCAGCTTTATTCTGTTGATTTGTATGTCCATCTCTGTGTCAGGTCCACACTGTCTTGATTACTTTAACTTTGTAGTAAGTTTTGAAATCAGAAAGTGTGAGTCTTTCAGTTCTGTTTCTTTTTCAAGATTGTTTTTACTATTTTGGGTCCCTTGAATTTCCTTATGAATTTTAGGATCAACTTGTCAATTTCTGCAAAGAAATCAGCTGGAATTTTCATTTTATTTTCCACGTGTCCTCTTATAAAATCCAAGTTGAGTCTGTTTTCACACAGGAATTTAAATATAGTAGTTCACATTTACTTTACTTGCCATTCTTGTTTTATTCTCCCTCGTATTTAATGTTTTCTCATATTATGCTTTTTGAAGTACAGACTCTGCACTTTTGTTTATTTGCTTTTATCTATATTTTTATCTGTGGCTATCTGAAAAGAAGAACATTCCTGAGCTTAAGTTTATCTTCATATCAAAGTAAAAACCACAGTAATTTTGACTGCGTCATGAAAGAGAAGTGTTTAAGAGCTTTTGCTTCCCTGGGTCCTTTTTTCTTTTTTTAATGATTTAATCTGATAATATTAATAATTTCAATAGTGAAAACTCTATTAGTAATTTATTTCATAGGTGTTTCTTTTTATTTAGATATTAATAATTATACTCATCCTTCCATGTATTTAATTGGTTTCAGTATAGATCTTTCCTCACTATGCCTTTAAATATCATCCTTGAGTTTTTAATTTTGCTTCTCTTCCCAGTCTAGTAGGCATACCAAATAACTTTTTTAGCAAGGGCATCCATGTGGTAGGAGAGTGACAACTTGTCTAAATACAGAAATCTTATCCCCCTCAAGTAATTGGAGATAGTCCTTCATTGTCTTGAGATGTCTGATGCTGAAAAGAAGTGTGACAGCTGTTTTTCAGCCCAAACTTTTTTCTGTTCTCTCTTCCTGACATTTATACTTCTTAAAGTAAGATAACTGGGTATAGACTTCCTTTCATAGATTTTGCTTAGCATGTGGTAAACCCTCTTGATTTCCAAATTCAAGACTTATTTAGGAGCAAGAAATATTTCTCTTGTCATATCTGTGATTAGCTTTACTGCTTTGTTCATTTTTTCCTTCAAGGACTTATTATTTGGTTCTCTAATCTCTGAACACCATCTACCTTTCCCTCTCCCCCACTTCATTTGTATCATTTGTATTTGTATTCATTTGTATCATTTGTATTTGTATTCATTTGTATTTCTTTGTATCCTGAGAATATTTTCCTGAGACTGTGTTCTATATCACTATTTCAATTAGCCTTAATTATCTCACATATAAGCTTTCATTCAACTGCAATGTTTTTGGTTACTATGAAATCTTTTATCTTAGTCCATTCTCTTCTCATAGCAACAACCTCTTGCAGCTAACTAAAAAATAAACAGAGAATTTCTTTCTCTTTCCTGCGTCATATCTATTTTAGAGATATTATTCTCTCTATTTACTGCAAAATTTATTTAACCTAAGGCCTTACCCTTAAAAAAAAAAAAAAAAGGAGATTCCTTTTGTATGTGTGTACAAATGAATGTGTGTATTTTTCACTTATTCTAAAAAGAATTTAAAGACGTGTTAGGGGAAATTGATCCAGTCCAATGTTAGAGATGCTTGGAATGCTTGGTCTACACTTGGCTCCATCAGATTCCCTTTGGATCCTGGAAGAATGCAGTCACAAAGTGCTAGATCCCCTTTTATGTGTGGGAAGATATTTCAATCCTTTAGCCAAAATAAGCTCACTCAGATCCAGGGTAGAAGTCAAAAGTCCTGTTGCCATATAGTCATGTTTGAGAGGATAGTCTACAGTTGTCAGAATTCTCCCAATATTGTTGTCCAGACATCCAGGAAGGACCCATCTCAGGACCCATTTTCTTGCTCTTATCCCTTCCCCACTGAGAGCAAATTTATGCTGTGGTGGAGAGTGAGCTGAGTAATGCCTTTTTATGGAGATCAATTCTAAGGTCTCTTTATACTCATGACAGACATATGGCTGCCAACTCAAAGATGCAAAACTGAACTCAAACAAACAAAACAAAGCAAGACAAAAACAACATACCTGGGGCTTCCCAAAGAATTCCCCCTGCCTCTCCCATCACACTCTGCTGTTCTTCTCCCATAGTGCCCATTTGTTTTTCCAAGTTAATGGGTCTTGGGAGGGCCAGCTAAGGCCTCTGCTTACTTATCCCATTACGCTGCCATGTCTCAGAAGAGATGATCCTGATGCCAGGCTCCCTGTTGAGCAGGGAGCAGGACCCTGGGATCATGACCTGAGATAAGGCAGATGCTTAAACTGACGGAGCCATCCAGGTGCCTCAATTAGTATCATGTTTTAATTCTAATGCATTTGCATTTCATTTGGGGGGAAAACCCATTTCTTTTGCGGAGTAGTTAGAGATTTTCACAAGAATGAGAGAGAGTGTGGCCAAATATTTTCACTTATGTTACCATCATGCTCATGGTCATAATACTTGGCTTTGTAAGATCACCGTGACAGTAGTCTAGGCAATGAAACGAAGTTGGTGAACATTGGGGGAGACTCGTATTGGGTTTCTGCCATAGTTTAGTAGGTGAGAAATGATGGGGATTTTACAAAGGCATTGATGGTGCAAGGTGTGAGGGCAGGGGAGGGATGTGAGGAGCTAGATTTAGACAATATTTCTGAAGTAGAGTCTGAAGTAGAGGGCTAGGTGGTTTGTTGGGAGAAAAGGAGAGGGAGATATCAAGACTTATCCTAATATTTAAATTTGAATAATTGGGTTAATAAATGTTTATAAAGGAAGGCTGGGAAGGGGGAAGGAGAGTAGATTTGGTAGGGGAAGAAAGAGATAACAAGTTCATCCTGGCACATGCTAAACACATGATGTTTTTGACATCAAGGCAGACATATTCTGTTGGTTGCTGGAAATTTGGATTTAGAGCTTGAAGAGATCTGGCTGAAATCCAGAGATAACGAGAGTTGGAGCTGGAGCATGGAATCAACGGTTGAAAGTATGGACATGAATAAATCTCCTGAGACGGGGCGCCTGGGTGTCTCAGTGGGTTAAAGCCTCTGCCTTCGGCTCAGGTCATGATCCCAGGGTCCTGGAATCGGGTCCCACATCAGGCTTTCTGCTCAGCAGGGAGTCTGCTTCCCTCCCTCTCTCTCTGCCTGTCTCTCTGCCTACTTGTGATCTTTGTCTGTCAAATAAATAAATAAAATCTTTAAAAAAAAAATAAATCTCCCAGAAAAGAGTTGAGGATTAAGAATTGGATTAAGAAGAGGATTAAGAATTGGACCTCAGAAACACCAACATTAACAAAGGGATGGGAAGAGAAAGGATTTAAGAAAAGAGAGTCAGAATTTCTTCTGGTATTTGTGCTTACACTGCTAATTTAGATGTTTTCTGTTACTTATTTTGATAGCTGAATACCTTGTTTTCTTACATTCCTGCAGGGTGCCCTCTCCACACCATCCCTGTAGAATGATATTGCAAGTTTTGTTTAAATGAATATCTAATGTTTCCTCTAGCAGACTAGGTAAGCATTGTTAGTGCCTTAGATTTTCTTTCCTATATGATTTTTTATTTTTACTGGCATTAATAAGGCCTCATTTCTCTATCTGTTTAGTTTTGTCTCTATATTACTAATTCTTTTTGCAGTCCCTTTGATATAATTTCCTACATAGTCAATAATTTTTCTTTTTGTCTTCCTTTTCTTGTCTGTTCCTTTTTTAAGACCTCCTTTCTGAATCTGCTGTCCCATCCTTTCTAAGCTGGTTGCTCCCCTGGACTGCTGAATAGCTGTTCTCCTGGGCTTCCCCTGACCTTTATCTTGTGTTGATTCTCCATTTGTACTACATCTCTTCCTTTTCCTAGGTTCACTACCTCATTTGGGTGGAGCACATCCTTCAGTTACTTCCTGAGAAAAGGTGCATTGGAGTAAAAATGTTGAGGCCTTTGTGTCTTTTGGATTTTTGAAGTCTGATGCTATTCTATTCCCAATTATTTTATGTCACTTGTTATTCCCACCCCATCCTCTGTTTTCTAGGAAGTATTTAGGATTTTTTCTTTATCCCTTAGGTACTAAACATGTATGGTGATGTACTTTGGTGTGTGTTTATTTTCATCTATTGTGTTGGGCACTTAGCCCCTCCCATCTGGTAACTCAGATCCTTCAGTTCTGGGAAATTTTCTCTGTGGTTTCTTGGATAATTTCCTTTCCATGGTTTTCTCTGATCATTCTTCCTGGGAGGTATATGAGTCAGATGCTGTCTTTCTTGTATTAATAATTTAAATTTCTTGTGTTTTCTCCCCATACTCTTTGACAGCTGACTCTATCTTCTAGGACATTTTCTCAACTTTATCTTTCAAATTTCAAATAAATTTGTTAATTTCTTTTTTGGTTATTATAAATGTTTAAATATCTAAAAACTGGTTTTTATTTTCTCATGTTTAATTTAAATAAAACTGTACACACTTTTAGTCTCATAGATGCCATATTCTCTCATCTCTATGAGGACAGTAATTGGAGGTTTCTTCTCTGTTTTCTCTGGGTTTGTCTGTTATCATTTCAGTCTTCCTGTTGAAAGAAGACTTTTCCCACATATTGTTTTTATCTTTACACTCTTCTGTCAGGTTGATATTATTTTCATTTTATGGTTAATGTGTCTTAGAGAGCATATCATTGTTTTATTTTTCTTACAATGGATGTCTGAAAAAGTTACCACAAATCAGCCAAATCCACAGTCCAGCTTCTTGATCAAAGTTGCATTCTCTCTTGAGTCCTAAAGTTTCTTCTTATCCTCCTATACTTTACTTTCCCCAACCCCCAGAGACAGTTGTTTTACTATATTAGACAGCTCTGTTTGCAAGATTTGCTCTTTTAAAAGTTTAATGGAAATATTTCTTCTTCCCTGAATCTTCCTTCCTTTTTTTTTTTTTTTTAAGATTTTATTTATTTGACAGAAGAGATCACAAGTAGGCAGTGAGGCAGGCAGAGAGAGGGAGGGGGAAGCAGGCTCCTGCTGAGCAGAGAGCCTGATGTGGGGCTTGATCCTAGAGATCATGACCTGAACGGAAGGCAGAGGCTTAACCCACTGAGCCACCCAGGCGCCCCTGCATCCTCCTTCTGCCATTCGCAATAGTTCTTCCCTCTGAGCCATAGAGATGGACAGTTCTGAATCCCTCAGATATTTGAAAGGATATTATCAAGACTCTTCCATATCTGCCATCCCCCAGCTGAAGAGGCCTTGGCTTTCCTACTGTATTTCACTGTTTTGTCAGGCTCCCATTGGCTAACATTTTTAGAAAGCCCCTGGCTGTCAAGGCCTCACTTTCAGTCACTGTCTATAACTTAATACAGAGTCCAGATGTACTTTGAAGCCTGAGCCTTGAGTGGGGGTACTGTCACTTTATTAATGTGTCTTTTTAAATTTAATTTTAATTTTTTTTATTAATTTTTAATTTTTTATAAACATATATTTTTATCCCCCTGGGTACAGGTATGTGAATTGCCAGGTTTACACACTTCACAGCACTCATTATAACACATACCCTCCCCAATGTCCATAACCCCACCCCCCTTCTCCTAACCCCCCTCCCCCCAGCAACCCTCAGTTTGTTTCGTGAGATTAAGAGTCACTTATGGTTTGTCTCCCTCCCAATCCCATCTTATTTCATTTATTCTTCTCCTACCCCCTTAACCCCCCATGTTGCATCTCCACTTCCTCATATCAGGGAGATCATATGATAGTTGTCTTTCTCCACTTGACTTATTTCGCTAAGCATTAAAAAAGATTTTATTTCTTAATTTGACAGAGAGACACAGAGGGAACATAAGCAAGGGGAGCGGGAGAGGGAGAACAGGCTTCCGGCAGAGCAGGGAGCCCAATGCAGGGCTCCATCCCTGGGGATCATGACACGAGCCAAAGGCAGATGTTTAATGACTGAGCCACCAAGGTACTCCTGACTTTCTCATTTTAAAGCTGAAGAAGTGAGGCCAATGCCATATGATTTGGAGGACCAATGGTATGATGTGGTCCTAGAAACACCAGACTAAAGGCTGACAGTGCTAGAGAATTGAGGTGCACACATTATATCTTGTGCTATTATAGCAAATATTATTGAATGGAAATATTTAATATAAGCGACCGAGGTGTATTACATCTTTCCTTTCTTTTAACAGAGCATAGCAAGCATAAAAAGTTTTATCTGAGGGGCACCACAGTGGCTCAGTCAGTTAATCGTCTACCTTCATCTCAGGTTGTGATTCCAGAGTCCTGGAATGAGAGCCCGGGGGTTCCCTGCTGAGTGGGAAGTCTGCTTCTCCCTCTGCCCCTCCCCACCTCCCTCTCTTGCCCTGGCTTGTGTTTTCTCTCACACTCCTCTCTCTGTCTGAAAGAAATAAAATCTTTAAAAATAAATAAATAAATAAATAAAAGTTTTATTTGATAGGTCAAGATGATGACACTGACATTCTGAACATTAATCTTATAGTTTTTTTAAGAGCAGGGATTAGGTATTATTCATATCTACATATCCAGTATCAAGCACATTCCAGACAATTAATTGTTACTCAAATCAGTGCAGGTATGAATATATGAATGAGTACATAATGAATGGATAAATGAAATTATAAAATATCAGTGACTATTAAAGTTTTTAGGCCTGTTTGCCCCTATACTAAATCTTAAACAGACTCTTTGCTTTATGAGCTCATATGTTTGCTCTTTGTACTATTTTTCATTCATTCATTCCTCACAGTTAGTGTATGAAATGGAACATCCATAGATAGGAGATGTACCTCAAGCTCTCTGTAGATGGGGGAGAGTAAAAGGAAGTTGTCCTAGGTAGTCCAGATCATTGCATCCAAGGGAGACAAACAAATTCATGTTTGATCCAGGCCATGGTTATAGTCAAGGGCTTTGATCCAAAGTGTGGGGTATAGCTGCAGGGGCATCTGGGAAGTATATTCTTATCTGTTGCCAAGTCATTGGGCAGGAGGTCTGTCTGAGAGTCACTAGAAGTTGAATTCAGATCCTACATGACAGGAGTGGACTGAAACCAGTCACACTAATTTGGTCAACATTTGTGGTCTGACTCTAGTCCTAGAGTGGAGATGAAACCAGGACCAGGACCTGGATAGTCAGACAGACTCTTATACTCTTAAATGGATGGATTTAGCTAAGGTTTTCCCAGATTCTCCCAAAGGTAGGGTTAAATTCCTTCCAGGACGCTTGATCCAAGGCATGGAAGCAATCATAGATTTTCACATGCTGTAGGAATTAGGTAGAGTTGATCGTCAGGAGATAAACCTGTAGTGTCTTCACCAGAGCAAGGCAAAGAAGGCTAGACAGGCACAGAGAGGGACAAATTACTGATAGAAGTTCTGTGAGTAGGAGTTTCTTTCTCTGCTTTCAAACTTCTGCCCTCCAGTTTGTTAATGTCTCCCTCAGAACACACTGCTCTGAATGGAAGATAGTACTGCAGAGAGATTGCCATGAAGGCATTGATTTGCAGTGGTCCATTGTGCTAGGCCCTATGCTAAGTGCTTGACTTTCATTATCTCATTTATCCCTACAATACTTTTTGCCCTCATCAAGCTATAGAGCAAAAACGTTTCTGTCTTTTCTATCACCCCAAAAAAGTTCCCTCATGATTCAATACTTACTTGTTCACTTTTTGTTGATTCATTGAATGAAGAACTGGAAATCACTGTGGGCGGTACATTCCCTTTCCACATAGAAACTGTTATTTTTGTTTTCTCACTTCTCCAAATGGGCCTGTCAACCCCTATCACCTTAAATAACCTGACCCAGTCCTGGTCACCTGTGCCTCACACATACACACTCTCTTAGACTTAAACTCACAGCAAGCCACCCCATCACTATCTTGGCCTGTTGGAATGACTTGGAAACACTGGAAATAAGATGTTGACAAACTGGGTGAATGGGTATGTCCAGAATGGGAAAGGATTCAGAAACCATGTAGTATAAGGAAGCAGTGACATGTGACATGTGGCTGGTACTAAATGGTAGTTCTAAAAAAAAATGGGAAACTTGCTCCTGGTGCATTAGGAAGGTTAGCCAAAGTATTTTAAGAGACTATCCAATATTGGAGAAAGGATCATTAAAGGGCCATCTGGGAGAAGTCATAAGTCTTAGGACAGGCAGTCATGGGCAGTGAGGCTGTAAAGGAAGGAGTGAGAACTTCCCCTGTTGCCTTAGTGACTACATCCTACATTAGTTCATCTCAGCTCTTCCTGTTTTCCCTTTTTTCCCCCACAGTCATTCCATTATTTTGTCTGTTTATGAACTGATGCTCTAAAGCTCTAGAAGAGCTTTAGAAGACTCCTCGTCTTCTGTATCACAAATTCTGCAGTTTCAGGATTCTTGGATGATAGTGCAGATGGTGAGGTGGAGGCATAACGAATATCTAGGACAAAAAGGCAAGAGACTGGAAGTAGAAGGCTTGGTTGAATTGGACATGTGGCCGCGGACAGGTCCAGCGAGTTCCTTGCTCTTTAGCTTCAGCTTTCACGTATCTGTAAAATGGGATTGTGTGTGTGTGCGCGTGCATGTGCGCGCGTGTGTGTGTTTTCTCAGTGTCCTAGGGAGTTTCTCTGAGGACCAAAAAGAGAGGGGACATAACTCTGCTTGCAAACTGTTGTTGAGAACATCAAAACGTGAAGTTTTCTATCATTGTTCCTATGGTGACACTACCACTTGCAGGATCTCCTTTAAATTAGAAGCCCTCTAAGCTACAGTGAATTGTGTAGTGGGGCATTACTGTAATGGAATCATAAATGGAGACTTTATCCATGATTCTGAAAGGTCTTCCACTCCAGAGTCACATGAGAACAGAAAGCAAAGCTTGCTTGTTAATTGGTTTCAAGTTCTGTCACCTTCAATAGGATGTTTCTGGGAGTCCTTGGGTGGCCCATCAACCTGGCATTTCAAAGGAAGGAAGCTAAATCCTGATAAGACTTCAGAGCAAATAGACACTCTGCTATTGCCTTTCTAAAAAGGAAAACAAATTCTACTTGTTTGGGTGCATGTGAGCATATATGTATGTACCTGCTTGTTCGAATCCTTCTCTCCCATGCCTTCCTTTGCTTGTTCCAATTTAAAGGTAGAATAATCTGACACCCTAGCTTTTATATAATCTTCTACTTTAGGACTCTGACAGCATTCCTCGACATTTTGCCTAAGTAGCATTACAACTTCTTTATTTCACAGGTATGCATAAAAAAACAATATCCTTTTACATTCTTCATGGCATTTTGATGGTAGGAAAAATATCTGAGCTTATTTTAGGGGAAATCACAGGACAGAAAGAATAACAAATATTTGTGGTTGCCTTGGGAACTCAGCTTCTAGATATTACTGAGTATGAAAAGCAGGAACAAATTTGGAGCTGGGGCAGTTGGTGACCCAGCAGAACAGCTGGAGACCCTGAAAGAGAGGTGGAAAGAAGTAGAACTGTATAAAAAACCGGTGTGTCATCATTTTTGTCTGTTTCTGATTACTATATTCTGCCTCCTGAGGGAGGAATGTGATGGGATGCTTAATAAACCAAATGATTTTCTTGGTGTGTGTGTGTGTGTGTGTGTGTGTGTGTGTGTGTGTGTGTGTGTGAAGATCAGGGTAGTTAATTTGACCTTCTGCCAAATTGTCCTCATAAGACAGGGTTTCAAAGGGAAGACAATGAAGCCAGGAAATCCAGCTTTTTATACTCCTGGATCTTTCTTGGAACAGCCTTGTATGTGTGACATTACAGCATCAGCTGCTCACGGATACAAGTTCCTCAGAACACACAGACTTTATGGGGGCACTAAAAATGTCCTATGTGGCTTCTTGCCAGCGTTTCCAGTACTGACACTTACCAGCAGCTTGTTGCTCTGGCCACCCACAATACAGGGGGATTTCTATGAGATCAGATGTCTTTTGTAGACAGTGGGCCTAAGGAAAGAGTGTGAAGACCTGGAAGAAGATTCTGGTTTCATTCCCTAGTCACTCCAAGGCCTTGGTGGACCAAGGACATGGAAGTTCTATACTTGTACGGCTTTCAGAGTTGCACACTGCATTTGACTTGCTGTTATCCCAGAAAACATTTGAGGTACACCCCAAACACTCAGGGCTTGTTGAAAGCACCCTTGGTCCCAATACTCCTTCCCCTGGAGTTGCCAGGCAGTGAAGGAGGGGAAGAATTACTGGTTGGGGAAAGAAGTAAAGCTGGAGGTCATAGTGGAGGTAGGATCCAAACATCAGAGCCTGCAATGCTCCATGGCTCTCACCACTCCATTCCAACAGGCCAAGATAGTGATGGGGAGACTTGCTGTGAGTTTAAGCCCAAGGGAGTGTGTATGTGTGAGGCACAGGTGACAAGGATTGGGTTAAGCTATTTGAGGTGATAGGGGTTGACAGGCCCATTTGGAGAAGTCAGAAAACAAAGGTAACAGCTTCTATTGCCACCTAGCACTGGTGGGGCCCCTCTGATGAGGACATCACATGACAAGCATGACTAGACAGCTGCTTTGGAAGTCAACCCCTCTGATCACTGTTCCATTGCCAGAACTTAGCTCTTCTTTGATTCTGTACTCGGTCTGTATCTCCCTTCTCTTGTCACAAATTGCATTCAAGAGAGTCTCTTGTTTCACTGGTCTCCCAAGAAAAAGATGCAGAAGTGAATGTTCAAGCATTTGGATGAACCAATCTTCCAATCCTAGTTCTGCTCTTACTAGCTGTACCACTGCAGGCAGATAATTTCTCTGAATCAGCATTCCAACCAGTACGATGCAATTAATATTGTATTAGTTTGTCAAGAGGATTAAAGGAGGTAATCAAGCCCAACTCTGGCTTTGGTTTAAGCCACAATTGCTGGAGCAATCTGTTGTGGCCAAGATCTTGAGGTCACAGGACATATGAAATGCAGCCATAAAACCCAACCAACACAGAAACTTAAGAGGCAGAAACTACCTGTGGTGACCTTCTTAGAAGATGACTATGTAAAATGGCCACACTTGACGGAAGGAAGTGAGTAGGTGGGGAGGTGGGGGAGGGTAGGGGAAAGTAGAAAAGGGAAGAGTTATATGAGTGTCAGTTCCTCCTAATAACTAAGAGCATAGCATTCCCAGCGTCAGACACGCTTGTGTCCACATCTCAGCTCTGCACTTACTGTGTGACCATGAGCCCATTACTAAACATTCTGAGCCCCAGGTTCTTCAAATGCAAACTGGGCTAATGATCTCTACAGCGTTGTGAGGATTTCACGGATAATTCATGTAGTGTTTAGCACCCTGTCTGGTACCCAGCAAGCACATGACAGATGATGACTGTGAGGATGACAGCTTATCTGGTCTAGAGTCTTGGGGTGCTGCTCTTTCTACCCAAGCAGACAGGGAGGAGACAACGTGAGTCCCTGGTAAAACTGGGTGCTGGTAAAGTAGATGTGGTATCTGAGAGTTTCATTTATGGGCCTCTCTTCTACCTCCTGAGCCTTATGTTCTTGCAAACTATGGCTCAGTGCCCTTTGTTCCAACTCACCCCAAGGGACAGTATTCCCCCTGTCCCTTCCCATGTTGCCTCCAAACACATGTTCTTTCTGTGCAGTTTTGCCGCAGCCAGGTTTGGGGAACATTTCATTTTAAGGTGTGGAGAACCACACAACTCCCTTCTACTTTTAAGGCCACCAGAATATTGCTTCTTTACTCCCCTGCATGGGAAATCAGTGAGAAGCTGTGGAGTAGAGGGTACTCTGAGCCCCAGGACTTGCCTATTGCCCTGAAAGGAGCCTGAAAGACAAGCCTAGAGGAAGGACAGGATCAGCAGTGGAGGAAACAGGTGTGGGTTTCGCCAACCTCCCTATAGCATCCCCCTTCTTTGCCTGAGAAGGTGAACCCTGATTCTAGAACCCAAGCTGATGTTGCTCTCCAAGGAATAGGGTGGCTCAGGACTGAGAGTCACCAAGCTAGGTTCAGTCCTTGATTTGGTTCCCAGCACCCACAGTCAGCAGCAAAACCTGGCTCCTAAAACAGCAAATTTAGTGGGGAAAAGTATCAGCAAATACTGAAGTGACAGGAATCGTCTCATCCTAGACTTTTCTAAAATGAGGAAAAGAAGAATCCTGGAAATCTGGGAAATTTAAAAAATTTCCAACACCATTTATAGCTGTAAAAAAAAAAAAGGAAGAAAGAAAGAAAAAAGAAAGAAAGAAAAGAAAAGAAAAAGAGAAAACCTCTGGGGACACCTGGGTGTCTCAGTTTGTTAAGCGTCTGCCTTCTGCTCAGGTCATGATTCTGGGGTCCTGGGATGGAGCCCCATGACAAAAACTGGGATCCCTGCTCAGTGGGGATCCTTTGCTCCTCCTCCTACACACCCTCCCCCCAATGTGTGTACTCTCTCTTCTCTTTCTCTCTCAATTAAAAAATAAAATCTTAAAAAAAGAAAAGGAAAAAAGAAAGAAACGCCTCTGGTTACTTGGGTATTGCACATTTGCATATCTGATTTTCTACATTGATTAAAAATGAAGTTTTGGCCTTGCAAACTATAATCATCATTATCCTAATAATCATAATCATTGGATTTATGTTCATATAGCCAGTTTCATACACATTATTCAATCCTTTTAGCAGCCCCGTCAAGTCGGTATTACTGTTAATCCTCCTTTTATAGTTGAGGAAGCAAATGCTGAGGATGTGATTTACTCAAGATCCTAGATCTAGTAACCTCTAGGTGTTGCTTTGCTGTTGCTTCTCCATTTAGGTAATGAGCTACCATCATTAGAATGATGCACGGAAAGGTCTCAGGCTATGGATTTTACCCCTTCTAATGTGAAGCATAATAAGCTGCATTAATTTTCAGGAAAAGAGCTGAGAGAGAAAAAGGAGAATAAATCTCTAACTCACTGATACAACTTTTAAGGAACTTTGATTCTAAAATTCCGGCCTTTATTTTGGTCATCTTTTTTTTTCAAATCAAAGTTTAACCTATTGAAATTATCGCTTCTTCAACTGTACATAAACACTAAGGTCCACATGTCACAAGGATGGGTCTCCTAATTGGTTGGAGGCAATGAATTGTATTTCTTACTCAAAGTTAAATGTTTTAGGAGATGGAGGGAATGTTAAGATATTGTTTGTCTGTAAGAAAATACAGGAGCATGAGATTGGCATCTCGATGCAGGACTTTGGGTGAGGGTATAAAGGAGGGTGAGTGAAAAGGACATTGTTGTATGTGTGTCAGATAAACAACTGCAGGCAAGTGGAGGCTTTGGATGAAGGGTTTTAATACAGATTACAAAGCAAGGACAGAAGCAAAATAAACTATGAATGGAGTTTTTCAACTAAAGGAGGACTTTGCAAATTGGATATGCTAGTTAACATTTGAAAGATACTATACCACCTGATCTTGGAGAAGTTGTTTAACCTATCTCATTTGCATTTTCCTTATCTGCAAAACAGGAACTAAAACAGTACTTAACTTATAGTTAGTTCCTTTGAGAGTATTAAATGAGAGAAGACATGAACAGACATTTCTCCAAGGAAGACATCTAAATGCCCAACAGACACATGAAAAAATGCTCAAAATCACTCTGCATCAGGGAAATACAAATCAAAACCACCATGAGATACCACCTCACACCAGACAGAATGGCTAAAGTTAACATGTCAGGAAATGACAGATGTTGGCGAGGATGCAGAGAAAGGGGAACCCTCTTACATTGCTGGTGGAAATGCAAGCTGGTGCAGCCACTCTAGAAAACAGTATGGAGGTTCCTCAAAAAGTTGAAAATAGAGCTAGCTACCCTATGACTCAGCAATCGTACCACTAGGTATTTACCGAAAAGATAAAAACATAGCGATCCAAAGGGGCATGTGCACCCCAATGTTTACAGCAGGAATGTCCATCTTAACTAAACTATGGAAAGAGCCCAGAAGACCATCAACACATGAATGAATAAAGAAGATGCGGTGGTATATATACAATGGACTATTAATAGCCATCAAAAAAAGTGAAATCTTGCCATTTGCAAAGATGTGGATAGAGCTAGAGGGTATTGTGCTAAGTGAAATAAGCCAATTAGAGAAAAAAATTATATGATTTAATTCATTTGTGGAATTAAAGAAACAAAACAGAGGATCATAGGGGAAGGGAGGGAAAAATAAAATAAGGTGAAATCAGAGAGGGAGACAAACCATAAGAGACTCTTAACTATAGGAAACAGAGGGTTGCTGGAGGGTGGGGGTGGGGAATGGGGTAACTGGGTCATGGGCACTAAGGAGGGCACGTGATATAATGAGGACTGTTATGAGGGTGTTATATACAATTGATGAATCACTGAACTCTACCTCTGAAACTAATAGTACACTATATGTTAATTAATTGAATTTAAAATAAAATAAAATAACATTTTTAAGAGGGTATTCAGTGAGAAAAAAAAATTATATGATGTTCCTGATACAGTGCCTGGCATGAAGAAGGTCACAATAGATGTTGGCAACACTTTGCTCCATTATCCCCACCCAACCCCTTTCAATTATGAAATTCTGAAACATTTACTGGAAATCTTATTTTCCAAAAATAGAACATGTGGAAAATTCTTAATATTCCTTGCAGATACTTCCTGCAAGTTAGAGGAAGATTTTAGTGCCCTTCTTCTTTGATTTAACTCTGGTTCAAAAGAAAGATGTGGTTTAGAAGTAGGAGAAATGACTAGTTCATTTAGGCATTAATAATCCTGAAGGAGGAAAACATAAGGCAACCAGACATATGGCCTCAATTTTTAAGAACGCAGATTAAAGAAAAAAAGTCAGAAAGATGATAGGTGAGATCTTATTGTCAGATATACCAAAGAATATGGCACAAAAAGAGTAAGAATCTAAAAGTGGATGAACCAACTACATGAGAAATCTGATTGTGTGACCATAAGTAATCTTAATGGGTAAGAAAAGTGAAAGGCATTTAAAACACTTATCTGAACAGAGGGACCTTTGAGAAGGAACTTCAAAATTATGGGTGAGTTTAATTCTCTTTTATGTATTTCTCTATTTTCTAAAAACTTCTATGGCTTTTATAGTTTTAAAGTTTCCTCATAAGGATTTGTACAATAGAGAAAAAAGATGGCAAGTAATTGAGAAGAACATTTAGAAGCTAGGAGATTCTTTTAAAAGCAGCATCCCTTGGGCTAAGTATCACTTGGAGATGAGGTGTGCAGGAAAAAATGCTAAAGATAACAAAAAAAAAATTCTTTTGATTACGGTTCAGTGCAAAACATGAACAGGAAGAGGGATTCACAACTGTAATGGATTATGCAAAGGAATTGGGACTTCTGAACTATTCTGCTTCAATCTAGAAAAATGCAGTTCAATCAATTCGAAGTAAAACATGCATTATTAAGAAGTCATTGAAACAGACAGGAAGTTATTAAGAGAGTCCATTACTTTCCTAAAAGAGTTTAAAGAACTTTACAGACATCATGGTCTTTAAGTTCTAAGAGTTAGTGATCTAAGTTACAAAATACTGGAGAGGATGGGCTCAGGAAACTCCACATGAGGTTGATTCTTGGAAAAGTCTTAAAATAAATATGGAAGATTTGTTAGCACCTAGAAAAGAAAGCCCCAATCACTTGAAACTGGCATGGATTTATTAAGTCAAGTTATATCCATTATCCCAATTTGAAAAAAATAGGAGGGTGCCAGAGTTAATAACTTTTGGCAGTCTCTCAAATTCATAGAAATAGTGTATTTTATTTTAGCAAGAGGTTCATCATGCTTTTTATAGAAAATTTCAAACAAAACAAAAAAGAATGATATGATACATCTCTATATAGTCATTACCCATCTTTAACAACTATTAATATTCTGAGATTTTTGTTTTTCCTATTACTCTCCCCTTTACCAGGTCTTTTTATTGTTGGTATTGGAATACTTTAAAGCAAATCCCAGGTATTATATCATTTATAAATACTTCATTATGAGAAAAATGTGTAACACAACAGGCTGAGAAAGATATATAACAAAGTCTTTCATGATGTGTTTAAAGATGAGCTGGAGAAACACAGACTGGATAAGAATGAACTTAGAGGACTGACATTAATGTGAATCATGGCTAAATCATGTCGACAAATGGTTTGGGATCCACCTTGAGGCAAGGTTATAGGGGAATGTACCACCAGGTTCTGTCCTTATCCCAGTCTTGTTTGGCACATTTTGTCAATGATTTGGATGAAACCATTGGAAGCACATTTAACAAATTGGCCAAAAAATTCATGGTTTTTAGTGAGAGTTCAATATATTACATAAAACATTTAAGTATTATCAGACTGGAAAGATGGGCTGGAGCCATAAGGCTGCCATCTTTATTTTTTATTTTTTATTAAAGATTTTATTTATTTATTTGATAGAGAGACAGAGATCACAAGTAGGCAGAGAGGCAGGCAGAGAGAGAGGGGGAAGCAGGCTCCCTGCCGAGCAGAGAGCCCGATGTAGAACTCGATCCCAGGACCCTGAGATCCCATGACCTGAGCCGAAGGGAGTTGCTTAACCCACTGAGCCACCCAGGTGCCCCAAGGCTGCCATTAAAAAAAAAAAAAATTATTTATTTATTTTGAGAAAGAGAGATCCAACTAGGCAGAGGGGCAGGCAGAGAGAGAAGGGGAAGCAGGCTCCCCACCGAGCAGAGAGCCTGATGTGGGGCCTGATCCCAGGACCTTGAAACCATGACCCGAGCTGAAGGCAGAGGCTTTAACCCACTGAGCCACCGAGGCACCCCAAGGCTGCCATTTAAATGATACACACATAGAGAGAATCTTGACTTGGAGATTATTTGAAAAAGATTTGTAGGTTTTACTGGACCACGATTCTCAGTATGAGTATCTAAAACACCTGGTCCTATTAGGTGGTATCAATTAAAGTTAACTTTCCAGATTAAGGATGTATAACTTCACTCTCTCTGTAGTATTATCCTCAGTTCAGAGTAGTGTGTTTTGAGAGCAACATTAACAATCTGAAGGGCATCTAGTGGTGGGTAATTAGGACAACATGAGATCTGTCTATCATAATATGTAAAGAGTGGTTAATGGAAATGGGGCTATTTATCCTCAAGAATGGGAAACTGGGGGATGGGATTTGAATATTGGCTATCTTTGAGGATTTGGAAGGAAATTTGTTAATGTAGAAGTAAACATACTGCATTGTGCTGTAGCTTGAAGCTGAGGTCAATGGGTGGTAGAATAAAATAAAACCTGGATCAGGTTAAGAGCTTCCTAGCAATTACAAATGTCTGGCAATGGCCTGGACTACACGGACACGCACCTCTTTCAGTGGAGAAGGATATGGCAAGGTTAAATACCCAGCTTTCAAGAGTTCCGTAGAAGCAGATTTGCTGCTTAAAAGTCTGAAACGTTGGCTGCACATTAGATGCGCCAGGAGGCCACTAAAGGACAACAACTTCCAGGCCTCACCTCCTGCAATTCTGATTTAATTAGTCTGGGGTGGAACTCAGGAGTTGTTTTCACAGAGTTCTCCAATGACTCTAATATATAGCCAGAATTGAGGCTGGTGTGATGGAAGACCCAAGCGTGGAGATTAATTAATTACTTTAAGTGATAGAAAAAGTTTACAGTCTGGATGGTTCAATGGGTTAAATCTCTGCCTCTGGCTCAGGTCATGGTCTCATGGTCCTGGGATGGAACCCCACATCGATCACATCAGCCTCTCTGCTCAGTGGGGAGACTGCTTCCCCTGCTCTCTCTGCCTGTCTCTCTGCCTACTTGTGATCTCTCTCTGTCAAATAAATAAATAAAATCTTAAAAAAAAAAAGTTTTGAGTGCCATGCAGAGTGCCAGCTAGTGTGGAGTTCATAGAAAGGGTCTCTGCGGGATCCTTGAGGAAGTGACTTTCAGAAGGCTGAGTAAAAAATAGCTAAACAAAGGGGATGGGACAGGCAGAGGAAAAAAATTCCAGGCAGAGGAAAAAAGTTGTGCTTGGGGGTTGGAGCCGGGGCCAAGGGTGCAGTGAGGCTGGAGGGAGGTGGAGTGAGGGGAGGGTGGTAGTAAGAGAGGCTGGAAGCCCTGGAGCTTGTGGGTGGAAACTGTGGCGTGCAAGAAGGGCTTTGGCTTTTATTCAAAAGTAATGGGAAGCTCTGCAGTGTTTGAAGTATCTAGTGGGCGATGTGGTCATACAAGCACTTTGAAAAGATCACTCTGACTCTAGTGTGGAAATGAAGTTGTTGAGAGGCAAGAGTGGATGCACGGAGACCAGTTAGGAGCCTGCTGTGGGAGGTGGTGGTGGTTGGACCAGGGAGGCGGCACTGTGGTGGAAGGGGATGGGTGGGCATCAGAATCTTTGGGAAGCAAGAACCAGGACAATACATGAGGTTTCAGAAACATTTCCTGAATGAGTGGGTTGCTTGGATGTGAAGGGCGAAGGGGAAGAAGAAATTCAGGTGATACTATTGTTCTTGGTATCACAACTGTTTGAGTCGTAGAGATGTTCACTGAGCTGCGGATGTTGAGCTATGGGAAACCAGAAGAGGACCAGGTTTGGGGGAAGGGGAGAAAGCATGCATTCTGTTTGGGGAGAATAGGTTTGAGGTGTCAATGAGTCACCAAGCTGAAAGCTGCCAGGAGGCAGCTGTAAAATCAAGTCAATGTGTCTGGACTAAATAGAAGTTAGATTATTTCCCACATATGGACAGTGGTACCTGAGGCCACAGGGTGATCTGGGATCACTCTACTCACTCTTTTCTTACAGAGCTCATTATTTCATACAGAGCATATCAGCTTCCCAAAGTCAGTGATAGATTTTTAAAAAAATTTTAGTCTAGAAAATGAAGCCTTAGAAAGTTAAGTAACTTCCCCAGTCAAACAGCTAGTAAGAGGCAGGGCTGAGAATCCATCCTATAAGATTATTACATACTAAGAAGATGCATTACTACTTAATCATATCTCCTTAATCAGAATGACTCATTCGCAGAGACAATGTAGGGTTAACCGTGCTTGCTTAGAAAGAACTAGCTAAATGTGGAGTTCCTTCTATTATAAACCTATCATTTGGGGCTATTATTCTTTGTAATTCAATGAGAAAATATTCCATGGAGTTTATGACTAAGCCCTAATCCAGATTTGTGATTTACTACACAAACATTTGTCCTCTTGTTTCCTACTGTACATGCAGACTGAAGTTGAGGTTTCCTGGCAACTCACTAAAAATAGAACCATGGAGTCAAGAAGTTAAAATACATCCGAAATAATAAAGTCCCGTACCCCTTTTCTTGATGGAAAACATTGTATACTAAAAATTCAAATAAATCTTATCCATTCATTTATTCAGCTGATACATGGAGAACTGACATAGGCCAGACTGTTTGCTGGTTTCTGGACATCTAAAAGATACACTGTGTTCTCAAGGTACTTGTTCTCATAGAGGAGACTGACACAGGTTAAAGGCCATTGCAGCACTGTGGACAGGTGCCATGAGACAGATGCAAAGGAGGGTATTTATATTTAATCCATCATTAGAGGAAGGGCAAGAAGCTTTCTGCAAGACTTTCTGGAAACAATGACACATAAACTGCTTATTCTCATCCTTAGTTTCTTCATAAGGTAGAGTTAGAAGGGAGGAAGGAAGAGTGGTTTAGACAGAAGAAAGAAGCAGAAACATTGTGCAAGGCATGAGGATATGAAAAAGAAGGGCCAAAGTAGAGAAAGACACCTTGAACAGTACCTGGGGACATGGACTCAAAATTGTTGTTAAAGAGGATTACTTTTATTTTGAGACACATTGCACAGAGAATCAGAAGCTCACACTGGTAGGGTTGTAGAATCAGGTCTGCATTTTTTAGGATGATGATGCTAGCTCTAAAGTAGAGAATGAATTGGAAGGAGAAGAGCCCAGATGTGGGGGCCTTTCTGAATGCTGTCGTAGGAGTGTGGGCAAGGAATAAAAAGAAGGTAAATGAAAGGATTTGAGAGCTGTTTAGTAGGTAGAATCAATAAAACGTAGAGGGTTTTGTTTGTTTGTTTGTTTTGAGTTTGACTAGAGGGAGAAGGAGGAGTTTAGGGAGACTGGTGACATGGTGGTGAGCTTCACTGAGCAGATTATGCAGAAAAATTAGAATAGGGAAAAGAAAGTTAACTTTTAGACATAGAGATTTTGGCTGTAGAATATCAAAGCAAATATGTCCAGTAGGTGACTAGAATTATAGATTTGGAGCTCAAGAGAAAGTTCTGGACTGAAAATATAGATCATAGCATCATCACCATAGAGATTAAGGAGTCATTTTCATACAGATTAGGGAGTCATCACCATTGAATTGGAAATATGTGTATAAAATGAGATGAACCAGGGTTCCAAGATGGAGCCCTATGGAACATTCCTATTTAAAGGGTCTGGTGAGAAAGAGAAGCTAGGAAAGTAGGGGTCAGAGAAATAGGACTATTACAAGAGCCTGGTGTTACGGGAACCAAGAAAGGAGAGACTGTATGTTATAAAAAGTTAACAGTGTCAAAATCTACAGAAAATTAATATACCTAAAAGCATCCATTGGATATTTCTGTGAGTGGCTTTAGTGGACTGGTGGGACAGAAGCCAGGTGTGGCAGATCAAGGAAGGATGCATTGCGAGGAGGTGAAATTTAGGAATACACAGAGTATAAGGAGGGGAAAAAAACAAGTTAGAGGACGTCACATCTTCAGAACTGCTGTGACATGGGTCAGCTCCCTGGAGATGCTGGAGGGGGAGAGCTGGAGGCAAGAGGAGTGGAATAAACATACCAGTTTCATGTAAAGCTCTAAGAAGAGAGGAATTGGCCTTTCCCCACTCAGTCCTGGGAGAATAGGTGGAAGGTGGGCCTAATAGTCTGTTTGTTATCTAATTTAACTATTCCATCCCTAAAGATGGGTCTACCAGTGTCATTCCCAGATGTCAGTTCTAGGCAACAAAGACTTCCCCAGAAGGTAGAGTAGAATTTTCCTCTTCAACTCATGTGTTCCCCAGAGCCTTTGGGTTTGCAGGAATTTCTGTAAAGAATTTGAACTATTTTAGCCACCAAGGATTGTAATGTATCCTGAGCTTTTGCTGAGGTGGAAACAATTTCTCTTCCACTCAGAACAGTAGTATACTTCCAAAGAAGAGAGAAAGCATATGGAATCACTCTTGTGTGCTTTGGCTCCCCAAGTCTGTTTCCTTGTCTGGCTGCACCCCTCCTACCTCTGTGAGTCTGAGCAGGTACGATAGCAGACAGTCTGGGTGTGAACAAGAAGTGTGTGGAATTTGCTGCACACATCGCTCTTGGGGTCTCCATATTGGATCTGTATTCTACAGGCAGCCTCTGTCTTTAAGGGAAGACTATCTAATTCACCTACTGGAATAAAAAGAATGAGAATCCTGCAAAACCAAACATGCAAAGGATGAGTATATAAGGCATAATACCCACTTATTGTTTAACAATCATCATCTCATTTTTAGCCTGTTAGAAAAATCATGGCAAGAGTACTCAGTGGACATGAAATCACAAGGGGAGTTAATCTGTTATCTTAATGAGGACATCCTTCATTACTATGGAGAAAGAACTTTCAGGGAAATGGCGTACTTGATTCCATGGGCCAAGGGATCTTTTCCCCTACACCATGTTAGAGACACACACCACACTGTCCAATTCTTCTAGTTGCCTTTTTACTCCAAGCAGATGATCCCACCTCACCATGTTTATACATTCTCTCTTCACTCAGGGTGCAAAACTGAGTAGGACCCCACATTCTTAGTTATATTCTGGATTTGAGGAAATACTGAAGTCATGGTGATGTAAGAAAGATGTTTTGGTTCAAAGCTGACAGCCAAGAAAGAATTCCTGATACATCTTTGGTACAAAATGGTGGTTTTATGAAAGCATGGGACAGGACTTGTGGGGAGAATGAGCTGCAACGGGGTCATGGGTAGTGGCCCATTATATAGTTTCAAGTTGGGAGGAAGTTAGGGATAGCAGAAGCCTCCCAGGTATTTTGGAAACAAGGTTTCCAGAATCCTAAGGGGGCTAGCTATTGTTAGGAAAAGGTCATTTATTACTGTCCAGTAAAAGCTCAGTTATGAAACTCTTCAGATGTTTATCAGTGGGTCATATGCTTGGAAGATGATTGCCACCTGTCTTGGGAGAGAGGGAGTAGAGATAAAGGAAGTTTCTGAAGGAATTTTTATATGTTAATGTAGACTTACAGGATCCTGGGGATTGGGCTAAGATTGCCTTTTGCTCTTAGCAAATTATTAACATCAAGGCAGTTGAGTTCCTAGAGGAATGTTCTACCTGGTTCAAGGACTTGTCAATGGACTGTAGGTAGTAAGGACATTTAATAATTTTTCTTCTGCTGTTGTTTCCCACATCAACAGGACTGAACATACCTTTTTAAAAACGCTTGGGCAAAGTCGGTAGTTGCTGCTCTCATCTGTTATGTGTTGGTCTTACCAGTTTTGCTCTAGAAGGACACCCCTTTTTCCAAGGTCCAGGACCTTTCCTTAAACTTTCCTTCCTTCCACCTCACTAAATGAGTACAGAAAATAAGCTAAAAAAAAAAATCTAGGGGATTCTTAGATTGTCCCTCCCAAATATCAGTTGTGTCTGTTATACCCTTGACAGGAACTAGATACTTAAGGTTGAGTTCTCACCTAAGTATCTAAAGTACAAATACTCTGTGTTCATGGTTAAAGAGAGACAAAGATCTATGACGAAGTTGCCATGGGCATTTAGAAACTTGACTGTATCTTATCCAGAGAACTGTTTTCTCTTGAGTTGCTACATAACAGCAGAGATACCTGAGAGGAGATGCCAAATCTCCCTCAAAATAAAGCTCCAAATCTACCCAAAGTCTGGCCAAGTGACACCTGATGATTCTGCCCCAAAGAACAGAAAAAAGATTACACTAACCTAGGAAGGATGAATGAGTGGGAGCGGGGGGCACCCAGCGATGGCTGCTTGGTCTCATCAGATGGTGAGTGGGTAGCAGGGTGGCAGAGTGGGCAGAGAATCGGTAAGGTCAGCATCAAACTACCAATGCACAACTTTCTATTTACCCATTCCTTACCTTCTGGGTTCCCACTGTCTTTGCCCCTTTACTCCAAACTGGAAACCCTCTGTCAATTTTTCTTCTTTAGATCAAAGCCTTTGGGTTTTTAGGAATTTCTATAAAGAATTTTAAATTATAGGATGCCTGGGTGGCTCTGCCAGTGAAGTGTCTGCCTTTGGCTCAGGTCATGATCCCAGGGTCTTGGAATCAAGTCCCACATCAGGCTCCTTGCTCAGCTGGGAGCCTGCTTCTCCCTCTGCCTGCTATTCTCCCTGGTTATGTGTAATCTCTCTCCCTCTATGACAAATAAATAAATTGAAAAAAAAAGAATTTTAAATTACTCATAGAATCAGGAAGAAAGGAGGGAAGGGGGAAAGGAAGGAAGAGAAAGAAGGGAAGAAAAAACAAGAGGGAGTAAGGACAGTCATGTGGTAAAATATTTTAAGAATTGCTCAGCGTGGAAGGGAATCAACATGCAAGCCTGAGACTTCTATCCTTGAGGGGAACTGCTTGCTCGGTTAGCCCTTGGATGTTATGGGATTTCAGAAGGGTTCTCACCATTCTGAGGATTGGTGGGGATGGGTCACTGTGCTTGGACTGTGCAGGTGCATGGTTTATGCTGGGTACCTGCTTTCCTTGTGAGAGTCTGCAATGTTGGTGAGCGCTGAATGGAAGGTGCCTCTGTAGCCAGTTCTCAGTAAAATCCCTGGGCACTGGGTCTCTGGTGAACTTTCCTGATAGACAGTATTTCACATGTGTTGTCCCAACTCACTGCAGGGGGAATTAAGTATGTCCTGTGGTCTCCATTAGGAGAAGACCCCTGGAAGCTTGTGCCTGGTTTCCTTCAGACTTATTACCATGCCCCCCCCCCATTGCTTAGGCTTCATATCCTTTCACTGTAATAAATCTTATTTGTGAATATGACCATATGCTGAGTCCTGAGTCCTAGGGAATCAGTATTCCTCCACCCAATGAGAACACACTGTACACATTGTTTCACATTTTTGATTTTCACATATAAAATATTTCAAAGACAGTCTGCATCAACATTCATAGATTAAAATCCTTTTCATGCTTTCATAATATTACCTAGAGTATATTAGGATTATATATCCAGACCCTAATTAATGGACCTTTAGTCATTTTTAGTCTTGCTATGACAAATAATGAGGCACCAAACATCCCCATACATGGATCTTTTTGTACATTCATAAGTATTATCAGCAGGTTAAATCTTTAGAAGAAGAATTCTTGAGCCAAAGGATATATGTACTTTACTCTCTCATAGGTATTACAAAATGTCCACCCACTAAAGAGGTTGTGTGAATTTTTACTCCCACCAACATGTAGGAAATGCCCGTTTCTCCCACAGCATTATGGTTAAATAGAATTTCTTTACTGAATTTCCTTCCTGAAAAGTCACCTTCCTTGGATGCATAGTTCTATGGATTTTAACAAATGTATATAGTCATTTAACTACCATCACAATCAAAATATAGAGTATTTCTATCATCTCTGAAAGTACCACTGTGATCTTTGGTAGTCAGTCCTCTGTCTCTGAACCTCGACCCACTGATTTCATTTCTATCCTTAGTTTTGCCTTTTCCAGACTATCATGTAAATGAAATCATACAGTATATAGCCTTTTGAGTCTGGTTTCTTTCGCTTAGCATAATGCTTTTGAGATTCATCCATGTTGTTGTAATTCCCAATAGTTTATTCCTTTTTTGTTGCTAACTAGAATTCCATATGGCTGTGTCATAATTTAGGTATATTCACTAGTTGATGGGCACTTGGGTTATTTTGCGTTTTGGGTAGGCATATGTCTTAATTTTCCTTGGATAAATGCCTATGAGTGGGATTGCCTGGTCATATGGCAAGTGTATGCTTGACTTCATGAGAGGCTGCCAAACTCTTTTCAAAGTGGGTGTGCCATTTTGCATCCCCAGTAGCAACATATGAGAGTTCCAGTTACTCCACATCCTTGCCAACATTTTGTTGTTGTTGTTGTTCTTTTTTTTTTTTTTCGTTTTTTTTTTTTTAATTTTGGCTGTTCTAATAAGTAATGTAGTAATGTTATACATTTATCAAAGTAAAATAAAAACTTTGCTATTTTTTCATTTACATTTCTTTAATTAAGAGCAATTAGAAGACACTTAATATGTTAAGAATATATATTGCTCTTCAAATTGCCTATTCAGGTATTTTTCTATTAGGTAGGTTGATCATATCCTTTTTTTTTTTTTTTCAAAATTTTAAAGATTATTTATTTATTTATTTGACAGACAGAGATCACAAGTAGGCAGAGAGGCAGGCAGAGAAAGAGAGAGGAGGAAGCAGGCTCCCCACCAAGCGGAGAGCTCGATATGGGGCTCGGTCGCAGGACCCTGGGGCCATGACCTGAGCCGAAGGCAGAGGCTTTAACCCACTGAGCCACCCAGGCACCGCGGTTGAAGAATATGTTCTTAATGATTTTAATGACTCCATATATTAAGGTAACCAAATGGTTCATAGTTGTGAACATTTTCCTTAGTTTGTAATGTTTTACTATGTTTATGGCATATTTTGCTGCAGAAATATTTTAATGTTTTATATTAAATACATCTCATGGGTGCAAAGATGTGGAGGTAGAAATGAGAGAATTTATGAATGGCAGGTATAGAACACAGGGGACTACTATAAGTCTAGGCAACCTGGGTGAGTCAATTTACCCAACCTTGACTGTGACTCCCAAACTAGTGATATATGGCCAGTACAGATTTTCTTAAGTCTGTCTCAACTGGCTACAAAGAACCCAAGCTTATTGACAAATGCAGCTGCTTTGAGAAAGGGTAGAGTCCCAAGGGTGTAATTCTTCAATTCAGATGTGGAAGAGGATTCATTTAGTGAAAGCAATGTACTTATTGCAGAGACCATCAATACATGAGATTGTTATGCTTGTTGGCTGGGACACAGGGAATTCCTGTCTGCGGTCTCAGTGATATCATTTTGCTGGAAACAGCCCTCCTCCTTGCCAGCCCTATACTTGAATATGGAATTCCATGATGACCACAAAGACTGATTGTGCTCCATGCAGTCTATGGGCATAATAACGCAGGAGAGGCCGGAAGGGATATGGATGAGGAGGTAGATGGTATGGTGGGACAAAGTAAGGGGAAGGAGAGTGAGGAAGGGGACTCCTTTGCTTCCTTATTTCCCACACACAGAGCCCCTATGGGCATTTGATTTCTGCAGTCATTAACGTTTTTAGAGTCAAGCATACCAAGTGAAAGTCAGTTACTTGCTGCTACTCTGAAAAGAGCAGAGCTCACAGCAAGAGCTGTGGGGGTGGGGAGCACAGAGTTGGCAGAATCTGATTTGGAGGAAGAGCTTGTTCTGTACCCCTACTCCCATTTCCACTGCCTGGTGTCTCTAGATGGGCTCCTCCCACCCAAAGCTGAATCTCTGAAGGGGTTCACTCAGGATCAGCTAGGCTACTTTGAGCTGTGAACAGAGATTAACAATCTAATTAACATCTCAAAGACTAGGAATAAAATATCAAAAGCAAATGACATCCTCTGAAGTCTGTGGTTCAAGAGATTAGTGGGACAAGATGTGGGTAATCCACTCAGTTATCCATCTCTACCTGCTTTCCATTTCATCTTCCACCTTTCCCTTCCCCTCTTATTCTGTCTTCTTGCACGTGTCCCCAAAGCCTGACTCAATTGTGTTTATCCCTCCCTCTCATTTGCCTTTTGCCCTTTAACTAACTGGTTATCATTGAGGCCTTGCAGCTTATTTTTAGTATTTGTGTATTTATTGACATTGTACTGACTTCCTTGACTTAAAAACACAGGCAGGAACCCCCCCCCCCAAAATTAAACTGCGTTGTCCTCAAACGAGGCTCTGGATTTATTAATTAGAAAAATATGGGGGGATCAAGAAATGGGCAGAGGACATGAGCAGACATTTCTGCAAAGAAGACATCCAGATGGCCAACAAACACATGAAAAAGTGCTCCATATCACTCGGCATCAGGGAAATACAAATCAAAACCACAATGCGATATCACCTCACACCAGTCAGAATGGCTAAAATCAACAAGTCAGGAAATGACAGATGCTGGCGAGGATGCGGAGAAAGGGGAACCCTCCTACACTGTTGGTGGGAATGCAAGCTGGTGCAGCCACTCTGGAAAACAACATGGAGGTTCCTCAAAATGTTGAAAATAGAACTGCACTATGACCCAGCAATTGCACTATTGGGTATTTACCCTAAAGATACAAACGTAGTGATCCAAAGGGGCACGTGCACCCGAATGTTTATAGCAGCAATGTCCACAATAGCCAAACTATGGAAAGAACCTAGATGTCCATCAACAGATGAATGGATCAAGAAGATGTGGTATATATACACAATGGAATACTATGCAGCCATCAAAAGAAATGAAATCTTGCCATTTGCGACAACATGGATGGAACTAGAGCGTATCATGCTTAGCGAAATAAGTCAAGCAGAGAAAGACAACTATCATATGATCTCCCTGATATGAGGAAGTGGTGATGCAACATGGGGGCTTAAGTGGGTACGAGAAGAATAAATGAAACAAGATGGGATTGGGAGGGAGACAAACCATAAGTGACTCTTAATCTCACAAAACAAACTGAGGGTTGCTGGGGGGAGGGGTTTGGGAGAAGGGGGTGGGATTATGGACATTGGGGAGGGTATGTGCTTGGGTGAGTGCTGTGAAGTGTGTAAACCTGGTGATTCACAGACCTGTACCCCTGGGGATAAAAATATATGTTTATAAAAAATAAAAAATTAAAAAATTAAAAAAAATTAAAAAAAAAAGAAAAATATGGGGGGGGTGAGATGGAGTAAGATCTTTCCATTTGAACAGAACTTGGGGCAGATTCTTTTGCATTGAGTCTAGGAACAAAGCTGAGTCATTTCTACATGTCCCCAATCCAGAGCAATGGCTGAGGCAGTGAAGCGGGCGTGAGAGGTCTGGATTGAGTTCCTCTCTGCTGTTTGCAAAGTCATACATTTGAGCAAGTCCCTTAACCTCTTGGGGAATTACAATCTCAGCTTCTGTTACTTAGCTCCAAGCTTCTGACAATCATGGACTGAAGACTCTATTTTAAAAGATACAACACTGTCTGGTATCATCTGTGACAAGAGTCCTGACAACCCCTCCAGTCAAATCCCCAAAGTCAGTCACTTTTCACTTATGGATGTTGGGATTGGGTCCCACATACAGCGCTATTACTGTGTGCCAGGCACTGTACTAAGCTTCAGTCATGTGGTCCAAGATAGGGCAGTGGTTTAAAAGCCTGGCCTCTGTGCTTACTTCTACATCAGTATAACTCTGAGCAACTTCCTTAACCTGTGACTGAGTTTCCTCATCTGTAAAATGACAATGATGATGATGATAATAGTACCCGTAATTCTGACCTTATTTAGAAAAGGGTCTTTGCCAATGTAATTAAAGGTCTTAAGATCATTCTGGATTTCAGGTGGGCCCTAAATTCAATGGCTAACATCCTGATGAGAGAAAAGAGGGAAACATGACATACACAGACAGAGAGAGAAAGGCCACGTGCAGACAGTGATTAGAGAGATGCAGCCACAAGCCAAAGAATGCCAGGAGCCAGCAGAAGCCAGACGAGGCAAAAAAGGAATCATTTCCAGAGACTTTGGCCCTGCTGACACCTTGATTCTGGACTTCCAAAATCATGAGAGAATAAATTTCTGTTGTTTTAAGTCACCAACTTTGTGGTAGTTTGTTGTGGTAGCCCTAGGAAGTTGATACAGATGATAAAAGTACATCTACCTCCCAGGAGGGTTAAATGAGTGGTTATATTTAAAGTTCTAAGGGTACAGGGTGCCTGGGTGGCTCAGTCTGTTGAACGTCTGCCTTTAGCTCATGTCTTGATGCCAGGGTCCTGGGATCAAGCCCCACATTGGGCTCACTGCTTAGAGGGGAGTCTCCTTCTCCCCCTCTCTCTGTCTGCTGCTCTCCCTGCTTGTGCTCTCTCTCTCTCAAATGAATAAATAAAATCTTTAAAAAAAAAAGTGCTAAGAGCAAAATGTGGACTACAGTGAGGGCTCTTGAAGCATCGGCTGCTATGTATTGTTAGCTCACTGGATCTTACCTAGCAACCCTATGAAGTAGGTACTATTATGACTCCCATTTGCACATGGAGAAATGGAGGCTTAGAGAGGCTAAGCAAAGGTGAGATTGTCTGGACTCTGCTCTAGCTTACCTACACTTCAGAAGTCCCTGGAGTTGAACTTTCTGCTCATGGATCCTGGTTGGCTCGGTGACCCCTCATGATGTTCTCTCAGCAAAGATTCTTTAGTACTGATCTACCAAGACCAGAAGGTATAGAGAAGACCTCCCATGTTATTACTCCTGGATATATCTTATCAGCCCTGGTCTTGGCACAGGCTCTGCTCCAACAGAATCAGGCTCTGTCTACACTTGGTTGTTTGATTGCCCTATGACCTGACGTCAATGAGGTAGCCTCAGCACCTCATGACAACAGACAAGTGTATGCCGCCTAAAAAGTGCACCCCCCCACCCCCTGCTGACTCCAGGGACTTCAAAGGCCCCTATGCTACTGAGTGTAGACTATACAAATGATTAGAAATAAGTCAGATCATTTAGAGTAAGGCAGTGCCCTTGCTGGAACCTGCAAGGTCCTCTAAAAAAGCAACCCGGTTACCCTCCTGACCATCTTTTATCATTCTCCCCTGCATCACTCTCCATGAGTAATAACCTCATGGCCAGGTACTGTGGTGCCTAAAGGCCCACCTTAGGGCCTTTGCACATGTAGTCTGGTTGCCTTTAATGCCCTTGCCTAACAGTTATGCATGCTTTCTTTTTACCCCCTTGACTCTCATCAATATCACCATCTCAAGAGAGGCCTTTCTTATTCAACATATCCTTCCTCTTTACCTTTCCTGCTTTTCCCCCCTCCTTAACACTTATGATGTAATGTGCTTTACATGCTTAACTTTACTTATCTTGTTTATTGTCTTTTCTTCCAAACTATGATATTAGTACCATGAGGATGGGGATGCTTATCTGTTTTGTTTACTACTTTAGCTCAGAGCCTAGGAAACGACTAGTGAACAGTATAATGTATTCCCTAGATAATTGTTGAGTGACTAATTGAAAGAATGAGTGAAGCAAAGCCCCTCCCCGACAATAACTACGAAACTCCCCAACTAAAGTGGGTCAAGTCGCGAAGTATCTAGAAGTAGCACACAAAGAGAGAACTAGTGGAACAATTGAGCTTTGAAGCTTTTGGAGGGAATATAACCTCTTATTGAGCTTGATTTTAAAGGAGACAAGGGGGGCACCAGGGTGGCTCGGTAGGTTAAAGCCTCTGCCTTTGGCTCAGGTCATGATCCCAGATCCTGGGATTGAGCCCCGCATCAGGCTCTCTGCTCAGCGGGGAGCCTGCTTCCTCCCCCCCCCCAAAACCCACCTGCCTCTCTGCCTATTGTGATCTCTATCTGTAAAATAAATAAATAAAATCTTTAAAAAAATAAAGGAGACAAGGAAAAGGATATGGTGGAGAAAGAGGGGAACAGACTTCTAAGTGATAGAGAAAACTCAGACTTCTCTGGAAAAATCAAAATCCAAAATTCATTTATTCATTCAACTGGGAACACAGCAATGATCAAGTCACATCAATGACCAAGGGTACTTACACTCTAGTGGTCATCATGTCGGGCAGTATGATCTTGGGAGAAAAACATCTGCTTATTGGAATGGTGAGATTGGAAGGGCTTATATTTCCAGAGGGCTGAGAGGTCTAGATCAGTGTGGCTTTCATCTGGCAGCCTGTAGGAAGCTATCTTAGATTCTTGATCTGGAAAAGCGCTGGGAATGTCAGTTATGGGAGATTTCTGCAGCCACAGGAAGGGTGGATTCTTATAGGGAAGGGCATTGGAAAGGGTGATCCGAGAAAGGGCTGCTGTATAGAGGTGGAGATGACTGGAGGGGGTGATATCACCATAAAAGACGGTGGGTCAAAGACGTCTGGAATGAACTGAGAAATTGAGAAAGGATCTCAAAGCCCCAGAGTGTTAGAACAATCTAAATGTGTGTCACCAAGAACAACTACTTGAGGGAAGGGAAGGAATAAGAGGAGAGTTGGTGCAGAGACTTTGATGCTGGGATTTGGGACCAGATGAGGCCAGATTAGAACCTTTCCCTAACTTCAGTGACTGTCCCACCACTGGCCTTTGTGAAGGCCCACAGGAAGGGCCACAGTACTCTATTGCTGTTTACCCTCCAGCACTTGTCTGTGTTTGTTCTTCTCTGTGTGACAAGCCAAGCCTAGCCCAGATGTAACTGATCAAACTGGAAATAGTCTGAAACTAGTGAGTCATACAGGATCCGCAGAGTAAAACTTTTGTGATTTTTGCCTAAAACCTACCACACCTTTCAACACTCCAAATCTTTTTATTAATGTAGTAAAATTTTAAGATATTACATCTTTGGTATCATGAAGTGAGATGGCTGGGATTTCTCTGTTTGGCAGAATTTTGATCTTCCCTTTAATAGGATGCTAGCTGTAGATGTCAGGAGGGCTGTTTGTATAAGAATCAAAAGATCATTTTTTCTTTTTTGTTCTTTTCCTCTGACATAGCTAATTGGCTTGAAATCAGTCTGTTTTCACAAAGCTTGGGTTTCCTTCAGTTTTGTCTCTCAAGTGAAGAGCTGAACTTTCTACCTGACTCTCACCTTAAATAGAAACATTTTCTCGCTTGTCATATGAAAAGGAAAAAATGGGAGAGAAGCGGTAGTCTTGAATTCTTTAGTACAGTGAGACAATTCAAAGGAAAGCAAGCACAACACTTTGCCATTACATATTTTGATAAAAAGTGTTCCTTGAAATTGTTTTTTGAAATGCCATTTCACATTGTGTGATAGAAACCGAATTTCTGTTATCCACAAGGTAAATGAAGGGCTTTCAGGGAAGTGAGGGAGAAAGAGTCACTGTGAATTTTCCATAGCAATTTGACTGTAGCAGTCACAGCATCTGAAAGAGTTCTGGGGGCCAGAGAAGAGGGGGCAGTAACCCAAGTGGTTCCCTTTTTGTGAGCACATCCCAGCTACGTCCCCCCTGGATCCCCACATCTAGTGGTATCGCTAGTACCACCTCCTAAGAGAAGATTAAGGGCTTTTGAAAACTACCTGCCTTAAGCCATAGAAAAACATGGTAATATTTTAATTGCTACTCCCTGGTAATCTAGCCAGTTACATGAAAAACAAATTTAGTCACTATTACTTTATTTTTTTTGTAAAATTTTTAAAAATTGTGTATGAGAAATTCCAAAAGTTTCTCGCTGATCTAAGTTCTTTTTCTTGCCATATCTGTCATAAGAATATGATGAAAATCTTCAATATAGTCTGAAAATATGGATGTCATTGCAAAAGCTGGGCAAATGTGGAAAAGTATATATCTACCTGTCCAGGAATAATAATGTAAGTAAATAATCTCATAAGGAAATGGAAGAGAGAGTCATGTCAGGCTGTTTCCCACCTCAGGGCTTTTGCAGCTGCTGTTCCCTCTTTCTGGAATGTTCTTACTCCTTCTCATGGCTGGTTATTTTCTCATCATCCAGGTCTCAGTCAAATGTTGCCTTCTTGGAGAGGCTTTCCTGACCCTTAGTTGAATCCTCCCATCCCAACTCTGCTGCATATCCCATTCCTTGGTTCTAATTCCCATTAAACTGTGTAATATCCCTTAGTTTAAATTACTTCTTAGTATATATCATGACCTGAAGTTGCTGGTTTATGACTTCTGTTCTGGGTTATTTATCTCCCCAGCCAGATTGTGAACTCCAAAGAGCAGGGATCTTTTTGGTCTTTGTCACTACTAAGATTAGTGCCCAAATAGATGTGGAAGGAAAATGAGAGCAAAATTGTCATATATGAAAACTAAATAATAGATAGATTGATTTTGGGGGGGAACAGCTTGAGGGAGCCAAGCTTTCAAAATTCAGTTTAAATAGAAACTACTGCAGTGTGCTGCCCTTGGGTATTAGATTTGTAATTGTTCATCCCAAGTGCTGCTTGGGATGAGCTATGTTTGTCAACACCATCACTTTGGGAACTGAGGCAGGTAGTGCCTAGGGGGTTCTTTTCCAGATTCTAGAGCCCTGGCATCAAACAGGAGACTTCTGCCATTCCAGTTATATCAGGATATTTTGGCTTCAGAGTATTAAAATCCTGACTCTAATGGGTTCAAAGCATAAGTCGCACAGGAAGTTTGGAGCAGGGATTATTCTTTTAGCAGTTCAAAATGCTGTGAAAGACTCAAGTTTTGTCCATCTCTCTGTTCTGCCATCATTGAATGTCATCTTATCCAGGCAGGGTGATGTCTGAGGAAGACAAGAGTGCTGCCATTCTTTTCCTGGACTTGCTCCAGCAGACTTCCTCCAGGGTCTCAGGGGCCATTTTTGGGTATACATGCATTGTTGGACTAATCTTTGGTGAGGGAATGAGATTATGCACAATAATAAGGCCTGATCCTGAGCCCAAGGGGTGGAGTGTATCCTTTTCTCATGAGGTGTGTGGACTGCTTGGGGAGTGGCAATCATCTGAACAAAACCGAGGTTCTTTTGGGAGGGGAGAAGGAGAGGAAGCGTTGTATATTTCATCTATTGTTCTTATGCTTGGAAGCAGAAGCTAATGGGATTGCTAAAGTTGTAAAGTTTTGTACTGTTTGGTCTGATAAGTAAAGACTAGTTTAAGATTCTAGAGGTTGATGAGCAGACTGGAGACCCATACAGTTACAGTCCTTTGGATTAAGTCCAAGCTTCTGCTCAAGAGCCTGGAGAGGAGCTCCTGTTTCAGCACGCGGTGCCTGCTGCTGTTCAAGTGGGAGACCCAGAGCGGGAGAGTCAGCCGGGCTCCTCTTTCAGCTGTTTTAATCCCATGCTCTGTCTTTAGAGAGGTGCAATCTATTCTGCAGAGCCCATCTCATTCCGTGTGTTTCTTTATTGCTTTATCTTACCCTTCTTTTTCAAAGCCTAAGAAAAAAAGTTTAGGGATGATTTGGGAAGTTGAGAGAGGAAGGGAGTGAGTTGTCAGAATGGAGGAGTCGGGCAACTTTCCATTTCTTGTTCACTTCTGCTATATGCTCTGTTTGTGATGACCAAAGTAACTTGTGCCTTTTATATGATTCTCTTTGGAGCTTAATTGTGTCCCACGGTGACAGGCTGAGACTAAGAATAGATGAGATAATGTAAATGAAGAAATGTTCAAAACTTCACAGCCTCTACACCGTTACAAATTGCAACATTTAAGTGTGGTCGAAATGCAAGGGGTGCATCAATCCAGAAAATGGCATGGACTCTTGGGACTTGGATGTTTGATGATATTTTCTTAATATTTTTGAACATCTTAAATATTTTGCGGTAGATTTTAAAAATGAGGGCAATCCTTGCTTTTTTGTTGTTGTTTGTACCCTCACAGACCAGCATGACCTATTAAACAGCCAATTTGGGATTCTTCCCTGTCCTCATTCCTTATCTAGTCATTGACCTAATTCTGTCCATTCTCCTTTCCACAACCACTAACAGTCTTAGCCCTTATCACAGAACAGGCAAATCCTTTTGTTCTTGAATTATTTCCCTATAATAAAGATGAACTTTTATCTGTCTTTGATGTCTCCAGACAGCTAGCACAAGACCTTACCGAAACTGGAGGAAAATCAATGTTTTTATAAATTTCTTGTTGATATTTTCTTTTCTGCTTTTGGTTTCAGAGTCTGAACTGAAGAATTTTTGTTCCAGAAATATACTGATCATCCTTGGCTTCTCCTGTATCATAGCTGTGATTGCTTTGATTGCTGTGGGGCTGACCCAGAACAAACCATTGCCAGAAAATGTTAAGGTAACTCAAATCTGAGGGGGTCTGGCTGGGGTGCAGTGGGGGAAGGGGAAGGTGTGTGTGGTAAATCAGAACATACAGGAGGGGTGGAGATTCTGGCAGCCCAGGAGCAAGTCAATATCCACTGGATTAGGGAGGTAAAATGGAGTGATGCTCACGGGGGAAGAGGGAATGTCTTGAGTCAGTTGGTGGTAGGAAGATAATTATCTTTATGCTTGTTCAGCAATAATTGTTAGTACTTTGAGAGAAACAAATACTTTATTCACTACATCCAGATATTATGTGATGCTATTTTGTGCTGATATTCTATGGCTTAGTGTTATCTCTACTTCTTATTCATTGTTTCACTGTGGATCTGTCATAACACTGTACTCTTTGATCTTCTTACTCAATCATCATTACTATACCAAAATAATTAAATTTATTAGAGAGCATTATATAAAGTAGTTTGGAAGTCAAAGATTATGGAGAAGAATTTTTCCTCTTTTTCAGAATATTAAAGAAAGCAAAGTCAATGAAAAAAAAACACAGAGAACCACATACATGTATCAAATATAGTGATTTGAAATTAATTCATGGGTAGACATATTTCTTCAAAATTTCCACATTTGAAGAACTAGTTAATATCATTAAAAATAATTAGAGTCATTAACTTTGCTGTGATATATTTCCACTTCCTTCCAAATTCACCAAAGTAAAATTTCAAAGACATGAATATCTTACAAGTAGCTTGTAATGTCACTATTTTATTTAATCTTAGCTAAAAAGCATGTGAAAAATTTAAGTTTATGTTGTAAATACAACATTTTAAACTTTCATTGAAATTAAATAAGTGTATAAGTAAATAAATCTAAAAGGGCCCAGAATATACCAATTTGCTAATGTTGTACATATGGGCACAAATGTACACGTAGACGATGACATGTCTAGAAGTTAACTTGACCATGGAGGCTCTGGAATACATGTACAGAGGTTTATTTTCTTGTATTTGAAGACATCAAACTGTGAGCCTGGAATGATGGATGCATATGCCAGGCTTCTAAAGCTTTTGTCACCCACCCAAATCAGTCACTATATAGTAGAGGTCTGGATGTTACATTGGCATTCCTTTGTGACATAAACTCAACTCAGTGTTGCTGTGCACAGCAACCCCTTTGTCAGCTCAGAAGGCTGATATTATCTCATTGTCAATGGTCTCTTGCCTTTTAATATTGAGTGATGTTGGCTCTCTTGGCAAAACTTCACTCACAGTTGAAGCCTCATGACATCTTGGTTCTGTTAGTTGTTTACCAGCTCCAAAAGTACATGATTGCCTTCTTGATTTGACCTTTTTACATGTTCATTATTGCATCATTGGAGAAGGGGACTGCCTAGGAGGCAAAATCCATGACAGACTTGAGCTCTGTGTTCCCAGTGAATACTTCTGGTCATGGATGACTTTTCCTGCATTTGTAGCGGTTATCATTGACTCTGTTGTGATTCTGTGTTGTGTTGGCCCCAGAAAATGGAACAGGTCTTTAAATAAGAGGTATGAGTATTTGAAGAGTAGATAGTGGCATACTGCTGCTTTAGAGCATACTCTTTGATAATATCCTCGAAATCATTTAAAACTAAGTTTGAGGAATAAGGTATATGATAAAACATAACATCCAAAATAAGGAAAAAGAAAGGAGACATTTTCTTGTGTGGTTTGTAAACCAGTACCAGGATCATCCCAGATATCACGAGCTACTAACAGGCTTTGAGTAGTTTGTTGAAATAAATTTATTTCCTTTCAAAAGTGATGATTTAAAAGATAATACTTATTTCAATATTTGTACCTGGTACATTTGTTTTAAAAACCTGTAACATTGTGGGGCACCTGGGTGGCTTAGTGGATTAAAGTCTCTGCCTTCTGCTCAGGTTATGATCTCAGGATGCTGGGATTGAGCCTCACAGCGGGCTCTCTGCTCATCAGGGAGCCTGCTTCCTCCTCTCTGTCTGCCTGCCTCTCTGCTTACTTGTGATCTCTCTCTCTGTCAAATAAATAAGTAAATATTTTTTAAATTAAAAAAATTAAAATAAAAACCTATAACACTGAACTTCCAGGGAAGATAGTGGAGTAGGAGGACCCTAAGTTCACCTCATTCCATGGAACACGGTAGTATCCACATCAGTGTAAATAACCCAGAAAACGATTTGAAGACTGACAGAAGAGACTCTTCACAGCTAAATGTAGGGAAGAGGCCATCTCAAAGAGAATAAGAAGTGTGGAGATACATTTGGAAGTTAAATGGACCTGTCTATAGCGGGGAGGAACGATACAGGCATGGAAAGGGGAAAGGACAAGACCATCACACCAAGTATCCCAGGTGCACAGGGATTCTGCATGAAACCAGAAAGGCTTAATTTCCTGAGTTCTTAAAATCAGCAAGGATTAATACCTGGAAATTTGAAAATTAGTGGGCTCAGTTCTGGAAAAGTCAGGAAGGTGAGAGGAAAGCAGCACCCTTACACAGCCCTGTGGAGACACAGCATAGAAGCACCAGTTTGAAATGCACCTGGGGTGTGCAGGAGGGAGATTTGTTTACTAATCTCAGAGCATGTGCTTGGAGGGGCAGGGATTACTGGGAGACTTCTCCAGGAGCAAAGGAGCTAGTGGATGCCATTTCCTTCCTCCACTGTCCAGCATAAACACATAGATACCTGTGACTCAGCACTTCTCCAACAATACTACCTAACTTGCTAACAGCCTGCCACACCCTGTGTTCTCCTGTGGACCTGCTGGTACCAACCAGGCCTCACTCCAGGTCTTCTTTCACTTACAGACCTTACTAATATCACCCACACTGCCCCCAAGTGCTTCTTGAGATCCACTCCCTCCAATCCAGCCAGCCTTGGTTCTGGTGGCCACAGGTCCCCTTTCACAATAGCCCTAAGCAAACCTTGCTAGCACTGTGTGCCCCCCCGCCCCGCTCCTGCATTCCTCCATTCTCCCATGAACCTGTCCCCTCCAGTATGCCCTTGGCCAAAGCCTATCCAAAGTGGTGCCAGAAGCCTGACAGTATGCAACCAGTCCTGACAGGCCAGCACCACTCCAAAGTGACTCCTGTCCTGGGGACTGTGGAAGAGACCACACTACACACACCACACAGACCAGTCTGATTGTAGCACCAGCAGTGGGCTGGCAGCTGATGTCTGGTATGACTACAGGTCCTGGCCACCTATGAAAGCCTCTCAAAAGACAACACACACAAAAAATGTCCTATAGTTTGGTGTTACTGCATCTCTGGCAAACTCCTGGTCTGACTCAAGCTGAAAGTGGCCCAGGACTGGCCCATTAACAACACAAGGATCAGACCCTGCCTATAACAGGCAAAGAGAGCCATCACAGACAGCTGGACTAAAGGCAAAAGTGGCTCAGCCACAACAGTGGGACACATACATCACACATAGGAGATACCCCTGAAGTGCCAGGTTCTAGTAAACAGGGGACACTGTGCAGTAAGGCACTACAGGACTTCTTCATAAGGTCATTACTGTCAAGTAAATGAGACGTAGCTATCTTTCTTAACACAGAGAAACAGATGCAGAGAGTTAGACAAAGTGAGGAGACAGAGGAATATATCCCAAATGAAAGGACAGGACAAAATCACTGCAAGAGAGCTAACAAATAGAGATAAATAATATGCCTGTAGAGAATCTGAAGTAATGGTCATAAAGATACTTACTGGACTTGAGAAGAGAGTGACACTCTTAAAAAAGAGATAGAAAACCAAAAAGATGGGCACCTGGGTGGCTCAAGTGATTGAACAACCAGCTCTTGGTTTTGGCTCAGGTTGTGATCATAGTGTTGTGATATCAAGCCCTGTCTCAGGCTCTGTGCTCAGCTCAGAATCAGTTTGGGATTCTCTCTCTCTCTCCTTCTCCCTCTGTCCCTCCGGCTGTTCTCTCTCTCTCTCTCTCTCTCTCTCTCTCTTTCAATAAATAAATAAAATCTTTGGGGGAAAAAAGGAAAACAAAAATGAACCAGAGATGAAGTACTCAATAACTCAAATTAAAACTACATTAGATGGAATAAATAGTAGACTGGAGGAAGAAGAAGAATGGATCAGTGACTGGAGCACAGAGTAATGGAAAGCATCAAGCTAAACAGGAGCTAAGAAGTAATTAAAAATTAAAAAACAGGGAACTCAGTGATACCATCAAGCATAAAAATATTCACATAATAGGGGTCCCAGAAAGAGAAGAGAGGGAAAAAGGAAGCAGAAAATTTATTTGAAGAAATAATAGCTGAAAACTTCCTGAATCAGGAGAAGGAAACCGAAATCCAGATCCAGGGGCACCTGGGTGGCTCAGTGGGTTAAGCCTCTGCCTTCAGCTCAGGTCATGATCCCACGGTCCAGAGATCAAGCCCTGTGTCAGGCTCTCTTGCTCAGCAGGGAGCCTGCTTCCCCCTCTCTCTCTGCCTGCCTCTCTGCCTATTTGTGATCTGTCAAATAAATAAATAAAAATAAAATCTTAAAAAAAAAGAGAAAGAAATCCAGATCCAGGAGGCACAGAAAGCCTCCAACAAAATAACCCAAGGAGGTCTACACCAAGATATATAGTAGTTAAAATGGCAAAAAGTAGTGATAAAGAGAATTTTAAAAGCAGTAAGAGAAAATAATTACTTATAAGGGAAATCCCATAAGCCTATAGCTAATTCTTTTTTTTTTTTTTTTAAAGATTTTATTTATTTATTTGACAGACAGAGATCACAAGTAGGTGGAGAGGCAGGCAGAGAGAGAGAGGAGGAAGCAGGCTCTCTGCTGAGCAGAGAGCCCGATGCGGGGCTCGATCCCAGGACCCTGGGATCATGACCTGAGCCGAAGGCAGAGGCTTTAACCCACTGAGCCACCCAGGTGCCCCGCCTATAGCTAATTCTTTAGCAAAAACTTTGCAGGCCAAAAGAAAGTGGCATTTTACATTTACACTGATGAAAGAAAAAAACCTGCAGCCAAGAATACTCTATCTAGCAAGGCTATCATTCAAACCAGAAGGAGAGATAGTTTCCCAGACAAACAAAAGTTAACAGAATTCATGACCACTACCAGAAATGTTAAAAGGGACTCTTGAGTGGAAGGAAAAGACTATAAGCAGGAGTAAAAAAACTAAGGAAGCACAAAAGCAGAAAAATAAGTATAAGTAAAAAATCAGTTAAGGGATTCACAAAATAAAAGGATGTAAAGTATGATACCATATACTTAAAATGTGGGGGAGAAAAGAATAAAGAATGGATTCAAACTTAAGCAACCATCAATTTAACATAGACTGCTATATGCATAAAATATTATATATAAAGCTAATGGTAAACACAAATAAAAAACCAGTAATAGATACACAAAAAAATAAAGAGAAAGGAATCCAAGTATACCACTAAAGAAAGTAGAAAATCATGAGAGGAAACAGCAAGGGAAGAAAAGAACAGAGAAGAACAAAACAATCATAAAGCAAATAACAAAATGTCAGTAAGTACATACCTATCAATAATTCGTTTGAATGTACATGGACTAAATGCTACAATCAAAACAATTTTGCCTACAAGAAATTCATATCAGACCTAAAGACATATGCAGATTGAAAGTGAGGGGATGGAAAAGCATTTATCATGTAAATCAAAGTGAAAAGAAAGCTGGGATAGCAATACTTACATTGTACAAAATTGATTTTAAGATAAAGACTGTAACAAGAGACAAAGAAGGACACTATATAATCATAAAGGGAACAATCCAACAAGAAGATATAACAATTATAAATATGCACCCAACATGGGAGCACCCAAATACATAAAGTAGCTAATAACACATATAAAGGAAGTTTTAACACTCCAGTTACATCAATGGATAGATCATCCAAACTGAAAATCAGCAAGGAAGCAGTGACTGTGAATGATACATTAGACCAAAATAATCTAACAGATAGTTTCACAACATTACATCCTGAAACAGCAGAATACATATTCTTTTCAAGGGGCACGTGGAAGATTCTTCCAAACAGATCACATACTGGCCACAAAACAAGCCCCAACAAATTCGGGAAGACTGAAGTCATACCGTGCATCTTTTCTGACTAGAACACTGGGGAACTAGAAATCAAACACAAGCAATAACCTGGAAAGAGCATGGAGATTAAATAACGTACTACTAAACAATGAACAGGCCAACCAAGAAATTCAAAGAGGAAATTAAAAAAATACATGTAGATAAATGCAAATGAAAACATTATGGTTCAAAATCTTTGGGATGCAGCTAAGCTGTTCTAAAAGGGCAGTGCATAGCAATGCAGGCCTACCTCAAGAAGCAAGAAAAATCTTATACAAACTAACCTTACACCTAAAGGAGCTAGAAGAAGAACAAACAAAACCCCAGACCACTAGAAGGAAGGAAATAATAAAGATTAGTGCAGAAATAAATGAAGTAGAAACTAAATAGACAATAGGACAGATCAATGAAACCCGGAGCTGGTTTTTTGAGAACATAAATCAAATTGATAAACCTTTGGCCAGACTCACAAGAAAAAAAAAAAAAAAGAGGTGATTCAAATAAACAAACTTAGAAATGAAAGAGGAAATATAGCAACCAATACCACGGAATACAAAGAAAATTATGAGACTATTTTGAAAAATTATATGCCAACAAACTGGATCACCTAGAAGACATGGATAAATTCTTAGAAACATATAACCTCCCAAATCTGAATCAGGAAGAAATAGAAACACAGAGTAGACCAATTATCAGCAATGAAATTGAATCAGTAATAAAAAAAAACTACCAACAAACAAAAATTCAGGATCAGATGGCTTCCTTAGTGAATTCTACCAAACTTCTAAAGGAGAGTTAATACCTAGTCTTCTTAAACTATTCCAAAAAATAGATGAGGAAGGAAAACTTCCAATCTTATTCTCTGAGTCCAGCATTACCCTGACACCAAAACCAGATAAAGACACTATAAAAAAAGAGAACTACAGGCCAATAACTCTCATGATCATAGATATAAAAATCCTCAACAAAATATTAGCAAACCAAATCGAACAATAAATTTAAAAACCATTCACCATGATCAAGTGGGATTTATTCCTGAGATGCAAAGGTGGTTTAATTTTTGGAAATCAATCAACATGATACATCACATTAATAAGAGAAAGGATGAAAGGAAATATACCTCAATGTAACAAAGGTATATATACATTTGTATATATATATATACATATACATATATATATACATATATATGTATATGTGTATATGTGTATACATATACATATATTTATATGTATATATAAAAAGAAAACCCATAGCTAACATCATAATGGTGAAAAACTGAAAACTTTTCCTCTAAGATCAGGAACAAGACAAAATGTCTTCTCTTACCACTTTTATTCAATATAGTACTGGAAGTCCTGGCCACAGCAATCAGACAAGAAATAGAAATAAAAGGCATCCAAATTGGTGAGGAAGAAGGAAAACTTTCACTGTTTGCAGAAGACATGGTACTATATATAGAAAACCTTAAAGACTCCACCCAAAAACTACCAAAACTGATAAATGAGTTTAGTAAGGTCAGAGGATACAAAATCAAAACATAGAAATCCATTGTATATCTATACACTATACATCTATAATGAAATAACAGAAAAATAATGTAAGAAAACAATCCCATGGGGGTGCTGGGGTGGCTCAGTCAGTTAAGCATCTGTCTTCAGCTCAGGTCATGATCCTGGGATCCTGGGATGGAGCCCCGTGTCATGCTCCCTGCTCAGCAGGGAGTCTGCTTCTCCTTCTCTCTTTCTGCACCCCACCCCCACTGCTGCCCCCACTGGTGCTCTCCTTCTCTCTCTCTTGCTTGGTCTCTCTCTTTCAAATAAAGAAATAAAATCTTAAAATAAAAAAAAAAAGAAAGAAAACAATCTCGTTTACAATTGTACCAAAAAGAATAAAATGCCTAGGAATAAACTTAACCAAGGAAGTGAAAGACCTGTACTCTGAAAACTATAAAACACTGATGAAAGAAATTGAGGATGACATAAACAAGTGAAAGATATTCCATGCTCATGGACTGGGAGAACCAATATTGTTAAAATGTCTATACTATCCAAGGGAATCTTTGAATTTAATGCAATGCCTATCAAAATACCAAGAGCATTTTTTCACAGAACTAGAATAAATAATCCTAAAATATATATAGATTCATAAAGACCTCAAATAGCCTAAGCGGTCTTTTTTTTTTTTTTTTTTTTTTTTTTTTTTTGATAGCGAGATCAAAAGTAGGTAGAGAGAAAGGGTGAAGAAGTTTCCCCAGTGAGCAGAGAGCCCAACGTGGGGCTTGATCCCAGGACCCTGAAATCATGACTGGGTGGAAGGTAGAGGCTTAACCCACTGAACCACCCAGGTGCTCCTAGCCAAACCAGTCTTGAAAAGGAAGAACAAAACTGGAGATACCACAATCCCAGATTTCAAAATATACTACAAAGTTGTAGTACTATAAGCAGTATGGTACTGGCACAAAAATAAATGCACAGATCACTAGAACACAATTACATGGTCCGTTAATCTTTGACAAATGCAGCAAGACTGTGCAATGGGAAAAAGAGTCTCTTCAACAAATGGTGTTGGGAAAAACTGGACAGCTTAATGCAAAAGAATGAAACTGGACTATTTTACACACCATACACAAAAATAAACTAAAAATGTTTTAAGGACCTAAATGTGAGACCTAAAACCATAAAAATCCTAGAAGAGCACAGGTAGTAATTTCTTTGATGTCAGTTGTGGTAACATTTTTCTAGATGTGTCTCCAAAAGCAAAAATAATCTATTAGCTTCTGCACAGCAAGGAAAATGATCAACAAAACTTAAAAACAAACTACTGAGTGGTAGATTATATTTTCAAATGGCATAGCCAGTATTCAAAACATATAAAGAACTTATACAGCACAATACAAAAAACCAAATAGCCCAAATTAAAAAATGGGCAGAAGACATGAACAGATGTTTCTCCAAAGAAGACATACAGATGGCCAACAGATACATGAAAAGATGCTCAACATCACTCATCATCAAGGAGATGCAAATCAAAACCACAATGAGATATTACCACACACCTGTCAGACTGGCTAGAATCAAAAACACAAGAAACAGTAAGTGTTGGTGAGGATGTGGAGAAAAGGGAACTGTTGTGCACTGGTGGTGGGAATGCAAACTGATGCAGCCACTGTGGAAAAGGGTATGGATCTTCCTCAAAGTTAAAAATAGAGCTACCATATGATCCAGTAATTTTACTCCTGGGTATTTACCCAAGGAATATAAAAGCATTAATTCGAAAAGATATATGCACCCCTCTCTTTATTGCAGCATTATTTACAATAACCAAATCGTGGAAGCAGCCCAGTTGTCCATTGATAGAGGAATGGATAAAGACGATGTGGTATAGATATACAATGGAATATTATTCAGCCATGAAAAGAATGAAATCTTGCCATTTGCAACAACATGGATAGAACTAGAGAATATAATGTTAAGTAAAATAAGTCAGAGAAAGACAAATACCATGTGTTTTCACTCATATGTGGAGTTTTAGAAACAAGCAAAAAAAGAGAAACCTAAAAACAGACTCAACTATAGAGAACAAATTGATGGTTACCAGAGGGCAGGTAGGTGAGGGGAATGGGTGAAATAGGTGGAGTATGCTTACCGCAATGAAAACTAAGTAATGTATAGAATTGTGGAATCACTATGTTGTACCCCTTTAACATAACATTGTATATAACTATACTGGAATTAAAGTAAATAAAACAAATCATCTCTTTATGACCATACCTCATTCAGCAGCCCTTCACTTGTTCACAAATTCATGTATTAACAATTATTAAGTATCTGTATTAGGTTCTATATTAGCTGTAGAGTTGGGAAGCCAGTATCGATATGATTGAGCTTACTATCTGGGAAGGAAACACAGTTAATAGCTGATACAAATTATTGATTATAGTTGTGACGAGTGCCACCAAGTGAAAGTTTTGGGAGCCAGGGCAGTCTTGGCTGAAAGAAATGACATTTACTATAGAACGTGAAGTGTGATTACAAGTTGGTGGAGATAGAGAAGGACAGAGAGTATTCTAGGCAAAAGGAAAGCAAGTCCAAGAATCTCACAGATAAAGATGGTGAGGGAGATGGTTCAGTCAGGGTCTTGCCACTCAGGCTGAGGATTTTAACTTTAATCCTAGGAGCAATGAGAAGACAGTAAATTGATCAGATTTGTGTTTTGAAACGATCACACTGGCTGCAATGAAGTTGAGAGTGGGGTGATAAGAGCAGGTATAGGAGACTAGACTAGTGTGTGGAAGCAGTGTGGAAGGAGGAGGAGGTGTAGAGTTAAGTTTTTGAAGAAAATTTTTTTGTTTTAGAGGTATTAGATATCCAAAGATTATCCAGCAGTTGGATAATCAGATCTGGACCTCATAGAAGAGGTATAGACCCACAGTGTTCGTTAGAAATATCATGCAAGCCACATTTTAATTTCTCCAGGAGTCACATTTTTAAAAAAGATTTTATTTATTTATTTGAAAGACAGAGATCACAAGTAGGCAGAGAGGCAGGCAGAGAGAGAGGGAGAAGCAGACTCCCCGCTGAGCGGAGAGCCCGATGTAGGGCTCAATCCCAGGACCCTGGGATCATGACCTGAGCCGAAGGCAGAGGCTTTAACCCACTGAGCCACCCAGGTGCCCCCGGGAGTCACATTTTTAAAAAGTAGAAAGAGATGAAATTAATTTTAATAACATATTTAATGTAATCCATTACATCCAAAATATTATCTCAACATTTCATCAAAATAATGATTAACAAAATATTTTCTATTATTTTTTTCATGTTATCTTCAAATTCCAGTGTGATTTTTAACTTAAATCACATCTCAATTCAGACTATGATTGGCCCTTGAACAACATGGGGCTTAGGGGTTCCACCCCCACCACACAGTCAAAAATCCATGTGCAACTTTTGACTCCCTCAAAACTTAATTGCCTAGTATTGACCAGAAGAAGCCTTACCAATAACATAAACAGTTGACTCACACATATTTTGTGTATGTATTATATACTGTATTCTTACAATAAAGTGAGCTACAGAAAAAATGTTAAGAAAATTGTAAGGAGAGAAAATACACTTATAGGACTCTACTGCATTTATTGAAAAAAATCCATGTATGAACAGGCCCGCACTGTTCAAATCTGTGTTGTTCAAGGATCAATTGCAGTTAACATTTCAAGTGCTCAAGAACCACATGTGGCTAGTGGCTGCCTTATTAGATAGTACAGGTCTAGACTAAAGATATGTCTCTAATGCCTTCAATAGAAGCCCTAGACGTGGATAAGATTATAGGAAGGGGGTAAAAAGCAAGAAGAGGGCAAGGATGGAGTCCTGAGGAATTCTAGCATTCAAATATAGTGCCTGCAGTTTATAAATCATTTACATTTTTTTTCTTTCCAGGAATGCTGTGAGGAATGAAAGATTATCCTTACCTTATAGATAAGCAAAATGAGGGCCTTTGAGTTTCTCTTGCTCAAGGCTTGGTATCTCATAGATTACTGCAAGAATCAAGCAGGATAAATAAATGCAAATGTGATGTGATGAGCAGGCATCCTGGGCCACTGAGGACACTCAGTGACTGGTAGCTCATATGTTACCGTCTTTGCAGCCTGTCTGCCTTGTCACAAATTGTCACTTTCTACCCCCTTCTTCCCATCTAATCATCCTTGTCTAACCCAACCCGGGTCAGCCCTCCCATCCTGATGATCCAGTTCTGTCATCTTCCTACCTGTTTGGGGTTAGCCTTACTGAGGCGGTGGTGGCCCCGTGCCCAGGCCATATCTAGCAAACTACAAGAACTCCTTATTGTACTGATGTGTTGTTTACTTGCCCAGCTACTGAGGTGATAAAGGTATTGAGGATAGGGCCTGGGTTTCATCTTTTTTTTTTTTAAATGCATTTTATTATTCATTCACTCAACTTATTCACTTAACAAATAGTCATTGACCATCTATTCTTATTTTAGGCCCCAGGCATATAGCAATGAGCAAAACTGGCAAAGTCCTTACTTTCATGGAACTTACGGTCTAGTGGAAGAGATACTTATCAATCAAATAATCACAAAATAAATGTTAAATTACAACCAGCAATCTGATTTGGCTGGTTGCCTCATAGAAGTTTGCTGACTCAGTGAACAGAGTAACATCTTGAACATGTAAAACTGCCTCCTCCTTGGATGTGAAGGGCATGGGACAACCAGCCTGATGGCAGGATTTGTCAGTGTGGGAGGCAGGCCCCTGCCTCCCAGTCCCTTGGAGATCAGCGTTCCCTATTCTCACCCCCAGACCCTACTCAGTTGCAGGTTGCAGGATCTGAGAATCTATACACTGAACAGGCATCCTGGGGCATTCTCAAGCCACTGAAGTCTGGGAACCACTATCCTATAGATATGCAATGAATACTTAAAAAAAAAAAAGGCCTTAATGAACTGAAGAGTCATTTAGCTGTACCTAAGTGTCCCCTGGGAAACTCCCTTTGTTCTGGTGTACCTGGGTGGGGAGGTAGCTTTCAGATATGTTCAGTTCATCGCTCCCTTAATTTCCTGCTCATTAGTGAAAACTGGCATTTAGCGAGTTGTCAGATATTCTTTTTAGCACAAACGTTGCACATGCTGACACACACAGATCCCCACAAGGTTCTCTCAAAGGCACCAGACTGACCCAATACCAAACTGTGTGCCTTCATTAACAGCTACCACTTCTGTGGAAGCCTGTTGGCTCAGGGACCAGATGGTTTTGATTTCAATCCCAGATCTGCTACTTTTTGCTATGAGACTTGGGCAAGTAAGTCTCTCTCTCTATTCCTCAGCTTCCTCATATGTCAAATGGAGGTAGTTGTGAGGATTACCTGGGATGATACCAGTGACTCCCTTATCAGAGTAGCCAGCACACCGGAAGCCCTCAGGGGAGACCAGCTGTCCACATTGCTTCGAGGGAGATGAATTCTAGGGAAGTTTCTTTGTTGCTAATGTGTTACGGTCACTGAGCCAGTGATCGCAGTTTTTCTAGCTGCTGCTGAAGCAGCTAGAAAGAAGAACCAATATGTCTGAAGTGACCAAGAGAAGTTGATTATCATACATCTTTTTCACAAGGAACTAAAGTGCTATTCTTCATTAAGCATTTGTGATTGTATTGTTTTATGGAGAATTTGGAAGGACTTGCTCCAATTTTCAACCTCAAATTACTCCTGGAAAATATCTATCTTATTTTTACTTCACTGGATTTTAATGTGGTCTTGTTTAAAAAACAATACCTGGAGAGATGCACCGTTGGCTACGTGGCTGATTCTTGGTTTCGGCTCAGGTCGTGATCTCATATTCGTGGGACTGAACCCCATGTCAGGTTCTGCGCTCAGTGCCGACCCTGCTTAAGATTCTCTCTCTCCCTGTGCTCCTCCTGTTTGTGCTCTCTCTCAAATAAAGAATTCTTAAAAAGAAAAAAACCCACAATACTTGGAGCTGGATGGTTGTGATGGTATACGAGGTGTTAATGTACTTCATGCCACTGAACCGTACACAGAACTGTACACTTAAAATGGTAAATTTATTATGTTCAGTGTATTTTACCACAATTAACAAACAGCAGTGAAACCGTGGTTTGTATCGAAAGTCTAGTAATTCTAATTGAAGAAAAAATGCTGGCCCTGCCAGCATTACCGTAGCTAATGGAGACCTGATTTGTTTATAGAGTTTATAGAGTACCGGAGTCAAATTTGAAAGGATTAGCTTTGTTTATTCAAAAGGACTCACTGAGACAAACTGATGACATTGCTAAAAGTACAGTTAAAGCTACAGGGACTTTTAAGAAAGATTCTGAAGAACCAGGATGTCTGATGTGACCGAGAGAAGTTGATTATCTTACCACTGCCCATGTTCCCTGGTTTATGGGGGTTTTTTTGGGTAGTGGTAGTAGTGATGGTGGAACTCAATCTTGATGGTACTACTTTATATTAGACTGTGAGTACTAAGTTCTTTTGGGACTGGAAGGAGTTCAAAAATTATACAATTCTAACCCTCTTCATTCATTCAATTCAACAATTGCCTGTTGAATTCCTTCTTTGTGCCTAACATGTGGTAGGATATCCTGAGGTGGGTGCTGGACATACCATTGTAAGCAAAACAGCCCTGCCCTAATATAGTTCACATCCTTATGGGGAAGACAGATATTAATCAAATAGCCATATAGACATGTAATTATGCATCATGGTAAGTCCTGTTTTTAGAGCAAAATATGGGGACTCTGAGCCAAGGATTATAAAAGTAGAATTAAATCTGAAAAGGTCAGAGAAGGCTGGGATCTTAGGTGAAGGGCATTCTGGGCTGAGGCTCTAGAACAGAAGTTATGTGTCTTATAGGGAACTGAGAGCTGGCCAGTGTCAGGGTGAGTGTTTTCTAAATCAGAAGACTCACAGTTGGGTGACAAGTGGGTTGAGATCTGAATGAGAACAAACCACTTCTGCAGAGCCAGGAATAGAAGCAGATCATCTGCTGCTCAAGTTTTCTATTTCTTTCTGCATCTAGAGAGATTTACTCCGATGACTGGACCTATGACATTGTGCAGGTAGAATTGCTTCCACCTTAAAGAGAGTCTTGGTCCCCATGGCCTCCAGTCTCTGTGAGCTCAGGGTCTGTGGCCACCCACATCGCCAGGTCTGTACCAACGGCCCTACATTGGTGTCTCTGTGAACCAAGCAAGGTCATTTTTACTGTTCCTTTCCCTGAAACACTGCTTTTGTCCACTCAGAATAACTTATGAAGATCAGTTATGATTGCTAAAATCATGTGGATGATCAAAAACTAGCCAGGATAAAGTTGTATATACACAGTAAGATTGCAGCCATATAAAAATTTGTGTATTTAGGAAAGACTGGAAGGAGATAAATCAAAGTAACAGTGATATGTAGTTGGTAGGATCTTAAATGTCTTTTTTTCCCTTCCCCTTCATTTAACTAGATGTTACCTAGTAAACTTTTAGTATTCTTAAAATAGAAAGTAATATTGAAATAATCCTAGGGGAGTGTCAGATCTCTTCATCACCACATATATATTTAATTTTTCTTTAATGTATAGAATGAACTCACAGGCCTTTAAAAAATATGAGCTACAGAGAAACACTGGATAGGAGTGTTAGCATGGTGTAAGGCACAGTTTTGGTCAAAACCTTTCTGTTGGGTAGAGATTTTTATTTTAAACAGAATTCTGTCATCATGGAGTCAGGGCAATGCTGGCTCAAACAAAGTTAGGCAAGCTTCTCTACTGCCAGACTCTCTGAAGCATTCATTACCTAATGGGTTTGTGAGCCCAGGAGAGAGAGAGAAAGCACTCAGCATTCCCCAAACTCCTGGGAAGTCTTATTTGCCTAGATCCTTACAGGCTTAGTGTTTTCTGGAACATGCATTGGAAAATGCTGGTATGGTGAAAAGTAACAAAAGATGGCGGCTACCCGGGCTCTAGATGGGTCTTTGAAGGCTTTCACCTTCTATACTTCTTAGGTAGGTCCTTGAACTCTACTGGACACGGTCTCTCATCTCTCAAATATGAAGATTATGTAGAATAAACTTATAGCTCTAAGATGGGCAAGCTATGAAAATGAGTAAATATGCTGAGTTTTACAACAATGAAAGGCAAACTTCCAAAATGCCCAAACAGAATTTTCACACAATCAAGCTTTTATCTGTCCCTCAAGCTGCAAACTGTTTCCTAAGAGAAAAAATATTTGGCACAATTCGGCAGGTTAGCATTCCAGTCCACTGTATACATAAGGTGGAAAGCCCTCAGCTCCTGTGTGACAGAATACAGCACACCTCCCGCTCAAACACTTGATAAACCAAATGTAGCAAAAACTTTCATTTCTCCACCACCTCGTTGTCTAAGGCCTTCGAGAAACAGGATGATAGAAGGAAGGGCTGGTTCCTTTGCTCCGTTGGAAGAGTGACTTTCATGTCAACAAAGAATAGAATGTCCTGATCCCAGATAAAGGCTGCTTGCTTACTGCTGCTGCCTCAGATTTTATCATAGGCCACTGTGGTTGGAACATTTTCTGGCAGCAAGAATTCACAGACCCTCCTAGGAAACAACAGAATTTTCTGCTGTGTAAACTCTCAGCCTCTCTCGACCCCAGGAGGCTGCCCATGGTTCCAAAGGCCCCAGACGCCAGGCATTCCCCGATGGGCCTGCAACAGTCATGACCTAAGTCATTGGTTTCCTCTCACTGCAAGCCTGTTTATGGAGGAGTCTATCCAGCTTGCTCTCTCGCCAAGTATAAAGGCTTTTTTCTTTTTAAGGTCATAATGTTCCTTGCCATAGGGAGTCCTGTTGTGCCTAACTAGGCTGAGAACACTAGAGGTTGCAGAAGGCCAAGGATCTGCCCTCTGCTGCACACTGATATTCTCCTCATCTGGAGAAACAGAATAAAGCTTGACACCAAGCAAACTCAGCTATTAACTATTGCCAGTGGTCCAAGGAGGTCTCTTGAATCCATTCTTCTTTCCTCCCTGGAAGATCTTAGGTTCTTAACAGGTAATAAGACAGTATGGGAAGTCTGCTGTATCGAATGACTGCTGATTTAAGCATTATCAAGACGCAGATGGCACTTGGAGGTCCACAGCAACAAAGTGTGTTGGGAGTGGTTAGCTCACACTTTAGGCGTGCCTCCTTTTTCTCTTCCTTCTGCTTCCCTGTTTACTTTCTTCCATGTTTCTCTCTAGCAGAGGGATAATAAATTAAAGTACAGGTACTATCATGCTCTCCTTACAAGCCCCATGGCATTTTTTCCTGATTAAACTCAGGGGTGTAACCAAAGATGAACATTAAATGATCAAAAAGAGCATTCGGCAGTCTACTCCTATGTAAATACCCAAAATAAATGAGCTTATATCCAAAGAATGACATGGGCAAGGATGTTCCCGGGGACTATATTCCCAATAGTGCCGAACTGGAAGCAACTCAAATGTCATCAACAGTAGAATGGATAAAAACATAGTGCATATAATGAAATAGGAACTATTGTATAGCAATGAAGAGGGATGAACTATGGCTGCGCACAGTCAGGACGCATCTAAGAGACAGGGCAGAGCAGAAGAAGCTAGACATAGAGGAGGCACGCTGTGTGAGTCCCTTTACAGCAGCTCAAAGATAGGCAAAACTCATCCGTGGGGACAGAAACCAAGACAATGGTTACCCTCAGGAGGAACGGACTGAGAGGGGCAGTAGAAAACATTCTGAATCTTGATCTTGGTGGTGTGGTGTAAATGGGTGTGCACATATGCCAGAATTCACTGGGATGCACTTTGCTGTAGTTATCCCGCACTAAAAGTCTTTAAAAACTATTGTTCTGCCCTTGCTCCTATGTTTCTCTGTATATGGAGCATAAGATCTTGGGTCTAACTCTGATCCAAATCCAGGCTCTCTCACCAATTAGCTGTGTATCTTGAGTAAACTACTTAACCTCTTTGTTCTTTAATTTCTCACATATATAGCAGGGATAAACAGAGTACCTACCCTACAGGACTGTTCTGAGGGTTAAATCAGAGAACTCTCACAAAACGTTTCATGCAACACCTGCCCAGTACATTTAATATTCTCATGAAATGTGATGTGGAGACTTGGCTCTTTCGCCTTTCGCCTCTGACCAATGAGTTCTTTCTCATACTGTCTTTCCCCTTCTTTCTTCCCACCTTTTCCTCTTTATTCTTCCTTTGATCTCCTCTCAGTCATAAGAGCCCAAAACATGAAAATACTTATCTTTTAAAATGTATTAAATACAATGTATAGTTATATTCATAATTATCAGTAGGGAGGCTCAGGCCCCACCCTGGGTAAGGCCTGGAAAATTCTAACATGCCACCAGCACTACGAGCCATGATTCTAGAGAGATTGGTGTCCTGGTAGTTCTTATGATCAGGGCAACACCAGGCCACCCCTCCCCATGTTCATCTTGAATTAAAATATGTCTCCTCAGGGCATCTGGGTGGCTCAGTGGGTTAAAGCCTCTGCTTTCAGCTCAGGTCATGATCCCAAGGTCCTGGGATCAAGCCCTGCACTGGGCTCTCTGCTCAGCAGGAAGCCTGCCTCCCCCCGCTCCCACCCCACCTGCCTGTCTGTCTACCTGTGATCTCTGTCTGTCAAATAAATAAATAAATAAAATCTTTTAAAAAATATGTCTCCTCGTGTTTTTGAAGACTCTCGTCTTTGTTTCCTTCTGTTGCAAGCGGAGTAGGGGGAAGCATAATGTAATCCTGGTAAGTTCTTGACTTGTTGTTTTTCCCCTCAGTATGGGATTGTGCTGGATGCAGGCTCTTCTCACACAAGTTTGTACATCTATAAGTGGCCAGCAGAAAAGGAGAACGACACAGGGGTGGTGCACCAGGTAACAGAGTGCAAGCTGAAAGGTAAGAGGAAGGAAAAGGGGAGGGAGACAGTGGGGGATGAGAGGAACATATGTGAGCACATGTATGGCAGGTGGGGGGAATACATGAGAAAAAGGACATTCAGTGAAGAACATCGTGGGGCAGCTGCTGCTGTTATTTTGTTGTCATTACACAAATAATATGAAATCAGTCCTGAATGATGAAGCCGTTGAAGAAGAAACAAATGTAAAAGTCGTCAGGTCATAGTGGCTCCCATCACACATCTGTGTGTTATGCACCAAGTATGGAAAATGCATGATTTCATCTTCATGGTCTCCCTGGGAAATATGTCCTACTGTCCCCCCCCCCTTTTTTTTTAAATGAGGGCACTGACATAGAGAGAGTGTATGCCACTTGTTAAGGTTGCTTGAGCTAGTAAGTGATGGAACTGGGGTTCAAATGGAGATCGGCCCAGTTTTGAACCCGCGACTTCTCCAGTGGCTCTCAAATTTGAATCTGCAGCAGAGCCAACTGGAGGGTTTTTAAAAACACAGATGCTGGGTCCCACCACCAGAGTTTCTGATGCAGTAGGTCTGGGACAGGCCCCAGAATTTGCATTTCTTATAGGTTCCCAGGTGATGTTGATGCTGTTGGTCCAAAGAATTGTTGCCCTTAGTCTTTATCCTCTAAGCTACAGCTTGGAAGAAATCAAAGATACCTAGGGCTGGAGCTTGCAGATCATTTAAATCTTGTTTTCAAAGAAGGAAGCAAAAACCTGGGAGACTAGTGACTTACAAGTAGCAACAAACCCAGGACAAGAGTCTAGGTCTCTTTCTTGCACTCCATGCTTCCTTCTATCGGAATCACCATATTACAGATTGATTTTTTTCCTCCCTAGTTTTCTTCTAAACTCACAGAACAGGTTAATGTTGTCAGTTTAGCCCTTTCCACTCCCTCCACTCAGCACCCCAGTATGTACCGAGTGTTCCTGCACCGCACTGTCTTCTCTGACCTTGATCTCTCTGGGCCTTTTGAGGTAGGGTCCCACTATTTCTTAGACAGGTATTTAGCTCCCAGAAGACTGACTTTTACTTTGATGGTCTGTGAGGTCCCCCAATTTTCAAAGTGTCCCAAGAAAGCGGTAGAGAGAAGATGTTTCCAAGGAGCAAGTCATTTTACCCAGGAGCCTGATATCCTCAGACATTGGCCCCAACCGTTGTGAGACAGAAGGTTGAGCATTTCTTAAGCCCAAATCCCTCTTTTTTTTTTTTTTTTGGCTTCTATTTAATTCATTGCTTTCCATTTTTTAAGAAATGTTGGTATTTTTTTTAAATCCAGCAGCTATCTTTTTTTTCTGAGACTCATTCCAGATATGTCTGGCCAAAGAAGTGCAGGACTTCTCCCCTCTCAAAAGAGAGAGTTCTCTAGTCAAATATTTAGATGAAAGGTGGGTGGAAAAAATTCTTAAAGGCCAGAATTTTTTAATCAAAACAGTTACCTGATAACTTAGAGCTGCTCTTTTCATTACTGTTAAACCGGCTTTTTAAAAATCTGTGAAAAATATGGATCACATATCTGGCCAAAGATCTTTAATGCACATTTTCACTAAAGTGTAGATGTTTATTTTAATTTAAAGAGAGCTGAGATTGTTAAGCATAACTTACCAAAAAAAAAAAAAAAAAAAGTTCTTAGCAACAGTTAGTTTTGCTCTGGAATCGGAAAAACAGTTTTACTAGGGAAACCAGGTTTTCAGAGAGGCAAAATTGCCAAGGAGACATGGATTCTATACATGTTTATTCTAATAAAGGAAGAAACTCTGCTTCAGAAATTTCAGGGGACTGTCGATGTTCACATAGCTAGTTAGCAGCAGTTACTGTCTTTTCAGTAAAAGCCAGTGTGCCTGGTGTTTATTTTCATTTTTCTAAATTTCTTATTTCTCCTTTTAGGTCTTCTAGGAATTAGTGTTATTAGTTACAGTTTTGTAGAAAAAACATCAAAAAGCAGATCTATAGGGTAACTATAAGAGCCCCATTTAATATTTTTAATTCAATTTTTATTTAAATTCTAGTTATTCCCCCTTAAAAATGTGAGAACCTATTAGGGAGATTATGCAATTGAATGTGAAAATTGCGCCATCCAGCGGCAAAATTACTGAACAGTGACAGACCCAGCCCGAGGTCTGAAAATAGATCCTACCAAGGCCAGGTTCAGAGAGTTACCCTCAAAGTATAGCAACCTAACCTACATTACATCAAGAAATTGTCTTCTTTGGTTTTTCTCACAAAATGCCACTGTTTTGCTCTAATACTGCCCAGGTGTGTCCTGTATGTTTAAAAAAAGATTGTCATTTGCTTCTACATCTTTCCTTAGGTCCTGGAATCTCAGGATATGCTCAAAAATTAAGTGAAATAGACACTTATCTGACAGCATGCATGGTAAGAGCCACTCAAGTGGTTCCAAAGTCCCGGCACCAAGAGACCCCTGTTTACTTGGGAGCGACGGCAGGCATGCGTTTGCTCAGGTATTATAGCACATGGGGACACACTGTCGGGGGTTAGGCTGGTAGCGTGAGAGCCTCTGAAGTTACGGGATAGCACCACGCTTCCCTAACACTCCACCTTCTAAACATCCTACATGTCCACACTGCAGGAAGAAAATCTCAGTAAGTGGGTACAACCCCCAAACTCTTAGTATGTGTAATGGTGGGAGTCCAAGTGTGTAAAAGAAAAAGTCCTCCTGCCCATCTCCCTGCAGAGAATTCAAGGGGGCTGGGGCACAAAGAGCAATGTGGAGCCTGTGTTCTCTGGGATTTGAGGCTACCAAGTTAACCATCCAGTATCTAGGAGGAGAAAGACCAGAGGAGAGCCACAGATGTCCCAAGACCCAAATAATCACAAGTAGCACATCTTCTTTGGTCACCGCTTAGTACCCATATGGGAGATGAGAGTTTCAATACAGGTCATCAGTTCTTTAGCAGAGGAGTGCTCAGAGATACTATGGGAGCATAGTTGGCCCTGCTCAGAATGGGAGAAGAGTACACTTGAGCTGAATCACAAAGGATGAGTTGGAGGGCGGGCAAAGAGCCTATTAGAGGTGGAGAAGACGTCACACATTCCATTACCCATGTTTCTTCCACATCTGCTTTGTGGCAGACACTGTTCCAAGTGCTGGAGATCCAGGAGTGAAGAGAACAAAGTCCCTGTCTTCCTGAAGCTTGTGTTCTAGTAGACGTGCAAAGGCAGGGATGAGTGAGAGACCAGGGCATATTCAGAGGACTATAAATAGTTCTGCATAGATAGAACATAGGCTACATATAGTAAAAAAAATAATAAAAAAATAATGAAGCAGCTTGTATTTGTTGAGCCCTTGCTATGTTGTTAGACCTGTGCTTAGTCATCACAACTCTATGAAGAGGCATTATTAACTATTATTAACCAGATAAGGAAGCCGTGACTTACAAATGTTGGGTAAGTCACCCCCAGGTCAGTCACATGCCTGGTAAGTTGTAAAGCCAGGATTCCGAGTGGAACTCCGAAGAGGCAGGGGCCAGCTCACAAAGTGGTTTGTGGGCCAGGCTGGGAATTTGGTGTTCGTCTGAGAGATAATGGGAAGCTGTTGGTCACGCTGGGAAAGAGGTGAATTGGGAGTGGGAGAAAGGGAGGAAAACTGGGGACAGGGAAGCCAGGCGTAGGATGTGAAGCTATTCAGATGAGTGTTGAGAGGGTTCAGTGCTGGTTGGAAGGCGGCATCTCTGGCCCAGAGCCAGAGTAATTGCATCCCATTTTCACTAGGACAACACTGGAAGATTCCTTCTTTAGGTCTCAACATCTCAGACAGACCCAGGAACTAAGGTACAATATGAGGCAGACTTTTTTTCCCCAGTCTGCACCCCCACTGGAGGTTGGGTATCTGTCTCAGGACATTTGCCACCTGGTATCTGCTACAGCCGTAATTAAAAACCTCAAGCAGAGCCTGACTCCGGAACCAGCTGGAAGCCACCAGTGATGGCTAATGTAGCATTTGTCATCTCCAGATGTAGTGATTAAACAATATCCAGCCACCACCACCACAAAAATGAAAATTACTTTGATAATATTTAGGAGCAACAACAACAAAAAAAGGTATTTTTAGGAAGAGCAGTCTATGTAGGGACAGGAAGGATCTGGATTTGGAGAGGAGGGCCAAAAGACTAGTTCTGCCTCACCCAAAAGGAGGGCTCCTCAGACAGCCTCAGACAGATGGCACCTCCATCCCTTCGTTTATTCCAGGGAGTTAGGATTCGCTTCCTAGGAGAACTGCTGGAAGCCGTGACTAAAAGGAGTACTTGTAGTTATTCAAGCAAAACTGGTAAACACAGCTCTTCCTTTGCGCAGGATAGAAAATGAGCAGTTGGCAGACAAGGTCCTGGCTGTGGTGGCGAGGAGCCTCAGCAACTACCACTTTGACTTCCAGGGTGCCAGAATCATCACCGGCCAAGAGGAAGGTGCCTATGGCTGGATTACCATCAACTACCTGCTGGGAAAATTCACTCAGGTGATCATCTCGCACCCAGGGAGGTGGCTCCCCAGGGTTGGGGTGGGGGTCAATGCCGTTGTGGTCTTAGGCAGTATAGGGATCTGTAGCCAGAATGAATGCTGGGTGAATGAACATGTTAATTTATCCCCACATTTGCAAGAATTTTATTACAAGAACTTTTCCTTTTGGAGAATAAGGAAATCATATCTTCACCTTAGGGAGACAGAGAGGAAATTAAATATCTATCATTAAAAATAAGACTAGCTAATATTTGCCTAGTGCTATGTGTCTTGTACTGTGCTAAGCACTTTTCTTTTCTTTCTTTTTTTTTTTTAAGATTTTATTTATTTATTTGAGAGACAGATCACAAGTGGGCAGAGAGGTAGGCAGAGGGGTGGGGGAAACAGGTGCCCTGCTGAGCAGAGAGCCCAATGTGGGGCTTGATCCTAGGACCCTGAGATCATGACCTGAGCTGAAAGCAGAGGCTTAACCCACTGAGCCACCCAGATACCCCATAAGCACTTTTCATGTACTGTCTGATTTTGTCTTCAGAACAACTACATGAGGAATTCTTTCATTTTCAAGTCTCAGATTGAGGCCTAGAGAAGGTAGTTATCTGCTCAGGGTCACATGGTTAATGAGCAAATGAGTGGAGATTTGAGCTTGAGTCTTTTCGGTTCAGACTCCTTGATTGTAAACACTGACTCTGCCACTTCTGGGTTGCCGCAGTCTGAGCTCTATCTTTTTTTTTTTTTTTTTTAAGATTTTATTTATTTACTTGACAGAGAGAGATCACAAGTAGACAGAGAGGCAGGCAGAGAGAGAGAGAGGGAAGCAGGCTCTCTGCTGAGCAGAGAGCCCGATGCGGGCCTCGATCCCAGGACCCTGAGATCTTGACCTGAGCCGAAGGCAGAGGCTTAACCAGCCACCCAGGCACCCTGAGCTCTATCTTTGAAGCCCCTCTTTTCCTGCTTTGCTGATGTTCCTTGTTGATCTGACTGAGAAGTGTCCAGTGAGCTTTGTGTCACCTTATGCATCCTTTCCCTCACCCTAGGAAGTCCCCGAGTGTAAGATACAGTGTGAAGCTGGTGTCCAGAGACTGCTACCGCTATTGACTGTACTCTCTTTCAGAAACCGAGTTGGCTCAACCTGAGGCCGAATGAAGACACTGCTCTTGAAACCTACGGGGCTTTAGACCTTGGGGGAGCCTCTACACAAATCACTTTTGTGCCGCAAGACAAGAACATCGAGTCTCCAAGCAATGCTCTGCACTTCCGCCTCTATGGCAGGGACTACAGCGTGTACACGCACAGCTTCTTGTGCTATGGGAAGGATCAAGCACTCAGGCAGAAACTGGCCAAGGACATTCAGGCAAGTATAACTGAATCCAGACCCACCCTCCCCACATCTGGGCCACCGGCCCCCACATCCTGTTGTTGTCTCTTTCTACTTCAGTAATTGGTCTGAACTTGGTTACTGTACTTTCCAAACCTTCTCAAGCAGGATATCTAACTACATCTGGTCGACCCCTGTGAATCGTCCCATCCAGACAATACCTCCTGTGTTTGTTTACTGCACTTTCTCCAAGGACACGACTCAATTCCTTTCTTGCAAATAATTTCTCAGCCCTTTTAATGACTGAGAAACAATTTCTCAGTCATTTCACTGACCTTGACAGTGAAAATTACATGCTCAGGTATTGTTGGGAGGAATGTGTAATTTAAAAGCTCTTAGCACTTTTTTTTGTTTAAATACATTTTTTTTAAAGATTTTATTTATTTTTTGACAGAGAGAGATCACAAGCAGGCAAAGAGGCAGGCAGAGAGAGAGGAGGAAGCAGGCTCCCCGCCGAGCAGAGAGCCCGACGTGGGGCTCGATCCCAGGACCCTGAGATCATGACCCGAGCTGAAGGCAGTGGCTCAACCCACTGAGCCACCCAGACGCCCCAAATACATTTTTTATTAACATATAAGTATTATTAGCCCCAGGGATACAGCTCTTAGCACTTTTTAAGTCTCCATTTCCTACAGCAATAGAAAACAGGTTGTTAGAAACAATCTCTAAATTTCACTTAGAGAAAACACAAGAGTTTATCCATCAACACTTCGCGTTTGTCCCCAGATGCTTTTTGTCTTCTGAAGACAAGGAAAGTTAAACATACTCAAAATCATGTGAGTACCAGGCACACCCTGACAAACACACACACAGCAAGGCTGTCACACCCAGCTGTTCCCTGTCTCCACTGAAAGGACAACCAGTTCTCTGCTCTCCTCTAAAGCTCCTGCTCTGGTTTTCAGAAGCACTGTCAATAGGTAACTCCCACTGGAATAGGGGATGCTGAGAGACACCTACTGAGCCCCAAGCCTCCACCAAGGAGCCCCTTTTCTTCACACAAGCCAAGCCCCCTTTCTTCCTTTGAACATATCAGGTTGTAGGTTAAAAGTCATTTTGATACTCCTGGCTTAAATGATCTAAGGTAATTTCAAGGCATGTTGCTTCTGATTTTTTGCTTGGAGATTGGTGTGGAGGGCATGGGCAGACTTCTCCTGGAGAAATACCCAAGGCTCAGACTTGTGAGAGTCTTGAGAGATTTTCTTGTGACTCTGCTTCTGACCTATTTATTTCATTACTAACTAAGCACTAGGGGACATTTCAAACTAATGGCATTTCTGCCAGCTTGAGCTTTATTAGCTTTCTATGAATAGCAAAAGTTCATTCACATCTGATACCATTTCTGGTACCTAGTATATGTATCTGACTGTTCCCAAGGGTGAAAAAGGCATGGCAGGGGCATATTGATACCAATGCTAAGATATTATAAAATTCCTACACATTAGGGAAGTCAGAGTGGTGCTTTTTGTACCCAGAACGTTTGCACATGATGTCTTCAAGTGATTTTTCCATTCAGGATACAAACGGAACCCTCAGGGATCCATGCTTTCACCCTGGATACGAGACAGTAATGAACGTAAGTGACCTCTACAGTAGCCCCTGCACCAAGAAATATGAGAGGACTCTTCCATTCGATCAGTTTCAAATCCAGGGCACTGGAAATTATCAACAATGCCAGAAAAGCATCCTTCAACTCTTCAACTTCAGTTACTGCCCTTACTCCCACTGTTCCTTCAATGGGATCTTCTTGCCATCACTTCACGGGGATTTTGGGGTAAGTTTGTAAAATAATAAGGTATATTGGTTAGGACGATTTGGGTTGCAAGTTGTGGAGTAGGTGCCTATGAAGGGTTTAAGTAGTAGGGTTATTTTTTTCCCATATGATAACAAGTCTTTAGGTAGATAATTCAGGTTAGTTCTTTGCTTTAACAATATCAGGATTTGGGATCAGCTTTTCCATTATGTTCTTGGCCTTTATTTGTGGTGCTAAGATGGCAGCTACTGTTTCACATGCAAAAAAAGAAAGAAGGAAGTTTCTGTTTATTACATTTCTGTCCCGTTTTGTAGAAGTACCAACAAATGTCTTTTTCAGATGTCATTGGCCAGAATTTGTGAGATACACACTTCTAAACCAATCTGTGATAAAAGGGAATGGATTACTGTGTTTGGTTTAGACTAATGACTGTTCATCCTTGGAACTGGGGAGTCTTTCCTATACATAGTGCTTTCTTCTACAGGGGTAAAATCAGGAATCTGTAAGCTAGAAGAAGGAGCGGCTGTTGGGTAGGCACACCCACTGGGATCTGCTACTTGACGTCAGTGATCTGGCTTCTTAATGTCAGAAGAAGGAAAGGCAGCAGTTAGATGTCTCAGCTAAAGGCTTTCCTCTATAAACTGAAGTTAAAAACTCAAGAAATCCCAAGAAAATATTGAGGATAGCATCATTTGTATTACATTTTGAACAGCTGGGGGGCTCTTTGAATCCCAGCTCCACTTCCTTCTTAATTACTCTAAAATAAGATAAAATATTTGAGCAGAGGTAGAAGAGGTACCCCTTGATCTACTCACAATTCAAATTTCATATTTTGGTCCTGGATACAAAGCATTATTGTAATCATAGTTTAGCAGAATATTGCAAAATTCTTTACCACCAATCAAGAGTCAGTTACAGACTAAATAACATATATGCATTATCTTTTTAATTACTTAAGATATCATACATAGAAACAAAGGCTTTTGTCTGCCTTCACACTCTTTCTCCCTTTTTCAGAAAACAGCATGTGAGAAGGGAGGTTCAACTTTCCTATGGGACCCCAGAAGGAGAGGTTTCTCCCAAGTCTCCTGGCTCAGCCCATTGTCACAGAAAGAGATCCCTGAATAAAGCACAGTCCTTGTAGTAATTGTACCTGGTTTAAAATCTGGCTTTGCCACTTGAGAACTATATGAGCTCTTCATTCCTATCATCTCTGGGAAAACAACAATGGGTGGCACCGTTGATCCAGGCTTACCTTTACCATGGCCCAGACCACAGTTACTCCTCGCCTCGAGGTTCCTGAGGGAAATAACATGCCAGGACAATGCCTGGCAGAGTAATACTTGGAGATTATTTAGCTCTAAACCTAAATTCAGAACCAACTAGAACCTCACCTGGATGCCTAAGCTGGCACTGGTTGCCCATGTTGGACTTTTCTGGGCCAACACCCTTGCCTTGAATCTGCTGGATGATAGAAGAGAGGGCCATGAAAGGGAGGAAGGTGGCTCGGGATGCTGGGACAGCCAAGGGCCCTTTTCATTCCAGTCCCTGATAGGAATTACCTCTGAAGGAAAGGAAAAATACTGTTGTGTATTGACCTTTTTTTTTTTTTTAAGATTTTATTTATTTATTTGACAGACAGAGATCACAAGTAGGCAGAGAGGCAGGCAGAGAGAGAGAGGGGGAAGCAGGCTCCCCATGGAGCAGAGAGCCCTGATGCGGGGCTCGATGCCGACACTGGGATCATGACCTGAGCCGAAGGCAGAGGCTTTAACCCACTGAGCCACCCAGGCGCCCCGTGTATTGACTTTAACATTTCACCTCCTGGGAAATATAGCCCAATTCCTGCCTTCAAGCTTGAGCAAACCCTTTCTGTTGAGGATGGCAGTAGGGGAATTTCTTGCCTTTGAAAGGGATTCCTCCAACCTAGGTAGGGAGAGGTGAAGCTCAAAGGGGTGAAGGAGGCTTGAGCTCCCCTGGGATGTCTTTGTTTGGTCTCTTAGTCCCTCACTGAAATTGGTCTCCTCACAGCCTTCTGTACCTCAGCTTGACAATCTTCTTGGATTAGCTCATTGCTTTCCCCTGAATAGGATCTTTTTCCTCTGAATATAGCCCTTAGGGTTAGCATGATACCTGTACCTATTCCTGCTTTGTCAGTTTCTGTTACAAAACTTGTTTTTCCATCTGTAATTTCTCCCTAAGGTCTAAAGACTTTTTGAGCCTATTTCCTCATTTATAGAATGAGGACAGAAGTGCCTATCTCATTGCTAGCTGTGAGTGATAAGCCAATCAATGGTAGCAGACTGGTAAGTGTCTACTAACCAGCTCTCTGGGGATGTAGTGGCTGCTTTGTGACATTTGCCAGTTTATGTGGTAGAAGTACTCATACCATGGTCTAGCTTAATCAGCGGGCTCACAGAACTCTTCAAATTTTAACAGCTAGCTCTTGTGAGTGGGAAGAGCCACCTCTAGCATATCACTGCCAATAGCAGAAAGCAACACACCCTAGCACCAGGTGGGTCCTAAGTAAGGTTATTTCTTTCTCCTAACAGTCCTTTCTCTAGGCTGTTATACCTGCAGAAGTTCCCACCGCCCAGTCCTGTGTCTGGAAGCATAACTATTTGCAACACAAAAATGCAGTTGCATTCCAATTATTTCCAGGACCAGTTAGCCTAGGTGTTCTCAAGCCACATTTTTAGGGAGGGACTATTTGCCAAAGTTGCATTCAGCACTGGTGATTTAATTCTTACTCTGTAAATAGAGTATAAAAAGCTGTCATTTTTCTTCATTTGGCTACATTGGTTGCTAGGCAGAATCCAATTTGTAGGCAAATTAGAAACACCCAAAAGGAACAGGGAACATCTGCAGGGAATTATTTATGAGGTAATTTAGGAAATTTTTAAAAGATCACATCATATCACTTAAATAAACAAGAAAGAATATAAAACAAATTCAAGAGCGAACTGAAATTAAAGAACATTAAAAACTTGTTTCCATAGGTATACATATATTTGCATGTTTATGTGTCTGTGTATTTAGCACTGAGCTTCCTACTAGCCAAGGGGAAAAAATAAGACATAATCAAATATAGTTTTCATTATGTGTGGCATACCCAGTCCCAGGGCAAAGCAGATATTCTGAAATTGATTCTCAATGATATTTTATAAAGGAGATTTTATTAGGCAATATCTTCAACCATATTTCTTAAAATAGCAATTTCTTATAGCAACTGTAACCTAGAGGCATAATATTAAAAAGCCAACTCAGTCATAGCAATTCTGTGATGGACTAAGGCAGTAGAGGTCTTTGATAGATCCTCAACTTGATAGAAAGAAAGAATTCAGAGTGGCTGGAAAAGAGGAGACATACATCTTTCAGGTCGTCTTCCATAAATATTATCTAAGCTGGAAGCTGGAAGATAAGGAGCTGAACTTCTGAGGCTCTATGTTCTCTAACGATGGCCTAGAGTGTTACTGTTTTCAGTTGCTGCTTAAATATGGGCCCACAGGTTATAGACACCAATCAAGTAAAGGTTTACATAGTAAGATTAATCCCTAATTTGGAAATTAAGAAGCTGATCACAGATTTTGACCTCAGTAGTATACGGCATAGGGCATCTCCCCAGTCCCTAAAGGCAAGGTCATGGATTCTTAGAAATGAGTCAGCATTTCCCTTGAGAATCACCTTTGGAAGTGCCTGGGTGGCTCAGTTGGTTAAGCGTCTGCTTTCAGCTTGGGCCATGATCCTGGGGTCCTGGGATCGAGTCCCATGTTGGGCTCCCTGCTTAGCAGGGAGCCTGCTTCTCCCTCTGTCTGTTGCTCCCCCTGCTTGTGCTCTTTCTTTCTCACCCTCTCTGTCAAATAAATAAAAATCTTAAAAAAAAAATAGTAGCATTCTGAATAGGGCTAAGGTTTTTCTTTCATTACATAATATAAATAAATCAAGGAAAAAATATTCATCCTAAACCTCACCAACCCATCCCATTAACACTTAATTTTTCTTGATTAAATTCTAATGCATGTTAGTGTAAGGAATACTCCACCCTAGAAGAGACCTTTCCAAGGGATTTAAGAGGCCAGATTAGATATTAAACTCAAGTGAGTGGGTTTCTAAAGAGCATATGCAGACAGGAAAACCATCAGGCCTTGACACATGGAACACTTTGAGAAAGACTGACAGATAAAATGAAAAAATAAATATGAATATGAGTATGAATGGGTTGGTTCTGGAGCAGAGGAAGAGAAAGAGATGACCTTACTCTGGAGCACAACTGTCCAAGAAAGAAAGATGAATGGACACATTCCCAGCTCAGAGACAGCAAGCAGGATCTGCTCTTGATTCTAATTCTATGACTTACTCTCTACTGTGGCTGCAGAGAAATTAGTCATTTCTATAGTCTATTATATATGGAATATGAAATGAAAATAACATTATTATCTGAGAAATTTTTAAAAATCTATAAAAGAGAGTTTAAAAACCTTACTTCAAATTTGATTCAGATGTTTGTCATAGTTAGAAGGGCATATTTGTATTTATTTTGTTTTTCTATTCTTTATATAATGGCATCATTCTACAGTTGCATGTTGTTCATTTGATTCTACTTTGAGAGAGGACTTTAAACCATAACCTGCACAGTCAAGGCCAACAGCTGGAAGTAAAATATCAAGATTGTCTGGACCAGCCATTCATGTGTGTGTGTGTGTGTGTGTGTGTGTTAAAATATGCATAATAGAAAATTTATCATTTTAACTACTTATAAGAGTACAGTTTTGTGGCATTACGTACTTTTACATTGTTGTACATCCATTTCCACCATCTAACTCCAAGATGTTTTTGTCTTCCCAAACAGAAACTCCACCCATTAAACAAAACACGAATTCCCCACTCCTCTTTCCCCTCAGCCCCTGGCAATCACCGTTCTACTTTGAGTCGCTATGATTTTGACTATTCCAGGTATCTCATATAAGTGGAATCATATACTTGTCTTTTTTCACTTAGTGTAATGTCTTCAGTAGACCAGTCATTCTTAGCTCTTTAAGGGATCACAAGACTTTATGGAGAATGTATGGAAAGCTAACAATTGTCTAAACAAGAAAATAGACATATAAAGGCGTTCTGAAGTTTTTGCGTACAATTTAAAAGACATCATGATTCCTTGAGATGGACCTGTGAGCCCCATGTTAAGAGCCCTTAATCTAGAACAAAAGGTACATAGAAAGTAGAGATTCAAGTAGAGCCATGAGCCTTAGCAGGGCAATGGCTGGGACTGAATGCCACCAACAAATGTTAGAGGCTAGTCTCTTTAGAAGTATGGAAAGCAAATGTAGACACATGTGCCAGAGACAAATGACCGTGAAACTGGTCCTACGTCTGCCTTTAAGATGCTTCCTGCCAGGGCAGAGCGAACCTAATATCTAACAATAAAAGCAGGCAGGCCATGCTAGAGAAGTGAGTTAGCATGAGTAATCAGGTTAGATGGGGGGAGGGGAAGGGGACATGTCAGGTGGTCAGTCTGGGACAAGTGACTAGACTATAATACATGTCCCTTCTGTGACTATGGGTGCTTCATTTAATCTTTTTTCCAAAGTGCTAGCAATATGTTTTGGATTGGATCTTTGGAAAAATGATTTGACAAACCCCCTTTCTTCCCTTACAAACTTGGCTTTGGGTTATTTTTCCGGATTTGTTTCCCGGGAAACATGATAAAGATAGGAGTGTCAGTTTTATTACTAAGCAACAGTTCTTATGAAAAAAAATGACCCCGAAATAAAGTGGATCTGGATTGGAAGAAATTAATGAACTATGCTTACTCTGTGGGCTTCTCTAGTCTGAATAAAGGCTTATGTATGTAGAGTAAGTAACAAAAGGCTTTATTTTTATAGGACTTATTTACCCGACCATCATACCCTTTGTTACTTGTTTGAGTTGCACGATCTTCCACTAGAAGGGAAGGATTTTCATCTGCCTCCGTCACTGCTTGGAACATAGTTGTTGTTCAGACAATAGTTGTTGAGTGAACACATGCATGATGTGCAGCCAAAAGAAAGAAGAGGGGAAATGAAAAAAAAAAAAAAAAAAAGGCTGTTGATTTTGCCAATTAGGAGGTTACTGGTGATTTTAATGAGCATAGTTTTACAAGCCATGTCAAAGTAAACAGCTCCCTTGGATATGCTCTAAAGCTGGGGGAGCAGGGAGGAGAGTGGGTAATTGATACCACAAAAATTTGAGAGATAATAGATGTCGCACTGAAACCAGCTCTGTTAAATTGAACAGGAATGCATGTATTGCATTCTGCGTAGGTTAAAAGTTACACAAAATTGGGTGCCTGGGTGGCTCAGTGGGTTAAAGCCTCTGCCTTCAGCTCAGGTCATAATTCCAGGGTCCTGGGATCGAGCCCCACATCAGGTTCTCTGCTCAGCAGGGAGCCTGTTTCCCCCTTACCCCAACTCTGCCTGCCTGCCTACTTGTGATCTGTCAAATAAATAAATAAAAATCTAAAAAAATATTTTGGCTGGCAAGAATGGGTATTGTCTTTATAGATTGATATATCTGCCTCCCCAACTACATCCCGAGGGCCTGGAAGGCACAGGTGGTGTACATTTCATCTTTTCATTTTTAGGCCTGCTAGATATATTATTGCTAGAATGCCTGGAATATTGTATATTCTCAGTAAAAGAATGTCAGTATTTGGAATATTCTAGTGATATGTCCAGTATGCACAGAAGCCTGAAGGTGAGAAAGCATGAAGTGTGTTCAGAGACCTGAAAGTAGTTCAATGGGTTTTTCCATGTGGGCAGCCAGGAGACTTGCCTCTGGTATTTTATTTTATTTTTTTAAAAGATTTTATTTATTTATTTGACAGACAGAGATCACAAGTAGGCAGAGAGGCAGGCAGAGAGAGAGATGAGGAAGCAGGCTTCCCGCTGAGCAGAGAGCCTGATGCGGGGCTCGATCCCAGGACGCTGGGATCATGACCCGAGCCGAAGGCAGAGGCTTTAACCCACTGAGCCACCCCGGTGCCCCACCTCTGGTATTTTAGAAGGTTTTTCCCCTAAGCTTAACAATCACCTTTGTGATCATTAGATGCCTTTGTTTGAGGTTTATGGTCTGTAAACCCAGAGATTTCTACAGTATAGGGAAATGGTGGTGATTTTAGGAAAACTGAAGATGAAGATGTGCTTCAGGGGTTTAGAAAGAAATGATTTTGGGTTTTAGAATAAATGAATAACACTGTTTAAGGGGCACATAAAAAGGAAGATTTGTGGGACTCATAGAAAATAGAACATATTTTAAGCTTCAGGGAAAAATTACCTCCTACAGTTATAAAGTGATTCAACCTTTTTGAAAGAAGATCTTATAAGGGGGCATCTGGGTGGCTCAGTAGGTCTGATTAGTTTTAGCTCAGGTAGTGACCTCATGGTTCATGAGATTGAGCCCCACGTCAGGCTCCACACTCAGCGGGGAGTCTGCTTGAGGATTCTCTCCCTCTTCTCTCCCCTCACTCTTTTTCTGTCTCTCTAAAATAAACAAGTATATCTTAAAAAAAAAAAGACCTCATGAGATATGTAAAGATATTTTAAAAATTTAGGTCTAATACACTTGTAGTAAAGTGTGCACATTCTAAGGCCACAGCTTGATAGTTTATGAGGAAAACACTTGGAATCCATCAACTGGGTGAAGATACAGGATATTTGTTCCCTTATCCTCTCTCCCAGGTGATAAGCCCCCTCCAAAGATAACTACTACTCCGACTTCTATCATGATAGATTCGTGTTGCCAGTTTGGGGATTCAAAATATATATTCTTTTTTGTCTGACTTCTTTCACTCAGTATTATCTAAGATCTATGTATGTTGTCGTGTTTAACAGCAGCTCTTTCCTTCATTGCAATGGAGTATTCCTTTGCTTGGACACACTAAAATTTATCTATCCATTCTATAGTTAATGGACATTTTAGTTGTTTCCAGTTTGAGGATATTATGTACTGTTTTATGAACACTCTTGTTGATGTCTTTTAGTGCATATTTCTACTCACAAAATATATTTGCCTTCTGACCAAATATTTTACCCCAAGGAAATCATCTCAAGAAAAGGTACAGAGATGCAAATACATTATAGCATTATTTATAATAGTGAAATATTAGAAAGCCTAAATATTCATGTATAGGAGATTATCCATAAATAATAATATTTTATAGTCATTTAAATGGGTAAACTAAAATCTACAGGGAAACTTGCCCATATTGTATTATTATCAAGTGAAACCAAGCAGGATTATAAAACAATGTGTTTAATAATGATATTTAGGTAAATATATATATATTTTAATGTTTTACATATATATGTAAAACAGGGATTAAGCAGTAAATTATTAAAAGTATTTTTTTCTAGGAGATGGTTAGATGAAGGAGTAACTTTTATTTTTAACTTGTACTAATTAAATTCTATACAATAAACGTGTGTTACCTTTGAATAAGTATTTTTAACACATATGTATTTTGAAGGAAAAGAAGAGGGCAATTTTCGTATGTTGAAAAATAAAGAAGAGCAGGATTCTGAGATGTTAAAGGGAAACATCTGTAGGTCAGGGAAGAATTTTCAAGAGTTCATGGCATGCAGAGCTTTGAGGGTAGGCAGTGGCACAGACCCAGGAGTTCATGCTGACAAGCTATGTACCCCACTGATGGTCCAGTATTTTGCTGTATCTGCCTACACAAATTTTCTCTTAATGTTTTGTTAAAGATTTTATTTAAGAGTGATCACAGAGGGAGAGGGAGAAGCAGATATGCCACTAAGTGGAGAACCTGATGTGGGCTCCATCCTAGGACCCTGAGATCATGACCTGAGCTGAAGGCATATGCTTAACTAAGTCACCCAGGTACCCCTGTTTGTTAAAAGTTTTTTAAAATAATTTTTATTTCTTTAAAAAACACATGTCACACCTTAGCAAAAGCAAGTGAATTTCTAGATTCTTAAGTCATTAAGCCCTTTGCTGGTAGAATGAGCTCAAGGAGTAATATCAGAAAGTCTTTTGAAATGTTCCTAAATGAAATTTAGAGAAATATTTATTATAAAATTTAAGACATGCTTGTTATAAAAAAAAAATCGAACTATACAAAAAGTTTAAAGATCCAACTATATGTCACATAAGAAACTTACTTTAGATTTAAGGAACTCACATGGGCCAAAAGTGAAGATATTCCATGCAAGTGCCAACCAAAAGAAAACAAGGGTGGCCATATTTATATCAGACAAAATATGCTGTAAGTCATGAAATGTCACATGAGGCTGAGAAGGACATTATAGAATGATAACAGGATAATTCATCCAGAAGATACATTAATTATAAATATATATGATATATGCCCAAATCAGAGCACCTGAATCTTTGAAGCAAACATTGACAGAACTGCTGGGAGGAAGAGACAGCAATGCCATAACGGTAGAAGATTTCAGTGCCTCACTGTCAATATGGGATAGAACAATCACAGATTCGAACCACACTATAAACCAAATAGACCTAACAGACACATATAGAACGTTCCACCCAAGAACAGCAGAATATATAAACTTCTCAAGTGCATATGGACTATTCTCTAAGACAGGTCACATCTTAGGTCATAAAACAAGTCTCACAAATTTAGGAAGACAGAAATTATACCAGGTATCTTTTCTACACAGTGGAATGAACCCAGAAGTCAATAGCAGAAGGAAACCAGAAAATTCACGAGTATGTGGAAATTAAAGAGTACACTTTGGAACAAGCAAAATCTTCAACAAAACACTGGCAAGCTGAATTCAATAGTCCATTAAAAGAATAACATACCATGACTAAGTGAGATTTATCCCTGGGATGCAATGATGACTCCATACATAAAAATCAATTAGTGTGATACAGCACATGAACAGAATGAAGGATGAATACTACACATCTCAATAGATGCAGAAAAAGCATCTGATAAAGTCGAACACTCATTTATGATAAAAAAGTTTCGACAAAGTAGAAACAGAAAGAAATTGCATCAGTACAATAAAAGTCAGGTATAAAACCACACAGCCAACATCATACTCAGCGGTAACAACTGTAAGCTCTTCCTCTGAGATCAAGAGCCAGGCAGGGGTGCCCAATCTCACCATTTCTATTCAGCATAGTACTGGAAGAACTCATCAGAGCAGTTAGGCAAGAAGAAATAAAAGGAATCCACATCAGAAAGAAAGAAGTAAAAATTGTCTCTGTTTACAGATGACAAGATTGTACATAAAGAACACCCTAAAGTCTAAAAACCACATGAAACCTGTTTGGCTCATCAATACAGAAAACAAACTGGTGGTTGCCAGAGGGGAGGGAGGGCGGGGGATGGGCAAAATGGCTGAAGGAGGATGGGAGATACAGGCTTCTAGTGATGGAATGAGTAAGTCACGGGGACAAAAGTACAGCATAGGGAATCTAGTCAATAGTATTGTGTTAGTGCTGTACGGTGAAGGATGGAAGCTACACTTGTGGTGGGCCTAACATAATATACAGACACACTGAATCACTGTTGTACACCTGTAACTGATGTAAAATAGTGTGTCAACTATACTTCAATTAAAAAAAGAAAAATAAGAAACCCATTAGAATAAATGAATTTAGTAAAGTTGCAGGGTATAAAATCAATATCTAAAAACAAGTTGCTTTTTTATACATTAACAAGGAACTATCTGAAAGGAAAACAATCTCATTTACAAGAACCTCAAAAGGAATAAAATATTTAGTAATAACCTTAACTACGGAGGAGAAAGACTTGTACACTGAAAACTACAAAACACTGATGAAAGAAATTAAAGACAAATGCAAAGACATTCCATGTGTTCAGTGAATAGAATGGTAGGGAAGGACAGGAGGAATGGGGAGTTGCTCATTAACAGGTATAAAGTTTCAGTTACTCTAGATGATTCAGTTCTAGAGATTGGCCATACAATCTTGTCCTTATATATAGTTAACAATACTGTATTGCACATTTAAAAATTTAAGAGGGTAGATCTCATGTTAAATGCTCTTACACAACAAAAATAAAACATTTAAAAGTACACCCTAAAAAGTCCTCCTCTCCTTCCTGCCCCACAGTCAGTTCACTAGAAAAAATACTCTTGAGTAGTTTTAATTAATAGGTGGGTACATTTCTGGGCATTGGCTATGCATACTGGAGCTATCTAGTCTCTGGATTTATCCAGTTTCTCAGTCAACAGAGATCCACCCAGCGTCTCTTACCTTCAAGGCCATGCTCTAGGAATTCGAGAGTGGTTTCCTGCCACTTACACATCATTAGCGCTCCCACCATGTGCCGGGTGCCATGCCGGCTCAAGCAGATTCAGCTGCCATCGTGGCACTGGCCTTCTAGAGGGCAAGCAGATGGAAGACCAGAAACACAAACAAAAGCAAATTAGACTGTGGCAACCATAGGGAAGAAAGCAGCAGAGTCCCGTGAAAGGGACTGTCCTAGGACCACTGTCCTAGTCCAGGGGGATGATTAGAAAACATGAGTCAAGGTGAAGGGAATCCCTACAGGGGGAAGAGCAGGTGTGCCACCGCAGAGAGGCAAAGCTCGGCAGTGACTGGAAGGCCTGGGGGGTGGCGTGTGCAGGTGGCAGTGGTAGGAGGTGGTATTGGCAAAGTGGGAAGGGTTGGAGCTTGCCTGGCTTTGAGAGACCTGGTAGAGTTTGGACTTTATTCTACATATATTTAGGAGTCATTGAAGACTTTATGTTGAGGGGTAAAGTGATCTAGGTTTTTTTTTTTTATTTTTATTATTTTTATTTTTATTTATTTATTTTTTTTAAAGATTTTATTTATTTATTTATTTATTTGACAGACAGAGATCACAAGTAAGCAGAGAAGCAGGCACAGAGAGAGGAGGAAGCAGGCTCCCCGCTGAGCAGAGAGCCCAATGTGGGGCTCGATCCCAGGACCCTGGGATCATGACCTGAGCCAAAGGCAGAGGCTTTAACCCATTGAGCCACCCAGGCACCCCCAGTTTTTTTTTTTTTTTTAAAGATTTATTTATTTATTTAACAGAGAGAGAGAAAGCACAAGTAGGCAGAGAGGCAGGCACAGAGAGAGGGGGAAGCAGGCTCCCTGCCCAGCAGAGAGCTCCATGCGGGGCTCAATCCCAGGACTCTGAGATCATGACCTGAGCCGAAGGGAGAGTCTTAACCCACTGAGCCACCCAGGCGCCCCAATACATTTTGTTTTTAAGTGGCCATTGGAGTGGGTAGGTGAGTGGAGGAGGGGGACAAAAGTTCAACTGAAGGGTGAGAAAAAGGAGTGGAAAGGGAAGACATGGAATTCAGTATTGTAGAAAACGCTTCCTAGCACCTATCCTGTGAATTTTAATGGAGTATTTTCCTTTCTACTCATTTGTACTCTTTTCCGTAGTTCTCACATATGATCATGATCTTAAAAACCTTTCAGTTATGCTTAGTTCATGATAGACTTCAATAAATATTTGTTAAATAAAGGTTGACTATTTAAAGAAAGAAGTACATGGACATTTTAGAAATAGGCCAAAAAAGCAGAAAAGGAAAGAACACCTTACAATTGCCATTTAGAGACCACTTTTAATGTCTTTGTATAGACGTTCCCAGTTTTTATTTATTAAAAGCTCCTATATAATAGAGTTTTTAAAAGATGGGATTTTTTTTAACCTCTTTCTTTTTATCTCCCCTCATTTTTCTTTCTTCCTGACTCTTCCATTAAAATTAGAGAGACAGTTAGTTACCAGGTGGCTCAGAAATGCATGTCAGCATGACAACAACAAAGTAACACCTCTTCTAGGAGGGAAACAACTTTTGGGTCTGGAATATTACTTGGTTCATTAATGTACTCAACAGAGATTTCCAGGCACCTTCGCCAGGGATTCACCCTTCTGGAGAGTGAACCAGTGTCCCTCTATGTTGGACACAGTGCAAAACTGCATTTTTTCTTGCAGGCATTTTCGGCTTATTATTATGTGATGGAATTTTTAAACTTTACATCAGAGGAAACTCCCTCACCGGAAAAGATGACGGACACTATGGAAAAGTTCTGTTCTCAGCCTTGGGAGGAGGTAAGTGATGAGAAACAGCAGCTGTTTGGTATCTCTCTGTGCCTTCAAGCACAGAGGATGGGAGTCTGCTCATCAAGTCCTGCTACCCGGAGACCCAGCAAAGACGTTAGAGGATCCCAGAGGGCACACTCATCACGGAGTGCGTGCATGGGCATTTCTTGACAACTGGGCATATACTGGCTAAAGCCAGCACACCTTTACTTTTCTCACCTGATACCGAGCAAGTCTGGCAGTCCGCGGCTGCTGGTGTGAGGTCAACAGCTTGACTCTGTCTCAGGCGTTCCTTCTTCAGTTCTATCATTAGGGCTGCTTTCTTCACAGACACAAGATGTGGCTTCAGAGATCACTCATGTTCAAGGTCAGAAGAAGGGGAGAGCCAGATACATCTGTTGCATTTTACAAGAAAGCATCAGTTACCCCAGAAACTCCTTAGCATTCTTTCTCTGACATCTCATTAGCTGGGACTGGCTGGGAAAGCAGGGTGCGGGATTTTAGGACTGGCTTAGACCCTCAGACCCAGCGTGAGCTACGCTCTGGAGCTGGGTACACTGTCACACATTCCTCTCCCCACACCCCAAATCAGAGTTTTATTAGCAAGGAAGACACAACAGTTCACAGAATCTGCTATAAACACCATTGTGGCAAGACCCTTTCTCGTGCCTACGTCCCAGGTACCTCCTACTTATTCTTAAATTTGAAGCACAGATGTTTCTTGTCTGAGGCACTGAGTCATTGAAGATCTAGTACTACCTGGTGAAAGTTTCCAGGGAAGAGAGAGGTATGGGGTCTACTCTAATCAAAACAGATCAGCTGAGGGTGGTGCCCAGGGGCAGCTGTTTTAAGTTGACAGGGTTGCACACTTGAGTGGTACTTTCATTCTGAGTAGGTGTAATTAACTAGAAATGGATGCTTGCCTCCTTGGCGCTGACAGAGGAAGGAAGGTTGTGCAAGAACCGGAGGTATGGACTTATTCCTCCATATTTTGTCTGAGTTAGAATAAGAAGGAAGAGGACTCTGGGCTTTTCGAAAGAGCCTTTTGAAATGTCTCATTTGCAGCTAGTAGTGATCTGTGGAGGAAGGTGGGCATCTTGGAGTTGAGGCAACTTGAAACAACCCCAATGCATGCCTGTGACAGAGGTAGATTTAAGCTGCTTTTGGGAAAAAAAAAATTTTTTTTAAAGTAGGCTTTGTGCCCAGCATGGAGCCCAGTAAAGAGCCCAAACCCATGACCCTGAGATCAAGACCTGACCTGAAATTAAGAGTTGGACATTTCACTGACTGAGCCACCCAGATGTCCCTGGGGGGAGAAAAATTACTTCTTGTTCAATGTGAAAGTTCTATCACATCTTTTCTCTTTACCCTCATCTGTTTGTGTGTGTGTGTGTGTGTGTGTGTGTGTGTGTGCGTGTTTTGTTTGCTTGTTTGTTTTTAATTTTATCAGGTTACATTAGGTTGGCAATGCCTATATGCAGACCTGTAGGTCTACTCCGATAAGCCACAAATTGCTGCTCAGAGGTCCTGGAAGTAGACTCATTAAGGTCTGCACCTGAAAGAAATTCTGTAGTCTTTGACAGGGGATGGGAGGAGTTGTAGAGTGAGAACTAGAACCTCACCCAGAGCCTTGATGTTGAGGTGGGTGTTGTGTTATGACCTAGGTTTCATTTTCCCCAACTGCCTTGTCTGTCCATATGGAATGCATAGGTTTCAAGTACATTCTTATAGGGCAACTCTTTTCCTGCTACTCCTGTGTGACTAGAGTTTGGGAATGTCCCTTCTAGACACCTTTGGCCGAAAGAGAACTGATAATTGTTAGACATATCTTATTGCTGAAAAGTGAGCTAGATATTTTATACATATTATATCGTGCTGCCTGTCCCTGCTTTAGCAGGAGAAATAAAATGCAAACTACCCCTGTTGATGTCCTCCAAATCCTTGGGGATGCCCCCAATCCTTGGGTCTCTGAGGAGAGGTTAGGAGAGTGAAAGGGACATATCATTCTTGTCTTCTGATTGGTTAATTAGAAGGTCGGCAACCCTCTAATTTTGACAACCAGAATAATCACTTTTCCACTCAGAAAATATGTGCATTCAAGATCTCTGGTCAGCCTATGAGACTGACGCTGTACGATTCTGTGTATACTACTAACTAGGATTTTTCTGTATATTCTGGGTCCTGACATTCAAACTTATGGACTATTACTCTTTCTAGGGAAAAGCATCCCATTCTTGAAGACTTGCCATGCCCCTTCATCTGGGGGGAGTGATAAGGGGCAATGGGCAAGGAGAAGAGAAGCTGGTACTATCCATTGCCCTAGGAATAGCAAAGAGAGAGGAGAGACTGGCAGAGATAGGGTTAGGATAGAGAAAGGCAAACCATCCTCCCATTTGGAGAGAACATAGTGTTGAGTCCACAAGCAAAAACATGATTAGATCTGGACTGATGAACCAGGTAGATGCTTTTGGGTTCCATATTTTTTGGCTACTATCATAATTATGTCAATTAATTATATTATTATATAGTAATTATAGTAATTATATTATTAGATTAGATAGATTAGATTAGACTGCATGGCAATGTACATCTTTCCAGGAGGAGGGGGTAGGAATTTGTAGAATTCAGGAAAATTAGACCAAAATGGCATTCCCCCAAGGGAGAGGTCAGCTTTTAAAGACCTGTGGGTTGCAGCACTTTCCAGTTTGGCCCAAGTGGATTCTTGGAATTCCATACCAGTTTTTTGTTTAACAGGCCTGCTGAGACTACATCAAATTGGATAAGTCTTTCCATAAAGGAAAAAAAAAGAGTGCAGTTACTGTAAGATGGGGGCAGGATCTGGATAGGCACTGATGTCACACCAAGGTCTTGGGAGAATGCCCCATACAGAGGAGCTGATCGAAGAGTAGTTTGTTTCTAGGACTATGAGAAAAAGACAAGTTCCATGTTGGGTCATTCAGAGAATTCCATCAGAGCAGGCCAAGGCAGGCTAAGGTGTGGACTTAGCCTTTTAGAGATTGGGGGCTGGCAGAAACCAAGTGAGAAACAGACCCCAGCTAGCAGGTAGGGAGTTTAGAGATGAGGGGTTACTTGGGGAGAGAGAAAAATCTGGACAAAATTGGGGTGGTGGTAGTGGGCGGGCAGGTAGCCAGGGAGTCCTATATATAAGGCATCTGGCATGATTCCTAGTACTTGATATATGTTTAACAAGTATTAGTTCTCTCTCTGCCCAAGGTGTCCAGGAGGGAATGCCCATTTTCAAGAGCTGAGGAATAGGGCTGAGCTACAGATGTTATCATCTGTTGTTCTCTGAGGGCCAGCAAGGAGCAGAGTAAGCTATGGACATCTGGGCATATATTTACAACAGGAGAGGTAAGAGTCAGCAGGCAGCCTTCATTTGGAAGTAGGGTGAGCAAACATGTGGACTCAAAAAGACCCCTTTGCATGACTTATAAGCAACAAAAGAGGTCAAGTAAGGGCTGAGGACAGAAGGTGAGATGTTGGCACTGTTAGCAGTGCTGAGCAAAACATGTCTTAAACTGTGTTGTAGGGTTTCTCAAAATTTACTATGCATGTGATCACCTGAGTATCACATTAAACAACACATTCTGTATTGGTAGTTCTGGTGTGAGGACTAATAAGCTCCTGGGAGACCCCAACACTGTTAGTCCAGGTACTAAATCGGGTGGCAAGGCTTTTTTTTTTTTAAAGATTTTATTTATTTGAGAGAGACGGAAGAAGCATGAGTGGGGTAGGGACAGAGGGAGAAGGAGAAGCAGACTCCCCGCTGAGCAGGGAGCCCTATGTGGTGCTCAGTCCCAGGACCCTGAGATCATGACCTGAGCCAAAGGCAGCCGCTTAACCAAGTGAACTCTCCAGGCCGCTTAACCAAGTGAACTCCCCAGGCGCCCCATGAGAAGCAAGACTTTTCATGACACTCTTTCTTTAACATGCTTCAGACGCACTAATTCCTTCAGATTCTCTGAACTCAGAGTCTGGTCAAGAACATAGAAAAGTCTGATTAAACAGACTGATGGATTTCTTTCATGCAAGATTTTTCAGTTTTTAAAATGTTAATGTGATTGTGAAATGGAAGTTTCTGAAGGGGTGAAGAAGTATACTGAAAGTCTGTGTTTTGGAACTTACTAGATCATGGAAACCACTGTTTTCCTGGAGCACTTGTTATCCCACAGAACCCAGTGGAGGAAAAGTTTCCTTAACAGACCCTGAACTATAGCCCTGCACCCACTGAAGGAGTGCAGCGCCATCCCCAGGTCTCTCTAAAGAGGACAGCACTCAGGCCTGGGTGAGGTGGGCCTTTCTCCTGTCTCGATGGATTCAAATGGTGAAAGGGGCCGTGGGGGAGGTGCCTGTTGTGATATTTCTTTCACTTCACTTCCAGCTGAAGACATATTTTGGTGATGTGAAGGAGAAGTACCTGAGTGAATACTGCTTTTCTGGAACCTACATCCTCTCTCTCCTTCTGAATGGCTATGGTTTCACAACTGATTCCTGGAAGAACATTCATTTCATGGGCAAGGTAATTTGGGGACTTGTTAGGTTGTGGGGAGATTGGGTGACTGAGGCAGCTTTGGGCTTGAAAGAGGTAGAAGTCAGTCTGGTGTCCTGTTGTACCATTTCACCTCTAACCCAAGCTGACATTCTGTATCAAGCCCTGCTGTGTTCTGAACCAAGGAGAGCTATGGGAGAGAGAGAGAGAGAGAGAGAGAGAGAGAGAGCCTCTTCTTTCGGTTCATGCAGCAGTGACTAATTCCTTATAAAACAGTGAGATCTTAAATGTAACTGTGTTTCAGTCGTCTCGGTGTTTCTGTTTGCTGATTTCAACATTCATCCCAAAGGCCCCTTCCATGATCTGGAAATGATTATTATGGCTTCTTATAAGGACTGCAGGTCTTGTTGGTTGTCGCTTCAAGGTTGACTAATCTGAAAGCTTAGCAGAAAGAAGACGAGTGATTGTCAATGGGGGTCTTTGCTTAGCAAGCTTAGCCAGAGATTTACAGAAGCAACCTCACTGCTGTTCTTTACCATAGCGCCACCTGCAGGTATCCAGGCATAGTGAAACCTTCACATCGATAGGCAATTCCTGCTTCAAAAGTATCAAGAGCCGTGCTTCTCCACCTTTTAAACCCATACCCACTAATGGCAAAGACAATTAACTCCCTTTTTTAAAATATGGTGACTTCAAGCAAAGCAAAACATTGAGGCTCCGGGGTGTAGCAGCCTAAAGGATGCTATTTTCATTACACTCATGTCGATATTGACCTTACTAATTCAAATGCTCATCTTTCCCTCCTAGTCTTCTTTAATTTCATCACAATTTTTTTTTGTCTGTCTGAAGGATATGTCTGTGTCAAATTTGTGAGTGATTTGTATTCTTTGGACTTCAGTGAATGATCTAGTATTTCTAAACCATAGGCGGTAACTCCTCTAACTCTGGAAACTTCCTTGATACATGCCGTCAGACAAGGTTCCTGAGCCCCATAAAGGGAAGAGGACCCATCACAAATTGTTAGTTCCCAGTACTGACTGGTAAAGGTTTAGGGGAGAGGAGCATTTCTACACAGAAACTGGTCGGAACATAAATTGGCACAACCTTTGGGGAGACTGTTGTGGCAATATGTGCTAAAAGCCTTAGAATATGCATGTCATTTTATCCAATCACTTCATTTCTAGGATCTATAAATAATTGGATACAGTGAGTAAAAATAAACCTAGAAGGCAGTTCATGTCAGTGATGATCCTTAGAGACATGAGATGATGTTTAGAAAGGTATTGTTAAGTGAAGAAGTCTACATATAACTTAATTCCATGTTTTGTAAGGCAAAAGACATGCACAGAGAAGCCTGGAAGCATGTGTCACAAAAAGATAATAGCAGCAACTTCTGAGTGGTGAAATATAGCTGGCTTTTATTTTGCTTTTTAGGATTATCTGTATGTCCTAATTTTCCTACCTTGACCATGTACAACTCATGTAATAAAAACATTTTCAAAATTATTTATTATTCACAGACTATCTACACTCCAGTATGTTTGGAGGTGACTGGAAAATACTCCTAGGAAGATGGCAGGGCCAGAGCATGTCTTAACATTTAGGAAGAATCCCTTCTGAACATGTGGACAGTATTCCAACTTCCATAAAGTAACACTGACTTGCTGGGATTATTTCCCGGTCTTCCTTCACTGAATCACAAAGACGTCCTAGTTACTTAAGGATGAGATTCCTGGGTGATATAGATGTAAGAGACCAGCGACAATCATTATTGTCTTATCCTTTGCCTGCTTTCTGTCACCATCCTGCCTTCCACACCCTTCCCTGTGCATTCACTTAAGAGGAATGCAAATCTCTAAAGGTTGTTTGAAGTAAGTTCTTCTAGGCAGAGGCACTAGACAGTTATTCATCAAATTTCCCTGAATTTCAGGAATAGAGCAGTGAGACTCCAAACTCTCCTTCATCACTTGCTCAGGCTCCATTTTCCCCACAAACATATTCCCAGCTTAGAATGTAAAAGTAATCCAGCTAGAGAATTGAACGTGGTGCTCTCCACTTCCTGATGCTGTGTTATGGATGGGATTGTATGAAAGCTCATTTCATCTTCAAACCAGAAACAACAGCCTATCCCCACTGTTTGCAGATCCAGAGCAGCAATGTCGGGTGGACTCTGGGCTACATGCTGAACCTGACCAACATGATTCCAGCTGAGCAGCCATTGTCCGCACCTCTGACCCACTCCACCTATGTCTTCCTCATGGTTCTCTTCTCCCTGATCCTGGTTGCAGTGGTCATCATAGGCGTGTTTATCTTTCACAAGCCTTCATACTTCTGGAAAGACACGGTATAGCAGGAGCAGCTGAAACCTGCTGGCTGAAGTGAGAAAAAAACTTGCCCAAGGAGCACCTTCCTCCACAGTGGTGTACAAGGTTATCCTTCCTTGCTCACCAAGGCCAGTCTTGACCAGCATGAAGCTTCCTTGGCTTTTGCTAAAGCCTTTCCATGGAAGGTATTCACCACCTTCTGCCTCAAGGACTACCCAGAAGACATCGTCTCTTTTGTGATTTCTTCCCAACTCCACTTTTCTCTTTTGTACCCTGTGCTTGTATGGGTCTTAAAGACCTGTTACCTTTCATGATCTCCGCTTTATAAAAAACAAACAAACAAACAAACAAACAAACCCAATCATGACTTTGTCCCGAAGAACTCAAAAGAGTCCTGAGTCCTGGGCTGGTAAGCTGCACCGGCCAAGAGAAGATCTCAGGAACTTGTTCAGTTGTACTGATACAGACCCTTTCTTTCTCCTGTTGCCCATTTATGAAGAATGCCATACAATGCCTTTGGAGAGGGCAGACACCCATCTCATTCCCATCCTGCTGTTTGCACAGGAGAATTTTCTAGAGTAGACAAATATGTGCCAGGGCCAAAGAGTCTTGCAAGAGAATTTATGTGCTTATATCCTTAATATGATATTCCAATCCAAAACAGCGTTGTGGATGAGTTATATATTCTTCAGTGATGCCAAAATTCTATGGAGTGGGACCCCCCCAGACCAGAGATTTTTTAAAAAGCTGATGTAACATCTAAGCATTCAGCTATCAGGGCATACTACATGGTAGGTATACACATCAGGAAGAAAAATACAATTACAATGAAGAGTTTGGAAAATACATCCTTCAGTGCATCTATTGGGGTTTTATTTTTATTGTAGTAATACATATAAGGTCCACCATTTTAATGTGTACAGTTCAGCAGCATTTCGCACATTTGCATTGTTGTGCAACCATCACCACTAATTCCAGAATATTTTCCCCATCAAGAAATTAGCTGGAGACAAGGCCATCCCTGGGTAGGTTCAAACCACAAACCTTACAGTTGACAGCCAAATAAGCTCATCAGTTGTACCACAAAGATGCCCATTGAGTTTTAAAAGCCATGCCATATCTTTTTGTCCCAGGGTTTAATGTAGTGAGAAAGCTACAACACGCCTTTATTCTGTCATGATATTTGCTCATCAAAGTATGCCAGGAACCAAATCTGAAAGTGTGGTTGCTACCCCTGTCACACAAGTATGGGCTCTATTTACTTATTCCATGGACTATTTTGTGGGAGAAGCAGCAGCTATGGACCTTGTCACAGAAACATGAAGAGACCCTGTACTTGCTTCCTTTAATGACTGCTGTGAGCAGGTGGGGTGGTGATGTGTTACTCTGAAGTTGTCCCAAGCTCCCCCATCTCTGGATTTGGGGACTGACTGCTGAACTAATGCAGGGTGGGGCTGGGGTGAAGAAGGAAAAGCTTTCCTACAAACTGGAAGCCAAATGTCCTTATATCTCTTGAATAACCACGTCATTTTTTTTACTACCAGGTGAATACAAGCTTACAAACTGTGGATGCGAAGTTTTTCTTTTCTGCCACTCACAATTGAACTTGCACTTGGATTAGGAAGGAGAAGCCAAGTTTGAATATTTTAAACTCTTTCTACTAGTGCTAGTGGTTATATTGTTAAACTTAGTATTTATTGAGCATTTGTTATGCCCCATGCTCTGTGCTCAAGTGCATTACATTCATTTTCTCCCTTAATCCTTACAACAGTCTGAAGGAAGCTACTACCACTCCCACTTTATTGAACCAGAAACTGAGGCTCAGAGAGGTTAAGTCACTTGCCCAGGTGGCTGACCTAAAATCCTGCAATGCACTTAACCATTATTTTCTCTCCCAAATATACTAGACTGTTTCCTTGTAACTTCTAAACTCACACTTAACTCTGTATGAATATAGGGCTGACTGGCATGGGAGAGAGGGAAGTAGACAGACGACCTGTTCCCTGATGGACTTGTGACTTAATATTGCTTTAAGTCCACAAAGGCTGTCATGGCAACACTGATATCCTGTTCACGTACTATGCATGGTAATGTACATGGTGTATGATACTAATCAAGGATTCCCCATATTCCTGGCTTCTTAATTATAGTGCTTGCTCCCTGCACAGCAATTCTGCATCAAATAAAAATGAAAATAAAAAGTCATAAAATAGAGCCAGCAGCAGGTCCTTTCTTATGTCTACATATACAAAGCACTGTCACGCACATTCTCTATTCTGATTCTAAAAAACCCCATGGGGGTGTATAAGTACTATTTCCATTTTATAAATAAGGGTCATACAAACTAGTACATGGTACAGCAGATATGCAAATTCATGTCTTCTGACCCAAGTTTATTGTTTTGTCTTTTCTAAACACTGCCCATCAACAAGCTGGAATTAGAATTCACTAGTTTCCTTCAATAAATTGAAATATTTTCTTATTCCTTTTTTTTGTCTTACAGTCTGGGTCCAAGAAAAAAAAAATCCATTAAGGTATTTGGAGTCAAATTCCACTTGTTTTAAGTCTCAACTCATAGAGATCAGCTGGCACAACCTGATCTCATTTCCTTTGCAGGGAAACATGATTTTTTGGCAGGTTCAGGAATCTGCTTTGGGAAATTCTAGATGAGAAGGGCCAAATAAAATGGGTCACTGTCAACTGATTTCAATATTGAATTGGCCACTGGTTATAAATGATTACCATTCCTCCCTGGCCATTCACCTAAACTGGGCTCCACCATTCCTTAGAAGGTGGGAAATTTATTCTATGAACTCATAATGGGAAAACATCAGAAATGGTTACTTCTGTAAACAAAAAAATGAAGTTATGCAAGTGTGTGTGTGCATGTGTGTGTGTGTGAGAGAGAGAGAGGGAGAGAAATTTTCACCTTACCCAATTTTTAAATTAATAAGAAATATAAAATGCAAAATAGACATTTTTAAAAGTATACTTCATTCCGGGGTGCCTGAGTGGCTTAGTTAAGTTTCTGCCTTCGGCTCAGGTCTTGATTTCAGGTCCTGGGATCAAGCCCCATGTCAGGCTCCCTGCTCATCAGGGAGTCTGCTTCTCCCTCTCCCTCTGCCCCTGCTCATGCTCGCTCGCTCTCTCACTCGCTCACACTCTCTCAAATAAATAAAATCTTTAAAAAAAAGTATACTTCACTCTATTGTATCAGTCAACAAGTAAAAGAAGGTGCAATCAAACCACTGAGCTAACAAGAGTTTAAGAAAGTGACCATATCCAAGGTATTATCATTTCAACATGTAGTTCACATAAGAACTATTATTAATATTTGTTTTTCATTTTAAGTTTTGAAAGCTGTTATATATATTGCAGTTACAGCACATCTTAATCAGCACTAGCTACATTTCAAGTGATGGGAGAACCATGACTAGTCTACTTCACTGTGTCTAAAAATACATTCAAATCTAAAAAGATACAGGCAGTACTTTGTCTTTCTAGTGAGGGGAAACTTTTAAAAAAACAGCCATAGATACTGTAACATCTTGCTATTATTTGTTATATATGAAGTTAAAATATTCTTAGACATTGTTCTTCTTTAAGATTTCAGCTCAGAATTTCACTTTATTCCTCAGGTTTTGTTGCCTTCTTTGTGAAGGCAGAGATGACTGTTATTCAGGTCAAGACACCTGATGAATGACTTTTGGAAAATGTAATCTGGATTCAAAGATGATACAAGAGGGGCGCCTGGGTGGCTCAGTGGGTTAAGCCTCTGCCTTCGGCTCAGGTCATGATCCCAGGGGCCTGGGATCGAGTCCCGCATGGGGCTCTCTGCTCAGCAGGGAGCCTGCTTCTCCTCATCTCTCTCTCTGTCTGTCTCTCTGCCTATTTGTGATCTCTCTCTCTGTCAAATAAATAAATAAAATCTTTAAAAAAAAAAAACAACAAAGATGATACAAGATAATTTTGATGATTATATTCCATAATCAAATTGTAAATTTGAATATTAAATATTAGTTTTTAATAGCTCACACAGATTACCATATTATTATATTAAAATTACTATCAAAATATATTATTACATATTGTCAGTTTGAAAGATGAGCTGAATTTCACCCAGACGGGTTTGATCCCTCTCTGGTTCCAATTCTAACAGTTGCTATCTTGTTAGAATAGGACAGTTGCTTATGGTTAGTTGTGCTCACTAACCATGTTTCTGTTCTGTTTGTGAGTTTTATCTTTCAAATTTATTACAACAACCTTAGAGTGGTAATAAACTCTAAGTTTAGTGGTAATAAACTCTAAGTGGTAAGCCAAAATCAACTTTGATTTTCATGTTCATGGATCTGCGTTAGCTGTGTGGCTCTCCTTCAGGCAATAGGTTTAGTTCAGGCCTCCTCCTGTAGCTTGCATCTCTTTCAAAAAATGAATGGCAGGGACACCGGAGAGAAAGAGGGAACAGGATGCCTTTTACAGCCTTGGCCGGGACAGATCTCTGTCACTCTCGTCTACATCCTACTGACCAAAATAAGTCATATGACCAAGCCCAACAATTAGCAAGATGGAGAAACACTGGAGGAATGGCTATGGCGAAGGACCTGGATGACTCATTTAATACAGAAGAGGAGTGAAGCATTGGGCACAATGATTGAACCTACCACAGTGTCTCATTAACTAAAACATAAAGGGTGCTTTCTATCCATTACAGTCTACTTATTTTGCCAGAGAATATTCTTTATTTAAACTGTCATTATTTCCAAAATGTCATCAGTCTGCAACTTCTTTCCAGAGCCTTAATCAGGATGCTGTAGCAGCTCGCAAACTGGCCTCATATACTAAAAAAGGCTCTCTATTCTAGATTTCCTAAGAGAACATACATCTGTTTATTTTCTTTATTTTATGCATTTAGGACAATGTGTAGTTAACTACCCAAGTTTTTATTTTGTACAAGAATCTAATACAACTGAGTACATTTGGTTTTATCACAGGGAGAATGGGTTTTTTAATAATGGGGAAAGGAGTATCTCCATGAACCTTCTCTAGAAAAGTGGCATTTAAGACTGTACAAGTGATAGAAGCATTGCGATACCTTTTGCATTTATCTATTTTAATAGTCTAAGTTTAAATTGGTGATACAATGATGGCATACCCTCATCAGGACCTAGGTTAACTTTTTGTTTTTATATCCCTTTTTGAATGTATAGTGAATAGCAAAGCTCACCAGAGAACATGGATCAGTCAATGACAAATGAGATACGGTCACCTAAGAAACAGCATCACTCCTTATAATGAAGTTCTAAGAAAGGGGAGGCAACCCTGGGAGCTAGATGGGGAACAGTGTGTATTTAGAATGATCTAAACCAAACTCTATTTTTCCTCCTAAACCTGTCCCACCTCCTGAATTGTATCGTAATTAATGCCTCAGTGCCACCACTATGTCAAGTAACTAGGACTTCATCAACATCACCTGCCCATTTTGCCTTTGCAACAGTTTTCATTTTGATTCCTCTTTCTAATCTTATTATCAGCCCAGTGAAGATCTGACACCAGGAATGGCAGCTGTGTCTCCAGTCTATTAATGCCAGAATAAGCTTTATAAAAAATAGTCTTTGGGGCATCTGGGTAGCTCCTAGTCTCTGAAACATCCAACTCTTTATTTTGGCTCAGGTCATGATCTCAGGGTGTGGGATGGAGCCCCACATCAGGCTCCATGCTCAATGCAGAGTCTGCTTGTCTTTCTCCCTCTGCTCTTTCTTTCTCCCTCTCTCTCTCAAATACATCTTTAAAAAAAAAAAAAAAAAAAGCTTTACCACATTGCTCCCTAACTAACATTGCCAGTAGCTTTCCATTGCCTACAAAATAAGGTCAAACTCTCCAACAGACGTTAAAGCTTTTTGGACCATGCCTGTGAGCTCTCTCTGGGCTTACATCTCACCCCACCCCTCTGATGTTACCTACACTCCAGACAGGGTAGACTGCTTCTTCACCCAACACTGTTCAGGTTATTTGCCCAACTTGAGCACCTTTGCCCCCACTCTACCTTCAAAGCTCAGCTGGAATGCCTGCAGTGAAGCCTTCAGGCAGTAGGTTTAGTTCAGGCCTCCTCCTGTATCTTGCATCTCTTACAAAAAATGAATGGCAGGACACCAGAGAGGAAGAGGGAACAAGATGCCTCTTATAGCCTTGGCCAGGACAGGCCAAGTTCACATCTCCAAGTCAGAATAAACTGCTGCTTCCCTGTGCTACTGCAGCCCTTGGTTTAGGCCTGCATTAGACCTCAGACCTTTATATTCAGCATCCAGCTTAAGCTCCTCAGAGGAAGGTAAGTGACTTACTTCTTTCTGAAAAGTTGGCCTCAGGGGTATTTTAGCAGGAATGGAGGTAACAGTCCTAGTTAACCTCTCTTTCCACTGCAGGAAAGCTGGTCCATACCACTACTTCTGGTTCAGTATTCTTATTTCATTATCTCTTAACATGACCTGTATCTTCCTCCAGCGCTTCAGGGCCAGCTCAACTCCTGGTTCCTCAATGACACCTCCTTGCATTACTTACATTGAATGTTTCCTTCTTGGACCATGCATTTAGTTTCTGTATAGCTCACCACCCAGCGATTGATCACACATAATATTTAAGTAGAATTTTAAGGATCAGAATACACCTTAAAAAGTTATCCTTATCAGAGCACCTGGGTGGCTCAGTTGGTTAAGCGTCTGCCTTCAGGTCAGATCATGATCTCAGGGTCCTGGGACTGAGCCCCACATTGGGCTCCCTGCTCTGTGGGGAGTTTGCTTCCTTCTCTCTCTACTCCTCCCTCCTCACTCTACTCGTACTCTCTCTCTTGCTTATTCTCTCTCAAATAAATAAATAAAATCTTTAAAAAAAATGGTCATGCTTATCCAAATTTAATGTGTATATGACTCACCTAGGAATCTTGTTGAAATAGAAATGAATTCTAATTAATAAAAAAGGACTCTGTAGGTCTGAGGTGAGGCTTAGGTTCTCTATTTCCAACAGGCTGCCTGGTAGTGCCAGTCAGGCCCACTTTGAGTATCAAAGACCTAGACTACTTTAGCATCCCCTGGAGTTCTTTCTACTGGCTCTCAGGTAAGTGGCCATCTTCTGCTGGACTGCCATACGTCACTTGGCAGGGTGTTCTAGTGGCCAGCTCAAGGGCAATTTTCAAAGCTTCCTCTTACTCTTCCACAACATTCCTCAAGGGTTTCTTTTTCAGTCAGTTTTCTGTGCCTCAGGAGATTTCTGTCTGCCTATGGGGAGCCAGTGCCTAGCACCCAGTGAAGATCTGGTGTGCCTCAGAGGGATTTCTCCCTGCTCTTCTGCCAGTGTACTACTCTTGTGCTTTTGGTAGAAACCCAAGGGAAAACTGGTAAGTGATCCATAATGCAAGCCTTCGTGGAAACTTTAAAAATTCTATAAAGCTTGGGTGGTTCCTTATTCCTGTCTACAATGGATTTTTCCTTCTCCTGTCACTACCAGTGATAAGAGAGTTATTGACTTAAAAATTTAGTTCTGATGGGTTTTTGAACTCTATAATTTTGTAGCTTAATCAGCGAGGTGGAAGCTATAATCTCTTGCTGTATGCCCACAATAACTACTCATAATAGGAATAAAAAAATCACAAGGAAATTAATTTTTATAAAGTTTGCAACCAGAAATGCAATTCATAAGCATATATGACTAAAAACAGAGCCTCAATAAATCAAATTTCCAGTTTTGAAAAAGCAGTAATTATATATATTCTACATTATAGTTTCTTTATATTTATAAATACTCTTACAAAAAATTGAAAGATATAGATGGCTAATTTTGTAGTAACATAGGTTACCTTTTGACATACAACTTATTTTATTATGAAATGATTTCTGGCCCAGTAATAATGCAAAGGGGACAAATACAGATAAGTGGTGGGCAGTTGTTAAAGTGAAATAGTCAGCACCAACTGCAGTTTTTTCTAATGGTAAGTCATAATGCTCCCTCTCCAGCTCTGCAATCGACAGGCATACTCTAATTATAATCAGTAGCTTAAAAATATGACCTTTTGTGCTGTTCCATATCGCTTGTATTTCTGCCTCCACAATAGTCAACTGAACCATCTTCTTGGAATACACATGAAGATGGGAGTTCCTGTGAAGAATGTATTCTTTGGTTATCTTCTGGATACACCAGTCTAATAATGGAACAGAAACAATTATTTTTAGTTTTTTATTATTAGAGTTTTCAAACATAAACAAAAATAGGAAAATGGGCACCCATGTGCCCATTACAGAACATTCAACACTTGTCATCATTTTGCCAGTGTCGCAGAAGCAAGTGGTTAATTATCATCACAGAACAGGATTCAGACTTTATGGGGGGCATTGTGCTAGAAGAAGTGAGTATACCCTTTCACCAAGAGTCAAATGGTGAAGCAGGGAGGAGAATCCCTGCATGATGCAACATGGTAAAAGTAAGAATGCATCTCCCATGAAAGGAGGTAGGGCCCTCTTTACCCTGCAGAGAGAATTAGGACCATAGCAGCTATATTTGCCTGTTCCTTTTTATATTATGAAGTTAGATTAGCAGAATCATTTCAGTATAGCAGCAAATCAGTGGGTTATGTAGCTCATAGACAGTCTTTTTTAGAATATTTCTTTGACACTGAGAAGCTGAAGGCTAATGACTCACCTGTTTTAAATTGTAAGTTTTGCTTTTCATGTATGTTTCAGGTCTACAATTTAAAATTTCAAATCTTTCAATTAACCTCTACTAAAATATACATTGTGGGATAATTCCAGCATATTTTTAATGTAAATATTTGATAGTGTTTATAAAGAATTCTTATTTCTTTTCCTACAATAGTCCCTTCTCCAAGTTGTTAATATGCTGTTATACTTGGGCCTGTCAGTAATGGGTAAGTGGAAAGGAAGAGTCAGGTGAAATCCTGTCTTGGCTGTCATCTGCCCTTCTCCCCCTTAAACCAAGGTCTCTTTTGGTCTATCTCAATTTTTCCTTTAGGTCTCTCCATTTGGTCAGAATACCTTTGAGCCAAATTCATCCTGTCAATGGCTAAAGAAGTTAGTAAATTAAGAAAAACTAGGTGATTTAAAACAAAAACTCCAATCTGATTTCTGTTTAGTAGTTTAATATAAATCAGTATGGAATATCTTTTTATACTGAAACTTCTATTCTTTCACATAGGATGCTTATAATCCTGACCCCAAATGTGGTACTGAGTGACAAGAACAAGAAAAAGAAAGTCAAACACGCCCTCTATTGAATACTATAATCCTCCTAATCCAGAGCATCATCAGTAACAGAGAAGCCGTCCTAAGAGGAGTGAGAGATTTTTTTTTTTTTAAGATTTTATTTATTTATTTGACAGAGAGACAGAGATCACAAGTAGGCAGAGAGAGAGGAAGGGAAGCAGGCTCCCTGCTGAGCAGAAAGCCCAACGCCACCGGGCTGGATCATGACCAGAGCCAAGGCAGAGGCTTTAACCCACTGAGCCACCCAGGCACCCCGGAGTGAGATTTCTATTGACCAATCTTGTCTTTTACCCTGTCCAACAGAAGACAATAATCATGGAATAGAGTGAAGTTACTACAAAGGAAATGAAACAAAGTTCTAGCTTAACTAGTATCAGCTAGGAGCCACTGGTAATCCAGGTGAAGATGAACCGATTGGTTTTAGAATCCCCAAACCGCAAGGGAGAAGTGACAGTCACTTTAAAGGCAGTGGCCAGGATCTGCCAAGGTGGTATAAACCCTGCATACATGTAGATTCATGAAATGCTTGTTTTCTAACATGCTTACATGTCACTGGTAGCAATCAGGGATAGGATTGAAAAGGATGGTTTTGCGACTAAATCAGTATTTGCCTCTGACCACATAGGCCCTGAGACGTAAAGAAAGTGAGGAAGGCAGGGAAGATGCTGGTAGGAAAGGTAGGAGAGAAAAAAAAGAAGTTTCTGGATAAAACCAGGACAGCCCATAGCCCACAGGTAAAATTCACCTCTCTCCAGATACGTGTAGAATAATGTACAACTGGAGGAAACATTCTGAATTGAAAGGGAAGGCGCATAGTAACTCCACTCTTCATCTGCTTTCTCAAACCTTCCCCTCTTCTATGGTCTTATTCTCTATCCCAGCACAGTGCTCTATTTTCCTGGATTGTCATTTTATTTCTATCCCTTTTCCTATCCTTTCTTATCACGTTCTTTCCCTTTCAGAAGGCAGGCCTCCTCTCTTCCTGCCTTGCGCTTCAGTGCCCTGCTCTCCTGAAGACACTCCCAACTAACAGCAACGAGAGGTGATTACTGCATGGCAGAGAGAGGACTACTGGCGTGTGTGTATTAAAAAGTAATTTTTTTTTTACTGGGTGTCTCAGTGGGTTAAAGCCTCTGCCTTCAGCTCAGGTCATGATCCTGGGTCCTGGGATCGAGCCCCGCATCAGGCTCTCTGCTCAGCAGGGAGCCTGCTTCCTCCTCTCTCTCTGCCTGCCTCTCCGCCTACTTGTGATCTCTGTCTAATAAATAAACAAAATCTTAAGAAAAAAAAAGTAATCTGTAGCAAACAATCAAAGACAAACCAAAAAACAGACCAAAGAGATGGTTACCAGAAAGGCGGTGGGTGGGGGGCAGCGTGAAATCGGTGATGGGGATTAAAAAAACTAAACTTATCTTGATGAGCACTGAGTAATATACAGAATTGCTGAAGCAGTTTATTGTATACCTGAAACTAATTTAACACTGTATGTTAACCATACTGGAATTAAAATTAAAGAAAAAATAATTTGTAGGACAGCTAGAAGGAATTCAGTTGATCCCTGAACAACTGTAAGTTAGGGGTGCTGATCCCTGTGTAGTCAAAAATGCACATGTAACTTCTGACTCCCCTAAACTTAACTACAAACAGCCTGCTGTTTACCAGAAGCCTTATTGGTAACATAAACAGTTGACTAACATGTGGTCCTATGCTACATGTGTTATGTACCATATTCTTACAACAAGCTAGAGAGAAGAAAATGTTATTCAAAAATCTTACAAGAAAATACATTTACAGTACTATACTGTAAAACATCCACATATAAGTGAACCCGCACAGTTTAAACCTTCTTGTTCAAGGATTGACTATATTTTTAAAATCCTTATCTAAAAGCCACAGTATTTCTCTGAGAAATCTGTTTCTTGTTTTCTGTTTTGTTTTTTACTACTAGCTTACAGTGAAAAGCTAAACTATTTAAATCTAATTTGCATATTTACTGCAATTGTAGGAAATAAAGGTAAATTTATAATTCACAGCATCAGAAATAAACCTTCATCACAAACTCAATCTATATAAGAATAAATCTGAATTTCAGCTTTGGGTGATAATTTATACCACTTTTATACAAATACCTAATCTGAAAGAAGTCTGAGTGTTTTGTTGGAGTCAAGTACCATTTCTGACTGTGCAAAACAAAATGACTCACTTATCTAAATGCCAGTCAGGATTTATGTTATCAGGAAGTGGGGAGTCCCGAAAAGACCGTGGTCTTTGTGAGGATGTTTCCTGTTCAAAATCCAAGTCTTCCAAAAGAACCTGTTCTTGTGGATCATTACGTGGGTGGTTACAGGAAGATATATGCCATGGTTCTGTTTCAATGTTGAAATAAAAATTTCTTAAATGCCTTTGCGTTTTAAACTTTGGAAAAGGTGGTAGTCTTTGTCCATGACCTCTATTAACATATTTTTTCAATGACATTTTCTCTGAGAAATCATTGTTGGAATAGTCATGTAGAGATCCTCGTGTGTGCTCTGATATGACATCAGTATATTCTAAATCTTCCAAATTCATTTCATCATGAAAATAGTTCTGGCAGAAGGGTTTTTTCCTTTGAAAACCACCACCCCTGTTGAGAAAATGAGAACTCTGTACAAGTAATTGGTCCTGAAAATCACCATGAAGTGGGTACTCATGGTGGTTATAGAAAGGCCGTCGTTTTTGTCCCCAGCTTCTGTTGATAAAACCATAATCTTTTGTTGGAAATTTTTCCCAACAGTTGCTATAGGCCTGATGATTCTGAATGGAATGTCTCCTTTGTCCATCTACTTTGCTAACAAAATCAAAACCATCTCCAGCATCTGGTTCATGGTAGTCACTGTGAGGCTGGGGATCACAAAATGGTCTCGGTCTGGTTCCATGTATCTTGTTATTGAAATCTGTTTCCTCTTGAGAGACATCATAACACTGGTGATTAGCAAAGAATGAACATCTTGGTCCTGGTCCTTTGTTACCCAAATCCCAATTTCTCAGATGTCTTTCTTCTGGCATGCTGTCACTACACCTGTGTTTATACAAATCCCCATGCCTCTGGAAACATCCATTGTTGACATAATCATAATCCTTTATCTGTACATCATTTCGAGGGTGCTGGTCATTAAGAAGCCTTGACCTTTTCCCAGTCCTGCTGGGGGGAAAACAGGCTATAAATACTAAGTATTTGAAGAATAAAGGATAAATCTATGCCACTAGCAAAACCTCCCTTTGTTCAGCTCAAAGGACATAAATTGTTATGATGTCCTCCGAACTGAATTGTGCCACATTTTCATTTTTCTCCTTTGTTTGTGCTTATGAGCCCCAAACTCTCTCCTGTAACTACTACCTTGTAGATTTCCAAACAAAAGTGTGTTGGTGTTAAACAGTAATTTTTTCACCTAAAAACTAGACCACAACACATTTCGCAACATTTTTTCATTTAGAGAAATGTCATAACCAGCTCAATTTTATCATAATCTATCTGATGGGTTAAAGAAGTAATCTTACAAATATGGCCGATGACACACTAGATTATTGTACTGACTTCATGTGGGAAGAAATAAGAAAACATATATTAATTTTTATATAATTACTCCTAAGAACTACTAATGGAGCTTATAGTATAAAATAATTTGCTATAATTAATACATTTTGACTATTTCCAGTTTTTTAGTTTTATAAATAAGCTGCTATGAGCATTCATGTCATTTCTGTGTGAACAAGTTTTCAGTTCTCTGGGATAAATGCTCAAGGGTGCAAAAGCTGGGTTGGCTAAATCCAATTTTAGTTTCATAAGAAACTGCCAAACTTCCATAACATAGAAAACACAACAATTTGAAAGGGTCGAGAAGAGGAACAGATAGCATTTAAAATAGAAATAAGTATTAAAAACCCAGGATGAGATACTATTATTGACTAAAAAGTTACAACTTTGTTTCCTAGCAACAAGAAAAGGAAAGTTTCATAAAAACAAAACACAACCTAAACAAAGATTAACAACGAAACACTTCAGTGTCTGAAAACAAAATTACTGGTACCAAATTCTGAGACTCACAAGGATTTTATTCACTGAAGATAAACAAATGCTTCCTTGGAATGGGGATACAGACATTATGTGCAGGAAGAGCCTGTGTCAGAGCAGACAGGCCCTGCCAGGGTAAACAGAAGAGCTCTGTACAGCTCTTCACACAGCTCATGCACATCCTGTGATGTTAACTAACGCCTACCCCAGTACCTGGCCCTGCTCAAGTCAGGACTCCTTCTAGGCAGGTAGGGCAGAGAGAAATAGTTGTACCACTCAGGTGGCAAAATGCTTCATGTTTTGGGGTGAGATCTGAAGCTGAGAAAAAGGAGGAGAAAGGAAGACTACTGTCTAGTCCAGCTTGTATTAAATCAGTTCACAGTAGATCATCTCAATTTCTTGCTACATATTTCAGTTTAAAAATTCAAGTGCCAAGGGGCGCCTGGGTGGCTCAGTGGGTTAAGCCCCTGCCTTCAGCTCAGGTCATGGTCTCAGGGTCCTGGGATCCAGCCACGCATCATGCGCTCTTCTCAGCAGGGAGCCTGCTTCCATTTCTCTCTCTGCCTGCCTCTCTGCCTACTTGTGACCTCTCTTGCTCTCTCTCTGTCAAATAAATAAATAAACTTTAAAAAAAAAAATTCAAGTGCCAAATATTCCTCTTGATTTAAAATAGTATTGTGTATCCTGTGATTGTAAAAAAAAATGCCAAGATATATATATATATATTTATATATATATGTAAGTCAGAGGAAATTCTAGTAACATTTGATAACCTTAATCCACTTCCTGATATATTGGTAGAATAAATATAAATTATTACTTAGAATCATAGCATTTTAAATTTTGAAGGGAACACAGAGATTACCTAATTCAATATTTGCCAAATAGCTTGGAGAACATTAGTCTTCCATATCATGTTAATGCTAGCTCTGTCAGGGGGGAAAGCAGTTTTGTGCTTGAGTAAGTTATGGAAATGCTGGGTTCAACAAAATTTAATAAATTTATTTACTTCAGAAATTTGAAGGGCTTCAAATAAGCTAGTGTTCATGGTGACATCAGCTTGCATTTCCAAAATTTATTTGACTTAAAACTTTTTATTCCTGTAAAACTAATAAAACCTCATAAAATACTAGTTTCATATGTCCTTAAAATACAACTTAAGAAAGGCTAACTGATCTTGTCCAATGCTTTATGTTATACATTAAACAACACTGGCCTGAAAACGTTATGTCATTGGCTCTATATTACCTACAATTTAAAAGTGGCAGAATCAGATTTGAATGCAGACTTCCTGATGCCCAATCCCATGGATTTTCTCCCCTACTCTATCATCATTAATATGTATCTAAACTATCATAAAATATTCATCTACAATTATGTTGCTTTTACCCAGGGAAGTCTTCATTTGGGGACCAATCTCCAGATTCTTCCATAGAATTAGATGGGAGATTTGCATCTTCATCAGAATCCCAGACATCCATTCCAAGATTACTAGAGGAAAAATATCAATAAATTTTTAAAAATTCTATCAAAAATAAGATCATATGCTTTTAAACACATAAGCTGGGCAAAAAACAAAGAAGAAAAAAAAGCACAACTGCACACCACTTGCATCACAGAAAAATCTGTGGATATTTTGCCATTTTGTCTTATTGAAAAGAATAAAGCTTAAGAACCATAAGGAAGAGGTCATCAGTCAAGCAAAATTTTAGGATGTTCGGATTTCCAACTTTGAGGATATAAACAGTATTTCCTGTGGCCAAGAAATGATAAAAATTAAGGGCTTTAGGCATAGGCACTTATGAGAAAGGTGAGGTAAAGGGGGAGTGGGAATAATGTCAGACACCAGACCTCCCTAACTCTCCTCTTCCGTATACTTCCTCTGATTACCCACTTCCACTATCTGAAATTACCTTGTTAATGCCTTTCCCCTGTATCATACATCCAATCATTGAGACTCTTCCATGCAGCAAATACTTGTTAGGTGCCCAAAATGCACCAGGCACCATTCAAACACTTAAAGATAATGGTAATGATCAAATCAGGCAAGTCCCTGCTCAAAGGAGAGGCAGATCATAAACAAGTACATAAATTATATAATTTATGATAGTAATAGGCACTTTGTAGGAACTCCAAGGTAGTATAATAGACAGCAACTGGGAGAGGGGGACAATATTAAGACAGGAAAGGCTGACTCTCTGAGGTGATGACATTTGAACAAAGAAATCAGTTATGCAAAGACAGACCATTCCAAGTAGAGAAAATATCAGTGCAAAATTCCCTCATATATGGCCTTGTGAGACTGCACAGAGACTTAAAAGCTTCATGAGGAAAGGGACCTAGTCTGTCTTATTCACTGCTGAATTCTCAGTCAAGCAGAGTGCCGTAACACAGGAGGTACTCCATAAATACTTATGGAATGGAAAAGGATGAGTAGTGTGTTCTGTATCGTAACACTTAACACTCTGTTATATCTGCTGGCTTTACTCACCTGTCTCCTTGAGGGCAAGGCCTCTTCCCAGCCTCTACAGCTGTTTAGCACTATGCCTGGCATACAGAAATGCTTAACAAAATTCCTGAGCAGTATACCAGAGATGGTAAATAAATACTGTATTTTTATTGGAGAAGATAAAATTAAGTGGAAGGTATTCTCTAGGAAGGCCTCACTGAATTTATGCTAAAGGACACTTAAGATTTTTATACTGTTACAATGTTGTTTAGTTTTAAAAAGTAGAAAAATGACTATTTGAATGTGCTATAAAGGCAATCTTTTCAGGGATAGAGGGCAGAGAAGAAGGCAGGAAGAATTATATCTCAGTGTCTATAAATGACCATCACTATACCTTAGGAAAATATTAATATTAATATTGAGTTCAAAAATTATTTTTCTAAATTCTAGTAAAAAGGATGCCACTGATGTTCTGGTACATATACTATCTATTGGGAATAACATTTCCTCAGGTAAAGGCTATAAAGCACATGGAAAAGGCTTAAAATGGAAGAAAAACACGAGAGAAAATTTAATTGAATAGCTCCTGTTAAAAAGTAAGAAATGAATATCCAGTAAGTCTTCCTCCCAGGATACTTGAATAAGTACTAAAAAGGAAATCCCTAGCTCACAGGCCTAATTCAATTTTTGGTTAAATTTTATTTAGCCTCTGAACCCTGAGAGATGATAATGCTTTAGTGCATTATAAAACAGATGTGGTCTTTAAAAAACAAATACAAAAGTCATTCTTTTCATGAGCTATTATATAAACTTGCCCAAACACCTATAATTTGAAAAGAAAATGTTCCCTACATAAGTGTGAGATTTTGTATGAAGTTCAGTTGTGAGAAAGATTTGGGGGTCATACGGTAAAAATAAGAGCTGAAGTGACAAGAAAATGGGATTACAGGAATAAAAGCCAAAGACAGTCTTATCAAACATCTACAACAGGAAGGACGAAGAGGAGACAACTAAGGTGAATGGAGCTATGAGAATATTAGAAGGCAAACCTGGATAGTACTGTGAGCAAAATAAGAAATTTAAAGTATGGGGCGCCTGGGTGACTCAGTGGGTTAAGCCACTGCCTTCGGCTCTGGTCATGATCCCAGGGTCCTAAAATCGAGTCCCGCATGGGGGGGGGGTCTCTGCTCAGCGGGGAGCCTGCTTTTCCCCCTCTCTTTCTGCTTGCCTCTCTGCCTATTTGTGATCTGTCTGTCAAATAAATAAAATCTTTAAAAAAATTTAAAGTATATGTAGAGCGTGGTTAATGATGCCAGATATTGCAAAGAAAAACTATAGGATGTGACTAGGTTGTTGCTGACCTCTGACAAGGAAATTTTAATTAAGTGGTGAAAACAAACTGGATACATTTAAGCAGAGAATAAGGTGGTAAAGAAATGGAGGCAGTGATCCTGGACAAGTGTTTTTAAAAAACTGGATAATATATCAAGAAAATGGAATGGTAGTTTGTACAAGGTGTAGAAATCAATGGAATGCTTCTAGGTATTTTAAAAATTCTGTATATTTAAGGTATACATTTTGATGTTTTGATATACATATACATTGTGAAATAATTGTTATAATTAAGCCAATTAACATATGCAATACTTCACAAAATGTGTGCTCAAACGTGTGTTAAGAATTTCAAGGGGCGCCTGGGTGGCTCAGTGGGTTAAGCCACTGCCTTCGGCTCAGGTCATGATCTCAGGGTCCTGGAATCGAGTCCCACGTCGGGCTCTCTGCTCAGCGGGGAGCCTGTTTCCCTCTCTCTCTGGGGCGCCTGGGTGGCTCAGTGGGTTAAGCCGCTGCCTTCGGCTCAGGTCATGATCTCAGGGTCCTGGGATCGAGCCCCACATCAGGCTCTTTGCTCAGCAGGGAGCCTGCTTCCTCCTCTCTCTCTCTCTGCCTGCCTCTCTGTCTACTTGTGATCTCTCTCTGTCAAATAAATAAATAAAATCTTTAAAAAAAAAAAAAAAGAATTTCAAGTAAGTAGGGGCACCTGGGTATTGAAATCAGGATCTGGAAGAGGTACCTACACTCCTATGTCTACTGAAGCATTATTCCCAATAGATCAGGTATGGAAACAACCTAAAAATGTCCATCAACAAGTTAACAGACAAAGAAAATATAGTAAATACACACAGTGGAATATTTTTCAGCTTTTTTTCTAAGATTTTATTTTATTCTATTTTATTTATTTATTTTTTTAAAAAAAAGATTTTATTTATTTATTTGACAGACAAATCACAAGTAGACGGAGAGGCAGGCAGAGAGAGAGAGAGGGAAGCAGGCTCCCTGCTGAGCAGAGAGCCCAAGGCAGGGCTCGATCCCAGGACCCTGAGATCATGACCTGAGCCGAAGGCAGCGGCTTAACCCACTGAGCCACCCAGGCGCCCCTATTTTATTTTATTTTTAAAACATTTTATTTATTTATTTGACAGAGAGCTAGAGAGAGAGCACAAGTAAGCAGAGCGGCAGGGAGAGGGGGAGAGAGAGAAGCAGGCTCTCTGCTGAGCAGGGAGCCCAATGCAGGGCTCGATCCCAGGACCCTGGAATCATGACTCAAGCCAAAGGCAGCCGCTTAACCAGCTGAGCCACCCAGGTGCCCCTAAGATTTTATTTTTTTGACAGAGATCACAAGTAGGCAGAGAGAGAGGGGGAAGCATGCTCCCCGCTGAGCAGAGAGCCCAAGGCAGGGCTCGATCCCAGGACGCTAAGATCATGACCTGAGCTGAAGGCAGAAGCTTAACCCACTGAGCCAACCAGGCGCCCCTCAATCTAATATTTTTTTCATTATACTGTGCAACCTCTCACATTTTCAGAACAGAAACTGAGAAAAATTAGGGGGGAAAAGCCCAAATTCATTGTGCTGTGTATTTTGGTATTGACTTAAATATTGTTGAGATTTGTTTTAGGAGGCAGTTAAGTTGCTTGGAAATAATTTGATCCTCTTACATGTTGCTTTTAAGAATTATTAGGTAAACTAAGAGTAGGGTTCAGTCCAGGGCTAACTATTCCCCACCAGTGAAACAAGACCCTTCTAAGTACTACCCAGTATCCTATCAACTAGTCCGTTTTCCAATCTGGCTCTGTGTGAAAAACATTCCCTCTAATCTTCTAGTAGTTATAGTTTCCTTATATGCAGGGTGCCTCTCTACTGATCTGGAGACTTCTCTCTCTGTGCAGCTCTCTCCTTTCCAGCACTAGCTGTCAGTCTCTCTGATCATTCTTTCTCCTTAACTTAGGGTATCCATCTGGCTCTGCATGACTCCACCTTTCCTGTGCCATGGCCTGGAAACTCTAAGGCAGTAAACTGGAGCAATCCTGGGTCATTAATGTCCATGGTTCACCATTTCTCAGAGATAATTGTCCTTTATCCTTGCTATCCAATTTCTTGATAGCATAAGTTCCAAGGATTTAATGTACAGCATGGTGAATAGAGTTAATAATATGGTACTGTAAACTTCAAAGATGTTGAGATCTTAAGCATTCTTAGCCCAAAAAAAGAGTTAAGCGAGGTGCTAGATGTGTTAATTATTTTGATCTTAGTAATCATTCCAGAATATATACATATATAAAATCACAATGTTGTATACTTTAAATATATACAAGTATTTGAAAAGTATTCCTCAATAAAGTTATATATTAAAATTGTAATATAAAATTAAACAAATATAAAATTGATATAAAAACAAAACAAAAATTTATAAATATAAAATTAAAATATAAATATTAAAATTATAATATAAAAGTATTCCTCAATATAGTTATATATTAAAATATTATATAAATATTAAATTTTATAAATTGTTAAAGTCTTGCTGCCCTTGGCTCTAACTTTAGGCTCTGAAGTTACATCTCTACTTGTATGCTTCAAAAATAAACACCTGACATATTTATGTCCCATTTAAAATTTCCCATACTCCCTTCCTACATGCTGGGAATTCATTTCTATAAAAGCAATAATAAGGGTCAATGAAAATTTTGTTCATTGCACTTGGGAGCCAAAGAGCACCTGAAAAATCTATTACTAATTTCTTTTTTAAAAAATTTTTAAATTTTCTTTATTTTCAGCGTAACAGTACTCATTGTTTTTGCACCACACGCAGTGCTCCATGCAATCCGTGCCCTCTCCAATACCCACCACCTGGTTCCCCCAACCTCCCATCCCCTGCCCCTTCAAAACCCTCAGATCGTTTTTCAGAGTCCATAGTCTCTCATGGTTCACCTCCCCTTCCAATTTCCCTCAACTCCCTTCTCCTCTCCATCTCCCCTTTCTGAGAGAATTTAACTGCCCCAGTGCTATGTTAAAGGAGAGCTGGGACTCAGTTATCACTCTTCTTGGTTTCTCAGTGATTTAAAATGTGGAACACATAACTGAACTCAATACTTGAAACATGGCAAAACCATATGTATAGTAAAATTATTAACTCCTTTGATTGCGATCTGAAACTTTAAATGCTGACCTTTAAAGTACATTAGTTTTTTTAATCAGCTGCATCATACTACATCAAGTAAAATTCCTGCTATTTTCATCTGAACTACTAAGGCTTCCACATCTTGTCAGTGCAATTTTTTAAAAAAATCAACAATTGTAGGATTATACTTCTTTCTCCATAAATCTCATCATACTGGTTTCAGCTCAGCAGTTTGTCCTATCAATTTCAATTCTGAAACCTGGTTGGTTATTACAGTGATTCCCAAATGTGACCTATTAGCAACAGAAATCATTCTGAATGCATTAAAAAAAAAACACATAAAAAATTCCTAGGCCCCTCTTCAGACAGTCTGATTCACTAGGTATAGGTGAGCCAAAGAAGTCTACACTTAACAAGCCCCCAAGTAACCCCCAAATAGCCATATTTGAGAATCACTGTTCTCTCATACTCATTAATCCAAAATTGAAGACAGCTACTCAAATAAATACACACATATTCACAGCAACACTATTCACAATAGCAAAAAGGCAGAAATGGGGGTGGAGGGATGGGTAAACCAAGTGATGGACATTTAGGAGCACACGTGATGTAATGAGCACTGGGTATTATATAAGACTGATGAATCAATGACCTCTACCTCTAAAACTAATAATACATATGTTAATTAATTGAATTGAAAAATAATTATCACAAAAAAATAAATAAAAAGTGAGGTTTAAAAAAAGGTGGAGCTAAAATTAACAAGTCAGGAAATGACAGGTGTTGGCGAGGATGTGGAGAAAGGGGAACCCTCCTGCACTATTGGCAGGAATGCAAGCTGGAGCAGCCACTATAGAAGACAGTATGGAGGCTCCTCAAAAAATTCAAAATAGAGCCACACTACAACCCAGCAATTGCACTACTGGTATTTACCCCAAAGATACAAATGTAGTGATCTGAAGGGGCACCTGCACCCCAATGTTTATAAGTAGCCACATCCACAATAGCCAAACTATGGACAGAGCCCAGATGTCCACAGAAAGATGAATGGATAAATAAGATGTAGCATATATATACAATAGAACATTGTGCAGCCATCAGAAAACTGAAATCTTGGCATTTGCAATGATGTGGATGGAACTAGAGGATATTAATGCTAAATGAAATAAATCAATCAGAGAAAGACAATTATCATATGATCTCACTGATATATGGAATTTAAGAAACAAGGCAGAGGATCACAGGGGAAGAGAGGAAAAAATGAAACAAGAAGAAACCAGAGAGAGACAAACCATAAGAGATTCTTAATCTCAGAAAATGAACTGAGGGTTGCTAGAGTGGAGGGGGGTGGGAGGGATTGGGTGGCTGGGTGATGGACATTGGGGAAGGTATATGTTGTGGTAAGCGGTATGTATTGTGTAAGACTGAGATGAATCACAGACCTGTACCTCTGAAACAAATAATACATTATATGTTAACAATAATAAAACATATATATTTTTAAAGGTAGAAACAGCCCAAATGTCAACTAACAGATGAATAAACAGATTGTAGTATATATGCAAAGGAACATTACGCAGCCATAAAAGGAAATGAAATATCAAAAAATGCTATACATAGATGAATCTTAAAAACATGGTGCTAAGTGAAAGAAGTCAGATACCAAAGGTCTATTGTATGACTCCATTTACATGAATTATCCAGAAGAGATAAACTCATAGATATAGAACGCAGAATGGCAGCTGCCAGGAGTTGGGGAAGGGGGTTAATGGTAAGCAGATACTTTATGGATATGGGTCTTCTTTTAGGGTGATGAAGATGTTTTTCATTCAATAAAGGTGTTGGTCACAAAACACTTTAAAAGTACTAAATGCCATGCAATCATTCATGTTAAATTGGTTAACTTCATGTTTATGAATCTCAACTCAAAAAAAAAAAAAAAAAAGACAATGTGAGCCAGGTATTTAAGACATCTAGAAGGTTCAGGCACATACCAGGATAGTAACCTGGAGAAAGTACTAGTACAGCATATTCTTCATGTTATGACAAGGCAATGTGCAGATGTATTTTGTTCCAGCACTGAGGAAGAAATAAAATTAACCCACAGCAAATGGGAACAGTTTAGAACACATTAGGAAGCTAAGCAATTTGTTTTTGTAAATATGGTTTTACTGGAACACAGCCTATTTGTTTATGTTGGCTATGACTGTTTAAGGCTACCATGGCAGATCTGTGATAGATGACATGGCCTGCAAGCCTACAGTATTTACTATCTGGCTCTTTAAGAAACGTTCCCGACTCTTAATAGAATGTACAATCTTTAGGGCCAACCCAGGTTCACAATGAAGCAAAGACTCAAGTCTAAAATTCTCAGTAAATACAAACCTTTGAGAGGGTAGTATATAGAATTTTCTGTAGGCCAGCTGAATTCTGGATAGTTAAAATGTAGAAGTTGGTCGAGAAATATCTTCTTTTTATAAGTGACTAATCATAAGGACAATTTTTTGTTTAAGAATTAGCAATTAGCTCAAAGGGAAGCAGAAAACTTTCAGATTTTGCTTTCATCTTCATTCATAAGAAACATCTTCAGAGTCTGAATTTATTCACAGGAATTTCATAAGAAATTATACTTTCAGACTCTGAATTCAGTTAGTCTCTAAAAGCAAGGATATAAGTAAATAATGTCTACTTTCCCTATTTGGTATATGAACGACAAAAGTTTTTCAAAGCATTATGAGATCAAAGAATTTTCAGGAAAAAAGATAAAGGTGGCAGCAAATTCTCTCCAATAAAATTCTCTCTAATCCACACTGCTTTCTCCTGATATAGATGTGCAGTTACAGTGCTGGGTTAAGGAGAGGGATGGACTACAAACAGGAAGGGACTTTGGATCTTTATTTCAATTTTAGAGCTTACAAAGTCTTCCCAAAAGTAACTTTTTCTTGCATCGGTTCAGTCTGGGCACTGCTTAACATCTCGTTTTCTTTTTTTTTTTTTAAGAAAATTTTTAAAAAGATTTTATTTATTTAAGAGAGAATTAGAGAACGAGAGAAACAGAATGTATGAGAGCGGGGAGGGTCAGAGGGAGAAGCAGCCTCCCCACCAAGCAGGGAGCCTGATGTGGGACTCAATCCTGGGACTCCCGGATCATGACCAGAGTTGAAGGCAGTTGCTTAACCAACTGAGCCACCAAGGTTACCACATCTCTTGGTTTTTTGTTTTTTGTTTTTTTTTTTTATTGCAACCAGTAGTCTCTGGCTTAAATTTATGTTATCCTAAAATCTTAAGGGCCAAGGATCTGGGAAGTAGGTCCTGGTCAGTTGGCGTTTTTATAAAATGGCAATGTTGCTGAGCCTTGTATTTGCAGATAATCTGCAAAGGACTTTAAAGCACAGAAAGCAGATATTTTTGATATTATTACTTAAATTCTGGAATAGTTAGTGTATCACATTTGTCGTGTGGTCATAGTAATGAGCAAACACATCCTACAGTTTCCTATTGATTTTCATCCTCTTTCCATTTCTTGCCAAATTTCTCTAATGAGTGGGCTCTAACTGCCCATTTTCTTACCTTTGCATTTTCTCTCCAGTTAATTTTCTTTAATCTGTCTAGTTTAACAAACATCAGCAGTAAAGCAGTGTTAAATAATTTTAATTCATAGCTAAACTTAACATAGTTTGACTATGATACTTATCAGCTCAGGAAGGGAAGCTGTTGAAAATTCTCCAAATTGGGAATTACCATACTGGCAGAATGGAAAGTCAACAGAATGAATGAATCTAGGCTCCTGGTAAGGACGCTGAAGATGGCTGACAACAGGGTCCAAGCTGGGTAGGGTCAAATGTCAAACCTAATCACATGGATTGCTCTCTGTCTTCCTTCAGGGCTTTAGTCACACGTCACCTTTTTAGTGAGGCTTTCCTTGGTGATCCTTCTAAATCTCAACCTTCCCCATCATCTCAACATCCTCTATTCCCCTTTCCAGGTTTACTGTCTTCCACAGTAATTAATTCTGAATCACAAGCTACATATTTTACTTATTTAAATTGTTTATTGCTTGCCTCCAACTAGAATGTAAGCTCTATATTTTAGTCTGTTCTGTTAGCTGCTATATCACCAGCATCTAGAATGGTGCCTAGAATATATCAGATTATTTGATAAACATTTACTGAATTACTAAATTTCACTCTCAAAGCGAATAAACAAGCAAGCTGTATCCTGGCCCATCTTAAATTTTTTTGTCCGAGTAACTTGCTTGATGCAGTTTTTTTTTAAAGATGGTATTTATTTGAGACAAAGAGAGAGAGAAAGAACATGAGCTGGGGTGGAAGAGGCAGAGGAAGTGGGAAAAGCAGACTCCCCACTAAGCATGGAGCCTGATACAGGGCTCGATCCTGGGACCCCAAGATCATGACCTGAGCCGAAGGCAGATGCTTAACCAACTGAGCCACACAGGTGTCCCTGCTTGACATGGTTTTTTTTGTTTGTTTGTTTTAAGTAGACTCTGCCCAATGTGGGGCCTAAACTCACGACCCCAAGATCAAGCCCAGAGCTGAGATCAAAAGTCAGATGCTTATCGACCGCCACCCACCCACGTGTTCTGCTTGATGTAGTTTTTAAATAAAGTGGGCACAGGATTTCTTGCCAAAGAAAAAATGCTCCTCTATGATGATACATAGTCTTAGTATCACAAATCTGTATACATCTCAAGAAGCAACTGCATATTACTATTTAAATAAACTGCTATTTCTATTTTTTCTAAGAGTCCCTTCTTTATTTATTTGAGAGAGAGAGCGAGAGTGTGAGCGCACATTAGGCAAGGAGGGGCAGAGGAAGAAGAAGAGAGAAACCAGCAGACTCCACACTCAGCACGGAGCCCCACATGAAGCTCTATCTCATGACCCTGAGATCACGACCTCAGCTGAAACTAAGAGTTGGGCTCTGGTGTCCCTGAGTTGCTATTTCTAAAAGGCAATCTCAAACTATTATAATAGAGAATGATCAAAAGTTCTGTCAAGGAAGTCAAATCCTTTACTTACTAAAGGGTACATATTTCAGTTTACTCAGGTTGGCAGTCCACGAATTACTTAGTCAATTTATATGATTTAGCACATTGGCTCCCAATTATGAGGAGATTTAAAAATCAAGTTTCTGACATTTCTCTCCCTAAACATCACACCAAACCTACTAAATTAGTAGCTTATATGGGGGGCCCTAGGAATCTGTCTTTTTAAAACATATTCCACCTATATCTACTATATTGTCAAATCAAAAACTACCATTTTAGGAGAGCCATCTCAATGTTCCTCTGATATGGTAAGGGTGACTGACTGATAATACCTGTATACTTAAAGCTTTTCCAGTTCAAAATAATTTCGTCCATGCCCTATGATGCTAAATTTAGGAGATGACGCAGTCTAAATTTTTTGACAGGGTAACAATAGTGGATTTTAATTAACTGTGATCAACATTCTTTAAAAGTTTCCTAAAACTTCTGAATATATTTAACCCAAAAATCAGTTACAGCCAGCAGAGTATTCTAATGATATATATATATTAGTTTTCTTTTGGTTTTTATATTTAACAGTATGAATCATAACAAAGGTTTTTAATTTAAGAAACCTACAAAGGATAAGAAATCTACTAAAGAAATAAGATCCTTGGATACGATACAACTCACAGTCCAGTTTAAAATTTACCTTCTCATGGGTCGAGTTTTGAGATCCTTTAAGTACACACATCCATCTATTCGATGACCACGGGCCTCACCAAAAGCTAAGAATAATCAATGAAGGATTAATGTTGGTCAAATAAATTTTGTGACAAGATCCTTGGATTTTGTTCACCAACTAACAGATTATATAATAAAATGATTTATTGTGGTAGCAGTGATGAGATCCTAAAAATTTTTATTTTATATAAAAACATCACAACCTTAATTTTTAATGTTCTCATGTTTTCTTTTTTCATTTTTAAAAATAAATGGCTATATGAAAAATCTAGTTAAAAATGTATTAAGTTGAAAAGGTATTAATAGAAAGGCAATAACTAAATAAAAAAGAAATAAATCATTATTTTCTATATTTTAATTCATCTAAATGGCACTAGATATTTTCATAACATTGGTCCTTTTAGCTAAACTTTCTAAAAATACCTTGAATTGCTGTATCTGGATCCCAGCCTTCAACATCGATAAGGTACCTGAATTAAAAATATCATTTTAATTTTACAATATAGGTAAGGCTGAACTTTAAAATTTTCTTCTCAAGAAGACAGACTTGAAAATTTAGCACCTCTATCATTCTTACCTACATATAAGGTATCCTGTTCTGTTAATTCCATTGGTACAATGAACTCCAATGAGTTTATCTATAAAATGTGAAGAAATATTAAAAAGTATGAAAAAATTTAAAATGAGAAAAGTATGACATGTTTTATAAGTAATTTATAATTTTTATAAAAATTCTACCACGAGAATTCTTAGTCATTAAATTTAAATCTAGTATGTTAAAAGGACACTATCAAAGATACAGAAAAGAAACAGGCTTTCTATGTTGACCCTACTGTATCAAAAGGTGAATTTTTAAGGATGACCATACGAAGGACAAAATTTGTGTCATGATCATTAATAACACGCTTCAAACATTATTCAGAAAGAAATAATTTTAAACTTACTTCTTTGATCTTAATTGCCTCTGCATTCAGTGAAATGTACTAATACTTTCTGGTTAATATAAACACCTATGACAACATTTCTCCTTTAAGGCACATTATTTAAAACCACAGTTGAAGAATTAGAAGTAAGAGGAATCTACTTATCTTTGTGGATGGGCCAAGAACCTTTTTTTGCATGGTGGAAATGACCTAGCTTAAAAAATTTCCCTATAGTGAGGTTAAAGTTTGAGTACTTCCTTAGAGAAGATGGATTTTGAGAGCCATATTCATCTTCCGGGTATCAATTCTGAGGAAATTTTTCAGTAAGATTCATGCTCTAGATGTTTTCTCTTTACTTGTATTCATTCACCTTTCCTAGCCTGCCAATTGCCAGAACTTCTCAAAAGAGCTGATTTGGCACCTTTCTTCAGGACCATGTGTGAAGAAAGATTCAGGAAGCATTCATTTAGTGTTTGTTAGGACATTTTTTTCAACTGGCACTGACTTTTCAACTGGTACCCACATATCCAAGTCTTCAAATTATTTTCAAATACTATAAAATGTGGGGTGAACATATTTAAAATCAATTTATGGTAAGAAATTTTAGAAACCTATTTTCATTATTTTGTGGTCTGAATGAAATGGAATTCACTTTTGTAAAAATAACAGAACTGATTTATGTATGGCCTTTTTATATGGAGAATGATCATTATCTGAAATATTTTTCTCAATACGTACATATTTTTTTCAAACATCTCCATGTGGCTTTATACACACAGACACACACATACACAAGGGTGAGGTTTTCATTTGAGCAATGATAGCTCAGGTAATTCCAGCTTTATCTATCTGGCACCTCAATGAGTTCGGAGTCTAGTATGGGAAGAGCCATAACTAAACAAAGCATTGCCATAATACATGATGAATGCATACCAACGTGTTATGTGAGTATATAAGAAAGAGCCCTTAAATTTGCACTGGGACAGAGATTTCAGAGGTAGTTTGAAAGAAACACTGAGATAATCCTGAGAAATGAGAGGAAGTTCACCAAAAACAAGATGGAAAACATTTCAATAAAGGAGTTGAGTGTACAAACACTAGGAGGATAGATAGCACTTGTGTGGGAAACAGACATGTGAGACATATGGGAAACAAATATAAGAGGCTTTTAGAGGGGCACCTGACTGACTCAGTCAGAAAAGTGTGCAACTCTTGATTTCAGGGTCATGAGCACGAGCCCCATGCTGTGCAGCAATTACTGAAAAAATAAATAAAATTATATAAAAAAGAGGTTTTTAGAAAGGATGCCAAGAATCAGGTAATGAAGCATCATGTTAAGGAATCTGGTGCTTATTAGATGGGATACCACTGAAGGATTTTAAGCAAGAAAATGGCATAATCAGATGTGCATTTTATTTTATTTCTTTTATTTATTCATTTGAGAGAGACACAGAGAGAAAGATCACAGGGAGGAAGGCTGCAGAGGAAGAGGGAGAAGCAGGCTGCCGCATGAGCAGGGAACCCAATGCGGGCCTCAATCCCAGGACCTCAAGATCATGACCTTAGCTGAAGGCAGTTGCTTAACCGAGCCACCCATGTGCCCCAGATACGCATTTTAGACAGATAAATTTGTGGAAGTCTGGAGGAACGACTGGTGGAAGGAGAGACAAGAAATCTATGCAGGAGACCATCAAAATAACCCAGATCAGAGAGGGCAAGAGTAGATCTGGGGAAGTAGGGGCAGGAGAAGGAAGACTAAGAGTTCAGTTTTTGATGTGTTCAGTTTATTGGTGCCAGATGAACCCTGAACACTGACATGGAGTTCAGGAGAAAGGTTTGTGCTAGAGATACAGATTTAGGGGGCCAAAGTTAAAAAGAGGAAAAGATGAGACAAAGTGAAGTGAAAAGACTTTTTTTTTTTTTTAACCAAACCATTGTTTTGAGGAGATTAGGGAAGGAGTGGAAGGACTGGGAGGACAATGAGATCTGACATCCAGGATCTCCCCAGCTTTGCAGTTGCCAAAAGCAGGACAGATTCTTAAGAAGAGTAGGCATCAAGGATTTGAGCAGGACAAAAGGCAGAGAGGAAGCAGGGGAGGGGGATTATTAGTAAAGAAAAGAAAACTTAAAAAAAATATTAGCTAGAAAACTGAAAAACACTTAGGTAGGAAAAAATTGAGGAAAACAATATCATAGAGGCCAAAAGGAAAATTTTAAGGAAGGAATGAACAGCAGAGGTTAAGCTTAAAGAAATTTAAGCCAGATAGGGATAGAAAACTATTCTTTGAATTTCTACAATCTTCCAATTGAACTGTAATTAGAGAGCTGTAGAAATCAGATTATGGGTGGTCAGTAAGAATCTCTTTAGTGAACTGTAATGGAATGGGCACAATGAACAGGGACAACTCTTCCAAAAGTGTAATCAGCAGAGGAGGGAAACAGAGCATGAAAGAAAGAATTAAGGTTGCAAGAGGGAAAAGAGAGGATTATTTTAAGACATAGGAGAGACCCATGCTTGTTTATATGTTGGTATTACAGAGTTGAGAATAAATAAAGAAAATGTCCTGAAGAAGGCAGGATTGGAGGAGAGGTAGAGGTCTGGTCTGCTTCTCTTAGGAAAGCAGAAGAAAGGAAGAATATGCGAGTATGGATACAGGTGAAAGTAAGAAAGAGACCTCTGTTTTTCTTGAGAAGTGGGGAGCTATGCTATATGAGCTGAGGAAGGAATGTGTTGTAGGCAAGATTCGGAAGCAGATGAGTGAATTGGTTGGGGATAGGGAGAGGAATGCCAACCAGCAGTAAGAACCCAACTGTAACTCTTAACCAACAACCCACGGTGGCACCCAGATAACACTGTGGAGGTATTCTCTCTAACATGCAAGAGAAGAGAAGGAGGACTGTTGGATTAAACTAGGAATGAGTATTTTTTCATTAGAATTTAGAAAGTATTTCTTAAAGATCTGCTAGTGACTAACTTTTGGAATAAAGATAAAAAAGGGATATGTGTTGTTAAAAAGGAGAGAGCAGGCCCAAGCTGGAATCACTTAACTAAAACCCACAAAGACTTAATACCTAACCTAAGTGTAGCTTCAGCTTCTCCCAGAAATGTGACTTTTAACCAGCCAACTTGGAATTTCCTGGGCAGCACAAGGAGATAATCTAATAGACCCTTTGCATTCCCCATAGGAGGGTGGCCTTCACCTAAAACAATGTGTTCTTTATCAATAATTTCCTCTCTGCCTTTAAAAATCTTTTCTTTTCTGGATGGAGCTCCTTTTTATTTGCTAGATGGGATGCTGCCCATTTCATGAATCACTGAATAAAACCAATTTGATCTTTAATTTACTCAGTTGAATTTTTGCTATGTAATAGTATCTTTTCAGTCTATATAGGAAGTCGTCTTTTTACAGATTTTTTTTCTCCATTTGGTTTTTAAAATCAAGAACTTAAGATCATATCTATGTTCTAGTACCCAACGCATCACAAACTTTTGGTATCATAGACTAAAATGTAACTTTATTCTGCTCAGTAGTATCTAGTAGGAACAATGTTATGATTCACTAAGTCTGTTTTCCTAAGATAAACAGTTTAACTAACAGCAATTAGCCACTCTCCCCTCTGCCTAGTCTTTGGGGGAAAATAAGCTTATGAAGCTATTTTTTGATTTCCTGGGACAGATACAATAAAAAGTAAAACCAGTAGATTCAGAATAAGGCTGCTGTGGGCAGCTGGCATTGTAACCACTGCAATCACTCTGAAACCATGAAACCAATTCTACTTCTCAGACTCTAACTGAACAGTTGGTTAAAGAGGAGCCATTAGCAATACATCAGAAATAAGCCACTTTCCAAGAAGTCGGCCTTGTCACCTGAAATTCTTCCCTAAGTCCAGGAAACTAGGCAGGCAGTACCAATCTCATCCTTTTCTTTCTGTTCATTTACCCCCAAAATGGGTTCCTTGTCCTTTTTATATTTCTGGGTATAAAAAAATTGTTTAATTCAGGAGACTGATGCAGGAAAGTAAAGGAAAATTGATTTTTATTGTAATTACTTAGCTCAGGTACAGGAAAAGGACAATGAGAAGAGAGAAGTTAAGAAAACTAAAAGGGAAAACAGAATCGATTTTGTCAACCAGTGGGGCAGGGAGGGTAAGAGCCATAACAAAAAACCCTGGAAGACTAATAGGCAGGGAGAGAAAGGAAGGCGTCCAGAGATCATTAGATCTAGTGAGAGTAAGAGAACGAGAAATCTGAAGAGTGTAGATGTCATCAGAGAAATCTATTCTATAGACATGCTATCCATAAGCAGTATTTATTAGCCACTGGGACTAGTCCTAGGTATAGTCTAGTTTACAAATTTTTAAGTTTAGTAGCTCTTATAACCCAAACAGGAAATCACTAGAGTGAAGATGCTCATGTGGTCAGATCACCTCAGATCACCTCTGAGGTCTTCCAGTCTAAGGGAAGCCTCTACCAGAGGTAAAGGTAAGTCCTTGACCACTAAGCATTAAGAACACCTGGATAACACTTTGTTTTTTAAAGCAGCCTTTTAAAACTATAAAATACATGTCCATTATAAAAAACAACACCTAAAACATAGCAAGTACAAATATGAAGACAAAAATCACAATCAGATATCACTATTAACACTGTGATGTTTATCTGAGTGTTTACTCATATTTATTATTTATAAATATAATTATGTAGTGACACTGTCATTTAAAAATACCTCACAAGCATTTTGCCAAATTACTGAATCCTTCTCTTTTACTTGGTTTTTAAAAACTGCCTATTATTCCATATGTATGTAAATGCTATAATTTAATCAACTTCATGTTTCGTGATCCTTTAGGGACCTTCCAAGATAACAATATTTTAAACATATCAGTGAATATTCTTGTTCACATGTTTATATGGACTTCTATTTATAGAATAAATTTATTATTCTGTTACTTATAATTCTATTATTTATTATTAAATTTATTTATCCTCCAAAAAACATTCATGGAGTTAAAAGGTTTACATAAGACTTTATCTTTCTTTTCTGTATGAAGCCAAACTGTACATCAAAAAGACTAAGATGTACCTTCCTTTATGCTACATATTTTTTTTAAGGTTATTTATTTATTTATTTATTTGACAGAGAGAGACACAGTGGGAGAGAGAACAGAAGCAGGGGGAACAGGAGAGGGAGAAGCAGGCTTGCCACTGGGAAAGGAGTCTGATACGGGACTTGATGCTAGAACCCTGAGCTCTTAACCTGAGCTGAAGGCAGACATTTAATGACTAGCCACCTTAGCGCCCCGATGCTACATATTCTTTCAAAAGTTATTTCTAAGTCAATTTTAAAATACTGAGTTATATTTTTGTCTGTCCTGGGCTGTCAGCATTTAAGAAATGCTGTAGGAAATCCATCTGTAAAGCAAAGAATCATCCCTCAATGTACCTTTTCTGTATGCTTTACTTTCTTCAAGCCAAGTTTTTTTTTAAAGTGAGAGGCATGCATAGATTATAACCTAAAGAAAATCTTTGATAATGTCCTTTTAACTAGAAGTATTTAAGTGAAATATGTATATTATATCATCTTTAAGTGATCTACAATAATTAGATTAAATATTAAAATAATATTTGTTAACTAAATAGAAACATTTTGATTACATTAAAGGTTATTAATTACCATTTTCTGCATTTTCCCACAGGAACTTTCTGACCCACTTTTTGAACTGCAGAATAGTAGCATTGTCAGGGACTTCGAGTCCAACAGTATAAAGTTTTTTATAATGAATGCTTTTAGGTAAATCCTAGAAACAAAGGAAAATAGAATGCAACAATTACGTCATTAAAAAAGCATATTCTTCAACCTAATGAAACTTACCATTCAGTATTTTTTAGATCAGGTACAATGATTATACTGAAGGCACACTTCAGATCAATTTGTGCAGAACTCTTTTGTTTTTTTTTTTTTAACTTTTTATTTTTTATAAACATATATTTTTATCCCCAGGGGTACAGGTCTGTGAATCACCAGGTTTACACACTTCACAGCACTCACCAAAGCACATACCCTCCCCAATGTCCATAATCCCACCCCCTTCTCCCAAACCCCCTCCCCCCATCAACCCTCAGTTTGTTTTGTGAGATTAAGAGTCACTTATGGTTTGTCTCCCTCCCAATCCCATCTTGTTTCATTTATTCTTCTCCTACCCACTTAAGCCTCCATGTTGTATCACCAGTTCCTCATATCAGGGAGATCATATGATAGTTGTCTTTCTCTGCTTGACTTATTTCGCTAAGCATGATACGCTCTAGTTCCATCCATGTTGTCGCAAATGGCAAGATTTCATTTCTTTTGATGGCTGCATAGTATTCCATTGTGTATATATACCACATCTTCTTGATCCATTCATCTGTGGATGGACATCTAGGTTCTTTCCATAGTTTGGCTATTGTGGACATTGATGCTATAAACATTCGGGTGCATGTGCCCCTTTGGATCACTACATTTGTATCTTTAGGGTAAATACCCAATAGTGCAATTGCTGGGTCATAGGGCAGTTCTATTTTCAACATTCTGAGGAACCTCCATGCTGTTTTCCAGAGTGGCTGCACCAGCTTGCATTCCCACCAACAGTGTAGGAGGGTTCCCCTTTCTCCACATCCTCGCCAGCATCTGTCATTTCCTGACTTGTTGATTTTAGCCATTCTGACTGGTGTGAGGTGATATCTCATTGTGGTTTTGATTTGTATTTCCCTGATGCCGAGTGATATGGAGCACTTTTTCATGTGTCTGTTGGCCATCTGGATGTCTTCTTTGCAGAAATGTCTGTTCATGTCCTCTGCCCATTTCTTGATTGGATTATTTGTTCTTTGGGTGTTGAGTTTGCTAAGTTCTTTATAGATTCTGGACACTAGTCCTTTATCTGATATGTCGTTTGCAAATATCTTCTCCCATTCTGTCAGTTGTCTTTTGATTTTGTTAACTGTTTCCTTTGCTGTGCAAAAGCTTTTGATCTTGATGAAATCCCAATAGTTCATTTTTTCCCTTGCTTCCCTTGCCTTTTGCGTTGTTCCTAGGAAGATGTTGCTGCGGCAGAGGTCGAAGAGGTTGCTGCCTGTGTTCTCCTCAAGGATTTTGATGGATTCCTTTCGCACATTGAGGTCCTTCATCCATTTTGAGTCTATTTTTGTGTGTGGTGTAAGGAAATGGTCCAATTTCATTTTTCTACATGTGGCTGTCCAATTTTCCCAGCACCATTTATTGAAGAGGCTGTCTTTTTTCCATTGGACATTCTTTCCTGCTTTGTTGAAGATTAGTTGACCATAGATTTGAGGGTCTATTTCTGGGCTCTCTATTCTGTTCCATTGATCTATGTGTCTGTTTTTGTGCCAGTACCATGCTGTCTTGATGATGACAGCTTTGTAATAGAGCTTGAAGTCCGGAATTGTGATGCCACCAACGTTGGCTTTCTTTTTCAATATCCCTTTGGCTATTCGAGGTCTTTTCTGGTTCCATATAAATTTTAGCATTATTTGTTCCATTTCTTTGAAAAAGATGGATGGTACTTTGATAGGAATTGCATTAAATGTGTAGATTGCTTTAGGTAGCATAGACATTTTCACAATATTTATTCTTCCAATCCAGGAGCATGGAACATTTTTCCATTTCTTTGTGTCTTCCTCAATTTCTTTCATGAGTACTTTATAGTTTTCTGAGTATAGATTCTGTGTCTCTTTGGTTAGGTTTATTCCTAGGTATCTTATGGTTTTGGATGCAATTGTAAATGGGATTGACTCCTTAATATCTCTTTCTTCTGTCTTGCTGTTGGTGTAGAGAAATGCAACTGATTTCTGTGCATTGATTTTATATCCTGACACTTTACTGAATTCCTGTATAAGTTCTAGCAGTTTTGGAGTGGAGTCTTTTGGGTTTTCCACATATAGTATCATATCATCTGCGAAGAGTGATAATTTGACTTCTTCTTTGCCGATTTGGATGCCTTTAATTTCCTTTTGTTGTCTGATTGCTGAGGCTAGGACCTCTAGTACTATGTTGAATAGCAGTGGTGATAATGGACATCCCTGCCGTGTTCCTGACCTTAGTGGAAAAGCTTTCAGTTTTTCTCCATTGAGAATGATATTTGCGGTGGGTTTTTCATAGATGGCTTTGATGATATTGAGGTATGTGCCCTCTATCCCTACACTTTGAAGAGTTTTGATCAGGAAGGGATGCTGTACTTTGTCAAATGCTTTTTCAGCATCTATTGAAAGTATCATATGGTTCTTGTTCTTTCTTTTATTGATGTGTTGTATCACATTGACTGATTTGCGGATGTTGAACCAACCTTGCAGCCCTGGAATAAATCCCACTTGGTCGTGGTGAATAATCTTTTTAATGTACTGTTGAATCCTATTGGCTAGTATTTTGTTGAGTATTTTCGCATCTGTGTTCATCAAGGATATCGGTCTATAGCTCTCTTTTTTGGTGGGATCCTTGTCTGGTTTTGGGATCAAGGTGATGCTGGCCTCATAAAATGAGTTTGGAAGTTTTCCTTCCATTTCTATTTTTTGGAACAGTTTCAGGAGAATAGGAATTAGTTCTTCTTTAAATGTTTGGTAGAATTCCCCCGGGAAGCCATCTGGCCCTGGGCTTTTGTTTGTTTGGAGATTTTTAATGACTGTTTCAATCTCCTTACTGGTTATGGGTCTGTTCAGGCTTTCTATTTCTTCCTGGTTCAGTTGTGGTAGTTTATATGTTTCTAGGAATGCATCCATTTCTTCCAGATTGTCAAATTTATTGCCGTAGAGTTGCTCATAGTATGTTCTTATAATAGTTTGTATTTCTTTGGTGTTAGTTGTGATCTCTCCTCTTTCATTCATGATTTTATTTATTTGGGTCCTTTCTCTTTTCTTTTTGATAAGTCGGGCCAGGGGTTTATCAATTTTATTAATTCTTTCAAAGAACCAGCTCCTACTTTCGTTGATTTTTTCTATTGTTTTTTTGGTTTCTATTTCATTGATTTCTACTCTGATCTTTATGATTTCTCTTCTCCTGCTGGGCTTAGGGTTTCTTTCTTGTTCTTTCTCCAGCTCCTTTAGGTGTAGGGTTAGGTTGTGTACCTGAGACCTTTCTTGTTTCTTGAGAAAGGCTTGTACCGCTATATATTTTCCTCTCAGGACTGCCTTTATTGTGTCCCACAGATTTTGAACCGTTGTATTTTCATTATCATTTGTTTCCATGATTTTTTTCAATTCTTCTTTAATTTCCCGGTTGACCCATTCATTCTTTAGAAGGATACTGTTTAGTCTCCATGCATTTGGGTTCTTTCCAAACTTCCTTTTGTGGTTGAGTTCTAGCTTTAGAGCATTGTGGTCTGAAAATATGCAGGGAATGATCCCAATCTTTTGATACCGGTTGAGTCCTGATTTAGGACCGAGGATGTGATCTATTCTGGAGAATGTTCCATGTGCACTAGAGAAGAATGTGTATTCTGTTGCTTTGGGATGAAATGTTCTGAATATATCTGTGATGTCCATCTGGTCCAGTGTGTCGTTTAAGGCCTTTATTTCCTTGCTGATCTTTTGCTTGGATGACCTGTCCATTTCAGTGAGGGGAGTGTTAAAGTCCCCTACTATTATTGTATTGTTGTTGATGTGTTTCTTTGATTTTGTTATTAATTGGTTTATATAGTTGGCTGCTCCCACGTTGGGGGCATAGATATTTAAAACTGTTAAATCTTCTTGTTGGACAGACCCTTTGAGTATGATATAGTGTCCTTCCTCATCTCTTATTATAGTCTTTGGCTTAAAATCTAATTGATCTGATATAAGGATTGCCACTCCTGCTTTCTTCTGATGTCCATTAGCATGGTAAATTCTTTTCCACCCCCTCACTTTAAATCTGGAGGTGTCTTCGGGCTTAAAATGAGTTTCTTGGAGGCAACATATAGATGGGTTTTGTTTTTTTATCCATTCTGATACCCTGTGTCTTTTGACAGGGGCATTTAGCCCATTCACATTCAGGGTAACTATTGAGAGATATGAATTTAGTGCCATTGTATTGCCTGTAAGGTGACTGTTATTGTATATGGTCTCTGTTCCTTTCTGATCTACCACTTGTAGGCTCTCTCTTTGCTTAGAGGACCCCTTTCAATATTTCCTGTAGAGCTGGTTTGGTATTTGCAAATTCTTTCTGTTGTTGTTTGTCCTGGAAGCTTTTAATCTCTCCTTCTATTTTCAATGATAGCCTAGCTGGATATAGTATTCTGGGCTGCATGTTTTTCTCGTTTAGTGCTCTAAAAATATCATGCCAGCTCTTTCTGGCCTGCCAGGTCTCTGTGGATAAGTCAGCTGCCAATCTAATATTTTTACCATTGTATGTTACAGACTTCTTTTCCCGGGCTGCTTTCAGGATTTTCTCTTTGTCACTGAGACTTGTAAATTTTACTATTAGGTGACGGGGTGTGGGCCTATTCTTATTGATTTTGAGGGGCGTTCTCTGAACCTCCTGAATTTTGATGCTCGTTCCCTTTGCCATATTGGGGAAATTCTCCCCAATAATTCTCTTCAGTATACCTTCTGCTCCCCTCTCTCTTTCTTCTTCTTCTGGAATCCCAATTATTCTAATGTTGTTTCGTCTTATGGTGTCACTTAATTCTCGAATTCTCCCCTCGTGGTCCAGTAGCTGTTTGTCCCTCTTTTGCTCAGCTTCTTTATTCTCTGTCATTTGGTCTTCTATATCACTAATTCTTTCTTCTGCCTCATTTATCCTAGCAGTTAGAGCCTCCATTTTTGATTGCACCTCATTAATAGCTTTTTTGATTTCAACTTGGTTAGATTTTAGTTCTTTTATTTCTCCAGAAAGGGCTTTTATATCTCTCGAGAGGGTTTCTCTAATATCTTCCATGCCTTTTTCGAGCCTGGCTAGAACCTTGAGAATTGTCATTCTGAACTCTAGATCTGACATATTACCGATGTCTGTATTGATTAGGTCCCTAGCCTTCGGTACTGCCTCTTGTTCTTTTTTTTGCATTGAATTTTTACGTCTTGTCATTTTGGCCAGATAAGAGTAAATGAAGGGGCAAGTAAAATACTAAAAGGGTGGCAACAACCCCAGAAAAATATGCTTTAACTAAATTAGAAGAGATCCAAAATCGTGAGTGGGGAGAAAGGGGATAAAAAGAGGTTCAAAAATAAAGAAAGAAAAAAAAAGAAAAGAAAAAAAAATTTTTTTAAAAAAAGAAAACACCTGAGAAAAATGTAAAAAAGAAAAAATATATATATTAGATAAACTAGTAAAAAATCGTTAAAAAAGAAAAAGGTAACAGTTAAAAAAAAAATTTTACCCGAAGGCGAGAAGAAAAAGAAAAAAAAAAAAAATGAAAAAGAAAAAATTAAATTAACTGCAAGACTAAAAAAAAAATCACAGGAAAAAAGCCATGAGTTCCGTGCTTGGCTTTCTCCTCCTCTGGAATTCTGCTGCTCTCCTTGGTATTGAAACCGCACTCCTTGGTAGGTGAACTTGGTCTCGGCTGGATTTCTTGTTGATCTTCTGGGGGAGGGGCCTGTTGTAGTGATTCTCAAGTGTCTTTGCCCCAGGCGGAATTACACCTCCCTTACCCGGGGCCAGGGTGAGTAATCCGCTCGGGTTTGCTTTCAGGAGCTTTTGTTCCCTGAGCGCTTTCCGTAGAGTTCCGGAGGACGGGAACACAAATGGCGGCCTCCTGGTCTCCGGCCCGGAGGAGCCGAGAGCCCAGGGCCCCACTCCTCAGTGCGCCCTCAGAGAACAGCGCCCAGTCACTCCCGTCTGCCTGACCTCCGGCCGCGCTCCGAGCTCACCGAGCCTGCGACCGGTTCAAGGTAACACGAGCTGCGAGCTCACTGTCGGCTCTGTCTCTGCAGCCGGCTTTCCCGTTCCAATACCCGCAAGCTCTGCGACACTCAGACACCCCCGATCCTTCTGTGACCCTGCGGGACCTGAGGCCACGCTGACCCCGCGTGGGCTTCGCCCCGGTTTAGCCTCTGGAGCGATGTCCCTCAGCGGAACAGACTTTTAAAAGTCCTGATTTTGTGCGCGGTTGCTCAGCCGCTTGCTGGGAGCCGGCCCCTCCCCCCGGGGTCTATCTTCCCGTCGCTTTGGATTCACTTCTCCGCCGGTCCTACCTTTCAGAAAGCCGTTGTTTTTCTGTTTCCAGAATTGCTGTTCTTCTCTTCGGTCTGCCGATGGATTTTCAGGTGTTTGCAATCTTTAGATAAGCTATCTAGCTGATCTCCAGCTAGCTGAAGCAGTCTCAGCTTGCTACTTCTCCGCCATCTTGACTCCTCCCCCTCTTTTGTTTTTTATTAAAGATTTTATTTATTTATTCTCAGAGAGAAAGAAAGAGACAGTGAGCATTGTGTAGAAGTGGAGGGAGGGGCAGAGGGAGAAAGAGACTCTCAAGTAGTCTCCCTGCTAAGCATGGAGCCTGACATAGGGCTTAAGCTCATGACCCTGAGATCTAAATCAAGAGTCAGATGCTCAACGGACTGAGCCATCTATGTGCCCCTATTTGTGTGGAACTCTTTTGTAGTCTACATAAAAAGAGGCTATAAAATAAGCCTAATTCCTAGAGGCCAATGATAAGGATTCAAGTGATGAAGCAGGCACAGTGTCAACCTAATATACTAGCTTGAAGTATTAACTCCAGGGGCACCTAGGTGGCTCAGATAGTTAGGCATCTGCCTTTGGCTCACTTCATGATCTCCAGGTCCTGGGATAGAGCCCCACATTGGGCTCCCAGCTCAGTGGGGAGTCTGCTTCTTCCTCTCCCTCTGCTTCTCCCCCTGCATGTGCTCTCTCTTTCAAATGAATAAATAAAAGATCTTAAAAAAGATAAAGTGTTAACTCCATCCTTGGTGTTACAATTCTAGATATCAGCTTAGGTTATGTAGTAAGTCTATTTTAATATTTTCCTGACTCATTCTTAAGTTTGCAAGGGAGTCTAAAGTGGAGACCCGGGTGCCCGGGTGGCTCAGTGGGTTAGGCCGCTGCCTTCAGATTGGGTCATGATCTCAGGGTCCTGGGATTGAGTCCCGCATCGGGCTCTCTGCACAGCAGAGAGCCTGTTTCCCTCTCTCTCTCTCTGCCTGCCTCTCTGCCTACTTGTGATCTCTGTCTGTCAAATAAATAAATAAAATCTTAAAAAAAAATAAAGTGGAGACCCTAAAAAGGGAAGGGCTAATTTAATCATTTAAGTAAAATCAATTCATCAATTAAGTAAAATCAATTCATCAACTAACAATATTCATTTAAAGAATATCAAGGTGATGAGTATAAATACTTATGGTCAGATCCTAGGAGAAGGTAATAGTTTTGGAAAATAAGAATAATGACCTTTGAACAGTTATATGCCAAAAAATATGCATAACAGCCCAGCAGAAGCTGTAAATGTTAGGCCTTGAAGAATAGGTAGAGTTTTGGACAGGGAGAGAGAGGAAAAAATTCCAAGTTTCTGGAATGACTTAAGACGCAGAATCAAGAATGTTCATGAGATAGTGAAGAGATGGTTTGTTGTGAAACAGAGAAGAGCCTGATGAGAAGGGGGTGAGATTAAATTGGGCCTTGAAAAACAGAGAGAGTTTAGATGTGATACATTCAAACAGTGGGGAGGGCAGAGAGACCTGATTTTTTTTTTTTTTTTAGGAAGGACCTGGAATGGGCATGAAAATTATGTTTAGGCACAACTAGTCAAAGATATATAAAAAAGGCTAGCTGTTGAATAATAAGGTAAAAGATCTGGAGAAAATGAGACACATTTTAGAAGGAAAAAAATCTACAGGGTTTGAAGACAGAGGACTCAAATGATTTGAACCCAGTACGCTCAGTAATGGTGCTTTCAGGTGAAACAGGGCAGGTGAAGAGATTGCAAATTTGTATTTTTGGGAAGGAGTGGTATGGAAGTAAAGAAATGATGGTGTGTTACATGTATGTTGAAGATATCAAAGACTATATGTCACCTAATCAGGGCAGGAATGACAGATGACATCTTTGATGGCACCAATCCAATCGAATAGCAAGGCTCAAAAGTCATTTTCCTCTATAACAAAGTTTTAAAATTCTCTTGCTCTCCACAGCCCTTAGCTAAGTCATGTCACTAAGACTTGGGACAGGGAGGGGAGCACTGGAGGATGATGAGGACTAGTGGATCCTAATCTCCTGCTTCAGCCAGCACAATTCCCTGTTTATCTGCTTTTTATAACAGGCTTTAGATCAAGATTTAATTGAAATGATTTTGCTGCAAAAAAAAGTTCAAAAAACACTGTTGTACAATAATACGTATCTCATGTTTTTCTTTCGTCTTTTTTCTGTTGCTTTCCTTTCCACCATGCTACTCTTTCCCTGGGTTTCCTTGTTCCCTTTTGTGCTTTTCCTTTTTTATTTCTATGTACACTCAATTTACTTTATATATTTGTTCTCTTAGAAGAAAAATATTCCATTTTTTTCCTGTCTGCCTAATCCATGATTTTAGAAAAAAAAGGTACTATATGATTATGTGAAGGATTAAGAAGATCGCTAATAAATTCCACATGGGAAATTCTGAAATTTGTATTAAAATAACCATAGAGTTGCTTTCTTTAAAATGCAATATTAAAAAATCTTTTCCATTTCAAGATGTATCTATGATAACAAAACACATTTGTAACTTTACCTTAACTTCATAATATCTTGTGGTATATGTTAGATCGATAATTAATCCAAGTTCCACATTTAGTGCTTTTATTGCACTTATCAAATCTTTTGGTGTAAACTTCTGGGTTGGAGTAAGTCTCTGATTAACTGCCTATAATGAAAAATGAACAGTAAGGTTATGAAATACAGATAAAATATACCTAACATAAAATAAACAAGGAAGAGAAAAAACACAAGAAGACAAAAAGAATCAGTGAAAACTGCCATAGCTTTAAGAACACTGGCAAATCTCATAATGAACTGGAGCTGTGAGAAGAGCCTAAACATATTTACATCATCTGCTTCAGTGATTTTATATATGTCCTTGTCACCAAGGACTCAGAACAATTTAAAAAGGGACTATCCTGCTTGGATCCACTGGAGTTTTCTTACACCAAATTCAGTTTAAAATAAAGTTATTAACCATGAGTGAAAAACAGTTTTGTAGTAGAGTTCTCATTTGAACTGAGGCTTTGAAAAGTTAAATTACTTGCCCAATATCAAAGGCTAGATGGCAATTAAGAATTTAACCCAGAAATTTTTACTTTTATCCAGCTCATGGTACCAGTCTGACTCATTTGATTAAATGTTCACTTTTCTCCCAGATATGAAGGTCCTTAGTTTCCATATTTATATAAAGTAGAGTGAGAATTAGTTTTGGTCAACATTTACAGATGTTACCAGCATTCTTCTGGTGTTTTTGTTATTGCTCTCAGTGGCATGTGCTGATGGTATAACAGATTTGATTTTTTTATTATATGATTAATAAGAAAAAAATCAGTTAAAATAAGGCACTACAAAGCCAAATATAAATAAGTTTTAAAAAGTTTAAGTTTAAAAAATTAATTCAACTTGGGAATAAAAAGAAATGAACTGTATGCTACATGAATGAATCTTGAAACATGCTAAATGAAACTAGCTAGTCACAAAAGGTGACAGACTTTATGATTCTATTAAATGAAATGTCCAGAACAGGTAAACCTACACAGAAAGTAGATTAATGGCTGCCAGGGGCCGGGGGAGGGGATGTGGGGAGTGGCTACTAATGAGTACAGGGTTTCTTTTTGAGGGGATGAAAATGATCTGAAATTAGTGTCATTGATTACACAACTCTATGACTACATTAAAAACCACTAAGTTAGATACTCTAAAAAGGTGAATTTTATGGTACATGTATTAAAGTATTAATTATATTAAATATATTTAAAAAGTAACTTAAAATTACTTCTCCATATATTAAAAAAGTAACTAAAAGACCTGTGAAAGGGAAAAAACTGAGTTAAATTAGGAGGCCAGTATAAAACATTCTGAACTGTGTGCTCACACATTCCGAATGTCAGAGCAAGTAGGAGAAACTAAAGCTGCCACAGAGCTGAGGCCATGTAAAATATGGCATGGGTTTCAAGTATCTTTTGATTTTTTTAGGAAATTCTATGCAAAGGATTTCACAAATTAGTAAAGGAATGCTGATTTTTTCGTGGGGGGGTTACTCGAAAGTTAACCATCTTTATTTTTAGATTATAACTTTTAAGTAGATCAAAATATAAAAAGCAAAAATAACATTGGGGGGTGCCTGGGTGGTTTAGTGGGTTAAAGCCTCTGCCTTCGGCTCAGGTCATGATCCCAGGGTCCTGGGACTGAGTCCCACATCGGGCTCTCTGCTCAGCGGGGAGCCTGCTTCCTCCTCTCTCTCTGCCTGCCTCTCTGCCTACCTGGGATTTCTGTCTGTCAAATAAATAAATAAAATCTTAAAAAAAAAATAACATGAGGATTCAAGATATTTTCTCTCAAAAAGGTATTTAATCTTGTTAAATGCTTTCAATAAAGCAAGTTGAACCCTTAAAAATTTAATTCAACTTGGCAACAGAAAGAAATGAGGTATGATACACACTAACATGGGTAAGCCTTGAAAACATTATGCTAAAGAAGCTAGTCACAGATATTATCATTCCATCCACAGGAAATGTCCAGAACAGTCAAATCTATGAAGACAGAAAGGAGACTAGTGGTTGTCAAGGGGGCAGGGGGTGGGAATGAGGGAGAAAGGGAAGGGACTGCTACTATGCATTTGGGAGGAAGTAAGGGTGATGAAAATGTTTGAAACTTGTAGTGACAGCTGCCCAACTCCATGAACATATTAAAAACCACTGTGTACTTTAAATAGGTGAATATCAATAGGTGAATTACATACCAATAAAGCCATTATTAAAAAATTAGCCCCAAACTACTCCCTTACACTAGCATGAACAACTGATAATTACATGTATAAAAAATTAACTGTTCCTTCCATAATGTCAAACATTTGCTGGAAATTTCACATATTTTTATTTAAAAAAAAAGCATAACATTAAGTAAACATGGATCACATTAGTCCCAATTCTCCTTATAAGATAGATGAGGAAATAATATACATACTCCCTTTAAAGGAACTTTAAAAGCAATAAATCGTGTTCCAGGTAGAGGATGTCCAATTGGCGTCACAGTCCTCCACCTGCAATGAAAATAAACAACTAAATTATAATACAAATATTTTAATGACTCAAGATGGTAAATAAAGAGACTATTTTTTTAAATAAATAGAGCTTCACTTGTTGGTTAGTTGCTTTTTGAGTGTTATCATGCATGAATTTTAATTTACTGCTTCCTTCCTAAAAAAACACAGTAACAGTGGAAGGTTTTACATAGGTATGGCACTTCTACAGTAAATAAGGCAGCATTCATACCTGATAAACTTCCAATGCCCAAAATGATATTGTCTTTGTTTTTCTTGGGCAACAGTAAGAGAAGGAAAATAGTTTGTGAATTTTGCATCACTGTCACTGATTATATATTAAATAAAAAGCGGTAAAAGGCATTAAATGTGGGAATAATAAAAGTAAAATATGAAAACCTACAGTGTTTTTTAAAAAAGATTTTATTTATTTATTAGACAAAGAGATAGAGATAGAATGCACAAGTAGACATAGATTTATCTATGATGACTTTTTATGAATAACAAAGAGAAATTTGGTATTAAAAATAACTCCTAGTCATATCATTATTCCCAAGTTATTTTTGATAAATCCCAATTATAACACACGAAGATTTCTTAAAATGAGGATTTTAATTCCCTGCTTACTTCTCCAGCTTCATTTCTGTACCATCCTTTCCTTCCCCAGGCTCTGGCTGCACACTGTTTCCTTTCCTTAGTCCTTGCAATGTTCCATACTATTCCTTCTCCCATTTCACTCCTTTAGTCATCCTCAGCTTGCAGCTCCAGTATTAGTTCTCAGGAACACCTCTGTTATCACCCATTCCCATTAGACATACCCTTCACCTTCCTTCCTGGCACTTAACAGTTTGTAACTATACACATGATTATGTGAAGTTTTTTGGGGGGGGGCAAATCATGGTTTCTCTATTCATCATAAACTGTGAGATTGACCTTGTCTGTCTTTCCTCACAGTACAATACCTGCCACACCAGATACTCCATAAATATTAAATAAATGTTGAATAAGTTTGGTTTCATAAAATCACTATTTAACGTACCGATTATACATGATTAACAGCTGACTTGTCATTAAGAATAATGAAGGTCAGAGGTAAAAGGAGGACATTCAAATGTGGAAAAAAAATATATAGCCAAGCAAGAATTCTGTATCATTCTATATCCAGCAAAACTATCCTTCAAAAAAGGAGTGATACCATGTTCTAGTCCTTTGCTTTGTAAGAGCAGAAACTTGATTCTGATAATTTACCTGAAGTTGAAAAATATAGTTTTTCAAGTTTTTAAATACAACCCAAATGCTACCATAATCCAATAACAAAGCAATGATGTTGGACTAGGTTTCTTTCTCTTTAAAAATTAGAAAATGATTTCTAGCATAGTAAAAGGCTTTACTTACAAATAAAAAGGCCTCATTTTTACCTTTAAATAACTCATTAGCTCTTAGATTTTTGCTTGTGACTTTTTTTTTTTTTCAAGATTTTTATTTATTTATTTATTTGACAGAGAGAAATCACAAGTAGATGGAAAGGCAGGCAGAGAGAGAGGGGGAAGCAGGCTCCCTGCTGAGCAGAGAGCCTGATGCGGAACTCGATCCCAGGACCCTGAGATCATGACCTGAGCCGAAGGCAGCGGCTTAACCCACTGAGCCACCCAGGCGCCCCTGCTTGTGACTTTTTTAAAAGATCATTTCTTTGATGGAATTCTTCACTTGCGGAATAAGATGCCCTTGAATACTTATGACATTTATCCTTTCCTCAACAGCACATCTAATTCTACTATTATGAATGGCATTCAATTATACTACAATAATTCCATAAATATGTTCATCTTTGTTTTGATATCCAGTTGGAAGCTGTACTTTTTATACTAACAATACAAAGGAACCATATGGAAGCAATATCGGACCATCTGCTAATATTGCCAACATTATTACATATATTACTATAACATTCACTTTTTTCAATCAATTTATTTCCACAACTAATGCTTCCATAATGACATAAATGATGGTATCTAAATAAACTAGTACTTCATTTAAATTATCTATTCAGCTACTTTTTTTTTTTTTTTTTTAAAGAAAAGTAAGTGAATCTATATACATTCCCAAGATTTGCTTCTGGAACACAATACTTTTGGGGTTCTGGTTTTCAGACAGATAAAATTTTATTACACTCTAAGAGAAGATAGAAATCTTTAGAGTACTCTACACAAATCCAAAATAACTTGTTTACAGAATTCTTGGCCACAAGGTAAGATAAAAGCCAATTACCACTGCAAAATTAAACAAAGAAATAAAAGGTAGAGACTATGGAGAAAACCTATAATGTTCTGACTGCTACCAACAGATCAGTAAGTTGTTGAGCTATCAATCATGCCAGCCATGTGAATGGATAAAAATACTAATTTAGGATTAATAAAAGCAGGAACGGAAAAAGGCTATAGACAATGTTTACTAGAAAAATCTCTCCACCTATTCAAATACTACCCTATCCTTGCGGATTAATTTAAAACATCATTTCTTTCATAAAGTCATCCTTTATAACAAAACACCCTCACGACTTAAAATCGCAAAGAATAGGACAAAATTGACCTCATATACCTCCTGATGTATACTGAGAAGGATATAACAATACCAAAGTAGCACTGTTGCCAAAACAAAACAAAAAAAGTTTAACCTGAATATAATTAAGGAAATGATCAGCAAACTCAAAAAGAGGGTCATACATAACAAACTGCCTAGATTAGGGATCAACAAACTTCTAAGGTCAGATAGTAAACATTTTAGGTTTGTGGGCCACACAGCTTCTGTTGCAAATATAGAACTCTGCAGCTGCAGTGCAAAAGCAGCTATAGGCAGTATGTGCATCAGGAGTATAGCTATTTTTAAAAAAAAAAAAAACTTTATTTATAGAAACAGTTGGGTCAGCCCATGGGCCATATTTTGCCAAACACTGATCTAGACTCTGAATAAATAACAATGTAATGAAAGACCAAATAAAGACTATTGTATCCTTAGCGAAATAAGTCAAGCAGACAAAGACAACTATCATATGATCTCCCTGATATGAGGAAGTGGTGATGCAACATGGGGGCTTAAGTGGGTACGAGAAGAATAAATGAAAGAATCTGGGATTGGGAGGGAGACAAACCATAAGTGACTCTTAATCTCACAAAACAAACTGAGGGTTGCTGGGGGGAGGGGGTTTGGGAGAGGGGGGTGGGATTATGGACATTAGGGAGGGTATGTGCTTTGGTGAGTGCTGTAAAGTGTGTAAACCTGGTGATTCACAGACCTGTACCCCTGGGGATAAAAATATATGTTTATAAAAAATAAAAAATTATAAATTTAAAGAAAAAAAGACTATTGTAGATGGAGACTAGAGAGACAAGTAAATATACACACCTTTCTGGGATCAAAAACAACTCAATCATAATTATATTGGGAAACCTGGATATGGATTATAAGAATATTGTGTCAATATATAATTTCCAAAGTTTGATGATTATATGTAGTTAAAAAGGAAATTATCTTGTCTTTAGGAGATACATGTTGAAGTATTCAGGAGTGTACTGTTATGGCCTCTGCAACTAAATCAAGTGGTTAAAAAAAAAGTGGGATAAGTGCATATGTAAACATATGAAGATCAAGCAAATGTGGCAAATTAGATTCTATGGCAAAGGTTACAAAATATTTACTGTATTATTCCTACTTTTCTGAAGTGCTGAAATTTTAAAAAATAAAAACAGGAAACAAACTATGGCACAATAAAAAATATAATTAGTTATACTCTGCCCTAAAAAAAAATTTCCTGGGGCGCCTGGGTGGCTCAGTGAGTTGGGCCGCTGCCTTCGGCTCAGGTCATGATCTCAGGGTCCTGGGATCGAGTCCCGCATCGGGCTCTCTGCTCAGCGGGGAGCCTGCTTCCCTTCCTCTCTCTCTTTGCCTGCCTCTCTGCCTACTTGTGATCTCTCCCTCTGTCAAATAAATAAAATAAATTAAAAAAAAATTTCCTTTGAGTTCTTTCTTCTCTGACCTGCCATTTCTATTAACTCATTGAACCATACAGTTCAGCAAGCTCTTATTATGTCTTAGTCTCTAAATTTCTTCTGCTAAGTCTTACCCTCACAAAGCACTTGGTATGGTAGTAGGTATATAGTATATGTTCAATAAACTCTATGCTAATAAAAGATTAGGATGGGGCCATAAACATATGAACAAATATTTCCCTGAGCCATAAACCCCACTAAAAATGACATGTAACAATATCTTACCTAACTGAAATAATATCTGTACACACCAAATAAATAACAAATAAATTCTAGGAGAAATTAAACAGAAAGTTGTAGAAAAGTAAATGAAAGTACAGATAAATGAAGTAATTTTACTAATACTGATTAGCCTTTCTGGAACCAGAGCTTAACCACATTCTGGTGATAATTATAAGGTTGTAGTAATAACAATTTACATTTCCAGACTTTGAATTTTTTTCAGAAATTTTCATTATCTCTTTTGTGCTTCATATGACTCTATATGATAGACATATAGAGGTATATATTATTTATACCCAATTGAGAAATGAAAAAAATGAGGCCAAGAGTTGGAGTTGCTTAGTATCCCAGTGCACCACTGGTAAAGTCAAGACTTGAAGCTAACTAAGTCTTGTTACTTCTCCTTTAAGGCACATTCTATATTTGGGGCAAAAGAGGCAGGATAGTAGAGGTAACTTTTTGTTTAGGAGCCAAAGGCAAAAGCTGGGGGGGGGGTGAATTTTACACATGGGCTTTGAGCTTTTTAAAGAGAACAGTGTACTCTATAGGCAATGAGCAGGAACTAAAAAAGATGAAGCCTCAACCCCATGGTGGAAATTTAAGCTTTTTAGAGTTTCTTCGTGATTTCTGCGCTATTTTCTTAGGACTCTGAGCTTGATTCTATTTTTATTTTTATTTTTTAAAGATTTTATTTATTTATTTGAAAAGCAGAGAGAGTGTATGGTCAGGTGGGAGGGGCAGAGGGAGAAGGAGAAGATTCTTTGATAAGCAGGGAGCCCAGTGTGGGGCTCAATTGCAGGACCCTGATATCATGACCTGAGCTGAGGGCAAACACTTTGAGTCTCCTAGGGCACCTTGATTCTATTTTTTTAAAAATTCCCCACACCATAATCTTATTACAGACCCCTATGTAAGTGAAATTTGGTGGTAATTTGCATTCATAAACAGTGTGCACACACACACACACAAAGGATACATATTTTTGAATAAATTTTTACCTACCTTGCTAGATCTCATCATATACCTATGCTTAAATAAGCACATATTTTTCCCATTCTACAGAAAAGGAAGCTAAAGTTAATTATTATAAAATTATTTATTCAAAGTTATACACCTCACTAGTTGAAAAAGATAAAACAGAATTCAAAGTACTCCCATTTCAATGGTGTCCAACTTTCAAGCTGTAACATAAAAACAAAAAAATCTCCTTAACTGTTCTATCCTACATAAACAGCTATACTTGTGTTTTAGATTTACTTATTTGAGAGAGAGTATGTGTGCGTACAGGGTAGGGAGGGGAAAATGGAGAGGGAAAGAGAATCTTAAGCAGACTTCCCACTGAGCGTGGAGCCTTGAGGCAGGGCTCGATCTTAGGACCCTGAGATCATGACCTGAGCTGAAATCAAGAGTGGAGTCTCCCAGGTGCTCCCCAAGTAGCTATACTTTTAAAAAAGGGTAAGAGGCTCCTGGGTGGCTCAGTCAATTGAGTGTCTGCCTTTGAGTTCAGGTCATGATCCTGTGACTAGGTTCCTTGCTCAGAGTCTGCTCCTCCCTCTCCTTCTGCCCCTCCCCAAGCTTGTGCTCTGCTCTTTCTCGTTCATTCTTTCTCAAATAAATAAATAAATAGTATCTTTGAAAATAAATAAATAAAAGAGAATAACAACTACTAAGATTTCTTTCCTCAAATATTTTACCCAAATCACTAGTAATTTAGTGTATAAGGAGATCAATTTTCCATCTAAACAAACACTGGGTCAGTGGTAGGAGGGGATGTTTTCAAGGGCAGAAAACCAGTCTTAACATTAAAACTTTACTTGCCAAGTTCTCAGTCCCTCTTGAAACCCTGTACATTTTTAGTCTGTACCACCTCCTTAGTTAAAATGTTCTGTTAGTTTTCTACTCACTGGATAAAGGAGTAGGTAGAGAAAGAGATGGTTAGTCACAGAACAGGGATAGCAGCTACAGTAACACTGCTGATGTATTAAAGAGGGATGGATCATGAAATTCAGTGATTAGAGCACTGGAATATAGCTTGAGATCAAAAGAAAAGTCACTTAGGTCCCCTTCCTTTCCTTAAACCCTCAAATCCCACTGTTAACCTTAGCTATTGAAACAATTATAAATCTAGGTCTTCTTTTTAGTTCCTACCACAGTACTCTCCACCTACTACTTCAACACTGGGGAACTGTGATGGTCTTTGATAATGTGTCCCCTTTGCCCTCAGATTCTCCCCCATTTATCCCTTCCTAAATGTCACTGTTATAAAATCTTTCGTAAATACCATCATTACAGGATAAATTTCCAATCTGTATTTTACACAGCCTTATCCTGTATATTAAATCTTAACCTTTCACCATGGAGCCCACCTGGAAATTGTGTCTCAGTCCAGCAGATCTCCTCAGAATCCCATAAATACAGAAGTTCATTCCTCTTTCTGTGTTTGTGCTTTTCCTTAGGCTCTTTGACCATCTAATCATGGTTTCTCAACTGAGCACTAACTCAGTTAGTTAGGGGCTGAATAATTCTTTCTGTGGGGAGCTGTCTTGTACATTACAGGATGCTTAGCAGTATGTCTGGCCTTATCCACTAAATGCCAGTAGCACCCTCAACCCCAAGTTGTGATAACCAAATGTAACTCCAAATAACCAAGTATTTCTCGAAGGGCAAAAATCACCCCTGGCTAAGAACTACTGATCTAAATCCAAGTCTCACTTCAAGCCCTAACTCAACCTTGTAAGAAATCTCCAATCACCTAAAGCCTATAGTCACCCCTCCCTTCTCTAAACCTATATGAAATGTTTTGTTTGTAAAGGACTAGTTTTTTCAATATTGCTTGATGACAGGTTCCATCAAAACTAGGTTCCATGTATATTATATCTTGACAACTGAAAACATTAGGCCTGAAAATAGTTCATTACTAATAATTCCAAATGGTAGAACATGCAAATATTCTCAGAATACAACTATGTGAGAAGTATTCTTTTAAAGCTCTCGAGAAAGCTGAAAATTAACTCACCAGCTAATGCAATAATTCAGGTAACAAGTGATCTTAATTCCATTTTAAAAAGTTCATCCTAAGCCATTTCAAACATAGGATTTCATTTTACTTCCCATCCCACCCTACAATCTAATTACCAAAACTTTTGTTTAATCCTGCAGTAATTTGTATCTTATGAAGAACTGAAGTGCCAGATATTTAACTTACTGTAGATACACTTTTTCACAAAGAATTTTTTAAAAATTGTACTTGAAGTATGAATAAAATATAAGTAGAAAATCAAGAACATGTAAACATCAAAACATACAGATCATAAAAGCCAGATTCGATGTTAACTGCATTTCACATTCACCTCTCAGCTTTAAAAATAAAAGCAAATGAAGAGAAATAATTTATACATTCATTACATATTTATAAAATACCAAAAAGAATCAGACAACAGTGAAAAGGAAACATTTTCTATTACTGAGTCCTAAAATAAATCATTCACATGACTGGGCATGAGTCAGTGAAAATAACTGTTCAAGGAATTAAGGCAGTATAGTCTGGGCACCTAAATTCCAAGTGGTTCAGCTTGATCCACTGGAAGAAATGGATGGACTACAGAGTCTTGAAATGATCTGCTGGTCAACTTCTTTAAGTCAAGCTTTTGAGAAGTGAAGAAAGGACAATTCTGGATTCTACTGTCTCATAAGAATCTGGTGTGCTGGTGTTTTATATCATTTGCTGATAACAGATCTATATGAGCTAGAGGCTTTACGTGTACACCACAGATAAAAAGAACCAAACCCACAGCATTAAGCACATGGTAAGTAATCATTACTTTTTCTTAAATCCAGACAGACAATAAAATTGGCACCTTAGTGAGCAAGTAAAGGAGCTAGAACTCTTACCTAGATAGAGGACAAACCTCACTTAAATGTAAATTCTTAAATAAGTACTTGATTGGGTTATTTCCCTTTAAAGAGTGGTTTTCGGGGCGCCTCTGTGGATCAGTGGGTTAAAGCCTCTGCCTTCAGGTCATGATCTCAGGGTCCTGGGATTGAATCCCATATGGTGTTCTCTGCTCAGTGAGGAGCCTGCTTCCTCCGAGCCCGCTTCCTCCTCTCTCTCTCTCTCTGCCTGCCTCTCTGCTTACTTGTGATCTCTCTCTGTCAAAAAAAAAAAAAAAAAAAAAACTTAAAAAAAAAATAAAGAGGGGCGCCTGGGTGGCTCAGTGGTTTAAGCGTCTGCCTTCAGCTCAGGTCATGATCTCAGGGTCCTGGGATCGAGCCCATTGGGCTCTCTGCTCAGCGGGGAGCCTGCTTCCCCCTCTCTCTCTGCCTGTCTCTCTGACTACTTGTGATCTCTGTCTATCAAATAAATAAATAAAAATCTTTAAAAAAAATAGAGGATCTCTACCACAGATATATATAAAAATTTCAAAAATTCTTTATAGAAATATTAGATGTCTTGTTCTAAATCTATGCCTGCTAATTAGAATTTCCAAAGGTGGGACCTACCAGAATTAAAAATAGTTAAAAGTAGTTTTGGTATGGAAAATTTTCAGTAACCAGTTACAGTATTTATTTATTTCCCCTTTCTAGTTAGCTAACCTAACATTCACTTTTCTGTAGTAATCAGCAGCCTCTGTTGACACCTTCTGTATAGTGCCACTATGTCTTCAAGTCAGGGAAATCAACTACGTATTAGGGCACTTCCAATCTCATGGAGATATGTCAGCAATCAGTTGGGCCTCGTTTTCTTCTCAAGCCTTCAAGTGTTCTCATCTTCAACCATTAAATGTCGAAGGATGCCTTTGAAAATCATCACCCTCTTCATCTTTCCGCAAACACATGGAAAAATCTCACTGAAAAACTGAACTTCAAGAGCACTTTTTAGGAGAGAGGTCTTGCTAGGGAATGAGCAACAGCAAATCTGAACTTCAATTAGTTTTTGTTCTGATTACTATATACTTTGGGACAAGTTTGCTCTTATTTTTTAAGTAACAAAGATGAAAATAAAAGATTCATTGAAAGCTTGTGATTTGGCAGTATACTAACACAGTTCCTTTCTCAGAATGAATATTTTTCTTCTCTTTATCTCTCTCTCTCTCTCTCTCTCTGTGCTTGTTATACAGAGGAAGAGTATGGGGGGCGGGGAGTAGAGGTGATGGAGGTCAGGAATCTGCATTTTAAATAAGCATTTAAATAAGCATTCCTGGTAAATCTGAAGCTGGTAGTCCAAGGACAACCCTGAAAAAACAAGATCCACAGACAAGTAGTACATGGTCAGGCAGAACATTCCATTCTAAGCAGAGGGAAGAACAAAAACAAGATATGAAGGTATCCATGAATATGCTATGCCTGAGGAACAGGTGCTTTGGTCCTTGCTGGTTCTCAGTTTCTGTATCTGATAAATGAAGAGGCAGACCACACTGTCTCTGAGGTCTTTCCCAAAGTTAATACCTGATCATCACCCAAATTACTCACTGTTACCTGAAGATACTGTGTTCATTGCTATTCATTTATTCACTCAGCAAACTTATAAAGTACTAATGAATGGAGAAATTCAGTGTTAGTCCTCAAATGATGTTTAGTCTGGAGGAGAAAGAGACAATTACCATAAAGTGCCACGGAACAGAATTAGGGACAGCATCACAAAGAAAGCTTGAGTAGAAACTTTATGGGGAAAAAGGGGTGGCATTCCAGGAAGGAATGGCACATGAAAAGGCATGCAGACAGGACGCCACATGCTAGACCCAGAACACAGTGAGCAGTTAAGTATGGTTTTAGCATAACATGCATGCTGGAGAGTGGTTTAAAAAAACAAAGCTTATAAAGAGAGAAAACAGTTCATATATGCCATGTAAAGGGCTCAGATTTTACCAGATGGAGGAAATGAAAACAGAGAATCAGGCCTGCATTTTACTATGACAGTCTGGTGACAGTATAAAGAGTAAATAAACAAGATACTACCCTACATTTGTCTAGAATCAATAAGACAAGAAAGAGCAAGTGTTGATGAGAATATGGAGAAAAGGGAGCCCTGGTAGAAATGAAATGAAAAGTGGAAAAGCCATTGTAGAAAAGAATATGGAGGTTCCTCAAAAAATTAAAAATAGAAATACCATATGATCCAATAATTCCACTACTGGTTATTTACCCAAAGAAAACAAAAACACTAATTCAAAAAAATATATGCACTCCATGTTTCCCATGTTTATTGCAACATTAATACAACAGCCAAGATATGGAAGAAATCCAAGTGTCCGTCAATAGACAAATTGTTAAAAAAGATGTGGTATAATAATGTACAGACTGAGGGTGCCTGGGTGGCTCAGTGGGTTAAGCCTCTGTCTTTGGCTCAGGTCATGGTCTCAGGGTCCTGGGATCGAGCCCATCAGGCGCTCTCTCAGTGAGGAGCCTGTTTCCCTTTCTCCCTCTGCCTGACTCTCTGCCTACTTATGATCTCTATCTTTGTCAAACAAATAAATAAATAAAATCTCTAAAAAAAGAATTTTAAAAATGTACAAACTTGTCCAATACAATCACACTGTATACTAAAAATTAATGTAGTATTGTGTGTCAACTATACTTCTATAATAAAAACGTGATATACATATGTATCTGGTATGTATACAGTGGATATTACTCAGTCATAAAAAAAGACGAGATCTTGTCATTTTCAACAACATGGATAAATGAAGAGGATATTATGCTAAGTGAAATAAGTCAGACATAGAAAGCCAAATACCATATATGGCATACATGTAATCTAAAAAATAGAACAAATGAATGAAGAAACAAAATGCAGAAACAGACCCATAAATACAGAGAACAAAGTGATGGTTGCCAGAGGGGAGGGGGATGAGTGGATGGGCAAAATGGGTTAAGAGTAATGAGAGATACAAGTTTCTAGTTATGGAATGAATAAGTAATGGAGATAAAAGGTCAATGATACTATAATAGTGTTGTATGGTGAGAGATGGTAGCTATACTTGTGGTAAGCATGGCATAATGTATAGACTTGTTGAATCACTATATTGTATAACTGAAACTAATGTAATATTGTGTGTACTATACTTCAATTTAAAATTTTTTAATTAATTTAACTTTAAAAATGAACCAGAAGGGGACAACGTGGAGACAAAGACCTCAATTAAGAGGCTACTGTCAAGAAATGATGGCTGCTAAAGCAGAACAATAAGGAGAAAAGTAGGTTCCAAAGAGCAGTTGTTTAGTAGGAGACAAAATCAGATAACCTGTTGACTGGGTGTGGGATGTTAAAAAAAAAAAAAAAAAAAGGAATTTCAGAATTGTTCTAGTTTTAACTTGGGTGACTGAATACTGGCTTCATTCAAAAATCAGGAAATAAAGAGAGTAAGTTTTGTGAGGCAAAACTGGTTTTAAGCTCTGCATATTCAGAGTTTTGGAAACTCGGGTAAAGGTATCCATAGTCAGTCTGGAGCTCAGGTAAGGAGTGTGGGCTAAGAATAGATTTGGAATTCATTATCCTGCAGATGATAGTTGAGGCTATAAGACTACTAACAAAATACAAAGAGAACAAGATAAAGGACAAAACCCTAGAAAGCAACAGTTAATGTTTCGTTTTTTTATTTTTTGCTTTTCTTAAGATGAACTTTAACATGTTCACATGCCAAAGAGAAGAAAATGACTAAAAAATCTTATAAAAAAGGGATTAGAGTGAGATCCCTAAGGAACAAGTATAGAAAATTCAAAATGCTCTAGGAGATCGGAAAAGAAAAGTAGAATCTGATGTTAGAGAAACCAAAGAAGGGAAGTTCAAGACTGGGCAATGGTCTAAAGAACCAAGTGCATTTAACAGGTCTAAGAAGATATACTGGGTTTATCAAAGAAAGTCCTTAGAGGCAGATAAGTGATAGAAGCCAGAACACTGCAGGTGGGAGAGGTAATAGATGTGCGGAGTAAGAGGTAACTATTTCTACAAATTTGACAGTAGGGAGAGGAAAGAGCAGAAATCAGAGGATAATTGGAGACATTTTCTTCCTGTTCTTTTGTTGTTGAATAAGGGAAATGAAGCTGATGCAGGGAAGTGAGAAAAGGCATACTAAAGATAAAAGAAAAGGTTAAATGATGATGCACGGCCCCAGGGAGACAGAATGGATAGGATCTAGCATACATATAGGATCAGTTGTGGATAGTAAAAAGCACACCTCTTTAGCTGAGACAGAAGAAAAGGATATCTGCTGATGAGGTTAGGTTTGCCTGGTGGTCACTGGTACAAATTCACTTGAGAGTCTATTTCCTCTGAAAACACAAAACCAGCTGCTGAAAGTACAAGGTCAAAGAGGGGATAGAAGGCTTAAAAGTGATAAAAGTTAGAGTAATAGCTGTGGGTGGAAAAGGAAAATAATGACTGAGTTCTATTATGAAACATGATACATTGTCATGACGATAATCCGGTTTTGTGATTTTCAGTACAAGAACTTGATTATCTTTAGATATATGAGTTGAAAAAGCAAATGACTAAACTGAACTAGAGCAGAAAGCAAAAGCAGAGAAAGACAAAAGGCAAGGAAATTTTAGATACTGCTGTGAGTAAATAATGAACCAAGCAGTGTGGCTAGACAAGGAATAAAGTTATTCTACGTAGAGGCTGATGATGATAAAACACTAGTCAAAGGACAGGGTCTTTATGAGGTCGCAGATTAAATATAGAAAAATAAGGAAGAGGGAGAGAGGAACAGACAGACGAGAGAAGGCTAGAATTGAGGATTTTTAATATGGAATAATCTTAGATATTGAGGTCCCACAGACAGTCATCTCAGGTGCTGGAAATGTGATGCACATGACTGCTTTAGTCTCACCATGGTCCTGTAGGACTTGAGTAATGAAGACTAAGTTGGGTGCTAAATTCATTTTAAAAAATGAGGGAGTAAGGAGGGGGCTGATAGACAGTGGTGAAGAGAAAGGTAGACGGTAATTACACAAGGGATTCCATTATGTTTTACAAGGGTAGGACGGAATGGCCTAACAATGGCAATGAGGAGATGGAGCATATCAATGCCCCCTGTGGTATGTGGGGCATGACTTCCAATGTGAGCTGCTGGGAAAGCAGTGATCTTATGGGAGAGTTAGGCTCCAAATATCAGGAGGCAGAATGTTCTGTAAGAAGAAGGGATAAAGAGGAGTTTATTTACATCACATATGGGGAGTCCAGAGAAAGAGTTAATGTCTCTGGAAGAAGGCTGATGATCAAGGGAGAGAGAAACTGTGAGGATAAGTCTATGAAAAATTATCAGTGTGGTTACCAAGTATGATAGAAACTAGAAGTAGGGGTGCCTGAGTGAGATAGTTGTTAAGCATCTGGCTTCAGCTCAGGTCATGATTCCAGGATCCTGGGATTGAGCCCAACATTAGGCTCCCTGCTCAGAAGCTTGCTTGTGTTCCCTCTCTCACTGCATCTCTGTCAAATAAATAAATAAAATTTAAAAAAGAAAGAAAGAAACTGGAAGTAGAATGGGATTTACTGATTTCTGATCTTAAATGAAACTCTCATAGTACTGTTTCAATATCAAGCTGCCCCAAACTCTAGAATTTTATTTGTTTGCTAAAGTTAAACAACAGTGTTAGTTTTGGTGACTATATTATTAAAAGAAAAAAGAACTTCAAGAAACTCAGGCAATCAATGAAACTCAGAATAAAAAGATTAATGATGTTTACAATCATCTGTCATTAATATGGACATTCAGAAAATAAAATTACAGCTTAAAATCTCATGAGAAACTCAAATTTCAGAAGATTAAAGGGTATCCCTTGAAGCATGAAAGAGATAGTTTGGAAGGTAAGGCAGTATTTTGATCTGTAGATAGTATGTTTATAGTCTACTGCTTGAAAATACAAATCCATTCTGAATATTTACATTACACAGTGAGTTCCCAGCTTAAATTCACTCAGTGTTTGGCAATAATCAATATAGTACTCTGTTCCCAATTTCAGGATTCAGGGACTTTGTCTCCCCACCTGGTGTCCTTCTCACGGCAGACCCTCTGGTTTTGTAACAGAAAAGCTCTGAAAAATGGGCAAATGGAGGAAGACATAGTAGTATAGGACTGAGGATCCAAATTATTTTGAAAACAAATACAGCAGAATGAGAGATAAAAATCCTCAGTGTGATTACTTTGTCGCAACATATATAATACCTATTAGGATTCATATAGCAATGAACAGAATTCTACATGGAAAAAAGACTGAATCCAAAGTATAATCACCAGGAACAGACCTTCTAACAAAGGGAAATTTCTCAAAGAAAAAAAATAATAAGGCAGAGAACTTAATAAAAGAGTATTCCAATCAGATCAAAGAGAGCATTTCTGAAAAACTAAACTCATGTTAAAATCCTGTGTAATTTATTTATTTTTTTAAAGATTTTATTTATTTATTTGACAGACAGAGAACACAAGTAGGCAGAGAGGCAGGCAGAGAGAGAGGGGGAAGCAGGGTCCCCACTGAGCAGAGACCCCAATGCGGGGCTCGATCCCAGGACCCTGAGACCATGACCTGAGCCGAAGGCAGAGGCTTAACTCACTGAGCCACCCAGGCTCCCCAAAATCCTGTGTAATTTAAAGTGGCAATTGCACATTTTTAAATTCTTTTTTTTGTTGTTGTTTTTAAGATTTATTTATTTATCTTAGGTGGGTAGGGAGGGGGAGGAGAAAATCTCAAGCAGACACCCTGCTGAGCTTGCAGGGCCCTACTCTGGGCTAGATATCTCTACCCGGAGATTACCACCTGAGATGAAATCAAGATTTGGATGCTTAATCAACTGACCCACCCAGCTGCCCCACTTTGAAACTCTTTTACAAATCAATCCCAATTACAGTATCTCTTGTCTATAGCCTTATCTCTTCTCTTTCTTAAAAAACAAAAAACAAACAAAACAGCAACAAAAAACCAAAACAACTTTGGGAAGAGAGATCATTGGAAGATAAAAGCAAATCTACACCTCAAGATAAGAAAACTGCTGTTTTAGAGCTACTGCAACTAGTTTGTTTAGAGGCTCTTCTGTTCACAAAGTTCTTTCCCATTTCCCTGTCACATTTCATAATCACAGGTGGGAGGCAGGACAAGGAATATTATGATTACCCAGGCTATTCGGATGCCAAAACTGCAGCTCACCAACTTAAGGGACTTTAGGGATTTTGGAAGTGCTGCCATCTTCTGAGGCTCACAATATGGAAGGTAACCATGCTTTTTGACAAACAGTTCACAGCACTGCCTTGCAGCACTCAAAATGACATTTTATTCAGGAAACGAGTAATATAATAAACTAAGTTCCTTCCTCCCATTTACTGTCTACAGCTGGACTTACAAATTCAAATGCCAGGCGGGTTGACATACCTCAGTAAAATATGTCCCAAATAAAGAAACGATAAATTGATCAAGTCAATCAACAGTAAGTCTCAGTGCTGCGGAGGCTAAAAGGGGATGGGAAACTGGAGAGGCTTACTTTTCGTAGAGAAGGCAGCTGCAAATCACTTACTATTGCCATGTACAGATCTGGTTTCCTAAATCTGATTTTTTAAGAAATCTAGATTTTCATGTGAAAGCTTCAGACCTTTAAATGACAGCAACTTAAAAAAAAAAACAAAATAAACAAACAAAAACTGCAGCAAAATACTTTGGCAAGTGAGATTTGGAGATCAGTCTGAGTGGTATCCAAATATCTGCTGGGGTGATACTATTTTCCTTTAAACCTGAAAATATTTAGGGGCACCTTGGTGGCTCAGTGATTAAGCCTCTGCCTTTGGCTCGGGTCATGATCTCAGCGTCCTGGGATGGAGCCCCACATCGGGCTCTCTGCTTGGCAGGGAGCCTGCTTCCCCCTCTCTCTCTGCCTGCCTCTCTGCCTACTTGTGATCTCTCTCTCTCTCTCTCTGCCAAATAAATAAATAAAATCTTTAAAAAAAAATTTAGGGTTGATTTTTTTGTTTTACCCCTCTAAACTACAAACTGTGGAGTATTCGATCTCAAATCCTACACCACCTCACTTTAGCCTGTTCATTATTTGGGCCAACATACTTCACAACACATATGGAAGTGTAGTTATAATAGTATATCAGTAAATCCATGCTATATGTATTTTTAAAAACAGTACCCCTGTTGGGGCGCCTAGGTAGTTAAGTCTATTAAGCTTCCCACTCTTGATTTCACAAAGGTCATGATCTCAGGGTCCTGAGATGGACCCCTCCTCCATCAGGCTTCAGAGCTCAGAGGAGGAAGGGTTAGCTTGAGATGTTCTCCTCCCTCTCCTTCTGCCTCTCCCCTCAACCCCTCCCTAAAATAATAAATCTTAAAAAACAAAAACAGTATCCCTGTATAATAATTACAGAAATTACGTGAATTTAAGAACAGCACTGATTACATATTATTTGCACATGCACTCATATTCTACTTAGCCTATAATCTTTCTATTGAATGAAGTATTACTTTCACCATCATTGTTCCTAAATTCCCATAGCAGAAGAGCAGTAGAAATTCAAGATGGGAGACCCAGCAAGGATTTTACTCAGGATGACCATTTTCGAGGCTGGGACACATTTAGCGGTATGCAATTATCTCCAATGAGAAAGTGAGCAGAACTTCCAAGTTCTATTTCTACATATGCCAAAACGTGCCAACATATTCTGGAACATTATTTCGCTGCAGTTTTCTTCACTTCCACATCTCCCCTTTCCCAAATATACAAGGCTGTTAGAAGTTTGTTTTTTGTTTTTAAGTTTTTATTTACTTATTTATTTGACAGACAGAGATCACAAGTAGGCAGAGAGGCAGGCAGAGAGAGAGAGAGAGAGAGAGAGAGGGAGGAGGAGGAAGCAGGGAGAAAGCAGGCTCCCTGCAGAGCAGAGAGCCTGATGTGGGGCTCGATCTCAGGACCCTGGGATCATGACCTGAGACGAAGGCAGAGGCTTTAACCCACTGAGCCACCCAGGTGCCCCAAGGCTGTTAGAAGTTTTAACCACTTTCTAAGTTCCTTCGCCAAGCACAACGCCGGGCGCTGAGAGCGGCTACAAATCGTGCCGGAGGTCTGACTGAATGAAAGCCTTTCCATCATAGCGCACGCTGCTTTCCTTACTAGCGAGTCTCCTAACTTCAGCCCCACCGGTTTCCCGGGACAAGTTTCAAAACACAGAACATTTTCACTGAACTCGTTATTTTAACTCCGGGTGAGTCACTGGGAAAAGAAAATATACGTAAGCTGTTTCGTTTATGAAGCAAAGACGACAGGACCCGAGTGAGCATGTCCTGCGTGCCCTAATTTAAGGCTTTAAAATGATTTTATTCATTTATTTGTCAGAGAGACGGCGAGCGAGCACAAGCAGGGGGAGCGGCAGGGGACGCAGGGGGAGAAGTAGGCTCCCCGCTGACGCTGGGATCACGACCCAAGCTGAAGACAGACGCTTAACCGACTGAGCCACCCAAACGTCCCTAATTTGAGGCTTTTTAAAGTACTGAATTGGTTACAATCACACTAACCACTGGAAAGAAAAAAAAAAACTCCTGGCATCTTTAGGGCACCCCTGGGGATGCCATCCTCAAAGCACCTAAAATCAAAGAAACGCTCTTTTCCCGGAGCGGTCCAGGCGGCGGGTCGCGCGGTCGCCACCGTCCCCGCCGCGCGCCCTGCACGCCGGCCCGAGACCACAGGGCGCACCGGGACGACGGATAGCGGGCTCGAGAGCGTGTCCCCCGGGACTCCAGGCACTCCGGTTGTCGCCGCGGGCCCGCGCCGGCCAGGGACCTCGCGGCCGGGTACTCACCCGTTGGGGATACTGTTCTTCTTCACCATGACGCGAGAGGTGCGGGGCTTCCACGCGCCAGGACACCGCGCCCTCAGCTTTCTTCCAGAACAAACCCCCGGGGAGCTGCGGCCCCTAGAGCACACACCCGGTGCAGGTGACCACAGCTGGCGCTCCCGCAGGCGCTAGAGACCCAGGCCAGAGCGGGAGTGACAGGCTCCAACGCCTCAATTCCAGTCAGAAGCGCAGGTACCGGGTGAGCAGACGTAGCGCACCGAAGATTCCCGAAGGCGCACGCTCTGCGCTCGCCAGGGACCCAGCCTGCTGAGAGGGCCGCACCGCGCATGCTCCTGGACGGCCTTGACGTCAGTCCCCGAGCAGGGAGCGTTAAGCGGGCGGCGGGCTGCGGGCGCTGTGGTGAGGAACCTTGCGGGCGGTTGGTGACCTTTGAGAGTCCGCGGTTAATGGTGCGTTCTGCCTCAGCTGCTCATAAATAGGAAGAGTGCATTATCCATCCAGGTGAATGTCATAGTTCCTGTTAAAGCCCCCTGACTTTCCCTGTTAGACACCCCGATATCTTGTCTAGTTGGAGCCCTGCTCTGTGGACTAAACTGGCGGCGGCCCCCGGGACCCAGACCCAGACCCGCAGAGGCCGCTGGGACTTGTAGTCCTACCCTACCCGTCAGTGATTCCCTTGGGAAATTAAGAGGGTTGAGAACCACTCCATTTTGCTGCATTAGAGAGTAGTGCTTGATTTGCATCAAATCCAAGACCATGTTATTTATTGAGTGCTTATTTTGTGCTGGACGTCTTGCTAGGATTGGTGGAGGACAGATGAGTCTGGATCCCAGCTCTCGTCCTCGTTTTAGGGTAGGGAAAAAGATGAACTTGCAGAGTAGGATGTAATGAACAAAAATTACAATCATAATGCTTTTGGAGGTCACAGAAGAGCCAGAGTCAGAAAAAACTTCCCAGAAGTTGTGGGGTTTGGATCAGCATTTGAGACGTGGAATGCTCTGGTTTAGAAGGAAGTTGCAAAAATCCAAGGATGAATGTGGCGGGGAATATAAAGAAAGTTAATCAGACTATAATGAAAGGTTTATGTTGGAGAGTGGTGAGCAGGGCTTAGGTGGGAGAGTAGACACGGCGATCCTTTGGCCTGACTTTCAGGAACGGCCTCATTTTGACTTTCTCTCCAGTTGAGACTCATAAGTAAAGGCACTGAGATAATGTCAGGTTTAAGTAAAACGCAACATCACAGGACTTACCTGTGCTGTTTCTGGACATCATGGCCCGTGTTGCTCCATGAATTAATACATTTTTATAAATCCTGTGATTAACTTGAGAATGGCAAAATTACATTACACGGTGGGAGTGTGTATGTGTGTGTGTATGTGTGTGTTAGATATAAACTTTTAAAGTTTGCCACAGTTTTTGTGACTTGTTTTGGCATTAATCAATCTCTATGTACCTGAAGTCTTAAGGGAAGTAAACCCAAATTTTTCTTGACCTATAAGAGCAGGTTATGGTGATTTGAGGGCTTAGTCCTGTGTGCAGTGCATGATTTAGTTTTGATGCCTTCTAAAGACGTATAGAAGTTCACAGAAAATCATTTGTCAGTCTACGTGTTCCTAGTTTTTTTATTTTAGAAAATAAGATGATAGTTAACTAAAAGTTACTCATTTTTTAATTCGTTGGGTAATGAAACACCTGGAAGTCATGATGCTTTCTGTAAAACATTGTGAAATAATGCTGTTATATTTACCTAATTGTAGAATCTCTTTTTGTTAAATGCTACCTTTTCTATACCTTAGTACCAGTATATTTGCCATATGTTTAATAAATTTTGACTTTGGCAAAATGCTCTCCATTGCCTTAATTTTACTATAACTTGGAAGAAGACTAACTTTTGTGTAGAGCGTCACAATGCAAATCAAAGAAGTATGGAAAAGAATGACTGGAGAAACACTGCTGTAAGGGAGTTCAGAAAGGACTGATCTTACTAAGTGACAATAGATGAACTAAAATAAATTGAAGTTGGATTTGGGACTGAATTCAGTTATGCTAAGGAAGGAAGGTGGATTAATACATTTGGAAAAATTTCCAAGAGCTGGGAGAAAACTAAAAAGAGAAATAAATTCCTAGTTACTTCATAATTAAGAAATATTATTAAATATCAGAATATGCATGTTGTGACCATTCCATATGCTAGAGATTTTTCTGTAATTTTATTCTGCTAACAGTCCTGAAACCAAATGGCATGTGACAGAAGTAATCAAGGTGATTTAGTGTTAAATTTATACACAACATAAAATTTCATTTTAGGAATCACGATAGTGATAAAGGCACAATTGGATAAATTTGCAGAACTCAGAGATTTCTAAATGCTAAGCAAGAGGCAAACATTTGGATCAGAAAAGGCTAAATGAACAACTAGACTTTAATTCTCAGGTTTTGACTATAGACCTCCAGGTCATCTGACACAAAAATAGCTAATCCTCAATTTCTTTACTCTTTAGAAAGAACTTTAATTGCAAGAATTGCAAATTAGCAATAACCTTAAAGAGAAGATTGGGTTTAACTGTTGGAGCCAGTTTTTCAATAAAGAGAGCTGAATTGCTGTAAGAAGGTAAAAGTCTGAGTCACAATTTTTCCTTACTTATGCAAAATTTTCAAAAAAGCAAATGCAATTTTTTTCCGGATCTTCAATTTTATTTATGAGTTTTATTATTTAATCCATAATCACTTATTTATTTTATATCATTTATGGAATGATAAATGAACCAGGTTAGAAACATCTCCAGAGGGGCGCCTGGGTGGCTCAGTGGGTTGGGCCGCTGCCTTCAGCTCAGGTCATGATCTCAGGGTCCTGGGATTGAGTCCCGCATCGGGCTCTCTGCTCAGCAGGGAGCCTGCTTCTCTCTCTCTCTCTCTCTCTCTCTCTCTGCCTGCCTCTCCATCTACTTGTGATTTCTCTCTGTCAAATAAATAAATAAAATCTTTAAAAAAAAAAAAAAGAAAGAAAGAAACATCTCCATATATGCAAAACAATACCTTTGTTGAAAATTTCTTGTATAATGTTTTAAATTTATTGTAATAGAGATATGTATAGGAGGTTCTGTCAGTAATGTTTCCCTGGGTTTAGCAGATAAAAATTACAGATGTATGTATCAGTAAGCCAGGAATTGATTTGAAGGTCGTTTTAGACATTCTTGCAGAATGCCAAGTGAATTAAAAATTTTCTTTTCCTGGCGATATATTCCTATTGTGCCTAATTTTGGTATATCAGTAGAAAGAATCTTAAAGATATTTTTAAGTCTTAAATCAATTTCCTAATGTCTCATTACTGATTAAACAAAGAATTTAGACCTGATTCTCTTCTGTTCTTCTGTTCTCTTCTAGCATAGTATTTTTAATCATGTTCTGGATTTCTCACCTGAATATCCAAAAACTGAATTTAGTGATCCCTACCCCAACTACATTCCTACTTTGACAATACTTAAAATGACGCCTCCTTTCAGTGACTCAAACCAAACACCTGGATTGGTTCTTCCCTCACTTTGTCTTCTCCATCTAATTGCTGTGAATCTTGTGACTGCTGAAATCTTGTGACTTTTACCTTTTAAGTGAAGATTTCTCCACACTCCATTCCCACTTCCGTTTTTGACTCCGATCTCTAGCATCTCTCATTGGGACTATTATAATGGCCTCCTAACTAATCTTCCTGCCTCTGGTATATATCTCCATGTTTAATCAGATATTTTTTCTCACTAAAGTTTTATTGTTCTCAGAGGGTTCCCACATATTTTAATTGAAGTTATTCCCAGGTATTTTGAAAATGTTTTTGTTTTATTGCTATTATGGAAGTGATCTTTATTATATTAATATATAGGGAAGCTATTAACTTGACATATATATATGTATATATATATACATATGTATATAATTTTCTAATTGTGTCTGAACTTTTTGATGGAGTGTCTTGGGTTTTCTACTTATAAAAAACTATCCTCGGGGCGCCTGGGTGGCTCAGTGGGTTAAGGCCTCTGCCTTCCGCTCAGGTCATGATCCCAGGGTCCTGGGATTGAGCTCCACATTGGGCTCTCTGCTGGGCAGGGAGCCTGCTTCCTCCTCTCTCTCTCGATGCCTGCTTCTCTGCCTAGTTGTGATCTCTGTCTGTCAAATAAATAAATAAATAATCTTTTTAAAAAATCCACTGTATTTAAAGAGTTCATACCAATTGATGAAAAAAAGGTGAAATTTAAGAAAATAGGCAGAGGACATGAATTGGCATTTTAAGAGGTTATGACTTTCAAAGGGCTGATGAACATACGAAAAGATGTTCGATGCCAAGACAAAAAGATGTAACTGCCCCCCCTCCAACTTTTTTACAGATGTCAGAAGATAACAGTGCAGAAGAAAATGTAGACAAGCATCTCCAAAAAGGTTCTCAATAAGTATACCACAACTCTGATACTGCTGATTTCTATTTTTTAAAGATGTAAATGACTAATCCTATCATAGAGTTTCAACTGGGAACACAAGTTTCTTAAGAAATGAGTTCAAACAGAAACTAAACTTCCTAGATAATACAAGATGGGCATAAGAAAATACATAGTAAAGTCAATATATGTAATAAAACCAAATTTTGTTTTCTCTTTCTTTCTGCGAACATGGAGAAGTCACTAGTTCTTGAGACTGTGTTGGTCCACAAACATGCATAGATACAAAACCTGCTTCAGGAAGCTCCAGATCTCACATATCTGGAAAAACATATATAAATATGGTCGAAGCCTGGTTCATTCATCCACCAAATATGTATTGAGACCCTATTTTGTGACATCTGCCTATTGTAAATTCTGGGAATAGAGTATATACAAACCAACTAGTAATTTTTAAACTTACCAAGGAATACTGCAGTTAAGAAAGAGGATTCTCATTACCTATAGTGATTTAGCTTTATACTTATCCTTTATTTCCATTAGCCTCTATGCAACCTTCTGAGTATTCAAAAGAGAAGAAAAAGAAAAATGCAAGGCAGAATAACCAATAGGCTCTCCGTTTTCTACTGTACATAGGACTGCACAACCCTTATCTTTCTCAATCCATCTGGTGGATTGTCTGGTGAATGAGCAGAAAATAACACATGTTTTAGAGTGCACACACTACCTGGAACCTTCTTTATACTCATGTTTCATATCCTTTAAGAGCTGGCAGAAGTAGGGGTTAGCAGTATTGTACTGACTTTTCAGAACTGACATAAGTAGTTAAAATGGGTATGTAGGCACTTCTCTCTCTTCCTTTCAGATCCCTTTCTCTTCAGTTTAATCATATTGAAGTAACCCGGCTTTGTTATTTGTATACTCTGCAGAACAGTTTACATAGAATGTGACTGTTCTCCTGCTTATCGGAGCTTGCTTTTTTCTTTCTTTTTTTTCTTTTTTGAATAACTACAAAGAAGGACTCTCCAATAGCTAAGAATAAAGAAGGTAGGGGAGAAAGTCACAAAAAGAAGCAAGTTTCAGTTCTGACTATTTAGTCCAGAATGGAAAAGAGGGAAGGGCTAACAGCCTTTGGTCTTAGGTTCTAAGCTCACATAGGACAATGATCCGGTCTTTGTAATTGTCACGATCTTTAGAAATACATGCAGTTTAGCTATTTAATAATCACTTTTTTCTACTGTTGCTGTTTTATTATAAGAAAGTGTCATGAACTCTTTATTATGTTGACTTCTTGATAGATTTAGATGAAGAAGAAAATCAAAACATAATAGAAACATTGAGAGGCAAAGTAAGAGAGAAGCTAAAAAATGCTAAGGTAATGCTTCTTTTTCTTTCCTGTTTTCATATTTACTATTTACTGCAATATATATCATAATAAACTTTTCTTTGTCAGAAAAGAGTGAAAATTCACATAGCTCCTTAAATCCCAAATGCTTTGTCTTTTCCATGCCTTTTCCTCCAAACCTAAAGCTAAGAAAAGTTGAATTAGTCATGGTAACTCTATATGACATCTCAAGGGAAAACATGTATGTACTTGTTAAAAGAAAAGCATTGAAAAATCTTGATTTTTTAATCCATTTTGGATAAAAGACTTATGAGCACAATTATGTCTATTATTTGTGAAGATTAAATTTTCCATACCGTTTACTTATGTTGTGTTTCAGATTAATCAAGATGAAAAATCCTCACCTCAGCTACTCATTGATGAGAAGATGTATCAATGGTCTAAGGTAAATAATTTTTTATACTTTTTAGAACAGCTTTATTGAGTTATACTTTATATAGCAAAATATCACTCATTTTAAGTGTATGATTTAACGATTTTTAGTAAACTCAAGAGTGATGCAATCAATACTATAAGCCATTATTGTCACTCCATAAAGATTCTTCATACCAATTTACAGCATTCTTTATTCCTACTTGACATTATTTTTATCCTAAAAAATTATAATAAAATACTGTAGGTGATCCCCAACTTACAGTTTTTGTTTTACAATTCAATGTGTAATCACATATTTGAAACTTGAAATGACAAAACAACTCCTCTGTTTTAGGGGAACTCGCTTATTTAGGGTAAAAGTTGCTAAGCACCTTTAGCCCAAAGATTCCAAGTAAAATGTCTTAATTAGGATCAAAGTTTTATTTCTCTCTAGTTGTTAACAGGTAGTTAAACTGCCAGGAGAGCTCTGCCATCTTTAGCAGATGGTTTCTATCTCAGAGTCCAGTGGCAAAGCTCCATTGCCTTTATTTGCCGGCCACAGGGAACGAAGGAAAGAGCCACAGGGTTGCAGATTGATCTCATATAGGGTAAGACCTGCAAGCTGCACACATTACTTCCCCTAAAGGAATGCAGGGAAAATATTTAGGTACCCCCCACAAAAGTAGATTCTGTTATTAGAGACGGGGGGAAAGACCATAATAGACAACTAGTCATTTCTGCCATAAGCAGCGAGACTAACTCTACAAATTTTAAAAAGCAAGGAATTTTTTAAAAAGATTTTATTTATTTGACAGAAAAGAAACACAGTGAGAGAGGGAACATAAGCAGGAGGAGTGGGAGAGGGAGAAGCAGGCTTCCTACCAGCAGGAAACCTGATGCAGGACTCCATCCCAGGACCCTGGGATCATGACCTGCTCTAAAAGCAGATGGTTAACAACTGAGCCACCCAGGCACCCTGCAAGGAATTTTTTAAAAAGTCATCTTTGTTTCCCCCACAGTGTCCTTCGTGGGTGTTTAGTAAGAATTATTTTAATTAAATTTAAAAGTAGAAGCAGACTAAAAAAAAAAATGTGTATACATGCTGTTCATTCAACAAATAAAAGTTTGCCTAAATTGGATTTATGTAACTGAATAATAAAAAATTGGAAGCTTGTCAAAGTTGGTCCATTGAGTGTCAAGAAAAGAGGTAAAAAAAAAAAGAGAGAAATTGGCTTCTAAACCTCTCCATACCAACTGCTAGATATTTGCTCAGGAAGCTGAGGAATTTAGCAAGTGGTTTTTCGATGAGTAGAGATGAAGGGAAGTAAGGTATATATTGATAATTTTGATATGCAGCATTATTGCAGGGTGAATAACTATTAAAGCTAATGTGACAGCTGAATTGTAGATACAAACAGAATATAAGATAAGCTTTGTATTTTATATATATTAAAATTCTTTGACTTCTAGTAACCTGAGTTTTACTTTTTTATTATGGAATTAATTACTTCCCAAATCTCCCTAAAAACAGTTCATTTTAATATGTATGTGAGACAGAAGTGGTAAGTGATTTACATTTAAAAGATTCAGACTTGCCAGTACTGAAAAGCATAAACTGGGCACCTGGGTGGCTCAGTGGGTTAAGCCGCTGCCTTCGGCTCAGGTCCTGATCTCAGGGTCCTGGGATCAAGTCCCATGTCGGACTTTCTGCTCAGCAGGGAGCCTGCTTCCTTCTCTCTCTCTGCCTGCCTCTCTGTCTACTTGTGATCTCTCTCTGTCCAATAAATAAATAAAATCTTAAAAAAAAAGCAAAAACTTATTTTTCAGCAAATTTATAAGTAGGAATATGTACCTTTTAATACTTTTAACTGTCTATAACCATAGAAGACTGTAGGTGGGCTGGGCGGTAACTTGTATGCGAGCGCACACGTATATGAGAGCATCCAAAAGCAGGGAGAGATAAGAAGAATTTGCCCTGAGCCCCCATTTTGATCAAACTGTAAAGTAAGACTCTTAGTACTCTGGCTAGAGTGACAGCACAGTTTGGGAGGCAGAACATTTGGGCTCTACTGCATTCTGTTTCTTATTGTAGTTACCAGAAACTTAAAAACAAAACCCCCAAAAATGTAATGAACCAAACAGACTCTTGCTGCTCCTTGCTCATAAATAAGATGACCGTTACTGTTTACCATATCACAGAAAAATATTTCTTGCATGTATAAGCAGAAAAAATACTCTTTTCTACCCTGAATACTGGTTGACCATTGTTTAATCCACAGATGGAAGTCTCACTGGATGAAGGGCTTTGGTTTTTCATGCTGAGCGGTGAAGAAGGCTCAGCTGTGGGCCGCTGTTCAGAGCAGGTTGGATTTGTTCCCCTTCTTCTCCTGTCTCAGGCAAATTAGCCCTTTATTAAAGGCAGAGAATGAAATACTTGCTTAGGAGGTGAAATTTTTATTATTTGAGCCAACTCTTCTTTGAATTAACATTCTGTTAAAAAAAATAATTCCAGTTATTGAGTATTTACTGGATGCGCAATGTTATACTAAATTTTAATATGGATAACATCATCCAGTCCTCATAGTAATCATGTGAGGCAGGCGTTATTATAATGTCTACTTTAAAGGTGAGGAAGCTCAGGGATGAGGGTGAAACATCAGCAGAGCTGGAAGTGTGGGCTGTCAGCCCCGAAGCCTGTGTTTTCTTTTTCTTTTGTTGCTCCTGTCCTCTCCAAGTGCCCCACTTTGTTCTCCGTCATCTCCATTACTCTCCATAGATGCCTCATTCCTCATCCCTCCTAGTCTGATCCCAGACCCTTCTAATTTCTAGCAGTTCTTCCCATGCATTCCAAACTCCTCACCCCCTGTTTTTCCCTGGTGGCCCTCTCTAGGCCACCAGGGAATAACTAGTATGTACTAGTCATACTAGTTACATGCTAGTAGTAACTAGCATGTAACTAGTCTGTACTAGTTGGTCTCATGGGTCTTTCCCATCTCCTGACTGTTCATCCCTCTGCTCTCCCTGTCTGCGGCTGTTCCCCTACACTTTCTCCAGTTCCTCCTCTGCCTTTAGTCTCTGCAGTTTCCTTGGTCCCTTCCCCAGTACTACTATCCCCCGGAATTCTACCCAGTATCTTCTGATGCAGCTCAGCATTGCCTAACCCCTCAGGCCTCCTGAGTCCCTCTTGGACACCCGTTTCCATTCCAGTTTGCTTCCCAGTCCCTTCCATCCCCTTTACTTTGCAACCTGCCCAGTCCTTCCATTCCTTCTTTGTTCTTGCTGGTTTTTCTACAATAAAAACAACTTTATCTTTTAAAAGTTTGAAGAAAGTATGTACATTATTTCTTAAAATTCAGAAAACCATATGAAGAAAATCACATCAAATCCCACTGCGCTGAGATAAACCACTCTCACTTTTCACACCTTTCTCAGTGCTTATGCCCAGACGTCCACATACACAGACATTCATATTTGTAAATGGCAATTCCATTTTTCCAGTTGCTCATCCAAACTCTGGTGTCATCTTTGGATCCTCTTTTACTAACAGACCTCATATTCAATTCATCACAAATCCTGTTGGTTCTACCTTCAAAGTATGCCAGAATCTGACCCACTTTTCACCACTTCCACTGGTATAACCCTAGTCTAAGCCGCCATAACCTCTCATCTGGATCATTGCCAGTGTCTCCCTAGTGTCTCACTAGTGCTCCAACAATCTCTTTTCCATGTCATACAGTGGTCAGAGTGCTCCTGTTAAAATCTAAGACATACCATTCTTTTGCTTACACCTTCTAACGGTTTCTCACCTCACAAAAAAACAAAAAACAAACAAAAGCTAAAGTCCTCCAAAGCCTATATATCCTGCCCCACTTGGCACCTATCTGACCTCATCTTTTACCTCTTTGCCCTTCTCCTACCCAACTCCAGCCAGACTGGACTCCTTCCTATTCCTCACAACATGCAAAGGACTTGTACCTTTTTTTTGTCTAGAAAACTCTTCCTTTATCCTCATGCTATCTTTTTCTTATTACATTTGGGTCTCTGTTCAAATGATTCATCATTTTAGATAATTTAAGATACTGTATCTGACAGCCCTATCTACAATAGTAGCCCCTACCCACCTAGCCTGGTATTCTCTATCCTCCTCTATCTTGTTGGTTTTTTTTTTTTTTTCTTAAACACACTTATCACCACTGAGTATTTATTTATTTATTTATTTGACAGAGATCAAAAGTAGGCAGAGAGGCAGGCAGAAGGTGGCGGGGAAGCAGGCTCCCTGCTGAGCAGAGAGCCCAATATGGGGCTCGATCCAGGACCCTGAGATCATGACCAGAGCTGAAGGCAGAGGCTTAACCCACTGAGCCACCCGGGCGCTCCTGAGCATTTATTTCTATATCTATTTGTTTATTTTCTTCCCGAAACATATTAGGCACTCAATGAACATTCCAATGAATATTGAATAAGTAAGTTTCAAACATGTGCATGCTCTGCCAAGTCATGTAACCTCCGGGAGTCTCACAGTATGGGTTAAGGAATGAGCTTTTCTGGGAAAACAAGAGACGAGACGGTCCATCCAACAAATACCAGGGTCAGGTGCTGTGGTTATGGCTGCTTTTCCTTCCCAGAGGGCAAGCATGAGAGAAATTAGGTCAGTGAGGCAAATGGGCTCTTTGGGCTTTAGTAAGTCAGGTTTAGATGTGGGTTGTTTAGAGGCACTGTCTTGAAAAGCCATTGCCCTGTACCTGGTGACTTTGAGGTCCATAGGAAACTACTGTCCTCATCATGGAGGAGAGAGCCACCATTTGGGAGACTGAGTTTCTTTCTGCAGGGAGAAAGGGGAGTCCTGATCCCAAATATGTTGTCTGGGCAGCCCAGAGTGAGGTCCAGGGTTATTTTCTGACCGTTCTACTTATCGTACCACAATTAGCAAGACGTGTTCCTGTGACATGGCTGGGGCGGGGGTGGGCGGGGAGGGTACTATCTCTTTTTGACCACACTAACCACACCATGCTCAGGTGTCCATCTAGAGTTATGAATGGAAAGTTAGGTGGATGCCTTCTGACCTCATACTCCCTGTCACACGACACCTAACAGCACAGACACTGCTCTGCTGTGAGCTGCATGGTAAAGACCAGGAAGGAGATCTGGAAGAGCAGCTGGCCTTAGATTGAATAAGGAATAGTTGGTCAGATGGGGCTTATATTGGTTAAAATCATAGTTTGTCTAAGGCTAAAAATATAGGCCAATTGAACAGGGTAAGGTTTTTAAAAGAGACTTGTTTGGTCACAAATAAAAGGCTGGGATCCAAGATGAGCACTGCCCTACTCAGCTGTCAGGACAAACCTTAACTCTGAAGGCAGGTTGAAAGCCCTGGTCCACACCAGGGGTATTATGAGAGATGCCTGATAACGGGAGTTCAAGCCCCTTCTTGTCGGGACTGGAATCTTCAGAGATCCTCTGTGTTAGAGATCCCTCAAATCTTGCTTCTAGATGTCAGTGTCATACCTGGCTTGAATTCTGGAAGAGATGTTGCAAAGGTTTTTGGATATAAAATACGTTTTGATTTCTGATGGGGGTAGGAGAGAGGGATCGATATTATGATGACTTGATATGAACCTAAGTGTTGATTAACTATGTTGATTTCATAAGTTTATCAGAGATGGTCAAATTATTTTTTAATTTAATTATTTATCTCCAAATGTATGTTTTGGAAAATTGAGGAATTTTACTTGCATGACTCTGTCTCCCTTCTGTTTTTCAATATATATAGATTTCAAATTAGATAAGTAAAGTCATCCAGAATAAATTCATGATTTTTGTGTGTGTGAAGAGACTCATATAAAATTTCTGATCCTTGGGATGCCTGGGTGGCTCGGTTGGTTAAGCAGCTGCCTTCGGCTCAGGTCGTGATCCCAGCGTCCTGGGATTGAGTCCCACATCGGGCTCCTTGCTCTGCAGGGAGACTGCTTCTCCCTCTGACTCTGCCTGCCACTCTGTCTGCCTGTGCTCGCTCTCTCTCTCTCTCTGACAAATAAATAAAATCTTTTTAAAAAAATTTCTGATCCTTATATAAAAGTATGCATTTTGATATTTAGTAATACATCTGTTTAGATACTTATATTCAGATTATTTATAATTTTTATAGTAGCTATCATATTTCAGAATCTCACTATAATCATTCTGCCATAGATTTCTACGTTGAATCTTTTTTTTTTTTTTCTTTTAAATACCATCCAGAAACCAGCATGAATGCTCCATATCATTTTGGGTAATACTGCTTTCTGAATGGTGAAAAACCCCACAGTTTAAGACTGCATGACCTGATATCTCTGGACTTTGCCTTACACTGTGAATTCTCAGTGGTTGAAATACCATATTCCAATATCTTAGGTCATTTTCTATGGACGAGGAGGGACTTTAATTGTGTTCTGTTTCAGTAGTCCTTCATTGTGAATTGCAAAGAAGGGTTATAGAAAAATCATACTGCATACCATTAAGCCTTAAATGAATTCTTCCTATGTTCAGTGAGATTTTGTTGTAACAGTTGGACCTTGAACTAGGTGGCATGACTCAGAAAGAATTCACTGCAAGGTCCCAGTACATCTCACTTATCTATATATAATCATGGGGACAGCATATTTGCTTATTTTTTTTTCCTCTTTGGTATTCAACAGAGATCTGTAAATGATAGTTACCCCAAACATTTTTCACTTGGAGATAATTTACAAAATTTTGCCAAAGGCCAAGATGAAGATTTTATGGAGGAAATCATTTTCCCAGATTTACTTGAAGTAAAAGCTGCTGAATATGTAGATGATCAAGAACAAATAAAAAAACAACAGGCAAACATTTTTGTGCCAAGTAGTTCTCCAGGTAAAATTCTTTATAATATTTAAGTCATTAATGACTCATAGAGTAATGTTTCTTTGTATGTTGGATAGATAAAAAGAACTGATCTAAAATTACAGAAAGTTTTCTACATTTGTTCTTCACATCTTCTCTGACTTTAAGGAAACTGATTAAAAGAAATCATATATATATTTTTGTTTGTTTGTTTGTTTTAGACTTTCTGCTAAACTTTAGCAGTAGGGTATATGGTAGTTGCCTTTTTTTTTCTTGTTTGGTCAATACCAGTTTAATAATTTGGACTTGAAAGTAATATCTAGGTTTTGTCATTAAGTGGTCAACCAGCGTAAATTGCCAAAAGGTATGATTCCACGCATTTTAGAAGATGAAGGATTCTATATTCAAAGAAAGCCACAAATATACAAAAAGACCTGCAACAAAATGGAAAACCGCCTGCTTACCCTGGAAAAGGCAAGTGCACCAGCTAACAAGTTATACCATTCACTGCTAGTAGGTGACTTTTGTTTTTAGTGAAATATTTTACTGCGTTATTTCTTAAATATTTTTGGTAGGGAAAGTGTTGGTTTGAAGAAAGTGGAGAAATTATGTCACTACCTTCACCCATTAGACAGTCATGGAATTTCAGGCTAAACACAAGCAAGGGATCTTTAAATCCAGCACTAAAGACCATATACAGAAAGGTAACCAACAATAGTTTATTTGTGATTATGATTAGAAGAATTTGTATAATATCAGTTATAACTTATGTGTTTCTAGTTTTAATTCACCCTCTAAAGATATTAGTAAATCTAGTAATGTAAGGGCAAAACTATGATGAAATGTAAAATAGCTATTAAAATTATGTTTTTGAAGAAAATTCAGTGATATGAGGAAGTACTCAAAATGCAAAGTGATAAAGCAGAATGCCAAGTCATATATGATCCTAATTTTATACAAACAGATAATGAATGAATTACTCAATGAATGAATAAATATATACATATATGTGTAGATAGAGTAAAAGAGTGGGAAAATATATCAAATAATTATCTCTGACTGGTAGAACATAGGATTATTTTAATTTTTCTTCTTTATTTCTTTCTCTATTTTCTAAATTTCAAAAATGAATGTATATTATACTCATAGAGAAATAAATTTTACATGTATTCTAAGACATTATGAAAATTAGCAGTCCATTAAGCTGATGAGAAGAAATACAGAAATAGTTATATTTAAAAATTGGCTTGAAAATTTTAAATCAGAACTATTTACAAAAACTCAGTTGCCCATTTATTTGCCTTAACCATTCTATATATAAGAAATATGGCTGTGAGTAGATATAAAGTGAAAAACTACCTACAAGAAATAGAGGATGTTATTCTTTATTCCCTCTGTTGCTTTGCACCTGTGAGTTACTTCTCTCCCAGTAATTATATGTCTTCCTTCTGTAATTAATGCTTCTTCTTTACAATTCTTACAGTTAGTTCTTGCATATTCTGATAGCAGGGACTTATTAACAGCAAGGGCACTTAGATTGATGTTTCTGAGCCTGAGGAAATGAGGGCTCTCCCTCAACTGAAGAGATTGTCAGTTTTGGGAGTCTCCTTGTCTTTCTATAACATATAAGGATCTTCGTTACATATGATAAATGCTCTTTTCTTCCCACGTTTCTGTTTCTTTCCCAGGGAATTTAGGAAATCAAAAAATTTTTTTCTTAAATTGTGGTATGTTTTTCATATCTTTATACTGCTTATAAATTGTTCTTGGGACTTTCTAAAAATATACCAACACTTTGTGCTAAGAAAGCCTTTTTCATTTTACTATGTAAAATGCATTTAAGCTTTAATTAATGTTTCCTCTTTTATACAGACATATACAATTGTCTACCAGAACTTCTGATCATTCTGTGAACAGGGTTCTACCCAAGCGGAAGCAAAGAAACTCAATGTTGAAGACGTATAATTAGGTCCTTGGTCTTTTTATGTTCTTTTCCTTCATACAGTATTTTTTCATCATACTCTTTGCCTAATAATCCCAGCTTCCATGACTGCTGCTACCATGTGGTTGCTGGTGACTCCAAACATGTATCTTTCCCAGATCTCTGTCCTAATCCTCAATTGCATATATAGAATACTTTTAGAAAGCTCAATCTGGTGTCTTTTTTTTGTTAAGGATATATTTATTTTAGAGGGGAGAAGGGCAGCGGGAGAGAGAGAGAATCTTAAGCAGACTTCCCACTGTGTGCAGAGCCCATGTGGGACTCTGTTCTCACGACCCTGAGATCTTGACCTGAGCCAAAACTAAGAGTTGCATGCTAAACCAAGTGAGCCACCCAGGTTGCCCCTCAGTCTGGTGTCTTAAGATCAGAACACCTAAAAGAGAATTGCCATTGCCTCAGTCAGAGGCAGTTTTGCTGTGATGCTAATTAATTTTAAAATTAGGGTCCCTAACTTTGCAGAGGTCCCTTTCCAAGGCTCTGAGGGGGATTTTAGTGATGTATTCACTTAGTTATCTTTATGTACAGAAATATAAATATATCAAGTATATTAGCTTGATAAATTTACATAAAGCCAACAAACCTGTGTAACCAGTATTGAGCTTAAGGATAGAATACTTTTTTATAAAGATTTTATTTATTTATTTGACAGGCAGAGATTACAAGTAGGTAGAGAGGCAGGCAGAGAGAGAGAGGAGGAAGCAGGCTCCCTGCCAAGCAGAGTGCCTGATGCGGGGCTCGATTCCAGGACCCTGGGATTATGACCCGAGCCGAAGGCATAGGCTCTAACCCACTCAGCCACCCAGGCGCCCCTTAAGGATATAATATTACCAACATTCCAGAAGTCCCCCTCATGTCCTTTGCCATTAACTATTTACCCTCACTGTAACTACTATTATAATTTCTATCACTGTAGATTATTCTTACCTCTACTTTTGTCTATATTTTACATAAATATAATATATATAAATATAATAATAGAGTAGGGCATTCTATGTTCCTGCATGCAACAATAATTTGCTTAATCTTCTTGCTATACAGAACTCCATTTTATAAAAAATATATTTTCTTTTTCTCTGGGGAGAATTGTACAATATTAGTGTTACTTATTTCTTAAGTGTTTGGAAGAATTCACTGATGAATCCATTTTGGCCTGAAAATTTATTTGTGGGAATGATTTTAATTATAGATACAGTTTCTTTAAAAATAAAAACTGTCTTGTGGAAAGAATCACATGTTCATGGATTAGAAGACTTAATATTGTTAAAATATCCATACTACCCAAAGCAGTCTGCAAACTGGAAGCAATCACTATGAAAATCCCAATGGTATTTTTCAAAGAAACAGAAAAACAATCTTAAAATTTCAGATGGAACCACAAAGGACCCTGAATAGACAAAATAATCTTGATAAAGTAGAAGAAAGCTGGAGAGAATGTTATCATCATAATGGCAGAAAAAGAGTTTTCTGTTGCTTTCCTCTCCAAAGTACAATGATTCTGACAATCACCCATGGCCAAGAGTGCCTTTTTGTGGAAGTCCACAAGTCCCATGAAGAATTCTAGCATACCCCTGAAGTAAAAAAATAAATACATAAAATAAAAAATCTGAGCAGGGGTATTTTTTGTTAGGTCTAGAGTTCTAGATTGGACATTATTTTGCTTTTAGCACTTTGAAGAGAGATTTCTACTCTCTTTTGAATCTCATTGTTTCTATTGAAAAGACATCTTTTTAAAAAGTATTTATTTATTCATTTATGGGAGAGGGGAGGAATAGAGGGAAAGGGAGGAGAGAACCTTTTTTTTTTTTTTAAAGATTTTTAAAATTTATTTGACAGAGATCACAAGAAGGCAGAGAGGCAGGCAAAGAGAGAAGGAGAGAGGGTGAAGCAAGCTCCCTGCTGAGCAGAAAGCCTGATGGGGGGCTCAATCCCACAACCCTGAGATCATGACCTAAGCTGAAGGCAGAGGCTTAATCCACTGAGCCACCCAGGTGCCCTGAGAGCAGACAATCTTTTTTTTTTTTTTTTTAAAGATTTATTTATTTGACAGAAATCACAAGTAGGCAGAGAGGAGCGGTGGGGGGTGGGCACAGGGGGCGGGAAGCAGGATCCTGGCTGAGCCGAGAGCCTGACGTGGGGCTCGATCCCAGGACCCTGAGATCATGACCTGAGCCGAAGGCAGAGGCTTTAAACACTGAGCCACCCAGGCACCCCGAGAGGAGACAATCTTAAGCAGAATCTATTCCCTGAGTGGATCCTGACATGGAGCTAGAGCTCACAATCCTGAGATCATGACCTTGAGGTAAAATCAAGAGGCAGGCTCTTTGAGCCATTCAGGTACCCCTTGAAAAGCCAACTTAAAGTCTTACTTTGTTTTTCAGTTTTTCTCTTTGGTTTTCAATAATTTTCACTATAATATGTTGAGTTGTGAATTTTTCACTATTTATTCTGCTTTGGGGTATTACAACTTCCTGAATGTATGATTCCATGTCATCCATCAGTTAAAAAAAAATTATCAGCCATTTTCTTAGCAAATAGGACTGATCCCTCAGTCTCCTCTTTTGTCCCTTATGTCTTACTTTGCTTTTATTTTTTATTCCTTGTCTTCTCTCTGATCTTTAGTCTGAGTATTTTTTATATGATCTGTCTTCTACTTCACTTACCTAATTTTTTGCTCTGCTTTATCTCCTGTTAAATTCATCCAATGAATTCTTTCTCTTTATTCATTTCTTTTTTATTTAGAAAGATTTCTCCCTCTATACCTTAAGAAAAAGTTCATTTTTGTGGTGTTTCTTTGCCCTTATGCTCCTTCTAGTTTAGGCTTAATTTCTAATAAAATTTTTAATTCTGGGGCACCTGGGTGGCTCAGTGGGTTAAAGCCTCTGCCTTCAGCTCCAGTTGTGATCCCAGGGTCCTAGGATCAAGCCCTGCATCAGGCTCTCTGCCTGCTTCCCTTCCTATCTCTCTGCCTGCCTCTCTGCCTACCTGTGATCTCTGTCTGTCAAATAAATAAATAAAATCTTCAATAAATAAATAAATAAAATTTTTGATTATTTCTGTCACCACATTTCTCGGTTTTTTAAAACTCTGATTTATGTTCTTAAATGTCATAAAAATTTTCTCAATGACTTTTAGCTCATTTGGAAGTACAATTTCTATTTTTATCTGTTTTGGGATTTCTTTCTGTTGTACTTTGTGGGGATATTATTTTACTGTCTATTCATTTTTATTTTTTTATTTTTTTTAAGATTTATCCATTTATGGGGCGCAGAGGTGACTCCATCGGTTAAGCATCTGCCTTCGGCTCAGGTCATGATCCCAGGGTCCTGGAATTGAGCCCGGCATAGGGCTTCCTGCTCAGCAGGAAGCCAGCTTCTCCCTCTCCCTCTCCCCCTACTTGTGTTCCCTCTTTTGCTGGGTCTCTCTCTGTCAAATAAGTAAAACCTTTATTTAAAAAAAAAAAAAAAGATTTATCCATTTATTTTAGAGAGAAAGAGAGAGAGAGGGCACAGGGGGAGGAGCAGAGGGAGATGGAGAGAGAATGTCAAGCAGACTCCATGCTAAGCTGGGAGCCCATGCAGGGCTCCATCCCATGACCCCGAGATCATGACCTGAGCTGAAATCAAGAGTCAGGCACTTAACCAACTGAGCCACCCAGGTGCCCCTGATAACTTTTCTAATAATGTTACTGTTGTTTTTGTCTAGTGTTAGAAATATATGGTGGCTGGATTTCCAAAATTTTTTGGCTGGATTTCCCTTCCAAGATATTTTTTTCTACCTTCTCTTTCCTTAATCTCTGAGGTTCCTGGCCTTCTCAATTTTTTTTTTTAAAGATTTATTTATTTATTTGTTTGTCAGAGAGAGCGAGCACAAGCAGACAGAATGGCAGGCATAGGCAAAGGGAGAAGCAGGCTCCCTGATGAGCAAGGAGCCCGAAATGGGACTCAATCCCAGGGTGCTGGGATCATGACCTGAGCCAAAGGCAGCTGCTTAACCAACTGAGCCACCCAGGCGTCCCTGTCTAATGAATTCTTAATTTCAGATATTTTCAGTTTAAAATGTTCATCTGACATTTGATTCTTATGTATATATTCCAATTTCCTCTTAGAATATGCCATGTTTTCATGTATTTTCTCTTTTACTCTGTTTTTAAAAACACATTAATATATAGCTACTTTAAAGTCCATATCTGGTGGGGCGCCTGGGTGGCTCAGTGGGTTAAAGCCTCTGCCTTCGGCTCAGGTCATGATCCCAGGGTCCTGGGATCGAGCCCTGAGTAGGGCTCTCTGCTCTGTGGGGAGCCTGCTAACTCCTCTCTCTCTGCCTGCCTCTCTGCCTACTTGTGATCTCTGTCTGTCAAATAAATAAATAAAATCTTAAAAAAAAAAAAAAGTCCATATCTGGGAACTATAATATCTGGATTCCTGCGAATCTGTTTTTATTTTTGTTTTTTCTCTTCATTTTGCTCATTTAGACTGGTCTTTATTATGGTCGATGACTACTGTATTACAAATATTACATATGAAAAGTTATCAAATCTCTAGATGATATCTTCTTTCAGAAAGGTGCTGTCCTTTGCTTTGTTAGGCGTATTGAGTGGGGATAATCATTTTAATCCAATTACAAACTTCCCTGATTTCAGCTAGGTTACAGTTATGTCAAGGTTCAATCTATATCTCTGTCTTTTGTTTACCTAATCTGTTTCCTTTTCTTCTCTTTTGTTTTTTAAAGATTTTATTTATTTATTTGACAGAGATCACAAGTAGGCAGAGAGGCAGGCAGAGAAAGAGGAGGAAGCAGGCTCCCCGCTGAGCGGGGCAGGTTCCCTGACAAGCAGAGAGCCTGACATGGGGCTCCATCCCAGGACGCTGAGATCATGACCTGAGCCGAAGACAGAGGCCTTAACTCACTGAGCCACCTAGGCGCCCCGGGCTTTCTTTTCTTTTCTTCTCTTTTTTCTTTTTTTTTTTCCTCTTTTCTTTCTTCTTTCCTTCCTTCCTTCCTTCCTTCCTTCCTTCCTTCCTTCCTTCCTTTCTTTCTTGAGTCAATTCCTAACATATATCCAAGTGCTTAGCATATAGTAGACACTCAATGAGTGCTTTTATTATTTGTAAAGCAATCTCAGTAGATGTAAACTTTTATGGCTCTAGTATACATTAGAAGAGAAAGACATCAGTTGACTGGAATGATCTTAGAAAGATTATTTTTTGCATGCTGCCTGCCACACCATGAGAGACTAGCAATGTCTCTACCCCGTCCTCATTTATAATATAACATATTTACTTACATTTTGTAAATGATCCCCCCCCAGCACACATACACACCCAACATTGTTCTATCTTTCTGTTTTCTCCAGTTTGGCCACTAAAAACATCCATCTCCATTAAAAATAAAAATAAAAGAATGAAAGAGGGTGGAGAGATAATCCCTAGTATTGATCTTATCTTATTCTTTGTTATTAAGTGGCATAACTTTTACACCTTATGGTAACAATATGCTTCATCTAAATTTTGCTGAAGATAAAGCACAGATATTTTAACATAATTATCTGAGACCATTATTCTTAGGGAGAGAGATCCTTGAAACAATGGAGTTTGTTGAATTAATGAATGAATGATTGCATGCATGAACAATTGGATGATAATAAATAAATGCAAAATATACAATTTTTTGAGAAATACTAACCGCCATCTCGATTAACCTTTGTAACCACCAGAATCCCAAATTGGAAACCACTGGGCTGAAGAAGTACCTTTTTCCTTAAGTGCATTTATTTATTCTAGTTTCATCCAAGCATGATTTCAGTATTTCACAGACCTTTTAGACTTGGAAATAAATGGAAATGTCACTTCACCAGCCATCTAAACTGAGTATTAAAATTCATTCTGAAGCATCCATAACAGACGATGTTCTGGAATTTGTGCCAGACAAATGTTTCTGCCTGCTTTTCCATTTTATCTTACCCACATTGGTTACTCTGCCTGGCTAGCCTTAGAGGCAAGGCTCATGTGGGGTTTCTCACCAGAATAAAAGAAATATAAGGGTGACTGAAGCACAGATAAGGGCTGCCCGAGTACCAGAGTTCTCTCTGTGCTCTTGCTCTGCCACATTCCTCTGCCCCAGGTCTCATTGCCTGTGTGAGTTTTGCCTGACTGTTTGACTATGCCCTTTTCTCCCTCTTCAGACATTCTCATGTCTTTACATAGATTTTACAGTCGTCATCAGCTTGGATATTTTTGTGCATTTATCTGGCCTTTGACTTATTCCTAGATCTTTGTGCTTTTGGTCTAACTTAGTTCTAGAAATTCACTTAATCCCCTCACTTAATTGACCAGTGCAGAATCTGCTCAATAAGACAGTCCTCTCTAGCTTAGGAACTTTAATTCTCAAAAGTTTATTTATAATTTGGCTACTTAATACCTAAACTGTTTATTTTGTTGGTGGTTTTGCCTGGTAAATGACCATTTTACTACTAATTGACTAAATCTTTTAAGTGGAATCAAGAGCAGGTTTTCTCTGAGTTGGTCCTTCCATAGAGAATAGAGACTTATAAGGTAAAGATGAAACAAAAGCAAACTTTATGGCTCTTTTCTTGCCTTCCCTCAAACCACTGAGGAAACAGGGAAAGATTCCTAGCTCGGGAGAGAGTAGGGAGGGAGAAATACAGGCATTTCTGCAGTCCTTGAGGATCTGCCACACCAGGCCACAGGTGGGATAGCAGTTTTTCAGTGTAACAGCAGTTGTAATAGCAATGGCACAAGCATGTTCTATTACACCAGACTGGTCCAGAGAAAAGGCTCGTGCTCTCTTTTTCAGGGGGGATGCAGTCCTGGATCTTATTGGAAGTGGCTAGACTTAAAAACTAGACTATGCATGCCAAGTAACCCATTAACCCTCTCAAATTACATCACTAAAAACCAGTCACATACGTATTCAAGCAAATGTGCTTAAATTCAGAATAGGATACTAAAACATATTTGAATCATTTTGTATATATTAAGGCCTAAAGACTTCAGCTAATTTAAGGGCAATCTGGTATACAAATGGAGACAGTCTCATGTATAAAGAAAAATGGTTTCCTTAGCACTTGCTTGCAGGTTCCAAGCCCCTCCAGGGAATTTTCCAGGGGGTTAGCAATATATTCACATTGGAACAATGTTTTAGTAAGGGTTTACTACTTAACTCTCACCCATAGATAACTATTAGATCATAACTCCCAAAGGATCTAAACACCATTTGTCATAGTGTTGCTTTAGGAAATTATTGGCAGGGCTTATAACCTGAAAGTCTAAACTCTACCAGCACACGACAGTAAGGTATATGACATAAATTATAGCAAGATGATTAAAGTGGATGTAATGTAAATATATTTAATGAAATCAGGGGTCATAATTTCAAGGAAGAAGGACCAAATTATTGTTTATTGATTTTCTACATCCCTTAATTTTCTTATAATTAACTGTGTTACTTTTATAAAGAAAAGTCACTTGTAATTTCAAAAGAAATACAAAGAATCAAATTAACATTGTGTAGGTATTTTTCTTTAAAAGGCAGTGAAACCTGATCTGGAAAGCTCTATTAGGAACAAAATGGAAGGTCAAAGGGAAATGTACCAATTAGATCTCAATATTGTGGGTTTACAATTCAGCCATCATCCTCTCTTCAATCAAGAACAAGTATTATGTGCTAGGCTGCTTCAACTTTATGAGTGTTTTCAGGACAGGCAGCAACAGAATTTACCTCAGCTGCTTTATGAGAAGGTGAGAATGGCTTCCATTATATTTATAGAGCTGAAGATTTAATATTGAAAGAGAAAACAAATAGTACAGAGCAAGCTATCCTAGAACGTATTCCCTTATCATTTTAAATATTTAACCAATTGGAACAATAGTTTCTTTCAGTTTCTCTGAAAAGAAACTCTGGGAGTTGACTGACCAGGGAGGTAGCCTCAAACATATCCTGCAGGATATTTAGCACTTAGAGATGGTTTGCTAATCTTTGGTATTCTTGGTCCTATGACTCAAGAAGAGTATTTGAAAAGATTACTATTTAAAAGAACCATATGGTTGTTTTAAGTCTAGTAAAGTATTTTTGATGATAATATTAGATCTTGAATCTCATATAAAATGTGAAAAGTCTTAGTCTAAGAATGAATAACCCAATCATCCAATGACAGCATAAAGGTTACATGAAAGTGTGGGGGAAAAAATCAAATGAGTACCCACTGATTATTTTTTATGAATTTGTACCTCTCATTTACTTGCTTTTTAATTTCATTTTTTATGTATCTTGGCAAACATTAAAATTTTTAGTGAGGCCAAATCTTTCCATCTTTTCCCTTGTGTATTTTAGGTTTTCTTGTTTGCTTCCTAAGACCTTCTCTACCCCAAGTGTATCAGTCAGCATTTCAGTTGCTTTCAACAGGAAAGCAAATGTTTCAATGGCTTTAAACAGTAAGGAAAAGTTATTACCTCCTGTATCACAAGTCCAAAGTTAGGGCAACTCTAGGGTTGGCTGATTTGGTGCTTCAACAATACCACCAACAACCCTAGCTTTTTCCCTCCCTTTCTAATGTTCATCTTCAGCAAATTGACCTCGTTGGCTCCTGTGAGGTAAACTACCTGGGCTGCTCCAGTTCAAGGCAGCTGACCAGACACACAGTATGCATAGTACCTCACCTGAGAGCCCAGCCTTCCCCCTCGCGTCTGGGCAGATATCCCCTCCAGTCTCATTGGCTAGAGTTATCTCACATGATCATGTCTTAACCAGCACTAGCAAAAAGAATGAAATTGCTACAAATGGCTAATCAGGGTTTACCTCTGAAACACATGAAGATAATTAAGCAATTGAACAAAATTAGGGTCCTGCCATCCAAGAAAAATGACCTTTCAAGTGCAACCAATAGTGTCTGAGAGACCAAAATTATAGTTATTTTTATATATTCTAATAATATGTGTGTGTGCATGTGTAATTTCTAGACTTGTATTCTGTCTAGTCATTGTATTGGCGGCTTGTGAGATTCAGTTCAGTTTCTTTCCCCCCAAAGGTTAGCCAAACACCATAATTTCCTACTAATTTAAAATTCTGCCTTTATTGTAAACTAGTTTAATATATTTTATAGATTTAAGAACTATTTATTCCAGGGGCGCCTGGGTGGCTCAGTGGTTTGGGCTGCTGCCTTCGGCTCGGGTCATGATCTCAGGGTCCTGGGATCGAGCCCCGCATCGGGCTGCCTGCTCCGCAGGAAGCCTGCTTCTCTCTCTCTCTCTCTCTCCCTGCCTCTCTGCCTACTTGTGATCTCTGTCTGTCAAATAAATAAATAAAATCTTTAAAAAAAAAAAAAAAAAAGAACTATTTATTCCATTGATATAATAGTCTAGCCCTGCCCTACTTTTTTTTTTTTTTTTAGATTTAAAAGAATTATTTACTTGAGAGAGAGAGAGAGAGAGCGCACAAGCAGGGGGAGAAGCAGAGGGAAAAGCAGGCTCCCTACTGAGCAGAGAGTCTGACACAGGGCAGGACCCTGGTATCATGACCTGAGCCAAAGGCGGACGCTTAACCAACTGAGCCACCCAGACACCCCTCGTCTTGCCCTATTTTAATTACTTTATTATTAAATTATAGTGTAGTAAAACAAGTGACTCCTCATTTTTTCCTAGAATGTTTTTGTGTGTTCTCGAAGATTTGATTGTCCATATGAACTTAAGAATTAGCCTGTCAACTTCTGTTTTTAAAATTCGATTATCATATTTACTATGATTATATTATATTAATTTTGAAAGAAATTTTTATCTTTATAAAAGTTACATTCCCTTATCCAGAACTATAGTATGTCTTCATGTTTGTTGAGGTCTTCTCTGATTTCTTCCAGTAAAGGTTCATATTAATTGACTCTAGTCTTGGAGTTCCTACAAACTGTCCCTAACTGTGACAGATTTCTCCTACAAATGTTTTAGGGTAGAGTTTCCTCCAGTTTTATTTCTCTATGAATATTCTCTATGGATATTTCTATATTTTTGCTTTCCTCAGTATCTTCTTCTCTTGATCTTATTTTTTCTTGTTTTCCTATGCTATTCATTTATTTTTTAATAGGGAGATAAAGATATAAACATTTATAAATATACATGTATAGCTATGGATGTGATGTTAGCAGTGGATATGGTTAAGACAGATAAACATATCTTTTCTCTAACCATGGGATTTTAGGTGGAAAATAAGGTAGATTCCTGTGCTCAATCTACCATCTTGATTAATTGGTATTTTTTTACATTAATTGATGAACTGATTACCTGGAAGGCTCTAGGTATAATATTTATTCCTTAGATATTGATGCTCTTCTCAGTTCTATCCCAAGGTGCTTATATGAAATATATTTTGGAAGATAAGTCAGAAATACACAAAAAGTTATGCAGTTGTGCTTCTGTTGCACACACCTAGACCTTTGGAGTGCTGGTAACAGTGGATGAGATACACAAAAAAGCTCTTTTCTTTGTTGTAGCTGAAAGCACTGACAGATGCTACCAAATTAGCAAATGAAAACTTGGAAAGAAGCCAGCTGACCAAAAAATCTTTACAAGATTATTATTGGCAGATAAGGTAGGTTTGAGACCATAAATATATCTACTAACCGTTTAAAAATAACTTCTTTAAGCTGAGTATTGCAGTTGCTATGGAAGATGTAAAATAAGGAAAAGACAAGGTCCCTAGTCTTTAGGCAATTACAGAGGTGGCTCCAGCCTTTCCTTAAGACCCAGTTTTGTGTAAAAATATTTCATAAGGTGTCACGTGAAAGTAGTTGTAATTTTAATATCCATTGATTTTAAAAAAGCACATGTTAATTATAAACCACCCTAAGTTCACTAACATTTTTAGGATCATAGTAGTCTCAAGCATTTGTATATATTTGAGAATTAGTCTATATATACACATGTACAATATGTATTACTAATTCAGTTTAAAGATAATACTCAAAGAGCACATAGATTCAAGAACCCCTGAAAAAAAAACATGGTCTTAAAGTTGGGAACCATTAGCTTATAGAATAGTTGGGAAGAGAAGAAAGTATAAAATAACTGGAAAAATAATTCTAAGACAAAACATAATTATTTGTCAAGATCTCCAAAAGCAGGAAAACTCACAGGGAGGTACTTACTGAATAGAAAGTTCACCTATGCATAAAGATACAGTAATTGTCTATGTAAGAGAGTGGTTTGGTAGTTAAAGAATTTCCCTGCCCATTGAGCTGATGTGTCTAGAGACAACAGTCTCTAATAATTGGTTTCCTAGAATAATCTAGCTAAATGCAAACAATGTTACTTGAGAAGGTTGACATATACCTTGCACAAGGCCTGGCACATAATGAGCTCTCTATATATTACTTGAATGAATGAATGAATGAATGAATGAGTGAATGAATGAATAGAAGCCATCAGTATTTACAAAACGATAAATTGGTGTTTTTTAAATAAGATTAACTAAAATTAAAGGCAAAGAATAGACATTGGCATAATGTACACAGAACAAGTAAGCTTTATTTTTTTTTATTTAAATTCAATTATCCAACATAGAGTACATCATTAGTTTTAGATGTAGAGTTCAGTAATTCATCAGCTGTGTATAATAACCAGTTCTCTTGTCACATCATGTGCCCTCCTTAATGCCCCTCATGCAATTACACCTTCCCCCCTGGACCTCCCCTCCAGCAACCCTCAGTTTGTTTCCTATAGTTAAGAGTATCTTATGGCTTTTCTGCCTCCCTGATGACATCCCATTCAGTTTTCACTCCCTTCCCCTCTTATCCTCTGTGCTGTTTCTTATATTCCACATATGAATGAAACCATATGAAAATTGTCTTTCTCGGGGCGCCTGGATGGCTAGGTGGGTTAAGCCTCTGCCTTAGGCTCAGGTCATGATCTCAGGGTCCTGGGATCAAGCCCCTCATCAGGCACTCTGCTCAGCAGGTAGCCTGCTTCCCACTCTCTCTCTCTGCCTGCCTCTCTTCCTACTTGTGATCCTCTCTCTGTCAAATAAATAAATAAAATCTTTAAAAAAAGGGGGGGGGGTCCTGGGCAACCTTTTAAAAAAATTGTCTTTCTCTGGTTGACTTATTTTGCTCAGCATAATACCCTCCAATTTCATCCACATCGATATAAATGGTTAATTTTCATCCTTTCTGATGGCTGAGTAATATTCCATTGTATATATACCACATGTTCTTTATCCATTCATCTGTCTATGGACATCTGGGCTCTTCCCACAGTTTGGCTGTTGTGGACATTGCTGCTATAAATATTGGGGCACAGGTGCCCCTTCGGATCACTATATTCGTTGTATCTTTGGGGTAAATACCTGGTACTGCAATTGCTGGGTTGTAAGGTAGTTCTATTTTGATGTTCTTGAGGAACTCCATACAGTTTTCCAGAGTGGCTGCACCAGTTTTCATTCCTACCAACAATGAAAGAGGGTTCCCCTTCTTCCGCATCCTCTCCAACATCTGTTGTTTCCTTACTTGTTAATGTTAGCCATTCTCACTGGCGTGGGGTAGTATCTCACTGTGGTTTTGACTTGTATTTCCCTGATGATGAGTGATGTGAAACATTTTTTAATGTGTCTGTTGGCCATTTGTATGTCTTCTTTGGAAAAATGTCTGTTCATGTCTTCCACCCATTTCTTGGGTGGGATTATTTGTTTTTTGGGTGTTGAGTTTGATAAGTTCTTAATAGATCTTGGATACTAGCCCTTTATCTGAAATGTTATCTGCAAATATCTTCTCCCATTCTATAGGTTACCTTTTAGTTTTGCTGTGCAGAAGATTTTGATCTTGATGAAGTCCCAGTAGTTCATTTTTGCTTTTGTTTCCCTTAGAACAGGTAAGCTTTAATGCAAGAAAGAGAAAAGTAGGCTTTAGATGGGGTCTGATGGTAGTAAATAAGGGTCTACCTCTATGTGTGTGTGCTTGTGTGTATGTGTGTAGGAGGGTTATTGAAGAGGTCATTGTTTTATCAAAGCAAAAGAAAGCAATGTAATAGATTTCCATTCAGGAAAATTTTTGGAGTGGTGTTGAAATGCTGCAAAGAGTAGTCTGTGGACGTTTGAAAACACAGTGTTTCTATTAGAAAATATATATTTTTAACATTTAATGACTGTCTGTCTACTAAGTACCTGCCTGGAACTCACAATCAGCTGGTACCCAGGATAGAAAGCTGTAAGTCATTCATGACCCCTTTCTTGTCTGTCTTTCATCCCTCACATCCAACCTGTAACCATTCCCATTGATTCTGCTTTATTTCAGGTGCTTATGTCATAGCCTGACTATACAGTCTCCTAAAATACCTCTTTAATTTGTTTTTAAAGATTTTATTTATTTATTTGACAGAGAGCACAAGTAGGCAGAGAGGCAGGCAGAGAGAGAGGGGGGAAGCAGGCCCCCCGCTGAGCAGAGAGCCTGATGTGGGGCTCGATACCAGGATCCTGAGATCATGACCTGAGCCGAAGGCAGAGACTTAAGCCACTGAGCCACCCAGGCACCCCTAAAATACCTCTTTTAAAGCCATGCTCCATATTGAAACCAAAGTGATGTTCTATGTATATTAAAACCACATCACATGTATAATATGTATACTAATACTATTAGTAATAGATGGCTATTAGTAATAATGGCTTTCTATTACATCTACAATAAAATTTAATAACTTTAGCATTATCTGTAAGGCCCTGTGCAATCTGATTCCAACTTACCTCTCCAGCCTCATAGTAGGGGCTCTCTGCTTTGGAACTTCATAGTTCCGTGCCCTAAATGGACTCTCTTATATCTATATATCTTGTTTTGTTTTGTTTTTTAAGGTTTTATTTGTTCATTTGACAGACAGAGATCACAAGTAGGCAGAGAGACAGGTAGAGAGAGAGAGGAAAGCAGGCTCCTCACTAAGCAGAGAGCCTGATGTGGGGCTCAATCCCAGGACCCTGAGATCATGACCTGAGCTGAAGGCAAAGGCTTAACCCATTGAACCACCCAGGTGCCCCCTATATGTCTTGTTTTAATGTCTCTTGTTTCTAGAAGGTTCTCTCATGTTTTCTGTCTAATACTAAGTCAACATATACATTGTATTCAATTGCATGTTACTTTCTCAGGGGGCTCTTACTTGCCCATTAGATTAGATTAAATTCTTCCTCTCTCTTTTTTTTTTTTGATAGTCACATAGCATTTAAATATTTCCTCTTTCATAATATTCATCACATTTATAATTATTTAATTTGTTCTGTATTTTTCTCTCCTGGGATATTAGTTACCATCACCCCAAATATTTCCTATCACATATTTATTATGTGTTCACTGATTTGAATTGAGTGTCACATACTCTGAGGTTTTTCTCTATTATCACCTTTTATTCTCTTACTTAAACCTATACTCTAGGGCGCCTGGGTGGCTCAGTGGGTTAAACCTCTTCCTTCGGCTCAGGTCATGATCTGAGGGTCCTGGGATCGAGTCCCGCATTGGCCTCTCTGCTCAGCAGGAGCCTGCTTTCTCCTCTCTTTCTCTCTGCCTGCCTCTCTGCCTACTCGTGATCTCTCTCTGTCAAATAAATAAATAAAATCTTAAAAAAAAAACCCATACTCTAGCTGTGTGGACTTCTATTATAATACCTAAACATTTTGTTGCATTAGTTAATTTACATGTCTGTAAGCAGCTTGAACCTAGAGAGAATGTTTATTTACCTCTGTATCCCCCTTACCCAGCACAATGCCTGGAATGCAGTAGGCATCCAGTGAATATTTGCTGAAGGAATAAATGGCAGTAGGCTTCTATTTCTAGTAGACTGGATTTCATGAACAGCCCCTTTAATGAAAACAACCAAAAATGTCTGATAAAATACAAATATTATCTTTATAAACATATTGCCAAGATGCCGGAAAAGTAAGGAATCTGCAAAAGCCAAAAACAAAGTGAAAGGAGAAATCATAAAAATTAGTGAGGTGTAGAACCAGCTTTTATCTAAGGATAGTTACCTTGAGCTGTCATTCAGACAGCTTCACAGAATGCCAAAAGATAAAGCCAAGTTCAACTTAATTGGAAAGTCTAACAGGAGATCACTCTCTAATGGGTGTTAAACCTCATGAAGGGGTAATATAAAGGAGATAACAAAGAAACTTGTCTTTGACTTTGTCACTAGACAGGAGGAGGAAATGTTCCTTTGAAAATTCATAACCACAAGCCAGCATTCATGCAGATTTATAATCTGAATTTATAGTACTTACGTGGTCTAAGATATCAGCTTTAATTTTTTTCTAAGAATTTATTTATGTATTTGTCAGAGAGAGAGAATGAACACAAGCAGGGGGAGCAGCAGGCTGAAGTAGAAGCAGGCTCCCTGCCAAAGAAGGAGCCCGATATGAGACTCAGCCCCAGGACCCTGAGATCATGACCTGAGCCAAAGGCAGATGCTTAACCAGCTGAGCTACCCAGGCATCCCTAAAATACCAGATTTAGAATTTAACTTAAAATAGCCCCAAATCAGTAGTGGCAGCAGATAATTGGCAAAGTCGATTAAAAAAAAAAAAAAAAAAAAAAGGAGGAAGGATTGAGGAGCAAAAAAGTGGAAAATATATAGGTAGGTCTCAGTGAACAAATGATGTAATGCTGTCTCATGGGGTACAAAAATATAGAGAGAGTTCAAATATATATCTTCTAGAATGGAGTAAAAAATGGAGGAGTGTAAGTATAATTAAATATTTTGAGGAGGTGCGTAAAGGTAAAGCTTAATATTAGACTTTGATAAATCAAGGGCTTATATTTTAATTTATAACATTTAAAAGAAAAGAAAAAAGATATATCTCTCAAATCAATATAAGAGGAAAGTGAGACAATATGAAAATATTGAAACAATCCAAAGGAAAGCAAGAAAAGAGAGAAAAAGGAACATAGAAGCAGATGAAACAAGTAGAAAACAAAAGAAAATGGAGTTAAACCTAAATATATCTAAATGAACTGAGTGCTCCATTTTTGTCTAGATCAGTAGACTGGATTAAAATGTTAAAAATCCATATGGAGCAACCTAGGTGTCCATCAACAGATGAATGAATAAATAAGATGTGGTAGATATACATCATGGAATATTACTCAACCATAAAAAAGAATGAGCTCTTGCCATTTGTGACAACGTGGATGGACCTAGAGGCATTACGCAAAGTGAAGTAAGTCAGACAGAGAAGCACAAATACCATGACTTCACTTATATGTGGAACCTAAAAACAAAACAAACAAATGAACAACAACAACAAAAACAGAAAGAGACCGTAAATCTAGACAACAAACTGACGGTTGCCAGAGGGGAGAAGGGTAGTGAGTTGAGGAAAATGGGTAAAGGGGAGTGGTAACTACAGGCTTCCAGTTGTAGAATGAGTAAGTCATGGGGATAAAAGGTAAAGCATGGGGAATATAGTCCACAGTATAGCACTGGAGTCCTATGGCGATGGAGGGTAGCTATACTTGTGGTGAGCATAGTATAACTTCTAGAATTGTAGAACCATTACATTGTATACATACCTGAAACTAATATAACATTGTGTGTCAACTATACTTCAATAAAAAATTTTTAAAAGTAGGAAAAAAATTCCAAAACCAGGATCCAATTATATCTTATTTATAAGAGACTTACCTACATCATAAGAATATAAAAAGTTAGAGAACAGAAATATTGGGGGAAAAATCACACAAACACTGACAAAATAAAGGTGTATAGTTTTGTTAATATAAAGTAAAACAGATCTTTATTTTTTATTTTTTTAAGATTTTATTTATTTGACAGAGACAGCAAAGCAGGAACACAAGCAGGGGGAGTGGGAGAGGGAGAAGCAGGCTTCCTGCTTGCAGGGACCCCCCCCCCCAATATGGGACTCAATCCCAGGACCCTGGGATCACCCTGAACCAAAGGTAGACGCTTAATGACTGAGCCACCCAGGTGCCCCAAAATAGATCTTTAAAGGCAAAAAGCTTTAGTAGATATAAAGAGGGCCACATCAAAATGATGCAGTTTAGTTAACATATATTCATATATATGTTTATACACATAAATACATATGTGCATATAATAATATGGCTTCAAAATAAATAAAGCAAAATTGATAGGAGTGCAAGGAGAAATAGCAAATTCAGAAACGTATTGGGCAATATTAACGTGCTCCTCTCAGTAATTGATGGGACAAGTAGACCAAAAAATTTCAGTATGGGTATAAAAGATTTGAACAACATGATGAACGAACTTGACTTAATATATAGTTACAGAACGTTGTACCCAACAACTGCAAAATGCCACTCTTTTCAAGAACATAGGGAACATTTACAAAAGTTGATCTTCTGTTATTTCAATAAATCACAAAGTCTCAATATAGTCAACTGATTTAAATCATTCAATGCAGAAAGAAATCTAATACAAAAATATAACTAGAAATCTCCATATGTTTGGAAATTAAGAAATACATGTCTAAAATAATCTATTTTTCAGAGAAGATATCATTGATAATTAGGAAAGATTTTTGAATTTACTGATTAAGAACAAATATATATCAAAATATGTGGTACAGTTAAAATAGTACTTAGAGGGATATTTGTTTATTTAAATACACATTAGAGAAAAGGAAAGGTTGAAAATTAATGAGCTAAGCCTACTTAAGCTAGGAAAAAGGATAGAAGAAATGAAAGAGCAGAAATTAATAAGATAGCTATGATAGAATGAGGAAACTCAAATGTTTGGTAAAAATTGATAAACTCTGGGGCACCTCAGTGGCTCAGTATGTTAAAGATTCTGCCTTTGGCTCAGGTCATGATCCCAGAGTCCTAGGATGGAACCCCACATCAGGCTCTCTGCTCTGTAGGAAGCTTGCTTCCTCCTCTCTCTCTCCCTACCTCTCTCCCTACTTGTGATCTCTGTCAAATAAATAAAATATTTTAAAAAAAAATTAAAAAAGAAATTGATAAACTCTGGCAAAGCTGATCAAGAAAAGAAACAGCATGGGGCACTTGGGTGACTCAGTTGCTTAAGTGTCTGCCTTCAGTCGAGGTCATGATCCCAGGGTTCTGGAATCAAGCCCCACATCAGGCTATCTGTTCAGCAGGGAACCTGCTTCTCCCTCTTCTGCTGCCCCTGCTTGTGCTCTCTCCCTCTCTCTGTGTCAAATAAATAAATAAAATCCTAAAAAGAAAAATAACGCACATATACAATACACAATGTCAGGACAGAAAGGGGGACATTACTTAAGATGCTGTATACTTTGAAAAACTTCATGCCTAAGAAAGTAAACATTTACATGGAAAGGAAAAATCTGTACAAAAATACAAACAGAATTGAGGTGCCTGGGTGGCTCAGTTGGTTGAGCATTGACTCTTGATCTTGGCTCGGATCGTGATCTCACAGTTATGAGATCGAGCCCCACATTGGGCTCCATGCTCAGCCGGGAGTCTGCTTGAGATTCTCTCTCTCTCTCCCCCTGCCCCTCCCACTTATGCTGTTTCTTTCTCTCTCTCTAAAATAAATAAATAAAATTCTTAAAAAAAAATACAAAACAGAATATATCCAAGAAGTGAAAGGAGAAGAAGAAGAAGAAAAAACTCTAAGTAGTTCAATCATTGTTAAAGAAATCCAGTCAGTAATTTGAAATCTTTCTGCAAAGAAAACTCCAGGCTCAGATGACAAAATAAGGATTCTGTAGAACATTTAAAACAGTGATTCTCAAAATGTGGTTTTCCAGACCAGCAGCATCGGCTTCATCTGGAAACCTGTTAAAAATGCAAATTATCAGGTCCACCACAGCCTTACTGAATCCCAGACTTGGGGTGGGGCTTGGCAATCTGTGTTCAGCAGGCCCTCTGGTGATTCTGATATAGGAAATGTTGGAGGTGTCTGATTTAAAAATAGCTTCTATTTTCACAAACTCTTTTCAAAGAATAGACAAAGAGGCCACATTTTAAACTTCATATATGACATTATTTTATCTTTGAAATTAAAACTTGATAATATAAAAACTATTGCAACCCAATTTCATTCATGAACAATTACAAATAAGCTAAGCAGAATTCTATCAAATGATACAGTGAATTGGGATCGCTCCAGGAGTGCAAGGATGATTTAACATTAGAAAGTCAATTAGTGTAATTTGTCATACTAATAGTGTGTTTGCGAAGTCATGAAACAGAATAAATATCTTTTAAAACAGTATATTACCTATTTACAAATAATATGATCACTAACCATCCAGCAAAGTACCTCTAAATTTGAAGCAACGATTTCAATTGTTAATCTCGAAAAAGTATAATAAATACACTCCAGAATGACCCGACGATCTGGAAAAGTCTGGATTTTAGCAGAGCACTTTTGAATAGTGAAAAATCTTCAAGTCATAAGGGAATTAATATCTTAATGGAATTTCAGTAGCTATATCAAGATGTGGATAAAATGAAAAAACAAAAAACAAAAAACCATAAGGTGCAGGTATCCAGAAGAGTTAGTGCAATACATTCTTCCAGGCCATTTTAAATGATTTGTCTTTCTAATCCACCAATGTATTTTTGATTTACCTTTATTGTTGTAGTAATACAAAACAGCTCTATGACTTAGAAAGGGAAAAAGACTTCTCTCTATTACACAGTATATTACGGACTTGGAAACAAATAAAATCCCTTCGACAACAGCAAGGGTTTACAAGCACCTCAGTAAAGTTACAGTTCCGAAGGTGAGTGGCTGCTCTATTCGTTCTTACAGGGCTCCTGAAGAACTGCCCACGAATAACTGGGAATTCATAGTAACTGGGAGAAAATCCAGAAGCTAGACAGCTATTTGATGTAGTCAACAAAGGACTTATATCTTGATTAAATGAAAAATTCTTATAACTTAGTAAGACAATTGGATTTTTTTTAAAAGATATTTTTTCTTTATTTGACAGAGAGAGAGAGAGAGAGAGAGAGAGGTCACAAGTAGGCAGAGAGGCAGGCAGAGAGAGAGGAGGAAGCAGCCTCCCTGCCAAGCAGAGAGCCCAACATGGGGCTCGATCCCAGGACCCTGGGATCATGACCTGAGCTGAAGGCAGAGGCTTTAACCCACTGAGCCACCCAGGCGCCCCGACAACTGGATTTTTAAAATGGGCAAAAGATTTGAACAGATACTTCTCTAAAGAAGGCCCATGGATGGCAAATGCACACATGAAAAGATGTTCAGCATCATATCCTGTCGATAGAGAGAGGTCAATTAAAATCACAATGTGAACATACTATACACTGTTTAGAATGGCAAAAATCCTTTACAAAATGGAATTTAAAAGACAATAAAAATTCTGACAAGGGTGCTGAGCTCTCAAGGAATTGCTGATGGGAATGCAAGTGCTGCAGCCCTTTGAAAGCAGTATGGCACTTCCTTACAAAGCTGCACAGAGACCCCGCAGTCAAACTCCCAGCTGAGACATACAGTCATAGAAACATGGTTAGTGGAGGAGATGGTTATAATTAAACACTGTACTTGTTAATCACTTAAACTATTTGTGAACTGTTGTGGGAATAACTGGTTCCCTCTCCATGGTTCATGTCTTTTTTCAAAACTATAAGAGGGGTGCCTGGGTGGCTCAGTGGGTTAAGCCTCTGCCTTTGTCTCAGGTCATGATCCCAGGGTCCTGGGATGGAGCCCTGCATTGAGCCCTGCATCGGGCTCTCTGCTCAGGAGGGAGCCTGCTTCCCCCTCTCCCTCTGCCTGCTGCTCTGCTTACTTGTGCTCTCTCTCTATCTCTCTGTCAAATGAATCAATAAAATCTTTAAAGAAATAAGAGTTTAAGCTCCACAAATAAGTGAAACCATATGATAATTGACATGGGGAGTTAGAGAGGAGAAGGGAGTTGGGGGAAATTGGAAGGGGAGGTGAACCATGAGAGACTATGGACTCTGAAAAACAATCTGAGGGTTTTGAAGATATTTATTTATTTATTTATTTATTTATTTGACAGAGAGAGATTACAAGTAGGCAGAGAGGCAGGCAGAGAGAGAGGAGGAAGCAGGCTCCCTGCTGAGCAGAGAGCCCAATACGGAACTCGATCCCAGGACCCTGAGATCATGACCCGAGCCGAAGGCAGCGGCTTAACCCACTGAGCCACCCAGGCGCCCCAATCTGAGGGTTTTGAAGGGGCGGGGGTGGGAGGTCGGGGTACCAGGTGGTGGGTATTATAGAGGGCACGGATTGCATGGAGCACTGGGTGGGGTGCAAAAATAATGAATACTGTTATGCTGAAAATAAATAAAAAATTAAAAATAAAAAAAAAAAGAGGTTAAGATGTTAGTGTAACTTCAGCCTATAAAGAAAGATATTGATTGATTGAAAGATATTGTTGATATTGTTGATTTTTCTTTCTCCTGCAGTCTTTTTTTTTTAAGATTTTATTTATTTATTTGACAGGCAGAGATCACAAGTAGGTGGAGAGGCAGGCAGAGAGAGAGAGGAGGAAGCAGGCTCCCCACTGAGCAGAGAGCCTGACGTGGGGCTGGATCCCAGGACCGTGGGATCATGACCTGAGCTGAAGGCAGAGGCTTTAACCCACTGAGCCACCCAGGCGCCCCTCTGCTGCAGTGGTTTTAGCGAAAGTGCTTCTGACAATTTCTAAACCTACCCAATGTGAAACTTTATTGTAGAGTCCTGAATTCATGTAAACTTGCTTCCTTCCCTCCACATCTTTAAACCAATCTGATATGCACATGCACTCTGAACCCCTGAGCAGAAAAGGAGAGCCACAGATGCCATAAGCTTGTCCAGAACAGTAGCTCTGGCCAGTACTGCCTGCTCACCACCCACTCTTATTCTCACTACTATTGTCCTTGGATAGTAAAATTATTTGTTGTAGCTATTGGTTGTGTGTGTGTGTGTGTGTGTGTGTGTGTGTGTGTGTGTGTTTAGCAATACCAAAACCAAATCTCAAATACATCTACTATTTCTTCTTTGAATAATTATATTTATTATTAATTAGGATAAAAATGAATAAATGCAATGAACAAAACCAAGAAGAGCTGTTAGAAATGTCTGAGGCTGAGAAGGAAACTGAAGGAAAAGCACTTAAGAATGGAGAAAAACAGGAGGTATTTATATTACAAAATAACATTCAACCCCTCTTAACTGGTTATAATGTTTAATTGTTTGGTAAAGTAGGAAACCTTGGTATTTGTAACAGTTACCCAACAAAATGACACACATAAAAAATAAAAAGTTTAATTTTAAGAATAGTTGTCTTAAGCAGTGAACTTAGATTGTAAATTACGTATTTATATTTTGGTTTCTAGAGCTTCTCATATTTAGCTTCAGAACTTGGAGAAACAGATATTGAAAGACTAAAGCCAATTACCTTGATGCCACATCTTTCTTTTACTGCAGAATTAACAAACTTATCCGCGTGTTCACTGTAAGCATTTTAAAGGATGATTTCTCTATTATAGGTTGTCTATTACATTGTTTTAATAAAGTGAATACCATATGCTGGGCACTTTACTAAGTTTTTACTCATTTAATTGCAAATATAGCTCTGCGGTATTATCCTTATCTTAGAGATGGGGGAATTAGACTTATGGCCTAGGGTCACACTTCTAATTCATGACTGAGGTAGAACATAAACCCATTTGGTTTGATGATTGTTTTTTTGTTTCGCTATGACAATAATTTTTGTTCAGGTGTAGATAGGAGATAAAGCCACTGTAAAAAAAAAAAAAAAAAAGATTATGTGGTTGCCCTTGCTTATTAAGGGGACCTGTTGCTTTCATAAAAACTGTTCTGTATCTGAAGGATCCTCTGGGCAATTTTCTACTTTGAAACGAACATCTTCCATTCCCAGCTGTGACTTTTTCCTTGAGCTGTTTTCTCCCTATTCCTAGGAGATGCACACAAAAACAGATCTAATATAGATCCCCATTTCTCTCATCTCTGGGCCCATGGATCTCATCTCCTTTAAAGAGGATATGGCAGCTTTAGAACCCTGAACTAAGTTCAACTTTTCAACATCTCTGTACCATGGGACCCTTTGTAACAATTCATCTTTGAATATTGTGAATGTGTATCATTTAGTACAGCGTTGGAAGGTAATAAATGTCCAACAAATATCCTTATTTATGAAATGATTGAATGGATGATTACATTTAAAATGAACGTAAAGAGTAGCAGACACAAAGGCACAATTACCACTACCCTTTTTCTAACCAGCAAAGTGCAGCAGCGGAGGAATGCTTTATTTGTTCTACACCTATTTCCAAAGAGGACCCGAGATGATTATTATGTAAGACATTTATACAAAAGGACCATCTAAACGAGGTTAAGAAAACATGAGCCATAAAATGGAAGTTATAAGTAAAGAGGGGAGGGTGCCTGGGTGGTACAGTTTTATCTTAAAAAAGAACATTTGAGTAGGAGAGGCTTTTATCCACACATAGGCAAGCGTTATTGAGATTAAAGATAACATTTGTCCTCTAAAATGGTCATAATTTAACATGCCTAGATGCATTTTGAAAAGAACATTATGTTGCATCCATTTTGCTTTTCAAGGATCCTTTAAATATTTATTTAATTTTTAGGCATGAACAAAAAAGGAGAGCCAAAATTCAGAAGCTTAAATATTTCATTAAAATACTATACAACAATAAACAGGTTTCTTGTACTTCAGTATCTCCTCTTCAGTTTGATTTTAAAGTCATGTTTCAGCAGATTTTCAATATTCAGTTAATATACTGGCCTGAAACAATTTGCTTGGAGGTATGCCATCATCATTTACTTTTGTATCTTATTTTATGCCATACATAATGTTCAGCTTCTTGTTAGTTACTGTTATATGTGTCAAGTAATTTCTATTTAAAGATGACGGATCTTTATGGGTAGGCAAACTATTTATAAATAATGTATTTATAACTAAACAGTAGTCTTGTATGCTACAAGTACAAAATTATTTGATTTGTGGCTTTCTAAATACTTCCATTCTTTCCTGCTAAAATTCCTCTCAACCCTGGATGTGCAGCACTACTATTCATTTGCTCATGAGATGGAAGAGGGTTATTTAAACTATAATGTGTAACATAGCTATTGTTGGTATTGAATGATTTCTCCAAATTGTCTCTTTCAGTGTGTTGCTGAATTTGTATGTGTGTATGTGGTTTTATTCATTCATTCATTCAATCTATTTATGTTTTGGATCCCTTTAAGAATCTGATGAAAGAACATACACACAAAAGACTCCTGACCCCTGTCCAAAGACCTAGCCTAAGAACCCCTCCACTAAATGGAGAAGAAAATAGGACAATGGGGAAAAATTAGAAAAATTAAAGTAGTCTAGATAAGAAGTCTTAATGGCTAACATAGGGGTTAAACTTGCAACTAGACCTGAAAGGAAAGTTAGGAGGGAATAAATATTTTTATATGTGAGCATCGAGTGAGCTTTGGGGAGTAGGGAGAGAATTATGATTATAAATCTAAATCAAAGGTATTTTTACAATACCTAAAATAATTTTTTCTATCCCCGATGAGAGGCTACATTCATTTTGTTCATCTATACTTCAAGTTTCTGTCATCTTAAAATGTACCTCTGTTAAAACTTCTATTTAAAAAATACACTGAATATAGTATCCGACTGTACCTAAAATAAATTTTGAATAATCCAGCCAGTTGAAGTATAAAACTTGCCTCCACCCCCAAGTAGATAAATGTGTATTTCAAATTCTTCATCATCTACAACTTAGAACATGATCTTAGCAAACTAAGAGGCAGGGAAAGAACGGAATCTCGCTGGGATTCAAGTGCACCAACCATGAGCAACTGAAAATGTTGCAAAATAAATCTATATGGCCTAACCTAACAGATTCTGACCCACATTTTGAATTTACTTCTTATCATTCCCTTTATTCATTTTTCACTTTAGCCAAACTGAACTGCTTGGGTTCTCCCCCCCCCCCCCCACATACATCCTTGCAATTTCCTACTTCTGAGCTTTTGAACATTCTAGTTCTCCCACTTACAAGGCCCATCTTCATTCTTGACACTCCATCCCAGCCACACCGTGAGTTTGAGATCTGCCCTCAGGGGGCAGAGCTCTCCCAGGAGACTTCACTCAAGAACGTGGAATTCTCTACCTTCACCTTTACTATCCAGGGCCTGGCCTCCAGCCCTGCAGTCCCAGAAACTGGATTTGACTGTCCATAAGAATGTCTATGTCCCCTAAACAAATTACAAGGCTGATCTATAAAATAAAAAATGCCAGTGTAACGTTTGAATATAGTTATCAGTATGGTTATGCCTCTTTTCACTTACCCAGTTTACTGATTTGCAGTAGGAAATTTCTTTCATAGGCCTGAAATTGCTGTAAGCCCATTAGCTATAAACCCTACATATCTTTCTGTGTTAGGGATGCCTTTGTCAAGGAACTAGTGTGCTGACTTCTAGTCACTCTTGCAGGGACAATATTTAGATGAGCAGAAAAAATAATTACTTCTTTGACTTTCCTTTTACTCTGCTTTTTTGGCTAATTAACCATCCTTTTGATTGACACATTCTTACCTTTCAGGAAGCATTTTTTTTTCCTCCTTGATTTTCTTCTTCTTTGAGCACGTCACTATTTTCCCAAATATTGACAACACAGTATAGGTCAAAATAAGATTTTTGTTTAAAAAAAAATTATGTTTGGGCATCTGGGTGGTTCAGTTGGTTAAGCCACTGCCTTTGGCTCAGGTCCTGCATCAGGCCCCCAACTCCCCGGGGAGTCTGCTTCTCTCTCTGATGGTCTCCCCTCTTGTGCTCTCTCTCAAATAAACAAAATCTTTTTAAAAATTAGGTTTATAGTTATGGCAGTGATGGACTGGTAGTAGAAAAGACAGCATACAGAATCAGAAGACCTGGGTCTAGTACCCAGTGGACATCTATGGAGCTGTCTACTCAACCCCTTCCTTTCTCCTCCTCCTGCGACTCTTTCTCCCTCCCCTACCTCCCACAGTTTGTTTAACTTGTCCTCTGATTCTATGAACCAGTGAATCTCCCTTTTCCTAAGCAATTCAACCTGGATATCTACCATTTATAATAAAAACTAATGTAGTTTCATAAAGAGACTCAATTGCTGCATTTATAAAATTGGAAAAATAATGCCTATTTCCTAATCATTTCTATCAGGCTTTATAAAGAACTTTAAAAGTGCTATGCAAAAGTAAGTTTTTTGAGTATTATGTTATATGTACCTCTATGCTCAGCCCTCTCTTTGTATTCCTTTAATTCAACTCATTTTCTCTGAAACAAGTAAAAGGCATTATTTTTAAGGACTTCAACGATTATTTCCTTTCTCATAATCATATGGATGAAATGGTCTAGAGAAATACCTATTTTATATGCTAGTATTTTTTTTAAAAAGAATAAAAATGTGTTGAGGTTTCTCATATTAGCTCCCCACCCCCCATTTTATACTTTCAATGAACCATCAGTTGTTTCTTTTATATTTAGGTTTATGAGATAAGTAAAAGAACAAGTTTACTGGCAAAACTATATTTACCTTTACCTAACAACACAGAGTTGAAAAGTAAAACTGTTTTGGAATATGTAGAATTTAGCTCTGATGAGCTGGTCATACCTGCATGTGGAGAAGTAGGAAGCAGTAAGTTTATTTAACATGTCGCCCTCACACCTTCATTCTCTTCATGAGTTCTTTTTTTTTTTTTTTTTTTTTTTTAGGGTTTATTTTTCCTTTTTTAATATAGATTTTTTTTTAATTTTTTATTTTTTATAAACATATATTTTTATCCCCAGGGGTACAGGTCTGTGAATCACCAGTTTTACACACTTCACAGCACTCACCAAAGCACATACCCTCCCCAATGTCCATAATCCCACCCCCTTCTCCCAAAACCCCCTCTTCATGAGTTCTATATCCTACCTAACTCTGGGTCATTTATGTGAGTCCAGAGTGCTCTGTTTACAGTATTAGCATTAAAGTGTATTAAATTCTCCTTTCAGATGTTAAATTAAAATTTTAAAAACTGTCTTGAATCAGATCTTTGAAAAATCTGGAATTTAGAATTGGCACTTGTGCTTTTCCTAAATCGCCTGAGACAAGAGCAATACACTCTCTGGAACAGGAGCTCTGCTCCTGAGTGGAGAGACTGCTCGGCTTCTGCCTCTTCTTCAGCAAAGCCTAAAGATCCTCCGGGACCTATTGATGCATCCTTGAGCTGAATAGAGAAGGAAGGTAGAGATGGAGTGAGCAAAAAAGAGAAAAGGAGAGAAGGATGAAGGGATATTTCTGTTCACTTGTTTCTCAATTGATTTTACTCCTCATGCAATGAAATACAAGTCAGCATGTCTGTGAGAACACCACCATTCCTCTCACTCTCCCCCAGATGCCTTCTTTCACTTTCCTAGCTAGGAGTTTCACAGCTTCTTGTGTATGAACAAGTGGAAGGGAAGAATGAAAAAGTGAGCAATGAGGAAAGAGAAGGAAATAAGTAGGCAAAAAAGCCGGGGAAGGACAGGAATAAGAAAGGAATGTAGTTTGCTTAGAGTCCAGCTGAAGTGAGAAAATAGGGTTGTGGGAACCCAGAAGAAAAGACTTAGGGCAAAAAATTTAGAGAGCACCGGGAACTCAGAAGAAGTTTCAAGGAGTATTGTTAGGCCCTCTGGAGAATGAGAAAGAAAATGGGTAGAGGATGGGAAGACTCAGGACTGTAGGGAAAGGGGACAGAGTAGTAGCTGGCCTCCAGTTCTGTGGCCAGCTGTCCTTTCCTGCTGGAAGCCACTTCCAGAAAGAATGGTTAACGATGCTTCTAGTAGTAAGAAGAGGGTAATAGAGGGGCTCATCCCTAGGTCTTCAGATCAATATTTTCCTCTCTGTTTTGTAGTCTGTTTGAAGTAGTCTTCCTTGAGGTACCTTTGATGGAAAATGAGGGAGGGTTCTAAGATTAGAGCCTGATGTCACCATAGAAAAGCCTGGGGTTCCACAAATAAATTGGAGGAGGGGGGAATCTACAATGTGTCACACTCTATGCTTTAATAAAAATTCATGTTTTAATACTTTTTATAAACAGATGTGCCTTTTCTTCTTGAGGGAAATGAAACTGAAGAAATTTGTCTTTTGACATCAGGAAAACTGAGCTACTCTCTATCGTGGGCTTTAGACGAAAATGGTATTCCTCTGACACCCATGTCACAGTCATTAAGATCTGCTTACTGCAGGTAATAAACTTTTATGCTTGACAAATAATGCCATTCCTCAACAAAGCATCACACAGAAACCTGTGTCTGTAAAAGAGAAAATTCTAGCAGTGGCAAGAGTAGTCTAGTTTATTTGGACTATTTATTTTTGTTTGGATTCATATGTAAGTGAATGTATCTCTTTAATGCTTAGGTTTATAGTTATATGGATGATGGGAGAGGCTGTTCCATAGCTCTTGCAGGCAGAGGCCAAGACCCCCAAGGATTTTATCTCTGGATCCTTGGTATATCCCAGCCCTTCTGGATTATGAAAGAACCATTTATGCATTATCAATTTGCTAGAAAAAAAATTCTAGAAATCTTATTGTATGCCCTAGGACTTCTTAGAGAAATTGGGATTAATATCTAGATCATACCACAAGTACGATTACTAGAATTAACTACAATAAAAAATCTATAAAAAGGTAATGTTGCTTTATATATTGCTATATATATTGCTGTGTTTGAATAAAACTAAATATAAAAAGCCAAGTAGATTCCCTCATTTCAAAAGGATGATAACAGAAAGATGTTTCCTCCTCCCGATCTAAACACATATATATTTTTTAAAACATTGTTATAACCAACTATATGACATTATGGAAAAGTCAGAACTATGGGAACAGTAAAACATCAGTAGTTGCCAGACATTAGGAAGAAACAAGGATGGATAGGCAGGGCACACATGATTTTTAGGGCAGTGAAACTCCTGTCTGTATGATATTATAATTGTAGATAAATGTCATCACATTTTGTCAAAATGCATAGAGTGTACATCACCGAGAGTAAAGCCTAATGTAAACTATGGACCTTGAGTGATAAAATGATGTGTCAGTCATTGATTGTAACAAATGCAACTCTTTTATTGCAATAAATGTAATAAATTATAATTCTGGTACAAGATATTGATAGTAGAGGAGATTGCATGTTTTGGGGGGGGAGGGGACATACGGAAACTGTGCACTTTCTGATCAGTCTTGCTCTGAATCTGACTGCTCTTAAAAAAAGTATTTTTAAAATGATTTTTTAAATTTTTATTTTAGAAGATTCTATTTATTTATTTGACAAATCACAAGTAGGTAGAGAAGGAGGCAGAGAGAGAGGGGGAAGCAGGCTACTTGCTGAGCCAGAGCCCAATGTGGGGCTCGATCCCAGGACCCTAAGATCATGACCTGAACCGAAGGCAGAGGCTTTAACCCACTGAGCCACCCAGGTGCCCTAATTTTTTAAGTTTAAAACCTTGCTATAAATAACTTGGATTAAACAGGAAATCACAACTGAAATTACAGACTGTTTTATAAATAAGAGTGAGAACACTATGTATAAAGTCAGTGGCATATGTCCAGAGTCATAGTAAGAGTTCATAAATGATTTTCTTGGGAATAGTTTTAGAGAAAAACAAGCAGTGTCAGTAGCACTCAGCAACTTTTGTTGAGAAGGCTGAGGTCATGGATGTGCATTATTTTCCTTTTTAATTTTAATTTTATTTTTATTTTTTTAACAATTTTTTAATTTTTAACAAACATATAATGTATTATTAGCCCCAGGTTAATTCACAGGTCTGTGAATTGCCTGGTTAAACAGTGATTTTGTTGTTTATGCAGTAAAACTTAAACTGACCCGGCCCAGGGGAACTTACTTAAATGCAAGTCTGGGAAACCAGTAGAATATGGCCGACCAGTCCCTGATAACAAAGCCCAAATACAAGGGCAGGTCAGGTCAGGTGGAGGTAAAGAGCCGGAATGCAGGGATGAGTTGGGCCAGATGGAGACATCCAATCATTAAAGTGTGCATACTGTCTCCCTAGCTACCAAGGAGTGTGGGCCCCGCCTTTTGGGCGCCAATCCTGACCAAGGTGATAGGCTAGTTCAAATAGCTACTATGGGGTGAATTGTAATTCAATTGGCCACCTGTGTGACCTAGCATGATTGTGCCGCTTTCTCTGTGTGTTACAATCTCCTTGGCCACCTGTGTGTGGCCAGGCTCAACCACATGGCCTCTGCTCTATAAAAGTTAGTTAGCAAGGCAGGGAGGGGTCGCCCTCTCTGTAAGAGGCAATCCCGACCAGACGGTTTGATTCTTAATGCTTGGTGCGAAATAAAGCTTTGCTTGACCTTCGCTTTGTATCAGTCTTGTTCCTTTGACCATGGATCCAACAACAGGACTCACCATAGCACATACCCCTTTTCCAATGTCCATCACACCACTACCCTCTCCTTACTCCTTTTTTATTTTTAAAACTGAAGTTTAAGTTTTGAGAAGAGGCTTTAAAATAAGACAGACAAAGCATACAGACAAAGTATAAAAGTTTCTTGAAAATTGGGACAATTTTTATCTTCTTAGAATAAATGATGAAATCCATAGAAAAAGAGCCAGAATATATTAGAAAGAGTATGTGATCCTTCAGAGTCAAGAAGATATTGAACCAGAGTATTAGTGATAGCTTGGCTCTAGAGAAGAGGAAACTTCTTCAAATCAGAGAAGGAAATGGAAATTGCTGTGTAGACAGGAACATAATTTTGATGATGTCCTTGTTTTGCTAAGGAAACAAGGTCGTCTTCTTAGAGACCTGAATAATAGCATTTTAGAGAAAAGTGGACAGTTAATAAAGGAAATCCGTTTTGGAGTTAGTGAATAAGATTTTAATACTCTGAACCAATATATGCTTGTATTTCTTCGTTTTTCCCTAGCATCATCCCCACTGGGGCTATTCCCAATCTTTGCCTCCTTATACTATTCTTTTTGTTGTTTTTGTTGTTACTTTTTGGAGTCAAATATTTATTCTTCTTACTCTAAAGCTAACTTGTATATAGGTAATTTGAAATTTTCCTTTGTCTCCTTTAGGATCCTGAGGACATATTTATATCCTTTTCTTATGTTATCTTTAACTTCCATTTCCCTAAGATATTCAAGATTTATATTCAAGAAGCCTTCTTTGTTTTAAAAACAAAGAAAAACCCAAACATTTGATTAACCCCTGAAAACCTGTTTTTTCTGTCTGAGTCCTCATTTGTGTAGTCTACTGATCTGTGTACAAGGCCTCCCATTTTTCATTCACACATTCCTTCCCTAACTCAACCCATTTATTCCTGAACACTACCAGTGACCTTCTGGCCATAGTCACTGGCCTGTCCTCATCATTTTGCTTCTTGAAGTCTTTTCTTTCATGGCTTCCATGATGGTGCAGCTAGCAGTTCCACTTACTTGGGAACTCAGGTTTACAAAAGATGAAAAGCAGTTCCGTTAAAGATTGGAACAAATGACAGATTTCAAAAGGCAGTGAATCGCAAGAGGTTTCAAAGTCCAGAGCACTCTCTAAAGAAGTTAGCTTGGAACATGGGGGCTTAAGTGGGTAGGAGAAGAATCAATGAAACAAGATGGGATTGGGAGGGAGACAAACCATAAGTGACTCTTAATCTCACAAAACAAACTGAGGGTTGCTGAGGGCGGGGGGGGGGGGGGGGGGGTTGGGAGAATGGGGGTGGGGTTATGGACATTGGGGAGGGTATGTGCTTTGGTGAGTGCTGTGAAGTGTGTAAACCTGGTGATTCACAGACCTGTACCCCTGGGGATAAAAATATATGTTTATAAAAAATAAAAAATTAAAAAAAAAAAGAAGAAATTAGCTTGGGGATGCCTGGTTGGCTCAGTGGGTTGAGTATCTGCCTTCGGCTGGGGTCATGATCCCAGGGTCCTGGTGATGTAGGTGAGGTTTAGTGTGGTGAAGTCCAGAGCCCATAACCAAGAAAGAATTCTTGAGACATCTTTGGTGCAAAATGGTGATTTATTAAAGCACAGGACAGGACCTATGGGCAGAAAGAGCTGCTGCCCCAGGATTGTGAGCGGGTGGCAGGTTCTTTATGATGGGGTTGGGGGAGATAAGGAAAAAGGGAAATTTCAATAGAACTTTCATATGCTAAAGTGGACCTACAAGATACCTGATACCAGAGGCCTTGCCATTGGCACTGTCATTTTCCTTTTCTTAGCAAGGTATTAAGATAGTTGGCAGATTCCTAAAGAATGTCACCTATGTCCCACCCAGGAGTGGGAGTGGAGGAAGGTTTCAGGGTGTCTGCCTTTGCTTTGTCCTCAGCCAGCCTTCTGGTCCCTCATCACTGGGATGGAGTCTCGCATCAGGCTCTCTGCTCGGCAGGGAGCCTGCTTCTCCCTCTCCCTCTGTCTGCTGTCCCCCCTGCTTGTGCTCTATCCCTTTTTGTCAAATAAATAAATAAAACCTTGAAAAGAAGTAGAAGAAGAAGTTAACTTGAAGTAAAACTTTACAGTTGGGACATCTGTGATCAAAGTGGTTGGTTCCAGAACTCTGCTCTACAGTTGTGGGCACTCAAGGACTGGTGCTGAGCAGAGGTTCCAGGAACCTGGGATGGGTGCTCCAAAAGGCAAGGCTGACTTGTGGGTGTCAGAGCATGGAGTTCTCCTTTGGAACAGGGGGATCTGAATGAAAGTATTCATGTACTTTCTGATTTACTCATTCACTTATTCATTCATCAATGAGCTGGAAATGAAGCAGTAAACCAAAAGATCTTGGAATACTTTAATATCACATTGAGCACACTTCTCAAATCTCAGTGATTATAGTCCAGAGTTTTCACTTAACACATTTTTAAAATATAGAAGTTTTTCTTATGCTCTCTAGTTAATTAAATTTTCTGACATGGTTAATTGACTTTTTGTGTTTGCACCTCTTTATCTTCCACACCTTCATTCTACATGTACTTTTCTTGATGAAAATCTGCACCTTTACTAATCTTTCAGTTAGTTTCTGTGGCTAGCAAATTTGTTTAGTTTTTGTGTACCTGAAAATATCTTTATTTTGTCCTCATTCTTGAATAATAGTTTGGGTATAAAATCTGAGGTTGATACTTATTTTCTCCTTGACACTTTGAAGCTATGATTGCATAATCTTCTGGGATTTATCATTCTTATTTAAAAGTCGCCATGTTGATGTTTTGTAGACAATCTGTCTTTCCTCCCTAATAACCTTACCTTTTTTTTTTTAGCATAACAGTATTCATTATTTTTGCACCACACCCAGTGCTCCATGCAGTCTGTGCCCTCTCTAATACCCATCACCTGGTTCCCCCAACCTCTCACTCCCCGCCACTTCAAACCCCTCAGATTGTTTTTCAGAGTCCGTGTTCTCTCATGGTTCACCTCCCCTTCCAATGATTTTTTTTTTTTTTTCCTTAATTCATAGAGACAGAAAGCCAGTAGTTGGGAGTAGAGAGGAATAGGGAGTTGTTGTTTAACAATTTCTTTTTGGAATGAGAAAAATTCTGGAAATAGGTAGTGACGGTGGTTGTCCAACACTGTGAGTATACTTAATGCTACTTAATTGTGTTACTTGCTTGGCATTTGGTTGTGGAGAAGGGAGTACAGGGGACAAAGAGATTTTGGCATAGCCCACAGCTGAACACCTATGCGGACGACTGGAGGAATTATAGTAGCATAGGCAGGAGATGTGCTAAGGTCTTTATTACTCTCCCTGAGGAAGAAATCATGGGAGTACATTGAAATCCAATCACAACTTTTTAATTTTAAGGTTGTAACTGGATAAGTTTCTCTCCCCAGTCTATTAATTAACATGTAAGCTTTGCCTCAGCCTTTGTGACCTGGGCTAGCACTCTTCCTATGAAAAGGAATATTTCTTACATGATGGTATAAGGAATCATATCTCAGGCCCTAGAGATCTCTTGTGACAAAGATATCAAAATAGTTCAAATATAAGGACAGAAATGGGAATTAAAAGAAGAATACTCATACTTCACGTATTTGTAATTTTGCTTATATTCAAAGAAATTTTTCTCTATGTTAGTGTGTTAAGGAATATAGATGCAAGAGGGGTTCCTGGAATTCCATGGCTCATTAATGCACAGAAGCTTTTTGAGTGGGCAAATGAAGTAAAAATTGATCCAAATAATCCAGAATATTCTGATCTAATGGAATTTATTATGGTAAGTTATGGCAAGTATCAGGACTGTATATTCTATTTCCTAAGCTCTACCCCCTTATACTTCATAGTTTGCTGTATATTTTTCTAGGCACCAGGAGGCATATAAAGATAACTCTGAGGACAGATATGATTTTCAACCAGTTTTATAGTATTGTAAAGACAATTAGAAATTCAACAACTGAAATAATTGCTACTTAGGCCTGATGGTTGGTACTCTGCCATTGCTTTGCAGCCTGCAGTACATCCTATAGGCTAACCTTCAGGCAAGCATCTCTTGTACAACTACTGAGTACCCATGGTATTCTAGATGCCAGGGCTATAAAGATGATCTATAGACACATTCCTACCCTCAAAGACTGTTCACTGCTTCTATTCTTTCTTATAACCACCTAAATGGCTCTGTATGCCTCAAACATGCATTCTTCATGTGTTTATTCATGTCATTCCCTCTGCCTAGAAGGGCACCCTGGGTGGCTATCTTACCTACCATGCAAGTCTGATGAAGGTTCCACTGATAACCTCAGTTAGATGTGGGCCCTTCTTTCCATTTCCTCTTGTTAACTTTTTCTTTCTCTTTATAAATTCTCTGACTCTGATATCATTCTGCCTTTTACTGTAGTTTTTCATTCTGTGTTTTATCTTTCCTTATAGAACTATAGTGAATAAGTCTTTGATAGCTAGCTAGCACTCTTCCCTGCATGGACCATGTCTGCACATTTGCATTTATTGAGTAAAGCGATGCATAGATTATTGCAGTTAAGCTTCCCAGCTAAGGTTCTCTGTTGATTACAGGTATACAGAAATATTGATCCTTTCTCAGCATTTATGGCAAAGAGATATGAATAGGTCTCATCTTTTAACCCAGTGTGCAATATAAATATCCTCATTTTTCATATCTGTCATGACCAGGAAGAGATTGGCAAGCCATGGAGGTTGAATTTTATTTTTTCTTTTCTTTTTTTTTTTTTTTCCAGATTCTATCTCTGTATAGAGTCATTGCTCCATTTCCTTCATATATGACAACTCTAACATCTAGCAGTTGAAGGGAAAAAAGTGTTTTGAAATGATTCTCAAATTTTAAAAATTAATATTTTAAGTGAAGACTCTATTATTTATGTTTTATAGTACATGAAACATAAAGGACAGGACATTCCAAAATATTTTCGTCTGGAACAGTTGCAAGATGAATTTAACTTTGTTTCTGAAGAAGAAATGAAAAAGAGTAAACGTTTCCAGCTATTGCAACTTAGAAATGCCGGTCAGTTAGACATTTTCCTTCTGCAGCAAATACCCCTTTACGACAAGGATATTCCAGATTTAGTCTTCCAGGTATGTGATTTCTATTTGAATATTGTTTATTGTATGATAAATTAATATTTTTGTTGCTTTAAATCTATCTTAATTTTTTCTTTTTTTAACAAATAAGTTTAGATTAAAAACCTATTTTTAAAATAGGTTATAATAGACTTTAAATTTTGTTATTATCTATAAGAAAAACATGGATAAACTCTTTGATATTTGTCTTCATTTTATTCTGTACTGAAAGTTAATTGCAATAAGCCACTTAATATTAAATAAAAGTTGTTTTAAAAAATAGTGTGTGTTTGTTTTTGTTGTTGCCACACAGCCATCCTTTAGCTTGTATACCTTAACTTAGAGGATACACAAACAAAACTATACAGGACTCATTACATTTAAAACTCAAGGATATCCATAGTCTGAACCAAATGGACTGTCTGGAGACTCTCTTTGGTGTGGCTCAGAGGTAAAAGGGGAAATGCAAATTAATAATTTTTCAATGACAATATCTTAGCACCACCAGTCAGTACATTTGACTATTATCATCATATAATGATAGGATTTGCAGATAATTCATGACTATCACAAAAAAGAGTGAGTAGAAATATATGTAATCACAAACTGACCAATTGGTATTTGGCTTCAGGTTTAATTATGGTCAATCTCCTGTTCTGAGACCTTAGGAACTTCAGTTAGCAAACTATAGTGGGAAGGCCTTAGAATAGCTTAAAATAGCTAGAAAGTTACTCCCTTTCCTCCTGCTGCTCCTCTTCAGTGATTGGGTTTACTTCTACAGTTCCATAAACTGTGACAAGCAGAGCACAAGGCTCAGGATAATCGGGAATATAACCTCATAAAAGAGGAACTGTTTCTGCTCTTGAAACTAGGAGCTTTCCTTATCTTTTTTTAAAAAAAGATTTTATTTATTTATTTGACAGAGAGAGATCACAAGTAGGCAGAGAGGCAGGCAGAGACAGGGTGGGGGGGGCGGGGAAGGAACAGTCTCCCCCACCGAGCAGAGAGCCTGATGCAGGGCTTGATCCCGGGACCCCAAGACCATGACGCAAGCCGAAGGCAGAGATGTTATAACCCACTGAGCCACCCAGGTGCCCCAGGGCTTTCCTTATCTTATTTGAACTATTCAGAGAACAGAAAAGCAGGGAAAGTAATCCTACTCATTTTCTGAGTCTGATATAACTCTCATACCAAAATTGAGCAAGGAGGACAGGAAATAATCATTTTGGATCATTTTACTTATAAGCATAGTTATAAAATTACTAATAAAATTTCAGCAAATTGATAAACAATGTATTGTGTATAAATATATAATTACACTTTATAATCCAAGAGGGTTTGTTTTCACCTAACAAAGCTAATTTAATTTGGGAATCTATTAATATAATTTACCATGTTAACAGGATTAAGGAAGGAAAGGTAGGCTTCTCTTAATAAATGCCCAGAAGGCATTTAATAAAATCCGTGCTCATTCATGATGAAAGTTCTTAGTATATTAGCATTAAAAGGGAATGTTTTCTTTTTTTAGTTTTTATTTTAATTCCAGTTTGCTAACATGCAGTGTTATATTAGTTTCAGATGTACCATATAGTGACTGAGCAGTTCCATGCAATACCCAGTGCTCATGAGAGGTGCACTGTTCATCTCTATCACCAGTTTCACCCACTCTCCCCCACACCCTTCTCTGGCAACCATCAAGTTGTTCTCTATAGTTCAGAGTCTGTTTCTTGGTTTCTCTCTCTCTCTTTTTCCCCTTTGCTTGTTTTGTTTCTTAAATTCCACATATGAGAGAAATCATGTGCTATTTGTCTTTCTCTGACTGACTTATTTCATTGAGCATAATACTCTCTAGCTCCATCCATCTTGTTGCAAATGGAAAGATTTCATTCTTTTTATGGCTGAATAATATTTCATTGTGTAGATATACCCCATATTTATCCATTCTTTGATTGATGGGTACTTGGGCTGCTTCCATATCTTGGCTATTGTAAATAATGCGTAGGGGTGCATGTACCCTTTTGAATTAGTGTTTTTTAATTCTTTGGGTAAATACCCAGTAGAGCAATTGTTGAATCGTAGGGTATTCCTATTTTTAACTCTTTGAGGGACCTCCATACTGTTTTCCACAGTGGCTGCACCAGCTTGCATTCCCACTGACAGTGCAAGAGAGTTCCCTCTCTCCACATTCTTGCCAACACCTGTTGTTTCTTGTGTTGTTGGTGTTAGCCATTCTGACAGGTGTGAGTTGCTATCTCATTGTAGTTGTGATTTGCATTTCCCTGATGGCAAGCGATGATGAGCATCTTTTCGTGTGTCTGTTGGCCATCTGTATGTCTTCTTGGGAGAAATGTCTGTTCATGTCTTCTGCCCATTTTTTCATTGGATTTTGCAGAGGGAGGTGTTGAGTTTGGTAAGTTCTTTATATATTTTGGATACTAACCCTTTACTGGATATGTCATTTACAAATATTTACAAATATTTTCTCCCCATTTCTTAGGTTGCCTTTTAGTTTTGTTGACTGTTTCCTTAGAAGAGAACTTCTTTAAACTGATTAAGAATGTTAAAACATTCTTAAAACATTAAAACAAAAAAACATTTTTGTTTTTTTCTGATGATGTGAACTGCATTGAAAGGAATGCTTCTTCTAAATCCTGGAATTGAGAGGGTGGGAGGAGAGACAAGAAGGGACCACCTATATACCCACTGGATGATTACATTGAGTCTCAGATGTAATTCGCCAGTAATGCAGAAACATACAGAAAGCAGAGCAGAACACAGGACGAGAGAGCTGCAACAAATTTTGTTGCTGGTTTTTCCTGAACTTCGCTATCCTAATGGGGAGTAAGCTTCTTGTGACATGTCCACACAAAGTGGGGTTTTGCCAGAGTTAACAAAACAAATTGAAACAACAGCAACAACAACAAAAAATCAAATAAACAAATAATCCTTGTACACAATAGGCAAGGTTTACCTAACTACTCCAGGAGAATTAACACTTGCCGTGGTAAATGCACTTCTATTTAAGGGAATGTTTATAGACATGGTACTCCTGGGGTTCTTGGTCACTAAGGCCATATTATCCTTCAAGAAAAGAAATAGAGGGTCTCCTGGGTGGCTCAGTAGGTTAAAGCCTCTGCCTTTGACTCAGGTCATGAAAAAAAAAGAAAAAAAAGAACAGACTTATCTGTTAAGTGGTTCTGGTCATCTAGTTAGAAAGAAATAAAATTAAATTCAGACCTTACAACAGAGGTCCTGGGATCAAGGCCGCATCAGGCTCTATGCTCAGTGGGGAGCCTGCTCCCCTTCCTCTCTCTCTGCCTGCCTCTCTGCCTACTTGTGATCTCTGTCAAATAAATAAATAAAATCTTAAAAAGAAAGAAAGAAAGAAAGAAATAGAGCCAGTACCCAGGTGTCCCTGAACAAATTGTCTGTCTCTAGTTTTTCAGCATTTTGGAAAACCTATTCCTTATACCACCACCCCCGCCCCCGCCCCTCACTGTGAATTAATACCCTATTAATTGTATGGCTCATGATCAGAAATCTTTCTTCATAGATTCCTATACAAACATTATACTTAGTGGATAGACATCAGTTTTCCCATTAGTCTGAACAACATAAGGATGGCCACTATCCTCTCTCCCAATAAGACCCAATGCTTTAAGAGAGAAAGAAGAAAATTAGAAAAGACAAACTGCCCTTGTTTGCAGAAAATATATTTGTCTACATGGAAAACATAAGAGAAACTACAGCAAACTGTCACAACTAGTAAATTTGTTGAATATAACATCCATATTTAAAATGACTTTTTTATTGCAAAAGGAACACTGTACATCTACAATGGAGATACCTAGCTGACCTAGCTGTCACCATCCTGACTCAGTGATCCAACTTAATCTTGTTAATTGTAGTAGGCAGAATAATGCCCCCCCCAAAGATGTCCACTCCCTAATCCATGGAACCTGTGAATACGTTCTGTCACATTGTTTAAAATAGGGACATTATCCTGGATTATCTGGGTGGGACCTAATCTAATTACAGTGAGTCTTTAAAACTAGAGAAATTTTTCCAACTGGGAGCAAAAGCTGCAGCAAAAGAAATCAGATTAGTCATGAGAAGTTGCTGACTCTGAGACTTAGAGGACCACCTGCAAAGCCTGGTGAGAGGTGCCTGGAGCTAAGAGCAGGCTCTACCTGATGGTGGCAAAGGAAGGACACCTCAGTCACACAGCGGCAGGGCACTGAATTCTGCTCACGTCAATGAGCTTGGAAAAAGATCCTTCCCAGACCTTCCTGATAAGAACCTAGCAGGCCTACAATTTGACATCAGCCTTGCAAAACCCGGCACAGAGAAACCAGCTGACACAACTGGAACTTCTCACCTACGGAACTGTGAAATACTCAATTTGTGTTGTCGAAGTAACTTAATTTGTAATAATTTGTTATAGCAGGAAGAGAAAACTAATACACTTATAAAAGACATCCAGACATTATTGCCCCTTACAGGATACAGGGCGAAATATACAACATCATGTATGAAATCTCCTTGCCACGGATGTGTAATCTGAATCAAAGTTTTATCAAGACTTAAGTTGTCTTAAGACTTAAGGTTAATTTGTTTACAAGAAGTATGAGGAATCGAGAAACAAGTTAAATGGTACGACAAGGAAACAATCAAATTTGGAATGTGGGACAACTAGCGAGCAAGGACTTAATGGAGGAAATTATAAAACATTTTGAATGATGTAAAAAAGAAATTTGAGTAAATGTTCACTGATAGGAAGTTGTAAGGAGACAGCTTTGTAGGATGCCAGTCCTTCCTCAATTATTTTGTAAATGTAGTCATGCAATTCCAAACCAGTGAAATAGAACAGAGGGCCTCAAAACAGACTTAAGCGTATATAGAAACTTTATATTTGATGAGTATCATTACATATAAGGTGGAAAAGAATGGACTTTCGGGGCACCTGGTAGCTCAGTGGGTTAAGCAGCTGCCTTTGATTCAGGTCATGATCTCGGGGTCCTGGGACCGAGCCCTGAAGTCAGGTTCTCTGCTCAGCAAGGAGTCTGCTTCTCCCTGTCCCTCTGCACCTCCCCACTGCTCATGATCTCGCTACTTTTTCTCAAATGAATAAATTTTAAAAAATCCTTGAAAAGGAACTCCTGGGTGGCTCACTTTGTTAAGTGTCTGCCTTTAGCTCTGGTCATGATCCCCGAGTTCTGGGATCAAGTCTTGTAGGGGGCTCCCTGCTTAGCTGGGAGCCTGCTTCTCCCTCTGCCTGCTGCTCCCCCTGCTTGTGCTTGCTCTCCCTATCTCTCTCTGACAAATAAATAAATACAGTCCTTAAATTAAAAAAAAAAAAAATCTTAAAAAAAAAAAGAATAGACTATCTGTTAAAGTGGTTCTGGTCATCTCTTTAGAAAGAAAAAAAATTAGGGGCACTTGGATGGCTCAGTGGGTTAAGGCCTCTGCTTTCTGTTCAGGTCATGATCCCAGGGTCCTGAGATGCAGCCCCAAGTCAGGCTCTCTGCTCAGCAGGGAGCCTGTTTCCTCCTCTCTCTCTCTCTGCCTTCTTCTCTGCCTACTTGTGATCTCTGTCTGTCAAATAAATAAATAAAATCTTTAAAAAAAAAGAAATAAAATTAAATTCAGACCTTTATAAAAGCAATAAATACCATGTGTAATGAAGACTACATGTGAATTATATTAATTATGCTAGATTTAAAATAAAAAATAAGAAAAGGATTACATGTGAAAAGCAAAATAGATTTCTTAATCTTGGGGTAAGAAAGTATTTCTTAAAACTCAAAAAGTACAAATTTTTAAAAAGATTAATTTGTTATTAAAGTTAAAACCCTACAGATTAAGCCAATATATTTGCAACACATATAACAAAAAGTTAATATCTAGATATTATAATATCAAGTAGCTCCTATAAATCAATACTTTAAAGAGTAAAGTGGTAGGAAATATTAATTTATCTTTAAGTAAAAGTTGTTACTTGTCAACCGAATTAAATTCAAGATTTCTTGCAGATAATTGGAAGAACAAATAAATTACTTTCAGATAAAAGAATGCTTGTTGTAACGTGGCTGAAAGTTCTAAAGTATCTACTTCATTACTCTTGTGTATTTTTTAATATTATCCATAATGTAAGACAATCTCCATGTGCATTAGGGATGTATCCCACAAATGCAGATATAACAGGTGCAGATTTATTCTGAATTATATAGATAAAGCAGTCTGACAAATAATCTTATACCAACTACTGGATGTAAAATTAAAGTTATTGATTAACTTTTTAAAGTTAGAAGTTAAGGGGCACCTGGCTGGTTCAGTTGGTGGAGAGTGCAACTCTTGATCTTGGGGTTGTGAGTTCAAGTCCCACATTGGATGTGGAGATTACTTTAAAAAAATCTTAAAAAAAATAAAGTTAGAAGTTAAACATTAAAGCTATTGATACTATACGACTTCCCATATGTTTTGTTTTCAGTGGTTTCCAGGTAAATACACACATAAAGAATACTTTGCAGTCATTTTCACATTTTTTCATAATTTTTTGTCAATCATAATTTTTTTTCTCAACATTATGTTATTTTAATTTTTTTACATTTTTAAAAATACTTTATTTGAGAGAGAGAGAGAGTGTGTGTGTGTGAGAGGGAGCACAAGCCACAGGGAAGGGTGCAGGGAGAGGGAGAAGCGGACTCCCTGCTGAGTAGGGAGCTCGATGTGGGGCTCGATACCAGGACCCTGGGATCATGACCTGAGCCAAAGGTAGATGCTTCACTGACTGAACCACCCAGGTGCACCAACATTATGCTATTTTTAAAGATGAACGGACCTCATCCTAGAAGCAAAGAAATATAGTCAAAAGCTGTTCTTAGCTAATGCTCAGTGGAAGAATCTGAAAGAAATATGTTTTTTTTTCTTCTCATGCCAGAGTGTTGTCTGTGTCTTCTACACATAAACCGAATATTTAATATTTTACATCTTATTGCAGTGTATCAGACCCTGAACTCTGTTACACTGAAGAGGTAAAACTAACTTAATTCTCTGTTTAGGAATATGAAAGTCAGATAGAGAAGGATATCTCCATTTCAGATGTCAATTCCATTATTGCACAAAGAATTAATTCTGCCAATTTTCTGAAAAAGGTAACAATAACAGAATAGTATTATCGGTATGTTTGCATTTATTTTTGTAAAATCCTAATCTCCCTTTACATTCATTGCTTGCAAAAATTAGGACTAAAAAATTGCACCAATACATTGGGAAGGGTATGTGCTATGGTGAGTGCTGTGAAGTGTGTAAACCTGACGATTCACAGACCTGTACCCCTGTGGCAAATAATACATTATTCGTTAGTAAAAAAAATAAATAAATAAATTTAAATTTAAAAATTGTACCATTAGCATTGTAAATACTTAATCTTCAAATATAAACTATTATTTCTTTAAATTAAATTTTTTTTTGTAGATGAGAAGGTTGATAATGAAAAGAATTGTCAAAGTTAGCAAATTTAACTTATCAGATGTTGTGGCTGATTATGAAGAAATTGTATCTGCAAGGTACATCGTAAAAATTACTTTTTAAAATATGAAATACAAAGCTTTAAGTTAATGCCTTCAAAATTCTCTTAAGTTCTCTGTTTTAATATTAAGTTATATGTCAGAGAATGCATTTACGAGGCATAAAGTGAAATATAGTGACTTAAAATATATTTGGTTCTTTTAAAATTGCATTTTGGATACAACTATATGATATGTATTTTCAGTTGCTTATTACTATTTTTCAATCCTCCCCTTATTAATAGTTTTTAGGGCAGGAAAGAAAAAGAGAAGAAATACCTTTGTCCCAAATTAGTTTTGCCCTAAGATTTTCCTGTTTTGGAACCATTCCTGGAAAAGCTGTTGCTGGTAGCTCCACATACTAAGCCTATAATCCCCCCCCCTTTATAACCCACAGGCAGCAGGTGAGGGAGGCTTTGGCTCAACTCAGTTCCCACACTGTTTATCTCTGAACCATAGGGGTAGGACCAGAAGTAGGGATGCCATGTTTCTGGGAACCTTCCCTGGGGCCACCTGCAGATTCCTAGTGTCACCAATACATTTAAATTGGTTTAGATGTGAAATCTATTGTATTTTATTTTCAGTTTTGGGGGGGAAATGAGTGTGACTGTAAAGCTGTACATAATTCCATGGATTTGTGTTGGCAGCTTGTATAACTAACTCCTGTTTCGGAGCCTATAGAACAGTTGAGCATCAAATCACTTTTAGGAGAGTGATTTCTGAAAAATGAATAATGTTCTGAAAGAACATCATGTCTTTGTGGAATTCTGTCTCCATGCCCTTGTCTATTCTTGGACTGTGTACCCAAAGGGCACGAGGCAATCACAATCACATTTTCTCACAACATGAGAGTGAGCACAGCATCTCTTCTGTGCTCAGGAAGGTCCTTTCCTTGGGTTTAAGACAACTCTGTCTTTCCTCATCAAAGAAGAAAATACGGTTCAGAATAATGGTCTTATTTACAATAATTCACTTTAAAAATTGATGTCTTTTAAAACAAAGTTATCTTGTGCATATGCAGCTGATCATTTTTTTTTTTTACTTTTTAGCCAGTTGACGCATGCAGTTTGTAAACTTGTTGAACGACGAAGACAGTTAAAGCCTCAGAGAAAAGAAAGGAAGAAAGTAGCAGCACAGACTATCTGTGACGGGGATATTAAGATTCTTGTCAGAATACTGCGGGCTTATAATATACCTACCAGGAACACAACAGGTACTAGGTAAGATAGTGTGCACCAATTTTAATAGTTGCAAAAGTTCTTTTCATAAATTTTAATTTCTTTTTGCAAAACACCTATCTTAAATGTAAATTTCCATGCTGTCCTATGTGTGAAACTTTGCACTTTATTAAATTTCTGTATACAGAAATGGAATGAAAGTTGAAATCTTCACTTGGATAGTCATACTGTCATTACCATGTATTAAGAGTTTTGGGGGGGTACCTGGGTGGCTCAGTCAGTTAAGCATCTGTCTTCGACTCAGGTCATGATCCCAGGGTCCTGCGATTGAGCCCCTGCATTGGGCTCCCTGCTCAGTGGGGTGTCTGCTTCTCCCTCTCCCTCTGCCTGCTGCTTTGCCTGCTTGTGTGCGCGCGCTCTCTCTCAAGTAAATAAATAAAAAATCTTTAAGAAAAAAAAAGAGTTTTCAGAAGTTTGAGATGACCACAAAAACTATACCATGTATATTTTGGGGTGTCATATCATATAAATGCCTTTTATCTTGTTCCCTATTGTGAGCACTTGTGACCCTGCTGTCACCACCTGCCACTACTGTCTGCCTCTGGCCCCTCTCAGTACTGCAGGTAGAACACAGGAGAGAGTAGGCTGCTTTGGGCTTGTTATTTTAGTTGACATCTGTGAAAACCAGATCTTACCCAGCTCTTCTGCAGGTACTACATGGATTTTATTTATGTTTCTTAAGTAGAGGGTATGTGGGGCCAAAATGGAGATCACTATTTAGTGGCCAAATTAAGGCATCATGAGTATTAAATGCTCATGTGTCCTGAATATTGAGTGTCTTCTGTATTTAGTCTCATGTATGAATCCTATATTATTGGTACTTAGAACCCAGGTATCTCAGGAATATTAAGTAGTCCCCCTCTATGTTTAGCACATAATGTGCTCTACTTGCTTGTCTTATGTTTACCACATCCCATGAAAAATATTTTGCTTACTAGATACTAATCTATAGTTAAAACCTCTTAAAAGTTTTTCCTATGTTTTATAAACAACAACCTTATTTATCTAATAGAATCGACGTTCTCAAAACAAATGCACATTCCAAAGTCTAACTTTTATAAAGTAAAGACATAATAAAATCACTACCATTTTCTATAATCATCAATTTGTAAAAGAAAGAATATTGTAACATCAAAAATAGAAAGTATATAAAAAAATAAATAAATAAAAATTAAAAAAATAAAAGAATCATGCTTAACCAACTGAGCCATTCAGGTGGGGCGCCTGGGTGGCTCAGTGGGTTAAAGCCTCTGCCTTTGGCTCGGGTCATGATCCCAGGGTCCTGGGATCGAGCCCGGCATTGGGCTCTCTGCTCAGCGGGGAGCCTGCTTCCTCCTCTCTCTCTCTGCCTGCCTCTCTGCCTACTTGTGATCTCTGTCTGTCAAATAAATAAATAAAATATTTTTAAAAATTTTTTAAAAAATAGAAAGTATATAATCTCAAAATATCACTTATCATATTTTTCTCCTTTGCTGAGGACCAGTGAAACCACTGGTGATTATCAAATATGTAGCTCTAACCACCTATGATAAGAAGATCCAAAGAAACTCTATAAAATTCAGCGTACCTGAATTATTTATCACCATGAACATAGGTAAAACCCTGCCCATTACCACCAAAACTAATGTTAAAATTATTTATTTAAAAATTGTTTTATTTAAATTCCATTTAGTTAACATATATTATTAGTTTCAGGGGTAGAATTTAGTGATTCATCCAACACCCAGTGCTCATTACATCAGGTGCTGTCCTTAATGCTCATCACCCAGTTACCCACCCCTGCCAACCCCCCTAGCAATCCTGTTTGTCCCCTATAATTAAGAGTCTTTTGTGGTTTGCCTCCCTCTCTGTTTTTATTGTATTTTATTTTTCCTTCTATTCCCCTATGTTCATCTGTTTTCTTTCTTAAATTCCACATATGAGTGAAATCATATGATATTTGTCTTTCTCTGACTGACTTATTTCCCTTAGCATAAAACCCTCTAGTCCCATCCCCATCATTGCAAATGGGAGAATTTCATTCTTTTTGATGGCTGAGTAATATTCCATATATGTATATAGAATGTACATGCATATATATATAATATATATAATATTCCATATTATACACACACTACTTCTTAACCAACTGAGCCACCCAGGCTATACACACACTACTTCTTTATTCATTCTTCTGTTGATAGACCTGAGGGCTCTTTCCATATTTTGACTGTTGTGGACATTGCTGCTATAGACATTGGGGTGCAGGTGCCCCTTCAGATCATTATTTTTGTATCCTTTGGATAAATACCTAGTAGTGCAATTGCTGGACTGTAGGGTAGCTCTATTTTTAAGTTTTTGAGGAGCCTCCATACTGTTTTCCAGAATGACTGCACCAGTTTGCATCCCTACCAACAGTGTAAGAAGGTTCCCCTTTCTCCACATTGCTGCCAACATCTGTTGTTTCCTGACTTGCCAATTTTTTTTAATTTATTTTTTATTTTCAGCATAATAGTATTCATTATTTTTGCACCACACCCAGTGCTCCATGCAATCCATGCCCTCTATAATACCCACCACCTGGTACCGTGACCTCCCACCCCCCACCCCTTCAAAGCCCTCAGTTTGTTTTTCAGAGTCCATAGTCTCTCATGGTTCACCTCCCCTTCCAATTTCCCCCAACTCCCTTCTCCTCTCTATCTCCCCATGTCCTCCATGCTATTTGTTATGCTCCACAATTAAGTGAAACCATACAATAATTGACTCTCTCTGCTTGACTTATTTCACTCAGCATAATCTGTTCCAGTCCCGTCCATGTTGCTACAAAAGTTGGGTATTCATCCTTTCTGATGGAGGCATAATACTCCATAGTGTATATGGACCACATCTTCCTTATCCATGTGTCCATTGAAGGGCATCTTGGTTCTTTCCACAGTTTGGAGACCATGGCCATTGCTGCTATAAACATTGGGGTACAGATGGCCCTTCTTTTCACTACATCTGTATCTTTGGGGTAAATACCCAGTAGTGCAGTGGCAGGGTCATAGGGAAGTTCTATTTTTATTTTCTTGAGGAATCTCCACACTGTTCTCCAAAGAGGCTGCACCAACTTGCATTCCCACCAACAGTGGAAGAGGGTTCCCTTTTCTCCACATCCCCTCCAACACATGTTGTCTCCTGACTTGCCAATTTTAGCCATTGTGACTGGTGTGAGGTGGTATCTCATTGTTGTTTTGATTTGTATTTTCCTGATAATGAGTGATGTTGAGCATTTTTTTCATGTATCTCTTGGCCATTTGTATGTCTTCTTTGGAGAAATCTCTATTCATGTCTTCTGCCTATTTCCTGACTGGATTATTTGTTTTTGGGGAGTTGAGTTTGGTAAGTTCTTTTTTTTTTTTTTTTTTTAAGATTTTGTTTATTTGTTTGACAGAGAGAAACAGCGAAAGAGGGAACACAAGCAGGGGGAGTGGGAGAGGGAGAAGCAGGCTTCCCGCTGAGCCTGTGGGGCTCGATCCCAGGACCCTGGGATCATGACCAGCTGAAGGCTTATGCTTAACAACAAAGCCACGCAGGTGCCCCAAGTTTGATTAGTTCTTTATAGATTTTGGATACTAGCCCTTAACTGATATGTCATTTGCAAATATCTTCTCCTATTCTGTCAGTTGCATTTTAGTTTTGTTGATTGTTTCCTTTATTGTGCAAAAGCTTTTTATCCTGATAAAGTCCCAATAGCTCATTTCTGCTTTTGTTTCCCTTGCCTCTGGAGATGTGTCTAGTCAGGAGTTTCTGTGGCTGAGGTTAAAGAGGTTGCTGCCTATGTTCTTCTCTAGGATTTTGATAGATTCCTGTCTCACATTTAGGTCTTTTAATCCATTTTAATTTATTTTTGTATATGGTGTAAGAAAGTGGTCCAGTTTCATTCCTCTGCATGTGGCTGTCGAATTTTCCCAACACCAGTTATTGAAGAGATTGTCTTTTTCCCATTGAATATTCTTTCCTGCTTGGTCAAATATTAGTTGACCATAGAGTTATGGGTCCACTTCTGGGTTCTCTATTCTGTTCCATGTGTCTGCTTTTGTGCCAGTACTGTACTACCTTAGTGATTACAGCTTTGTAATAGACCTTGATGTCCAGAATTGTGAAATCTCCAGCTTTTGTTTTCTTTTTCAAGTTTACTTTGGCTAGTCAGGGTCGTTTCTTGTCCCATACAAATTTTAGGATCGTTTATTCCAACTCTGTGGAAAATGCTGATGGTATTTTGGTTGGGATTGCTTTAAATGTATAGATTGCTTTGGGTAGCATAGACATTTTAATAATATTTGTTCTTCCAGTTCATGAACATGGTATATTTTTCCATTTATCTATGTATTCCTCAATTTCTTTCATAAATGTTCTATAGTTTTGAGAGAACAGATCCTTTACATATTTGGTTAGGTTTATTCCTAGGTATCATATGGTTTTTGATGCAATTGTAAATGGGATCAATTCCTTGATTTCTCATTCGACTGCTTCATTATTAGTGTATAGAAATGCAACAGACTTCTTTGTGTTGATTTTATATCCTGTGACTCTGCTGGATTCCTGTTACCAGTTCTAGCAATTTTTTAGTGGAGTCTTTGGGTTCTCTACATAAAGTATCATGTCATTGTGAAGAGTGAAAGTTTGACTTCTTCTTTGACAGTTTGGATGCCTTTATTTCTTTTTGTTTTCTGATTGCTGAGGACAGGATTTCCAGTACTGTGTTGAACAACAGGACATCCCTCTTGTGTTCCTGACCTTAGGGGAAAAGTTCTCAGTTTTTCCCTATTGAGGATGGTATTTGCTATGGGTCTTTTGTATATGGCTTTTATGATGTTGAGGTGTGTTCCCTCTATCCCTTCATGGTGGAGGATTTTTATCAAGAAAGTATGTTATAGGGGTGCCTGGGTGACTCAGTGGGTTGGGCCTCTGCCTTTGGCTCGGGTCATGGTCTCGGGGTCCTGGGATCGAGTCCTGCATCAGTCTCTCTGCTCAGCAGGGGGCCTGCTTCCCCCCCCTCCGCCCCGCCTGCCTCTCTGTCTACTTGTGATCTCTCTCTCTCTGTGTCTAATAAATAGATAAAATCTTATAAAAAAAAAAAGAAAGGATATTTTGTCAAATACTTTCCCTGCATCTATTAAGAGGATTGTGTTGGGGACACCTGGGTAGCTCAGTGGGGTAAGCCTCTGCCTTCAGCTCAGGTCATGATCTTAGTGTCCTGGGATTGAGCCCCGCATCAGGCTCTCTGCTCAGCAGGGAGCCTGCTTACCCCTTTCTCTGCCTGCCTCTCTGCCTACTTGTGATCTCTCTCTCTGTCAGATAAATAAATAAAATATTTTTTAAAAAAAGAGGATTGTATGGTTCTTATCCTTTTATTCATGTGGTGTATCACATTGACTGATTTGTGGATGTTGAACCAACCTTGCAGCCCAGGAATAAATCCCATTTAGCTGTGGTGAATAATCCTCTTAATGTACTGTTGGATCCAATTAACTGGTATCTTGTTGAGAATTTTTTCATCCATGTTCATCAGGGATATTGTTTTGTAATTCTCCTTTTTAGTAGGGTCTTTGTCTGGTGTTGGGATCAAGGTAAGGCTGGCTTCATAGAGTGAGTTTGGAAGTTTTCCTTCCATTTCTATCTTTCTATGAAGATAGCAAGAGGTATTAATTGTTTTTAAAATGTTTGGTAGAATTGCCCTGGGAAGCCATTGGGCCCTGGACTCTTTTTTTTAAAGATTTTATTTATTTATTTGAGAGAGAGAGAATGCACACAAGCAGGGGGGAGGACAGAGGGAGAGGCAGGCTCCCTACTGAGCAGGAGCCTGACGTGGGACTCGATCCCAGGACCCTGAGAGCATGACCTGAGCTGAAGGCAGACACTTAATGACTGAGCTACCCAGGCATCCCTGGGCCCTGTACTCTTATTGGAAGGTTTTTGATTGCTGATTCAATGTCTTTGCTAGTTATGGGTCTGCTCAGGTTTTCTATTTTTTCCTGTTTCAGTTTTGGTCATTGATGTGTTTCTAGGAATTTATCCATTTCTTCCAGATTGCCTAATTTGTTGGCATGTAATTACTTATAATATTCTCTTATAATTTTTTATGTTTCTTTGGTTTTAGTTGTGAAGTTTCCTCTTTCATTCATGATTTCATTTATTTGGGTGTTTTCTCTTTTCTTTTTGGTAAGTCTGGCTAGGGGGTTATCAATCTTGTTAATTCTTTCAAAGAACCAGGTCCTAGTTTCATTGATCTGTTCCACTGTTTGTTTGTTTTTTTAATTTCTCTATCATTGATTTCTGTTTTAATCTTTATTATTTCTCTTATCCTGCTGAATTTATGCTTTATTTGCTGTTCTTTTTCTAGCTCCTTTAGGTGTAAGGTTAGACTATGTATTTGAGACATTTCTTGCTTCTTGAGAAAGGCCTGCATTGCTATATACTTCCCTTTTAACCATCTCTGCTACATCCCAAAGATTTTGAACTATTGTGTTTTCATTTTCATTTTCTTCCATGTATTTTTAAAATTCTTTAATTTCCTGGTTGACCCATTCATTCTTTAGTAGAAGGTTCTTTAACCTCCATGTATTTGTGGTCTTTCCAAGTGTTTTCTTGTGGCTCACTTCAAGTTTCATAGCATTTGGTCTAAAAATATGCATAGTATGATCTCAATCTTTTTGTTCTAGCTGAATCCTCATTTGTGACCTATTGTGATCTATTCTGGAGAATGTTCCATGTGTATTCAAAAAGCATGTGTAATCTGCTGCTTTAGGATGAAATGCTCTGAATATACATGGTAAGTCCATCTGGTCTAGTGTGTCATTCAAAACCCTTGTTTGCTGTTGATCTTCCACTTAGATGATCTGTCCATTGCTCTGAGTGTGGTGTTAAAGTCCCCTACTATTATTGTATTATTATCAATGCATTTCCTTAAGTTTGTTATTAATTTGTTTATATATTTGGCTGCTCCCAAGTTAGGGACATAAATATTTACATTTATTAGATCTTCTTGTTGGATAGACCCCTTTATTATGATACTCATCAGATATATTATGATTCCTCATCTCTTATTACAGTCTTTGCTTTAAATTCTAGTTTGTCTTATATAAGAATGGCTACTTCAGCTTTCTTTACACGTCCTTTAGCATGATAAATGGTTCTTTACCCCCATCACTTTCAATCTGAAGGTGCTGGATCTAAACTGAGTGTCTTGTAAGCAGGATATTGATGGATCTTGTTTTTTAATCCATTCTGATACTCTGTATCTTCTGATTGGAGCATTTAGCCCACTTACATTCAGAGTAATTATTGAAAAATATGAACAACAAAACCTAGATTCTGGGTGTGTTTTGGTCTGCTTATTAAAAGAAACTAGATCCCAAAATAAGAAAGAGTAAAATAAAGTGCAATGAAAGGAAACAAAAAATAAGAAATATAAAGTATATATAAAAAATAAAAATTAAAAAGAATTCAAAAAAATAAGATAACTGAATAAATAAAATAAAAAATTAAAGAATAAAAGTACAAAAGGTGCTAGATACTATTTTCTCCTAGAGCTGATGCTTTGCAGCTGTCTATGATCACTGAACTTGGTTCGAATGAGTTGTTTCTTCTGTTCTTCTGGCGGAAGGGCCTGCAGCCTAATTCTCAGGTGGACTTGCCCCAGTGGAAATGTGCCCTAGGGGGCAGCGAGGCAGGGCTTGGTGTAAGTGGCTCTGGACTCAACTCCACTAGGTGGCGCTGTTTTGTTCCCTGAGGGCTTTCAGCACTGATGAGTGGAATGAATATAGTGGCTCCTCTATCTCTAGCCCTGAAGCTGAAATTTCATGTCCCCGACTCTTCAGTGAGCCCTCACAATAAATAAGTCAGTCACATTTATTTCCCTGGTTTCTTTTCTTTTCTTTTTTTTTTTTTAAGATTTTATTTATTTATTTGACAGACAGATCACAAATAGGCAGAGAAGCAGGCAGAGAGAGGAGGAAGCAAGCTCCCTGCTGAGCAGAGAGCTGGATGTGGGGCTCCATCCCCCGACCCTGGGATCATGACTGGAGCTAAAGGCAGAGGCTTTAACCCACTGAGCCACCCAGGCACCCCAGTTTCCCTGGTTTCTGTCAGAATTCTGTGTTCACCTTGCCTGTGTCCAAGGTTTTTTAAATTCAGGCAGGCGACTGAGTTTCAAAACCAAATTTTAGGGAGTCCTGTGGGGCACACCCAAGCTGTTCTTCCCAGGGAGTGTCTCACCACGCTTCTGCCTTTTATTGGACCCCCCTCCCCCCGAAAGTGGTCCCAGGACCATGCAGCAGTTCTCAGTTTATGGCTAGACAGAGCAGAAAGCTGGCATCTACACTTGGTGTTCTCAGCCAGCTTCTGTGCTCCTATGCCTGGGAACAGTGCATCACTTAGATACCACCCATTTTTCTTGTGTCCCAGGGGATCCTCAAAACATGGTGTCACACTTTGGATTCTGCCCCACTTCACCATCCGAGCACCTTTAAGCCAGGAACAGCCTCCACTGTAGCAGACTTCTAAAACTTCCGATTTTGCACTCTGCTGCTCATACTACTTCGCAGTAGCCTCCTCAAGCACGCCCCTTCCCCACCGCCATATCTTCAGTCAGCTCTATCACACCAGAGTCAAGCCTCTGCACCGCCTACCTTCCAAAAGGGGGTCGCTTTTCTACTTGTAGACTTGCAGTCCAGTTGATTTCTCAGCTGCTCAGAATGATTCCATAGCTATCTAGTTGTATTCAAGGGATGAAACAAACTTAGGGTGCCCGTACTCCTCTTCTGCCATCTTAATTCTTCCTCTCTGTTAAAATCATTTGAAGTGTATAACTATATATTGTTGTTCCTGAAGAGCCTTGGATCTGCCTACCTATTTGAAATCATCAATATCTCGCCTCAGACATAAAGAAACAATCAAATCAGTAGCTTCAGATGAGATCTTAAATGAGGTAGGTATTTAACACTTGTATGAAGTGCAAATTTGATTATGTTTGCCCTGAATTGCAACTGGCTCCTAATTGGTCTCTCCATCTCTACTGTCTTAAGCTTCCAGCTGATTTTCTATTACACAATGAAGGCACTCTTCATAAGATGTAATCCTAATCAATTCATTCCCTGCTCCCCTGTTCTCAGGGCCTATAGAATTAGATACAAGCTCTTTTAGAATGCCTACAAAAATCTATGATGATCTGGCCCTTACCTACCAATCAGCCACATCTCCTTCCTCCCCAAGACAGTATCATATCATACCACTACTTCTAGAAGGTCTCTTTAGCTTTCCTTTGCCTGGAATGGCCTCTACGTAGCTCCATATTATTGGCCACATGAAACTTACTACTTAATGTTTCAAAGCTCAAGGTCAATGAATGTTTTCTCTGTGAAATTCTTCTTGTCCTTACTCCAGAAAATTAATTATTGGCTCTCCTGTGTAACTATTATACCTTGAATATCTTTCTTTTATTTTTCACATTTGCAATTATTTGTTTACCTGTTTATTTTCCCCTGATAGACTATAAAGTCCTAAAGGAAAGTTCCATTTATCCTTCAATCCTATAATAGTATCTGGTATTGAATAGGACCGACAAATGTTTATTAAATGAGTGAAAGAATAATAGCTGTTAGATAAAGTAAGCCATCCAGTTGTCAGCGAGTAAACAAGTAATTTCCTGGCCTTCTCCCTTTCATCAACTACATAAAAATAGTGCAAAAATCTAGTCAGTATTTATTGTGTGTTTCAGGATACTGTACAACCTTTCGTGGAAGTTTCTTTTCAACACACTGTATACCAAACCAGTACTGCAAGTGGATCTCACCCATGCTGGAATGAAGAAATTAAAGTAGATTTTATGTAGGTTGGAATCTATTTTTCCTTGGCTTCTAAAAAAGAACAATGTTTTCTTGAGCCATTGCTTGAAAAATAACAATTGAGATAAGCTTTATTTTTTAAGTTTTAAATTATGAAATTCTTCTTACATAGGTATTGATATATATATGTTATATATATATGCATATATAATATATAGGCAAATGTAAGTTCTGTGGAAAAGTAATAAATGAATACCTGTGTATCTACCATCCAGCTTAAAAATATATAATATTACTATTACCTTTGAAGGCCAGTACCTAGTTGTTATGAAGCCAGTACCTAACTGTATTCCCTTACTTTGCCCCTAGAGGTAGCAACCACTAATTTGTGTTTAACATTCCCTCTCTTTATGATTTTATATCATAAGTATTATCCCTATCCATTTATTATTCACTTGTGGATGTGTCAACTTTATATGAATTGAATCATCCTTTGCAATCTGGTTTGTTTACTCTTAATTATTTTGAGAGATTCATTTGTAACTTTCCTCCCTCCCATCCTTCCTCCCTTCTCATTTCTTTCCTACTTTCCTGCTTTTCTCCCTTCTTTCTCTTCTTCTTTTATTTTCACTCCCTTCTGCTGGACTAAAATGCCATAAATTTTTATACTTTTTCCTGTTAATATCTGTTTGGCTTATTTTAATCTTTTGTTATTGCAAATAATGTTGCTCTGAACATTCTTGTACTTGTCTTCTGGAGCAAACATGCAAGAGTTTGTTTTTAAGACAGTAGGTCTCAAACTTTTTTTGTGCATTAGAATCACTTATATGGCTTCTGAAAACATCGCTGGGCCCACCGTCATAGTTTCTAATTCAGTAGGTCTGGTAGGTCTTGATAATCCCTTTTCTCACAAGTTCCCAGGTGTTACTGATGCTACTTAGTTGGGGATATTTTGAGAACCTCTGCTCTAGGATGTGTTCAGGAGTAGAACTGCTAGGTTATAATTGAATTCAGCTTCAACTTTACTAGGTAATCCCAAACTGTTTTTTAATGATTGTACCAACGTACACTCCCAACACAATATATATTATGCCATATCTTCAATAATATTTTGTATTTGTAAATTATTTTTTCTAATATTATAGATCTAAAATGATATTCTCATTGTGGTTTAATTTACTTTCCCTGATTTCTAATGAGATTGAGTTTTTTCCCACTTAAAAAATTTTATTTATTATTTATTATTTATTATTCACTTGTGGATGTGTCAACTTTATATGAACTTTATTTTTTAGAACAGTTTTGGGCTCACAGTAAATTGAGTAGAAAGTACAGAGAGTTCTTACATATACTTTTTTCACAATACACACACAGCCTCCCTCAGCATCAGTGTGGTATGTTTGTTACAATCCACGAACCAATGTTGATGCATCATTATCAACCATTACTTCAGAGTTCCCTCTCATGTCATGTATTTTATGGGTTTTGACAAATACATAATGACATATACCCACCACTAATACCATATAGCATAGTTTAACTACCTAAAAGTATTCTCTGCTTCATCTATTTATCCCTTCATCCTTCCCTTGGGACCTGGCAACCACTGATGCTTTTACTGTCTCCATGATTTTCCCTTTTCCAGAATATCATCACATTAATCATGGTTCTCCAGAGAAACAGAATCAATAGGGTGTGTGTGTGTGTGTGTGTGTGTGCACAAGCACACGCACTTGTATCTTTGTGTCTTTGTCTTTCTCTCTCTTATCCTTTATAATATGGGTAGGCCTCATCTAATCAGTTGAAGGCTTAATGGAAAAAAGACTTAACCTCCCTCCTGGGAAGACTTGAATAGCAACTCTTCCCTGGGCTTCCAGCCTGCTGTTATACCCTGCAGATTTTTGGACTTGGCTACCTCACAATCAAGTGAGCCAGTACTACAGAGGATAATTTGCTTTACTCAACACTATTCATTTTTTGTTAACTTGGAAAGAACACTTAACATGGTATCTCCCCTATGAACAGATTTTAAAGTATGCAGTATATTATAGTTAACTATAGGTACAATGTTGTACAGATGACCCCTAGAGCTTATTCGTCTTTTTTAACTGAAACTTTATGCCTATTGGTGAGAAACTCCCTATTTCCCTTTTCCCAGCCCCTGGCAACCAATTTTCCACTCTTTGATTTTATGAATTTAACTAATTTAGATGTTTCGTGAAAGTGGAATTATGCAGTATTTGTCTTTCTGTGACTGGTTTATTGGTTTATTTCACTTTAGCATAATGTCCTCAAGGTTCATCTGTATTATCAAGTACTGTAGAATTTTCTTATTTTCTAAGGGTAAATAGTATTTATTTCATTTTATCTTTATCCATTCATCTGTCAACAGACATTTCCATCTTGACTATTTTTTTTTTACCTTTTTAAAAATTTCAAATTTCTTTTCAGTGTTCCAGAATTCATTGTTTATGTACCACAGTCAGTGCTCCATGCAATACATGCCCTCCATAATACCCACCACCAGGCTCACCCAACCACCCAATCCCCTCCCCTCCAAAACCCTCAGTTTGTTTCTCAGCATCCACAGTCTCTCATGGTTCATCTCCCCCTCCAATTTCCCACAACTCTCTTTTCCTCTCCATCTCCCCATGTCCTCCATGTTATTCCTTATGCTCCACAAATAAGTGAAACCATATGATAATTGACTCTCTCTGCTTGACGTATTTCACTCAGCATAATCTCTAACAGTCCCATCCATGTTGATAAAAAAGTTGGGTATTCATCCTTTCTGATGGAGGCATAACACTCCATTGTATATATGGACCATATCTTCTTTATCCATTCATCTATTGAAGGGCATCTTGGTTCTTTCCACAGTTTGATGAATATATGGTCCTGCAGTTGCTCCATTCTTAATTTCTTAAGGAATCTCCACACTGTTTTCCAAAGTGGCTGCACCAACTTGCATTGCCACCAACAGTGTAAGAGGGTTCCCCTTTCTCCACATCCTCTTCAACACATGTTGTTTATTGTCTTGTTAATTTGGGCCATTCTAACTGGTGTAAGGTGGTATCTCAATGCAGTTTTTATTTCAATCTCCCTGATGACTAGTGATGATGAACATTTTTCATGTGTCTGTTAACCATTGTATGTCTTCTTTGGAGAAGTGTCTGTTCATGTCTTCTGCCCATTTTTTAAAAAAGATTTTATTTATTTATTTGACAGACAAAGATCACAAATAGAGGCATAGAGAGAGAGAGAGAGAGAGAGAGGAGGAAGCAGGCTCCACGCTGAGCAGAGACCCCAATGCGGTGTTTGATCCCAGGACCCTGGGATCATGACCTGAGCTGAAGGCAGAGGCTTTAACCCACTGAGCCATCCAGGTGCCTTTCTGCCCATTTTTTGATGCAATTATCTGTTTTGTGTGTGTTGAGTTTGAGGAGTTCTTTATAGATCTTGGGTATTAGTCCTTTGTCTCTATTGGCATTTGCAAATATCTTCTCCCATTCCATGGGTTGCCTCTTTGTTTTGTTGACTGTTTCCTTTGCTGTGCAGAAGATTTTGATCTTGATGAAGTCCCAAAAGTTCATTTTCACTTTTGTTTCCTTTGCTTTTGGAGGTATATCTTGAAAGAAGTTGCTGTGGCCGATGTTGAGGAGGTTACTGCTTATGGTCTCCTCTAGGGTTCTGATGGATTCCTGCCTCACATTGAGGTCTTTTATCCATTTCTAGTTTATCTTTGTGTATGGTGTAAGAGAATGCTCGAGTTTCATTCTTCCATCTTGACTATTGTGAATAGTGTTACAAATGAACATAGGAATGCTAGCATCTCTTTCAGATCCTGATTGAATTCTTTGGATAGATTCCCAGAAATGAGATTGCCAGATCAGATGGTAAATCTGTTTTTAATTTTTAGAGGAACCTCCATACTGTTTTTCATAGCAGCTGCACTATTTTGCATTCCTGCCAACAGTGTGCAGTTCCAGTTTCCAAATCTTTTAATACTGTTCATCTTTTCTTTTTTTCTATTTTTTTTTTTTTTTTGGTAATAGTCATTCTGATGGGTATGAGGTGATACCTCACTGTTGTTTTGAGCTGCCTTTCCCTGATTATTAGCAAGAATTTTATTATTAGTTAGCAATTATTGAGCATTAAAAAAATATTTTATTAAGTAATCTCTGTACCCAACATAGGGCTCAAACTTACAACCCCTGAGATCAAGAGTTGTGTGCTCTACTGACTGAGCCAGCCAGGTGCCCCCAAGCATTTTTTTTCAAATACATGTCAGTCATTGTAGATCTTCTTTGGGAAATGTCTATTCAAGTTTCAGTATATTTTTAAAACTGGGTTGTTAACATTTTTACTATTGAGTTGTATGAGTTCCTCGTATATTTTGGAGATTAGCCCTTTATAATATATATGGTTTCCAAAAATTTTCTCTCTTCTATAGGCTGCCTTTTCACTCTATTGATTGTTTGCTGTGCAGAAGATTTAGAGTTTGATAAGTTCTACTTGTTTATTTTACTTTTGTTGCCCATGCTTTGGTGTCATATCTGCAGAATGAAATCTTTGCCACAACACATCCCATGAAGCTTTTTCCTTGTGTTTTCTTCTAGGAGCTTTATAGTTTGGGATCTTACCTACATTTCAAGTCTTTAACATATTTTGAATTGATTTTTGTGTATGGTCTAAAATAAGGGTCAATTTGATTATTTTTCCATGTTGGTAGTTCTACTGACACCATTTCTTGAAGAGACTATTTCTTCAACGTTGTGTATGCTTGACATCCTTGTCAAAGACCAGTTGTCCTGATGTAGATGCAGGGATTTATATCTGGACTCTCTTTTCTATATCATTGGTCTATATGTCTTATCTTTGTGCCAGTATCATCCTATTTCAATTATTGTAGCTGCATAATATATTTTGAAATCAGGAAGTTGGATGCCTCCAGCTTTGTTGTTCTTTCTCAAGATTTATATTTGATACAAAAGCTATATAAGTAGGCTTTTGTTATTGGAAATAAAAATATGTTGATCAAGACAAATTTGAAATCTAAAACTTAATATTGTTCTCCAAACTCAATTAGCCATGTTCTAAGTATATTTAGCTCTCCCTGGAGTAAAAGAATATAAAGAACTGTCAACTACATCCATTATCAAAGTCCTTTCTCTGGTTCTGGTGCCCTCTCCCCCTTCTCTTGTCAGCCTTGTTCAGCTCTCTCAAGTTCTGCAGATCATGAGGTTCCTATTTGCATTATTCTTTGATGGTGTCTCTGTATTAAATAAATGGATTTAGGAGAACACACAGTAGTCAATAAGATAAATAAATTTATAAGTGAACTAAAGAGAGAGACTTTGGACTCTGAAAAACAATCTGAGGGTTTTGAAGGGGCAGGGGGGTGGGAGGTTGGGGGAACCAGGTGGTGGATATTAGAGAAGACATGGATTGCATGGAACACTGGGTGTGGTGCAAAAAACAATGACTACTATTACACTGAAAAGAAATTAAAAAAAAAAAAAGTGAACTAAAGAGAAGGAGGCTATAGAGTATTTGCATTCTTGCAGTTATAGCAGCAAGATACACCAAGAACACATTTAGAGTATAATCAAGTAGATCAGAGGGTTCAGCTAAGACACACCATTCAGTTACACTTTTGGTTTTCTGAGATACAAGAGCTCTATTCCCTTCTCCATGTGATGTTTTAGTGAATAAAAACGACGTGCAAATGGCATAGAGAATAATAGTAAACAGTATATAGTAATTAGCCTTGCGAGCTCTACTTTGGAGGAGAAATTGTGGTGAAATTTGAATAAGGTTTTAGTAGAATATAAAGTGCAAGACAATGCAGGACTTGAGTGATTTAAGGGGCATACTGAGTTGACACATTCAAAAATGTCTGGAGGGAACTCTTGAAGAGCAGGGTAGGGAAGCCAGTTTATCACTTGAAAATATAAGGAAAATTCAACTTAAAGTTGTTCTCTAATATCAGCTAATATTTTTTCATTGTAACTGAAAGTTATGCAAACTTTTGGAGATCCCTTGAAATAGTTGCTTCCTTAGCAACAAGCTTCAGTAAGTAATATCAATGGCAGATGATATAGTGAAAAGAGCCTGGCCTTTCAAGTCAGTTGGAACTGAGTTCACATACAAGCTTTGTCATTTGCTGGTGGCATTACCTTAAGCAAGTTATTTAACTTCTCTTAGTTGTTAGAAGTTTGATGAAGGTTTGAGTTTCCATGCACAAGCTGGAGCTAAGAGTGAAGGAAGCTACCTCCAAAAATGTGTCCAATCAAATAAGCCACCAACAGACAGCTTGCACAATGCATTCCACTGTCCCAATTTCTAGTTGGAGAAAATAAATATGGGAAAGAGAATAAGTGCTGTAGTTAAACAGTTGTATCTCTTAGCTGAGAGCAAAAGAACAGTTTAACTATATATGGGAGCTAGCAGAAAGCAGCAGAGTTTAAGGTTTTTGGAAAGTCTTAATACACCATATTTTGGATGCTTTGTTTGCAATGAATGGCTATAGTGGAAGTCTTTCTGCTTGAAATTTAAGTTTTCTTATTTTTCATGCAAATTACCTTAAGAGAGAAACAAGATAAATTACAAAGCGCATACTGTCTTTAATGAAAGATAACAGTCATCTGCAAAACACATAGCTTTTTCTTAGCTTATACTTTATAAAAGTAAAGAACAAGTAATTTTATGGTTCTTTATTTATAATGCTCTCATAAAATGAATTAAGCATTTACATATGTTTTTCTTATTTACAGCTCACCTGGACATGATTATAGCTTCTCAAGCTTATCTAAAATAAAAGATAATATATATATCAACATCTTTGATGAAATGATTATTGAAAAACATGAGGTAAATTAGAATAATTATAATACTGTTGAACTGATTCTGCAGTCAAACTGAATGAAATCTAGTAACATATTTGTAAATTTGCTTTTAGAGGCAATGTCTATTTCCAGCATTTTCTAAAAAGGGTTTGGGGTAACATGAAATAAAATCAGACATATGGAAAGTCAGTTAAAAAATAACAGAGATCATAAACCACATATAGGAGGAGAAGGGGTAAATATACCAGGAATTTGGGAGAAGCTGGTTTCTGCATTTAAACATAACATTTGAGTGTGAGCTTCCTGGTAGCCAAGATAAATGAAACAAAATGAAAATGAGTTACATATTTCTCACTGTCTGATCAGAGAAAATACACCAGTTCTGCTGAAGATACCAAATTATTCATAGGATTAAAACCCAGTTCTCATCAATCAGATTTTGTTTATTTTTTTAAAAGATTTTATTTGTCTCTTTGAGAGAGAGGGAGCACATATGTGTGCATGCACATGAACAGGGTGAAGTAGAGAGAGAGAGAGGGGATCCCAAGAAGAAAACATGAGGGGGACGGGGGAGAAGAGGGAGAGGGATAAACACACCCCCAATGAGCAAGGAGCCTGATGTGGGGACCCCAAGATCCTGACATAAGCAAAAACAGACGCTTAACCATCTGAGCCACCCAGACACCCCTTTTCAATCAAAATTTTTTAAAATTACTGAACGTCTTCCTCGAAGATCCGTGAAAGCTCATAACAATGCTTAGTGCAAGCTTTCAAATAAATGTTAGCTTCCCTCCTACTAAGCTTGGCAGCAGAAGTATAAAGATGCAGATCCATTATAGAGGTATTATAGAGTCCCTCTTTGGGACTCTGATTCCATGCTCTAATATAAATGCCCATCAAATCCTATGGCAATTAGTTGAAGGAGGAACTAATTCTGTCTGGGGGGATTGGGGATCAGAGGGAGAGAAATTGAATGAGACCTTCAGGAATGGTTCAGGAACAAGACTTCTCTAAGAACTACTAAGAGACATAATGTCAAGGTCTTCCAGTTTAATTTTCCAGGAGATGCAGACACACATTCTTATTAAAACATTTTCTATCAATTCTTCATAAAGGCTGAAGGTAAAAATATTGAGGTGTAATTTGGTGATGGCTATTTTTTTTTTTTTAAGATTTCATTTATTTGGGACACCTGGGTGGCTCAGTTTGTTGAGCGGCTGCCTTCGGCTCAGGCCATGATCCCAGCGTCCTGGGATCGAGTCCCACATCAGGCTCCTTGTTCTGTAGGGAGCCTGCTTCTCCCTCTGCCACTCTGTCTGCCTGTGCTCGCTCGTTCTCTCTCTCTCTCTCTCTGACAAATAAATAAAATCTTAAAAAAAAAAAAAAGATTTCATTTATTTATTTTACAGAGAACGAGCATGCACAAGCCTGAAGAGAAGCAGAGGGGGAGGGAGAAGCCGAGAAAGAGGGAGAAGCAGGCTCTCTACTGAGCAGGAAGCCCAATACAGGGCTCAATTCCAGGACCCTGGGATCATGACCAGAGCTGAAGGCAGACACTCAACAGACTGAGTCACCCAGGTGCCCTGGCAATGGCTATTCTCCAAGGAGTTCAGCTGAGTAGTTTCTGAATATTTAAACTGATGATGGGTAGAACTTGGGAAACCCAAAAGAATGCCTAACAGACTTTCTCTCTCAGAGGTGAATTATCTCAATGATCGTTTGACCACAATTGTAGTTGACTAATAGTTCAATTCTTTTAAGTGCTTTGTGTTTTTAGTGAATGGAATCCATATGCTTCAGGTATCAGACATATGTGACAACATTGGCATGCTCTTTAGGAAAGGAAAGGGCCTAGCCTATATTCTTACCTTCCTCTCATGCACTGGCTTACAAGGTAATGAATGATAGACCCAAACATTCCATTTTCTCAAAGAAGACCAGACCAAGAATGAGTCCCAAGTTGACCACCCAGTTGAAAGAAGGTTTTAGTTTATCATCCATCACTATTCTTTAGAAAATAGTTTCTTTCCATGCCTTGATTTTCCTCTTTTCCCTGTGTATTTTTTCTTCCTGTTATCAACTATTTCTTACTTCCTGTGGGTTTTCCCTTCATTATTTAACTTGTTAGCAGGAAGCAGAGAACTTGGAAGTCTCACAGACATGAGTCCTATTTTTAGCACTGGGAATGAAAGAGTGGACCGAAATGAATTTGGAATCAATCTCTCTTTCATAGTAGTGGTAATATTTTGAGGCCATGAATCTATCTCTTAAATCGCTTAGACTAGATCTTTTATGTTAGGTTATTTTTATTTTGTGTTATTTTCTATGTATTTTTATTACATTTATCTTTCCTGACCTACTAGTTATTTACTACTATGTTCTTATATTTCCAAATGTTTGAGTGACTCTAATGTAAAGTTTTGATTGTAAAGTCTAGTTTTTAGGGGTCCCAGTGGGTTAAGTGTCTGCCTTTGGCTCAGGTCATGATCCCAGGGTCGTGGAATTGAGCCCTGGTTCAGGGGCTCCCTGCTCAGTGGGGAGTCTGATGCTTCCTCTCCCTCTGCCACACCCCTGCTTGTGCTCTCACTCTTTCTCTCAAATAAATAAATAAAATCTTAGAAAAATAAATTCTAGTTTTATTGCATTGTAACCAAAGTGCTTTTGTGATTTTTAATAATTGGTACTATGATTTTTGAAAAACATAACCCTTTAAAATATTTTTTTGAAGTTTAATTTTAATTATATGCTTTTCTAAAGTTTGCAGACCACTTCAGATAAGTTTAAATTATTCAGATGCTAGAGACTCAACTCTAGGTTTCTTAATTATGTTTGTATTGACAAGCTTATTCTGGCAAACATCTTGCTTTCTATCCAAGAGAAAATAAATAGTAGAGACAAAAGGCTAAAAAGGAAAAAAACTGTCATTGCTTCAGAACATGAAAACCAAATATTGCTAGTATCACCCCCAAAGCCTCTTTTGTGCTCTCTCCAAGTTGCTTCCTTCCCATGAGTAACTATCCTAGCTTTTTAAAAAATTTAAATTCAATTAATTAACATATAATGTATTATTTGTTTCAGGGGTACAGGTCTGTGATTCATTAATCAGCCTTACACAACACACACCGCTCACCACAACACATATCCTCCCTAATGTCCATCACCCAGTTACTCCCCCTTCCCTCCAGCCACCCTCAGTTTGTTTCCTAAGACTGAGTCTCTTATAGTTTGTCTCTCTCTCTGATTTCATCTTATTTCATTTTTTCCTCTCTTCCCCTATGACCCTATGGCTTGTTTCTTAAATTCCACATATCAGTGAGATCATATGATAATTGTCTTTCTCTGATCGGCTTATTTCACTTAGCATAATACCCTCTAGTTCTAGCCATGTTGTTGCAAATGGCAAGATTTCCTTTTTGATGGCTGTGTAATACTCCATTGCACGTGCATGTGTGTGTATGTGTCTGTGTGTATATCACATCTTCTTTATCCATTCTTCTGTTGATGGATACTATCCTAGCTTCTAACAACATAAATTAGGTATTATTTTTTAATTTTGTATGGTTGAAATCTAATATAGTAAGCATCCATCTGTGAGTGGCTTATTTCTCTCTACATTGTTTGTAGAGTCATCTGTAATATTACTCATTGATTCCCACAATGAGTAATATTGAGTATATGATTGCAGGAGTATACAACTTTTTTACACATTCTATGACCGATGGATAATTTGCTTCTTTCTAGTTGTCAGCACATACATTTAACACTGATGTAAATATAATTGGATGCTTTGTGGGGGAAATTGTGCATTTCTGTTGGAAGTATATGTAAGAGTAAAATTGCTAGCTCTTAGATTGCACATATGTTCAGCTTTAGTAATTTAATGCCAAGTACTTTCCAAAATGTTCGTGGTGATTCACATTTCCACCACCAGGTTATGAGATTTCTGACTGATCCACTTCCTTGTTGTTACCTAGCATCGTCTGATTTCTTTATTTCAAACATACTAATGAAATTAACAGTATCACCTTACGGTTTTAAGTTGCATTTTAATGACTACTCATGAAATTGAGCACCGTTTTCTATGTTTATTGACCATTTTGATACCCTCTTTTGTGAATGATGTGTTCAAGTATTTTGCCTGGGTTTTTTTTTTTTTTTTTCATTGAATTTTAGCAGTTCTGTGTATACTCCGGATATGAGTGCTCTGTCCGATATACACTTACTAAGTTTTTTCCCCATGCTGGCTTGTCTTTTTAAATTTTTTAATGTGTCTTTTGATGAACAAAAAATCTTGATTTAATATAGTACAATGCAGTGGTGATGCTTTTTTGGGTACTCTTTAAGAAATATTGCCAACTTAAGGTCATGAAGATATTATCCTGTGGTTATTCCTAAAAGTTGAATCATTTTATCTTTCACATTTATATCTAATATCCAACCAGAATTGGTTTTTATGTGTCTGTGAGGTAGAGGTTTAAGAGTACTTTTTTCCCCATAAGACTATTCAGCTGACCCAGCATCACTTATGGAAAGAATCATTCCCTCCCCCACTGCACTACGGAATCACCCTTTGTTGTATATCTGGTGACTGTATAAATGTGGGTTAATTTCTGGATTCTCTATTATGTCCTATTGATCTGTTATCTATCCTTACATAGATACCACATTGTCTTAGTTACTAAAACTTTGCTATGAATCTTGATATCTAGAAACCTAAGTTTTCAAGCTTTTTTTCCTTCCTCAATATTGCTTTGGCTATTCTTAGCTCTTTATATTTCCATATAAATAATACAGTCAGCTATATGACTGCCAAAAACAAGACAAAACCTGCTAGAATTTTTATTAGGTTGGACTGAATACATAGATCCATTAGATTACAATTGACATCTTTATAATATTGATGTTTCCAATCCCATATACATGGCATATGTTCCCTCTCCCCCCTTTAATTCCAACAGAAATGCACAATTTCCCCCACAAAACATCCAATTATATTTACATCAGTGTTAAATGTATGAGCTGACAACTAGAAAGAAGCAAATTATCCATTGCAAGCTGGAGAACCAGAAAAGCAAGAGCTATAGTTCAATTTGAGTCCAAAGGCCTGAGGACAGGGAGACTGCTGGCCAAAAGCACTTGAGAACCAGGAACTCCGATGTCCGAGAGCAGAAGATGGATGTTCCAACTCAAGAAGAGAATTTGCCCTTCCTTTACCTTTTTGTTCTCTTCAGGCCTTCAGAAGGATAAGATGATTTCTGTCCACATTGATGAAGGCTAATTTTTACTCAGTCTGTTGATTCAAGTGCTGTTCTTTTCAGTAACATCCCCACAGACATACCCAGAGAAAATGTTTTACCATATCTGGACATCCCTTAGCTCATTCAAGCTGACAAGTAAAATTAACTATCACAATTTCCTTTTCCCAATTTGTACCATGATGGGGCTTAAGCATGCCTAGAATCAATCATAATATTCTAAACAGGCCAAAATGATTAATTTCTCTTAGTACACAGATGGATGGTTTACTTTAACGGGATGGCCTGTTGTTTACTTCTTTAATGACAAGGTCCTGGAAGTGTCAGGCAAGCTCTATCCAAGGCTATAGTGGGGCTAGGAAAGAAAGGAAATCAAACCAATCTTGAAAATCTGAAATTCCTATGATAAAGGCTATCAGGATCTTGGGGAAAATAAACAATCTGTCAACTAGCATAAGAAATATAACATACCAAGCAGCCAGAATCAGTCTATCAGTGCAATCACTCCTTGATAGAGAAAACTTTCTTAAAAACTGAACTGGGCTCAGAAGTATGCTTGGTAAATAAGAGAAAACTGAATTGCATGTTCCTAAGGGCTTAATGAGGTAGGCTTGTGGGTCACCTGTTTCCAATAGACATGTTATGCACTTAAATTACTTAGCCATGTCAGCAAACCTGCTTCTTTTTGACCATGTTATATCAACCATCAGACTTCCACTCTAAGTCTACTTTTCTCACTGATCCAGCATCCATGATGCTGTTCTGCTCTTTGAGTTTGTCCTTGTCATTGAGACATACTTCACTACCATTTAATATCTTAAAACGTTATTAATGGTGGTGATGTCTTCGGGGTTAAGGTAAGTTTTATTCCTTGTATTCTTTAGTGTATTTTCAGTTTGCTGCACAGAGTATATCTATTACAATAATGTAAATAGCCGTACATAGGCCATCAGCTCCACAACAGGTCATGATTTTGCTTTAAATAATCAATTATCTTTTAAAGAGAGAAAAATATTCTTTTGAAAAGAAAAAGTGATTTTTTTATACTTACTTGAAAGTTTGTGAAGTTATTCATCACATGGTATAAAATAAGTAATAGAAAAACTATTCATATTAAAAGGATCCCTATTTCAAGAGCTGCAGTAGTCATTCACATGTAAGAAAGAATTGGCTCGGATCCATTGTCTTCCCTTTCTCGGCTCTTCTGCAACAATCTGAGGTAATAGAAAATTATTATTTGCTAATTATTCTGAGTTTTTACCTCTGGTTAGTAAAAACTTACTGTTTATTGTCTTTGAATCAGATTCTGTGATTGGCAGACTGGTAGGTCAGTTAAAGTGATCTTGCGTTTGAGTGCCATTAGGATGTTGCAGTATTTAAATGTTTTAGCTGTCTCTAGAACAGGAGATACCCATAAATTTATATATTCTATCTTTAGAGTGTTCACTGATAAAGAACAACAAAGCTAGCCTCAGGTCTTAAAGCAACGCATTTGCATATAATAGTTTTTTAGGACCAGATTCACAAATGTTCTTTGATGAATGATAAATGATTAATGATGTTGCTTTGTGACCATGGGTTCCAAGAGCTTCAGCTTCTCGGGACTGTTTCTTGATGATGGTGAGACTGATGATTAGCACCTGTCTCTGTGATATCCCCCAAAGGCTCTCCTGTTATGTAACATAAGTATGTTTCAAGTCCAGTAGAATATAAAAACCCCAGCCTAGACTCCATTTTAGGCTTTGTTACTTTCTTACAGAGCTATACCAGACACAGAAGTTTCAGAAATGAATTTTCTACCTCAAGGAGCTCACTGTCTATAGAAGAAAACTAACACTTTAGCACAACTTAATAATGCTGTGGTGCTTTGATAGGGGCATGAGATAGATGCTATGAGAACATACAGTAGGGTGCACCTTGCTCTTCCTGGCTTGGAGGAGGAGTGCGGAGTATTCATAGGAGTCAGGGGTAAGAGCAGTATGACGAGGAGAATGAAAGGAAAGTATTTACAGAAGAGATAACTTCTGAATCAAGTCCTTAAAAATGGTTTGTCAAACAGAGGAAGGTATTTGACTCAGAAGGAGTTATGTGTGTATTAGTATTGCATTCAGCCAATTGCCACAGAAAACCTAACAGTGAATCAAAGGGTCTATTTGTCTCACCTAAAAAGAAGTCTGGATGACAGTGCAGCAGCTCAAGCGTATCATCGTATCACATAAATATCATGTACCTTTCACCCTCATAACTGCAAATTCTTCAATATACCTCCAGCCTCATATTCATGTTGGAGACAAGAGCAGGGTGAAGCAAGAAGGGGCAGTACCTGTATCAGGAAAGAAGACACTCTCTCAGAAAATCCTGGCAGGCTTCTTATAGTTATGTGACTTGGCTACTATGTGTCTGTCTTGTTGCCTAAAACCATTGGTGAGAAAGAAGGACAGAATGGATATTAAGGGAGGAGAGGAGAAATGATTACATAATGGGTCCTCAAGAGGGATGTCACACGGGAGCATCTGGCAAGTACAGGACTGCAAAAAAAAAAGAGCAATAGAGATTAATTATTATTTTTTAAATATTTTATTTATGTATTTGAGAGGGCAAGAGTCAGAGAGCACGAGGGGGAGGGTTGTGGTGAGAGAACACAAGCGGGGTGAAGGGCAGAGGGAGAAGCAGACTCCCCACTGAGCAAGGAGATCAATGTGCAGCTCCAGCCCGGGACCCTGGGATCATGACCTGAGCTGAAGGCAGACGCTTAACCAACTGAGCCACCCAAGCTCCCCAGAAATAGAAATTTAAGTTTTAGAGACACAGGGCTTCCTACATCTGTAAATCTCTGCATATCTCCCAGTCTCAGGCCAGACTCTAGGATAGAGAGGTAGTTGACAATGTGAACTTCAGCATGGACAGACCTCATTAGCTATCTGAGTTGGCACAAATTACTTAAATTCTGTGAGCCTCAGTTTCCTTATCTGGAAAATGGAGATAAGAGCTATATCTACTTCATTGAATGATATGATCTGTATCAAGTGTTAGGCACAGTGCTTTGCACAGAGTAAGTCCTCAATACCTACTAGCTATTACTATTAGTTATTACTGTAAATCAGCTCCGACCTCCACACACAAACATACACACACACTCAGGAGAGCCCTCCTCCATGTGGACCTGTGGGTTGTCCTTCCTGCTGTTATATTTTTTCTTCTCTTTCTAGACCTAATGTAACATGTAACATGGTCTTTTAGTGTCTTCTCTGAGCCTAAATTGGATCTTCTAAGAACTTCTATCATTTGGTTAGGGAAACCTGCACCCTTGTGTCATCCCTTTCTAACATATGCCCTCTCCACATAGTGCATATTAGTTGGGGACCCAGGGTGTCAAGGTGCCTATGAATATAGACCACCATGGAGAATCTGATCATCATTGCACAAGTGCATAGAACAAGCATGTACGTACCCATGAAAGCCTGTTTCCTCCTCTGAAGAAGACTGGAATGGGCTGTACTGTACCTGCAGATGTATGTTTTCTTCATGTAGAATCTATTGTATCGATATATTCTTTCAGATTAGTGGAACATTTCAAGTAAATATTCCGCCAGTTTTGCTTGGGTATACTTGGAGTAAAACTTATGTGTCTCCTAAAGAAGATTTTAATGGGCAGAATTTAAAAGAATGTACCTTCTTAAATATTTTTGCTACCATTGAACCTCAGATATCACATGTCACCTATAATCCAGAACTAGACAAGGTAGGTTTTGCATTAAATTGTTTTTATGTGTACTACTAAAGAAATAGAAACTGTTCTTAAAAACTAGTAATAATTTCAGAGCTGGTGAAAATGAACATTGGTTTTTGATATTTTCCTATGGAGACAACATGGTACAATGTCAAAATATTTTGAACTTTATTCCAGTTTTCAGATCAAACCGATGTTTTGGAGAGAGCACAGATTTTTAAAAAAACTTGTAAGATAATGTTTCCCAACCGAAGAATCACAACTACTGTCTTTAACAGTGAAGGGATACAGATCTTAGTAACAAGATATATCAAGGCATTAAATCCACCTCAGCAACTCCTGGATATGTTTCTTCATGATTCTAATGCAACACTTGTAAGATATATATTTTAGTAGCTCTATTGATATATACTCCATATCACATAGAATTCACGCATCTAAGGGACCCTGGGATCATGGGTACTAAAAATCCCTTGGTTTTTAGTATATTCACAGAGTTGTGCAACCGTCACCATAGTAAGTTTTAGAACATTTTTGTCAATCTTAATTTACATTTATTTTGTTTACTTTTTTGTATTAGCTTTGAGCATAACCTTCTTACTAAAATTGTTTTGCTTTCAAAGACAGTTTTCCTGGGCACCTGGGTGGCTCAGTGGGTTAAGCCTCTACCTTCGGCTCAGGTCATAATCTCAGGGTCCTGGGATCAAGTCCCGCATTGGGCTCTCTGCTCAGCGGGGAGCCTGCTCCCCCCCCCACCCCGCCTGCCTCTCTGCCTACTTGTGATCTCTCTGCGTCAAATAAATAAATAAAATATTAAAAAAAAAAAAAAGACAGTTTTCCTGAGAGAGAAACCGTCTATGTTGCAGTGTGTCCTCCTGAGCCCCAGATAAGGGAGAATATTTCTTCTAGATTCCCTTCATTTCTGCCCCCTTGGATTAGAGCCACTGTTGCTACACCAGTTCATGTGTCAACCACAATAGCTTTGTAACATTTCTACCAAACTTTGAAAGATGACACGGAAAAATTCCAAATTACATTTCTAAGGAAATGTGTCCTAAGGATTGCTTCTCACAGGATGGCTTCTCACTATATGTGAGAATGAAGAAACTATGTTCTATTTTTCTCTGTAAACTGCCAACATAACACTTCCCACTCCATCCTTATGTGACATTTTCTTCATGCATATCTATTTACCAGCTGACAAGAGAGACATATACTCAAAATTGAATTTCATATAAAATGAAGATTTATTCACTAGGTGCTCAAAAACCCCTTCTACTTTGAGAAAGGAAAATATGAAATAAAAAATAAAAGTCTCCTCTTTGAGAAAAAAAATTATCTTTGCTTAAAGGACGTTCATGAACAATTGCTTATATCTTTTGTTTATTCAGGTTTGATTGAGTTAGATGGTTCACTTCAGAATATTTTCTTTGTCCACTATAAATCTCCCTCAGCTGGACTCTTCAGGATAAAATCAAAAGTCTTAATTTAGGTTGCCTTTTGCTTCACTCTGCCTTTCCATCACAAGTTTCTTCCTGTCTGTTTCTTATTGCCCAAAGTCCAAGGAGATAATAATATACTCTAGATTTATTTCAAAGACAATCTTTTCTTTTTTTAAAAAGGAATATAACTCTTAGGAACCTTGCTTATGAAGGACTATGAACCATGTTCAATTGCATGAAGTCAGAAACATGACCAATGTAAGAGGTCATTAGTACATAAGTGATGGCCATTATAAATCAGTGAAAATATCGGCAAACTTTCTGTGTTGGCTCATTATTTGTATCCCTTTCTCCTTTCCTACTTTAGTCTGAGCCTTTCTCTCCATCCCTATAGGGGGAATAGGACACCAACATTTTCCTGCTTCAACAGCTTATAACAAGCTTATATTAATAAAAAATAATTCTGATAGATCTGGAACCTAAAAGCAAATAAAACTTTTGCTATTCCTCAATATCTTTCTAAAAAATGTTTTAACAGTTGTAATTTAAGGTATATACATAATATCTATCATGTTAACATTTTAATAATTTATTACAGTGAAGTGTAATGGTTAACAGGCATTCTCTGGAGTCAGGCTAACTTGGGCTTATTCCCAGAGACTCCACATATTGTGTTAGCTCTGTGACCCTGGGAAAGTTATCTTAGCACTCTATCTATTTTTGTTTCCTCTTATGTAAGACAAAAGTAATAATAGTATGTACTTGAAGGGCTTGTGGGATACACTAAATGTGATGATATTGCACTTAAAACACTGTGCTTGGTGATGGGCATATAGAATACACTTAATAAATGTTAATTAATATTATTCTAGGACCTCATTGCTCGCTTTGTATCTTTGATTCCTGTTGTGCCTGATATTCTGGATGAAAATGATGGTTTTGACATATGGATGACATCAGAGGTAATAACTTATTTAATGTTTTATTTATTAATCTGTAAGATTTATTTATTTGAGAGAGAGAGAGAGAGAGAGAGAGTGTGTGTGTGTGTGTGTGTGTGCATGAGTGGGGGGGAGGGGCAGAAGGTAACAATTTCAAGCAGACTCCCCGCTGAGCACAGAGCCCTACATGGGCCTCCATATGACAACCCATGAGATCAAGACCTGAGTGAAAACCAAGAGTCAGACCTTAACCAATTGAGTCCCCCAGGTACCCCCATTATGTTTTATAATTAAAATATTTAGTATTTCTCACCTTTCTCCTAAACAAACATTTATGCACTTTGAAATCTAAAGCATTTGATAATTCAATACATTGTTTTCAGCTCTGTAACAATCCATAGAAATAATTCTTAAGGAGGGACAACCTCATTCAACATTACAAGTGGTAGCTCATGAGTATTTTAATTCAATGGGAATTCCGGGAGTGCAGTATTATGATATCTTCCAGAAAGAAATATGACTTGTTACTATGGAGCTGGACAGATGCTGAGTCTAGAGCAAATACCACCACTTCTCAGACGATTTCTCCAGTCTCCCCACATCGGAATGGGGAGCTTGCACAACAATGCTCCTTCCTTAGCACTTGGATTAAAATTCTCTTTAGATTCGTTGCCAAATAGAATACAAGCCCCATGCAATATTTGAGACATATTTGTACTAAAGATTTGTTTATCTGAAATGCAGATTTAATAGCTCATCTACTTTTTCTCAAAACCTGGCAATCCTCATTAGAGCAGTTTTTTCACTCCACCTTAAATTATATTTAGTTGCTTATATTATTGACCCTACACCCACACTCTGTACACACACATCCCAAGTTTAACCTCTGAATGAAGAGATAAATGTGATTATTTATTTTTATATTTTCATATAAATTCAGCAAGCATTCAATAAATACTTTTAATTGAAAATTACTAGTAAGACAGGAGCCTAAGAGAAGGAAACTTTCCATTTGGAACCAATGGTCCTGGCAATTAATCTAAAATGTTTTAGAGGCTATAGTTGAGCTGAAGTGGATTTAGGGGACACAGGGCTAGTTTAACTGGTTAGCTACCCTGTCTTCTACTAAGTGAGAACAAGGAAGACACAAGCATGGGGTTCTAATGATTCAGTGATTCAAATGTAGTAGAAGTCAAAGAGGTGTCATTCACCTTAGACTCTTCTGAGACTCTTTGACCTAATCAGAATATACTCATGGTTATTATGATCCCACAGAACATTGAAAGAGCCCCTAAAATATCTTAAAAACAAACAAACATAAAAATAACCCTTCAGGTAAATACTAGTACTCGCAAATCTCCCCCAACCTCCACACCCCCAATCCAAACAATACTCATAACCAAGATGTTAGTTACTACAAGTGTGAGCTTCCTCTTGGCCAAGGTCTTCCCACTGACATGAACTCTTTGGCCATGGAGTGCTCATGACATACGACTAATTAGACTGCCACAGGACAAGTGCTGTTTTCTCCTACCTAACAGTCTTTGGAGAAAAATAAACCTTGGTTAAATCCTACTTGAACCACTTAAGAGCTGTATGACCTAAAATAAGTTATGTAGCCTCCTTGGACCTCAATTTCCTCATCTGTGTCATACAGGGATTTTTGAAAGGATAACATATACACAAGGTATCTGGAACTCAGTGTGGTAGTTACCTGTTCTCACCTGTTCCCTTCTCCTCTTATGAAATCCAGCCAGGGGAACCTCCTTGGCCTGACACTGAAGACTACTTATATTCTGCCTTTGATTCTTCTGTTCACACTTCTCTTTCAGAGGACCCACGTCACCATCCTCCCTAACTTTCATCCTTCACCATCCCATTCAGCCAGTGTATACAGTTATGGCCATATCAGTTTTTTGAAACATTGAAATGCTTTCATACTGATTAGCAAATAGTCACTGCCTGGAGCTCCTGAGGTCCCCCACTCCCAACCCCCCTTGGCCGCCACAGCCCTTCCTCTGGGACTGTACTGAACCAGAAGGCACACATCCTGTTTAAATGTTGCAGTTGCTGCTCAGTAAGAACAGACTTTTGCCATATGAACGTTTGGGCCCATATATGTTGTTAGATCTTTCAATTTTTCACGAGAAGCCAGAAATGCAGAGTTTTATATGAGAGCTGATTTTAAAAAAACATTCCAGAGCCAAGCAAAAAAGCCAGCTACAGACTAGAACTAGGTCATAGACTACCCACCTCTACTATGCTTTTTCTCTCTTACTACAGCTGTTTTCCTAGGCACCCTATATTTGACTACAGACTCTTTCAGTTGAAAGAAGATTTCAAGATTTCAAGCCCTGATTGGGCTTCAACTCCATCCTCTTCCTCTCTTGGAGTTAAGAGCACTTTATTGGTATTTGACAGAGTAAAGCTCCATTGACCAGAGGATCCTTTCCTCTAAAAACTCTTTTTTTTTTTTTTTAAGATTTTATTTATTTATCTGACAGGCAGAGATCACAAGTAGTCAGAGAGGCAGGTACAGAGAGAGACGAAGGGAAGCAGGCTCCCAGCCGAGCAGAGAGCCCGATGCGGGGCTCGATCCTAGGACCCTGAGATCATGACCTGAGCTGAAGGCAGCGGCTTAACCCACTGAGCCACTCAGGCGCCCCTAAAAACTCTATTTGATTTCCTATCAGATCAGGTTTCTTAAAATATCAGTCCATATGTCCCTGTTTTCCAAGGACAGTTTAATATTTGTCCTAAACAGGAATATCCTATTTTGGATGATGAACTATTTTATTTGGTCACTTATACAGTATCCACATTAATTGTCCCACCATAAATGTGACCCCTTTATTCCAAATTAGTGTTCTCCCCAGTGTTTTCTCAGGCACCTTAGCCACATGGCAAAAATATGTGTGTTTAGGGGTGCCTGGGTGGCTCAGTAGGTTGGGCCACTGCCTTCGGCTCAGGTCATGATCTCAGGGTCCTGGGATCGAGTCCCGCATCGGGTTCTCTGCTCAGCAGGGAGCCTGCTTCTCCCCCTCCACCCTCTCGCCTGCTTCTCTGCCTACTTGTGATCTCTCTCTGTCAAATAAATAAATAAAATCTTAAAAAATATATATGTGTGTTTGAACCCAGAGGGAGCAGGGGGCTCTGGGAATACATTATATGCGTATATTACTCATCTTTCTCTCCTGTTTTCTTTTGGCCTTGTTGCTTTTCTTTGCCTTAGCGCTGCATCAGTTTGGCTGTTGGAAATAAGGAAGAGCATGCCATACTACTCTGTAATTTCTTCCTGTATTTCGGAAAGAAAGCCTTGGTCCTCCTGGGGACCTCAATGTTGGAAGTAAGTGCTGGAGTTAATATTTAAATAGTGTAAACAAAACTAATCAGCCACCATCTGCAAATTTAAAAAACACCAACCCCAGTTTTCTGTCTTTTCACAAGCTAATTGGGGAATTTCATGCACAACCAGTTGTTTAGTTAAGAGGATAATGTTGGCTCATCAAAATGACCACAATGTAAAGAAAGACTTTTCTTCACTTTTCTTTGTAAAGCTGTACTAATAACAGTGCTACTTCATGGGGTTACTAAGATAGTAGATTATATAGTGAATATGTGACATTGAGAATGGCGTCAGAGCAAATACTCAGTAAATGGTGATTATTGTGGTTGTGGTTGTGGTGATGTAATAAGAGTTATAGCAGGAGTTGTAGGGGTGCATAACTATCATCACCAGCATCATGTTTCTACCTTTCTAATAATAGATTTAAAGATCCTTAAGAAATATTTCTACCTATTCTTCCTTCCTCAGTTTTTAGTCATACAAGATGTGGGTCTGAAATTTGTGTTTACCTACCTGAAATTTTTACAATTATATGCTCCTGCATTCATACCTCCAGAAAGCTATAGTCTTTCGGACTGTTTCTCGTTCCGCTATGAGTGTCTTGATAAGGGTCAAGATTTTTAGTCTGATTTTAGTCTTCGTGTTATGATCACTTATTTCGCTATATTTTCTTGGCATGGCTTATTATTTCTGCCACATTTGCAAGCTAAAAGGCTGTGTTAATTCCCCCCTCGCGATCCCCCATGTAGTTTTTGTTTTTGTTTTTTTTTAAAGATTTTATTTATTTATTTAACAGAGAAAGAGAGAGAGAGATCACAAGTAGGCAGAGAGGCAGGCAGAGAAAGAGATTGAAGCAGGCTCCCTGCTGAGCAGAGAGCCCGATGCCATGCGATGCGGCACTTGATCCCAGGACCCGGAGATCACAACCCAAGACGAAGGCAGAGGCCTAACCCACTGAGCCACCCATGTGCCCCAACTCTCCTGTAGTTTTATGTGCCACTAGATGGCAGTGAACAGTTGACAATATTTCAACAAACATTTGCATTTATGCTGATGGGTCAGCAAGGGTGGGGGGCACCTGGGCTGTGTGTTTCACCTTGGCTCTGTGGCTAAAGTGAAGCCTCCTCTTTACTGTAAAGATGAGTACAGTCATAAAGAACAAGAGCTTTGGAGACACCAGGCTATACAGCAGAGTATAGTAAATAGAAAGAGAGAGAGAGAGAATTTGTGTTTGGGAGTCAGTCAAAGAGGGGTTAAAACCCAACAATGCCCTTTACTAACTGTGTATGATCTTAGCTTATTTACTTCTCTGAGCTTCAGTTATGCTCTCCCCGAACAGGGCTAATGTCATTTACGGTTACTCTAGACAAGTCCCTCAACCTCTGACTCTGTCTGAAACATGGGCATAATGATCACCCCATCTCAAAGAATTTGGAGTGAATGCAAGTGAAAAATTTCATATGAAGGCAGAGCACGGTACCTGGTATACATAAATTCCCATTAAATGATCAATAGTCTTTATTATTACTACCTGAAATTGTTATTCTTTTCTAAGAAAACTTTGCACTTAAAAAGGTGTGTTTAGAACAGAATAATAATGACCACTTTTATTCCTCAGATTGTTTCCTATATACTTTCTCTCTAGTGTCTAACTTCAGCTCTTGTTCTCAAAATTAACTTAATGGCTTTTTAACTTCTCTTGGCTTTTTCAGAGCCTCAGGCAAATGTCCATTTCCTAACTCTGCGTGGGGTTCCCCTGCAGTCCCCAAGTATATTCCCCTCAAAGGAGGGCTACTCCATATAGTGCCTTTGTGTAAATTAGGCCAAAGTATCCCTACCTCAAAACACTTCAGGACTAGCTGTTGGGAAATTTTCAGGGTATGTGGGTGTTTCAAGAACAATGTTTTATTGCTATGAGGGTACACTCTACAGGGATGTACATGGCAGCACCAGCTCTAAAGTTCTCTTATTTGAATCTTCATGCTAGCCTGGGCCTGAGGATTTCTGGAGCTTTGGGGTTTTGTTTTGTTTTGGTTTGGTTTGTTTTGGTTTGGTTTGGTTTGCTTTTCGAAAAGACTTTGAAGACCCTAAAAAAGACTTATAGAAATCAAAAATATCACATACTTAATCATAATTTTCACATACAAAAATGACTTAAGTCAAACACCCACCAAACATGACTCAACTCTTTTTCCTCTTATAGGGGCAAGTGGCTTATGTATTAACTCAAGAAACTGATGAATTTTTGCTTTGGAATCCATTAACTGGGCAATGTCACAAGCAGATCGACCCATTTTGTCCCTTACAAAGTGTAGATTGTTTGTTTGATGATGGAAATGTAAGTATATGGGAGAAAAATCTTATTTTGCGTTATCTCCTCAAGAGTCAAACAGTGGTCCTCTGCCCTGGCTCTACATTAGAATCGTGTGGGAAACTCTGAGGAAACTTCGGATGTTCAGTTAGAATCCCTGAGATATGAGGCCAGGGAAATCCTTTATCCATAAAGTTCTTCAGGTGATTCTGTAGCACCTCCAAGACTGGGAACCAGTAATCTAATGTTCACATACCCCTTGAATCTCTTTACCTCCTACCTCCGAACTGCCTTTGGCTTCATTTGGTAGTAGCATTGTAAACTTCTGCTGCATCCTAACCGATAGGGGTTTTGTGCTCCCATATGCCTATACTGATTTAATGTTAATGTTTTAATAGGTCTGGTTTAATATTCAACAAAATAATACACCAATGGCTGTACATTTTGACTATTCAAAGGAAAGTTTCTGGAAACAGTTGCTTCCAAAAAATTTCCAAGGGACAAAAGCACATACCATACAGGTAAATTATATTCTTTCAGGTATATCTATATAAAAGTTACTGTTGGTTCTAATCTTTACCAGTCATGCCAGCTCTTGTTATGTTTATATTGCTGGTTGCATGTTGACTTACCTGGCAATGTTAATAAAATCTAGTTTTCTTTGCCATTCAGCCTGAGTTTGGGCTACTCTGATCATACTCCTCTACTTGGAGAAAAGAAGAGTTGAAAAGAAAGTATCATCTCAAATGTGAATTTAAATTTTAAAGTAAAAACTTTTAAATAGTTATTCTAAAACTGAAAATATAATGTTAAGATGGTATAGTAAGTTTACTTTGACCTAACCCATCTGCTCCACATCCATGGCAATGGTAAATTATAAAAATTGAAAAATAGAAGGCTTATCTGGGCTCCAACCATGACGATCGTCTCATGGACTAGAAACAGGACAGAAATACTAACAGTGAGTAGGGCTGAACAAAAGACAGCAGCAAGATCCGAAAATGGTTCATGAAATCCGGGATCCAGAGCCAGTCTCACTTTTTGGGGCCAGGGGCTGTGATGGGGTTCCCTACTTCACTTTTCTTGAAAGGAGATGGGGAAGAAAAGCTGCAGATCCACTGCCTGGGTCACAAGAGGCAGGAGCTGGAAGCACAGACCTGAGGTCAAGAACAGACTAACGAGCAGATGGCTCAGCCAGTGGATCGGCGATGTCTTCAGTGTCACTCTGTGAAGGCACCCCAGATGTCACCTCAGTGGCTGTTTCTGGATTGAGGAGCATGGCGCAGCAGGGTGAAGGCAATTGCAAAATCAATAAGAGAGGAAAACGATAGTAGAAAAATAGAAAACAATTCACAGAAACAAACTTGAATGCTCAGTCTCACTTAAAATCAGGGAAGAAGTACAATTTAAAACAACAAAACACTACTTCACAGGTATAAGATGGACCAAAGAGATTTTAAGTAGAATCATACCAAGTGTTGGCAAAGAAGCAGAGAAATGGTGGGTCGGTAAATTACTAGAAATACTTTGGAAAGCAATGTGATGATATCTGGTAAAGTTGAAGACGCTCGACCTTGGACCCACCAGTTCAGCTTCTAAGTATATACCATAAAGAAGCAAGCACAGGGAGACAAGTACAATGACGTTCACTGTAGAATTGCTCAAAATAACAAAAAAAGATGGAAGGAAGGAAGGAAGGATGGATGGATGGATAGATGGATTGACTCATCCACCAGAAAAAAGAGTACATGAGTTATAAAGTACTCATACTATGAAATCTTCTATATAGTAGTAAAAAGAAAAAAAAATTTACACTAGTTCCCAACTTGAACTGTGTATCCACTGTATCAGGATCTCTGAGGATGGAACTTGCATACCTGTGTTATTATTTAAAACTCCCTGGGGGGTGCCAGTGTGCCACCAAGGTTGAGAACCACTGTACATCAACAGGAATGAATATTTTAAAGAATGTAAAGCAAAATAAAGAGTATGTGAAGCGATACACAGAGTACAAAATCACTTATATAAAGTTTGAAAACTATGTGCTGTTTATGTATGTATAGACACATAGTGATAATGTAGAAGCATTCATAGGAATGATAAATGCCAAATTTAGGTTAAAAGTTACCTTTGGAGACAAAAAACAGAATGAGATCAGGGAGCAACATACAAAGTATTTCAAGTCTATCTGCAATGTTTTACTTCTTTTAAAAAAATTAAATATGGAAAATGCAAATATTAGATAGAGGTAAGTGGTAGGTATGTTGAGTGGATGTTCGTTACATTATTTTCAACGCTTGTCTGTGTCTTTGAGGCATTTGACAATACAAAAAATGCATGGTGGTTGCGGGGAAGGGATCAAATCAGTACCAAACTGTATAAAGAATGCCCCCCCACCATCTTTTTCCCCGCTCTCTAAGAGATAACTACTCTTACTAGTAACTTGTGCATCCTTCTAAACATTCTCCACGTGTTGCAGGCACATATATAGTTTTTATATTTCCTGTTTGTAAAGTCATTTTAAAGAAGGGGAAATGTGCTTATCTCTCTTGAGCAAACACTTTCAGCATCCACTGACCATGCCTTGCTCTTCCCCTCCCAAAGCTGTGACTGCTGCCTTGCTGTCTCTTGGGGAGGAGAACGGTACATTTAGAGATGAGGGGTTTTGTTTATTATTCATCATTCTATTAGGCATTTTGTGAATGTTTCTTGTGTGCCTGCTCTGAGCCAATGCTAGGTCAGGCATCGGTACCACAAGGAAAAGACCACAGTCCTGGGACTTAGGTTCTCAAGGAGCAAAGAGAAGGACTCCAGTCCTTGCAGGACAAAGCTGTGAATAAGATTAAGGAAGAAATGTTTTGCTTTTTTTTCTTGTTAAGAATGGCTCCATGTTTTATTTTTATACCAAATACACCTTTTCAAAATGCTCTTACTGCTCTTGTCTCATATGAATCCCACACAAGCCCTATACGGTCAGTAGGACTGCCATGGTCACCTCCAGTAGCCTATGTGGACATGGAGGGACTCAGGGACTGATATGTTGTCCCGATGGGTCCACAGTCTCCACAATTATGCTCCTCTCCAGGAGATGCCTGCATTTATTTCGAGAATGCCACACACCTTATTTCCCATTTTGTAATATTTAATTTCTGTATTGAACACTTGCAATTGGCCTTGAAAAAAATAAAAAAGATTAAGGAAGAAATGAGTGTGCTTTGGGAGCACATAACAGGAGGACCTGAGCGGAAGGACAGTTGCTAGGGCTTCCTGGGGAAAGGGGATGACAGGCAAAGTGAGGAGAATGAGCAGGAGCTGGCCAAGAGGAAAATCAGGGTGGAGACCAGTGCAGCAGAGAGCGGGCACAGCAGGAACGAAGACCTGCAGGGCATGGAGGGGTGGGTGGAGCAGCGAAAGGCCAGCTTGGCCATGGAGGGAGCAAGACAAGCTCAGGGGTGAGCAGAGTTCTACTAAGGATGTGGCCCTGTGTCTCAGGGCAGTTGGAAGCCAACAGCACTGAGGCAAGGCTGCCATGATCACAGCTGTAGTTTTTAAAAGCCACTTTGGAGGCTCAGTCATTAAGCATCTGCCTTTACCTTGGGTCATGATCCCTGGGATCAAAACCCCATATCCATCTCCCTGCACAGTGGGAAGCCTGCTTCTCCCTCTCACACCTCCCCTGCTTGTGTCCCCCCCCTCCCAGTCTCTCTCTCTCTCTCTCTGTCAAATAAATAAATAAAATCTTTTAAAAATTAAAAAACAAAAACAAAACCTAGAGCATGGATATGAAACCTTTTGCCAAGTTGAATCTATAGATATAAAACTCAGAACTGCATTTGACTTCTATCTCTACTGATTTTTTTCCTGTGGGTTAATGGCCCTCAATCTTCTGTCTTGCCACACACGTGCCAAAATAAACTTCTGTCTTCAACGAACACTGTTTTTTATCGCCACTGCAGACATAAATTTGAGTGTGTAAAATGAGCATGTGGGTACTCAGAGATGAGGTTAACGGGGAAAACCTCTTGAAATTTTAAAAGATATGCATTCGTTGAAAGAAAGGGGCCTTTGCCAAAAAAAAAAAAAAAAGGAAAGTGGACTAATACCTCATAAACTTACCAAGTTAACATAACCCAGGCCTCTTTTTCACTACTGAAGGTGGCCTCACTGATCCACAAGAGTTACCTGTTGGAGAGTGGGGCAAGGGAGGGGAGTGGAGGTATTGGAGGGTTGGACAGTGGTTGGTGACAGCATTCGGTTTACCTGTCCTGTCTGGGAGAGCTTGTGACCCTGCACCATGACGCTGGAGTTTGTAGCTCCCTTTCTCCACTGCCTCCCAGCTCTTGCTGGGATCTGTTGTGGGGAAGCGCCCTGTGCCTGGGACTGTTCTCACATCTATCCACCGCAGGCACCAGAACCCTGGAGGGCTTGCTGAAACACAGAGTGTTTGGCCTTTCTGATTCAGTGGACCCTCAGAGTTTCTGATTCAGTTGATGCCCTGTGGGGACTGAGAAGTTGCATCTCCAACAGGTTCCCACAGATGAGGTTGCTGGTGGGGGGAGGGGGCACACTTCAAGAACCACGGGCTTAGATCACCACATGACAGATTGAATCTTCTCAATCACTCCTGAAATATTCTAGCACCTAGAGGTTTATGAACTGTTGCCCTCTTTTTGTACAATCCTCTGTCCACTTGTGTCCCTGTCTTTACAGCTGTCTCTATTTCTCAGTTCAGGAATGCCCAAAATAAAAATGTCTGAACCCAACCCCTCCTTCTTGTTCAAGTGAGCCCTGGGAAATCAGGCAGGGAGGGCTGGTTTGGGTGGTAGACATAAGGAGTCCTCTCTTAAAGACTCCTACAGCAAATCCTGTCAGGTAGGGTAGGGAATATGGGGGGAGTGTGGTAGAGCTTTGCTCTCTGCTGTTTTTATAGTGTCTGAAGCAACAGCTTGAAGCCAGGAAAGATTGAAATGGAACACACACACACACGCGCGCCCATGCACGCACGCAAAACAAAACGACCTGGCTCCTGCGAGCTGAATGAAAAGGATACTCAAAGAAGGAAGAAGAAAACCATCTTAAAAGAGCAGTAGTTACAGTAATACCTGATTTATTGAACAATATGTGCCAGGCTTTGCGTGTTTATTACTTTATTTCAAAATCTTCACAAGACCCTAGGGAAGTAAGTACCATTATTGTCCCTTTTTTAAAGATGTGGTAACTGAGACTCAGGTTAAGTAAGTTCACCAAGACCCCAGTTAATAAGTGGAAGAGACTAAAGCAGCTGCCAAAGATTATCTGGTATCATCAATAAACATGTCAAATGTTTGTTTGAATAAATGAATGTGGGCAGCAGATCTGTCTTACCCAGGAAAAATATCTTTGTAAATCCATTCCTCATCCCATGCTCTGGTAATGTAGTATTAAAATTGTAGGATTAAAACCGAAGGAAGCCCTGTGATCCGTGTTTTACCTTTGTGCCTCTGTAGTGGAGTGATTTTGCCACCTGAAAATAGTTTGGGTCCCCCCATTATAATTCACACTCCGGGGGTGACTGCGATATAAATGAAGATGGTCTCCCTAGAATCTTTGCTAACTTTCAACTGTCTATATATTTCAGCCTGAAGAAATAATTTACTGTGAGACTAATAAAAGCATGATAGAAGATCTAAAGAACAGGTATGACCTTTGTTTATATCTTATTACTATTTCTCCCAAATCTTTCAGTCCCCCACCCACCTTTTAGTCTCTAACCTAGTCTTTTAAAATACCCGTTTAATTCAGCCATAGAAGCAGGAAATGGAGTTTACAATAGTTTCTTCTGAGCCAGCTGTCTTTTGATCTGTGCATTGAAAAGCAGCCCCTCTACCATTCCAGAACACTCCTTAAAAAGACCCAAGTCAAGAAATGGTTACCTCTGGAAACATTGTGGGGCTGCTGTTGGGAAGTTCTTGACACAGACACCTGTTGATGTTACAGTAATAATAATAACGTGGTAGCTCATACTTCTTGAAAGTCATGAAGGTAAATGGCCCACCAGTTGGAGTATGGAAAAAACATCCAAGTTGGGTGGTAACATCGATGCTGCCCCACCCCCACCCCCTGCACTGTCCCCATTCCCTTACACATACACGCACACACACATACACGTAATTGTCCAAAGGAGTTATTCAGTCAGGCTGAACAAGTTTGTCAAAGTCACAGACTTTGCAGCAGTCCTTACTCCTACTCCAGATGTGTCAGAAGCTCCTAGATCTTACTGCCTCTAATGACTCATGCTGACATAGTAGGCTGCCGCATAAGCTGCTACCAACTGATCAAAACAAAGCATGACAAAAATAGTTTTGCTACTCTTATCTCTTCTAGCACACAACTCCCACCTTTTATTCCCTTCCTTTCCCCCCAATTCTTAACAAAAAGAGGAAGAAGTGAGGTAGAGCTTCTGTTTTTTTTTTTTTTTTAATTATTATCAGAATCACTTCTAGAACTATTTAAAAATACAGATGCCAGGGTCCCAGACCAGACCTGTTTAATCGATATCTGGAGGTAAAATATGTTGATTGATGATTCTGATGCTTAGCCATCACTGAGATTACAAACTCCAAACTGATTGGTTACACCACAGACTCAGCCCAGAGGTGACTCCCAGTGGTTTTTGTTTTTGTTTTAAGATTTTATTTATTTATTTGACAGACAGAGATCACAAGTAGGCAGAAAGGCAGGCAGAGATAGAGAGGGAAGCAGGCTCCCTGTGGATCAGAGAGCAGGACATGGGGAGCAGAGAGCAGGACCCTGGGATCATGACCAGAGCCGAAGGCAGAGGCCTTAACCCACTGAGCCACCCAGGCGCCCTTTTGTTTTTGTTTTTAAAGCAGACACTGATTCTCTGCAGGAGTGAGGCTTCCCAAGTGGGCTCCATCAACCAACTTGCACTGTCTTTGGAATAGTCTACCATCAGGCACTGTTCTAGGGACTGAATATACAGGCACACATCCCTGCCCACACAGCATGCACCTTCTAGTAGACAAACCTAATCATCATACTTATCTGTCCATGCCTATTTCTTTCTAACTCGGCTTGCTGAATTAACTGATCTAAGAAATCCATCCCTGCTAACATCAATCAGACCAGGTATCGGAACTTTTGTAAATGCAGCTTCTTGGAAATGCAATGTTTTATGGCAGGGGAGGGTCCTGGGGAATAAGGCTGTCAGTCCAGTGACCAGATAGTAGACGGTTGTCCCATCACACCCAGTAGGCAGGTGCCTACACACAGGTAACTAGAAAAGAGCTGTGCCCTTGAGATCTCATTGTTGGTTACCCTGTGAAGCTTCTTGCTTTTCCAAGCCAAGCAAGAGCCTGCTTCTCCCCAACTTAAGTGATGTGAATGATGGCAGATATACTTAGCCAGAGAGGACTGGTTCATCCTAAATAAAAAATATCATTCTCATACTTGAGTAAATTGCCAAAACTCTTATCCCATTTATTAAACAAATTGTAACGGGTCATAAACTAATCTTCGCATCCTTACATTAGGATTGAAAGGACTCTGAAATGTAAAATGATGGAATGGCGACCTAAACAGCCAACACGTTGGAATCGACAATGTACTTATATTTTGCGAAAAATCCTTCCTAAACTAGAACTTAGCACTGGAAGCTTTGTTTCATCTGAAGAAGAGAGTGAATTTGAAAGACTACTACAATTTTATTTGGTGTGTATACGATTTAGTGCATTAATAATATTTGTTTTATCTGTGTAATTCATTACCAGGTAAGAGTAACCTTAAATATCCCTGAAATGCTTTTTTTTCTTGATCCTAGATGATAGATGATATAACATTAAAATACATTTATTTATAGACTAAGAAATTTCAAATATACTGAACAACTATTACCATGACCACAGTGCATGACATTTTCTTGCACTCAGTCATATGTTGTATGTTAAATAAACCACAACCTCTGGAAAGAGACGATCGAAAGGAAATCACTTGCAACTGAGAAATTGAAAGATGATCCCATGGTGATAGTAATAGAATAGATTCCCTGTCCTTGGTTTTGAGCAAGAGAATCCAGAAAAGATTTAATATCTTTTATAAGCAAAATACTCCAAATGTATGTAACCAGCCTGGACTTCTTTCCTGACCTCTGTTCTTATATATTTACCAACACATTTAATGTCATCCTGGATAGTTAAAAGGCATCTTAAACTCAACAAGTTCATAATCAAACATGGTGGGCATTTGGTATATTGCTAGAGCCTCCTTCTTTGCCCCTATCTACCTCCAGCTCTGGGCATCCTCTCATTGACTCTTCTCTATGGAACTGATCCGTGTTTTTGAGAACCCTATTTCTTTCTCCCTACTACCCCATAGACTAGGAGATATCTCCTAGGGAAACCCTCTGAGAGAAGAAAGGAAAGAACCTGTAGGGAGTTCAGGACTTAGGCTGTCAAGAGGGGATCTGCAGGTGCTATTTATTAATGAATAGGGAGGAGGTTGTTTTGTTTTGCATTAAAAAAATAGAATTAGGGATAAACAGAACCAAAACAATATAAGCCAAGGTTTAAAACTTAGAATTTCTTTGTAAAATTACCTGTATGATAACACACAGTCATAATCCTGTGGCTGGGATTCAGACTCTGGTTCAACCACTCACCGGCTTTGACCAAGTTACCTAACTTCTCTATACTTTCCACCCCATTGGGCAAGATAAATGGGGATAAAAATAGTTATCTGGTTTGTGGTTATGGTGAGGATTAACCACAGCACTCAGCACTCAGCAAGTGTTTACAAATGTTAAACATTATTTGCATTCTATGTGCCAGGCATTGTGTTAGGCCCTGGGCTTATGATCATAAGCAAGGCAGATACAATCTTGTGCATTCACAGACTATAAGCTAATGATCAGAGCAGAAAACATATAATTGCAATATATTTTAATTATGTAAGTTAGGAAAGGATAGCATCTTACTGCAACCACATGGGAAGGACACATGAACAGATTCAAGGATCAAGAAAAGCCTCCTGAAGTTGCAGGAGGAGGAAAGAGGTTTATGATTGTTGTCTGTGTATTATTAAACAGATAATGTTACGTAGGACCATGTACCATAATCCTTAAATCCTGTCACATGGTTGTCACTTAAGAAATATGAACTGAGGGGCATCTGGGTGGCTCAGTGGGTTAAAGCCTCTGCTTTTGGCTCAGGTCATGATCCCAGGGTCCTGGGGTCGAGACCCACATCGGGCTCTCTGCTCAGCGGAGAGCCTGCTTCCCCCTCTCTCTCTGCCTGCCTCTCTGCCTACTTGTGCTCTCTGTCAAATAAATAAATAAATAATCTTAAAAAAAGAAAAATATGAACTGAATCAATATTAAATAAATTGTCCCATAATGATCACTTAAATACCTCATTTGTAGGACCAAGTAATTTTTTCACTGGCCGTCTCCTATTCTAGATAGTGTGCAAGTATGTGGAGTATTGAGTGTGCAGGCTCTGGTATCAGCTCTGGCTCTGCTCCCCTCTCTCTGGAAAGTGGGGATTATAGTAGAACCTACTTCATAAGGTTGTTTGAGGATTAAATATGTATGTGAAGCCCTTAGTATTGTTCCTAGGACAACATAAGCACCTATAAAATAACTTATTATTTTTTGAGGCTTTTGTAATATTTTTGAATACAGTGATTCCCAATTACCTACATAATTATAGCATGGGTTTACACGTTATTCTGTCTTTTGTCTAGGTCACAGGATTTCCTATCCAGATGCCATACACTGATGTCCAGTCAATTATTGATGCTGTGTATCAAACTGGAATTCATTCTTCTGAATTTCCCCAGACAGAATTTGCTCTAGCTGTATATATTCACCCCTACCCAAACAACGTATTATCCGTGTGGGTCTATTTGGTTTCGTTAGCTCGACATCAGTGAAAAGGAAGAATGGAAAAGGAAAAAAAAAAATGTGTTATGGGCCCTTCACCAAGAACAATCAAGACTTTTCTGGTACTTTAGGACTTGGCTACTTATCTTCAAGACCACCCAAGCATGAACCCAAATTTTGGTTCTTTTATAGAGTTGGGTACCATGGAGACTCACTCCCTGAATCTTTGAGAATGAGTGTAAATGACCTCCCCACTGGAGACCTCTACAAGGAGAATACTTTGGGCAGTCTGGTGGACTTAGTCACTGTCTACAATAAGTCTTACTATGGTTAAAAAAAAAAAAAAAAAGTGATCCTGGCCCCTCCCTTTGAAGCCAATATTATGAAGTTGTAGGCCTCATACCACCTCCAGCAAATCACCAGGCGGCCTTGTTGAAAATGCAGACTCCTGCATCCCACCTAAGACCTACTGAATCTGAACCTCTAGGCGTGGATATCCAGAACCTACATTATTGTAAAAAAGACATTCTGATGACCTGTTAAGAGTGAGAACCCTGGCTTACAGAACGTTGTCATTACCAAAGTGAGTTTGGCACATCTGATACTGGTTATGATGCCGTTCAAGGTGGAAGGTATCCAAGTACAACCATGAGATATTGTTACTATCATTACTGGGTCATTACTAGATACTGCACTAGTGAAGTAAAAGGAAAATCTGCCACATTGGGCTGAGGACTAAGGCCTGCTTCTGGGGGCTTCCTAAAAGTTTTTGCTTGGGATGCTACTGATCTGACGTTTTTCCAGCTCCAAATATTTTGAAGGGCTACCCAAGAAGCTCTGTCTGGCATGCCTTCCTGATTCTGGGAGAAAGGGAGGAAATGATCTTACCAAATCTCAAGGTCCCTTGTGCCCTTAGTGAACAGCCTGCCATTCTGTCCCTGACATTTTTCTGCCGCTTTCCTTTCCCCGGTGGCTCCAAGGAGACCCATCTAAATCCTAGGAGCCTCGAGAGAGAGTAAACGGGGATCTGACTCAGAAGCATTGCACTTTTTTCTCTTTAGTTGTTATGTGCTTCATTAATATATATATATATATATATATATATATATATATATATGTAAATATATATATTATATACTTCATATATTATATAATATATTTATTTCCTTAAATGTTACAGAACAACTTATTTTAGAACTTATTTTATGTTCTTTGAATAAGAACAACTTATTTTAGAAAAACCAAAGGAGACAGATGTCCAAAGCTTGATGAGAACAGTTTTATAGGAGGTAAAAACTGGAGAAGGGAAATTGACCCCTTCCAGTGCAGAAGAGCAGTAGCTTCTTGGGTCAATCTCACAAGCAGAGACCCCAAGTTCAACACTGAGGAACCTCAATCTGAATTCTCTCCCGCAGTGTACCTGCATGACTGAGGCCAGTGATGTTAGTCTTGCACCAAACTTGAGATTACTAGAAGAGTAAAATAGTAGGGATGTGGGTGAAGAGAATGCTTCCTCTCCAAGGTTAGGACCTGATTGTGTGTGTTCTCTGGCATGCATATGAAAATTAGGGTTTTTGTTCTTATTTGAATGTTTGTATTTAAACGCTATAGGAAGCTTTGGTATTAACACATTGTTTTGTTATTAACACATATCCCACATTGACTGGGATAGCTCAAAATGCTATCAATGGAAAGACAAGGTTACCAAAAAGCCACCAAACTCATGCAGTTCACTTCTGTAGCACTTTCAATATTTATATAACTATTTTGCTAGTTGTTTATGGTTTTTGAATTCATAGGCCACGTTTAAGTAAGAGAAAGTGTTCATAGGCAAACATAGAGGATCCTTCTGTATCATATCCATTTCTTTTTTACAAGTATATGAATTTCTTAACTAAAATTTTTTTCCTTAAAATTTTGAAACTGTAATGACCTTTTTTTTTTTTTTCATTTGACAATTTAAAAATACATGATTTTACTTTTAAGTTTTTAATTCCACTTAGTTAACATTCAGTGTTGTATTATTAGTTTCAGGTGTACAATATAGGGATTTAGCAATTCCATCCCTCACCCTGTGCTCATCATTACAAGTGCTGTCCTTCACCCCCATCACCTATTTAACCCACCCCCTCACTCACCTGCCCTCGACTAACCATCAGGTTGTTCTCTGTAGTCAAGAGTCTGTTTCTTGACTTCTCTCTCTCTCTCTCTTTCTCCCATCCTTTTGTTAATTTGTTTTTTTCCTTAAATCCTACATACGAATGAAATCATATGGTATTTTTCTTTCTCTGAGTTATTTTACTTGGCATCCAAGTTGTTGCAAATAACAAGATTTCATTCTTCTTTTATAACTGTATAGTAAATATTCCATTGTATACATATCTTCCACATCCTATCCATTCATCAAGCTACTTTCATATCTTGGCTATTGTAAATAATGCTGCTATACATAGAGGGGTGCATGTATCCCGTTGAATTAGTATTTTTGTATTCTTTGGGTAAGAACCCAGTAGTTTCGTGATTTAGTAGCTTAGTGATTGCAGAATTATAAAGTAGTTCTATTTTTAACTTAAAAATACGTGATTTTAGGGGCGCCTGGGTGGCTCAGTGGGTTAAGCCGCTGCCTTCGGCTCAGGTCATGATCTCAGGGTCCTGGGATCGAGTCCCGCATCAGGCTCTCTGCTCAGCAGGGAGCCTGCTTCCCTCTCTCTCTCTCTCTCTCTGCCTGCCTCTCCATCTACTTGTGATTTCTCTCTGTCAAATAAATAAATTAAAAAAAAAAATTAAAAAAAAAAAATACGTGATTTTAAATGTAACATCTAATTTTAAAGAGTTCTTTAAATCATTCCACAAATAATAATGGGACATTCCTTATGTACCAGACACTTCAGTATGTGCTTGAGTACAGTGAAAAGACAAAGGTCCTGCCCCTGTGAGGCTTACATTCTTCAGCAGAAATGGACCATAAGCAAATAAACAATAAGTAAGTGAAATAATGTCAATGTATACTGAGTGCTACAAAGAAAATATCAACAGGATGGCATGATAGAGAAGGACTCTGGTGAGGTTGGAGGGTATAAGCAGAGTAGTTATGGAAGTCCTCTCTAAAGAGACAATGTTAGAACCAAGATTTAGAAGATGATTTATCAACTAGAATTGCATTCAGTTGCATGGAACAGAAACCTAATCACAGTAGCTCAAGCAAACAGGGATTACTTTTCCACAGAACTGCCAAGTCCAGAGGAGGCAGTTCAAGTCTGATGCAATGGATCTGTGATATCATAGGTGGACTAGTCTTCATCCATCCTCTAGGGAGGCATCTCTAGGGAGGCCTCTGTCCACTAGCTCAGTGGCTCTCAAACTTCATCATGCTCAAGACTCACCTGAACAGCAGTTGACATGGAATCCTGGGCCCTCCCCTCAGAGTTTCTGATTCAGGGGTTTTGGGGTGGGGCCCAGTGAGTTGCATTTGTAACAAGCTCCCAGGTGATGCTGGGACTGCTGATCTGCAGACCACAGCTTGAGAATCTTTGCTTTAGCCTCACAACCTTTTCCATGGCAAGAAAATGCAGAAATAGAAGGGGAAGGTCAAGGACGCAGCTGGTGTATCTCTTTTAAAAAGCTTCCCAAGAGGCCATGCCTAGTAACTTCCACTTACTTCCCATCAACCAGAATTGTATCACTCCTAGCTATAGGGCAAGCTGGGAGATCTTGCTGTCCCAGTAATATCTGTGTTCTATTGTTAAGGAAGAAGGTGAGGGTGGCTTATTGGGTAGGCATCTGTGACCTCCACAGATGAGAGGAAGCCAGTAGTGCAAACCTCTAGCAAAAGCATATCCAGCAGAACAAATTGCAATTGCAAAGGTCTTGAGTTCAGAAAGAGATTCACACAAGGAGGAGACAGTAAAGGCACACAAAGGTGGGGAGGTAGACAAAGATCAGATCACATCAGTCATGGTAAGGAATTCAGATTTTATTTCACGTACAATAACAAATCATCGAAAGGTGTTTAGTAACCGAGTATTTTTCTTTTTCATGTTTAAGACTACTTTAAAAATTACTTCTAAAGATACTCATAATTTTATGTAAGTGCATAAATGTGATCATATTTTTTAAGTGCAGCTTATTTTTTTCTTTCTTTTCCCTCTTCTTTGCTTAGGTCCCTACACCACTGTTCTTGCCCCTCCTCCATCCACATTATTCATCTAATTCACCTGCTTACCAACCAGGGATGCATCCTTCCACTTAGCATCATTCTCAGATATACATATGTACAGACGTGTGTGTCGTGTGTGTGTGTGTGTGTGTGTTCCTGTCTGTTTTATAAAAATAGGACCATATTATGTATGCTTTTCTCTATGTTGCTTTGCTCCTTCAGAAACAGTAGAAATACCTCCAAGTGAACTAATTCCTATTTCTTAAAGAATCCTTAGTATTCTCAAGTGGGGGGCAGAACCACCACATACATTTCAGCAGTTTATACACCACACAACTCAGAATTTATGTGCCAGAACCCCTGGAGTTGTGTAGTATGTGGTGGCCTTGGTTGTGAACATAGTAGGGTTCATTCAGCATTCTCCTATTGATAGGAATATCTTTTGATCTAGTTGGTCAAAGTGTTGTTTAATTTTCTATACCCTTGCTATTTTTCTGTCTACTAGTTCTGTCAGTTATTGAGACAGATGTATTTAAGTTGCCAGCTGTAATTACAGGTCTGTCTATTGTTTCTTTGAGTTCTGTCAGGTTTAGGTTCATGTATTTTGAAGCTCTGTTGTTAAATGCACATACATTTAGGACTTAAGTCTTCTTGGTTATTTAACCCTTTCATCATCGTGCAGTGTCCCTCTTTATCCTTACTAATTTTCTTTGCTCTGAAGTCTGTTTCATCTGATGTTTATATAGCTACTCAGCTCTCTTTGGATTCGTGTTTACTTGGTGTATATATATTTTTTTCTTCATCTTTTTATTTTTAGTGCACCTATTAATTTTATTTGAAGTAAGTTTTTAATAAATAGCATATAGTTGGATTATTTTTTTAAACCTTCTGACAATCTCTTTTTTAATTGGCATATTTAGACCATTTACACTTAATATCATTATTTATGTTTGGACTTAGGTTTACCATTTTATTCTTTGTATTTTCATTTTTCCTCCCTGTTTTTTTCTACTATTTTTTCTTTGCTACTATTTGATCATTTCTTAGTATTTTATTTTAATGGTTTTTTTTTTTTTTGCTGTATCTTTTTTTATATTTTAAAGGGTTCTCTAAGGGTTGTACTATACATACTTAGCTTTTCACAGTTTACTTAAAGTCTACCACTTTAAGTAGATTGTAGAACTGTGACCACCATTTAGATTTCTTTACCCTTCCTCCCTTATATGTATATAGAAAGATATAATTAAGATGAGGTCATCCTGGATCGGGGGAGGGGGGCTAAATCCAATGATTACTAGCCTTTCAAGAAGAGACGACACAGACACAGAGGAGAAGGTCCTATGAAGAGAAAGGCAGAGATTGGAATGATGTGGTTACAAGCCAGGGAGCACCAAGGATTGCCAGGCACTACCACAAGCTAGGAAGAGGCCAGGAAGCATCCTTCCCTAGAGCTTCCCAACGAGCCTGCTGACAACCTATTTCAGACTTCTAGCTTCCAGAACAGTGAGAGAATGAATCTATTGTTTTGAGCCTCTCAATTTCTGGTAGCTTGTTATGGCAGCCTTGGGAAACCTAATACAGTAGTAGACCAATTCAAGATATATTTTGGAGGTAGAACCAACAGAGCTGTAGTTACAAAACATCTGAAATATTAAAAAAAAAAAAAGTCAAGACTGAAACATAAGGCTTTTATGGGAAATAATTCAACTTCAAGTTAAATATAGCAGATTGAACATAGAATTTATTCTGTTCCCTCTCAGGTGGACCACAGAGTGAATAAAAACTTAGAAATTAGAAAGTACATAGATCCATGATAACCAATTTACCAGACCAGAGAAAGCTGCAAGTAAAATGCCTATAGATTCAGGGATGTTAGGACTTTTCAAAGTCAAGAAGAGCCTCAGAAATCTCAGGACCTGTGACATCTTTCTTTTAAAGATTTTATTTATTTGAGAGGGAGAGCCCAAGCAGGGGGAGGGGTAGAGAGAGAAGCAGACTCCCCACTGAGCAGGGACTACCCCCCCCCCCACCCACACAACATGGGGCTTGATCCATGAACCCTGAGATCATGACCATCCATGGACCTTGAGATTCCGACCAAAGCCAAGGTCAGACATTTAACCAACTTAGCCACCCAGACACCCCAAGACCTGTGATACTTTAAGGTCGAGGCAGGGGTAGAGATATGAGGTGAATTAAAAATAGGAAGATTGGTTAAAAATCTTTAAAAGGAATGCAAACTCTAAGATCTCCCTCCTTACCCTTTGTAGCCAGGCAACTCTACTTACCAACACTAGAAGTCTGAAAGCTTATATTCTAAAGAGGCTGAACTGTAGGAGTTCTACTGAGGAGAAAGGAGTTCTACTGAGAACAGAGAAATCATGTGAAAGTCTGTTTATAGTGAGGACAGTCTTCTACGCTGCTTTTCCATGTAGCCTCCAAAAGATTATCAGCCAGTCTTATACCATCTCCCTTGGCAGAAAATGAGAGGGCTAGAAGGCATTAATTAGAGCATGAATTCAAAATTATGAGGGTAAGTGATTTCCAGGTTAGAATTTCATATCTAGGCAAATGAAATGGGAGGGGATTAAGGATATTTTCAGTATACCAAGTCTCAAAGGTTTGCTTCCCAGGTACCCTTTCTTTCTCAGAAAGCTACTGAGCTATGTAAACCAAGGAAGAGAATGACATGGGATCCTGGGAACAGAAATCTATCCCAGGATAGGCAGCTAGAGAGAGTGCTAGAGAGAAGCCGTTAGTATTGGAGCTGGAGAATCAGGGTTGATGGATCCAAGAGGATAAATCAAGAACAGAAAGATAAAACTAATAAATTATCTGAAGATTTGACTATTTTGAAAGCTGAATGGAGACATTCTACAAAGCTACTGGAGGATGTAGAAAACTTAACATACAGCCTTGAAGAAAGCTACAGAAAAATGAAAAAGTATAATTATAGGACACCATGTGTCTCAACAGGGAACATGTTTGTATAGTCATAACAATGAAAGCAACTGAAAGTGGATGTAACCAAAAATATCTTAAAATCATATACTGGGGAGATGGAGGCAGAGGGAAATGTGTGTGTGAAAGGTAAAGTGTGGCATGAAATCTTTGTTTTCCAGGACAATATATAACTATATCTAAAAATGACAAATTCAAATCATAAACATGGCACTTTGAAAGATGATAACAAACACCATGAGAAATAGCTAAAAGAGATCAAAGTGGTTACCTTTAGGAATGAGAACTGGAAGTGAGGAGGGTGGATGCTTTCCATCACATGCCTTTTAGAAATATTGGACTTCTTAATGGGTGTACAGACATGAATTGCCAGGATACACTTTAAATTTAAAACCTTTCAAACTTGATAATGAAGGCCACCTAGGTAGCTCAGTGGGTTAAATCTCTGCCTTTGGGTCAAGTCACGATCTCAGGGTCCTGGGATCGAGGCCCACATCGGACTCTCTGCTCCGCGGGGAGTCTGCTCCCCCCACCCCCTCCCACCTGCCTCTCTTGTGATCTCTCTCTCTCTGTGTTAAATAAAGAAATAAAAAAATCTAAAAAAAAAAAAAAAAAAAAAAGACTTGATAACGATCAGAGCTTTATAGCTAGTGATGGGTCTCTTTCCCTACAGAAGACTTTGTCATGTGTGTGGCAAGACCAAAGAACCTAAAATGTTAAAGTCAGGAGCAATCTCAGCTGTCATCTAGCTCACTTTATGTATAGGAACCTGAGCCTCAGAGGAGATAAATACCAGCACTCTAATTGGAAGCAATAAATCAGGAACTGAGAACCAGAGCTCAGGGCTTCTGGTTTCTAGTCCTTGGCATCCGGTGGAATACAATGTAGCCATTGAAAGGAATCCTGGATGTTCTATTATTCAATGTTCACCAGAATATATGACAAAACTAAGTACACAATAGAGAGTGTGAAGTGCTATTATTTGTGTACAAAATGGGGCATGCATTATGTATATGCATGGTTTTAACTACCTGGATATCCCTGGAAGAGGATACAAAAGAAATGTTATTAATTGCCTGTAGGAAGAACTAAGATTAGAGGAGAGAGGGAGATTTGCTAGTCACTATATACAGTTTTCTGTTTGAATGTATTACCTTTTGCATGCATTCATTAAAAAAAAAATTAAGCAATTTAACATCAGTTGCTTTTCGTTGCCTAAAGTTCATGAGTTTTAAAAGTTTTCCAAAGAATCTGGTCCTGCCCTCATCTTTTGCCTAATCCAGTTTGTGCCTTATGCAGCAGGCACAGCAGACCCTTTGCAAGTTCCCTATTCTGTTCATCATGTAGAAGTTCTGCCTATTTTGTACTTCCATCCTTTCATACCTTTGCCGGCTGCTGCTTCCAAGACTTCCAAGTGTTTGCTGTCTCTTCACTCCAGGCAGACACTGACCTCCATGTTCATTCCAAACATGCCTTCTCTTTAGGGCCTTTGAATTTGCTGTTCCCTCTGCCTGGAACACTCAGTCACCAGATATCTGCATGCTCCCTCACTTCCTTCAGGCCTTTGCACTCCTCACCTTATTCTAAAACAAAGTCTGCTCACTGTCACTTTCTATTCTCTATTTCTGTTCATTTTTCTTCACAGCACTTGTTACCATGTGACTTTTTGTGGTTGCTCACTTCCTGTATTCTTCTCTCCCTATTATGATATAAACTCTATGAAACCAGACCTCATTTAGGAATTAGTAAATACCTAATTGTGTCCAGCTTGCCCCAAAGGGATTAATGAGGAAATCATAATAAGCCTGGTTTTACACTTTAGGGATTTACAATCTAAGACACACTAGGGCAAATTTGTGTGTGTGTGTGTGTGTGTGTATACACACACACACAAATTTTAAAAAGAATGAACGTTAAGGTCCTTTCATCATAGGAGCCAAATCTAGAAAATCTGAGAATTCTTTGTGAACAAGTATCTCTCAGTGAATAACATCTTCAAAGTAAACCATGAGAGACAACCTACTTATTATACTGATTATAGTCTGTGACCTATTTTTCTGACAGGCTTCTTAACTAGACCCTGCACATTTAAGTTATTGAGATGCCAAATTATTGTCATAAAGTTGTTTAGAGCACATGAACTAGAACCTAAGGAGGTAGGTACTATTTAAACACCATTATAAAAGGCATGGAGCTTTTTAGCCTGATGTGTTCATCTCCTCTCTAGGGAAACTCTGTAACTGAGCTAGGCCTGGGCAGCCTCTCCCTGGACAATGCTGGGCTAGGTTGGGTTCTGGCAATCTCTCCGAGTTTTCCTTGTCTTGCCATTAGTTCCTGTAGCCTTTCTCTCCTGGGCACAATCATTGGCTCACATACATATCTGCAGCTGTTCAAGAGGCCATTGTGATAAAACTAATTTTTGTAACATACATTCATCACTTTATAGTAGCTCTTTATCATGCCTCTTGGGGACAAAGAATCCTAAGTAAAAGGGGGAAGTTTTCATGATTCGTTTTTTAATATTAAAAGAAGCTGATCTACTTTCTCAGAAAAAGTGAACATCACTGTCCTGGGTTGACCCTGCACATCTGTTGTGATATTCCACACACACACAACAAAGGTTAAAATACAATTGATTAGAATTCCGCGAATCATATTCCAGGTCCCACATCACCTTACTTGATGTTGGAGTGTTTCCACAGTTTCGTAGTTTCCTGATTTAAGACCTCAATGGCTAATTACATCCACTTCGGATTTGACAAAACTAGGTTACTAAAGATAATCTCAACTCTATTCAAAGCTCTTGGGGATCTCTAAAGCAGAGGAAATAAGGGGGAATGATAAATTACGTTTCTAGAAGCAGTATAGGTTTTGAGGTTGGAACTTAAGAGAGCAGAATTTCACAGAGAACGGCCCTTTAGGAGCTTCGGAAACGGCTAGAGCATTTGTAGAGGGATTGATAATCGCCTGGGCAGTCCCCAGGATGCAAACGGCGCTGTTGTGATGTGAGTGAGATAAAGCAGACTCAAGCCACATTAAAAAGGGTTTTAAACACCAAGCTGAGGCTTCAGAACTTTCCTCCGCGAGCATGGGGAGCCATCGAAGGTTCTCAGCAGGTGAGTGGCATGACCAGATTGGCCCCCGCAATGATGATCAACGTTGTAATTTCTCTGGCTCCCTCCTCCGCCCTCTGCCCGCCGCCCGGGCCGGCTTCCCGGTAGGTGGTGGCGGAGCTGTCGGGCAACGCCAGCACCGACCGCGTCGCGCCGAAGTGGCGCGGCTGGATGCTACCGGGTCCTGGCCGGGGCCGCCGAGCCGCCGCCGGGCGCTGCACCTGGGCCCGGCCCGGCCGCCGATTGGACGGCTCGGGGTGACCCGGCTGTATCGCGAGACGAGATTGGCAGCGGCGGGGCCGCATGTGCCCCCGCGCTGGCTTTGTACGCGGAGCCGCCTGCCGGTCCTTTAACAATGGGCGGCGCGAGCGCCCCGGCGCTGGCCCGGAGCTGAGGCCGGCGCTTCGCGGCCGACTGTCCGCATCATGAGCGGGGCCGGCGTCCCATGCACGCCGGCGGGGCTGGGGCTGTGAGGGCCGCGGTTCCGGGTAAGGAAGGTCGCCGTGGGGGACCGGCAGGCCTGTGCTGGGCGCGGGACACCGGACCCGCCCGGCCCGGCCTTTTGTTCGCCTCTCTGGGGCCGCGCGATCCTGGGCGCTGCTCCGGGAGAGGAGGAAGCGGCCTGGGTGCGCGCCCGCCCCGGCGAGACCTCGGGGAGACCCCCCCCCCCCCGGGAGGAACGAGCGCCCGGGCGCCCGCAGCCGGGACCCGGAGCCAGGCGGGCATTCGTCCGTCGGTTTGTCCGCGGGAGGTTTTCTCAGGGGGTCTGAGACTGGTGTCAGCGTCTCGGCCCTCCGGGGCTGACGGGAGGATTCGAACCCGGGATGCGGGGAGCCGTCAGCCGAGCCTCCGCCTCCAGCTTCCCTTGCGCGCACCCGGGGCCGCGTTTTGGCAACTCGGACCCAAGTTGGTCCTCTTTGCCCGGCACCCAGGCCAGCTGTTCTCAGCGTGAGCCCACTCCTGACGGGGTAGGTCGGGCCTTATGCGCCGCGTCGGGGAATTGGTTTGGATCGGTGCTCGCTTTAGGTCGAGTCAGGTGAAGAGGCACAGCCACCCGAGGTGACCTGAAGTCACACCCCTCGGGGAGGGGGCGCGGAGGGTTATGTGGAGGGTGCTGGCCGTGACCGCGTCTGGGGTGTGTCTTACAGACTGAAGTTGCCGCGTCTGGCCAGGCGCGCCGCCCGGTCCCATGGAGCTGGAGGGACAGTGGTGGCGGGGACAGCTGGCCGCAGACATTCATCAAGCGCTTCGATACAAGGTAACCCCGATCCGCGACTTTAACTTGTAGTGTTTCGTGCGTTAGTATAAATCGCGGCTTCCTGGGAACTGCGGTCACTAGTTTCCCGACCCGAAAGGGAGCGTTTGCTTGTTTGCTCGAGGTTAATTAACTTCTTAGTTTCTTCCCTTGGATGTATCAGAAGAACCTGCAACTTAAATGAGGAAGGGGGTGGAGCGCGATCTTTGGGAGAGGGAAGGTGGAACAAGACTTTGATACTGTGTTTAAACAGATAATGTGTGCTCCCTTTTTATTGGGCAGAGTAGCCCTCCTTGTTCTGTAGTTGCTGTTGCTTTAGGCTGTTAAGTCACATCTGTACATCAAGTCCCCAGCCTGTCCACTAACTTACTTTAAGTAAGACTTTGGACAAGTTACTTAATTTTCGTGTTTCCAATTTCCTCTTCTGTAGAATGAATAATAATAATGAAACGTGCCTTGTGGGGGCGGGGATTGCGAGATTAAATGAACTGATTCTGTACATGTGCTTTAGAACAGTGCTTGGTATATAGAAGCACTGAGCCCTAACTGTTGTTTTCCCTTGGACCCTCGGATTTAGGGGCTGTTCAAAATGCCTTAGGGTAGAAGTTAACTGCTCCCTCCAGCTAATGTAAAGCAGAAAGTAGACTTAATATATTTAATAGATGATGGTGGGAAGAATACGGTTTTCTGCCACAATGCAAAGTCTGCGTGTTGTTGCTCTTAAGTAACAATTTTACTCGGTCACATCTCAGTTTAAGGGGTTATCTCTGCCTCTTTGATAACCAGAAGAGAGAGCAGATCCAAACCTATCTCTAAGTTGACTCATTTTCACCAAAGATGGAGAGAGCCATTTGTTATGTATAGAAAATGAGAGAGAAGCAAAACAACTGACTAATAAAAGGGATGCTGACTATTGGAGTTGAGAGATCCTGGGATGATAATGAACTTGTATTTTGATTTTTTTTTTAAACCAGGTTAACTAGATTAGAAAACCTAATTGACTTTAATTGTTACAATTGTACCCTTTTCTAAGGTTTGAGATTTCTAAATGCTACTTATTAATTCTGACATTCAGCTTCTTAGGTGGACTAAATACACCTCAGCCCCCTAAGAGGTTTTTCCTACCACAAAAAGGTCTCCAATTGTGGAATGGTTCTCTGGAATGTTAGGAAGAGAGTTTCCGGTTTTCCATTTTGAAAATTGTCCATATACTTTTTTTTTTTTTTTTTTAAAGATGTGGTCTTTTAGTTTTAAATGTTCTCCTTTTCTAAGTGTCAGCTCTTTTTAGTCCTCTGGTATGTGGTGAAGTTAATTATTTGATGTTAATGATACTTTTATTTTAGTGACATAAAACTCAAAAGATTTTTTTTTAAAGACTGTATTTATTTATTTGAGAGAGAAAGTGAGTGAGAAAGAGAAGGAGCAAGCATGAGGGACACAGGGAAAGGGTTAGCAGAGTTCCTGCTGAGCAGGGAGCCCAATGTGGGGTTCAATCCCAGAACCCCCAGATAATGACCTGAGCTGAAGGTAGACACTTAACTGACTGAGCCACACAGGTGCCCCTCAAAAGATTTTTCTTAATGGATTTCCATGGTTTTTGATTATTTTATGTGTAGTTTTAAATCCTGAATGATTTCCTGAATTAATTTTGTCAGTTGAGGTTGGAAGTGGATTCCACCCTCCTTTCTCCCTAGAGTTTTGTTGAATACTTCTTGTGTGTAAGGCTCTGGGGAGAATTGAAGAAATAGGACACAACCTTAAAGCTGCTTATGAACTATCAGAGGATGAGATAGCACAGAGTTTGAGGGAATGCCACCGAAAATTACCTTGAGCCACATATAGCCACCTGTGGCATGCTACCCTGGGTTGTCTTTATTTTATCTTTAAGCACTGTGTAAGCCACATTTGACACAATGGACACACTTTTGAATAAATTATGTTAATCAGTAAAACTTGAACATCATGGAACTGGAAAGAACCTTGACTATAGTACAGTGAAGTCAGGGAAAGTTAAACTGAACTTTTCTCATGAAAAACAATACATGTTAATTCCAGGCTGTTAAATTAGGTGATTGCTTATTATTTATTCAACATTTTCGAGTACCTACTATATACAAGTGCTATGCAAAGTGTTAAAATGGTATAGTGAATGAGACAGACATAATCTGCCTTTGCAGAGTCTAATCTATAACTCCGAGCATCTCAATTTAGATCTTCCTTTGGGCAGATGCCATTCAGACACTATGGATGGTATTCTGTGTGTAGATCCAAAGTGTATGGAGGAATAATTGCTTTGACCAGCATTATATCTATTAGAGAAGGGTAAAAATGATGGCAAATGGAAATTTTCTTCAACCCCCAAAAGCCAGCTATATTGTTTTTGTAAAATATAATTACACTCCCCCCCTAAAAACCTTCAAAGCAGCTGTCTTCTTACACCCCCTTGTCTTCTCCTCGGTCTTCTTGTTCTTCTGTATATATTAGTGCTTTAGGATGCTTGGGAAGTATTTTCAAGAGCCTTTATGACAGATGGGAACAATGCAAGCTTGTGAGAAGCATTCAGAAAATATCCCACAAGTTGTATTTACATTTGTGAATATTCCTTCTATGCCTTTATTTCTCTCCTGGCTGGACAGTAATCTGTTCTGGGGAAGGGATGGCATTTGGGGTGGGGAACTGACTAGTACTTGAGACTGGAGAAGCAGATGACAAGTCCAGGTCTCAGTGCTTCTGGCCTATGGGATTCCGAGAAGCAGAGAGGGAAAAGAGTGTAAAATTCTGGAGGATCAGGAATAGATTTTAGAAAAACCTTGTAAGCTGAGAGAAGCATAGGTCATTTTCTCATGCTTGCCTAATTGCAGACAGTGCCTGGACAAGGAGAACTAAATCTGACAGCTGGCTGGTAAGCACTTGTACTTTACCATTTAAAATGACATAAAGAGGGCGCCTGGGTGGCTCAGTGGATTAAGCCGCTGCCTTCGGCTCAGGTCATGATCCCAGAGTCCTGGGATCGAGTCCCGCATGGGGCTCTCTGCTCAGCAGGGAGCCTGCTTCCCCTCTCTCTCTCTGCCTGCCTCTCTGCCTGCTTGTGATTTCTCTCTCTGACAAATAAATAAATAAATAAATAAAATCTTTTGAATAAATAAATAAATAAAATGACATAAAGAGAATGCATTAGTTAAAAATCTCCTGTTTGTCTTTGGTGTTCTTGGTTTTGTTTTGTCCATATTTATTAAAGTTAATATAGTGAAAAAGTCCACCAAATACAGTGTTTTTCAGCTGTGTTACCCAGTGAGCTTTAAGACCTTGTTCAGGCCTCTTAAAGAAAGCCTACTGTGGCTTTGTTTTTTCCCTAGCACTCAGTCCCCTGAGCTGGGTTAGATCTTCTGTCTCCGTGTTCCTGTAATACCCTGTGATTACTATATATCCTAATCATCTCTGTATTTTGGTTTACCTGCTCAAGAGTGTTTTTCAGCTTTTATCCCTGGGGTTAACATAGTATCTGCTACATAAAAGGTACTCAGTAAATGTCATGTGATGACAGCAAAGAAAGGTGAAGTTTTAAATTGTAACTCATTTACACCATTCTAAAGATCTGCAGAGATGGGGAAAGAGAAGATCCTGGGAGCTGCATGGAAATCGGCATGTTCCTTTTTATTTGGGGACATTAATACTTCTTCTCTTCAAAGAATCAAGCAAGCCTAAGCCAGTGGGGTGTTTTTGTTTATTTTTTTATTTTTTTATTTTTTCCTAAATAGCATTTACTTATGCTATTTAGGAAAATTTGTACACATGTACAGAGATTTTAAATGGACTATTAGTTTATCTCCCAAGCAACTCTTTAATATTATTTAGAAATTTTAAGTGATAAATGCATATGGTTAAAAAATAAATTCAGATAGTATAAGGTTTAAAATGAGCTTTCCCCAACCCTCACTGTTCTCTGATCCCCTAAGGTTATCACTATTGTTGTTTTTTTCCTGAAAAGCTACCTAGTAAAGTAGTATATGTGCAATATTTTTTGTTGTTAATACAAGAGGTCAGAATATATATTCACTGTTCTGTACCATCCTTCCATCCCAACATCATTCAACTCATTCTTTTTATGTTTTTCTCCATATCAACACATTTTGATCAACTGCCCTTTATTTTAATGTCCACATTGAATTGATGTCCTATGGTTTATCAGTTCTCTGTTGATGAATGCCAGGCTTTTTATTGCACTTTTTTTTTTTTTTTTTGAGATAATTGTAGATTTACATACAGTTGTAAGAAATGATACAGAGAGATCCTCTAAAACCTTAACCCAGTTTCCCTCAGTGGTACATCTTACAAAGCTTTAGTGTAATTATCACAACTAGGATATTAACATTGATATAGTCAAGATACAGAATAGTTTTTTTAATCACCATAAGAATCCCTTATGTTATGATTTATAGCCATGACCTGTTCTCTCCTACCTTATTCTCCCCCTTAACCTCTGCCAACGACTAATTTGTCCTTAATGTCCATAATTTTATCCATTTAAGAATGTTATATGTTAGAGTATGTGACAGGATTGGCTCTATACACTCAGCAATAAATCCTTGGAGATTTTTGGACAGCAAGCTTTCCCCGCTATTCTGCTATTAAAAACAATGTTGCGGAGGACCTCCTTATATGTAGGGTTAATTGCTAGGTTGAAAGATATTTGCAATCTTCATTTTAAAAAATTTATATTACATAATTGCTCTCCAAAAGGTTATGTCGGTTGTCACCCTGACCTATTGGATACATGGTAGTTTTATTTCCACTCTTGATAGCATAAGCAGGAGTTAATAAAATATAATCTGGAAAGTGAAAAACTATGTAATTCTTTACTTTTGAAAGAGGGAAGCCATCTTTTTATATGTTTCCGTATTTAATTTTCCTATAAACTGTTCATAGATGTTCCCTTTTCCTTACAGATGTTTAAGATTTTTCTAAATAATAGAGAAATTAACTCTGTCCTATGTGTCAGAAACATTTATTAAATTCATCTATTCTCCTGATTTGAAATGCCATTGTTACTAAGTCAATTTCTTTATCCAAGAAAAAGGAGTGTCTGCATGTATACAAGTCTTCGTACTCCTTCAGAATTTTAATGTTACCTTCATAGAGTGCTAAAGTACAAACACTTTTTCTAGGTGTTTTAATTTTTGTAATTACTTTATATGGAATCTTCTGTTTTCTAGCCAGTTAATACACAAACAGGCCATTGGTTTTGTTTTGTTTTTGTTTTTAAGATTTGATTTATTGGACAGAGAAAGCACAAGCAGGGAGAGTGGCAGGCAGAAGGAGAGGGAGAAGCAGACTCTCCGCTGAGCAGGGAGCCTGATGCTGGGATCATGACCTGAGCCGAAGGCACTCCCAGGCTATTGATTTTTTTAAATATTAATTTTGTAAACAACCATCTTACTGAATACTAACTGTTTATTTTCTCTGTCGGTTTTCTTGGATATAAATTCTCTCATCTAAAAAATAATTTTATTCCTGTAAGTGATTTTTGATTCTCTTTTTTCATTGATTATACCTTTTCTTTCTTTTTTCTATTTGGATTAGTGTTCACAGGATAATGTGAAGTAATATTGCAATAGCAGGCACTAGAATGCTCATCCTTCTATTGCTTTTTCTCCAAGTGAGATGCTGGCTCTTAAATTTGAGATTTTTTTTTTTAACATTTTTTAACATTTCTTCCTTCATCTGCTGTTATTTCCCCCAGGGTCACCTTTGTCCAGATGCTATCTTGGCATCTATCAAGATGGTTGTGGGGATATTCATGTGTGATTTTTAAAATTATGATTTATAGTAATAGATTTCCTGATATCAAACCATCTTTGCATTCCTGGGATGAACTACAATTGATGTATTCTTTGGATATACTATTAAATTATATTGGTTAACATTTTATACCTTATTAAGTTAGATATAAAACTTCTATTTCTGTTTATTATAAAATGTCCACAACATAAAACTTTAAACATTTTTAAGTGTACAGTTCAATGACTTTAGATATATTTACAGTCTGCTCCTTTAACCACTCTCCATCTTCAGAACTTTTTCAACTTCTTAAACTAAAATACATTTTGTTTATCCGTTCATATATTGATGGATTGTTTGTTTCCATTTTTTGGCTTTTGTGAATAATGCTGCTGTCAATATATGTACAAATATCTGAGTCCCTGCCTTCAGTTCTTCTTGGTATGTACCTAAAAGTGGAATTGCTGGATCATATAGTTATTCTGTGTTTAATTTTTCTGAGGAATTACAATACCGTTTTTCAGTGGCTGTACAATTTTATATTCCCACCATTACACAAGGCTTCCAGTTTTTCAGATTCTTGTCAACACTTGTTAATTTTGTTTTCTGGTTTTTTTTTGGTTTTTGTTTTGTTGAGAGAAAGAGAGGACTAGAGGGAGAGAGAAAGAGAATCTCAAGCAGGCTTCACACCCAGCATGGAGACCAGTGCTCTTGCTGGAATATATCTATTCTGTAATGCTCCATCTCACAACTCCCAGATCATGACCTGAGCCATATCAAGAGTCAGATGCTTAACCAACTGAACCACCCAGCCACCCTTGTGTTTTTTTGATAATAGCAATCCCAGGGGTGCCTGGGTGGCTCAGGGGGTTAAAGCCTCTGCCTTCGGCTCAGGTCATGATCCCAGGGTCCTGGGATGGAGCCCTGCATCGGGCTCTCTGCTCAGTAGGCAGAGAGGCAGGCAGAGATAGAGAGGGAGCCTGCTTCCCCTCTTTGCCTACTTGTGATCTGTCAAATAAATAAATAAAATCTTAAAAAAAAAGAAAATAGCAATCCTAGTGGGTGTGAAATATTATCTCATAATGGTTTTGATTTACTTTTCCCTAATTATTACTCATGTTGAACATCTTTATATGTGCTTTTTGGCCATTTATATATCTTCTTTGGAGGAATGTTTATTCAGGTCTTTTGCCCATTTTTAAACAAGTTGTTTTTGTTGTTAGATTGCATGTATAAAAGAATTCTTTATATAATCTGGATATTAACCTCTTGCCTGAATCTGATCTGCAAATATTTTTCCCATCCTGTAAATTGCCTTCTCCCTCTGTTAAAAAGAGTGAACTTTGATAGACAATAGGTTTTTTTTTTTTTTTAAAGATTTTATTTATTTATTTGTGAGAGAGAGAGAGTGAGAGCGAGCACAGGCAGACAGAGTGGAAGGCAGAGTCAGAGGGAGAAGCAGGCTTCCTGCGGAGCAAAGAGCCCGATATGGGACTCGATCCCAGGACGCTGGGATCATGACCTGAGCCGAAGGCAGCTGCTTAACCAACTGGGCCACCCAGGCGTCCCGACAATAGGTTTTAATTTTGATGAAGTCTCATTTATCTTTTTTGCCTGTGCTTTTGGGGTCATATCTGTGTAACTTCCTGCTGTTGTGATACCTATTGGGTTTAGTTTTAGTATTATGCTGATATTATGAAATAATTTAGAACCTGTCATTCTCTATGCGGTGGAAATATTTTATTTAGTAGTGTAGAAAATTTCTACTTTAAAAAAAAATGGGCTCATATAATTCTGAGGTTGAACAGCAATGGGGAAAATGTTTAGGTATATGAAAAAGTAATGGCAAAGGAGAGCATCATAAAACTGCTGAAAGCAAAACATGCTTAAAAGGTACTAGTGGATGAATACTAAGTCTGTACCTTCCACACCTCTGCAAGTGCAATATAGTGACATACCAGAAGCATATTCACCTCTTGTTACCTTCTGACCCAAAGCTTTGAGCTTTCTGGAGGGGGTGTGTATGTGTTGTGTGGTTGGGATTTTGGTGAGGATGTTTTTCGGAAAACACCTGTTAGGGAAAACAGGATACAAAAATCTTGCTGGAATATATCCATTCCATAATGTAAGAAACAAAATTTGTCACATCAAAGATGGTTAAAAATGAAGGGAAAAGTTTGGTTTTAAATTTTAAACTCAGTGCTGTTAATTAGTACTCTTCATTATCCTTCAATCAACTTTTTCATATTTGTGTTTCTTTCAAGAGAAGTGTTTTAGGCTCTTGTTAACACTAATATATTGGGTGGGGGGGAGTTGTCTTTGCATTGTGCGGGTACTACTCCTATAGGCTATGTTAGATTAAATGTTGTTCCTCTTGATATAGGAGCTGAAGTTGCCTTCCTACAAAGGCCAGTCCCCTCAACTAAGTCTCAGAAGGTATTTTGCTGACCTGATTGCCATTGTGAGCAATCGCTTCACCCTCTGCCCTTCTGCCCGACATCTTGCTGTCTATTTGCTGGACTTATTTATGGATCGATATGACATCTCCATCCAGCAGCTGCATTTAGTTGCACTTTCCTGTCTGCTTTTAGCAAGTAAGTATGAATCTCATCTATATGACTGGAAATTTCCGTTGTTTATAATAAAGAAAATTTATGTAGAGCTCAGTGAAATATCACCAAATTCCATTCATTCCAGTTTACTAGTATCAGAAAGTTTATGTTGAAAGTGCTTCTTGGCATAATAATTTTTTAACTAGATACTAAAAAGTGGCTCTGAAGTCTTTTGAAAACATATGTTCTTAAGCCCTACATCCTGAAGATTCTGCTACAAACGTCTAGCCCTCTCCAGATCTACTGACTCAGAATCAGTATCATGGGGCTTGAGTTCCAAAGGTGATTCTGATGTACTTATCCAACTGAGAACCATTGTCTTAAAGTTCTCAACTGGGATAAATTGTGCCCCACAAGAAATAGTTGGCTTTGGTTGAAAACAGTTTTGATTGTCATCACAACGTGGGAGGATGCTGCTCGGGTCTAGTGGGTAGAGGGCTGGGATGCTACTAAATATCGACGATGTACAGGACAGCCCCCAGTAAAGAATTACTGGCCTCAGATGTCCATGGAACTAGGTTGAGAAACTCTGTTTAAAAGGTATTATACTCTTGTATTGTTAGAATACCTTATACTGACTGCATAATGACTTGGCTTAATGAACTAAAGGTTCACAGCAATTGATATAAATGGGAAGGATTTTGCTTCTGCAGTAGGCACAGTGCCATGGTCGGTTGCGGGTAGAATCTGATATCAAACCGTATTTGTTACCTGTTGGAGAATGTACTGGTAGGTCTTTTGATGCCTCTTTCTTTTAGCTTCTTCCTGTAAATCATTTCATTTTTAGAGCCTTGACCAAAGAGAAGGAGGGTGAGTGAGTAAAGGAATTGAAATTGGGTTTTTCCTAGTAATGTGAGAAAGATTCTATTTGATATTGAAGTTGGAATTTACTACTTTTTATATTACTTATGACATTATAATAGGAATGTAAACTCCACTTGAAGGTAAGATGTAGAAATTCTTAGTGCCTTCATCTCTGACCCCCACTTGAGAGTTTGGGATCTTTTGTGGCTGCTGTCTAAGGAACATTCCACCTATACCCTGCCACCAGAGTTCTAGAACAACTTTGTTCTCTGACTGCAAGTAAACCTAAAACCAAATGCAGGTCTGTGTAATCATTTCTAGTACTGATTTCTTTTCAGATTTTCTTTTTCTTCTCTTATTATTCCTTTGAGCTGATGACCTTGACTACTGATTTTGTCTCCTTGGAGGTCTTTTTTAAGCTACTTCAAATCCTTTGTGGACCGGCCTGAATATAAACAAACATATAAATGACTCCCACTCTCTGTGGATTAAGGTAGAAACTCCTTCGTGTACCATTTAGAACCTTTCATCTGGATCCAGGTACCTTTCTAGTCTTACCTTCCCACCCTTTGGCACCTTGAACCAAAGTCTCACCAGAATACCATCTATTTTCCGAAAATCTATACTTTTCCTTTAATCTGTTGTCCTCTAGGATTCAGACACATCACCTGTTCTTCTCACCTCTACCCAGAAAGCTGGAGAGGTAATACTTGTATTTATAATTAACTTCTAGTTTTTAATTAGAGTGTCATTCTCATAAGCAATCTCATGTACAATTCTGTATGTGTTTCATCACTGGCTGTGAAGCTCTTTGTGGTTTCACAGTTTGCACAGGACTAGAAAAACCCATACTTGACATATTGGATGTGTGAGAATCCACAAATGGAATGGTTTCTTGTTATCCTACAGAATGTTAGTTTATAATAGGATCAGTTTAGAGTAGAGACACACTGGAAATAAATACACAAGTTAGGTTATTTTAAAAACTTCAGATCATTAGTGAAAAGTTATTTTTGCCTGTTGTGGCCATATTGTGCTTTTTTTCCACTACCAAACCCCATCTGCTCTATGCCGGAGATTCTTTTTTTTTTTTTTTTTTTTTCTTAAGATTTTATTTATTTATTTGACAGACAGAAATCACAAGTAGGCAGAGAGGCAGACAGAGAGAGAGGGGGAAAGCAGGCTCCCTGCCGAGCAGAGAGCCCGATGCAGGGCTCGATCCCAGGACCCTGGGACCATGACCTGAGCCGAAGGCAGAGGCTTTAACCCACTGAGCCACCCAGGCGCCCCTGTGCCTGAGATTCTTAAAAGTATGCAGACCAAGTGGGAGATTCTTGCTGGTGGACTGTGAAATTATGAATGCGGTAGTCACTTCATGGACCAACTTATATTTGTGACTAAAGTTTACTTACTAATAATTTATCAGATGAATTAGGGGATGCTAAATTAGATACTCATAAACTACATGTTACTGCCAAAGTTCACTGGGGACTCTAGTCAGATGATCTACTAAGATTCTGGCCACCACACAGTGCTTGGTATTGGTGCCAGGTTTCTGCAGTTTGTACAATTTGGGGGAAGGATTCTTTACCTCGCACACCATCTTAGGTTGATTGGAACAAACTTTTCACCTGTTCTTGTTTTTTTTTAATTATTATTGTTAAAGATTATGATCAGTTTATTTTATTGAATAAAGATGATTATTTTATTTTATTGAGGATGATTTTGCACATTTTCCAGAGACTACGCTTTAGGATTTGTATTTGTTGCGGTTCAGATATGACTTGTTGATCAGTTATTACTGAAAGAGTCCAATACCTCCTCCCCTTTGTTCTGCTGAAACCCCTTAACCTCTCTTTTCCTGAGAGAAAATTGTTTTTCCATTGTTCTTTTTCACTGGAGAATGGAAGAGTATGAGGGAGGTGTGACCCAGGGTCTCAGCCCCTACAAGTAGGCAGTAGGCAAGAGTTCAGGCTGTCAGAGTTGTAAGTTCTAGGCCCATGTTGGGTGTAGAGAATACTTAAAAATAAAATCTTTATTAAAAAAAAAGAAAGTTGGGGCACCTGGGTGGCTCAGTGGGTTAAGCCGCTGCCTTCGGCTCAGGTCATGATCTCAGGGTCCTGGGATTGAGCCCCGCATCGGGCTCTCTGCTCAGCGGGGAGCCTGCTTCCTCCTCTCTCTCTGCCTTCCTCTCTGCCTACTTGTGATCTCTCTCTGTCAAATAAATAAATAAAATCTTTTTAAAAAAAGAAAAAAAAAAAAAGAAAGTTAAAGCTATCAGCTCTATGCTTGGGTTAGGTAATCAAAGCAGCTGATGCTTAGTAGTTGGCTACAATTTCTCCGGCTTCTGCTCTGTTTTACAACAAAAATACTTAACATGCTTCTAAACTGGTAGCCTGTTTTCAGTATCTGATACCTGTTTTTAATTTGTGGAGTACATTCTAGTGCTTTTTATATTTTTATACTCTTCTTACCTTTGACAGCTCTCCAGTTAGGTTTCATAAACTTTATTTAAGTATAATGCTTCTCTCCTCCCAGAATGATTGAACTTTGTATATCCTTCTCAGCTGCTACCTGCTTTAGGATGGGCAGCCTGTTGTGTAAAAGTGAAGAACAGGTTACAGCTGACAGGACTAGGTGACAGCTGGATTCCACTTGTTAAGTAGGATGGAAGGCTGTCAGTCGTTTGGCCAAAGATGAAGCACAGCTTGTGAGTTCCAGGTAATATGCTTACCCAGCTGCCTGTGTCTGCACTGCTGGAAATAGGAAGAAAGGGCCTACAGACTGTCCTGATTGGAGAGGGGTTCGCAGTGCTTTAGAGTAAGGATTACAGTGATGAATTTCCTAGGTTTGTATCCCTTGTCAGCAATATGAATTTCAATAACCCTTAAGTCTGAAGTTACCTGTCCATAAAATGAAAATAAAGACATTTAACTGTCAAAATTATTGCACAGATCAAGTGGGTAAGATGTTTAAAACCACATAGGAAATTGAAACATAAGAGTCAGCATCATAATGATTAATTCTTCCATAAACTGTTCTATAATCTTTAATATGGCTCCCTAGCCCTAAAGATTCTGGCTTTTTCCAGAAAAAGTCTTGGATTATCCTGGGAAATTCTGAAATTCCAACTCTTTGTCATGTATACCCTGGCTTCCCTTGGCTTCTGTGATCAGCACTGAATTTGTGAAGAATGTGGAAGCAGTCTTAGAGATAAGGCTTTCGATAATTTGCTCAAGGTCTTGTGTAACTAAGAAATGATCTCAGAATCAAGATGAAGCCAAAAGTAAGATTATAGACTGTTAGTAGTAAAAATCTGTGATAAGTGACTGTTTCTCCTTGCTTACCAATAATGGGGTGACAGAGCTTTTATTTTATTAACAAAAGCTGAAAATTTTATCTCTTAGTTGATTTGATTTACATCTCAGTTTTTAACGAGAATAGAACCTTCCCCACTCTCCCCTGCCACGAATTGTCTTCCTGTTCCTTAGCTGTTTTTCTATTAGATTGGTAGTCTTAGCTATATTAAGGATGACTTTTTTCCTACTCAGTACTAACAGAATCAAATGTGGATTAGCTGAGTGTACAGTGTGACATTTGATCCTTGCCCTTCTGCCACATACCTGCCATTCACTGCAGGCTTTGAAAATGTGCTGGTTTCCATGGCTGATCTGAGCATTTCCTATAAAGGAAAGAAAGTCTGATGTTTTGTTTCTGTGGCGTCTAATTCTTTATTTTCTGGGAAGCAGATGTGAATTTCCTGTGCCCTTAGTTCCTGTTTGAGGCCTTTATCAATATAATCACATGGCTTCTGGTATTTCCTTTCAATGGAAGAAACTGATCTTTGTGAATCTGTATGTGGTATTGCAGATAAGTTGATTTAAAATATCCATGCACATAGCTTTCAGCACAATGAAACTATGGATATGAAAGCAGATACTCAATGACACTGTCGCACATTTTGAAATCCTTCAATTTCCGTGATTCTGAGTATTTATATCACTATATGTAATGAAAAAGTTCCAAAAACACCTAAGCCTGAATAAAATCCCAAGTATGGTTATTTATGTAATTCAAGGTTATTTTTAACTCTGCATGTTAAGTTGCAAAGGCTTTCACGCCTGTAATACCCAAGTACTTTATAAATACAGAAACCCCATAGATGTTTAATAATATGGACATCTTACCTATTTTGATAGTTTTTGTTCCCATATAACCCAGTGCAATACTTTGATTTAGAAGTACAGATTTGGGGATTCAAACATAAGTCTTCCTTTTTGGCTTCCATTTTTTATTTGGTTCACCTTATTTGACCTTACATGAATTGACCAATCTCACTCTTTGTTTTTGAACTTTGAAATTGGTCATATACAATTTGGTTTTCAATGTTGATAGTTTCAGGGAGATAATATGGAACATTCTTGATCCTTGAATTAAACAGTGAATTATGGTGTATTAATTTCTTTAAAGGAACTTCAAGGATGATATAAATAAACACATTAGTTTTTACGATATTCCTTTGAAGTATATTGCTAGTGTTACTGCTGTTGCACAAATGGCGGGGCACTTACTTTAAGAACCTTAATGATTCATCCAGAGGGATTGTACTAAATTCCTAGGACATCCTCCACTCTGACATCGAGAACAGTGGTTCCTTCCCTATATCGTTATGCAGTGATGATGCTGGATGACTATGTCCTAAAGACCATGTCAGGGCTTTTGGCTATACTAAGTATATCATATTGGAAAAACTTGGGAAATTCTTCTCTATGTGATTTGAAGTGGGAGGGCTATCTAGATTCTTTAAAATCTGAATTGTGGGGTTTTTTGTTGTTGTTGTTGTTGTTGTTTTAATCAACTCCTACCCACAGCAATATTTAGTGTTCAGAGTAATTTAGATCTAAAGAAGTTCAGAATTTCTGAGGCGGGAGAAAAATTCTCTTTGGGCCCCAGCTCTTCAAGTCATGAGCTTTGACTCTTCCTGGCATAGGAGACACAGCCTTCTACTCCAGTTCTCCCACCCTCTGGGCAAAGACCCATGTGGTCAGTAGTGCCTTTTCCCCAGCCCTGAGGCAGGCTGATTTGAACAGCCCCAGTGGCTCCAATACATTGAACATCTGGCCCAAGGGCCACTACCATTTGTTGTAGTACCTCCAGTGTGTGATAGAAACCCAGCCCTTCAAGAAGAGAAATTTCACAGGGAAGCTTACCTTGCCTGGTTTCTACTGCTTTTGACAGTCTTTCTGGCTTTTCTCCAAAATATGTTTTTAATGGATAAAATAAATCATAAGATTTCCAAGGAAACCATAAATATGTTGAAAAAGTTATCAAAATAGTAAAACAAAAAAATTTTACACAGTAATATGTAACATAGTCTAACAACTGTAATTTTGAGCAAGTATAAAAGCTATTGTGAAAAATCTATTTGTATTACATACAATTAGAAATAATCACAATATAATGACTGTTTTAAACTTTAACGTAAAATAGAACATAATAATAGAAGGTAGAAGGTTTTAGTTAATTTCCCTTCTTCTATGGACCACTATGGAATGAATCCAAAGAGACTTGAAGACAATTCCTTAGTTCTGTTGCTGCATCTGGAAAACCATACTGGTACTTGATAGTTTGAATTTTCTCCAGTCCTAAGTTTTAGAGGTACCTAAAATGAATGATTTATGTATAGGAAAACTAAAGTGTTAAGATGGTACAAAACCTATACAAACAGTATTCTGGGGCTGAAGAGGAAATTCTATTCCTCAGCTATAAATATGGATGAGTATTTCCTGAAAAGAAGTTAATGCCTTAGAATAATGAAGTTCAGCAATCTGATTGTCTACTTCTATTCTGCTTTCAGGAAGGGGATATGAAAGTAAATAAAAAGTATCTTCCCTTCCCTTTTTTGGTAACAGACTTAGCTAGGTTTCTGTTTTGAAATACCAAGAGGAGTTTTCCGTATGGAATGAAAAGGCTTATTAGATATTCACCCAGTTTTTTTCTCCCACTGTCTCCCACAATTCCGTCTAGAATTGAGATTGTGCAGAAAAATATACCAAGATGAAACACTTGAAGCTTAGCTACTTTTGATTTCAGATAACTCATTATTCTCAGATAACTTCAGATATTGAAGTTATCCTTTTCAGATAACTTCAGAAATTAAATTCTTTACCCTTCCTTCTATTCTAAAATAAACTAATTTTCTTCCACCGACCACTACCTGCCCTCCCAATAGAAATTTCCTAGAAATATTTGGCTAGTGAGATTTGAGAGAGTTCTTTTTTCATTGGCATGTAGGACTATTTTCATTATGTAGTGTGACAGAAATCAACATGTACATGTTCCATTTTTTTAGAGGAGGGGGACAGGCAGGGGATGGAGGCAGGAGGCGAGAAAACATGCAGGATATGAGAGCCAGAGTCCTAGCACAATTATATATGCCCAAGGTAGGAGAAAGAAAGTCTTTGCATCTAAATTTTTGCAGTGAGACTGCAAATCCCATTTAAGCAATTAGACCTATAATGATCACTTGTGTAACATTCTCTCTCTCTCTCTCTTGTCCCCTTTCCTTCTAAGGTAAATTTGAAGAAAAAGAAGATAGTGTGCCTAAGCTGGAACAGCTCAACAGCCTGGGTTGTATGACTAATATGAATCTCGTATTAACAAAACAAAATTTGCTACACATGGAACTGTTATTATTAGAAACCTTTCAGTGGAACCTCTGCCTTCCAACAGCTGCCCATTTCATTGAGTATTATCTCTCCGAAGCAGTACACGAAACAGATCTTCATGATGGCTGGCCGATGATTTGCTTGGAAAAAACAAAACTCTACATGGCCAAGTATGCAGATTATTTCCTTGAAGTATCTTTGCAAGGTGAGTCATTGTGGATGCCAGTAGGTGACATGTGAGCTTGTGACTTGTGTATTCTGTTGCTTAAGTTCATTTTTGATGTCTCCACAGATTATGCCTTTCTAAATTATGCACCTTCTTTAGTAGCTGCTGCATGTGTGGCTTCTTCAAGGATTATACTTCGTCTTTCTCCAACGTGGCCTACAAGACTGCATCGTCTTACTGCTTACTCCTGGGATTTTTTAGTGCAGTGCATTGAACGGCTCTTGATGTAAGCCTCCTTGATCTCGTGTTTGTGATTTCTCAGTATTTTTCTTCATGGATGAGGGGCCCTAAAAACAACTTCTCACAAACATGTAGCCTTTAGGACTCTGGCTCTGACCATTGCTGCCATGGGCAAGCCACTTTATGAGCCGTGTTTGGTGGAAAGCTGTACCTTGGCTGTTTCCAGGGAGAGGCTGTCAGTGCTGTCATAAATCTGGATACTCAGTGTATGCGCTTACGTGAGTGAGCCCGTAGCCCAGATGTACCTTGGTCCTTTCCACATCTCGGAATGGTCGGGTCACCAGGGTGTTACCAAAGTGTTTATTGTGGATATATTTCTTAAGCAGGAAATAGGCCTCCAAGTGATAGGCCTCACTATCAGTGAGTTCCCAAGGTTTGTGCCAAAGGAAGGAGCTTTTCAGAAGGATAAGAGTGAGATCTCACCATTGTCGGGATTACGGTTCCAGTGACTGCTACAGGCAGTGGGGCCGTCTGCCGAGTCAGCCGTCATTAACCATCTTCTCTCTCTCCCTGCAGTGCGCATGATAACGATGTGAAAGAGGCGAACAAACAGAGAGGCCAGGCAGGGTCCCAGCCAGCGCAGCTGAGCGTGCTGCAGTCAGCTTCCCAGCCCTCTCGGCCAGTTCACTTCCAGCAGCCCCACTATCTCCACCAGATGCACCACACCCCACTACAGTATCGCCATCCTGTAGCTGAACAGCCAAGCTGCCCGCAGATTGGATCCACCACGCACACCTCATCTTACACACTACAGACGTGTCCTGCTGGCTTCCAAACCAGTGTGCAGGGCCTCGGGCACGTGCAGACTGGTGTTGGGATGTCCCTGGCCATACCAGTAGAAGTTAAGCCCTGTCTGAATGTTTCTTATAATCGGAGTTATCAGATCAATGAACATTACCCTTGCATCACTCCGTGCTTTGAAAGGTGATCTTATGTGAAGGTAATTCCCAACCCAGACTGTTCTGTGACTTGAAGCTCTGGGGCAAGCTTTTTGTAAACTTCTCTTCAGAAGGAAAGGGATCCAAATTATATCAGAACTCTTCGGAGACCAGCATCAGGAAGACAACTGTCCCTTTCACTGCGCCACGAGTACCTGGGAGGACTGAACAAACACTGCACACACTTTAATAGTATGCGTATCAGATCCTGTTAAAACACATCCCTGTGTGACAAAAATTTTCAAGCCCTGGCTGATGGTCCAAATATTTCAAAAATATTCAATACGATAGAAAATTTGGACAGACTCTAAATCACCATTTTGAGATTTGACCTGTGGTGGGCTCTGGGCCTAATGTTAGCTTGTATTTCAGAGACTAATGTTTATCTGTGGACTTGCCAAATGGTCTTTTTATGAAGGAAAGTTACAGTATTAATTTTTGAAGAGGACTTTTTTTTATTCTGCAGTTTTGAGTTACATTTTTGATCTACAAAGGAATTTTTGACTGAGTTTAAACTCATGAATTGCTATGCTATACCAATCTGTACAGTGAAAAAAAAATTTTTTTTAGATGAGTCTATATAACTTCCTATCACAATATATAGGTATCTGGATTTATGTACTAAAATTAAGGGTGGAGTAGATCTCTTAAAATCATGGTCGTAAGTTTTTGTTGTTTTTTGGCCCTAAGTGATCAACCTCAAATCTTTAGAATTAAAACACACTTAACTCAGGGAATTTGTACTACTTGGAAACACTTAACTGTAATGCAACATGCTTTGGGAATGTTATCGTATGAACTACCTTTATAACATAGGTTAAAATACTCTTGCTAGGATGTTTTCAGCTGAGAACATAATTGTAGCTTAGAATGAATGAAGTGGTTCCTGTCATTCAGAATCCATATATAGGTTTTGCATTTCTCAGTGCAATCAATGATTTATACTCAGATTTGATGTTACTCTAGAAGTTTTTTCAAGGGGAGGTGTAACTGTAAAATGTCAGTACTAGAATAAAGTCCTGTAGGTTTATTTTGAAGTGGAATGTGGCCAGGGTAGTTCTCAGGTTGTGCTAGAGCAGCACTTTGTGATGTGGAGGACAAGTTTTATAAGCAGCCTTGCAATCCAGCCGGTTCAGGTGTATCAGGCAAAGGAACCGAATACTAGATTGCAGTAGCCACTTGCATTACTTTGGCTCCAGAACTGCCCTGAGACATTTCACTGTGTCGGTAATGAGTGAAAACAGCAATAATTAGTCATTACAGCAAGGGCAATTTGGGGGGAAAGAGTTTGGAGGGAATAAAAAGGAAAAAGAAAGCATTGTAATAACTGAAACTATACATTGTGCTCTTATCTGTGGAAGAAGAGAGATTTGGTGGAGGGAAGCTTTCTGATTTAAAAATTAGTAAGGTGTGTCTTTTTGTTTGTGTTTTTTTTAAAGATAGCACTTGAATAGAAGGGAAACTGCATGGCAGGTGTGTGACTGCCGCAATATGCATTGAAGACAAACTTATTATAAGATGTTGTGGGTATGCAGCAGGAGTCTCCGTAATCACACCGACGGCTTTTGTTGGGAAGGGAAGGGACTCAACGCAGTAGTGGACTGATCCAGATGGCTCCAGTGGGTAAATGTGGGTGGGTGGCGTCTGCCAGCATGAATTCCTAGAGAATGTCCTCCTTAAAAGAATGGTTAACTTTTATAATTAGAGTACATATGGCATGATGTGGATTTATTAATATAGTCTGGTAGGTAAAAAACCACTCAGGTAAGAACACTCACTCTTGGCAGTTTTCAAGCCTGAAAATTGTTTTCTGAAAGTATCATCACTTTTCCTCTTTACAGAAAGGCTGCTCATTGGGTTTTGGTAGTTCTTACCTCAAGAGAACTTGAATTATTTGGGGGAAAGTGGGTTAAAAATAGAATATATCTTTCACATTCACATGCAGAACCCAGCACCTGGAGTCCAACTTTCAGTATTTTAACTACCTCAATAATGCTATGAATGTAAGATACTGGGATAGAGATCCCAGCTTGAAACAACAACTGGTGCCTATGGTAATTTAATGTCTTGTCAAATGCTTTTATTGATTGGTTTAAATGTCATTCTTGTTATAGAAGAATATGCCTTTTTAAAAAGCTTATAACACTTTCCCAGTTTGTATTTAAAAAAAAAAAAAAACTAAAGAACACTGGATTAATTTTGGGGGGGGGGGGTAGAATAAAATAATTAATTGGTTACTATTGCTGCATACCCAGGGTGGGGTGGGGTGGGATGGTTGGAGAATCAGAACTATTTTTAAAACATTAGGTTTCAATATAAATACAACTCAAAACTGCTAGCCTTGGGGGATGGGGTGGGGGGAAGTTGTATGGGTTTTGTTTTGTTTAATTTATTGGTTAGTCTTTAGGGTTTTTTTGTTTTGGGGTTTGGGGGGGGGTTTGTTTGTTTGAGATTACTGGACCATCATTAAATGTGTACTGTGAAGAGATTAATGATATGTATAAAGGGCTTTACCAAAGTCCACTAAATAAACACTACTCAAGTACAGACTGCAAACCAAAATGTATCTGTGTTGTGACATTAATTACAAATAGTGAGTATGGTGCTAAATTCTACACCAATGGAATTAGATGAGTGCTATGCACTTAATTTTAAAATAAAACTAGTTTTCAGTAAAATGGCTTTAGTGTTTTGTTTTAATATATATTTGTAGTTTCAGTGAACCATGTCATCATATTAGTCAGACTTGGAATCCTAATTATATTTACTAAAAGCTATCCAGAGTGAGAGCATAACTGAAGTGGGAAACTCTTGTCCATTGATTATGTAGTCATACAGAGCATCAAAGCCCATGAAGTATGTTGGACACAGCTTTTGGCCTTTTGAGCTTAAAATCAGTATATTAGCATTTGCAGCTTCTGATTTATCAAACACATACTTTAGAAATTTGAGGTCTGACTGATGTCAGAACAGTAGGGACACAAGATGGTCGAGGGTGTGAGAGGAAGCAGGGTCAACAGCTTGAGAATGGTCTGTTCACCTAAGTGTATGTATCATTTGCCACTTAAAACTCAGCAGACAGAAATTGTTTTGAAGAGTAAAATTTTAACAGGTTTGGATGTGTAGATTGAGAACTTCCACCCCTTGAGGCACCTGAATGGCTCAGTGGGCTAAACCTCTGCCTTCAGCTGGGGTCGTGATCTCAGGGTCCCTGGGTCAAGCCCCAAATTGGGCTCCCCCGCTCAGTGGGGAGCCTGCTTCCCCCGCTCTCTGCCTGCCTCTCTGCCTACTTGTGATCTCTCTGTCAAATAAGTAAAAATCTTCTTTTAAAAAAAGAACTTCCACCCTTAAAAAGCATTTTTTTTTTTAAATTAGGCTTCTGTATTATCCCTTGCTCTGGCACAGTGCCAGGGTTTAGCAACAGACCTCAAGAGTCAGTTAATATACAATGTTCTTTAAGGCCGAATTTAAGAAAACAACAGGCATTCTAAGCCAGGGCAGGCAGCTCTACTGTGGAAGCAGTTCTGAACCCCATGTAACAAGTTTATATCCATCAATTGTCGTCCAGCACACTGTGAGATTTAACCTCTATAACCTCAAGCAGCTTAAATTTAGCTTGCTACGACTATCATTTTGGAGCAGTTACAGTGGTAGAGTCTAGAACTCAGTTTAATATCTTCATTTAGGAATCTCTCCACATCCATTTTAAAAATCCCTTAGATTAAAAAAATAAATAGAAAATACAGTAAGTGGAAAGCATTAAGACCACGCTCCAGCTTTCCAGTGGGAAAGGCTGCTACCCTATCCCGACCCAACTGCCGTTCCTTTTATTATGATTTTAAGACTTTTTTAAGAGCAGTGTTGGAGAGGCACCTGGGTGACTCAGTGGGTTAAGCCTCTGCCTTCGGCTTGGGTCAGGATCTTGGAGTCCTGGGATAGAGCTCCGCTTCAGGCTCTCTGCTGGGCGGGGAGCCTGCTTTCCCCTCTCTCCCTGCCTCTGCCTACTTGTGATCTCTGTCCGTCATATAAACAAATAAAATCTTTAAAAAAAAAAAAAAAACAGCTTTGGAGTTTTTAGAGCAAAATTGAGAAGAAGGTACAGAGATTTCCCATGTAACCACTACCCCACACCGGCTCATTCTCCACCATTGTCAATGTGCCGCCCAGAGTAGTACACGTTACAACTGATGAATCTACAGTGACACATCCTAATCACTAAAAGCCCATAGTTTACCTTATGGTTCACTATTGGTGCTGGACATTCTATGGTTTTAGATGAAAGTATAATGGCATGTTTCCATCATTATTATATACTATGTATTTTCACTGCTAAAAATCCTCTGCAATCTGCTTATTCATCCCTCCTCATGCCTTCTCTTTCCTTCACCCCCAACCCCTGGCAACCACTAATCTTTTTATTGTCTCCATAGTTTCTCCTTTTCCAGAATGTCATATAGTTGGGGACATACGGTGCATAGCCTTTTCAGATTGACTTCTTTCACTTTAGTGATATGTATAAATTTCCATCATGTCTTTTCATAAATTGTTAACTCTTTTTAGTGCTGAATAATATCCCATTGTCTGGGTGGATCACAATTTATACACCTACTGAAGGACATCTTGGCTGCTTCCAAGTTTCAACAGTTATGAATAAAACTGCTGTCCAAATATATGTAGGTTTTCCTGTGTATTTCCAGCTCTTTGGGGTAAGTACCAAGGATGTGAGATTGTTGGGTTGTATGGTTAAGAATATGTTTAATTTTGTAAGAAACTGCCAAACTCTCTCCCAAAGTGGTAGTACATTTGCATTCCCACCAGCAGTGAATGAGAGTTCCTATTGCTCCACATCCTCATCAGCATCTGGTGGTGTCAGTGTTTGGGGTTTTGGCCATTCTATAGGTGTGTGGTGTGTGCAGGGGTGCATACAGTGTAGTATCTCATCGTTTTGATTTGCATTTCCCTGGTGATAAATGATGTGGAACAACTGTTCATGTGTTTATTTGCCATCTGTATATCTGGGGAGGTATCTTAAGGTCTTTAGCTCAATTTTTTACTGGGTTCTTTTTTTTTTTTTTAAGTTTTATTCACTCATTTTAGAAAGTGCATGCATGTAAGTGCAGGGAGGAGCAGAGGGAGAAAGAGAATCTCTAACAGACTCAGTGCTGAACACAGAGCCCGTCACGGGGCTCAATCTCACCACCCTGGGATCATGACCTAAGCCAAAATCGAGTCAGATGCCAACCAACTGAGCCACCTGGGTGTCTGTCAGTTTATTTTCTTATTGTCAATTTTAAGAGTTCTTCGTATATTTTGGGTATTCCACATTTTTTTTCTTTTAAGTAATCTCCATGCCCAATGCGGGGCTCAAATTCAGGACCCTGAAATCAAGAATTGCATGCCCTATGGACTGAGCCAGCCAGTGTCCCTCTTTGTATATTTTGGATAACAATCCTTTATTAGATGTGTCTTTGCCAGACTGTGGCTTGTTTTCTCATTCTCTTGACACTATCTTTCACAGAGCATAAGTTTTTTATCTTAATGAAATCCAGCTGATCATTTGTCATTACTTATGGAAGGGAATGACAAATCCTGAAAATCTGGCTGAATAACTAAAGAACTGAAGTTATGCAATCAGGATATTACAAAGGTAACTACAGGAACAAAAGTACAAACCTTCCTAATTATCAAAACATACAGAAAACAAAGCAAGCAGTCTATATAGAAAAATATTTTTAGAAGGTATAAATACAAAAAGCAAAGAATAGGACAGAAGTAAGATCAAATATACAAATCAATAAATGTAAAAGGGCTTTTCTCAATTCTTGAGAAAAAGAATTTCAGACTGAATCACAGAGCAAAACTCAAATCTATGCTATCTAACAGACCTACAGTAAAAACGATTCTGAAGGGTTGAAGGCACAGGATGAGTAAAGAGATACTGAAAAAAAAAACCTCAAAAAGCAATATCTTAATAACAGACAAGGCTAAATTCAGGCTCAAATGTATTAAAGCAACCAGAAAAAAGGGGTGCCATATAATGCTAAAGATTATAATTCACAGTAAAGATGAACAGTTAATGAATATCCGTGAATTAAATAACATTTGATTCTTGCAATGTTATGTGAAAGCAACAAAGGACATAAGGAGAAATAAAAGGAAAATATAGGTAGTAGGAAACAAATTCATCACTTCTGATCCATGGCAGATCAGTAATTTAAAAACTCAGTAAAGATCTAGATCATAGTAACATTATGCTTGCTCTAACTGACATATATGGAGAGAGTCTGAGAAGGGAAACTGGTACAGACCCAATGGACAAGATCACAGAGGACACTGACAGAGTGTCACCTGTGCCAATAGCAAATCTCAGTCTTCTCAAGGTTTTTTTTTTTTTTTTTTAAAGATTTTATTTATTTATTTGACAGAGAGAAATCACAAGTAGATGGAGAGGCAGGCAGAGAGAGAGAGAGAGAGGGAAGCAGGCTCCCCGCTGAGCAGAGAGCCCGATGCGGGACTCGATCCCAGGACCCCGAGATCATGACCCGAGCTGAAGGCAGCGGCTTAACCCACTGAGCCACCCAGGCGCCCCTCTTCTCAAGTTTTTTACAGCTGGAACCGTTTTCTTTGTTGACCCATCTGAATGCCGCGATCACAACGCCTTGACTGGCCTCTTTGCTAGCTGCCAGCTGATCTGCGGCTCACCCAAAGAAAAAGAAAATCCATGGTTTCCAAACTGCAAAAATATTCCCATTTTTGCCTTCATTAGATGAAATTAACCCATATCCTTTGCCCAAGTAAATAGTGTACTAGTAATTACTATATTTAAGCTTTCTTTGATAATATTAAACGCTAATGTGAACTTTCACAAAACTTGATATGTATTAATTCATAAAGAAAACAGCAACCAGGGGTGCCTGAGTGGCTCAGTGGGTTAAAGTCTCTGCCTACAGCTCAGGTCATGATTTCAGGGTCCTGGAATCGAGCCCCGAATCGGGCTCTCTGCTTGGCAGGGAGTCTGCTTCCTCCTCTCTCTCTCTCTCTGCCTACTCCTGATCTGTCAAATAAATAAATAAAATCTTTAAAAAAAAATAAATCTTATAAGAAAACAGCAACCAAATGTAGAATTAACATTGTACAGTCATGGTAGAAAACATACTTCCATGAAAATGCAGCAAAAATAATACAGATAAAAGGACTAAAGTCAAAGTCAAAATGCCAACAAAAACAAGTAAATCAAGCAAAAACAGAAGGAAAGAAGATAAAAGCAGAAATTAAAGAATTATAAAAGAAAAAAACCCTGATACACGCCTGCAGTGCAGCTAGAAAAAAGAAAACAGTTTAAAAATTGAAAAGGAAGGGGCACCTGGGTGGCTCGGTTGGGCCTCTGCCTTGGGCTCAGGTTGTGATCTCCCAGTCCTGGGGTTGGGCCCCACATAAGGCTCTCTGCTCAGTGGCAAGTCTGCTTCTCCTCTCCCTCTGTGATCTCTCTCGCTTTCTAATAAATAAATAAATATATTTTAAAAAATTGAAGGGGCGCCTGGGTGGCTAGGTGGCTTAAGCTGGTGCCTTCGGCTCAGGTCATGATCTCAGGGTCCTGGGATAGGGCCCCACCTCAGGCTCTCTGCTCAGCAGGGAGCCTGCTTCCCACTCTCTCTCTCTGCTTCCTTGTGATCTCTGTCAAATAAATAAATAAAATCTTTAAAAAATAATTGAAAAGGAGGAGGTAAAATTGCTACTATTTGTAGATATGATTGTACACCTGGAAACTCCAAGATAACCAACTGAAAAACCATGACAGACAATAAGCGAATTCAATAAATTGACTGGGTGCATAATTAAAATAGCTTCCATATATGCAAACAGCTAGCAGTTAGATTTAATGAAAGCTACAATCAATTATAATGGCACCAAAAGAAGATAAAATGTCTAGCAATAAACATAAGACATGTGCAAGATCGATAAGAAGAAAACTTGAAATACTTGTGAGTGACACAAAACAATACTTGAACAGGTCATGCCATATCTGTTTAAGATTTTGTTCATTTACTTGAGAGAGAGAGCACAAGTGGTGGGGAGGGGCAGAGAGAGAGAAGGGAAGCAGGCTCCCCACTGAGCAGGGAGCCAGGCATAGAGCTCCATCCCAGGACCCTGAGATCATGACCTGAGCCGAAGACATGCTTAACTGACTGAGCCATCCAGGTGCCCCAGTCAGGCCATATTCTTAAGACAAGAAGCATCAACATGATAAAGGTGACAATTCTTACATTCATCTATAAATTAACCTCACAAGCCAATTTTTTACAATGAATTCAACAAGAATAAAAAGAAAAATTCTGGGGGCGCCTGGGTGGCTCAGTTGGTTAAAGCCTCTGCCTTCGGCTCAGGTCATGATCCCAGAGTCCTGGGATTGAGCCCCGCATCGGGCTCTCTGCTCAGCCGGGAGCCTGCTTCCTCCTCTCTCTTTGCCTGCCTCTCTGCCTACTTGTGATCTCTCTCTGTCAAATAAATAAATAAAATCTTTAAAAAAAAAAAAAAAAAAAAAAAGAAAAATTCTGAAGAAGGCTACCAAGGGGACACAAGCTCTTTGACACATTAAAATATATTATAACCTGTAATAAATAAGTAACTGTACTACTGGCAAATGAGCTGACAGTTCAATGAAACAAGAGAAATTCCAGAAAGAAACCTAATCATATATGGAATTTAATACATAATAAAGTTAGCATCTCAAGTCAGTGGAGGAAAGTATGGATTGTTCAATGAATTGAGCTGGGTCTTCTGGGATAGACAGCTGGAAAAATAAAATTGATCTCCCATTAAAAATTTAAAGAAGAATTATTTTTTTAAGATTTTTTTATTTATTTACTTGACAGAGAGAGAGAGAGATCACAAGTAGTCAGAGAGGCAGTCAGAGAGAGAGAGGGGAAGCAGGCTCCCTGCTGAGCAGAGAGCCCAATGCAGACCCATCCCAAGACCCTGGGATCATGACCTGAGCTGAAGGCAGAGGCTTAACCCACTGAGCCACCCAGGTGCCCCTTGGAAGAATTATTTTATGACCTAAAGGAGGGGATTACCTTTCTAAGTATGTATAAGAAATCTAGAAGCAATAAAATTAAACTATAAAATTAAATTTTTTTTCTGCATGACAAAAATCACCATAATCAAAGTTAAAAGACTAATTAACAACATGGGCCAAGTATTTGCAATTAATCTCCAGGCAAGAGCCAATTTTCTTAATAGATGAACACGGAATGATATTAACAGGCAGTTCCCCGAAAAAGAAATCCTGATATCTCTGAAGAAAAGATGTGTAACTTCATTTTGAAGTTTGAGAACGGTGTTGGTGAGGTGGTAGGCCTTATCCTACTTTACTTATTGAGAGTGTCTGAGGAAGCAAATTCTGGGAAGGGCAGTTGGGCAATATGGTTCACAACTACAAATGAGAAAGTATGTTAACCAGAAATCCCACTTCTAGGACTTTATCCTGCAGGCAGAGTTGCATATATATTGAATGAGATAGGTACAAATTATTTATTTCGCTATTGCCAGTAAGAACAACTTAACAACTTAAGAACAACTTAACAACTTAAATGTTCCTCATTTGGGGACTTTGTTTTACTAGTACAGTGGGATTTAAAAGAACAAAGTATTTATGTAAGCTGATAACGGGCAGTCTCCAAGATACATCAAAGCAGAGTGATGCTACCATTATACCAATGTTTATGGGGTCTTAGGAGGAGTCTTTTTTGTCTATCAGTGCTCATTGCTTTTTTCTCACTGGTCAACATCAAAAACTTGAAAAATGAAAAAATATAAAGCAAAATGGCATAACTAATAATTTCTTTTGGCACCTTTACACACATACGTATTTACATGATCAGTATATAAATTATGTAACTTTCTACTCCAAATACATCAATAACAGTATTTTTCATGAAATTAAAATATATCCAAATATTTGTTAGGAGAGTTGTTAGTATTAAATTATATGAATACAATATATTTTAACCATTTCCCAATGTTTTGAAATGATAAAACACTTTTCCAACAATGACCAGGGGGTGTTGGTTATGAGGCTTAAAAGCATATCTCTGGGGTGCCTGGGTGTCTCAATTGGTAAGCGTCTGCCTTCGGCTCAGGTCATGCTCCCGGGGTCCGAGGCTCAAGCCCCACATCTGGCTCCCTGCTCAGTGGAAAGCCACCTTCTCCCTCTCCCCCTCCCCCTGCTTGTGTTCCTTCTCTCACTGTCTCTCTGTCAAATAAATAAATAACATCTTTTTTAAAAACCCAAATAAACATATCTCAGAGGGGCACCTGGGTGGCTTTGTTGGTTAAGCATTGGACTCTTGGTTTCAGCTCACATCATGATCTTGGGGTCATGAGATGGAGCCCGGAGTCTCACTCTGCACTCAGCAGGGGGTCTGCTCAAGATTCTCTCTTCCTGGGACGCCTGGGTAGCTCAGTGGGCTGAAGCCTCTGCCTTTGGCTCAGGTCATGATCCTGGGGTCCCAGGACTAAGCCCCACATCGGCTCTCTGCTCATCAGGGAGCCTGCTTCCACCTCTCTCTCTGTCTGCCTCTCTGCCTACTTGTGATCTCTGTCTGTCAAATAAATAAATAAAAATCTTAAAAAAAAAAAAATTCTCTCTTCCTCCATCTCTCCCCCATGCTCTCTCTTTCTCTAACATAAATAAATATCTCAAAGATATCTCAGAGACCGAAGATCTAGATTGTACTCCCAGGTGTGTTTTTCCAGGACATTTTCTCTTATATGAAAGCAACTAAGACAGAATGTAAGAGCAAGAACCAGATACTCACATCTGCATTCACATGATTTCTGCAGTGCCTTTTCCTCTAAAGCCTATCCACCAAGATCAAGGAGAGTATAAGTTATGACCAGAAAGCAACAGGTGTTACGAGAGAGGTGCCTGGATGTCCAAACATTTTCAAGTAAAGTTAATGTAAAAGGACATAATTATATTAATTGCATTACACTGATGTGTTACAGTTAATGTGAGTGTATGAATTTAGAGTTCACAGAGCTTCCTTACAGTTTTCATCTCATTAAAGACTATTTATTTGAGAGAGAGAGAGCGAGTGGGAAGGAGAGGGACAGGCAGACTCCTTGCTGAGTGCACAGTTCAGTGGGGCTCGATCCCACAACCCTGAGATCCCATAAACCTGAGCTGAAATCAAGAGTCAGACACTTACCTGACTGAGCCACCTAGGCACTCCTCTCATTTGAGAATTTTTAAGAAATGTAAAGGGGAATATTAGCATCATGTGATAGATGATGAAAAACTGAAGCCCAAAGATTTTGCTTGTTCAGTCGCACGAGAGTAAAGCCCCGGTAGGTCGTATGTTGTGCTTCTGTGAATTCTGACAATCTTCACATTGGTTATAATCTGAAAGGAGAAAAAAAAGAGGGGGCATTTTATTTTTTTTTAATTTTTTTATATTTACATTTATTTTTATTTTCTGTATGCTGTTCAATTCTTCCTAGTTGTAAAATGCTTATGTTTTACATTTACATTTACATAGTTGTAAACTGTTTACATTGAATTCAATTTTCTAACTCAGCCAGGAGGAGGAGTCAGCAAACTGAATAGAAAAGAAGGAAACAGAAGAGATGAATGTGTACCCTAGTAGGAATAAGTACTGTGTCATTAAACATTTGTAACTACTATGTCACAGTCAAAAAAAAGCTTGAAGACACTGCTTAACCCCATGTTCTCAAATAACAGGGTACAGAAAAATCATTTAGACCTCAAGCCCAAAGGATTCAGATTAAGCACATCTGGACTGAGAAGCAAGAACAAATATGCATTTTTAGAAGGACTGGAGGCAACTTTGAAGCAGGCAGCGGGCGGGGGGGGGGTGTGTGCTGCTGCAGAAACAAAGCACTTTTACTGTACATGCGTGTCTTCTCCAGAAAGTTCCCAATATAGCAGAAGAGACATCCATTGGCAGCAGAAAGCCACCTCAGTACAAAAGTGCAGGGCTAGGTGGCTTGCGCCCACAGATTCCAGCCACGTCCTCATGTCAGTCTGCAGATCCTTCCTGGACCTGCCTCCGTTCTTAGAAATCAACTTACTGGGCCAGCGACGTGTCTAAGAGCGGTGACAACCATGGCTAAGATCTGATCTCTAATGTGGTTAAGTGGCCTATATGACGTGAGCTTGGTGTCGATATGTCCTGAAGTGCTCCTTGACCTTGATTATTCTTAACAACCACAAATACTCTTACTAATTACTACTGGACCACGAGGCTTCCGACTTTGTGCTTGGCATTAGAGGGAAAACAAAGATGACTGCCCAGAAGTCATCCTAGCCAGCCACCACCGCTACCCCATCCCAATACACAGAAAGCAAGAAAGTGGTTCAGCAAATATTTTCTTTGCTCTTCACAGAGGTGCCTCATAATTTTCAGATACCAGGGAAATGGCTTATAATCTGAGATGATGGGATTATACCCTCTAACTCCACCCTTTTCTTCCTCCTTTCACACAGCCAAAGGACACATCGTTCATGCCTTTAAGGAAATACAAAATAATGTGCCATCCTAGAAACCACATTCTCCAAAAGGTCTTGAGAAATACATAAAGGACTATTTGGGTCTATGCTGCAGTATTAGCCATGAGTCCATTTAGGAAGACTCCTGATTTATAGATATTCCTCCCAGGTGCTAAGCGAAAGCAGTCTTTGGATTAGAGAGAGGCTCAAAGCCCTCCCTTATTCACAAATCACTTTAGGGTAGGCCACTGGGTATGACTAATGGGTTCAAAGACAACTAACTTGATCATCTCAAAGGATGTTTGTCAAAGGGTTTAACTAGTTAGTGTTAGGTAGTGGGACTGGGGATGATTTTATTTTTTTTCTTTGGTAACTTTGTATTCTTTTTCTACACTAAATATGGATTACTTTTACAATTGGGAAAAATAACAATTTTGTTGGGGTGCCTGGGTGGCTCAGTGGGTTGAGCCTCTGCCTTCGGCTCAGGTCATGATCTCAGGGTCCTGGGATCCAGCCCCATATTGGGCTCTCTGCTCAGCAGGGAGCCTGCTTCCTCCTCTCTGTCTCTGTCTGCCTCTCTGCATACTTGTGATCTCTATCTGTCAAATAAATAAATTTAATTTAAATTTAAAAAATACAATTTTGTCTATTTTTTTTACTGATAATAAAAATCTCAGATCAAGTAGAAGACTGACTTCTTCACCATGCTTCAAAGGAGTTCTAGATGAAAGCCACAGTAAGTATTCATGTTTTAAGAGGAGGGAATTCCAACAGACAAACACATGCTCTCACTGTTTCCACAAAAGCAGAGCAGTTTTGCCAACCGTTGGAAACATGATAAAATCATAGTAAATAAATCGTAAACAAAATATGTTCTATTTGTTCCATAACAGTATAAAAGGATGTTATTTTAATCCAAATAGAAAGGCTTCACCATCTAAACCCAAATAATCTAAGGCTCCCATTTCCACCCTAATATTTTTAATATGGTATGTCTAAATGTTTGGGACGCCCTCTTCTATGGGCATTTGAAGAGGAGTGTGCTCTGTGGAAGCCATTTTGGCATGAGTGTTTCTGACTTTGGAAGAGTTTCCCATGTATCTAACTAGATATTATTTAAATAATAGACAGGCAGTCAAAGATCTTGAATAAGAGGATGTCTGCCGTGAAATCCTCTGGAGATGGTCAACCAAGGCGCCCTCCACTCAAATGTTACCACTATCAACTTTTTTTTTTTTAAGATTTTATTTATTTATTTGACAGATGGAGATCACAAGTAGGCAGAGAAGCAGGCAGAGAGAGGAGGATGCAGGCTCCCTGCTGAGCAGAGAGCCCGATGCGGGGCTCTATCCCAGGACCCTGGGATCATGACTGGAGCCAAGGGCGGAGGCCTTAACCCACTGAGCCACCCAGGTGCCCCACCACTATCAATTTTTTTAAAAGGTCAGGTGCTATAGAGAGAAGCATTTAGGGGAGGAAAAAAAACCCAAAATAAAAATATTTAAAATAATCATACCTCCTTATTTTGAATGTTTACTGAACAGCAGGATAGAAAAAGTCCATGCTGACATTTTTTCACCAAAGCATTGTCATCACCAGAAATAGAAGAAACCTCAGAATCTGATCCAGAACTTTGGAAAAGTACGGAAAATAGAACATCACAGAAGAGATCTGAAATGATAACATTCTAAAGATTTGGGGGATGACATTTTTGTCCACACTAACTGTTTTCACTGATAGTACTGAGCAATGCTGACTTTAAAATCTGTTGGGTTTTTTCTCTTTTTCATCGTAACTTAGCAGATATCATTGTTCCACAAGGCAACTCCCACGCAGGTGGCTGTGACAGAGGGGTGTTTGGTTTAATTCAGGAGCCTATTCTAGGGCTCAGAGAATAACCGGATAGGGCTGTGTACAAGGGGTGTATAGCATACACCACATTACTTACCCCCAAACCCATTCAGCCACTGTAACAGAACCAAAAATTTTAGCTGGGCACATGGTCATGTAGCTAAGATGACTTTTCCAGCCTCCAGCACGGCCATGTGACTAAGTTTTGGCCAATGAAATATAAGTGGAAGCATTGTTTGGGACTTCCAGAAAGTCTCCTTTAGAAGTGAGGGGAACAGGGGCACCTGGGTGGCTCAGTGGGTTAAAGCCTCTGCCTTTGGCTCGGGTCATCATCTCAGGGCCCTGGGATTGAGCCCCGCCTCGGGCTCTCTGCTCAGCCTGCTTCCCTTCCTCTCTCTCTGCCTGCCTCTCTGCCTGCTTATGATCTCTGTCAAATGAATCAATAAAATCTTAAAAAAAAAAAAAAAAGTGAGGGGGACAGAGATACCCAAGGACACAGACCAGGAAGTGGGGGAGCTGGACTCCAACTCCTACACACTAAGGACAGGGTGAGATCGTGTGGACCATCCACAGCAGAGTCTGGCAAGCTTAGGTCTACAAGCTAAGAATAATTTTTACCTTTTTAAATGGTTGAAAAACAATCTAAAGACTGTTTGGGGGCAATTTCAGGGTCTATAAGTAACAGTTCATTGGCACCCAGCCACATTCATTCACTTACATGTTACCTCTGGCTCCTTTTACAAGCAGACAGAGCTGAAGAGCTGTGACAAAGTTGCCATGACCTACAAAGCCTAAAATACTGATTATTGGGCCCTTACATAATAAATTTATTGATCCCCAACCTAGAGAAAGGTAGGAGGTAGGGCGCCAAGAGGGTGTGTGGCTGGGTAGGGACAGTGCAACTCTGGCACCCATTCTAGAAGTTCAAGTGGGCCATGAGATGGGGTGTCTCACCGCCTAGTAAAATCAGCTGCTCATCAATATTTGTGCCCTTGGCAAAAGAAGATGTAAGTATAGCCAATGAGCACATTAAAAAGATCCTCAGCACCAGCAGTCATCAAGGAAATGCAATTAAAACCAAGATGCAATATTACTACACACCCACTACCACGGCTATCATTAAAATGACTACATATGGGTGAGAATGTGGAGGAACAAGAACTCTCAGATACTGCCGCCGGAAAGAGAAAGTGACACACTCTGAGTAAACAGTTTGGCAGTTTACTCTAAATTTAAGGATCCACTTACCACGTGACCCAGGTGTTCTACTCCTAGGTATTCGCCCATGACAAATGAAAACACGTGTCCAAACAAAAGCTAGCCCCAAATGGGAAACAATCCAAATGCCCATTGCCAGTGAACGGATAGACAAATTACAGCGCATCCACACAGCGGAATAATACACAGAAACAAAAAGACACCAAGTACAGATGCATAAACAACATGCATGAACCTCTAAGACAACGCTGAATGAAAGAAGCCAGACCCCAAATAGAATACATTCTAGTCATGTCCCCCACTTTTTGAAAGTTTGTGTTACACTTCTTTGCTTTTAGGAAAGACCCACATGAGTACCTTTTTCCACGAACCCAAAGAAATCCAGAGAGGATATTCACTTTCATGGAAGAGGTGAAAAGCAAAAATAGCATTCAATGCTTGTTTTTTAGCAAGCTGTTAACAGGGGCAGCCCATACCCCCAGTAGCAAGAGTGGCCCCGCCAAGTTCCCTCCCCGAGAACTATACTCGGCATCTCAGCATCAAGCTACCATACCTCTGAACTGTGTCTGTGAGCATTTTCTTTGTCCTGATTTATTTTGTGCCTCCGTTAGCAAGATGCATCCTTTTTTGGGTCTGGGAACTCAAGCAATCTTCCTTATAAATCAAAGGTAAATGCTACTTTGCTTTATACCATTTTGGCTTATGAAAGAGTTCAGAAGAATGCTTTCAGATAGTGGGGGAAATCCATAACTATAATTGTTTGAAATTCTAGGAAAGACAGGCTTATTCCACATTGATAGGTCATCTCGGGGTGTTACTCCCAACAGCTGCTTGGGCCAGAGACTTAGGTGGGGGATAACTTAGAGGGAAAGAGCACATGGAGGCGTTTTAGGGTAATGCTAATGTTCTATATCTCGATTGTGGTGGAAGTTTACAGGTGTGCATTTGTGTGCATTTCATTATATGAATATTAGTAAGTTTGTTTTTAAAAAAGGGTGCCCATGTCCTCAGGACCCATTAACAGGGAGGAACACTGATGCTGAGTAGCACTGTGAATCCATGATGCCATAAGAAATCCACACGGCAGAGAAGAACAGAGATGAAAAGCTAACTTGCCAGACAGAGATTTTTCTGCTTCTACAAGGAAGTGGTCTCAAACAAAGTCCTCTTTGTGGGCTCCTTGCCATGGGGCATCTTTGAGCCATGAAAGGCCCAACTTTTGTCCTACATCAAGGGCTGCAAAGCTCCTGGAAGTGAGGCCTTTAATACTTGGACCTCTGGATTTCTTTAAACTGAATAAAAATCATGCATACCCTCTTATTCAGTTCTCCCAAAGGTACCAATCAGGAAGTTGCCCACTTGGATTCTTCAACTGGCAAAAGAAACACATTGACCAGCACCAGAAATGAAGTCAGCTCATTTGATCTAAGTCCCTGCAAGAAACCTGATCCAGCAAGGTAACTGGACCCAATCAGCTGGAAGTTCAGGATGGAGTTGCTGGCAATTAAGTTGGCTTTAGTCTCCCCTAAATCAATGTGGTCATCCTTCCTCATCAGAAGCATAGTTGCTCAGAGTTGAAAGAGTAACATTCCAACCAATCTGAGGCATAGGGACAAAGTTCTATAAAATCAGCATCTGCATTCTCCTTTGAGGTAAAATATGGATGATGGAGAGGTTGTGTTCTGGCCACCGAATTTGCGGAGAGAGGCAAAATGGTTTTATCTGGGGATGGCAGGTGGAGCGGACAACTCTTAAGGAATAACAGAAAAGCTTCTCTGAGGCTCCTTCCACAGGAAGCCTGAAGCAATAGAGACAGGATTGTTGAGGGAGCAAAGGAGGGAGTCAGGTAACAAAGCCATCTGTTTTTGCAAGCCTTAACAGAGCAGAGAGAGGGAAGGCCACTTCATTTTGCCTCTCAGTGGAATTAGAATTAAAATTTTTGTTTAATATCCATTTCAAATAACCACCAAGATAAATCCCTGAGGGAAATCACAACAGAATATAAGAACCCTAGGGAGTATCTGGGTGGCTGAGTTGGTTGAGCATCTACTTTCTGCTCAGGTCATGATTCCAGGGTCCTGGGATCGAGCCCCATGTCAGGCTCCCTGCTCAGTGGGGAGTCTGCCTTTCCCTCTCCCTCTGCCCCTGCTCTCCCTCATGCATGCTCTCTCCCTCGCTCTCTCTCTCTCTCTCACAAGCACTCTCTAATAAACAAAAACATCTTTAAAAAAATAGAACATAAAGATTCTAGTCCTAAGACAATGAGACAGGTAAGGAATACACCTTTGAAGAAAGGTACTTAGGAAAATGGGAACAAGAGGAAAATTTATTTTTGATCTAGGTTCTTTGAGCCAATTATGCAAGTCCAGGATAAAGAGTGGGAGCCTTATCAGTGAACTGTGGTGGGTGGTAGGAAAGAGAAGAAAAGGGCCTTAATGTCAAGCCTCTCAGGAGGCATACAACTGCAGAAGAGAATGGAATTTATAAACCTACAGATTCAATCTATTCAGTGTAGAATTCTACTGGCAAGGGTGTCAGGTCCTGGGACAAGTCCTCAGAAGTAGCCAGCAATGAGTGAGGAATTTGTTCATTATCAAAAGAGGCCTATGGAGACCCCTGGCAGTATGCAATGCGCAGTATCAGAATGGGAACCTCAGAAGTGGTGTCACAGAAGTGGAGTGTCAGAGAAGCGTCAGAGAAGTGGAGGCCTGGGTCTGGGTCTGATGTCTGTTAACTGCCACAGCCATCTTGCTACAGCTTGAGGCTGACATCAGACTTACACACTTCCCCACACAATACGAAAGATGGCAGAAAGCGCTGGAAAGAGTCTGTGTCCTTGATGACATCATGAGGCCTGTGAGCAGAGACAACCAACCCTGAAGGCTGCCCTGCGGTTGGACCCAAAATAAAAATCCCGCTAATTATACCAACCCACCCAGTGCTGTAATCTAGGACTGTCCTGTACCAATTAGTAGGAAGCAACTGTAAATCCTACAGACTCAGTCAGACAGGCAGACGCAGTAAGTGTCCCTGTTATTCAAAGCTTGCTGGTTGCACGTAGTGAAAAACGCAACAAACCTTCACTACCATGAAAATGTGCTCGGGAAGATAAACACCCTCTCCCTACAATTTTACCATAGGTATATAATCTTTAAAAAATCATATCTAAATTTGCCTTTAAATTCAATGCATTAAATTACAGGTAAGTACAGTTACAGAAGGGGGGGAGAACCACTTAAAATATTAACGAAATAATGTTCCATTAAGTCATCCAAAAAGCTAAATAATCTCAAATTTGGTTATAAAAATTAGTTTTACTCTTGGGGCGCCGGGGTGCCTCAGCTGGTTGAGTGTCCAACTCTTGATCTGGACTCAGGTCTGGATCTCAGGGTCTTGAGATGGAGTCCAAGGTACTACCGTGCTCAGTGGGGAATCTGCCTCCTCCTTCTCCCTCTCCCTCATCCCCTTTCCCCTCAAACTACCTCTCACTCCCTCAAATAAATATTAGTCTTATTCTTAAAATTATAGAGATTCTTTTCAATCTGGAGGCTGAATCTTGAAGGTCCCTGACTCAGTTTTCTCCAATTCAAGGCTTGAGTTTCTCATATTCAGTGTATATATTAAGCTTCAAGGAGGGTCTAACCTGTGTCCCAGTGTGGTCTTCCATTACTTTTTAAAAGCATATATATATATATATTTTTTTAACCAGTAATTCTTATTTCACTGCCAAAAGGAAAAATCAAAATCTAGTTTCTTAAACTATTCGTAAAATATATACACAATCTAATCCAGTATTGAAACTCAGAATGAATTACCAAATACAATCGACTTCTTCCCATATGTTTCCATCCCCACCAGCCATCATCTCACACCTGGGGAACTGGTCTTCTCACCTGTCCTCTGCCTGGGTCCCGTCCTTTCTTCAACCTCAGCCAAGGAGATCCTCTTAAAACTCAAGTCCAACTTCAAGCCTCATTTCCTCTTCCTCTCTCCCCTGTAGCCATCCAACCTTTCTCCTACCTTTTTCCTGAATATTCTCTCCTGTCAGAGATCCTCGCACATTCTAGCCCTTTTATCTAGGGAACACTTTTCTTCCTCCTTCACCTAGATAACATTTAGTCGGTCTTCAGCCTGAGCATCATTTTAAGACTTTCCTAACATAGTCAAATTCTCTTGTTATACAGACTCTCATATAACCTTGCTTTACCCTACTACCTGTTAAATCTGCATTTTGATATTTCTGTGTGGTTGTCTGGTTACTGGTGATCTGTTACACCAAACTATAAGCTTTGTGAGCAGGGGTTTTATCTATTTTTACTCAGCATTACATGCCCAGTATTGAGCACAGCAGTGGGTGCTCTATACATGTATTAGGTGGAAAAAAAAAAAAAAGGTGAACATTTTATCTCATACACAGTAGTCCCAAAAGAAACACAAACCTTACCATTTGTTTGTTTTTCCTGTTTTTTTTCCAGTGATCAAAGGAACTCTGATATGGAATCTGTGACTAAAAGATTCTTCCTTTAAAAACATGTAATGAGGGCGCCTGGGTAGCTCAGTGGGTTAAAGCCTCTGCCTTCAGCTCAGGTCATGATCTCAGGGTCCTGGGATCAAGCCCCGCATTGGGCGCTCTGCTCGGCAGGGAGCCTGCTTCCCCCTCTCTCTGCCTGCCTCTCTGCCTATTTGTGATCTCTCTCTGTCAAATAAATAAATAAAATCTTAAAAGAAAAAAAACATGTAATGAGAAGACACAGGTGGATTTCTCAGCACACACACATTTTCAAGGCTGGTGGGAGACTATGGATGGCATTAAAAGATAGTACCCAGAATGTAAATGTTCTATTACTTGTGACCGCAGGATATCAACATCAGCACCATTTCCTTCTCTGGTCACTGGAAATAGCTTCATCAGGTGAGGAATTACTCAGCCTCCTGCTTGCCCCATTCTCTGAAGCTGACATCCTATGCATCATTTGAACCCTAGTAGAGACTAGAATCCTATTCAATCTAATTTCAAAGTAATAATACCAACTCTAGAATTTCATTTTCTCCTTTTTATTTTTTTATTATTTTTTAAAAATCTTATTTATTTATTTGACAGACAGAGATCACAAGTAGGCAGAGAGGCAGGCAGAGGAGAGAGGGGGAAGCAAGCTCCCTACCAAGCAGAGAGCCCAACTCGGGGCTTGATCCCAGGACCCTGGGATCATGACCTGAGCCAAAGGCAGAGGCTTTAACCCACTGAGCCACCCAGGCGCCCCCATTTTCTCATTTTTAAGGATGAGTTAAGACTTTCCTGAATTCTATTCTTGTGACACCAAGCAAGGCATATAGGAGTGGAGGGTTGGAGAGTAGGGAAACAGTTGCTTGTCCACAAATATTACATTGGAAGAACTGGTTTAATCTTAACATCTTAGAGGAAGTGTCCAATGGTTACAAAATCTCCCCTCTGGGAAAAACTGCCTTCATTTTCATTTTCTGAGCCTTTTCTTTTAAATTTAATCAGGTTGTTTTCTTTTTAATGTTTTTGTAAAAGCTTCTACTAAGGCAATTGGAAGTTCCAAGGCAAGGTCTCTTAATCTACAGTGATGAACAGGTATTTAGGGATCATGAAATGCTTGAAAACATATGCTAAATTTTGACTTATGTTTGGAAGTGCATTTTTCTGGAGAAAGACTCCAGATTTTATGTCAGATTCTATCACCAGCACCTAGTAGAGTGCCTGGAGTGTAAGAGATGCTTAGTAAAGATCTGAGTAAGAGAATGAGAAAGAAAATGAACAGATGCCCTTAAAGATACTAAGAAGGAATGACTGGAGAAGTAAGTTATCTGATACCAGAAAAACAATGGTGTCACAGAAGCCAAGAAAGAGAAGATCGGTGAGAAGAGAGTGGTTCAAGTGTCATTTGTTGAAGAAAGGTTAAGTCAGATAAGGTCTGGAAGTGCACAGTGGATTTAGAAACAGAGTGGTAGATGGAGACCTTTACAACTGATAGTTTCAGTTAAGGTAAAATATTGCAGTTGGCTGGAGAATAAATAGGAATACAAAGTAAGGAACAATGGATAGAGACAAGTCTTTCATAAACCATGTCTGTCACGTGAAAAAGTGCTCAGCATCATTCGGCATCAGGAAATTACAAATGAAAAGCACAGTGAGATACCACCTCACACCAGTCAGAATGGCTAAAATTAACCATTCAGAAAACGACAGCTATTGGTGAGGATGCGGAGAAAGGAGAACTGTCCAAACTGTTGGTGGGAATGCAAGCTGGTGCAGCCACTATGGAAAACAGCATGGAGGTTCCTCAAAAAGTTGAAAACAGAGCTACCCTACAGCCCAGCAATCACATTACGGGTATTTATCCTAAAGATACAAATACAGTGATCCAAAGGGACACATGCACCCGAATGTTTATAGCAGCAATGTCCACAATAGCCAAACTATGGAAAGAGCCCAGATGTCCATCAACAGATGAATGGATAAAGAAGTGGTATATACATACAATGGAATACTATGCAGCCACTGAAAAATAAATCTTGCCATGTGCAATGACGTGGATGGAACTAGAGGGTATTATGCTAAGCAAAGTAAGTCAGTCAGAGAAAGACAATTATCATATGATTTCTCTGATATGAGGAATTTGAGAAGCAGGGTTGGGGGAGGTCATGGGGGAAGGGAGGGAAAAATTGAACAAGATGGGACTTGGGAGGGAGACAAACCATAAGACCCTTAATCTCAGGAAACAAACTAAGGTTCCTGGAGGGGAGGGGGTTGGGAGGGAGGGGGATGGCTGGGTTATAGACTTTGGGGAGGGTATGTGCTATGGTGAGTGCTGTGAATTGTGTAAGACTGATGAATCAGAGACCTGTACCCCTGAAACAAATAATACATTATATGTCAATTTAAAAAATAAATAAACCAGGGATGCCTGGGTGGCTCAGTGGGTTAAAGCCTCTGCCTTCGGCTCAGGTCATGATCCCAGGGTCCTGGGATCGAGCCCTGAATCGGGCTCCCTGCTCAGTGGAGAGCCTGCTTCCTCCTCTCTCTCTCTCTCTCTCTGTCTGCCTCTCTGCCTACCTGTGATCTCTGCCTGTCAAATAAATAAATAAATAAACAAACCATGTCTGTGAAGAAGATACAGAATAGAGGATGAGGAGTTCCTATAGGAAGGTTTTATTTTTTTAAGATAGAAGAGACTTGAAAATACCTAAATGCCAATGGGAAGGAGCCACAGATCAGTAAAGAACACCCACACTAGGAAGCAGGACTGGGAAGGGAGCCAGAGTCTTGCATCAGAAGAGGGTTACTTTTTCCATTGTGAAAGGAGGGAAGAACGAAGACTGGGTACCAATTAAGTATGTTTGATAGTTTGGCGGTACTAATTTGAGAAAGATTCCATCTTATTGTTTCTATTTTCTCCAAGAAAAGAAGAAGTAAAATAACCTGCTGAGTGAAGGAGTACAGGGCCTGGTGGACAGAATGGGGACGGTCTTGGGTGGGCAGAAGTTTAAAACCGCTCCTGTGGAAAATGCGAAACAGGGAAGAATTGCCAGGCAAAGTTATGAATATAAATTTGTTGGACTACTAATGTTCTCCAATGCTTTTCTCTTCTCTAGAAAGTCTTTTAAGCAGAAAAGGGTTTCTAAGAAAAATCCCTACTTCACTAGAGGCTATCTTCTCTCTTGAAATTGCGTAACTTAAATTCAGGTTCAGAATCATGGCAAAGATAAAATTTCCATATGTAGTACATACAGAAATTTTGGTGTATTTAATGTTAAAGATAAGAAGTCACTGGTATCATCTTAAATACATAGAAAATAAAAGTTTGCCTTTTAAGTACCTGAGAATGGCAACAGGCAAGGTTTTTTTTTGTACAGGGAACCACCAAAGCCCTAAAATAACTACTTAGAGGGCTACACAGGTAGGCCCAGTAACTGAAGCAATCTGCTTTCAAAAGCTTGATCCTGTCACTTAGAGCGATAACACCAGGGTCAACAAATCCATGACAAAAAGAGGACACCTAGAGTAAGAAATCCAGAAGAAAAAACGGTGAAAGTGACTGTTCTCAAAACAGATGGAGGACTCTCCCTCCTGTCTACCCTGTTGCAGAAAAAGCCAAGTTCAGTCTCTCAAGTTCATCTACTTGATGACCTGGTCATCAAGTAGAGGTTATTAGTCATGTCCAACTCCCACACGGATAAATATTCTCTTTAGTTCTCCAGTCCCTCTGGCTACAGACACCCAGAAGTAGCTGAGGGCATTAAATACTCAATCACTTTACTTCCCTCTAAGCTTCCCAGCTTGGCTTGAAACTTAACCATGAGGGTAGTTACTGAACCAAGGGCTAAGGTGAGAACTTTCAACACTGTCCAACTAGCCAAGCCCATTCTCAGTCCCTAAAACAGCTCAGCTGTCCAAGCATGGAAGCACAGAAGACAGCTGATTTGGAAGGTAGTCTAAAGTGGTCATAGAGAGCATGGTTTCTAGGGGCAAACTGCTTGGGTTCATATTGTAGAGATACCACTTAGTAGATAGAAATTGTGTTTTAGTTTTCTCATCTGCAAAATGAAAAGAATGGTAATGCCTATCTCATAGGGCTGTTAGAAAGATTTAGAGAAGTGTTGGGAATACAAGTATACAGTATATGTTAGCTACTATTATTATTTTTAAAGATTTTATTTCTTTGGCAGACAGAGATTACAAGTAGGCAGAGAGAAAGGCAGAGAGACAGAGAAGTGGGGGAAGCAAACTTTCTGCTGAGCAGAGAGCCTGATGTGGGGCTCAATCCCAGGACCCTGAGATCATGACCTGAGCTGAACGCAGAAGCTTAGCTTAGCTCACTGAGCCACCTGGTGCCCCATGTTAGCTACTATTATTACTTCTGACCTACAGTTGGGTTTTCTTGAAAAGATTTAACAGAAGGACAAGAGTGCAAGAGTGCAGTGGTTGGAGTGATGGGAAGTGAAAAGGAGAAGAAACTGGTAGGGAGGGTAGCAAAGTCAAGGGCCTGGAGTTCTTGAAGTTCAAGTATTGATGCATTGGAAGTCATTCAATTAGGAAGCTGGGGAGATGGGCAGAAAGTAGAAGAGTTTATTTTAAGGTTTTAAGGGTGAAATTGAACATAAGTGATGACAAGGTCCAGGAAATGGGTGGCTTTATAGAAAAGGCAAAGGTCATTGAATTTGAGAAGTTCAAGCAATCAAGAGACCAGGATATCACCTGGTTACCACATGGCTTAACATTGGGTCTTTGGAGAATGCAGGGAATGAATGAGAATGACACACATGGACAGAAAGCATCTGAAAGCAATGCAGCCTGACTGTGAGCATGCATAAATATCAGAACTGAGAAGAAAGAAAGCCAACTGCTCCTCATGGTCCCAACTGAGGCTAGTTGGTACAAAAAGACCACAGAGCCAAGGACGCTAAATATTTACATCGCTTAGGAGTCCAGTACAGTGATAAACTGTCCTGCCCTATGTTAATACTGTTCCTATTAAAAGACACAGCCACCAAATTATTTAGAATGCTTCCTCAAAGGAGACTGGCTATCCAAGTCATCACAGCTCTATGAAGCCCTTTTTCCCCCTTTTAACATGCTCTCCAGACCTCTGAAAGGATCACCTGTGTCTCTCTCTACCCTATACATACTTTCACCACTGTACAGGTCATCCTTCCTTGCACTTATGTGTTTAAATGTCATTCTCATATAGGTACTTCCAGGGTTGGCCAGGTGTAGTGAGTGATCTTTTCATATTTGTCTCTCAACCCTGTTTATGCATGCATTCCTAAATGTCATTAGTTAAACAAGAGACTTCTTACTATCACCAAATTAGAAGACAAAGCATAAAAAGAATTTTCTGCTTATGAAAATGAGTCATCAACCCTTTAAGTTCTAACTATAAAGAAAGATTTGTGGGGTGCCTGGCTGGCTCAGTCGGTGGAGCATCTGACTCTTGATCTTGCGGTTGTGAGTTCAAGACCCATGATGAATGTAGAGATTACTTTAAAAATTATTTTCTTAAAACATATAATGTATTATTTGTTTCAGGGGTACAGGTCTGTGATTCATCAGCCTCATATAATACCCAGTGCTAATTACAACACATACCCTCCTTAATGTCCATCACCCAGTTACCACATCCCTCCACCTCCCCAAAATTGATTTTTTAATAAGTATTAGAAATGAGATGCAGTATTTCTTCACCAACTTGCAGCACATTATTTCTAAACAACCTCTATTAAAATAAGTCACAGTTGAGGGGCGCCTCGGTGGCTCAGTGGGTTAAAGCCTCTGCCTTCGGCTCATGTCATGATCTCAGGGTTCTGGGATTGAGCCCCACATCGGGCTCTCTGCTCAGCAGGGAGCCTGCTTCCCCTCCCTCCCCCGCTGCCTGCCTCTCTGCCTACTTGGGATCTCTGTCTGTCAAATAAATAAATAAATAAATAAAATCTTAAAAAAAAAAAAAAAAGTCATGGTTGAAAATTCAAAGGGAAAAATCAGGATTTGAAGAATAAAGTTGCTAAATGAATTTGTAAAATCCTTAACCTTCAAAATACCAAACTAATACAATAATGAATTAGCAACATTCCATTTGTATTCCTTCTCTAAAAACTTCTGAGATTTACTTGCCCTAGTGTTTAATTAAATGTGATACTTACACATATACATTCACTTTTGCTATAGGTAAACAACCAGAGAACATTTTAAAATTTTGTTTCTAGTTTCAAGTGTACCATGCCTGATTTTGTTATTTTGATTTATATTTGTTTTATCCAAATGTCAGATTTTCCAAGTCATACATACTTGATATAAATTCTTAAACATGTGGAGAAAATATACAAAACAAGATAAATGTATCCTAAGATTTTATCCTAGATGAAGTCATATGAAATCACAGCTGGCAGGGAGTGGGGGAGGTTGGCAGCTCAGGAAGAGGGCATTTAACTGTGATTTATTTATAGGAAAGCAAAGAAATGGAGGGGAAAAAGAGATGAAAATAGTAGAAATTTTAAAGAAAAAGTTTTTTGAGGTGGTACAAAGCATTACCATTAGGTACTTAAAAAAAAATTCTTCAGTTATTGAACTCAGTGAACATATTTGTCCCAAATTTAATGATAAATATCACTCCTCTTTCAATTCTCTAAAACTGTAGAGGAATAAGCCTTTAATTGATACACAGATACTTTCATAAAAACCTCATAAAATGTATTATTCCATTTGAACTAGTAATGTCTTGTGGGCCCTTGGTCTTACTCTACTTTGAGTTTGGGGCTTTGAGAAAGGATACACTGACACATCCTATGCAAGGGAGTAAGTATTAAGAAGTGAAAATTACTCTCTCCTCATTATTGCACAGGTTGTGACTTACAAAGAATAAAAACTGTTTTCTATGAAAAGGTGCCCTGAGAAAAGCAAATTGACAGTGGAAATTGAGAGAAGTTAGTGGTTAATGTTCATCCAGTAACTATATGTTGTAATATGATGGAGAGCTTTATTTTAGTGGCAGAAAAGTTAGTAGCTATGTAAACTTTACTAGTTACTTATTTTAGTCTTTAAAAGTTAAGTATGTAGGCATATAGTTTTTCCAGAATTATGTAAGGAAAATAATATCTATAGTAATATTTAAGGATTTAAGTTATTTTGAACATTCTAGATCTATCCTTCATGAATATAAAATAACTGTCTGTACCTTCATGTTTAGAAAGACCATTGTGTTGTTTCAAGGTAAGATATTTTTTGTTGATTTTTCAAAATCCTTTTTTTTTTTTTTAAAGATTTTATTTATTTATTTGACAGAGAGAGATCACAGTAGGAGAGAGGAAGGGAAGAGATCACAGAGAGAGGAAGGGAAGCAGGCCCCATGCTGAGCAGAGAGCCCGATGTGGGACTCGATCCCAGGACCCTGAGAGAGATCAACAGTAGGAGAGAGGAAGGGAAGAGATCACAGAGAGAGGAAGGGAAGCAGGCCCCATGCTGAGCAGAGAGCCCGATGTGAGACTCGATCCCAGGACCCTGAGATCATGACCTGAGCCGAAGGCAGCGGCTCAACCACCTGAGCCACCCAGGCGCCCCTCAAAATCCTTTTTTGATGATCCTTCACATGTTGGCTTTTCTGGCCACAGCAGAACATTTAACTGATTATTACCAGAGAATAGTCTAGAACTCTGCAATAATTACTGTGTACCCTTTCTGGTTCTAACTGAAAGTACAGACCTCATCAGACATACTATAAATATAGTTGGGATAATCTCTTTAGTTACACTATCTTATACTTAGCCACCCTAAAACTTTTCTGCCTGTTCACAGAGTTTCAAAATATCTTTCAATTACTTTTATCATTCGTAACGCAGATGTATTTAACATTACTTGTATATTTGGAAGGATGGTATGTTTAATCATTTCCAGAATACTCATAAAAATTTAGTAAGAATATCAAATAACATTATGCCAACTTTTGTTAAAATGAAAATCTCTATATAGTTCATCAGTGTTCCTATACTTCTGCGAGTTTAAATAAGTTTGATGCCTTGTTAAAAAATTGATGCCAGCATGTCCATTTTTTCTATATCTCTTCAAAGAACAAATGTACCACACACTTGATGACAATCAATAATGCACAGAAAAAATATTTGGAAACAAAGACCACTGTTGCATTGTTGATACTGTTCTGTTTTATGACAAATTCAAGTCAAGCATAACTTTTTAGGAAGTTGTATTTGTAATGTAAAATTAAGATTTGCTGAATCCATTCATCAAATATTTACTGAGCATTTACTACATGCCAGGCACTGTTCTGGGTACTAAAGATTTAGAAATGAAAAAGACAAGAATGGTTCCTGCTTTTCCACGGCCAAGAAGCTTGTTTTATCTTGAATCATTCATATTAAAAATATATATAAACCAGCAATAAGACTGTCACAAATGTCATAGAATTGGGATTGAAAGGAGCTCAGAGATCATCTACTATGTTATCAATTCCAAGATGCACATTATTTTACATTTTGACACTGTAAAATCAGCCACATCTTACAATGTGGTCAGACCAGGCTGCACTCAGGGAGAGTTGTCACTGCCTGTGTATGTGCATCAAAACTCACAGAACAGTGTTGAGGCTTGGAAGAAAATATGGGAGACAATGGTGAAGGCACTCTTAAGGATTCTTGATGATTCACAATTCAGTAAAATATAATAGTTAAAAGTGTTCATTGCTTATAGGAGAGGAAAATGAAATTCAGAGAGGGTAAATAACCTGCCCTAAATTAGAAAGCAGGGTAGGTAGTACGAGTCCAGGTTCTAACTTCTATTCTTATTCTTCTACCAAAGTCTTCTGATATATGGAAATAAAGGCTCTAGAATATGGCTCCAGTTTGGGGACCATGGACAAGGAACTTAATCCCTCTATGCCTCAGCTTCTCCACTGTAAAAAAAGGAGTTTAACAGATCAACTCATGATACTGTATTGAGTAAGAGAATGTATATATAGGACTTAACACAGAGTTTGGCATATAGTTGGTGCTCTGTAAAACTTAACTATCTGAGATCAAAATTTACATTTGGTAGGAAATTTAAAGCGACCAATTATCCTACAAATATTGCTCACTATATGAAGCCCACATCTAGTTATTTGACTAAAATACTGAAAAATAAATAGAGTGGTCAAATGTTTGAACTGATTAATACAATAAAAATTTCCACCTTAACAATGCTTTGTCCAGGTCCATATGGTACTGTGCCAAGAACCCAGTAGATCTACCTGCAAAAAACCATACAAAAAATAAGAATTGACACCAACTATGATTGTCAAGTTACTTAGGACTCCACTGTGTTCAAATGCATTTATAAATACACTCTGAAACAACAAGAACAAATATTCAAATGTTAAACAGTTCATTTATTTTTGCTTTCTATAAAACACAATTACAACCAGGTATATAATACTTGTACAACAACCACAAGTTTTGGAGGTTAAACTTGATTTGGTCCAAAGAGTGAGAGTACTAACTGTTCATAATCCATTATTAATTTATATTTTGTAAAGCATTTTCTCTTTCATTATCAATTCAGTGCCTTGCATATAGTATAACTATAAAAGCATATCCCAGGTACTTTCCAATGTCATTTTGTTTTCTGTTCAAACAATGGCATGTTTAGAGAAGGGGTACATGTCTACATTTCTTTTTTAAGCCTTTCTGGTCAGCTCTTCTAATTTTGGGAATTTAAGTGAAAATCCAAGTTATGGCACACTATGTTTTATAGAATCAACTGTTTTTACATATTTGTTTCTATATTTCTGTTATAAAATAACATTCTATATGTATAGTTTACATTGAGTTCATTACATATTTCAGACAAATTGGTTTTAGCTAAGATTCTGAATGCAAAAAATACACAGTTAAGCACTTGAAAAGTAGTTTTAACTACTGGGAAATATTAACCAATCAACTCACATTTGTTCCTGTCTCACCTGAAGACAAAATCTATGAGCCACTCTGCAAAGAGAACTAACTGAAATGAATATATCTGTATTTAGAATTACTGTATTTGCAGAAGCCTCTTGCAATTAAAAGTCTTATCATGGGGTCCAGTTCTGGTGTCCTGCTGTTTCACTCATGACACTGCACAGTACCAAAGTGCGACAATTCTCTATTTTAAATATCAGCATATTTTCTCATACCAGTTGTTTTAAGAATGCTTTTGTTAAAAAATCTCACAAGCACTAACTTATTATCCAAATTTAAACTTTAAAAGAAAATCAACCCAATGTTCAACATGAGAAGTATCCCTATGAATTCTGAAACTTAAAACCAACAGTTTAGTTTTCTTATGTTTGGGATTTTTTTTTTTTTTTTTACCAATCGCATACTTCACTATACACATCCTGGATAGTATTCGAAATCAATCTAATGCTGAGTATGCCTGGGTCAGCAGGGAAGACCCCTATGACCAAGTATGAGAGACCCATGGTAAGGTGCATCCGGCCAAACAGACCGGAACCAGATTCCAATGAAGGCAGCGGCCTGAGGCTACCTGCACTTAGTGGGACGCCCCACACCTCTGCCGCTCCAAATTTCCCACCGCGCCCCACCTGTCTGCGTCCTAGTCTCTGCCCCGCCCCTTCCTCCGCGGCCAGCTTCCGCCTTGCCCGCGCAACTCCGAGACTAAGCGGAGTGACGGAAACTACAATCCGGCACAGAAGAAAGGCCCAAGGAACCAGTGAGTCCCCACCCGGCCAAAAGGAGCGACTCCTCTAGAAAAACTTGGCGGCAAGTTAACAGGAAGTGCGGAGGCGCAGTTCCCAGGCCGTTTGGGGCACCTTGCCGCCCCAGTAATCTCATCTTTTGTTCTTTGACAGGCCTCCTTGAAGCCCCAACTCTGAGCGCTTTCCGGGCAGCTCTTGACTCGAACTCCACTGCGATCCCCCACTGATGGCAGCCATCATAGTTACATCCGGGTATTTCGTGGAGTCGCCGCCAGAGTCTCCCGGAAGTGACGCGAACGCGGAGGGATTTGCGCTCGGTGAGGTGAAGGGGCCCCGGAAGCTGGTCCCGTAGAGACGCTGGCGGTGGAGTAGTAGGGTTGGGCGTTTTGTTTACCATCACCTACTTGTAACGGGTGTTACGTGTTATGTATTGTGCCCAACACCCGCTTTCCCGTGCCTTTTAAATCCTTTCTTTACAACAGGTCCAGGAGGAAGACATGGTATTGTTTCCATTATGGGAAAATTGAGGCCAGGAGAGGGCGAGTGATTTGTCTTAATGCATCTCGTCTTGGAGCTGACCTGATCCCCCAGTTTGTCTGTGGAGCCAGTGCTTTAAATTTCCTCCGTAATGCTTCCATTTAGAAAAACCCTCAAGCCCCTGGTGCTTGCAGCTGGAAGACCACTTCTGCAAGGGCGTTCACCTTCAGCTCAGCGTTGTTGCCCATGGTGTAGGGCCAAGCCACAGCCACCGTGGTCTCTGCGGTGGACAGAGATCCGAACCGTGTGCCACGGTCACCATCGTTAACCGGGTGTCTTGCAATTTCCCTTGGTCTCCTGCCCCTTGACTCTGCACATGGAGGGTTCTTGCTGCCCTCGACCCCCGGTTAACTGAGGGAACTGGCCCTGACCGTGGGCGCTGGGAAACATTTTAACTCCTGTCAGGCACTTGTAAAGTCAAGACTGCTCAAACGGCTCCAGGCCTGTCATTATTGGCAAATAGCCTCTGGCGGTAATAAAAGCCTGACAACGATTATCTTGGACTTTCCACCAAATCAGTTGTGTCTCCTGGCTTCTGTTCCTTTAGAATTAAGAACAAATACTTCGACCTTAATGTCACCGTTAACTATAACCAGCCATCAAATAATGAAGTGTGAATATCCACTTTGGTCATTTTTTTTCCTTTTTCTTTTTTTCGCAGAGGCCATCAGGTGGGGAAATAGCCACACCAGCACCTCTCCAGAACAGAACCTCTCAGATCCCTAGGTGTCAGAGGTCTTAGGGGCACAGCATCCTCAGGGGAGGTCAGAGCCCATGGCTAGATATCATGGGGGCGAGGTAATATTTTTGTAAAAACAAATTATGCATAGAAAAAATACATCAGAATTAAGAATGATAATATTTGAAGAGTGGCCGTTTAATTATTTTGTTTCTTCTCTCTACTATTTATTTTCCATATCTGCTACAGTTCTTTTTAATATAGGGAAATAAATTGACCGCAGTAAACCTTTCTTAGTTGCCTGCTATTATGATGAAGACAAAGGCATGTTGTCACATTTTGACAAATGACCGTCTTTGATACAAACTACAGAAAGGAATTCTTTTCCTTGGCAAAGCGTTGTTTCTTGTTGTTGTTGTTGTTTTGTCAGGATATTATCAAAATACAAATTTGGTACAGGTGTTTTCCCCACACCTTTGTATAAAAATATTCAAATCAGAAGTTTTACTTCTCAAAAAAAAGAGGAGACATTCTGGAGAACAAGTATAAAAAGCTACTTTTATTCTGCCTTCTTTGCGGTAGCTTTAAACAACTTACCAGGTTCAGATAAAAGCAAAATAAGCACTCCTCTTTTCTATTTCTGTAGTCTGCTTCCACTGTTGCCTTTTAGCAACTATCAAGCAGTGGCACTACAAGAAATACAGTGAAAAGACAGAAGAGAAAAATGAGAAGGGATTGGGAAGGAAGAACATGTAAATAATGGAAAATGCTGATATTGGGGTTGAGGTTGCTTTGAAATTCTAAGGTAGCATGTAACAACCCTTTCACCCACGTCCCTACAAGACCAGTTGCCCACTCAGACAGATTTGCAAACTTCTTACTGGCCCATTCACACATTGTTCCCACTCACACATTGAGTACCCACTATGATAATCCTTACCAAAATTTCAGCTTTATACTTATACAAATTAGACATATATTTTGACAAAACCTAGAGTGGCTTGAACAACAACAACTGTAAAGTAAAAGCTCATCGTTTTCCCTAGTATTCCCTCTTACCATATCATTCATTCATCCTATGATTAGTAGCATAAGTGCATATCGAACGGGAAGTGTTGCCTGCTACATTATAATACAACAGCTATGAAACTCCAAGTGAGGTCCTGACAAGATATATGTTTTCAAAGGAAATATCTTCATGTTAATCTGGGCCTTCTAAAAAGCAGTTGTTAGGGTGACATTAAATGTGCAAGAGTTTTATTATAGGAAACACTTATGAGAGAATGAGGAGGGAGCCAGGGAGAGCCATCAGATAGATGGAAGTTAAAAGCAGTGAAAGAGATGCGGAGAGATTGGTGGAATTGTCCTAGGCTGCTGTACAGTCTAAGGAGGATTTGGCAAGACTACTGGGAATGCTCAAGCCAAAATTGCCATGACCAGGAGTCCTCCTACGAAGGAGCTTGCCTTGTGATCTGTGCTGCACTCAGTCACTGGCCGGATCAGCCCATGGAAAGCCTGATCTTCGGTGCAAATGTGGAAGATTTCAGAGTATGGCAGCACCTGGGGCCTTTGGGCAGTTTTGCTCCCTATATTTGGTAACCGCAGTCCCTAAATGGGCTTTTTCAATTATTGGCGCTTTTCACCAGTTTCATGGCTTAGAAGAAGATTATAAAAGAGGCGATTTCATGAGGAGGATTTTACATTGTTGTTAGGCTTCCTCATGCCCCTTCAAGTCTACTGAGTGGGGCTTCAGTGGCACTACTCAGGGGGCTTGATATGTGTCCCTTGAGTTTTCAGAAGTACAGTATTGCCTGACTCACATCTGAGAAATCCCAGGGTAGGGAGAATGGGCCAGTAAGAAGTTTGGGCAGAGGAGTAAAGGAGAGTTGCTAGGTTGGAATCAGCTGTGACTTCCATAGTTTGTCCAGGCAAATGATGTTTGAGTGTTTCTTGTGCACCAAATATGTACCACATGAGAGAAAGAGCTGGCCTGGAGCTCTTTTGACTCTCGCCTAAAAGGACTTCCTGGAAGGGAAATGGGACTCCCAACAGAGGGCGCATGTGGTGTGGATTATCAGAAAATCTGGAGCTACGGAAGGAGCAGTAACTGGAGAAATAGAATGTGTTGCCCATCTGGGATGACCAGCTTGCTCAAATTTGCTTGAAACTCTCCCTGTTTTAGTGCCAAAAGTCCTGAGTCTCAGGAATCCCTCAGTCCCAGACCACTCAGGATGGTTGGACATTCTGCCTGTCACAGGAGTTACAGTCAGAAGGCACTCCAGCAGAGAACCTCCAAAATCCACCAAGTCACCCATGAGAATAAAAGTCAAGTCGAAATATCAAGTAGGCTCAGACTATGTGAAGCCAGTTTATGATTATGTCAGTATTAAAGTGGATTTGGTCAGGGCATAATTGGAAAATGTGCTGGAGCAGGACCTTCTTTTCCACACCATCCTTTAGGAGTGTGTATAGTGTGCTCAGACTGCCATAACATTGTATCACAGACTGGGTAGCTTTAACTACAAAAGTTTATTTTCTTAAGAAGTCCAAGATCAAGGGTTTGGCCAATTTAATTTCTGGTGAGAACTCTTTTCCTAGCTTGCAGATGGCCATCTTCTTGCTGTGTCCTCACCTGCCTGGGTGAGGAGAGAGACAGGGATCAGAGGTATCTCTGATGTTTTTTCTTATAAAGACACTAATTTTATAGGATCAGGGACCCACCCTTGTGACCTTATTTAACCGTAAATCTTCAAAGGCCTCCTCTCCCAATATAGCAACATTCAGGGGTTAGGGATTCAACATATGAATTTTAAGGGGACACAAGCATTCGATACGTACCAGGGTGACTCTGAAACACAGAGATACTTTATTAAGTGGGGGGGGGAGTCTTGAAAATATTAGCTGTTTCATGCCTCACATCCTTAGGGAGAAGATACACATTTGTGACACGGAAGTCCTGTATCTTTTTATGAACAAAAGTAAAAGTGAAAGTAAACATTATGAACAAAAGTAAACATAAGCTCTTCAGACATTATTTTAATCGTGTCAAGGTAAAGTTGAACCCCATGAGAGGCCTGTGCTGGTGGTTTTGTTTTGGTTTGGTTCAGTTTGGTTTCTGTCCTGTAGAGCAGAGGAATTGACAAGCTAACGTTCCCATTACTGGACCCATAAAGAACCCCACAATAGACTGTGTACACCGTGATCATGACTTGGATGAATGGGGATTTAATAAACAGTGGAACTGTTGGATATGGTGCTGCCTGTAATTACAGTGTTTGACATTTTTTTTAAAAAGTTACAAAGGATTGGCTAGTCAGAGAATGTATCTTCCTGCTCTTTCTTACAGATATGAACCCAAGTAGTTGCAAGACACTAGATCAAAAGGCTGGTAAAATCAGAATGAAGTGCTACAATCAATTCTTTGCCTTTAGGCTAAGAGCAAGTGTAAGAATGAAATGCTGTTAAGAAAACACATACATGGGGGCATCTGGGTGGCTCAGTGGATTAAAGCCTCTGCCTTCAGCTCAGGTCATGATCTCAGGGTCCTGGGATCGAGTCCCACATCGGGCTCTCTGCTCAGCAGGGAGCCTGCTTCTCCCTAGCTCTGCCTGCCTCTCTGTCTATTTGTGATCTCTTTCTCTCTCTGTGAAATAAATACATAAAATCTTTAAAAAAGAAAACACACACGTGGAGTTAGGTGATAATGTCTACAGAACTGGATATTGAATGTCCCTAATATCTACTTGAGTCCCTTTAGGAAGCAGAGTTGGTTTTTAATTCCTTGAGACTTTAGTAGTAGGAGCTAAGTTTAGCTGTGAGCACAGAGTAACAGAAAGCACCAAAATAAAAGTTATTTATTTTTCTTTTTATATGATATAATTTTTCTTTCAGTTGAAATTAGCTTGGGGTTAGAACAGTGATTTGTGGGGTGAGGATGCCACGCTCCTGCTACCTTATTGCTCCACTGTGCGTGATTTCCATTTTCCAAAGTCATTTCCTGGTCCAGGATGGCGGCTAGAGCTCTAGTCTTCAAGTGAACAGAAGGATGGAGATATGTAGAGAGTAGCACACCTTTTCCATTTAAAGGCAATTCCCGGAAGCTGTACATAAACTTCTACAAGAGAGGCTAGAAAAGGCAATACTTTTTTTCCTAGTAAGTCAGTACCCAGTGAAAAGATTTTACTACTCTAGAACAGAAGTCCGCAAACTATGGCCCATGGACCATATTTTTCTAAATAAAATTTTACTAAATTTTTCTAAATAAATTTTTTCTAAATAAAATTATTCTAAATAAAATTTTACTGAAATACAGTGCTGCCAATTATCTATGGATACATATTGTTTTGTTGTTTAAACACACTATGTACTTTTTAATTTTAATTCCAGGATAGTTAAAATACAGTTATATTAGTTATATTAGTTATATTAGTTATATTAGTTTCAGATTTACAATAGTGATCCAAAAATTCAGTATATTACTCAGTGCTCATCAAAGTAAGTGTAGTCTTAGTCCCTTTCACCTTTTACTCATCCCCCCCACCAACTTCCCTTCTGGTAACCATCAGTTCATTTTCTGTAGTTAAGCATCTGTTCCTTGGTTTGCCCCTCTCTTTTTGTTTGTTTCGTAAATTCCACATACGGGAGTGAAATCACATGGTATTTGTCTTTCTCTGATTGACTTATTTCACTTGGCATAATACTCTCTAGCTCCATCTATGTCATTGCAAATGGCAAGATTTAACTCTTTTTTATGGTTGAATAATATTCCATTGCTTATACAGATAGCACATCCTCTTTATCCAACCATTAATCAATGGACACTTGGGCTGCTTCCATATCTTGACTATTGTAAATAATGCTACTATAAAAATGGAGGTGCGTGTTAAATTAGTTTTCTTGTTTTCTTTGGCTAAATACCCAGTAGTGCCATGGCTGGATCATAGGGTAGTTCTATTTTTAAATTTTTGAGGAACCTTCATACTGTTTTCCACAGTAGCTGTACCAGTTTGCATTCCCACTAACAGTGCATGAGGGTTCCTTTTTCTCTACACCCTCACCAACACCTTGTTTCTTGTGCTGTTGATTTTAGCCCTTCTGATAGTTGTGAGGTGATACCTCATTGTAGTTTTGATTTGCTTTTCTCCCTGATGATGAGTGATGTTGAGCGTCTTTTCATGTGTCCGTTGGCCATCTGTATGTCTTCTTTGGAAAAATTTCTGTTCATGTCGTCTGCCCATTCTTTAATTGGATTATTTGTTTTTTGGGCATTGAGTTTTGTAAGTTCTTTCTATATTTTATAGGAATACATTTTTAAAAAATATTTTATTTATTTGACAGAGAGAAATCACAACTAGGCAGAGAGGCAGGCAGAGAGAGTGGAGAAAGCAGGCTCCCCGCAGAGCAGAGAGCCCAATGTGGGGCCTGATCCCAGGACCCTGGGATCATGACCTGAGCCAAAGTCAGAGGCTTTAACCCACTGAGCCACCCAGGTGCCCCAGTAATACATTTTTAAAAATGTATTTTAAAAGCAGCTTTATTGCTGGATGATGAGCATGCTATAAAATTCAGTCATTTAAAGTGTACAATTCATTGTCCTTCAATGTCTTCACAGAATCATGCATCTAGCTCCCACATCAATTTAGAACATTTTCCTTGCCATGAAAATACCCCACACTGCTTAGATGTTGTCCTTGAATTCCCCATTTCTTCTCCCCATCCAAGACCTAAGCAACTAGTAATTACTTTCTCTTTTTATAGATTTCCCTATTCTAGGCTTTTCATATCAAGGAAATCATACAATATGTGGTCCTTTGTGCCTGGCTTTTTTCACTTTACATAATGTTTCTAAGGTAGCATGTATTAATACTTTATTCCTTTTTATGGCCAAATAATATTCCGTTGTGTGGATATGCCCTTTTGTTTATCAATTCATCAGTTGATTGACATTTGGGTTGCTTTGAGAAAGCAATAATCCTTTATTCTTTTAAGACACTGAAATAAAACAAACCAGCAGGTAGTCTCTTCTAATATATCAACAGTTTAAAATATTACCTTGTGGATTTTGATGGGACTAACTGATTTGGGCAAAAATATTTTGTAAAAATATCAATGATATAAATAAATGTGATTGAGATTTAACCAAGACTATAAAAAATGATACAGTACTGCAGCTATTGGCAGTCCCTTTTCAGAGTTACATATGACTCCCAAATTTTTTGTGGAAGGCTTCTCAACAATGCTCAAAGATGAGCTGTTGTCTACAGATTGTGGGGAAGATAAGGACATGGGTGATCTAGAAGACAGAGTCAATTACCCTAATGAGAGGAAAAAGTTCTCACCATGTGTATCCAACACTGGAATCTTGCGTCATTTACATTATTCTAAATGTGTTCTGTGGAGGCAAGAGAGTTCAGAGCAGCAGTTTAAATGTCAGGTAGGTGGTTTTTCACAAACCATCCCCCTTACTACTTCCTCTTTCACCTATGACAGACTTGCAGGTAAGTGCACAGGCTCTATGATGGTTCTAAGAAGTCTTTGATAAATCTGAAGAGGGCGGCTTTCTCCAGTGTTTAGCCACCATCCCCAGCATGAGACTTGGATAACAGAAGTATAGCACTGAGATAGAGTGAAGCTGAGAGGCATAGAGAAACTGAGGCAAGAGACCGGTAGAAAGAGATCTGAAAAATTTTACATCTCTGTTTCTGGGAGTTTTTGAGACCCCCCCGAATCATTTCTGCCCTTTCAGTAGTTGTGTGTTCAACTTTTCCTTTCATTGCAAAGGATGTCAAACCTTAATATTTTTCTAATAAATTATTTTTTGGACAATTTATTTGAAACCAAAAGAAAGACTCTATGCATGCATGATTGTTTCAATAATTAGGCAAGAGGTGGGGGGGTCTCTTTCTACCCTAGACTTCCCATTATACTAAGTTAACCATTCTTAACAATTTGTTTAGTATCTTCCCATATTATTTCTAGGCATTTTACACATACGAAATATCACCTTATATTTACTGTTATTTACATTTGACTGTTTTACTTAGCAGTGTTGTGGAATCCTTTCCACGTTAAGACATAGAAAATGTACCCCATCTTTTTAATAGGTACATAATTTCCTATTGCATGGTGTGCCCCAGTTTATTTAACCAATTTCCTGTTGATGAATATTCAAAGGATGCTCCCAATTTTAAGACAAAAGTATAAACTTCTTTCATTCATTTTGCAAATATTGTGCTCATGCCATGTGCCAGGCACTTCCCCAGGCAAAATAATTTTTTTTTTAAGATTTATTTATTTATTTATTTATTTATTTGACAGAGATCACAAGTAGGCAGAGAGGCAGGCAGAGAGAGAGGGGGAAGCAGGCTCCCTGCTGAGCAGAGAGCCCAATGTGAGGCTCAATCCCAGGATCCTGGGACCATGACCTGAGCCGATGGCACCCACTCAGCCACCCAGGTGCCCCCAGGCAAGGTAATTTCTGCAGTTTCTTTTTGTGGGGCAGAGAAGAAATAAACAAGAAAACAAATATATGTGAGCTAAATAATTTCACCTAGTAAGTTCTGTGAAGAAAATAAAAATGTGGGTGTCTGGGTGGTTCAGTTGGTTTGGCAACTGCCTTTGGCTCAGTTCATGATCCTGGAGTCCCAGGATCTAGTCCCATATCAGGCTCCCTGCTCAGTGGGGAGTCTGTTTCTCCCTCCAACCCTCTCCCTTCTCATGCTCTTTCTCCCTCTGAAATAAATAAATCTTTTTTAAAAAAGAAAAGAAAAATGGATATTTGATAAAGAATTAAAAGTGTGGGTGTAGAACTTCTTTAGGTGGGGGATCTCAGCTATTTCTACAAGGTGATATTTGCCTAAATGCTGAGGGATACAAAGGAACCAGTCCTGTGAGGTCAGGGCGGAGGGAAAATGAGGAGCAAAGGTCCTAAGGCAATAACAAGTAGGCAATTTACAGGAAAAGAAATGAGGCCAGTGTATCAGTTACAGGTCTTAGTTACACTCAGTAGAAATAAGTTTAACAATTTAAGGAGAAAAGGAATTCACTGGAAAATACTGGGCAACTCACAGAATCTCTGGGATGGCCGAAGAAGCTAGCTTGGAGAGTATCTGCTAAGATGAATTCAGAAAAATCCCACCATAGCACTGGTCTAGTGGGGACTTAGCTGCTGCGACTGCTGGTTGGAGACTCACTGGCTTGCATGAAAGACAATATTAACCTCTGCTGGCTTTGAAATTTAAACCTACCTGCCACCATCACCCTGTCCTTATTTACAGTACCAGTGTCTAATTTAAATCCCGTAGAAGTGCCCCACTAATGCAGACCTTAAATGCATATCTTTGTACTTTTGTACTGATATTTCTATAACCAAATTCCTGGAAGTGCTGGGTTTAAAGAGAAGTGCATGTAATGCTTTTTTACTAAATCACATTCCCTGAAATGTGATACTGATTTACACTCCCACAACACAGTAGATGAGTATGCCAGTGTCCTCAAAGCCTTGTCAATTCCATATTTGTGTTTTAGAGTAGCCTTGTAAAACTGGATACACCTAGGCTTGACTCTGGCTCCGTGACTTAATAATTGTGTGTCATTGGGCAAATTAGTCCATTCCCTGGGTTTCATGTTCCTTGTATATATAGTATGGAAGTGATGCCCATGCTGCTGACACTGCTAGTTGTCCCCTAATATCCATTCCCCTCTTTTTCTATATCTGTAAGACCCCAATTTTTAGTTAGACCCATGACTATCCAGAATGAGTACTAAGTTACTAGCTTCTCTTAGTCATAGTCACCATCAAACTCTACAGAATGAGTGTTGCTGGTTTTTAAGACAATACTAGAGACAATAGTGAGGCACTTTTACTTATTTATTTTTTTCAAATAAGGTCCACACCCAGCATAGACCCCAGTGCAGGACTTGAATTCATAACCTTGAGATAGAAACAGGATCTGAAATCAAGAGTCAGACACTTAACCAACTGAGACACCCAAGGCACCTCAAATAGTGAGGCACTTTTTAAAGGAATGCTACATCACAAACATTCTTTATAGTACAGAGGATAACGCTGTAGTAGAAAAATTCAGATACATATGCTTCTGAATTAAGGTGATTGAAAATAGACTCTGAATGTGAAGAAAAAATTTAAGTATCTTAAATGATTTATTTTGCTTGCATATCCTTTTTTATACATGGACAGAAGTGATATATAATTCAGCTCATGTCTAAATTAATCAAAAAGTTATGTTTCAATAAATACACAACAGAAATTCTAAGTGATAATGATGAGGGAGCAGGAGGCTGGCTGAGGACGAAGCAAAAGCTAGCACCTTGCACCCCCTCTCCACCCGCTCCCCTCGGTAATATGTGTCACATTCCTTGGGCACCCCTGACTGCCCTAAAAGAAAAACAAATTGTTGGGGTGCCTAGGTGGCTCAGTGGGTTAAGCCTCTGCCTTCGGCTCAGGTCATGATCTCAGGGTCCTGGGATCGAGCTCCGCATCGGGCTCTTTGCTCAGCAGGGAGCCTGCTTCCCCCTCCCCTCTACCTGCCTCTCTGCCTACTTGTGATCTCTGTCAAATAAATAAAAATAAAAATAAATAAAATAAAGAAAAACAAATAGTTAACTTGCAGAGATCACAATCCTGCAAGGCAGGATTCTTCCTTGAGATTTACAACAAGGAAGTTACCTTATCAATAGCCCAATTTCCAGAGACACATAACTCAGTTCCTCAAGCCCTAATGTCACCCTCCCCTCCATAAAAACTGAAGGAGGCTGAGGTAGAAGGAAAAGTAAAGTTAAATTTCTTCCAAACCTAAATCTCACTAACAAGGATGCTTGATAGCAGGAATGTAACATTCCACCAGGAGACTCCCAATTGTCTTTATGTTAGTGCCTCATTAGAGGGAAAGCGGCCTTGGCTTGATTGTAACCAGGACTTCAATATCCTGACAGTCTTCTTTACCCCAATAGCCCTTCTGAACACCCCTTTGTCCTCACCTACCCAAATCCTACGTATATAACCAGCCACTCCTCACATCCCCGAGGCAGCTCTTTCTGCCCACGGGTCCTGTCCTGTGCTTTAATAAGCCACCATTTTGCACCAAAGATGTCTCAAGGATTCTTTCTTGGTCATCGGCTCCAGACCTCACCCCACTGAACCTCACCTAGGTTCTAGAACTTCATCAATAAGAAAAGAAAGTATTGTCACAATTTAATTTGAAGTGGATTTTTGTATCCTTAGATTCATTAAAAAATATAAACAATACTGGTCCCAAATCTTCATTCTTACCAATCTTCTATAGTACCAGAACTCTCAAATGTAGTAGGGCATAGGACTTCTAAAAATAAAGGTTCAGACCCTTTGCAGTTAGATCATGTGACATAGTTCTGACCAATGACACATGAGCATAAAAGATGGGTGTGGATCTCAAGGCATGCCTTTAAAAGGAAAAGTGGTGCCCTTTCCTTCTACCACACCCATTCCTACTGATCAGAATCAAGATACAGTGATGAGTCATGTTAGGCCATAAGCCAAGGGTAGCAAACTCAAAATGACCGAGCAATGAGACAGAAGGAGTTTGGTTCCCTGACACTGTAAGTCACCCTACCAGTCATGGATTACTTAAATTTACGTTGTTACATAAGGGAGAAATAAATTCCTATCAAGTATATATATGCTGTATCCTGGGTCTCTATAACAGGAACTGAACCTATACCCTAATGAATACAATTCCCTTCATAGAACTGTGAATATTATTAAACTAGATAATGTATACAAAATATTTAGCAGAGACATGTAATAAATGTGTGCTAAAGTAACTTGCCTTAAAGTCTCAAAACAAGCAATAGCAGTTTTTTTTTTTAATTTATTTGACAGACAGAGATCACAAGTAACCAGAGAAGCAGGCAGAGAGAGAGGAGGAAGCAGGCTCTCCCCTGAGCAGAGAGCCCGATTCAGGGCTCGATCCCAGGACCCTGGGATCATGACCTGAGCCGAAGGCAGAGGCTTTAACCCACTGAGCCACCCAGGCACCCTGGCAAGTTTTAAATTTTAATTAAATTTCCATTTTTCCTTTCTCTGTGCATTTAATAAACACTAACAAGCATTTACTATGTGTCCTGGATCCAGAATAGGGAACAAATACAATAATATGGAGTAATAAAATACAGTGAAAAGCCAGGTGCTACAGTAGGGGTGTTTACTCTCCAGGAGCAGGTCTTGAGACGAAGGAAATGTCTGATGTTACTGGGTAAGAGTGAAGAGCAACCAGATGTAGGGAGCTCAGATACCAAAACCAGCAGCCCATCTTCACCCCATGGCATTTTGTATAACACAGAAAATAACCCTGAGCAACTTGCTTTCATCTCTCCTACCAAGAAGGCTGCATTGAGAACTAGCAGGAAATCATAACTGTGAGGATGAGTTCATAGTAAATTACCACAAGCTACTTAAGGAATATAAACTCTGAGAGAAAAAACCAAAAAGGAAAACTCACACTCAGTCAAACAACTAATAACTAACATGTAAAATTAATATTCTCAAATAGGAAGGTATTTGATACATAAATCAAGAACAAATGACTTTTCAAAAAATAAAGATTTTTAGAAATGAGAAATATAACTGCTGAGAATAAAAGCTCAATACATGGGCTGAACAGAGAGTAGACATAGCTAAAGACTGGTATAGTGAGTTGGTCCATGGGACAGCAGGAGGGAAAGATAATAATATAAGAAAAATAGATTGTTATATATAGGGCTTACTATCTTCAAAGCATCGTTCCAAACTATTTACAGATCCAAAACTCACATAATTCTCATAACAAGACTCTCAGGACCGCACTAGGATTATTCCATCATACTGATGAGAAATATATGGGACAGAAAGTATTATAACTCACCCAAGTTCACACATCTAGTAATTAGGAGAGCCAGGCTTTGAAACCAGGGGCTGGTTCCAGAGTCTTTTAAACACTAGGTTATACTGGGATGACGGAATGTTTAAATGAAATATTGAGACATATAAAGGATGAATCCAAAAGCATTAACATCCATGAATCCCAGGAGGAGAGAATACAGGGAATAGAGGGAAAGAAATAACAGATAAAAGACACAAATCCTTAAATTGAAAGCATCCTTCCTAGTAGAATAAATGAGAAACATGGAAAATAGTATGGTGAAGGTTGAACAAATTGTAGTGAAATTTTAGAGAATCAAGAAGGAGAGTAGATCTTAATTGTGCTTGCAGGGGAAAAAAGGCAACTATTATTTGAGGTGATGAAGTTGTTAACAGCTTCCTTGTAGTAAACAATTCACAATGTATACATATGTCAAAACATCATGTTGTACACTATATACAATTTGACTTGTCAATTACAACTCAATAAAGCTTGGAAAAGAAGTCCAAAAAGTTGTCCAAAAAGTTATCAGAGATAACCTACAAAAGGGATGAGAGTCATTGAAGTCAGATTTTCATCAACAATACTGAAATCGAGAAAGAAAAATGAGTATGTTCAACATGTTAAGAAAAAGGATTTTGAACCCAGCATTCTATAGTTACCCAAAGCATCTTCCAAATTCAGTGGTGAAAAAAGAACGTTTTAAGACATTTCAATGACTCAAAAATTGATCACCCATAGATCCTCTGAGCAAACCGCCAAAGGATCTCTTCTACAAAGAGAAGGCAGTGAAATCCAAGGGGAAAAAGTGGACATATATTTAGTAAATATATTTAGTGAAATCCAAGAAAAAAAGGTGGACATATATTTAGTAAAATTTATTATTAATTAACTATTTGTAAAATGCTTTTCAGTAGCACTCTGGCATTGATGTCAGATTGTGTTTTCCAAAAATGGACATAGGAATGCGTTCAGTTCCACATGCTTTTCCAGAAACTTCTCATTCTTCAACAAGAGGTGTAATTTATTTTCCCTCCCTTTGAAGGTGAGCGGGCTTGTGACTGCTCTGACCAATAGAGTGCATGGAAATAACGCTATACGACTTCTGAGAGTCGGTCATAAGGACAGAGCTTTATCCTAGCTCTCTATCTGGGAACTTCACTTTGGCAAAACCAGGCACCTTGCAGTGAGGGAGCCCAAACTAGTTGACAAAGAGAGGCTGTATGAAGAAGCCAATGTAGAAAGGCAATGCAGCTCCCAGCCAGCGTCCACCCCCAGATTTCTGAATAAATTAACCATCAGATGATGCTAGTGCCCAGGCTTTGAGTCTTGCAACTGAGATATGAGACATTATAGAGCAGAAGCAAGCCAACTCCTCTGTACCACAATATTCATAAACATAAAAATTGGTTATTTTATAACATTATGCTTTGAGGTAGGTTTTTCAGTCATAGCAACTGAAACTGGTAGGTACTATATATAGGAAAGGAGGAAGGGAAGTAAAATCATGTGTTTTTTGTCATTTGGGAGGAATGAAATAAATATAAAAGTGTTGAAGATTCTGTGTGTCTCAATATGTAATTTTTGTAAATATTTTGTGCATGCTTGGAAAATACATATTTTCTATGTTGGATTCAAAGGATTACATATATTTACTTAAATTTACATATAAATTTAAATCAGCATTTTTATAACCTTTTTTTCCTGGCTGAGCAATCAGTTTCTGAAACCGACTATGTTAAATCTTTATCCGTGGTTTGCCTATTCTTCCCCTCAATAACAACAGTTTTTCTATATGCATGTGGAGTTATAAAGCTGAACAAAGCAAATGTTGTGATTTTGATGATGGATTATTGCCTTTTTCATTAAGAAACTATTTCTTTTGTTGTTAATAATTTCACATTAGGGGTGCCTGGGTGGCTCAGAGGGTTAAGCCTCTGCCTTTGGCTCAGGTCATGATCTCAGGGTCCTGGGATCGAGCACCGTGTCTGGCTCTCTGCTCAGCGGAGAGCCTGCTCCCCACCCACCCCCGGTCCCCGCTTCTCTGCATACTTGTGATCTCTCTCTGTCAAATAAATAAATAAAATATTTTAAAAAAATAATTTCACATTAAACTCTATTTTGTCGGATATTAATATTTATATTAAATATATAACATAGTAAAATATAATAAAAATTTAAATTAATATTAAATTAGTTCAATATTAATATTTAATTATTTATTAATAATTAATATAATTAAAATTAATAAATATTAAAATATACTTTAAATATTAAAATATTAAAATATAATATTTTTACTAAAATATTTTTACTGGTATATTTATTACTATTCACATTTAACTTTTCATTGTGGTATTTCAGATATATATATCAGATTTCTCTTATAAACAGAATAAAGCTGATTTTTAAAAATGAAATTCACATCTTTTTATTTAATAACTTAATTATCTTAATTATCAGACATTTTATTAAGCTTACTCTGTTTTCTGATAAAGATAATTATCTTTAAAAACTGATAATATAGAAACAATGTTCTCTGACCAACATGAAGTGAAATTAGAAATGAATGCAAAAAGATAGTTTAAAAATTAACTTGGGAAACAAAATCCTCACTTCTAAACAACCCAAGGTCCAAATAAGAAATCAAAATGAAAATTATGAAATTTTTAAAATTGGAAGGCAGTGAAATCATTACTTATAAATAAATAGTGAGATGCAGCTAGCTAAGAGGAGCTTAGAGGGAAATTTATGGTCTTTACATATTAGAATACAAGGCATATGAAAACAAATACAGTGAACATTTAATTCACAAAGCTAAGAATAATATAGCCTAAGCCCAGAGAATGTAAAAGAAAATAATAAATATGAAAGTGGGATTTAATTATTTAACAAACAAAACAATAAGAAAGAAAATAATACCACCAGAAGGTTTTTAAAAATAATAAATAGATCAATATAAATAGGTAAAGAAACAGAGGAGAGGCCAACATAAAAGATCAAATGAAGAAAATAGCTCTGATGGAGTTCAAGTCCTAGAAGAGTAAATTGAATGGCTATATTCAAAAATTTGTAAAAGCTGCATGAAATATATTATTTTCTAGAAAAACACAAATCCAACAAGCTTAAAAAATCTAGTCAAATAATCATTCAAAAGTCATAATCAGTATTCAAATTTCTTCTCTCTACAATAAAGATGACATTTCTAGGTAGGTTTAAAGTACTTCTAGCAAAGTTCCAGGAAAAACTCATCACTGTCTTATACAAACTGTTGAAAACATTACTTTTAAAAAAGAGGAAACTATTCAATATTCACGAGGCCATACAAAGTCAATGAAAGAAATAATAGCCAAATTTACTTGTGAGCATGGATGTAAATACACTATATCAACAAACTGAATCAAACAGCATAGTAAAAAATATATCCAGGCCAAATTTACATCAGACATTCAACAATGGTTTAACAACTAAAAATTCTATCAATGTAACTCATCATACTAACACATCAAATTAAAAATACAACCATTAAATAGTCAATGAATGAGAGAAACTGATGATATTCAGAATCTATTCATGATTTTAAAAAACAACCCTTTAGCAAAATATAAACCCTTTATAACCCTATAACCCCTTAATATTGTAAATGATGTCAATGCAAAATCCCCCCAAAACATATTAATGATTAAATTTAGAAGTATTTGCATCAAAGTTAGGACATGTATGGATACCTTTTGCTGTCGTTACCATTGTTACTGCTCTTGTTTTACCACCACCCCCATAAAGAATTCTAAAAGCAACCTGAGAAAAATAAGATGTTATTTTCAAAGGAGTAGCAAATGACTTTTCAGTGCCATCAATGGAAGTCAGAAGGCAATAGATTGAAACCTTTAAGCTGCTGAAAGAAACTATCTATAACCAGCAAAAGTATCTTTCAAGGGGCACCTGCGTGGCTCAGTCATCTACCTTTGTCTCAGGTCAGGATCCCAGGGTCCTGGGATCGAGTTCCACAATGGGCTCTTCCTGCTCTATAGGTATCCTGCTTCTCCCTCTCCCTCTGCTGCTCCCCCTGCTTGTGTCGCCTCTCTCACTGTCTGCCAAATAAATAAATAAAATCTTTTTAAAAAGTATCCGGGGTTCTGGGGTGCCTCAGTGGCTTAAAGCCTCTGCCTTCCGCTCAGGTCATAATCCCAGGGTCCTGCGATCGAACCCCACATCAGGCTCCCTGATCAGTAGAGAGTCTGCTTCCCCCTCTCTCTCTGCCTGGCTCTCTGCCTACTTGTGATCTCTGTCTGTCAAATAAATAAATAAAATCTTTTTTTAAAGTATCCTTCAAAATTAAAGTAACAAAATTAAACCAAAATAAAGACTTTTTCAGCCTTTCTTCCCCAAAACTGAGAGAATATATTGCAGGCAGACTTTCACCAAAAGAAATACTGAAGGGAGGTGTTTAGAGAAAAAGAAAAATGGCTCAAATAGAACAATAAAAATGTGGAAATAGTTCTGAGAAGGATAAATATGTGGCTCTACAAAAATGAATGTTGACTTTATAAAATGACAATAATAATTCTTGGGGTTTAAAATATATACAGGGGCACCTGGGTAGCTCAGTGGATTGAGCCAATATTGGACTCTTGATCTCAGCTCAGGTCTTGATCTCATGGTTGTGAGATTGACCCCTGCATCAGGCTCCTTGCTGTGCATGGGGCCTACTTATAAATAAATAAATAAATAAATAAATAAATAAATAAATAAATAAATAAATAAAATTTTAAGTATATAAAGAATGAAAACTAGCACAACAAAAGGACACACTGGGAGAGTACATGGATTTAAAATGTGAAAAGTGCTTTCATTGTTTGTGAAGAGGTAAAATTACTAATTTCAGAGAGTCTCTAATCCGTCTAGAGGGCATAATGTAATTTCGGTGAACACTAAATGATTGATTGAAAGCTATATAATCATGAAAGTAGTAAGAAAAAATAAATAATAAAAACATTTGAGTCATTTAAAAGAAGAAAAGAATTCATAAGTGAATTAGTAAACTGTGAGGAAAGAGTGAGGTATGGAGGGATGTCTGGCCAGCTCAGCTGGTACAGCATGCGACTCTTGATCTTGGGGTTGTAAGCTCAAGCCCCACATTGGGTGTAGAGATTACTGAAAAATAAAAAATCTTTTTTAAAACGAGATACAGAGACGATAAAGGGTATAAATGTATATAAGAGTATAAGAGACATAGTAAATAAAGTAGAAAAGTATTATATATTGTCTAATATATGTATAATTGTAGTTGTAATTCCAGAAAGAGGGGCAAGAGAATGGGACAGAAACAGTCCTCGGAGAGATCATGGCTGAGATTTTTCACAAGGTGAAAAGTGTTTCCTAGCCTCAGAGTAATCTCCACTGATTTCTACCTTCTGGAATTCTCCTCCCACATTGTAGAGGGCTGATCTGAATAACCAATAAGATTGTGGAAATGTTGGAGTGAGACTTCCAAGGCAAGACCATAAAAGACCTGTGCTTTCTCTCTTGCTCTCTTTTTTTTTCCCCCAGCATAACAGTATTCATTATTTTTGCACCACACCCAGTGCTCCATGCAATCCGTACCCTCTCTAATACCCACCACCTGGTTCCCCCAACCTCCCACCCCCCCACCGCTTCAAACCCCTCAGATTGTTTTTCAGAGTCCATAGTCTCTCATGGTTCACCTCCCCTTCCAATTTCCACCAACTCCCTTCTCTCTAACTCCCCTTGTCCTCCATGCTATTTGTTATGCTCCACAAATCTCTCTCAGATCACTTTCTCAGAGAAACCACCATGTCATGAAGACATTCCAGCAGTCCCTTGGTGGCATATGTGTCAAGGGACTGAGGTTCACTGCCAGCAATAGCAGTATACACTTGGTAGACATGAGTAAGCTACACTGGAAGCAGATCTTCCAGGCCTCATTAAACTTTCAGATAAATACATTCCTAGCTGACATCTTATATTTAACCTTAGGAGAGACCTTGAGTTAAAACCATCAAGTTAGGTCACTTCCAGATTTCCTACCCACATGGACTATACGAGATCATAAATATTAATTGAATAATGCCACTAAGTTTGGGGTAATTTGCTATGCAGAAACAACACCTATAGATTGCTGAGGCCCAGAAGTGGAGTTTTGCTATAATGACAACATAAAATATGGAGTGGGTTTGGAACGAGGCAGTCAGTGGTACCTGGGTTAGGGAAAGTGGGAAGAGCCTTTATATATCTGTTAGTAGAAGCCTGATGGCCTTCATGGAATGAGCAGGTGAGGACTTAACTGAGAGTGAGCTGAAGTCTACCGAATGTTGAAAAAAAGTGGATCCAAGTTGTTTGGAAACAAAGTTTAGCAAACAAGTGCATGTAGTAACATGGGAGTTAGGTAACATATCAGATAATCTGGGTGATCTAGGTAAGGAGAAATTCCAGGCCAAATACTAAGACTGCCTTATTTCTTCTTTTTTTCTTATACTAAAATATAAAAGTGGAGACATAAGCCAAAGGTAAACTGTTTTGAAAAGTGGGTTGAGGAGAGTCAGAAATCAGTGAATTAAAAATTCCCAACCTCTCCAAATGACACATAATGCTAAAATTAAGAAATGCTTCCAAGCAAAATTCAAACCCAAGGCACTTTCAGAAAACATGATCTAATAATGAAGTTAAAAGTATTACTGTAAGAGGTGCCTAGATGGCTCAGTCAGTTGGGTGTCTGAATTTGGCTCAGGTCTTGGTCTCGGGGTCCTGGGATCAAGTCCTGGTGGGTGGGGAGCCTGTTTGTCCCTTTTCCTCTGCTCCCCGCCCCCCGCTCATGCTCGCTCTCTCTCAAATAAATAAATAAAATCTGTTTTTAAAAAAGTATTACTGTAAAGTCCTTTGGAAGGTGTCAAAATGATCCAAGGTGATGTCTTAGTGACATTCAGAGAATAGGGATTATACGAAGCTTAAGTGTGTTTCTCCTCAGCAGTATCAGCAGAAGCCCAAGGTAAGGAAGGGCTTACCTCAAAGAGATTTGTGGTGTGTCCCTTTGTCTAGTAGAGTAAACTCCAATAGCATCCACAAAGTTATAAAGATATTTGTATTAGCAGAAACACCACTTATTTGGACTTAAAGAATCAGGGACAGTAACAAGGAAAAGAGGCTTTAGATTCTGAAACTTCCAGAAGCAAGAAGCAAGTTGAGAAAATCATGCAACCAAAAACGGTGGTATGTTTTATAAAAAAGAAAGGAAAACTCAAATAGAGGAGGCAAGAGCCCGGAGGGAGGAGATATAGAGAACCATTTCTTTGTAGGAGTAGAAATGAGTTCTAATCAGAGAATTTTTAAACTTGGCTCCGTCAGGTTTCTGAATTGCTGTGGACCATGTGTTGTGACCTTTTCTCCTTTCTGGACAAGAACATTCACAACACTTAGCCTCTGCTGTACCAACCATTCTATATTTGGCATGGAAGGGGCAAATAACTTGTCTCTTCAGTTCACATAGCTTCAGATGAAAAGGAACAGCACTCAATGGGATTTTATTAAGGACATATGTTCAAGGAGACTCATACTCATCTGGACCTGATCTAGGTATAGAATTTTGGAATTTGAACTCATGCTGTAATTGGATGAATCTTTGGAGGATAAGTGTGTATTGCATAGGAGAGGGAGAGAGGGTAGAACGTGGTATCCAGCCACCAAGATGGCCTCCAGTGATTCTTGTCTCCCGTATTAACTTGTGTAGTCCCCTCCCACATTGAATATAGTTGAATATACAGCCAATAGGATATTGTAGAAATGAGGAAGTGTGACTTCTGAGACTATCATGAAACACAATGTGCCTTCCATCTTGTATTCTCTTGGATCACTTGCGTTAGTGGAAGTCAGCTGCCATGCCAGGAAGGGCACATAACTAACACAATGGACAGGTCCATGTGACATTGCATTCAGATCACCCGGTAATAATTAGCATTATTTACTCACCAAACATCGGAGTAAGACACTCTGGGAATAGACCTTTATCCCTAGTCAAACTTTCAAATGTCTGCAGTACTGGCAGGCATCCTGACTACTATCACATGTGAGACTCTATGCCAGAAACATTTGGTTGAACTGCTTCCAGATTCTTCACCTACACAAACCGTATAAGATTATAAATGTGTCTTGTTTTTTTCTGCTAAGCTTTAGGTAATTTCTGGCATTTATAAATAACTAAAATATGAAAAATTTCCAAAACTGAGGGTTTTTTTCACATTTAAAAAAACCCACAAACAGGATAAATAATATAAGAAAATCATACTAAACATGTAAGAACAAAACTGCTGAAGTCCAAGACAAAAGGAAAATTTTTTCAAGCAAAATTATTTTCTTACAAAGATTTTAAGACATGTTATTTTCAATGGAACAAAAATTAGAGAGATATTTGAACAATGGTGACTAGAGACCACATAAAGATAATTTCAACACAGTGCAAGAGAATAATGGCCAACCTAGAATTCCATATCAAGCAAAAAGAAGGTGAAAAAAATATATCTTCAGAAAAAAAGACCTCTGAAAATATATTGTCACCAGCAAATCCACTTAGCAGACATAATAAAGGGTATTTCTTTTAGGCAGAAGGAAAAGGATCCCAGATAGAATCTTGGAGTTGCAGGACATTAGAAAGCAAGAAATTTGAATCAATTAAGATAAAATGTTCTCTACTCATTGTCCAGGAAAAGGATAAAGTACTAATATAAAATAGACATTAATAAGTCAAGGGTGAATAAAATAAGCTATAGGTAAAACACTTAAATGAGGACAAAAATAAATAAATGCCAAGTTGATCAAAGACAGAAAAAAAATTAATTGATTCAAAAGAAGAAAAGAAAAGGAAAACAGAGAACACAGAAAAGGAATGACAAAAAGACCCAAATACATGGTAGATTTAAATTCACAAAGGACCATGAGAATCCACAAGAATTTGTAAGAATAAGAAGGGAAAGGTGGAAAGAATTTCTCTTAATATATCAAAACTAATATAAAGTTACAGTAATTAAAACAGGGTTTGGGATGCCTGGGTGGCTCAGTCAGTTAAGCGTCTAACTCTCGATCTCAGCTCAGGTCTTGATCTCAGGGTTGTGAGTTCAAGCTCTGCACTGGGCTCCACACTGGGTATAGAGCCAACTTAGGAATAAAAAAAGGACAGTGTTCTCTTGATGTAAGTATAGAGAAATAGATCAATTGGCCAGAAGATAGTCTGAAATTGACTACATTCATGTGGACACTTGATTTATGAAAAAAATATATTCTATATATTCTATATACTGTTCTATATATATAGAACAGTAATGGAAGGTATGTCTTTTCAATAAGTAATGTTGGGCAAATTGGATATCTCCATGTCAAACAAATGAAGCAACTTCCACTTTTAAATGTGAAAAGTGAGCAATAACACTTCTAGAAGGTAATATATGAAAACCATTTTCTTGCTTTGGTGGGGACACAATTCTTTCATTAAAAAAATTGAGATATAATTGACATAACATTATGTTAGTTTCAGGTATACAATATAATGATTTGATATATGTGTATATTGTGAAATGATCACTACAATACAGACAATTAACATTTATTACTACACATAGTTATACATTTTTTTCTTTTGATGAAAACTTTTAGGATCTACTCTCTTAGAAACTTTTGAATATACAATACGTATTATTAGCTACAGTCACTGTGCTGTATATTACGTCCCTATAGCTTATTTATCTTTTAACTGGAAGTTTGCACCCTTTCATCACTTTTACCTATTTCACCCAAACCCCCATCTCTGAAAACCACAATACATTGTTCATATCTATGATTTTGATTTGTTTTAATTATACATGTAAATGAGATCACACAGTATTTGTTTTTCTCTGTCTGTGTTACTGCATTTAGCATAATGCCCTCAAAGTTCATCCACGTTGTCACAAATGGCAAGATTTCCTTCTTTTTAATGGCTGAATAATATTCCATTATATATATATTATATTATATATAATGTGATATAAAATATCACATTTTCTTTATTCATTCATCCATTAATGGACACTTAGATTGTTTCCATGTCTTGGCTATTGTAAATAATGATGCAATGAACGTGAGGGTGAAGATATCTTTTTGAGTTAATGTTTTCATTTCTTTCAGATAAATGCTCAGAAGAGGAATTGCTGGTTCACATGGTAGTTCTGTATTTCATTTTTGGGGCAGCCTCCATACCACTTTCCACAGTGGCTACACAAATTTACACTTCCAACAACAGTGCACTACTGTTTCCCTTTCTCTACATCCTCACATAGTTCTTAAACAACATGAAAAAACACTAACTCTAAAAGGAAATATCAGTAAGTCGGACTACATTAAAATTTAAAAGTTCTATTCATCAAAAGATATGACTAAAGGAAATCCTACCATTTTAAATAACATGAATGAAACTGTAAGACATTATGCTAAGTCAAATAAATCAGTCACAGAAGGACAAATACTGCCTCATTCCTCTTTTAAGAGACATCTAAAACAGTCAAACATATAGAATTAAACAGAATGGTGGTTACTATGGGATGAGGGAAGGGAGTTGTTCGATGAGTACAAAGCTATACAGTTACGCAAGATGGGTAAGTTCCAGGGATCTGCCATACAGCATGGTGGCTATAGTTAACAATATAGTATTAAAAGTGTGTTGGGAGTAGATCTCATGTTAAGTGTTCTTAAAATAAAATAAAAGAAACCACAAAAAGACATGGGGAAACCTTTGAAGGTGATGGATATGTTTATTACTTTGATTTTGGTGATAGCAACATGAGTGTACACATAATGTCCAAAGGCACTGAATTGTATACGTACATTGTGTGCAGTTTTTTGTATATCAATTGTACTTCAATAAAGCTGTGGGGAAAGAGAGATCGAAAACAATCCATGAAGGAAGAGAATATATTTACAACACATTTAATCTACAAAGAACTCTTATCCAAAGTACTGTATATAAAGAACACCTATAAATCAGTAAGTAATTCAAAAAAATTAAAAAGTGGGCACAGACTTAGACATCTCATTGAAGAGAATCCAGTTAGCCAATGAATGTATGTAAAGATGCTCAATCTCATTATTAAAGAGCAGAATACAAATCCACCCACAATGACAAATAGTGCACATATGAAACCACTAGTACTCTCATACATTCCTAGTTGGAAAATAAATTAGTAGAATCATTGAGTGATGATTTGACCAAGTATGCTAAAAATAAATATACACAATCATGTGATGTAGCCAGTCCATTCCTGGGTATATAGCCAACATAAATGTATGCACATTTATACATGTATAAGAATGTTTATAGCAACCTTATTTATGATTATTCCATATTGGAAGCTGTCCACCTGTCCATCAGCAAGAAGGATGAATATAACATGATATATTCATACACTGTAATATTTCACAGTTATTTAAAGATTATTATCACTACACAAGAAGATGGGTGACATATTGAATGAATAAATACAAGCATATCATACTGTATAATATCATTTATATAAGATTACAAAACAAGCTAAACTAATTTATGGTGACTATAAGTCAAGAAAGTGATTGCCTCTTGGGAGGGGAGAGAGTGTGGAGTTTGAGGGAGGTCCTGAGGGAGTCTCTTGGATGCTAACAATTTTTTTTCTAATTTCTGTGTTGATCACCTGGGTGTTTTTGCTTGGAGAAAATTCATTGCACTATACATCTGTGATTTTTCCATTTCTCTATATTAGAAAAAACATTTCATTAAAATGTTTAAAATGAACTCTCTCTTCCTAGGACACCAACTACATAAAAACACCAATTCTTGGCAGGCATGTAATGGCAGATGCCCTGACAATAGTTACTGGCTCTGCTACTTGCTTGTCCCTGGGGAATCATATTTTCCCTGGTCTCCAGTTGAGTTTCTTACTTTTCCACCAGATTAGCAATATTTTAAAGACATTTTTGAAATCCAAGTAGCATTTTTCAGGACTTAGTACTAGGAGATATTTTTCTACACATATATACAAAAAAAGTTTCAGAAGATGTTAAATTATATGAATTCAACAATCTATTTTCTCTGAAGTCAGACAGTATTACTTTATGAAAACATTGGTATTTATTTCAGAAAAGCTGGCCATTGAAACATGATTCTATCAAAACACAACTCTTCTGAGGTGGAAGGAAAAAGATGGTAGAGGAGTCTGAGACCTAAATTTCATCTAGTCCCAGGAATTCAGCTAGATAGTTACCAAACTATTCTGAACACCTATAAATTCAACAGGAGATTGAAGAAAAGAATAGCAGCAATTCTATGAATGGAAAAGCGACCACTTTCTGGAAGGTAGGACATGTGGAGAAGTGAATCTGAGGCGATATATTGAAGATAGATGGTGGGGGGATAAAGCCTCCATCAGCCAGCTCCTAGCAAAGGATAGACCAACGGAGCACACAATCTTAACTTTTAGAGGTCTGCTCCGCTGAGGGGTGGGAGTGGAGAGTGGGGGGTTAGAAGCTCCAATGGGACAGTGTGGTCTCAGGACCCTCAGGGCCACAAAAAGACTGGGAGTTCCTGAGTGTGGCAGAGCTCCCAGGTATTAGAGTGGGGAAGCTGGCTGCAAAGACAGAGCCGAGCAGTGGGCTCTCAGCTCAGGGTTGCCATAAGCCATGATCCGCGGCACAGTCCCATCAGGGACCCACAAGTGGCAGATCTGGGGAGACTCCCCTGCCTCCCCCAAAGGAATCTGCTGGATTTGAAAACTCCAAATGGGGTTGTGTACCAGAGAGACTGAGCATCACAGGCTGGGTGAGCACAGAGTGCGGCCAGAGATGAGGGAGATGGGAGGGATTGATGCTTTTCTCTGAGGGTACACTTAGGAGGGGGGACCCCGAGTTCTCAGCTCCTCTGGGCCAGAGACTGGGAGGCCGTCATCTTCATTCCCATCTCCCAAAGCTGTACAGAAAGCGTTCAGGGAACAAATGTTCCCAAGAGCAAGACCAAGCAGATTGCTTAGCCTGGCCCCAGGCAAGGGTGATACAATTCTGCCTTGGGCAAAGATACTCCAGACTCAACTCAATAGGACCCTCCCCCAGAAGATCAACAAGAACATCCAGCCAAGACCAAGTCCACCGATCAATGAGAACTGCAAAACTCCACTGCTAGGGGAATACAAAACATAGAATTCATGGCTGTTTCCCCATGATTCTTTAGTCTTCAAAGTTAATTTCAAAATTTTTATTTATTTTTTCTTTTTTCTATTTTTTTAAGTTTTCTTCTTTCCTATTTTAACCAACATCTTATCTTATCAATTCTTTTTTTTTAATCTTTTTTAATTTTCATTTTTATACCCATATTCTATCCCTTCATTGTATTTAACCTTATTTTTGGTATATATATAAATTTTTCTTTCTGTAAAATTTTGGGATACAGTTTCTTCTAACAGACCAAAAAATACCCTAAATCTAGTGTATTGCTTTGTTCTAGTCCCCTGCCTGAACACATTCTCTCCTTTTTAAAAAAAATTTTTTTTCTTTTTTCAACCAACTTCTTATCTTATCAATTCCTTTTAAAAAATATTTTAGGGGTGCCTAGGTTGCTTAGTCATTAGGCATCTGCCTTTGGCCCAGGTTGTGGTCACGGGGTCCTGGGATGGAGCCCCGTGATGGGCTTTCTTCTCCATAGGAAGCCTGCTTCTCTACAGTCATAGTCCATCCCTTCATCATATTTACCCTTATTTGTGTAAATATATACATATATATAGTTTGTTTGTTTGTTTGTTTGTTTGTTTAAAATTTGGAAGCCAGTTTCCTCTAGCATACCAAAATACATCCAAAATCAAGTGTGTGGCTCTGTTCTATTCACCAGCCTGATCATATTCTTCTTCTTTTTTTTTTTTTCTACTTTCTTTTCCCCCACTTTCAGGTCTCTTCTGATTTTTTTAGTGTATATTTTTCTGGGGTCATTGTTACCCTTTTAGCATTTTGTTCTCTCACTCATCTGTTCTTCCCTGGACAAAATGACAAAATGGAAAAGCTTACTTTGAAAAAAAAAAAAATAGAACAAGAAGCAACAGGAAGAACAAGAAGGGACTTAATCAATATGGGCATTAGTAAGATGTTGGAACTAGAGTTCAGAATGATGATTATAAAGATACTGGCTGGGCTTGAAAAAAGCATGGAAGAATCCCTTTCTGGTGAAATACAAGAACTAAAATCTAACCACCAAGTTGAAATTTAAAAAGCTATTAATGAGATGCAACCAAGAATGGAAACTCTGACAGCTATGACAAATGAGGCAGAAGAGAGAATTAGTGATAAAGAAGATCAAATGATGGAGAATAAAGAAGCTGAGAAAGAGAGAGATAAACAACTATTGCATCACGAGGGGAGAATCAAGAGATAAGTTATACCATAAGATGAATCAATATTAGAATAATTGGGATCCCAGAAGAAGAAGAAAGAGAGAGGAGAGCAGAATGAATACTGGAGCAAATTATACTGGAGAACTTCCCTAATATGGGGAAGGAGACAGGCATCAAAATCCAGGAGGCACAGAAAAACCCCTCAAAGTCAATAAAAATAGGTCAGCACCCCATCATCTAATAGTAAAAGGTACAAGTCTCAGAGACAAAGAGAAAATCCTGAAAGCAGCTCAGGAAAAGAGGTCTGTAACCTACAATGGTAGAAATATTAGATTAGCAAAAGACCTAGTCACAAAGACCTGACAGGCCAGAAAGGACTGGCATGATATATTTAGAACACTAAAAGAGAAAAATATGCAGCCAAGAATACTATATCCATGGGGCGCCTGGTGGCTCAGTGGGTTAAGCTTCTGCCTTTGGCTCAGGTTATGATCTCAGGATCCTGGGATCAAGCCCCACATCACTCTCTCTGCTCAGTAGGGAGCCTGTTTCCCTTCCTCTCTCTCTGCCTGCTTCTCTGCCTACTTGTGATCTCTGTATGTCAAATAAATAAATAAAATCTTTAAAAAAAAGAATACTATATCCAGCTAGGCTGTCTTTGAAAATAGAAGGGAAGATAAAAAGATTCTAGGGCAGGAGCGCCTGGGTGGCTCAGATGGTTAAGCGTCTGCCTTCGGCCCAGGTCATGATCTCAGGATCCTGGGATTGAGCTCCACATCGGGCTCCCTGCTCAGTGGGAAGCCTGCTTCTGCCTCTCTCTCTGCCTGCCTCTACCTACTTGTTATCTCTCTCTCTGTCAAATAAATAAATAAAATCTTTAAAGAAAAAAAAAAGCTTCCAGGACAAACAAAACTTAAAGAATTTGCAAACACCAAATCAGCCCCTACGGAAAATATTGTAAGGGCTTCACTCAGCAAAGAAAGAGAGCCTAGTAATAACATAGACCAGAAAGGAACAGAGACAATATACAGTAACAGTCACCTTACAGGCAATACAATGTCACTAAATTCATACCTTTCAATAGTTACCCTGAATGTAAATGGGCTAAATGCCCCAATCAAAAGACACAGGATATCAGAATGGATTAAAAAAAAAAAAACTCATTGATACGCTGTCTGCAAGAGACTCAACTTAGACCCAAAGACACCTCCAGATTTAAAGTGAGGTGGTGGAAAACCATTGACCATGCTAATGGACATCAAAAGAAACCTAGGGTAGCAATCCTTATATCAGACAAATTAGATTTTAAACCAAAGACTATAATAAGAGATAAGGAGGGACACTATTTTTCATACTTAAAGGGTCTGTCCAACAAGAAGATATACCAATTTTGAATATCTACGCCCCTAATATGGAAACAGCCAATTATATAAGCCAATTAATAACAAAATCAAAGAAACACATAGACAGGGATGCCTGGGTGGCTCAGTTGGTTGGATGACTGCCTTCAGCTCAGGTCATGATCCTGGAGTCCTGGGATCGAGTCCTGCATTGGGCTCCCAGCTCCACAGGGAGTCTGCTTCTCTCTCTGACCTTCTTTTCCCTCATGCTCTCTCTCACTGTCTCTCTCTCAAATAAATAAATAAAATCTTAAAAAAAAAATAAAAGAAACATATAGACAATAATACAATAATAGTAGGGGACTTTAACACCCTGCTCATTGAAATGGACAGATCATCCAAGCAAAAGATCAACAAGGAAATAAAGGCTTTAAATGACACACTGGACAAGGTGGGCAGAATACAAAGCAACAGAATACACATTCTTCTCTAGTGCACAAGGTACATTCTCCAGAAGAGATTATATCCTGGGTCACAAATCAGGTCTCAAATGATACCAAAAGATTGGCATCATTCCCTGCATATTTTCAGACTACAATGCTTTGAAACTAGAAACTTTGAAATTAGAACTCAACCACAAGAGGAAAGTTGGAAAGAACTCAAATACATGGAGGCTAAAGAGCATCCTACTAAAGAATGAATGTGTCAACCAGAAAATTAAAGAAGAATTTTTAAGATTCATGGAAAAAAATAAAAATGAAAACACAACTGTCCAAAATCTTTGGGATACAGCAAGGCAGTCCTGAGAGGAAAGTATACAGCAATAAAAGACTTTCTCAAGAAACAATAAAGATCTCAAATACACAACCTAGCCCTACACCTATAGGAGCTGGAGAAAGAACAGCAAAGAAAGTCTAAACCCAGAAAGAGAAGAGAAATAATAAAGATCAGAGCATAAATCAATGAAATAGAAACTAAAAGAACAGTAGAACAGATCAAAGAAACCAGGAGCTGTTTCTTTGAAAGAATTAATAAGATTGATAAACCCCTGGCCAGACTTATCAAAAAGAAAAGAGAAAGGACCCAAGTTAATAAAATCATGAATGAAAGAGGAGAGATCATAACCAACACCAAAGAAATACAAATAGTTATAAGAATATATTATGAGCAATTATATGCCAGCAAATTAGACAATCTGGAAGAAATGGATGCATTCCTAGAGGGTACAAACTACAAAACTGAACCAGGAAGAAATAGAAAACCTGAACAGGTCCATAACCAGAAAGGAAATTGAAGCAGTAATCAAAAATCTCCCTACAAAGAAGAGCCCAGGACCAGATGGCTTCCCAGGGGAATTCTACCACACATTCAAAGAAGAATTAATACTTATTTTTCTGAAACTGTTCCAAAAAATAGAAATGGAAGGAAAATTCCAAATTCATTTTAGAGGGCCAGCATTACCTTGATCCCAACACCAGACAAAGGCCCTATCAAAAAGGAGAATTACAGACCAATATCCCTAATGAACATGGATGCAAAAATTCTCATCAAAATACTAGCTAAGAGGATCCAACAGTATAGTAAAAGGATTATTCACCAACCAAGTGGGATTTATTCCAGGGCTGCAAGGTTGGTTCAACATCCACAAATCAATCAATGTGATACAATACATTAATAAAAGAAAGAACAAGACCCATATGATACTCTCAAAAGATGCAGAAACAGCACTGACAAAGTATAGCATTCTTTCTTGATCAAAACTCTTCATGGTAAAAACAAAAAAAAAACAAAAAAAAAACCTCTTTACGGTTAGGGATACAGGGAATATATACCTCAATATCATGAAAGCCATCTACAAACACATTGTTTTTAAGATTTCACTTTCTAAAGATCATTAAACATTATTTCATTTTCTGTTTTTCATTTTAAATCAAATTCTGCCCATTTAGGAATAGTGTTTAGGTATTTTTTCAATAGATTATTATCAGTTAATACTCAAAGATTTATATCCAAATGATAGGCAGGTTTAATATGTTTTTAAATAATATATATTTACATATTTTTAAATTGTGTTTTGCATGGTGTTTTATAACATATGATATATGTTTAATGTTCCTGTTTTCAAAATTCCACTGAGCTTGAAACTTTTAAAGAAAGTACTCATCCTGATATCCACATTTCAATACTATGTGAAGTGAAATGCAATCCTGTTTATAGGGTCATTTTGTCCTGGTTTTGGGATCATTAGATTGTATGGTGTTGATTCTAGGAAATGTGTTAAGAGTTTCTTTGTGTCTTAAATTGTGTTTAAGCTTTGTCAACACTCTATTTGTCTATTCTTAGCTTTTAAGTGCAGGAATATATACATTAGATCAAGCCTGCTGATATCTTTATTAAATTTTTTTTCTGTGTGTCCTATCAGTTTCTTAAAGATTTTTATTTATTTGTCAGAGAGAGAGAGAGAGAGTGAGCACGGGCAGGGGGAGAAGCAGACAGAGGGAGAAGCAGACCCCATGCTGAGCAAGGAACCCAGTGCGGGACTTAATCCCAGGACCCTAGGATCCTGACCTGAGCTGAAAGCAGAAGCTTAACCCACTGAGTCACCCAGGCCCTGCTTGCCATATTGGTTTCTGATAGAGATGTATTAAAACCTCCCTCTATGATTGTGGATTTCTCAATGTTTTTCTTTTCTCTTTTTATTTGTTTTGTACCTTGGTGTTATTTTTTCCTGTTTTTTTTTATAAGTTTCATAGGTAGAATTTAGTGATTCATTAGTTACATATAATACAGGGCTCATTACATCGAGTGCCCTCCTTAATGCCCATCACCTGATCATCCCTTTCCCCCATCCACCACCTCTTCCACAACCCTCAGTTTGTTTCCTAGAGTTCAGCATCTCTTATGGTTTGCCTCCTTCTCAGTTTTCGTCTTATTTCATTTTTCCTTCCCTTCCCCCATGTTTATCTGTTTTGTTTCTTAAATTCTGCATGTGAGTGAAATTGTACAGTATTTGTCCTTCTCTGACTCAATGTTTTTCTTTTAATTGTTAGTTTTTGCTTCATAAATTCTAGTTTTGTGTTGTTAGTTATAAGTAAGTTCAGGATTGTGATACCTTCTTGGTTGTTTGTTCCTTTTACTGTAAATATGTAGTGACTCTTAAATTTCTATTATAGCTTCTATCTTTAAATTCTATTTTGGTTGCAATATTTTTAACCTATCTTCCTTTAGTGTTTTCTTGGTGTATCTTCCTATTCTTTACTTTCAGACTTTATGGTTGTAAGTTTTCTCTTGTAAGCAGCATAGAGATTGAATTTATATTTATGATTTTTTCTGATAATATGTCTTCCAATATTTAAGCTTACTCTACTGAAATGATTATTGATATATTTGGACTTACTTTTGTTTACCCTAGTGCTTTCATTATCTATTCATCAACTTTTGCCATTGTATCTCTTTCTCTCTTTTTTTTTTATTTTGGATTGAAAAAAATTTACTGTCTTTTTATTTCTTTCTTGGTTGGGAAACTATAGCATATTTGTCTATTCTTTTAACAGTCATCTTCATTTTTAAAGTACATACATATTTTCTTACCATGTCTATAATTACTCAATATTTCCATCTTCTGATTGCAACATGACCTATTCATTGAATACCAATCCAACTCCAAATCCAGTAATTGTTATATAAATTTAATAACAAATAAATAATAATGAATAAATAATTAATTTTTTCCCAAAAATAAGAAAATGTGCTTTTTTGAAGAGTTCGTTAATTTACAGACATATTTTATAAGCTTCAGAACTCACCATTTTTGTTAAATCTCATACCTTCTCCCCAGGTTTACTTACCTTCTGGCTAAAGTTCATTCTTTGAAAACTACTTTAAGGGAGTAAATTAGCTTAATCTTCATATGATAGCAGTTATCTTTATTTTGCCCTCATTATAATAGTTTCCCTAGTTATGAAGCTGTAGGTTGATAGTCAATGTCTCTTAACATTTCAAAAGATTAAGCTATTGTCTTATGACATCTACTATAGAATCAGAAAAGTTTGGTTTTAGTCTGTCATTTATATTTAATCAGTATTTTCTAGCTGAAAATTTTTAAACAAATTTTTGTATTTTGTATTTTTGACATTCTTAAATTTCACTGTGGTGTGCCTAGGTAAGTTTTTATTTATCCTACTGACTGCTTGTAGTATATTTTAAAGTGAAGGACTCTTAGATATCTTTAATTTTTTAAAAAAGGTTACCTTTTGTCTGTTCAAATGCTATTTTTCCACAATTAATACATTTGCATACTTCTGGTGCTTTTCCAATAGATGTGTGTAGGCGATTTTATTTATTTATTTGACAGAGAAAGAATAAGCAGGGGGAGCTACAGGCAGAGGGAAGCTCTCTTCTGAACAGGGAGCCCCCGTGAGACTTGATCCTAGGACTCTGGGATCATGACCTAAGCTGAAGGGAGGTGCTTATCCCACTGAGCCACCAAGGCATCCCTGTTGGAGACAATCTATCTCCATGTGTGTTAACTTCTATTTCATGTGTTTTAATGTATTTATCTCCCTTTGCTGCATTTTGGGAAAATGCTTCAGGCCTATCTTCACATTTATTCTCTTTTTTGTTGTAGCCACTGTAGACTTTATCCAGGCTATAACATTATTTCAGTGGCTGTTCCAGGATTTTCTCATTGAATTTTTTTTTAAGATTTGTTTTTTTACTTGAGAGAGAGAGAGAGAGAGAGCATAAGCAGGAGGGACAAAGAGAGAGGGTGAGAGAACTTCAAGCAGACCCCCCACTGAGTGTAGAGCCCCACTCTGATGATGCAAGGCTGGATCCCAAAACCCTGAGATCACAGCCTGACCTGAAGTTGGACGTTTAACTGACTGAGTCATCCATATGCCCCTGCCTGTTTTTTTTAATAATATTATTTCTTCATTTACCTTTGTAAGGCATTTCATTTTCTTCCAGAGTGAATTTACATTCTAAAATTTGATTTTGTAGGTTAATGTCATAGTATTATGTTACTTTATGGAATTTAGAGTTTAGTTTAAATCAGTGGGAAGTTTATCTTTTGTTATTCCCCTCCTCTCTTCTCTCTCTTCTCTGTTTAGTTATTTTGAAGCTGTCTTTCTGAGCCTATCCCAGCAGATGGTGTGAACAAGATTTTATATTACAGATTGTAGGTCCTCTGTTCCAGAGTAAAATGAGACTATCACAGCTCACCATAGAACCAATGGATGATATTTTTTTTATTATGTTGTGTTAGTTACCATAAAGTACATCATTAGTTTTTGATGTAGGATTCCATGATTCATTGTTTGCATGTGATATCTAGTGCTCCAAGCAATCCATGTCCTCCTTAATACCCGTCACCAGGCTCACCCATTCCCTCACCCCCTCCCTTCTAAAACCCTCAGTTTGTTTCTTGGAGTACATAGTTGCCCATGGTTTGTTCCCCCTCCCCCCATCTTCATTCTCCCCTTCCTTCTCCTAATGCCTGCCAAGCTATTCCTTATGTTCCACAAATAAGTGAAACCATATGATAATTGACTTTCTCTGCTTCACTTATTTCACTTAGCATAATCTTCTCCAGTCCTAACCATATTGATACAAAAGTTGGGTATTCATCATTTTTGATGGCCGAGTAATATTCCATTGTGTATATGGACCACATCTCCTTTATCCATTTGTCTGTTGAAGGGCACCTTGGCTCTTTCCACAGTTTGGCTATTATGAACATTGCTGTATCTTTTGGGTAAATACCCAGTGGTGTAATTGCTGGACCATAGGGTGGCTCTATTTATAATTTTTTGAAGAACATCCACACTGTTTTCCAAAGTAGCTGTACCAGCTTGCATTCCTACCAACTGTGTAAGAGGGTTCCCCTTTCTTCACAACCTCTCCAACACTTGTTTCTTGCCTTGTCAATTTTTGCCATTCTAACCAGTGTAAGGTGGTGTCTCACTGTGGTTTTGATTTGGATCTCCCTGATGGCTAAAGATGCTGACCATTTTTTCACGTGGCTGTTAGCCATTTGTATGTCTTCTTTTAAGAAGTGTCTGCTCATGTCTTCTGCCCATTTTTTGACTTGAGTATTTGTTTTTTGGGTGTTGAGTTTAAGAAGTTCTTTATAGATCTTGGATATCAGCCCTTTGTCTGTAGTGTCATTTGCAAATATCTTCTCCCATTCTGTGGGTTGCCTCTTTGTTTTGTTCTTGGGACTTCCTGGATTTTCTTGTTCTTTCTCCTGTTTCCTAGTTTCTATGTCTTACTCTTTACTGTGAAGGAGAATTATTTTAGTGAAGCATTACTTTCTTGGTAAAGAGTAAAAGAGAGGTAAATTTTGGAGAATTTGCCTTTGTGAAACTATCTTGATCCCATTCTTATGTTTAATTGATAGTTTGACTGATTATAGAACCCTGTGTTGAAAAAAAATGTTAAAGGTATTTAGAATTCAAAGTCCACTCCACTGTGGACTAGCTATTTGTGTTATTGTTGAGAACGCTGATTCTATTTTTATTCACAATTCTTTGCATGTGACCTGCTTTTTCTCTCAGAAAGATTTTAGGCTTTTTATATCCTGAATTTTACAGTGATATATCTTGGTGTGTCATTATTGTGGGCATTCAGTGAGTAAATTCAGGATGGAAATTCATGTCCTTCAGTTCTGGGACATTTTCTTGTATTATTTATTTAATAATTCTTTCTTATTTTTCTTCTTTTTTTATTTCCTAGAGCTCCTATTATTTGGATGTTAGACTTTAATTTTTTTATGTTTTCTATTTTTTAATTCTGATTTTTTTCCCATTTTAGGGAGACATTTTTTACAACTTTATTTTCAAAACTGTTTATTGACTGTTTTACAGCATACTTTAAATTTTCAAGAGCTCCTTCTTAGTCTTAGGATATCCTTTTCTCAACAGTATTTCTGTTCTTCTTTCATAGATGCAATATCTTTTCTTACCTATCTGGTGATATTATAATTGTTTTTGTTTTGTTTTGCTTTCTTCTGGTTGCTGCACCAACTTTCTTCAGAGTTACTTTCTTGTTGTTGTTGTTTTACAAAAAAAGTCTATATTTTTTAGAGTTTTTTCTTGAATTCCAGGTTATTCTTGCCTCTCCACAGTTAATGTTTAAAAGTGAGGCAATTAATTAAACATTGATTGGATTCATTATTAACTCTCAGGCTTTACTGTGGAGTTCTAGATTTTATTGGCAGATCCCTAAATATTGATCCCTGTGAGTATTTTCTTGAATTCTTTCATTTCACCTGAGAGGAAAAAAGGCAGTGGTATAACTTCATACAGGCATCTTTTTCATTTAAACCTATGGATCTGTGCCTTCTGTCCTGAAGTCAAGTTGCATATCTTTGGTTTTCTGGATTTGAGGAACATTGGCCATGTTGGTGATAAGAGTAGTTAAGACCTGTGCTCCATGGATGCGTCTCTTATTCTCAGCTGATTTATTGGTAAATGCAAAACTGTCTGTGAGGACAGTGTCTCCCTTTTCTTGTGGTCCAGTTGTCCCTCCAGGTTTCCTCACCTGTTAGGAACTCTATTAAAATGGCTGGTTCTGGGCTCTCCTTCAATTTCTCTCTCTTTACTTCATGCTGACTTTAGAAAATACTTTACTCTGGAAAATGTAGAAATATAATGCTAAGGGATTTTTATTATAATATTTAACTACAGAATTCTACTGTTTTTCTCAGGTGGCAATTTACCCAATCCTAGAGTATATATCATGACTGGTTTAAATCAATCACAACAATTACATTTTCCTTTGTCATTCCCTTTGTTCTGAAGGGGAGTATGTTAGTCAGTCTTGGCCAATGAAATATAAGAAGTTTATTGGAAGAGTTTTCTCCCTGATAAGACAGACATTTTTTTTGCTTCTTTCTCCATTTTTCAATGATTTCTTATTCTTGCTTTGTATACTAGCTTCCCTCATATCTTTAAATATAGTTAGCATGTTCATTCTAAAGTCTAGTCTTTTTTAAATTATTCTTTTTCAGATGGTACATGTTATTTGGTTTATACCTTTCTTCCTGTTAATTTTTCTTCTCACGAGTCTTGGGAACTTAATATTCCTCTTTCAGGTGGTATGTATTCAGGTCAGGTTGAAAACCAGGCCCTACTTAATGTGTTCCCACTAGTGGGTGTCCCTTGTTGTGTGAATTAAGGTAAGAGGAATGGAAGAACCCCAGAGCTGAGAAACCAGGTGCCCAAAGCCACTGCTGAGCACTGTTGCCTACCCACTCAGTGTATTACATCATGAACAACTATTTCCTTTTTGCTGATTAGCCTTAAGTTCACCACAATAATTCCTGCTACTGCCTTTCTTTCTTTCTTTCTTTCTTTCTTCTTTCTTTCTTTCTTTCTTTCTTTCTTTCTTTCTATTAAAGAATTCTTTGGTTTTTCTGAGCAAGAACAAAGCAGGTCAAACATTGATGAGATTATTTACTCTTAACAGATAAGATTTCCACCAGTTTTCCTTTATCAGTACAGTGATCATGCAATTATCATCCAAATTGAGATACTTTTGACTGAAAAAATAAGAGCTAGGGAAAACAGGTATAAACCAGGGCTTTTTTTTTGCAAACTGAGTTGTGTGGTCCCTTTATTCAACATTGGTAAACCTCATGTCTGCCAACAGAGGCAAGTATTTGTATGCTATAGCACTTAGAAGACATTAAAAAATGTTTATTGAACTCTGAGCTACTCTTATTTATATTGTGAAGTATCACCGGTTTCCTCCGCCTCTCTGAGACATTCTGGATCTAATCTCACATCAATCCTAGCTGTGTTTTTGTGTACCTTTATATTCATTTACATGTTGTCCTCTATGTTTTTGGCTTCCAATTGAAACCTTTCTATATATATATCTATAAAGTTTTAGAATTGGGCTTTCCCTTCTTCCTTGCATTTAATACTATCTTCTTGAACAAGCCATGCTCTTCCCATTGCTATAGTATACTCTTAAATTCTGGTCTATCTTGGTGCTCTAGGATTGCCTCACTGCCTTGAAATATCTTAATGTCAACAGCAACAAGTCATGTGAAACTAAATGAAATGAGTTGTCGGTTCTTTCCTATTTCATAATTGTTTCTCATCTACTCCAGCAGGCATTCTAGGATATACTGCAGGGACCTATATATCCCCTTACCTCCCACTCTCCAACAAACAACATTAACAAACTATGAACATCAGCATTAACATAACTTCAGGACTTCTGAAATATTATATATAGCAGCATTAAGGAATATGATTATTTAAAACAAGAAAATCTAGGTTTTTGTTTCTGTTTGAAGGGTGAAGTTAGAAAAATTTGCAGGTGGTTGCAACTTGGAAACTTTACAGTAATGAGCCAAAATGATCTACTCTTACAAGTTCTTAAGTGTAATTTATTGATATTAACATCACTGGTCTCACAGAAATTAGTTACCTTTCAAAAAAATTTCCAAAAGAATCAAGTTAATTTAGGTGGTATTTAATCTGTATCAAATAACACACACACACACACACACACACAGAGCATGCACACACAAGCCTTATACTTTTTATTCTTTTAAAATGTTGAATAATGAAATGTACTCTACATATGAAAGAGTATAAAAACGATTATATAACATATATGTGTACCAGATATGTTCTTAAAAGAAATATACTTAACAAGGATTACATTTCCTCTTTTTCTTCCTTTTTGAAAAAGATTTTAGTGATTTATTTGAGAAAGAGAGCAAACATGAGAGGGGGAGGGGCTTGGGGGGAGGGGCAGAGGGAGAAGGAGACGCAGACTCCCTGCTGAGCAGGGGGCCTTACACGGAGCTCTATCTCAGGACCCCAGGATCGACACTTGAACTGACGACAGATGCTTAACTAATTGAGCCACCCTGGCATCCCCCTCTTTTTTTTTTTCTTCTAAGGACTTCAATTATCTGTGCCATCTGTTCTCTTGCCCTCAGGATATAGGAATTCTTATAAAGAATTTGTGACTGGGGAAAGGGAGAGATACCCTAAATTATTTAGGGAAGGCCAATATAGTTTATATAGTTTAATGTTCTTCATAGTTGAATATAGTATCCACTGAAAGAACTAAGTCACTAAAGTGACTACATCTTTAATAACAACTTAATAAAAAGAGCAACATATCTAAAGTCTTAATCATCTAGGAAGTCTGAGTTGAGAGGAAACTGGCAGGGGTGCCCATCCTAAAAAGATTTTTCTCATCACCGGTTACAGTGTCCATTTCATTTCCTTTCCATTCCATTTTTGGAATTGCTCTGTTGAATCATGAAATCTTTTAGATATTACAAATCTCCTATCAAACTAGTTACTCCTTGAGGGATCACATCTTATTTATTACTAGCACAATTTCTGGCAGATAATAGGTATTCAAGAACATGTCTGCTGAATGAATATGAAGTAACATCCATACAGAGGATGTTGGTAAGAACTGTTCTTTTTTTATTATTAATTATTTTAATTAACATATAATGTATTATTTGCCCCCGGGGTACAGATCTGTGAATTGTCAGGCTTACATGCTTCACAGCACTCACCATTTCACATACACTCCCCAATGGTAAGGCCAGTTCTTGAAGCTCATGTTCAACTAACAACTGTTCAATAGCTTGAAGAGAGTAATCAGCCTATAATATTCTTGACCAAGAAGGGGGACCATTTTAATCTAGATTACCAGGCTCTTCATATCTTTATTTTTCCAGTTCCAATATACTTGGTTATATTATTGGAAATAGAAAGTTGGGACTTGAGTTGAGAGATCAGCAAAAAGGAGAGAGTCATTTTTCAGGGAAACTTACTCTTCAAATTAAATCATTTAATTCTTTAATTATAATTGTAACTGTTATCATCTATAGAATATCATATAATGCTTATGATATACCAAGCTCTGACTAAAAGTATGCTGTTTTTATAAATATATATTTATGTAAATATATAATAAATATTACAAATATTACATATGTATATATAGGCTTGTAACTTTATTGTGATATGGTGTTACCTATGATTCAGAGGTGTGAATCCTTAGAGTGAAATGTAATTCACACTTACATATTCTTTTTAGGAGAAAATTTCCCTGTCTTGAAGTGATCTGCTTCATGATACAAAGACCATGAATTATATTTTGAAAAGGAGAAAGAGGTTTGTAATCAAGATGGAAACTTTTGACTATCACCACCATTATCACTTCTACCATTTATTTACACTGTGGGTACAAAGGGGTTGATTACTCTCTATAATCTATCATCTGTTAGCTGTGCATTGCATAATTCTGTGAAGCTCAGAGATTAAATGTCCTCAGTTAGTAAATAGTAGATTCACATGTTCACAGAAATCAACTATTTAAAGGATTAAATTAGGTGCCCTATCTCCACTAATTATCCTTCTCAAGTATAAAATATCTTCTTAATCTATGATTCCATTTTCTCTCCTTTGTATTTTTTCTTTTTCTCTCTTTTAACATCTTCTTTCTTTCCTTTCCATTTCATTCCTTTTTTCTGTGCTAATCTAATGTTCAAATTCCAAAAAGAGGGCAAAAAAGTGAATAGAGGTTGTGTGATATACGTGGAGAAAGAAAAAGAGGGAAGAGAGAAGTTTGTGGTTGAATAATACCTTCTTCACTTAAGAAAAAAACCCACGCACTCCAATTCTTCCACATCATATATGCAGATTTGTAATGTTTTTAGATAAACATACATGTATAAATAAAAGTGAAGTTATAATGCAAATACTGTGGAGGAGAGGGGTGCAGTTTCTTAACCCGAAAAACAAAAAATAAACATTACATCAAACACAAACCAAACAATTCTGCTCACATTCCCAACTATCTTCTTTTTTGCTATTAAAAAAATACCAAAAAAAGCTCTTATCCTCTCTTTACTCTGAAATGCACATATGTGTGTGACCTGCATGCAAAGGAAGACCAGAGAGAGGGGGATGAAGCTTAATGCAAAATAAAATCCATTTTGTAAACATGTTATTTTACTTTATTTTCTAATAGCCTCCCTTTTGGTATTTACAGAAGATTTCTCCTTGTGTATTTTATACAGGCATATGAGTACAAGATATAGGAGTACATCAAATGTGGATTACTGCTCATCTGCCTTTTCCAGGAAGCATGGTATAGACCAGTAGACATAGTGTTAAGAAAGCTCCCCAAGGACAGTGAGGATTTGTCAGTGTGCTTTTCATTAAAGAATGCAGAAAGTGTTGTGTTTGGCTAAAGGTTGACATTTTCAAAAGCATATTCTTAGGACAATAAAACACGTTTAGGATAAACATTAAATTTTTATCTCATTTCAAAACACCATATATACTTCCTAAGAAAACAAGAAATACACAAAAAATGAAGACAATTCTATTGTAGTTCCACCCCAGTTGATTTTTTTAACACAGTTTTGCCATATTTATACATATGAAAGTATGTAATATGTTAAACATATAAAAAGTGAGATCAATAGGTTGACTTCCAGAAACACTCTACAAGAGAGAAGGGAAGCCATACTGGTCTTTGGGAGAAACCCAATCTTAGTACTAATTGACCTCTTGGTCCAGCCCAGTTCTGATGTTGCGGGATTCCTTTGATGGGGATAAAAGCTTCCCTTGTTTTAACGACAGTTTGCAGATCACTTCTTAAATGTGTACACGTTTGGAGTTCAGTAGGTCTTCCTGAGGAACTAGGGACACCTCCCTTCATTGATGTGGGTTGCAATTGCTGCTAAAACCTGGGAGTCAAAAGCAACGAGGGGGGTGGGGAGCCGCCATTTGCAAAACCGGAAATGATTAAAATCTCAGGGTTGAGACCATTCCCATTAAGTTAAGGCTTGCCAAGACCACAGTTCCTGCTTCTGTTGTCTACCCTGAAGAGCACAGAGTAGAGGTTTGTCTACCATAAGGTTGGCAGTAGAATCTCTCCAGCTTTTGAAGAGCACAGCGGGAGAGTGAGTCATTGGCGTGGCCGGCACCGGGTAAGCGCGCTAATTTGAGAGGTCAGCAGCGAGTCCAGCTCAATGGCCTAGTCTCGCAGGCTGAGGCTCGGACCCTGCCGGCCTCCGTCCTCTTCCGCTCGCCTCAGGTACAGCCCGGCAGATCCCTCCGCCGCAGCGTGCGCTCCCGGTAGCGCCGCGATCGGCTTTTCGGCAATACCCGGATGGAAGCGTAATGGCCGCCATCAGGGACTCACAGGCAATGGGGACCACGACAGGTATTCCCTATGAGCGGGGCCGCCCAGACTTGTTAGGATGTCGGGACTTCTAGATGGCCAGCCAGGGGGCAAAATGCGAGTTTGTGGGGGGTGTCAGGGTCCCCTGAACCGGCTCATGGTTCCGCCTCTTGTGATAGGAAGCGCCTGCTAAATAGTCCCGGCTATTCAGCGCTTCCGCCTAACTTGCCGCAAAGTTTTTCTAGAGAAGTCGCCTCTTTTACTCAGCGCTCCTGCAGGCTGCTAGAGCTAACCCTTCCTCTTCTTAGCTGGGTTTGCACTACGCTCGGGCCTTTTGAACTTTGCTTCTTCCACAGCCTAGGAGCTGGAGCGGTAGCGCGGCGACCGTGTGCCTCCGCGCGCCCGAGGGGAGCCGAACCCCGGAGGAAGGGGCGGATCGGGCGCGGTGTTTGGGACGGAGCGGGGCGCGCGGCGCTCGAAGCACCCACTCGGCGCATTTCGGGGCTGGTGGAGACAGCATGGGTACTGCTGCGACCGCACCCATCGAGCCGTAGATTCGCGGGCCCACGGGTGTCCGACTCGACGGCGTCCCCATTGTGGGTCCAGTCTCTGGTCATTGGAGGTCTTTTCTTGCATCTACGCTCAGCTCTCTGGCGCGCGCTCCCTCCTCCACAGAGTTGGCCAAAGGCGCCCTTCTTGCAGACCCCAACCACACCCAGTGGCCGATGGATTTCTTTGTAACTGGCTTTCTCACTTGTAGGGTCCATTTTGAGGCTGTTCTTAACATGGTGTCCTCATTGTCAAGTAGACAGTCTCTTCCTAGATGGATATGGTAATGGAGAATATATAGGGTGAATGTATATAAGGTGAAATGTTGTAACTCTTTTAAGTAGACCAACAAAACAGGGTAGCTTTAAGGTTCAGAATACAAAAGTTTAGGTTCAGTTTTGCTTAATTCGGGGGGGGGGGGTCGTTTAGTATTTGTGAGCTATTGTAGCCAAAACATTCGTTGGGTATGTTTGGATATCAAAAGTCTAAAAAACACCAGAAAAATAAAATAAGTCAATATTTAAGGAATTCGTAAGAATGCTGAACTTTGGTTATAGCAGTGGTGAAAAAGACACTAAACTGTACATCAGGATAGGAATTTCATTAACTTGAGTGACTGTGTTAGGTTTAGTTTACTGTTTTTTTGTTTTTTTATGCAGCCAGGGATCTGATTTGAGTGTACCTTAAAGTTAGTATTCTCAGGTTGAACAGATAGAAACCATTTAAGTTGAGGGAGTGAAATAACCTGACATTTTTCAAAGTTTTAGCTGCAAATCCATAGAAATGAATTTATTATCTTTTAGCAAAACTGTATGTTTCTGATACTTATAAAGGAAGACATTGCATTGGGTTAACATTTTTCAGGCTATTAGCATTTCATGAGGATGGTAAGCATAGTAGACCACGTTCATTTTTGTTAAAATTCTTATAAATAAGATGAGCCCCAAGTGTAGAAAATTGTTAACAAAAGGGGAGGGAGGGAAAAAATGCAGGTATCTGACCTGTTTTGCACATCCAGACTATTCCTTATTGTTGCAGTGAAAGTAAGAATCAATGTCAGTTCAAAATGTTATATCTGTTTTTATGGAAGGGTAAAAGAATATACAACCACAGTGAATACCTATCTGTGCATCAATATGTATGAACTTTTAAATGGTTGAGTTTTTTTTTTAGAAATTATTATCACACTTTAAATCCTATTCTGTTCTTTCTTTATAGTGTTATGTGGTTCCAAGTTTTTGTATCTTGAAGCATTCCAGAAGATATATTTTAGCATAAATACACAATTTGACTCCAGAATGTACTTTAAACATGTCCTTTAATGTACTTTTATTGTTACTTTTCTGTTTGGAGTTGTTCTTATGGAAGTATTGTCTGCTTTAGATCACTTAATACAACCTTTTGTGGGAGGGGAGGGGATGATGAAAGTTTTGAGTCTTGCTCAGTTATCTTCAGGGACTCTACCAGAAGTTTTGTGATAAAGCACTATAAGGAGAAGGAAAGAATTGTGGTGAAGTTGAAATTTTTATTATCTGATTCCAGGTGTGTAGGCTCTAAAAGTTTTAGTTCTGTATAGGGGTGTTGGCTTTACATGGTAAGCAATTTTCATGGGATGTTAGAAAGCACAAGTGAGTATAAAGAGGTAGTATGGTGGTAGTGGTAGTAGGATATCTGGCTTGGAATCAGATCTAGATTGTTCTAGGTTTGTGATTTTTTTGGCAAGATTCATTTTCCTGATCTTGAAATAAACAAAGAAAGTGAACTAGATTGAGCCTAACCTCCCTTCTAAACTTTGAGTTTTGTGATTTTTATAAATTTATGTTGTGTTATCATGGAGTAGCAATGATGGGTTATGGGCCAGAAGTGGAGAAGGTTTTCTTTTTCCTTTTAAATTTAAACACATAATATGAAGCATAATTGAATCAAGAGTATAAAAACATTCTTACAACAGGTTTTACAGTCAGTTTTAAAATCTTGGTCTTCATTTCCAGATATCGTCTCTTTTGATCACTGTTCCTGATTGTGGCTTTGTCCAAGCATTAAATTGCGTGCCTTTTGTTCCTTGAAGAAGGAGGTATGGTAAAGATTGAAGTATTACAGCATGTAGTCTATTAAGTAGTAAGTTAATATGTTTTGATATTGGACAAAATAAAGTAAAATACTTAATGTATACATAAGTTTCCTATAGTTTTATTTTTGGCCTATATACTAAAATACTAAAATACCTAAAATACTTACAGGTTTTCTTTTAATGTAAGCAAAAAAGGTCTTTTTGGTTTTGTAGTATATTATTTAATACTCCATTATTGAGGTAATGATAGTTTTAACTATATTCTTCTAAATATTAAGACAGCATTAAAGTCTTCTGGGTAATGAACGATGGGGTTACATATGGTAGAAAGATGTTTTGAAGTTGTATAAATGACCAGAACAGTGTTTGTGTTTTGCTCTAATAAGTGCAAAGTAATGCACCTAAAGAAAAGCTGAAATATATTTATATTATGATTAATGGCATCTACATTATGAGTCAGAAAAGGTACTTGGGAATCACTGTGGAGTTATGACTGGTTTCCTGAAGGCAATCTTTTGAATATTCTGGTGTGAACAGAAAGAAGGAAAAAAAAAAAAAATCTGCCATCAAATCCATGGTATTATAAGGAAAGCTTTGTTTGCATACTTAGTGGAAAATATTGTACCCTTGTACAAAAACATGGTTTATCTACCCTTGAAACACAAGTGTCTCTTACTGTTTGTTTTGGATAGGTACTGGGATACCACAGTTATCATATAATTCCTCTCACCAAATACAGTAAGTGTACCCATAAATATAACCCTAAATTAGAACTAAGATTATTTACATAACTACTGAAATAGCTGAAGTAGACTAAACCAACTTAAGTTATTACTTCAGTAATCATAACAATGTTTTGCCATTAGTTTTTCTAGAGGATAACTTTGTTTTCAGGGTCATTTTTCACAAAGTCAGGAATGTTTTATTTTATTAGAAGTTAATGTCTAACAACTCAGTACAGTGAGTAGAGAGTGGCAAAGTTTAGATACTGGCTACTTACCTGTGTTCATTTATATATGTAATTGCTTCCTACATAACATCTGTTTGCCCTCTTACTGAGTTAGGTTCACATGGGTACTGTGTTGTTCCTGAATAAAGTAAATGCTGAGAGCTAAGAATTTTCTTTACTGTGTTTGATCCAACTCTCAGAAAAAGTAATATGATGAAGAATGAAAACTTCAAGTAATGAAGTAAACAAGAGGCTGCTCTATGATGACTGACCAAAATGATTTGGATTATTCCATCTTAAAAATTGTGAGCAAAGTCTGACTAAATTTTAAAATCACTATTGGTTTGACTGCATGAAACAGATATCAGAATATCAGAATGAAGTTGCATGACTTGACGCTTAGGATAATTAAGTAGGTTTCACCTGGGTCTCATTTCAAGAAATGGTAATAGCTAAAAAATACTGGTTTCACAGAAATTCAAATAATTTCACAGTGTGGTAAAATCATCACTGATTCCTAATTAAAATTGAGTTGTTAAAAGGTTATAGCTGGTATGGGCTCCTGGGTGGCTCAGTGGGTTAAGCCGCTGCCTTCGGCTCAGGTCATGATCTCAGGGTCCTGGGATCAAGTCCCGCATCGGGCTCTCTGCTCAGCAGGGGCCTGCTTCCCTCTCTCTCTCTCTGCCTGCCTCTCCATCTAGTTGTTATTTCTCTCTGTCAAATAAATAAATAAAAATCTTTAAAAAAAAAAAAAAAAGGTTATAGCTGGTAGAAAAAGAAATATGTATTTGTTGACCTTGAACAACACAGGGATTAGGGAAACTGACCCCCTACGCAGTTGAAAATCTGCATGTATTCTTTTGACTTCTTTAAAACTTAATTACTATAATCCCTCTGTTGACTGGAAGACTTACTGATATCATGAATATTTGATTAACATGTTGTTATATATATTAGATACTGTGTTCTTAATAACATGATAGTAAAGTAGTCTAGAGAAGAGCAAATGTTATTAAAATCATAAGGAAGAGAAAAATATATTTATAGTACTATACTGTATCAAAAAAATCTGTGTGCAAGTGGACCTGCGTGGTTCAAAGCTGTCTTGTTCAAGGGTCAGCTGCATATTAATTTTATCAACTCAGTATCTCTTCGTTTGGGGAGCCATCTCTCCCCTATTATGAGTGGTTAGTAGGCCAATCATATAGTCTTATAACCCAAGCCTAGTCATCCCTATTGAAATAGTGATGGCCTGTTAAGCAGAATCTTGATAATTAAGAATCCTTCTTTGGAATTGATGTATGAATCCTAAGAGAAAGATCTTCCCTTTTCTCTAAAGTTACTAATGGGGTAGGGTGTTAGTGACATTCTTCCCCACATGTATGAGGACCCCATCTATAGTAGGAAAAAGTTGAAGCCATATGGAAATGGGAGACGGGTGGCAATAGCATGCCAGTTTCAGTTCTAGAGACAATGGTTAAGAGTATCTGTGGTTTTCTTTTGATTCTGTCAGTTACCATGGTGTCCTTCCCCATCCTCTGTGCCAAAATTTTGTATATAAAATAGTTTGAATTGGATTGCAGCAGAAAATGTTCTAATGGATATTTGGCCCTAATCCATTTAGGATCTGTGGCTTCACATTGATCATATCCATCCACAGTTTCCCCTTTTCTTCCACCTTATGAAAGATTCCCATCACTCATCATTCATGTATATATTCAGTCCTTCATTCAACATACAAACATTTGTTGAGTGTCTGCAATGTACAAGTATGTGCAACTGTCTGGATAGTCAAGCATTTTACCTGCTAGCTGAGTGGATGGTGGACTTCCTTTAATGTAGCATGTTTTTATAGATTTAGGTTACACCAATCAATAAGTGTGTGTTCAGAGTAATTAGTGCTGTGCCAGCATTTTAGTAATATGAAAGAATAAAAGGAATTCTTTGCCTTCAGAGGGCTTATAGTTTATTTAAGGAACCCAGATTAACATATATGAAATAATACAAACAGCAGATAAATGAATGCATGATTGTATGGTATGGATTTTAAGTCTGAGTTCTGATAGAAAAGAAATTAGTGAGGGACTGGCAGGTTTCTTGAAGGAAGTATCACAGCAAATGGGTTTTAACTTATGAATCAAGTTTTGTTAGGCATGGAATAATTGGGGAAAGGATGGAGTTGAAAATGACTGAGGGCTGATCAAGATGGCGTGGAGGTTGGTTTGACTGTAACAAATGTATTTTGGGGGAGTGAAAGGTACTGAGATACAAGGTTGAGTATTATAGGTAAATTCATGTGTGAGGCATTTGGAAAGCCAAACATATTTTCTTTTCTGATAAGGTAGGGATTTCTTTGAATAAAATGTTTATATTTCTTTTAAGTGTGATGCCACTTTTTGTGATGCTAAGATACAAATTAAGTGTAATCCAGTGATGGAAATTTACTTGTGGAAAAGATCTTGTTATATTTCTCTGCCTTGAAATTAAAAAAAAAAAACACAGTCATTAACCTACAGTGCTGTTCTGTTTTATATGTTATATGCATATAATATATATAAAATTGGTTTTTTCTTTTTATTTGTCCCCTTTTTTTGAGAGATCTCATAGTAACTGTCAAAACCATATCCTTCCTGTAGAGATACAGCCAGTTCAAAACTAATGTTGCAGTAGATGTAAAAACATTCTGAGAGAGATAAAGAATGAAATTAATGTTTGATTACTCATAATAATACTTGTTTTGAGCTCCAGATACTAGGAATGATATGTAGGTTAATTCTTCCATTAAATGCTGTTGTCTTCTTAACCTTCTTTATTCAATAACCAGTTAGCTGATCTTCAACTCAAAAGAGTTAACATTTGGAACATTCCTATTTACCAGGTTTGGCAAACTTTTGCTGTAAATGGCCAGATAGTATATATTTTAGGTTTTGTGGGCAAGGTGGTTTCTTTGGGCCTATCCTATGCTATTGTAACATGATAGCAGCCATAGGCAATATGTAAATGAATGAATGTGGCTATGTTCTAATGATACTTAATTTACAAAAAAAGGCAGCAGGCTACATTTGGCCCACAGGCTGTTGGCTGTGGACCACCTATCATAGACTTAATGAGGCATTTCATTCGACAGCTTCTCATGCTCACATTTTCCCATTATCCTCCTCTGTAGTAACTATAGATCAATTATTTTATTATTTTCTAAGTTCACCTCTTCCACTTGTTCAGTAGATCCTACGCCTTCTCATCCTGGGAAGGACATTACTACTGCTGCTCTGTTTTTTCTCCTTCATCATCAGTTTTTCAGTGTAATTTCTCCCAGTTTTAAAAAACAAAACAAGAAAATAACACTACTTCAGTTCTTGTCTTGGTTTTTTTATACTAAAACTCCTTAAAAGAGTTGTCTGTATTCATCTCCACTTCCTTTCTTCCCATTTCCTCTTAAATCTGTGCTAGTCAGCCCTTCTACAGGGCTAGTCTATGTCACCAGTGGTCTTGACATTAAATCCAGTTGTCAGTTCTCACTCCTGATCTTGCTTGACAGAGTTGATCAGTCCCTGATCTGGGAAACTCTTTACTTTGCTTTCAGGATACCACTCTCCTAACTTACTCACTGGTCATTCCTTCCATTCTTACTAGTTGGTTTTTTCTTCTCTTTTTACTATAAATGTTGTAGTATCTTGAGGCTTAGCCCTTAGACTTCTCTCCGTGTGTACTTATTCCTTGGTGATTTTATTCAGTTCTGAATACATAAATATATACACACCCCAGTGACTCCAAAAATTTTATTTTACCCCAAGGTCTGTGTATTCTCTGTTCAGCTACACATCCACATTTTCACTTGAATATCAACTAGATCTCTCAAATTCTGTATGGCTAAAACTGAACTCTGATATACTTTTTATACTTAGTGTTTTCAAATAGTCTTTCTATATTAATAAATAGCAATTCATTTCTTCCGGTTGCTGATGTTAGGACTTTAAGAGTTAATCCTTAACACACCCTCTCTCTTCACAGACCAGATTTAGTCTGTCAGCATATCTTTTGGCTAGGTCATCACAGCATATCCACCATCTAACCATGCCTCATTGTCTCCACCAAAGTCACCACCATTGTCTCATGTCACCATATCTCTCTCCTGACATTTGTAGTATAATTATCTCTGAACTGGTCTTCTGGCTTTCACTCTTACCTCCTTCCCAGATACTCTGTTCTTAACATTGCAGCCAAATTGATCTCTAAAAAAATCATTCAGCTTATGTTATTTCTCTACCCCAAGTGCTCCAGTAGCTTCCCATCTCATTTATAGTAAAACCAGAGTCTTTTTGGTGTCCCTCAGGCCTTGTTCCAGTTCCATTACTTCTTTGACTTCATCTCCTACTGCTTTCCCTCTAGTGTTTTCTGTTTCAGTCATACTGACATTCTTCCTAGTCTCTGAACATGTTAGGCACACTCTACACTCAGTGTTAGCACTTACTATTTTCTTCTCTCGGAATGCTTTCTGCCTCCACTTCTTAGGATCTTGGCTCAAATAAGACTTTTTCAAATGAGGGCTACCTGACTTTACATTAATTGCAACTCTCTAGTTCTGCCTGTTTTTCTCTGCTTTATTTTTCTCTGTAGCACTTGGGAAGTTTGAATATATTAAATAATTTACTTACTTTATCACCTAAATAACTAGCAGAGTGTAATGTCCATGAGGTGAGGGATTTTTGTCTGTCTTATTCACTGCTGTATTTTCAGTGTTTCGAAGAGAGACTGGCACAGATTTGGTGCTAGCTACATGGTCAACACTATGCCAGATGTTGGTGATACAGCAAAAAACATGACAGATGTGTTCCTTGTGTTTATACAGCTTTTATTCCAGTGGTGGAGACAGATAGAAAATAAACTGGCAAATACATAAAATATTCCCAGAGTGTTACAAAAAAGAAATGCAAGAGGTTTAGATAGGGAATAATTTTTTTCTTTTTGAGAAGTGATGCTTTATAGGTTGGGGAAGGCCTTTCTTGAGGTGATGATATTTGAGCTGAGACCTAAAAGATGAGAAAGATCTAGCCATTTGAAGAATAGAAAGAACAGTTCAAGCAGGGAATAGCAGGTGCAAAGGCCCGAGATAGGAAAAGAGTATTTGAGGAACTGAGAGACTATCTGTGGTAGCTTGCTGGAGTTATAGTTACAGATGAGGAGAGTGGTGTGAGGTGAAGTTTAAAAAGGAGGTTACAGTACCAGATGTCACTGCTCCTTGTAAGCCTTGGCAGAGATTAAATTTTATTTTAAGTGCTTTGGGAAGCCACTGCAGATTTTAAAGCAGGGAGCATAGTGATCTATTTTATAATAAGATCACGTTTGCTCCTGTGTGGAGAATGGATTCGGAGGAAGGTGGTGGGCAAGAGGGAAGTGTGAATGCCATTTAGAAGGTTATTTTAATCCAAGTTACAGATGACAGTGGACTGAGATGATGACAGTAGAGATGGAGAGAAGAAGAATTCAAGATGTTTTTTGGGGATGGAATTGACAGGTCTTGCTTATGGATTAGCGTGGGAGTAGGGGAAAGAGGATGCAGGATGATTCCTTGACTTCTGAGATGAGTAACTGTATGGATTGTGGTGCTATATTACTAATGTGGGGAAGCCTGGGAAGTAGAATTTGCTTCTGTCAGAGACAGGTGATTTTGGGGGCCAGAGAAAAATTGTATAGTTTGTATTATTGTGGGACGCTGAGGGTAAATGGGAAACATGTTGATGCGTGTTGTCCCAGTCAGATAGCCATAAATTTTTCTATTCCCCGCACCGTGGGTTCCAAAATCTTAAGTAAAATCTGCCTGATCTACATCATTGCCACAGCAAAATGACAGAAGAAAAGCACAAGAGATGAAATAATCTTTCTCCTTCCCATACTAAATTGAGTGGTTTCTGTTTTACTTTGGGTGGATTACTTCTGATTTTTCTCCCAGTTTCCACATACTGAAAATGTGATTTCTGAAGGGCTGATAGAGTGCGTGCATGTGTGTGTGTGAAGTCAAATTCCATTACAGCAAAAAAGTTTACATGACCTGTAGCATTTGCTATAAAGTAATTTAATCTAAAGTCACGGAAGTCAGATATTTTGGTTGCAAGTAAAAGAATAAATGCGTCAGGAGTGTGTTAGGACCCTGTGTACCAATAGTCTTGGTTTTTGTGAGGGATAAATGAAAAATATAAAATAGAACTTGCCTTTAAGAAGATTATGAATTACCTTGGGAGGTAAAACTTAAAAATGAAACGTTGTGACTATAAAGCAGCATAATGAAATGGTGAGCAATGGTTGTACTTTAAATGGATATTCAGAGAAGGGAGAGATTTGTGTGTATTGCAGGTTTCATGTCCCTATAGGAGATAGATTTAGAAAGGAAGTTCAACCAGTATTGAGAAGATAGAAGGGGATGACAAGCCTGGTGAAAGGAAATAGGATAAAAAAGTGAATAAAGGTGTATGTATAGGGGAGTGGAAAACATCTTTAAATATTGGGCACTGTACACTATATATGTAGTCATTGTGTCAGTAATAAGAAAGAAGATTAACCTGAACCAGGAACTGCTTCTATATTTTAACTTTTGATTTGGGACCTTTGATTTGGGACTCCTTCATAATTGTATACCAATCAGTGTTACCAGCCTACCTGAGTGGTACATGGCTCACATGTATCCTAGCATTTTGAATCTCTCTGTATCTGTCCTTAATTACATTAGCATATTTAGCTCTTCATTTCTCTTTTCTGTGTTTAAGTTGCTTATTAGGCCATGATTTGGCGAGAGCTGCCTTTTATTATATCTATTAATTCTACAAAATGTATTCTTTCACTTAAAATATGATAAATATTACCCCTACAGATAAACTTTTTAAAAACTTGAAGCAGCTACCAAAAAAAGTAAGCCCAGAATGTGTTTCACGTCATGAAAAGATTATTATTTTGAAGGCACTATAAGTTTCTGCTTTTAAACGAAGTTTTAGGTTTTTTTGTAATTTTCTTCTAGATCCCTCTTAGGCAGAACCTTAGGTTTTTTCAGTAAGCTCTTCTTGCTGCATGCTTCTTTTGTTTTATTTCTAGTTATATATTCATATGAGTGTTTTGAATTCAGTTATCTCTGTAGAAAAGAATTCGATGACTCAAGGAATGAAATTGTTATACAAAATAATGGCTAATTATATTAGTCCTTCGGTCTTTGTGATGTGACGTTAGGTTATAGAGCTACATGCTGAGTTACAAATTAGGGGAAGCTAAAATCAGAGTTTTTTTAGTTCTTCAATGCTTAAGCAACAAGAATTTAATAAAGAGCATATAGATTCTTTTTATATCATTTCAATAAAGCTGAAGACTATAGAATGTCTTTGCTTTGTAATCTGTTGTAGAAAGCAAATGAAACTCTAGGAATGGTGCTTTTTGATTTACTGTACTCTATTCAGTTGTTTCTTATCCTTGGCATTTCACTTTGGGAATCATCTTTTTAAAATTTCTCTGCAATTCCTAACCTATGTTAACATTGCCAGTTCTCTGGTTCCTCGCTTTCTATTTGGATTTGTCAGTTAGTCCTCTAAATTTTCTGACTTCTATTTTTATTGTTTCCAATATATCTTGCTTTCTAGTACCATTCTAATAATATTTCTAAAATACTGCTTTTATAACTTCTCTCTGCTCATGAACTCACCATGGCTCCTGGTTACCTTTCATTTCAAGTTCAAATCTGTCCTCTGTAGTCTGTTCTCACTTAACCTCCCCATTATACGTTTTCTCTGTCATCTAGATCCCACAGTGCCATGGGAGAAAAATGCTTTTCTTCCAATATTACTCTTTTTTTCTGCTCTAGGTAGCCTTTGCTCCTTTTGTGCAAGTTTAAGTCTACTGCTCTTTAAACGATCATCACGAAACCTACCTTTTTGTGAATTAAAGGCAGTCAACATTGATCTTTCAACTTAATGTCTTAAGAGTCTGGTTACAAGTAATAGAACTAGCTTAAAGTAGTTTAAGTCATCATGAGCTGTAAAAGGAGGAATTATTTTAAGGATATAAGATTTCTTAGAATTCAAGGGCAAGAGTAGACACAAGCCTCAGTAAAGACTTGGCGGTAGTAACATTGTCCTCTTGGTTTCACTTAGAGTACTTAGGAGAGTTGATGATTTCTCCCCCAGCTGTTTGGATACGTTTGTCTTTTGCTTTGCTATGCTGTCATTCCCTAAGAAATTTAACTTGTTGTTAAGAAATCTAACTTACTTAATTTAGATTGAGAGGTAACTTTCTGTAGATTTGTCTATGCCTATACAAACATAGCCCTATAGTATCTTTGCTCCTGACATGAAAATGAGGATCTTTCCTCCTTATAGAGGAATGTATTACATGTTTTCATCTGTAACTTCCTTATTTTAAAATAAAACAAAACAAAAATTCACAATAAAATCTAAGTCAATTTAATACATAAACCTTCTTGTTTTTAATGTTTTCAGGTGGGTAAATGTTCCATAATTTACTTAATCATTCTCCTACGCATGGATATTTAAGGGATACTGTTACATAGGTTGTGCTTTTATTTCTGTACAATAGGCTGTTAAAAGTGAGGTATAAGGGAGTATACTTAGACAATGTGAAGGAAATTGGTTATTTTCAGGGAAAATATGAATTGAGAAAAATAATTGAAGCAGTAGAAAACCCCAAGAGCCCAGAAATCATGGAAGACCTTTCAGAGTTTTGTAAGGGCTAAAATCCAAAGAGGTATTAGGCCTATATGGTATTTTGGTACAGTTGTTTAATTTTAAGGAGTAGGCAGTTCTCATGTTTAGTGAACTATTCCAGAGATGAAATGGTGGAAATTACTCCAATTCATTTTATATATTCTATATAATGTCAGTATTAAAACTATTAAAGATAGCATCAAAAAAAAAATCTGAATAAAGTTTTGTCGGATGAAAACCAGTACTTTATTGAAGAGTAATATACATAGCTGATGTAAAAATAGTTCAGCGTTTTCCTTGCTGTTCATTTCTTTCTGTACTATAAAGATTTCCCCCACTATCTGAAAATAGAGCATTCTTAGGAAACCTTTTATAAGTTGAAATGGTATAAAGCAAAGAAGCAGTTAGCACTAATTCATGTGGAAAGTTTTTGAGTATTCTCAGACCCCCAAAATAACCTTAGTCTTAGGCTTTTCTGGTACGTTAGGAGGCACATCTTGCTGGGAGGCCAGAATAATTGAGATAAAGCACAGATGCTCACAGACACAGTTTGAAGCTCTGGCCTCCTGATGCTGACATACTGACCTGTAGTTCCTGGGGAAGGAGCTTGGCGGAGCCATTCTCACTGCTTGGGCTGCAGCTGCCTCTGTAACAGATTGCTGCAAAACAGAGGCTGAACACTGATTTTGTTTTTTTGTTTGTTTTAGTGTTGTTTTTTTAAAAAACAGAAACTCTCTTTGGATTTCTTTTGGTTAGCAAAAAACATACTACTGTAGGTTTGTAAGTGAAGTGGTATAATGCAAACTTTTGAAAAGCAAACTTTCATAAAGCAGGGGACACCTGATAGAAAAATAATCGTCAAATTTAGATCAGTGTTATAGTTTTTGCTATTTATCTTTTTAAAGAAATTTTAATTTCTTTTTATTTAAATTTTTTTCTTTTAATGATGTACTAAGATCAGGAAACATAACAGCTTTATATTTGTATAAGAACACTGCACTCATAACTTACTCTGGTGGTGCCAGCGTCCTTTACTTACTTTTTAAGGTATCCTCAAGGCTCACAGATTAACTGTTAAATTAAAAAAAAAAAAAAATGACCTCTCAATAGCATGAATTTATATACCATGAGTAACATAGCATAATTTTTTATTCTCTGAGTATAATGTTTGCCAGTAACTTTCTGGCTATTGTACAGTCCTCTCTGCATGGGTATGATTGTTTATCTGTGTACTGATGCAGTACTGATGTACTGGGTACCATGTACAATGTTGAATGATGCCTATTTTGTTTTGATTTCCACCTTTAGTGTCAACATTCCTCAACTTTTTGCTAGCATCAGTTTTACCGATTTACATCAGGTTGTTCAGAAAAAAACTCAGTTGGTTTACCACAGAATTCACTTGCTCTGCTTGAGAATTTCAGAATTTTCATGGTTTCATGCCTTTTTTGGATAAAGTTTCATAACAGTATAGTCTAGAGGCAGAAGGTCATTTTCGACACATCCAAATGTAAGCTGTTTGCTTGTGCTGTGATAAGTTTGCCAGTGTGGAGGCTGTAGTGATCCAAGGACAGCATATTAAGAAACACCTAAGGATGACCAGTAATCATGATAAACACTTTTAAATGTGTACTCTTGACTCCTTTTTTTTAGAAAAGATTTTATTTACTTGAAAGAGAAATTGAGAGAGAGAGCATGAGAAGGGAGAGGGTCAGAGGGAGAAGCAGCCTCCCTGCTGAGCAGGGAGCCCAATGTGGGACTTGATCCCAGGGCTCCAGGATCATGACCTGAGCTGAAGGCAGTTGCTTAACCAACTGAGCCACCTAGGTGTCCCTAATCTTGATTTTACTATGAGTTTGTATGGGCCCGACTTTTCAGTATTTGAACAAATTAACTCCTAATATGTCTGCTGTTTACTTTTTTTATTAAATGCATCTTGAATATCTTCCAATTAATAAATACAGGTTTAGGGCGCCTGGGTGGCTCAGGGGGTTGAGCCGCTGCCTTCGGCTCGGGTCATGATCTCAGGGTCCTGGGATCAAGTCCCGCATCGGGCTCTCTGCTCAGCGGGGAGCCTGCTTCCTCCTCTCTCTCTGCCTACTTGTGATCTCTCTCTGTCGAATAAATAAATAAAATCTTTAAAAATAAATAAATAAATAAATAAATACAGGTTTACATTGTTTTTTAAATTGAATAATATTCCACTGAACGAAAATACCATTATTTATTGGTGGACATTTTGTTATTTTTGATTTTGTGATTTCTGTAAGCAATGCTTCATTGAAACTGCTTATAACCTTTAGGATACATTTCTAGAAGTAAATTGGAAGTTATATACTTTCTTCCTGGTCATGTACAGATTTTTATTTTGTGTATTTCAGAAAATGAAATTTTAAAAATGAAGGCATATAAAATACAAGTCAACATTTTTATTGTTTGATTCAACAGATAGAAACTTAACTCTGTAAAGTTGCTATAGTAGTTTCTAAATGCTTAACTCTCAGTTTCTGTACATATGTTGTCGTGAACTGGTGAGGAATGTTTCATGGACCATCAGCAGACCATATTTTTAGTAGCACTGTGTAAGTCTAGGGTCCAGTGTAGAAGGGGGAATAGTGAGCTTGGGGTGGGGTTTGTGTCTCATCCATATATGGTCATTTAACCCTCTGGCTTTTGGTATGGTACCCACTCTCAGCTGTGTCTGGTATCCCCTGTTTAAGAGAGTCTGTGTACTTTCTGTAGAGAATAAACCTGCAGGCATCTGCTTTGGTGGGGAAATAGCAGTAACCTTTCTTACGGAGTGGGGAAGGGAATCTTAGCATCAAACCAGAACTCAAGCAGCTTTCTCCAAATTTCTCTTTGTTTTAGCTTTCTCCTCTTTTTTTCGTAGTTACTTGGTACTTGCCAGTTCCTAAGCCTTTCGAAGATTCAGAACTAAAATAGGTTAGTTTTTAGCATTACCCAGTCTGTCTGGGATTAAGTTTTCTTGTGTTTGCAGGGTCATTTACTAATGTATCTGCTTTCCAGCATCTAGAAATTTGTAGCTATTTTCATGTCTCCTGTTTCCTATTGTTAATTTTTTTTTTAAGGACCTCTTACATATTTGTTGTGTCATAAGTGGTCTCTTATTCCAGTCTTTTCTGCATTTCTTAACTGTATTAACAAAATATTTACTTTTATTTCTATTTCATAGATTTTATTGTTGACAGATATTTCTTCTATGACACATTTTTCCTTTTTTAAGTTCTTCTTTTCTGATTGAAATTTGATTTTGCTTATTTACTTGAAACTTTATTCCAGAAGAGTACATATGCAGTATAGTCTCTAAATCTTTACACATCTAAAATTGTGTTTTTCCTTTACATTTGAATTTTCCTGTGTAGAGAATTGATTCTTGGGTTATTCTGTTTTCCTCAGAACTCTATAAAGGTCACTCTGAGTAAAATGTCTGATTTTATTTTTTATTAAAGATTTTATTTATTTAATTGTCAGAGAGAGAGCACAGGCAGGGGGAATGGCAGGCAGAGGGAGAGGGAGAAGCAGACTCTCCGCTGAGCAAGGAGGTAGATGTGGGACTCCATCCCAGGATCCTGGGATCACGGCCTGAGCTGAAGGCAGATGCTTAACCGACTGAGCCACACAGGCGTCCCAAAAATGTCTGATTAATATTGATTTCTGATTAAAGTTGGCATTGCTGTTGAAAAATACCCTTTTAGGTAACTCTACTTTGCTACATTTTTTTTTGGTAGTATTTCATTTTTATTTAAACTCAAAAATTTGATGAGGATAAATTGTAAACATTGAGTCTTATGTTCTTTTCTAACTAATAATCTTGACTGGCATTTGAGGAACCTTTGATTTTGAAAATTCGGGTCTTTAAAAAAAACCCGAAAACTCAAATGTTACTTTTTTCTTGTTTTGAAAATCATTATTTCTCTTCTATCTCCTTTGTTCTCTCTTTCATGGCAGTATGTTCTTAGTTTTCTTCTTTTTTAGTATATTATTTCAGGTCTTACTGAAATTGCCAACTAGTACTTTATTTTTATCCCCTAAGCTTCCTCCTTTTTCCGGTAGTAGAAACTTTTGTGTAGTTACTGTTTTTCATTGTTGGATGGGGGATGGGAAGGGTTTCTCTGTTCAGATTATTTTCTCTTTGTTGAGCTGCTGCAGCTAGTGATGTTTCTGCCAGCTTAACTTTTGATGGCCTTGGTAGTTGAGATGAATTCTTAAAGAATGAACCAAGATTTTTTCAGTTTTTTAGTGAAAGGGATGGGGGAGTTAATGTACTTTTTCCCTGACAACTTAGAGATAATTTACTTACTGTGGACAAAGGACAGAACTGTTAAACAGAAGATAGGCATGAATATAGGAAGATTTATCTTTGTTCAGAAATAATTTCCTCTTCATATTTTTCCCAACAGCTGGTGCTAACGAGTCCCAACTCAGCCTCTGGACCCAGCTCAGAACTCTGGATTCATTCTCTTCCTTCCCATACCTCAGCCCAAGCTTTCTGTCTCCTCAAAGGGTACCACATGATCTTCCGCTCAAGTCCTCACTTTCTAGAATCTCAAGGTATGTTCAGGGAGGGAGTGGTCAGATTTATGTCCTTTACTTTCTTACTAAGGAAGGGTATAAGAGATGCTTATTTTAAATGCTTATTAAATAAGTGTCCATTGGTCAAATTCCTCTTTAAAAGTGGTGCTTGGCAGTAGGTTTGCATTTGTTTTCACTCTTCTTTCTCTGGACTGCTTCCTACCAAACACCTTGCAGTGTGTGTATGGAATGTTTTTCTAATTTCTAGTCATTTTGTAGGACTTCATTTTTTGGTTTTTGTTTCATTGGGCAGTTGGAAGAAGATGAAACCAGATGGCTTAAGTTGCCATCCTGATGCAGGCAGTTCTCCAGGTTTGCTTGAAAGGGCTAGGCATACTTGTAGTATTACTATTAATACTGCATACTTGTAGTATTACTGTTACTATAAGTAGTATTTTTTCAAGGCTTGAGGAGATGTTGGTTAAGACTTAGGAGGTAAAATTATAGAGAGGGCAATAGTTTAAATGGAGATTTAAAATCAGTAATCCTTGTTGGTGAGGGAAAAGATTGAACAATAGTGAAAAGAGCATTAGCTAGTAGCTTGAAAGATTAAAATTAGAGTAAAAGTCCTCTTTCCTTTTTTTATATTATCTGAGAAATTCGTGACACACAAATATTTTTGCCCATAGATGGCAACCCTAGTATAATTTGCTGTCAGATGTCATCATTGATTGCTTCCACATAGTGCAGGTTGAACATAGTTGAAGACAAAAATAGATTCTCCAAATTTAAAATTTGAGGGTGAATAACAAACTCCAAACTACCTATAATACACAAGTTCCCCTAATACTGTATTATTGTATATGCCATTCATTAAATGTAAAAAATACTGATGTTCAATATTAATTATTTTACATTACCAAGCTTAAGTAAAAGCTAAGTGGATTACTTGATAAGGTCCCTTTTATTAACCTTGTTTTGCCTGTGTGTAAAGGACATGCACTTTATTTTTTTTTATAGATTTTATTTGCTTATTTGACACACAGATCACAAGTAGTCAGAGAGGCAGGCAGAGAGAGAGAGAGGAGGAAGCAGGCTTCCTTCTAAGCAGAGTGCCCAATGCAGGGCTCCATCCCAGAACCCTGGGATCATGACCCGAGCCGAAGGCAGAGGCTTTAACCCACTGAGCCACCCAGGTGTCCCAAGGACATGCACCTTTTTTTTTTTTTTTTAAAGATTTTATTTATTTATTTGACAGAGAGATATAAGTAGGCAGAGAGGCAGGCAGAGAGAGAGAGGAGGAAGCAGGCTCCCTGCTGAGCAGAGAGCCCGATGCGGGACTCGATCCCAGGATCCTGAGATCATGACCTGAGCCGAAGGCTGCGGCTTAACCCACTGAGCCACCCAGGCGCCCCCCAAGGACATGCACTTTAAGGGTGAACTTTGTGACCTCTGTTTTGGCTGCCATGTGTTCTACTTCATTGTTTTCTGTTCTTCATGTCCTGGAAGGGTGAGGTTGCTGAATGGTCATCTCTGAATAAGCAGTATTCATAATATGTTTGTCCTGCCTCTCTTCCTTCACATTGTAAGCTGCAATAGGGTGGGGACCATGTTTTTTAATCTTTTTACAGCACCCATCAAAATGCCTCTCATTCATAGTAGGCATTCATTTATTAGTAAGTGTTAGTTGATCAAGTTATTTAAAATCCTTTTTTAACACTGGTTGTTAGACTCTAGGGTATGTGTTTTCTTACAAGAAAAATTTTAAATTGTGTAGATATTTTGAAATGGAGTTGATATTTAGAAATATTATCAGTCTGTTTCTAGCATTAGAAATATATTTTTGAACACATGTAATATTACTACAAGAATCAGTTTCCCTTTTGTAAGAAAACCTATGATACAGTTTTTTGATCATGTGTATAGTAGAAAAGCTTGAGTATGGATAATCCAGAATGACCACAATATGGTATTCAGGCGAGTGGAGAACCGTTACAGGTGTGCTTAAAAGTTTCACCTCTTTGAACCTCACCCTCAGATTCTGGTATGGTGAAGTCTTCATTGGTGATTATGATGCTTGTTACTGTTGAGAATGTGACGCTCTGTAGGGGTTCTTCTCAGTTGGTATGGAGTATCCAGCAGCAGCTGTCATTGAACTTTATTCTAGCCATTTATTTAGTTTTCCTTACTTCTGAAGAAAAGTATTTATATTTTGCTTTAAGTAATTGGAGTAAAACATTTTAAGTAAAAATTTTAATATTTTACTGAATTAGACATAGTGTGTAAAGCCAGTATATGCTTTGGCAGCCCATATACTAAAATTGGAATAATACAGAGAAGATTAACATGGCGCTGTGCAAGGAATGACACACAATTTTGTGAAGCATTCCATATTTTGTGCAGTTCCTGAGCATTGTACCACCTTTTGCAAAGGAACTCTGAGAAAATGGTATGAGTCAGAGCACAGTGTGTGGCACTGAATAATGAAATTGTGATTTTTCACTACTAAAAATATATTCAGTAAACTGGTACCCTGTTAATGAATTCATTATCAGTTTAGTGTTTGTGTGGATATGTGTGTGTGTGTGTGTGTGTGTGTGTGTGTATTTAAAGACTATCAAAGAATGTGTTTTTTAGACCCAACCAGAATTACTGAGTGTTAGAGATATTAAAAGAATCTCTTAATATGTAATTTAACTTTTAATTGTATTCCTTTAATAAAGGATTTCTGAAACAGTATCTCATTACTTAGATTCATTGGAATTTATTTTTTTTCATGTTTTTATTTATTTACGTAATTTCTGCCCAACGTGGGGCTAGAACTCAAAACCCAAGATCAAGAGTCACATGCTTTACCAGTTGAGCCAGCCAGGTGCCCCTAGATTAATTGAAATTTAAAGCTGAGACCTTTGACTATACATTACAGATGAAGCTCAGTGTGATTTATACTTTATTTTCTTTAGCGTATCTGATTTTGTCTATTATTTGTACATACATATTTAAGATCACAAAAGTAATAAAAGGTAATTCTTCTAATACACATTTTGATATTTCTGAACTTTAGTATTCAGATTCCAGTCTCAGCAATATATCATCACATCTTATTACTTATCGTATTTTTTATTCTTTTGTAGTTTAACCGATCATGTGTCATTTCATGGTAATCACATACAGTAATGATAAGTACAATTTATATTGCACTTTACAGAATATTGTTCATATGTTTTTTCATTTAATCTTTACAATAACCCTGTGAAATACAGAAAAGGTACTAATTTTTTTTTTCACCTTATAGATGAAGAAACGAAGACAGAGATTGAGACTTGTCTAGAGTAACACAAACCAGTAAGTGTTGGAATTAATGGAGGCAGGTAGTAATGGGTGCATTCTCATATGCCAGGAGCTTTCCTTGCTGCCTTCTGCCTGAGTTCTAGGGACAAAAAGCCAAAGAGCCAAAATGGTTGGGAACCAAAAAGATAGTAGGTAGACTTTAATAGTACCCCAGCAAAATGTGCTATTCCTTTTCTTTTCTTTTTCTTTTTCTTTCTTTCTTTCCCTTTTTTTTTTTTTTAACCAGTTAGTAATGATAACTTGAAAGAGCAGATAATGTCTTCTGTCACTATTGTTAGATAAATGAAACATCTTAGATCTGAATTATCTCTGAAACACTAAGGAAATAGAGAATCTGGAGAAGAAGCCTGTTGAGTTTCTCACAAAGGTAATAATAGTCAGAGGGTCAGCTAAGGAGGTGAGAGAGTTAATACTTCATGCGTGTAACTGGAGACACATGTGTAATTGGAACTTAAATTTTTATGGTTCTCATTAAGATATTTTAAAATCTCACTTAAATATTGTCATATCAACTTAATATAAAAATCTAGAGCTTGAGGGTGCTTATCCAGTTGTGGTTTTCTTTAGATGACAAAACTGAGGTTCAGAGAACTTGAAGCTTGCCCCAATGTCACAGAGCAGAGACAGAAGTAAAACTTGTATTTCCCGACTTGCAGATTAGTGTTATTTCTACTTCAAGCTATTACTTCTTGGTAAGCTATTCTTAAAATACTTAACGGGTCTTTTATATCTTTTATGTATGTGTTTGATCAGCATTCCTATTTTGTATCAAAATGAACTTTAAAATATGAAATTTACTGATACTTACAAAAATTCAATTCTTTGTTTGATTTTAGGTGAGTTAATGTGGGAAAAATTCTGATATTTTGAAGATGTCTTGGCACAGTATTGTTTCCTGTTTAAATTACAAGTAACTTCAGTTTTTAGAGAAAAAAGAAGTTGGGATTTTTTTGTAAAATCATGCCATCTGAACAGAAACCCTTATTTTTTGATGAAAAACAAACTACTTTAAAAAATTACGATGTGAAAAATGAGATAGTGGACACTATCAGATCAGTACCTAGGCCAAAAATTGCACAAAGTAGTTTTCATTATGAACTAAAAAATGTGAAAATTGATTTGCCGAAGATACATATTCCAAATGAAGTCTTTTTGAAACATGAAGTTGACAAATACAGAAAATTATTTCAGCGTCAACCACAGACTGCAAGAAAATCTATCAGTGTAAAGACTGTAAGCTGTGTAGAGGAGTGTATGTTGCTCCATAAGTCTGAGAGAGTTGAAGAGGAGGGTTTAAAAATGTCTGCAAAAATACTCAATTTCAACTGTTTAAAATGCCGAGATAGCACTCAATATAGTCCAAATGATTTGCAGAAACACTTTCAAATGTGGCACCATGGTGAATTACCTTCCTATCCTTGTGAAATGTGCAGTTTTTCAGCAAATGACTTCCAGATATTTAAACAACACAGACGGACACATAGAAGCACTTTAGTAAAATGTGACATTTGTAACAATGAGAGTGTATATACTTTATTAGACTTGACAAAGCATTTTGCATCCACACATTGTGTAAATGGTAGTTTTCAGTGTGAAAAGTGCAGATTCTCCACCCAGGATGTTGGCACATTTGTTCAGCACATTCATAGACATAATGAAATCCATTATAAATGCGGTAAGTGCCATCATGTATGTTTTACCAAAGGAGAGCTTCAGAAGCACCTTCATGTTCATTCTAGTACATTTCCCTTCACTTGTCAATATTGTAGCTATGGAGCTACTAGGAGAGAGCACCTGGTAAGACATGTTATAACTTTGCACAAAGAACACTTATATGCGAAAGAAAAACTGGAAAAAGACAAATACGAAAAGAGGTTGGCAAAGACTTCAGCAGGACTTAAGCTGATACTGAAGAGATACAGAATAGATGCATCAAGGAAGACGTTCTGGAAACGCAAAAAGATCAACAACGGAAGTGACAGAAGTATAGAAAAAAACACTCAAGTGCTCAAAAAAGTGAACAAAACACAGGCTAAATCTGAAGACCAGAGCCATCTTGTTCAAGAGCATTTAGATGAAGAAAAGGATGAAAGACCACACTGTGAGAATAATGATAAACCTGCTGAGTCAGAGTCAGAAAAGCCAACTCTTCTGTTCACTGGGCAATATAATAGAGTTGAAGAGGGATCAAATTCTACTCTAGGTTTCTTGAAGACTGCTGTACAAGGACCTACAGTGTTAATGGTGAAAAATAATAGAATAACAATTCCTGCTAACTACAGTGCTGATTTTATGGGCTTTAAGATGGTGGATGGAAAACAACATATAGTAATAAAATTGTTACCTACCAATAAACAGAATTTATATTCACCAGGCTCACAGTCAGATGCTGCAAAGGGGAGTACTGCCAATTTGCAGCCCCGGACTTTGGACACTACTGGATTTTTAGCAGGAGTAACAACTGAATTAAGTGACACCGTTTACATGAAAGCAACTACCCCATTTTCATGTTCATCTTCTATACTTTCAGGGAAAGTAATGTCAGAAAAAGAAATGGCTTTGCTATCTCAAACAAGTAATGTGCTTCAAACAATGGATGATGAAAAAAATGTGTCGTCTTTGTCAGCATCAGAATTGGTTTCAGCATCAGTGAATTTGACCACAAAAGCTGAAACAAAAGATAATATTGACCTGTGGGGAAGTTATATTACTCAGAGTCACCCTGAGATGTCAGGTGCTGCCATTAGAAGTCCAGATAAAGTCAACTGTACTACCAAACAAAATGCATCTAACAGTGGGGATATGCATAACTACTGCATTAATTATGTCAACTCTGAGTTACCTGTTGAATCTTCCAACCAAGGATCATTGCCCTTTCATAATTACTCAAAAGTAAATAATTCTAATAAACGGCGTAGATTTTCAGGAACAGGAATGTGTGAAAACCCTCAAAAAGAACCTTCATCAAGCAAGACAGTTGTTCAGCAACCAATAAGTGAATCAGTTTTGTCTCTAGTGAGGAAAGAGAGCTCAAATCCAGATAGCATGTTAGCATCTATTAGCCTTTTGAATACTAAAGATGGAACTTTAAAAATGCAAGCTGAAATTGAAGAACAGTGTGTTTTAGAAAAAGGACAAAACAGCGACGGACAGAACTTATACACTAATGAAAATCAAAATTTAGAGAGCTTGACTGAAAAATCTAAGTGGGATAACATTTCTAATGTTGAGTCACCTATGATGCCTAGAATCACCTCTGTTTTCTCTCTCCAGAGTCAACAGGCATCAGAATTTTTGCCGCCTGAAGTAAACCAGTTACTTCAGGATGGATTAAAAACAAAATCTGAGGTAAAACAAGACTCTAGTAATAGTAACACCCCAGATAAAGGTCTGCCACTTCATTGTGACCAGTCATTTCAGAAACTTGAGGGAGAAGGCAAAATAGTTGACTCTTCAAAAGACTTCAAAGTACAAGGCATTTTCTCTATGCCGTCTGGTAGTATAGGGATTAATGTGCCTACTAATGATCTGAATTTAAAATATAGTGGAAAAGAAAAACAAAATCTGTCAATATCACAAGATGTGAGAGATTCAGAAAAGACACCTAGAATTTCAGGTATTGGCACATTACTTAAGACTCAGTCAGATGCAATAATAACACAGCAGCTCGTAAAAGATAAACTGCGAGCCACTACACAAAATTTAGGTTCTTTATATAGGCAGAGTCCACTTCTGAATTCAGAACCAAAAAAGGCTATATTTGTTCAGACTCCAAAAGGCTTTTTTGTACCATTGCACATTGCTAACAAGCCTGGATTACATGTTGTTTCAGGAAGGCCACTTCCATTGGTTAATACACAAGGTGTACCTGCTTCTCTTCTTTTAAACAAGAAACCTGGGATGATCTTAACATTTAATAATGGGAAACTTGAAGGTGTTTCCACTGTCAAAACTGAGAGTGCTCAGGCTTGTGGAACTACAGCTAAGGAGCCTTGCAGAATACCTTTTTTAAAGGTAGAACGAAACAGTAATTGTCTGACACCTGCACTTTGTTCCAGCATTGGCAGTTGTTTGAGCATGAAAAGTAGCTCAGAAAATACTTTGCCATTAAAAGGCCCTTACATCATCAAAACAGCAAATTCTTCAGCGAAAGCTGTTCCTACTCCTAATACAGTACCTGAGCATCAGGGCACCAAGTGGAATATCTTGGACTCAGTAAAACAGCAGAGTGAGATTTTTCCAAAACCACCTCTTTATACCCTCTTGCCTGATGGCAAACAAGCTGTTTTTTTAAAGTGTGTGATGCCAAATAAGACTGAGCTGCTTAAGCCTAAATTAGTCCAAAATCGTACATATTATCAAAACATACAGCCAAAGAAACCTGAAGGAACACCACAGAAAATATTGCTGAAAATTTTTAACCCTGTTTTAAATGTGACTGCTGCTAACAATCTGTCTGTAAGCACCTCTGCATCCTCATTGCAGAAAGACAAGGTACCATCTAATCAGACTACAGGAGGAGAGCAGAGAGAGCCAGAATCTTCTAGAGATGCCTTACCCTTCTTACTAGATGATATGATGCCAGCAAATGAAATTGTGATAACTTCTACCACAACATGCCCAGAATCTTCTGAGGAACCATTATGTTTCACTGACCGTTCAGACACCAGGGTATTAAGGTGTAAAACAAATTGTACAATCGAGAGAAGCTTCAATAGAAAAAAGACTTCGAAAAAAAAATTTTCAAGAGTAAAATCTCATGCAAGAAGTAAAGATTCTGAAACTGCCTTTGTATCTAGAAACAGAAACTGTAAACGGAAGTGTAGGAATAGTTATGAAGAACCTCCAAGAAAAAAAGCAACATTACATAGAAAGTGTAAAGAAAAGTCTAAACCTGAAGATGCCCGTGAATCATTTGATTTTAGCAGACCAAGGCTTTCAAGAGATACAGTCAGAACTTTGCGGCTTTTCCCCTTTAGTTCCAAACAGCTTGTGAAATGTCCTAGGAGAAACCAACCAGTTGTGGTTTTGAATCATCCTGATGCAGATGCACCAGAAGTAGTAAGTGTGATGAAAACTATTGCTAAATTTAATGGACGTGTACTTAAGGTTTCATTGTCGAAAAGAACTATCAGTGCTTTACTGAAGCCAGTGTGTGTTAATGCCTCGAAAACAATTTATGGTGATTTTTCCAAAAGACATAAAACATTGAAACCTGTTAGTTCTGTGAAAGAAAGATTTGTGCTAAAATTAACACTCAAAAAGACAAGCAAAAACAATTATCAGATCGTGAAAACTACCTCTGAAAATGTTCTGAAAGCTAAATTTAACTGTTGGTTTTGTGGTAGAGTATTTGACAATCAGGATGCTTGGGCTGGTCATGGGCAGAGACATCTAATGGAAGCCACTCGTGACTGGAATATGTTAGAATAATTTACTGTAGTTACCAAGGAAAAGCAAAGTAAAATTATCTTAGGAGAAAACATGGGTTGAATTACCTTAAGGCAGACATTTTCTACTTCAGTATAGTACCTAAAATTGAGCATCTGAAAGTTGGCTGAATTTCCATGGGAGACTAAAAAAGTTTCATGTGTGGTATTTGAAAATGCTATCACTGCACACATAAGTTTAGCAAGAAACTAATTGCAGCACAGATGTACCTTGATTTAATTTTTTAAAATGTGTTCTTGGGAAGTTAGGGCTAAAGAAAATTTTGATAAAACAGTTTTCCCAATTTAGTTATATAGTGACTCTTAGTAGAGGGGCATGGCTGACAGCTGCATCCCCTCCCTCCTTCACCAGCCTTACGAATCTGGTAGGTGTAGCTTCTCTGAAGATGGAGGAGGCTCTTTCACCATGTTGCTGAAGGAGTTTCTCCTCATTTGTGAAGACACACCAAGAGTTTGAGAAAAGAACTTAACTTTACATCTGCTAAATATAGTTCTTTTTGAAGGGTATTAGCCTCCTCTGAGAGCACAGATACACCACATAATGCTTGAACAGAGTTTTTCACAAGTAAATCTCTTTTTTTCTCTGCGCTGTGTCCCAAATCAGGAATTGGAATACCTTCCCAAGGTGATTTTCTTTTTCTAAATGGCTATGTCAGGCATTTGTAGATGGGCAGCCTCCAAAGAATTAAACTCTCTTGGTCCCGTTTAAAGTCTGATTAAAGAACTTGAACACTTTTCTGAATTTGATGATAATCTCCAGTGATTCTTTTGCACAGAGCTATGCTTATTTGATTTAAATTGTTTGTCCCCCATAAAACCAATGGCCAATTTTTATCTTGTTTTTCATCCATTTAAAAAGTGGAACATAGAAGCACTTCCAAGGGAATGGCTTTTCTTGAAAATTAAGAATCACTCTACAGAAACAATATTTTGAAGCAAGATTAGCAAAGCAAATCAGATTTTTGCTCTTTAATTACTATAGGTGTCTGAATATGTACATACACATTGGGACAAACCATTTTTGTTAGCACCTTTTTGGTCTCGCTGACAACCCAAAGCAGATTATTTTACTGATTGTTGGCAGTTGAAATGAAGAAGCATTAATAGTGGACTCAGTGGCAGGACATAAAACTTCAGTACAGATTCCTAGGGGATATACCCAGCAGGTAGAGTTTTAAAAGGGATATTTTCAGGACAACAACAGAATCATCGACTGAAACTTCACCGTGTAAGTTTGGATCAAATTTTGTTGGATTATTGAATAATGGAGTTCTTATATTACAAATTACTGTATAATTTTTGTTATATTGTTACTATAAGTGTTAAAACATTTTCATTAATTGAAAACTTCAGGGCTTCTTTTCTGTATATAAGAAAGAATTTAAACCTGTACATATTTTTGTACCTTTCAGTTTGTTATGTAAATTTTGCACAGAAGATTTTTGACATAAAAGGTTTATTTTCCTTCAATTTAGTTCTGTGCATGCACTAATAAAACTGTTGTTTAATTTAAAAGGAATATGTAAGACTTTACCCATGTTATTTTCTTGGTTTTTATTTTAGATGTAGAATTTTTTTTTTTTGGGTAAATTCATTTTTCAGGGATTGAACACTATTGTTAGCAAGTGCCTAAAAGATGTGAAACAGTTTACATATGTCAACTGTAACAGTAGGTCCCAAATGGGCCCATTTCCCCAAAAGTTTTATTTTAAAGAAAGCCATACATAGATGCTTCAAGCTATCTTGCTATGCACATTATACACATGTACTTTTTTTGTGCAGTTTGTCTACTTTCCTAGTGAAGTATTTTTTGTATAAAACCTGTTAAAATTGTGTTTCTTAAATTGAGCCTAAGAATGGAGTTGATTGGAAATATACAGTATATATTAATAATGTATATGGTGTGTAAAGAATGGTAAGCAATGTTAATTTCTGTAATGAATATTTTCATCAATTAAATTTATCTTAAGTTTGTGTTTACACAATTTTTTTTTACTGTACTAAAATCAAAAGGGGATTTTATTCTAATGGGAAATATTTATATATCAAAAACTTTTTTTTCTTTAAATGCTAGGGAACTGTGTAAAATAAAGTGTGGGGTTTTCTCCCCAAAATCATAGGAGAAATTTTGAAATTTTGTTTGAGAAGGGTAACATTTATTATGAGGCTATTGTAGTTATGCTGCTAAGGAAAGTTACAGAGAGGTTAATGCTCCTTAGGACCCTAACAGCAATAAAATTGAAATGCTCTGCTGTTAAGGGTAGATTTATCATAATTCCTTGCCTTCCATGAAAAGAGAGAGAAGCAACAATCTTGCCAAAGTTTGCAGCATTATAAAAAAACATTTCAGAATAGCCATACCAGTAAAAATAGATTTAATGTTTTAATACATACTTTTCGCCTTAAGATTTTAAAAGCCATTTTTAAAAGCTTCATGTCCCAGGTACCTTGGTTAGTACCTTTTCTGATTCATTAGGTTATTCTAAAGAAGGCAAACCTGCTTGGGGCCTCCTTATTGCCAGAGTGAAAAATCCAGAGCCAAAACCCTCCATCCTTTTTTTTCCTCCTCCTGGCTGAAACTGAACTAAAGATGGTTCTCTAAAGTAGTTTGAGGTTGTTACTACAACTGGAAGAGTTTTATTTTTGCAATCCAGCTTCTTGGTCAGGAATGTGTTTTCATTTTTTCCTATTTGTCCATCTCCATTGGAAATGGGCCTCTCTATTTGGCTTTCAGTTAAAAAAATAGTTTAATTTTTAAAAAGTTTACCTTTCTATCTTACTAAGCACTCAGTAGATTGAAATGTTATACATACAATAACATGTATTATACATACATGTTAATGTATGTATAAACATTTCAATAAAATACATATATATTTGTGTGTGTGTGTATATATATATATAATTTTTTAATGAAAAACTGATTTTGTTGGGGGTCAGCAAAGTTTATCAGTAAAGATTATCATTAAAGGGTAAGTTAAGTTAGTAAATAACTTAGGCTTTCTAGGCCATTTAGTCTCTGTCATAATGTCTTAATTCTATAATGGAGAAGTAGCCCTAAACAGTACATAAGTCAATGAGTATGCCTATGGTTTAATAAAACTTCATTTTAAAAAATGAGCCATGGGCTGAATTTGACCCACCACCTTGTTTAACACTTGGTTTAGTTCTCTCAAAGTCTGCTCTTAGAACGGGATTTTTTTAAGTTAAAAATAAGTTTGATGTAGTTTTTTTTTCTTTTGTGATACATACCAGCTATATAAAACTTACAAAGTAGAAAAACTAAAATATGCTGATAAGTTACCAGTGTAGATGTGTTTAAAAGCGAAGAGAGTGTAAAGGTAATGAAAAGGATTAGTGGGTAAATTAGATGGGTCATTTGTGTGCAAATGTATTTTATGGAGGGATTAAAAGTGAAACAGGTGCTGTGGGAATTTCTGTTCAGGTTAGATGAGAAACAGATACTAGTTACTAAGTGATTTAAAATAGCTGTTAAGAAAAGTAGTAAAAGTTCTTGGGATTGGGGAAAATGGAGGCGAGGTGAAAACAGTATTCCATGCAGCTAATTTACTGATGTTTTTCATTAATTTTTTTATTTAACTTTGTTTATGTCCCCTTATCATTACATAGCAATTTGTTAGGATTCTTGTTTTCAGCACTGTGCCTTGACTCCATTTAGGATCTTATCTAGTGAAACTTGCTGGAGGAATGATCAGGACATTTTATTTGTTGCTCTTTAAGAATGTAGCAATAGCAGAAAAATCTTCCTGTAATGCAGAGTTGAAATAGGATCAGTTTGGTTGATTTTTGTTGTTCGTTGATTTAAGTATGCTTTTATTTATTTTTTTTTTTAATTTATTTTTTATTTTTTTTTTATAATTTATTTTTTATTTTCAGCATAACAGTATTCATTATTTTTCACCACACCCAGTGCTCCATGCAATTCGTGCCCTTTATAATACCCACCACCTAGTACCCCAACCTCCCACCCCCCACCCCTTCAAAACCCTCAGATTGTTTTTCAGAGTCCATAGTCTCTCATGGTTCACCTCCCCTTCCAATTTCCCCCAACTCCCTTCTCCTCTCTAACTCCCCATGTCCTCCATGCTATTTGTTATGCTCCAAAATTAGTGAAACCATATGATAATTGACTCTCTCTGCTTGACGATTTAAGTATGCTTTTAATTGGATAATTGAAAAGTAGTCAATAACGTGGAAGAGGTGTTTAACAAAGTCTTCTCTGAATTATTTTTTTTCTATCTTTTGAACTTGTGTTAAGTGCCCCAAATTTAAAAATCTTTATTTTAAAGTACATTCCATCATTGTGATAGTGGAAATATTTGAGTAAATAGTGAGGAAAAATACTATATTAGGTACATCAATTTCAAAAATTGTAATTTTAGTCAATGTTAAGAATGTACTTACCAAAAAAAATATTCATTCCTAGTAAAGTCATTTTTAATATGTTAGAAGAGTTCTTCCCTAATACTTAAGAGTCCTTTAACAAAAAGTGAAGGTAATGTTTGGGGTTGTGACTGAAACTGCTTCTTTCATTTAAGGTGCCTGCTGTCATCAGTTACTTCATAAGTTATTGCTAACGTAAAAAGATAGGAAAACAAAATGAAAAACTTGGATAGAAATCAAAACACTATTTGCAAATGACTTGATTTCAGTATTTTGAAAATCCAAAGAAGTACACTGAAAATTAGCTTTCCTGAACACTTAATCATTTGGCAAACAACAAAAGAAGACCCATTTATATTAAGAGCCACAAAATAATATATTTAAAAGTTATGTAAAGCTGTCAAAGGAAACACCACAAAACCTAACTGGGTGATAAACAGTTTGTCTGGGTGTAAGATTAAATATATCCCTATTTGTAGATCCCATGTACCACACAGGTGTTCCACAGAAGGCTTAAATCAAGTGGGAGGTGGCTGCTGGTTAGCCATTGTATGACTCCCAAATCCTGTAGTATAAGGAGAATCTGGACAGGACAGCTACTCTTACAGTGCAAGTCCACTTCCCACACAACCATGTTGCAAGAGACCTGCTCTGGTGGGCTTGGCATCCAAATGGCAGCTTAAATCTGCCCCAGCTTTCTGGGGACAAGAGCTATTCTGCATACATTCTGCAGCTGGTTGAACGTTAGCAGATTCTGTCCTCTGTTTCTGGGCTAGAGAAGATCCATACTGGGAGGTGATAAAGGATTCTCCCCTATGCCCTCCTCTAACCCCTGACACAGCTGCTCTGTAGGGAGGATCTGGGAGACGTTCAATAAGAGGTGGGTTCCCAAGCTATACCCTACTTCCCACCCCCCACCCCCAATGCTCCATAGCACAAAGGCAAAGGGGTTCTGTTTAAAGGGAGGTTTGAGTGAGCTTCAAAGACTTGACAGCACACTTCCCATTACTAGGGACCTAACTTCAGCTGGAACAGACTGGAGCAGTTTGTACCCCTGAATATGCTTGAAAACTAAAGGACAATCAGCTACCAATGAATAGAGGCTAACAATTGCTGGTGATGCCAATAAATATAGCCAGAAAGCTTACAGACAAGATAAGGGAGACGAAGAGAGTGGGTAAAACTAAAGACGTACCTTGTGATCAGAAATAATGGGTGGGGGTTGAAGGCTATAGCCACATAGGATCAACCAGAGGGGGAATGTCTTAGTTACAAATACCTGACAGAATGTAGGACAAAACTTGGAAACTCCCTAAACAGTGAAAAAATGCCAAGCCCCACACAGTGTAAATCTCTCTAATTAAGGCGGCGTAAACACAACCTCTTATTAATTAGTGACTAATCATTAAATGATGTTGACTCAGAAGCAACCCCTAGGAAGTCAGACTTGAAGATAAAAATGAGGGAGAAACAAGTTGAACAGTGACATCAGAGGCACAGACTTCATGAACTAGTCCAGCCAAGTCACTAAAAATAAGCCCAGAGTGGACAGGAGAACTACCATGGAGAGATCCTACAATATATTATCTAAAATGTCCTGTTTTCAACGCAAAATTATGAGATGTTCAAAGAAACAGGAAAGTGTGACGGGCAAAAGTGGGCAATAGAAACTTCCTTCAGGGGGTACCAGATACAGGGTAAGTGTTATGCAGCAAATGTAGATATGTTCAAAGACCTAAAGGAAACCAAGTTTAAAGAATTAAAAGAAAGTATGTTGACAGTGACTCATCAAATGAAAAAAAAGATGGGAAGTAAGTGGAATGAAAATTCTGGAGTTGGAAATTTCAGTAACCAAAGTGGAACTTTTGCTAGGGAGGCTTAACAGTACATTTGAGCCGGCAGAAGAATCAGCAAACCTGAAGACAGATGGAGAGAGATTACAAAATCTGAAGCACGGATGGGAAAAGAAAAGTAGGGGGGGGGGGAGTCTTCCTCACACTATGTGTGCAAAAGTTAACTAAAAATGTAAAAATGGATCATGAGCCAAAATGTAGGCAAAACTATAAAACTCGTGGAAGTAAATATTGTGACCTTTGTCTTCTTAGCTATGACATCAAAATAACAAATGAAAAAAAAATAAGAAATAGACAATTTAAAGCATAGAAAAGTTTTATTAGAAGAGATTGAGCTGATCTATTTCATCTAGTTTAGTAATTTCAATACTAAAAATTTTGCTCTATACTTCATTCCTCCACTTCTGCTTTTATCAAAAATTATATCATTATAAGTTAGTTGCCCATCAATTATTGCTTCATGCACTTTTAAACTGAGGGGAAAAGTTATAAATAAACACATTTACTTATTTTATAATTACCATTATCAGTTCTGTCTGGCTTTGTGTGGGTTGGAATTATTATTTAGTGTCCTTTCAAATCGCCCTTTGGCAATTCTTTGTAGGACAGTTCTGCTAGTAATGTTTATCTGGGAATGTCTGAATTTTTTCCCTACCTTTTTGAAGGGTAGTTTTGCTGACTATAAAATTGGTTGGTAGTTTTTTCCCATCCAGCACCTTGACTATGTCCTCACTGCTGGCCCCCATAGTTTCTGTAGAGAAGTCAGCTGTTAATGTTATTGAGGACCCCTCGTATGTGATGAGTCACTTCTCTCTTGTTGCTTTCAAGATTCTCCCTTGTTTTTTTTTTTTTAATAGTTTGATTATAATATGTCTGAGTATACATATCTTTGAGAACTTGGAGTTTCTGAAGTTTCACGATTTGTAGGTTAATATTTTTCATCAGGTTTGGGAAGTTTTCTTCAAATAATTATTTTTAATGCTTTCTTTTTCTTCTCTCCCCCTGGGACTCCCATTATATATATGCTGTTACGCTTGTTGGCCCTATTATCTTGGGCTCTGTTCATTTTTCTTAATTTTTTTTCCTGTTCCTCAAACTGGACAATGTTAATTGATCTATCTTTAAGTTTATAGATTCTCTCTTCTGCTTGCGCAGATCTGTTGCTGAGCCCCTCAAGTGAAATTTTCATTTCTGTTATTATCCTTTTCAACTCTATAATTAAAAGTTCTAGAATTAAAAGTTCTTTTTACTACTTCTATTTATATTCTTTATTCGGTTGAGACATACTTTCCTTTCATTATTTAAACACGGTTTCATTAAAGTCTGTGGTTAGAAAATCCAGTGCCTGGGCTTTCCTAGGATTTCCATTGACTGCTTTTCGCCCTGTGTATGAGCCATAGTTTTTCTTTGCATACTTTGTAATTTTTTGTTGAAAACAGAACATTTAAAGGGTTATAATGTGGCAATTCTGAAAATCAGCTTCTCCCCCAACCCCATTCTGTCCCAGGGTTTGTTGTTGCTTCTTGTAGTAGTTTGTCTAGTAACTTTTCTGAACTAATTATGTGAAGTCTGTATTCTTTGTCATGTGTGGTCACTACAGTATCTGTTATGTTAGCTTAATGGCCAGCAAATGATTGGGTAGAGTTCCCTATACACCCAGAATGGAAAAATCTAGTGTTTGCCAGGGCCTCTGTGTGTTTTTGTGGTACACCTCCTCCAACAGTCAGCCAGGCAGTTTACAACTATGCCTTAGCCTCCACTTTCTACTTTGGCAGAACCTCCAGGTCAGTCAGAAATGACAGCATGAGGCCTTCTCAGGGCTCTCCTTAGGACACACACAACCCTGACTGTGCATGTGGTCTTCTAGATTCCCAGAAACATGTTGTAACTTTACAAAGCCCTATGGACATCATTCATTCCCCAGCCTGTCCTCCCTAGCTTTTCAAAGGTCAGTCTCTTGCTTACCTCAATTGTTATCTCTTACTCAGGCAACAGTAACCAAAACATTTGCCTTTTAATGTTTCAACATTGCCCCTAGGTAGCAGCTTTAGTTCCAGGCAAGGCAGACAAGAGCCAGTCTTCCAGAAAGCCACCAGACTAGTCAAAACAAATGATTACAATTCTTTGTAGTTGAGGTCAGTTCTGTTCTATCTATTACCAGGAATGGGGGATTTTATCTTCAGGGCTACTGCTAATGTCAAATTTAAAGGTTAAAGACTGAAAACCTTCCCCTTAAGATCAAGAACAAGAAAAGATGTCCTCTCACCACTTTCACTAAACATTATACTAGCCATTCTAGTCAGGGCAATTAGGCAAATACAAGAAAAAAAAAAAAGGTAGGAAAGGAAGAATTAAAAATATCTATAATATGAAATGATGGGATTTGTATGTGAAAAATCCTAAGGAATCCACTAAATTTTTTTCATAATCTATACATGAGATCAGTAAGGGTGCAGATATACAAGATCAGTAGAAAAACCAGTTCTACTTGATTTTAGATTTTAGCAATAAGCAATCCTAAATTGAGGAAAAAAGATTCCATTTAGAGTGTCAGCTAAAGGACAAAAATAAATCTGACCAAAAAAAAAAAAAATGCAAGACTTTTATACTGAAACTACAAATCATTGTTGAAAAAAGTTAAAGACTTGGGATGCCTGGGTGGCTCAGTTGGTTGGACGACTGCCTTCGGCTCAGGTCATGATCCTGGAGTCCTGGGATCGAGTCCCGCATCGGGCTCCCAGCTCCATGGGGAGTCTGCTTCTCTCTCTGACCTTCTCCTCCTTCATGCTCTCTCTCACTGTCTCTCAAGTAAATAAATAAAATCTTTAAAAAAAAAGAAAAAGTAAAAGAAAAAAGTTAAAGACTTAAATAAATGTAGAGACAACTGATGTTTGTGGACCCAAAGACTTAATATTGTTAAGATTGAAAGACTTCCCAAATTGACCACAGGTTCAACACAATCCCTTTCAGAATTCTAGCTGCCTTTGTTTGCAAAAAATTGACAAACTGATTCTAAAAATTCATATAGAAATGCAGAGGATTCACAATAACCAATAGCGAAAACAATTGTGAAGAAAAGAAGAAAGTTGTACAAAGCTACTCTAATCAAGACCGTTGAGTCCTGACATAATAGACATGTAGATCAATGGAATAGAACTGAGAGTCCGGAAATAAATTCATACATTAATTGTCAATTGACTTTCGACAAGAATGCCAAGACATTTAAATATGGAAAGAACAGTCTTTTAACAACTGTTGCTGTGACAACTGGACATCCACGTGCAAAAGAATGCATTTGTACACTACCTCACATCATATATAAAAGTTAATTCAAAATGGATGAAAGACCTATAGGGGCGCCTGAGTGGCTCAGTGGGTTAAAGCCTCTGCCTTCGGCTCAGGTCATGATCCCAGGGTCTTGGTTGGGATCGAGCCCCACATTGGGGCTCTTTGCTCTGCAGGAAGCCTGCTTCCCCCTCTCTCTCTGCCTGCCTCTCTGCCTACTTGTAATCTCTGTCAAATAAATAAAATCTTTAAAAAAAAAAAAGACCTATATATTAGAGATAAAACTCTAAAAGAAACATAGGTGTAAATCTCTATGATCTTGGGTTAGAAAAGAGTTTCTTAAAAGACACCAAGAGCACAGAAATCAAAGAAAAATAAGGTTTTTTAAAGAAAATTAGAATTCATTAAAATGAAAAAATTGGGTTTCAAAGAACTCAAGAAAGTGAAAAAACAACCCAAAGAATGGAAGAAATATTTTCAAGCCACTTACCTAATATGGGAATTGTACCCAAAATATATTAAAATGATCATAACTCAATAATAAAAAGACAATTACATCAGAAAATGGTCAAAGGATTTGTATAGATACTTCTCAAAGAAAATATAAAAATAACAAAATCATATGAGAATATGCTTAACATCTTTAGGTACTAGGGAAATGCAAATCAAAACCACAATGAGATAGTAATTCACACCTTTTAAAATCGATGTAATCAAAAAGACAATAAGTGTTGGTGATATGTGCAAAACTGAAACTCTCAGATGTCTGTCAGAATGTGAAGTCATGCTTTGGCAAATGGTTGGGCATTTCTGAAACTGTTAAACCTGGTTACCATATGGCACAGCAATTCCATTTCTAGATATAGATAAAAGAATGAAGACATATGCTCACCTAAAAACTTGTACACAAATGTTTAGAGCAGTATTATCCGTAATAGCCAAAAAGTAGAAACAACTCAAATGCCCATCAACCAATGAATGAAAAAAAATGTGGTATGTCTGTAGTATATATTATTAGAGATAAAGAGAAGTGGAGAATTGGTATATGCTGTAATCTGGATGAACCTCAAAAATGTACTACATGAAAAAAGCCAGTTACAAAGGACCACTTATTTATTGTATGATTCCATTCATATGAAATGTCAAGAGTATGCAAGTGTATAGAGACACAATAGATTAGAAGTTAATTGTGATGGGGACTGATGGAGAATAGACTGCTTAAAGGAATGGAATTTATGAGGTGAGAATGTTCTAGCAGATTGTGGTAATGATTCTACAACTTTCAGTATAATAAAACCCATTGAATCATATAGTTTTAAGTGGGTGAATTTTATAGTATGCAAATTATATATTGATAATGCCATTAAAATTAGCACCTAGTAAAAGTTGTTTAACCATTAGAAGGGGAAAGTCTGTCAGAATGTGAAGTCATGCTTTGGCAAATGGTTGGGCATTTCTGAAACTGTTAAACCTGGTTACCATAGGAACACAGAAATGGCAAATGTAGGAATGACTATTATTTTTAGGAGTGAAAAAGAATAAACAAGGAAGAAACTCAGCATTTAGAATAGGGCTCCCTGGATCCCTAGTCTGAGATTCAGACCTTACTGAGGGGGTTGTAGCCACCAATAGCACATTCAGCTAGATGGTGCAGACTTTAGCTTGTCTGTAGCGGTAGTCAATTCAGAAGCTCTGAAACTCATTGGTGGATGCTGGTCAGCAAGAGCTCCTCTGTTGTAAACAACCTGCTGAGTGTTACAGAAACTGGAAGGCAAGGGCAGCCTTAGGCTGGTCCACAGGTAGTTGCCCCACTGAGTGGCACAGAAACTCACTAAAGGGTGTGGTCAAGCTGGAGCCTACTAGGTGGCTGAGAGAAATTTGCTTATAAGCACTGGTTGGCTAGAGCCAGTTAGCAGAAATTGGCCTGTAGGGTGGCGGAAAACTTCAGTGGGATGATGCCACAGGCTAGAACTGGACCTGCTGTGTGGCTGAGAAACACTGAAGAGTGTCACTGGGCATCCCTAATCCACTTTTGGGAAAAATCACCATTCATCACCAGATATACTCATCCCGCCTGTCAGGGCCTTAGGTTTTCTGAACTAGGACTCTCACACTGGCATAACATACCTGTCTTGGTTCAGAATTAAATTTTCTTTGCAACTCAGCAACTCTATTAAATCCTGAGTTTGGTCTTAAGTGTTTTCTTCTTTCTCTGCAGGAGATTAGCAACTGGGTTGCCACTTTATACCAGGGATGGTCCATGCCTCAAATACCCCCAGGATGAGGTCCTCACTACGAGCTGGGTGGTTAGTAATCTGGTCCAAAGACCTATCTTACTGCCTACTTTTTTGGACTACTCCGGTACTAACCTTGTTAGTTGGGTTTTCTGAGGAGCAGATGCTGAGTTTGGAATGCAAGAGGTTTATTGAACAGTAATGCCTGGGAAAAATTAAAAGGGGAGGGAACAAAATTGAGTAAGAAAAACCTTGAAACCATAGTACAGATACTGGTGGGAAAACAGGATTTGTGAATGGAAGTAGGATTGGGTATAGAAAGCTTCAGTCTGCCATGCATTGCTGATAAAATCAGCCAACTCAATGAGTGTATTTGGTCAAAGACTTCCCATTAGAGTTCCCTGTTGGGGAGAAATGACCAGAGTGAAGACTGTCTAGGAAGAGCATGGATGCTCAAAACCCAAGGTAGATTCTAAAAGCACTAACAGCTGAAGGCTGTCGTCTAATTGCATTCCTCACAGTTGAATGCCCAGTTTTTTCTTGATGGGGAAATTCAAGCAGCACATCTCCATGGCTGCTGCTGTTAGGTAATGTCAAGTAATGACATTTGTGTTCCTGGAGTCCCAGAAGGGGAGGAGAAGGAAGAGGACAGGCAAAATATCTGCAGGAGTAATGGGTTTTTTTCCTAAATTTGATGAAAACTAAATCTAAGGAGCAACATGAAGCTCAGGCAGGAAAAGAATAAAGACAAATCACACTAAGACACACCATAATCACATTTTCATAATCACAAGTGATAAAGAGAAAATGTATAGAGTGGCCAGAGAAGAAAAAGCACATATTATGTGCTAAGAATCAAAGAGAAGAATTATAGCATACTTATCATCAGAAGCTACACAAGCCAGAAGACAGTGGAATGATAGCTACAAGGTATTAAGGGGAAAAGTCATTCTTGAATTCTTTAGAAAAATTATTCTTCAAAAATGAAGATAAAACAAAGACAATTTCACACAAGAGAAATCTAAGACAAGTCCTCACCAGCAAAATTGGACTATCTTAAATATTAAGAAAAATGCTTCAGGTGACAGGAAAATAATGCCTGATGGATATTTGATCTATACAAAGGAATTAAGAGCACTGGAAATGTTAGTAAATGAATAAGTATTAAAAGACATTCCCTGCTTTGTTTAGGTTCTTTTAAGGAGAATTCATCATTTAAGGCAAAAAATAACATCATGGTATTTATAACCTGTAGAAGTAAAATGTATAACAATAGTACAAAGTCACAGAAGGAGAAATGGAGATACACTATTGTATTGTATTGTATTGTATTGTATTGTATTGAAGATAAATTGTAAGTAAAAGATGTATTTTGTAAACCCCAGAACAACCATTAAAAAGAATAAAGAGATATATAGCTAGTAATTCAATAGTGAAGATAGACTTGATTTGAAAAACTTCAACCCACCAGAAGCAGAGAAAAAGGGAGGAAAACCAGATGGGATTATGTTAATAAAGTAGATTTAAACCCAATCATCAATAACTGTATTAAATGTAAATGGTGAAAACACTCCCATTAGAAGTCAGAAATTATGAATGAGGATAAAAATATGTAGATTTGAAAGCAAAAAATAATGCTAGGGATAAAAAGAAACACTTAGGATAAAGAGATCTGTTCATTAAGAAGATATAACAATTCTTAAGTTCTATGTGCATAATACCAAAGCTTCAAAATGTATGAAGCAAAGATGAACAGAATTACAGAGAGAAATCCACAAATCCACAAGTACTGTTAGATATTTCAACACTCTCAGTAATTGATAAAACAGGTGGCAAAAAAAAAAAAAAAAAAAAAATCAGACCACTAAGGACATAAAAGACATAAGAAACATTACCAATCAACTTGAGCTAAATGACAAAAATTTTTAAAGATTTTATTTATTTATTTGACAGAGATCACAAGTAGGCATAGAGGCAGGCAGAAGCAGACTCCCTGCTGAGCAAAGAGCCTGATGTGGGGCTTGATCCCATGACCCTGAGATCATGATCTGAGCCAAAGGCAGAGGCTTAACCCACTGAGCCATCCAGGTGCCCTGAGCTAAATGAAATTTTATAACACTCCACCCTCTACCTTTATATGTATATAGGGGACATCCACTGGATCATTCCAATTTTTAATAAATTTAAAATAATTGAGTTCATATAGACTATATTTTCTGTCTGCAACAGAATTCAATCAGAAATCAATCTCAGAAAAAGATTTGGAAAATTGTCAGATATTCAGGAATTAAATAGCACTTTTCTGATCAACCAATGGTTTAAAGAAAAGAAATCACAAAATCTGAAAATGTTCGAAGTGAATAAAACTGAGAAAATTATATTAAAATTTGTGAGATACTCTAAGGCTGTGCTTGGAGGGAAACTTTCAGCTTTAAATAGTTATATCAGGGGCACCTAGGTGGCTCAGTTGGTTAAGCGACTACCTCCGGCTCAGGCCCTGGATCCTGGGATTGAGTTCCACATCGGACTCCCTGCTCGGCAGGGAGTCTGCTTCTCCTGCTGACCTCTCTCCTCTCATGCTCACTCTCTCTCTCAAATAAATAAATAAAATCATTAAAAAAAATTTAAATAGTTATATCAGAAAACAATGTTTTAAACTTATTTATGTAAGTTCCCATCTTTAGAAAACATATAAAGAAGAGAAAATTAAACCCAAAATACATAGAAAGAAGGAATAATAAAGGCATCTGTGGAAATGAATGAATAGAAAACAGACAAATAATAGAATTAATGAAACTAAAATTTGGATTTTTGGAAAGATCATAAAAATGATCTTTAGCTGGACTAAAGCAAATAAGAAGATACATATTACCAACATCAGAACTGAAAGAGGGGATATTAATCCAGACCCTACAGATTTTAAAAGGATTATATGAGAATATTACTATCAACCTTATGTAAATTAAACATTCTATTTGAATTAGATAAATTATTTAAAAGACATTAATTAACAAAACACATAGAAAAAATAGAAAGTCTCAATAGCCTGTATCCATTTAAATAATTGAATTCATAATTTAAAACTTTCACACAAAGAGAACACCAGCCTATATCTAGGCCTTGTTGGTGAATTCCATCAAACATATAAGGAAGCAGTAATATCAGTGCTTTACAAATCCTTTCAGAAAGCAGAAAAGGGAACATTTTTCATGTTATTTTATGAGTCCATCATTCCCCTGATACTAAAACCTGACAGACATTATAAGAAAAGAACACTACAGACTGACATCCCTAGTGAATGCATGTAAAAATCAAATAAAAAAAAAAGCAAAGCAAATCGACATCCCTAGTGAACGCATGTAAAAAAAAAAAAAAAAAAAAAAGCAAAGCAAATCAGCAATATATAAAACAGGTTATATATCACGATCAAGTAGGGTTCACTCCAGGGAAGCAAAATAATATATTTATAATACATATTATTTATCAAGGAACTTACATCCAGAATATATAATACATTCTTATAATTTAATAAAAAGAAGACAACCCAATTTTTTCTATGGGCCAAAGATTTGAACAGACATTTCAAAGAAGGAAGATATATACACATGACAGGGTGTTCAATATCATTAGTCCTTAATAAAACACAAAGCCACAGTGAAATACTACTTACATACCTACTAGGATGATTAAAATACTGATAGTATTGTGCTGATTAGAGTGTGGACCAACAGAACTCTCATATACTACTGATGTCAGTGTAAAGTGGGACATTTACTTTGGAAACATTTTGGAGGTTTTTACAAAGTTAAATATACATATTCCGTGTGACCCAGGATTATCACTCCTAAGAGGAATGAAAACAGATGTTCACATAAAGACTTCCACACAACCGTTCATAGCAACTGCCATCCTTCAAAAGCCAGAAACAATCAAACTCCATCAATGAGTGTACAGAAAAACAAACTGATATATATCCGTATGCTAGCATACTACTCAACTTAAAAAAAAAACAACTATGATACACATAATGATGTGGATGAATCTCAAACACATTGTGCTGACCTCCAAGTCCTGGAGGGTCCTTTTCTGGGTTCTCCTCCCTTTCCCTTCTTGCTCCCACCATACTAATCTGGAGCCTCACTACTCCAGGCCTCAGTTAATCCAAAGTCCAGTCTGTCTGCCTCCAGCCTTTCAGTTTTGTGTACCTTTTCAGAACAATCTTCATAAAACACTATTTCCTTATGTCATCCTGAAAACCAAACAAAAATGTAAAACCACCAGTATCATGTTAACATTTAATGCAGTTCCTCTAATGCCCCAGCTTCCTGGATATTTTCTAAGGTTTCTTACCAAGCCAATAAAATACAATACAATACAATACAATACAATACAATACAATACAATACAATACAATACAATACATTTTCCTATTAATGAGTCTATACATGAATTTAAGTCTTCCGACTTGTTCTGATATCCTAGTCAATGAACTGCCTTTGAGACTCTTAGAACCATGAGGTCAAGGATGTAATACAGGTCAGCTCTCCCTTCAGACTTTTTTCTCTCAGTCAGAGGCCGTTTCAGGCTTCTAGTTATCCAGCCTTGAATCAATGGAATCAGTGTGGACTCATATTTCACCCTATATCCCATATGTGGCCAGTCACCATTCCCTCTTAGTCGTTTAGTCTTAGTGCCTCTTAGACATTTCCCTTATATCTGTTTCTTTATGGGACCCTGGTCACCTACCAGAGGTTAGCCCCATATCTTCTCACAACAGCTTTCCTGCAATAATCTTCAAATTGTCTTTTGCCTCTAGACTTACAAGTGAGGTATTTGTAGGAACCTACTATGTCTAGGTATCTGTATATATTAGTCTTATAAAAACTCTACAAGGTAAATAAAAAAAACAAGTTCACCGAGCATTTTGTTCAAGATGATACAGCTAGTGAAGGACAGAGCCAACAGGATTAAAACCTAGGCCTAAGCGGGCCCATTTATAGGTAGGAAAAAGATAACAGACAAAATTTAGAAGTTCTACATTTGTCTAGGGGGAAAATGTGGGGGGCACACTGCACTTAAGAGAACAGGCAAGTTCTTTTAAGTAGGGACTTTTATTCCACTTAACATTATTTATTTGAAGGGTTATTTTAATTGTGTACCATTATTTTAAGTACAATTACCATCCTGGATAAAGGTTCTGTTTGATATTTTTATAAAGTGATGACTCTGATATTAGGAGATATTTGGATGGCTGTTTAGTTACCTTCAAGGACTTGAGATTACTTGTGTGTTTCATGTGCCTGACATACATATGGACAGACATAGACAAGGCTCAGTAAATGATGGCGGGTTGAATTAAAGAATAATAATTAACATTTCCAAGTTTTACTATATTTAATACACTCATTTAACAACGCCATAAGGTTGGTTGCATTACCATCTCCATTTTATGAGGAAACCAAGACACATAACTTGGTGAAGTTCACACTATCTATTACTGGTGAAGCACGGATTACAAACAGAGATTAAGGCAACACACTCTTAAGCCCTTGCACTAAACCAAAGTAGCCTCATGCTTCTTGGCTCACGGAAGAGTTACTTTCAGGTCCTTAGTAGAAAAATATATGCATTTTGATGCTTCACATTTTAAGATGTAGGGCAACTGTCCTTAGCCTTGTATCCTTGGACCTGTGGTCCATGGACAGACCCTAGGGGACCATGTATCTCATGAAATTTGAGTAGAGTTTGTGTGTATGCATTACCACGTTCTGATAAGCGCTATGGGCAAACACCCTTAGCGCTTATCAAATTCTCAAAGAATTTTATAATAATCAAAAGATTAATAACCATGGGCATAGAGAAATATATGGGATTTTCCTGAGACAAAATTAAAATTATTAAACATTCAAAAATACTTATAGATGGGTTTCTTTGAAGGATTGCCCATGGACTACATTTTATCTGTAAAGGAGATATTGTTAGTGGACTAGAAATTAATATTATTAGGCACAACTAAATGCTAGGTATTTAACATTTACTAGCTTATCTTGATTCTTGTATCATTACTAGACAGATATCATTTTACAAATGTATATACTGAGGCTTAGAACAGTAAGAACATGCCCTATAACAACCTGATAAATGGTAGGACTAGGGTACCCCAACCTAACTCTGAAGCCGCTGCCTCCTCACCTCATGGTTAGACACAGCTGCCGAGTGCCAAGGGCACTCAGTGCAACCAGCCTTGCTGGGAGGCAGGTGTTTCAGTGGTTTCCTTGCAAAGCTGCCTGGAAACAGCGGCTGAGTTATACGGCATCTTAGGGCCATTTTGAAAGACAGGAACTCAGTCTGGCTGAAGATCATGTCTTGTTCACATCTCTACATTCTATTCTCTGGGCCTCCCTTTTCGGCAAGCCTGTCACAGCTGCAGTGGGATGGGTTTAGCTCCCAGACTGGAGGGCGTGTGGACCATTGCTTTGGCTGACTCGTCATAGCACACTTCAGGCTTCTGGTGGCCACTGGCCTCCTCTTCCCATCTCTGTTGTCAATTTGAACAAAGGAACATTCCTCCTCCCACTGCAGCTGCAATGGAGTTTGGAACACCCTTTAAACATAAAACAGGAACTGTAGTGGTTAGATTCCTTGAGCTGCTACGTGATGTACTTCTCCTTGACTAGTGAATTTATTCTACCACCTAGCTCGCCTGAACATCTTCCTATGCAAAACCACCTGCTGGTCAAACACTGCGGATCACGGACAGGGCCATTGAGAGCTTTTGAAAGCTTTTCTAGTTTCACAGAGTAGCTTAGGAAGGTTTTAGAGAAGTAGGTAGGGTCATCCTCTTATAACAGGTAAGGAGGAAAAGACTGCTGTCTTGGATAGGGTGTTTCTCCAGCTTAGGGGAGAAGTGGATCCCTCAACAGAGACTGGCTTACCTCCCAGAAATTCTCCCAGCCTCTGCTCCAAGAAACTGACCCTAGCAGAGCTGAATGTCAGTCATCTGGATTAGTATTATCTCATGGCTATTCTCCTTCACTTAGTTGGAATAGGCTACCTGGGAGCAGAGAGAGGGGATGAATGCAAAAAAGTTGTTATGGAGCCAGGATCACTGTGGTAGCAGAAGGAATTAGTGGGAATTTCTTCAAGTAGAAAATAATTCCTTATAACACTGAGAAAAATTGAAACAGAAACCTCATACTTTAACTACAAATGGATGCTTTACTTTACAAAAGATAAACCCAGTTTTCGTTCAATTGTGAGTCATCTAACATTTTAAATGATTCCATTGTTTTCCTAAAAGGAAAAAAAAAAAAGAAGACCTTTCCATACAAAATTTCCAAAAACCCATTTGTATTTGATTTCACTGTCAAAAATGTATATGGATTGTACTATGTTCCTAGGGCTACCATAACAAAGTATCGTACATGGAGTGGCTTTAAAAAAAACCCAGAAATTGGGGCGCCTGGGTGGCTCAGTGGGTTAAAGCCTCTGCCTTCGGCTCGGGTCATGATACCCAGGTCCTGGGATCGAGCCCCGCATCGGACTCTCTGCTCAGCAGGGAGCCTGCTTCCTCCTCTCTCTCTGCCTGCCTCTCCACCTACTTACCATCTCTGTCTGTCAAATAAATAAAAAAAATCAAAAAAAAAAAAAAAAAAAAAAAAAGGAAAAAAAACCCAGAAATTCATTGTCTCTCAGTTCTAGAGGCTAGAAATACAATTATCTTTATAAGTGGGTCTGTGTGTTCGTTACTCTGAAATACTGCCTTCTAGCCTTTCAAAATCTTTTCAGATTTTGCTATCTTATTCTGTAATCAAGTATATTCTTCACTTAATTATCTGATTTATCTTAATGAGTTGATTTATCATTTAAGGGCCTGTTTAAGGTACAGAGTAGAATGAAAGGCTTTGATATGACAAACTATATTACATTTCTAGGATGATCTAAGACCTTGGATATGACTACTCTTAATGGTATGTCTTTCATTCCTTAGTGTTCATCAATGTCTGCTTTTCTGCTCTTGTTCTGAGGGATTTTTCCCTAGTTTTGCTCTCATCCCCCTTAGAACCTTGTATCAAGGACCCACTTAATAGACATGCAGATCAAAGAGAGTAGAACCATTTTTAATAAGCAAAACTAACAACAAATTGTGGACAAGATCTTCTAGAAAGTTCATCTCTATATACATCTTCCATGGCTGGGTATGTACATTTCCCACAGCTTAGTTGCAGTTTCCCACTCGCAAAATGGACATCCCCCTTAATCAGTACTTATAAATATTGCACATTACCTATATTTTATTTTCTACATATTACAATTTCAACCAAGACATAATTGTCAAGCATGGGCAGTAGATATTACATTAGTACACCAGTGACAATTGTGCTGGCCCAAATTTCCAGCAGCTTTGTTTTAATCCAAGAATATGATTTTCTTATATTTGAAAATAGAGTGTTATTTTCTTACATGACTAAAAAGACTTTACACCTATTTCTTTTAAATAAAGATGTTTATTTGGAGAATATTAGTAGCATGATAACTCAATCTCACCAAATATTCACAGTTCATCAGGTCAGGCAATAGAACAAGTCCGTGTGAGCTTCTTATAAAGAAATGGATGACCACCTCAGAAGCTGCCTCCATCTTCTATACTATCACTGGATGATTCAGAATCCAAAATAAGAAGTTTAGGGACTTTTTCTCAAAAACAGAAATAAGGAAAATGTCTGAAGCAATGATGTTGACCCTTTTCAAAAAGATCTATGAAACTTTAACTGCATATTTCAGTCTTGTCGAATCTTTTGTATTATTCTGATTGTCAATAAGAACCAGGGGGCTATGTTGATGATTCTTGATAATTTCAGCAACACTTCCAAAGTACTAGAGCAAGAAAACAAAGATGAATTAAACATTGGAACTTATGTTAACTTCGAGCTCTGCTCCTCCAATCTTCTCCTACTTTCTCAAGTTAGTCAACATTACTAGGTCTCAGCTGACATTCTACCCAAAAAAGTCTAATTTAACAAAGGCTGTAATCCTTGAGGTGACCAACTCGGGCCTTGCTTATGTTCAGCTACATTAAAAACAATGGCAGCCTCAATTAGTGTAACCACTTAGAAAAATTACTCCATTGAGTTATGATGTAATATTTTAATGACTTTTTATTCAGTAACAAGTGTAAAACTGTCACACACTAAATTTCTCTGTTTTTTACAAAACATAGATTATCTCTTATGTTGTACAAGTCTTAGATGCATGAACTGATGTAATAAATTAATCCTAGAATTTAGTGTCAGAAAAGTGATTTCCCAGACTAATTGATACTTGTTTTGTTTTTGTTTTCCTTTTTGAATAAATAAAGCTTTATAAATTCTCATATTTTCATTTTTGCTCCAGTTCCCAGAGCTAATTATTAATTAGTTTAGAGTTAATTAATAATGGAATCCATGCTGCGCTCTTACCATATGTATTTATTTTCCTGTGTGCTAATTCCTATTGTTTATGGATTTTAATTTAAGGTTATCACAAATATTCTCCTGAAGAATTTTCAAAATTTTAAATGAAAGAGAAAATAAGTATAACACAATATAACACAGGAAAGGAAATGAAATGCATTGATTATATGAAAGTGCTATAAGCTCATAATCTTAAATAAATACATTTAGAGTCATTTTTTAAAAAGCAGTGTTTTGCAAGACTGCCATAAATTTAGCAATTATCAACAACTGATATATTCTTTTAATTTTTCATATAAAGACAAATATTTAGAATAAAAGTTTTTTTAAGCCTTTTAATTAATTATTTGGATAGCTTCCAAATATCTATATACTAAATAAAGTATTCAGAATACTGGTCACCTTTTTCAAATGAAATACCAGTTGTATTTTAGATAATTGACTCCCTGAATATTATTAGGTTAGGGAGGAGAGCTGAGAGACAAGGACCTTCAAGTATCTTTACTCTTTATTTCTGAACTTGCTCTTCAATCATTCAGCCCTTTAGCAATTGCCAATGAAATTCTTTCATGACATTCATAAAGACATTCATCCTGTTTGCTTGGAATAGTATGTTGTTAAACTGAATGCAGTTGGAAGTTAAATTGATGGATTGAAGAACTAGGAAATGAAATATCATGGCCTCTTTGAAGTGGATTCCAAGCAAAAAAGTGCTTTCGGAACCGAGGAAACACAGTAGAGAGTTGCTATACTTACACAAACAAACATCTTATTCTGTCATTCCAGTTCCTGGATATTTTTGAGTATTTTTTTGTTGGAGTGTTTGAAGATTGAAATGTTTGAACAGGGAGTTGAGTTGAGTTGAGTTGAAATATGTGAAGCAGGAAGCAGAGTTGAGGCATATTGAATGTGGAATTGAGCACAGTTGTAGTTTCCTTAGTGCTTTTTTTTTTTTTTTAAGTCTACAGTAATTCATTGTATTTGAGATATTCATATGGACAGAAAAACAACCTGTTCGTGATAACTCAAAATCTTATGGTCCATAAAATAAAGAGATATCAAAGCTATAAAATTCCTTAATATCATATCTACATAATGCCAAAACAACTGCATAAAATAGTTCAACAGTTAATCAATTGGTTTCTTTTTCTACCCATATACACCCAAACATAAATACAGGCAAACAGACTTTTCATAATATCAACATTTTGATATCATGTAACCTGAGCTTTCATTTTCCATTCAGATATTCACTGTATGGAAAAAATAACCTTTTTATTATAGATAAGTAAAAGTTTTAATGGATTCTGTCTGTACTTCCAGATACCATTATAATAACTGTTTTGGTATCTATAGGCTGGATATGTAGGAAGTAGGGTGAAGTTCTGTTCTATTCATCCGATGGTAGGGATGAAGACTCTTTAGGCCAAGAGGAATCTCTTTTTACCAGAGTTTCCTTAGCAGGACAAAAGAGTCCAGAATCCCTATGGCAGCTCAAAATTTATGAGAATTTCAGAACTTCTAAATAGGACAGCTCCTTCTCCCACCCTTAAGCTTCTTCTAGAAGTACTGGACCCCTTCCTGGGGAAGCTTAGGATGAAACCATCCATCCAAAGTAACTCTGTCCTACAAAGATCACCACTATCTATTACACTGACTACTACTGAAGAGCATTTATTTAAAAGATTTGTCAGATGAAGGTTTCAGTGAGAATGAAGGCTTTTGTGAGCATGGGAAAGGAGACAGTTCTGTTCAAGTTTAACTGGTGTTAAATGATAATGCAATCTATATTTTAAAACCCAAGTTTAGTCTTGATCCATGTTTTGTGTTTTCAGATTCAAGAGTTTTGCATTTTCTAATTATCTTAGACTTTATTAAAAGCAAAATAAAACCCCAAACTATAAAACTCCTAGAAGAAAACAGGGGAAAATCTTTATGAGATTGTATCTGGCAATGATTTCTTGGGTATGACACCAAAAGCACAGGCAACAAAAACAAAGACAGATAAATTGTACTACATTAAATTTAAAAACCTCTGTTCATCAAGGTCACAATGAATAGAATGAAAAGTCAGTCCATGGAATGGGGGAAAACATTTGCAAATCATCTATCCAGAATTAGGATTAGTATCTAGAATATATAAAGAACTCCTACAGCACAAAACCAAAAGATCAAATAACCCAATGTAAAAATGGGCCAAGGAGTCAAACAGACATTTCTCCAGAGATGATATACAAATGCCAACAAACATTTGAAAAGATGGTCAAAATCACTAATCATCAGAGAAATGAAAATCAAAACTACAATGAAATATCTCCTTTTACCGATTAGGTTAGCTGCTATTTAAAAATCCCAGAAAATAACAAGTGTTGGTGGGCATGTGGAAGAGTTGGAACCCTTGTGCACTGTTGGTAGGATTATAAAATGAGGCAATCATTATGGAAAACAATATGGCAGTTCCTCAAAATTTTAAGATAGAACTATCATATGATCTAACAATCCCACTTCTGGATATATACCCAGAAGAACTGAAAGCAAGGGTCTCAAAAGAACATTTTCACACCTGTGAGCAGAGCAGCACTATTTACAATAGTCATCAACAATAGCCAAATATCTATCGACAGAATGTGGTGTACAGTACAATGCAATGCTATGAAGCCTCAAAAAGGAAAGAAATCCTGTCACATACTACACAATATGGATAAGCCTTGAGGATATAATGCTGCAGGGAATAAGCCAGTCACAAAAGGACAAGCATGGTATGATGCCATTTATATGAGATATCTAAAGTAGTCAAATTCATAGAAATAGAAAGTAAAATGGTGATTGCCAGGGACTGGGAGAGAGTAGAAAAAGGGAGCTGTTTTCTTTTTTTTTTTTTTTTAAAGATTTATTTATTTATTTATTTGACAGAGAGATCACAAGTAGACAGAGAGGCAGGCAGAGAGAGGGAGAGAGAGAGAAAGAGAGAGAGAGAGAGAGAAGCAGACTCCCTGCTGAGCAGAGAGCCCAACGCGGGACTCGATCCCAGGACCCCGAGATCATGACCTGAGCCGAAGGCAGCGGCTTAACCCACTGAGCCACCCAGGTGCCCCAGGGAGCTGTTTTCAATGAGCATAGAATTTCAGATATGGAGGATGAAAAGTTATGGAGATCTGTTTTACAGTGTTGTAAAAAAAAAATTAAGGTATAGTTTAAATACTAAACTATACACTTAAAATGGTTAATATGGTAAGTTTTAAGATATGAGATTTTTTTTAACCACAATTTAAAAAAGCAAAATGGAAAATACACTCATTGACAGAGACCTTACCAGTTTGTTTTACAAATGCAATTCTCCTGCCTGTAATCACTCAAACAAATAAATTCCTTCACTTAATAAGAACTAACCAAGTAGCCACTGAAGGCAGCCCTTCTGCTATGCTTCTGGAAATACAGAGATGAGCAATACCTAGTCTAGTCCCTGATCTCATCTAGTGGACAAGACAAACACCAGAAATTACAATACTTTGTAATAATTCAAATGCTTTCTAACAAGTGCTGGGTTTGGAATAAGTGTAGTTCTTTTTGAAAGAGTACTGAAAATAAATATTAACTTGAATTTTTTAAATGCTATTTTCTCTGCTTAGATTTCTCTTTCCATTTTTCTCATTCTCATCTTTAATTTTCATTCTACCTATTCAAACTCAGTCTATCTTTCAAGGCCAGAACAAGTTTCAGTCCCTTTCTGACCACTTATGGATTGTTCCAGCCCATATTTCAGGGCTTTCTTATATTAAAAAAGCTGGCTAAACAGAGATATGTTAAGTATTGATTTTGGTCCAGATTAAAGAGGAGTTGGATTTCATATGTGGTTAGTATTCAAGACCTTCTATGATGCTTTTCTCTTGGTATAGGCCCAAAAGCTCGTTCTGGTCCAAGGGCTATAGTCTAATATTTCAACAAAAGTTTCTGCACCTCCTCTGATCCTTCCCTGATCATCTATTGGTACTTGAGTTGAGTTCCCAGTTCTTGACTTAGGAGCTCTAGACAGTGACAGTGATTCTACTTGACACTTCAACTTTGATTTCTATGTTTCGCTGAACCAAAATGCCAAATCAGACTGCACTGAGTCAGGATAAAGGCACTAAGACACAGCCTTTATGTCATACAAATCTTTCTTCCTTTCTATTTTTTCATAGAATATGCTGCCTGAACACAGTATTTTATCTTGTACTCTTTTCTTTTCATGACATGTATGCATGCCTTGTATGAAATACTCTTGTATCATTTCTCCTCATCTCTAGTACCTAAATATGCTATGATACTATTGTGCTCAATACATAGTTACAGAGTTGGATTAAAAGAGAAGTTACTGACCTCTTCACCATTTTTCTTTCTGCCCAAAGCATACTGCTTTGTTGCTTCAATAAACCGCACAGGGATATTATATACTCGCTTATTAAAGAATACAACTAGTGTATATGGCTGTTTGGAATCATGGCCAGAGCTCTTCCGAATAAGAAATGATCCATCCTGTTTATTAAAAGAAAAACACAATTATGGTGAGTATTACTTAGGTTTTCACAGGTTATAAATTAGTTTATACCTATATTATATTCAAAAGGTAATTACTGAGCTATGTGATTTTTATTATAGATTACAGTTTATTATTTTCAAAGAAAATACTTCAGTAAAATATACACTTTTAGAAAATCCTGAGTGAAGTAAATTCTCACTTTTTGATGCATGAAATAAGATGCTATGTTAATATATTTAGAAATGTGTGAAGGGACACAGTAAGATTAAATATAGAGAGCATTCTTGAACTAGGAACCATGTCTACAAGTAATCTATGAATAAAAACAATACATTATCGAAATGAAACAAATTCCATTCAAAAGTACTATGAGAAGAAAGCTGAAATTGGAAATCAAAACATTTCAGCTGGTAAAAATTCTCTTCCCTAAAACTTACATCGAATCCGAAAAAAACCCTGTAATATAATATACCAATTTAAATAAATAGTTTATAAAATATTCTAGAGGTGCCTAGCTGGCTCAGTCAGAAGAGCATGTGACTCTTGATCTTGGGGTCATGAGTCTGAGACTCATGTTGGGTGTAGAGATTACTTAAAATGAGTAAATGAATTTAAAAACTTAAAAAATAAATTAAATGTTCTAGAACCATAAATCCAAATATGAACAAAAAATGGACAAAAAGCAGAAAGAAGAAATGCAACAAAAGTTCATCCAACTCAGGAAGGAAATTGAAGAGAAAGGCAAACCTATCAGAAATGAAGAAATTACAAGATGCCCAAGGGACAATATCTTTAAATGAAGATATGATAAATGACTGAAGCAAGGCATGGAAGCAACCCAGACAGGAGGGAAAAAGAGGAAATTTTTAAAAAAATACAATTAAGTCAGAGTGGTTGGAATGAAAGAAAGACAAAAAAGGCCCAAAATGCATGCAATTTAAGTCCTTAGGGAAGAAAAATAAAATAATAGAACAGAATTACTTTAAAAAAATTTTTTTTATTTCTTTATTTGACACACACAGAGAGATCACGAGTAGGCAGAGAGCCAGGCAGAGAGAGAGGGGGAAACATGTTCCCTGCTGAGCCCAGAGTCTGACACAGTTCTCGATCCCAGGACCCTGAGACCATGACCTGAGCTGAAGGCAGAGGCTTAACCCTCTGAGCCACCCAGATGACCCAGAATTATTTTTTAAGACTGGAATTTAAGAAAATATTCTGGAAATAAGAGAAAACTTAAGTCTACATATTGAAAGGGGTTCCATCTATCTGAAAAATTGACTTGAAAGTAAAGTCAGGGACACATTCTGGAAAATGAATAGACTTTAAAAACAAAAGAGCCTTCTGATTAAAATATGAAATTATACATAAGGTCAAAAAAAATAACATTTGCATCAGACTTTTCAAAAGTATCCTATAAAACAAGGCAATCTAGTGGACAACACTTTTAAAAACTCAAGGATTTTATAACCAGCCAAGATATCCTCTAGGTTATCAGATTATGAACAGCTTTGAATGTGCAAGAACTCAGGGAATAATGTAAATACAGTCCTTCCTTAGAATCTATTATAAGGTGAGCTTTGTCAAAACAAAATAAGTTAACTGGGAAGCTAGCAAAGGGATTGATGGGAAAGCATTTAACATATGTAATTGCAGAGCTAGGACTAAAGCAAAGGTAGCAAAAACCAGGATGTAAATGTTATATATTCTGACAAAGGAGGGTGCAAGTAAAGAAAAATGGAAAGAGGAAAGAGAAAGAAAGAGAGATGGTATTTTAACTTTGACTTTTCCAAACTGCTCCTAGTGTTCCTACATGATTGGGCTTGGCCTCTCCAAAAATTTACTTCCAGGTACTTTTTGCCATCTTGACCTTGAACTTTTAACCCATGCATTGATCCAAAATAGCCTGTTACTTCTCACTCCTGAATGGATCTCATGTATCACCAAGCTTTACAAAGAACTCCCCGGGGAGCCTTCTTCTCCCACTGATTGGAGAACAGTGGAGAACAGTGGAGCCTATGGATCCTGGCGAAGAAATGACAAGTAGAAATGAGACTGAAGAACAAAGAGGGAGATGCTTGAGAGAGAGCAAAGGATAGAAATTGCTATTGAATAAGTAAATTTCAAAAATCCCTGCATCCACAATGGTTGCAATTCTTTAGTCAGCAAATTATTGGGATGACAGCTGTGCCTATTACAGGCTGAGAGCAGAATATGGGACTTAAAAATGGTCAAACCTTGTTTGATCTGTATAAAGCCTCTTCTGCAGATTTCCGATCGCAGGCACCAGCGTACCATGGCTTGCAGTGAATGTCTGCTTCCTGCAAAATGGAGGGCATTGCTAAGCCTGAGATGTGCCTTCAATAATATGGTACCCTCTGTGCACTGAAAACAAAGTCCCATTTTGCATTACCAAGACAGACCTAACTATATTTGGACCAGCAATTTGAAAATGAGTTTTCTGCTTCCTTTGATCAACCAGAGGATTATATAATTGACTTTTTTCTCATCTGGCCTTAGCTGCTAACCTTAGTACTTGAGCATTGTTATCAATCAATCAATCCTCTAGATTCCTGAGCCATTTACACCTTTCTCCTAAATAAGCAATAAGCTCCCTGTCTGTCATGATCTTACTGCTCCTGCTTTGTGGAGTGCTTCCTAATTTCTGAAGCATTTTCATCAAATATACCTTATTGGATTCTTTTAACTACTCTGAAGGCAAGAAGGATACATATACTTACCCTTTCGATAGTTGAGAAAGCTTAGAGAGACTTGCCCAAGGGCACCCAGAGTTCTTTCTCTGTCTTTTTAAAAACTGTGCTGCTTTATGTGTTTTAATATCATATGCCTCCACAGATCTATTCTGAGAAAATTACACAGTTTAAATAGAATCTATGTGCACGGAAGAACAATAAAAACAACACACTTCTTTGCTAGTTTTGAAAAAGCACAAACTGTTCTTAGGGCATCCAGAATACAAATTGGAATATATGGTGCAGGGGTTTAATCCCTGAAAGCAAAATGCATTCTGTACCCATCAGCGAATGACAACTCGCAAGCTGACTTAAAACATAGTCTGTCTTCAAGCTTCACCCCAAATTGCTCATCAGAAGGTATCAGAAGATACTCCCTTTCCTGCAGTTTAATGGTAACAATAAGAATTCATTCATACCTGTTCTGACAAATGGGGGTTAGAGGAAAGTAGGCCATCCACAGTTGAGCTTCCGCCTTCTGGAAACCCTGTAAGGGATTTGAAAAATCAGTGGGTTTTCACTGTATCTTGAGCAGTTGGTATGCCTATACTTGAACACTGTGCTTGGTGCTGCAAGGGACTCGTGCACTGAAAAATCACACACACACCCAAAAAATCCCTAATAGCAGTGTTTCTCAAAGCATGGTCTGGGGCCCCCAGAACCCCTGGGATTCTTCCATGGAGGTTGTGAGGTCTTTTCCAAATCCATATCTCTGTGAAGCCCCATTTTCTTCCTATATTTCAGCCATGAAGACATTGCAACAGCTTGAATACAGAAACAGATATGAGAGAATCCATCCATCTCTGTTACTCTGGATATTAAAGAGATTTTTAAAAATGTAAGACAAGGCCACTCTTCCCAATAAAGTGCTTTTGTTTGGAAAATACAGTCATTTGCATAAAAAATACATTAGTTATGTTAACATGTAATGAGTTCAATATTTTTAAATGAAAAAATAAAGGTTTTAATTAAAAATTGATTAATAAATATGTTTTAATTGCCTGCTTTTAATTAATACATTAAGTATTAATAGAAACAAGTGAACCAAAGTTCTTTGGGTCTGCAATGATTTTAAGAGTGTGAACATGGTCCTGAGACCAAAACATTTGAGAACTGCTGCCTTATGGAATAAACTTCCTCAAAGAGTTTAGAGTCTGTAAGTGGAGCCACATGAAATAGAGAAAATACTTAATGGCATTTATTCATTCATTCATTCATTCATTCATTCATCATTTCATGCCTGCCATAGATCAAAACACTAGGGACAGATATACAGCAGTCACAGTCAAACAAAACAGCAAAATGCCCTGCACTCCTGGAGTTTAAATTTTAATGAAGTGAAATAGACAATAAAGACCTAAGTAAATATATATACAATATTACAGAGTAGTAAGTACTGGAGAAAAATAAGCAGGGAAGGGACTGGGGACTAGACTTGGACAAGCAATATGTTTAAATTGCTCAGTGAGGAAGGCCTCACTGATGTGACACTTGGGTAAAATCTGCAGGAAGGGAAGGAGGAGGTATTTGGCTATCTCAGGAAAGAATGTTCCAGGTCAGAGGAATAGCAACATGCAAGGGCCTAGAATGTCTGAGGGATACACAGGGGGGTCACGGTGTTTGAACTATGGAGGGAAACGTAGAGAAAAAGGGATGGAGTCAGCCAGCAGGTAAGGAAGGCCCCCGATGTGTAGGATGTGCAGACCCCTTAGCATGACTTGAGCACTGACCTAAATAGCTATCATTTACTGAAGACCTTCTATATTCAAAGCACTGTACCAGGTACTTAATCTTCTTATTTTGAAAACAGCTGTACTGCTTTTATTAAAAAATTAAATGTTAAAGATGACCAGAATGATTGGTGAAATATTCAATCAATACTAAAAAAAGGAGAAAGTAAAAATTATCTCAAATTTATTTACTTTTGAAAATAACCATGACATCAATATTCCTGGCTCCATTTACCAGAAGAGGAAACAAACCAGAGAGGAACGAGCGTCCTCCAGCTGGACATGCTGCTCAGACACGTGGATCCAGCCTTACCCACCACCCAATAGTGCTTTCCGTGGCTTCACTGTACTTACTTGGCAGGGGTACGGGTTTGTGATGGATTTGTCTGAAAGGAAGAATTTCAGATTAGCTAAAGGGCAAAGCACAAGATGAATAAGCATGACGCTTTGCTTGCATTGAAGATGTTTGGAGTAGAGGCACCACAAAGGAGTCAACATAAATGACCAGTAAAACATCTAAAGATATGAAAAGGCATCAAAAGCTTCAAAGTAAGTAAAACTGTCCCCTTTGGTTTTATAAAAGGAAGAGACTTGATTAAACTGCTGGATTCTAGTTAAGGCCAATAATTAACTCAAATATTAGGTCTAAGCAGTTCTTGTAAAGTGTCTAAGTAGTTCCTTTAAAGTTTTTTCCCTATTTGACACTTTTTAAAATTTAATGAGCACTGGATATATACACAACTGATGAGTCACTGACCTCTGATACTAATAATACTGATACTAATAATATACTATATGTTAATTAATTGAATGTAAATTAAGTTAAAATTTAAAATATGCAATTGCAATGCAGTGAAATGTCAGATCTTTACCAAGCCCCACAAGCCAACGTCACTATGCAGTGTGACAATACAGGTGTTAGGGAAGCTTATTTTTAAAGGAAAGGATTCTTACTTCTGAGGAGGAGGAAACACTGATGACTGCATATTTTCTTGTCTGTGACTAGATGTTCGATGGCGTTCAGCAGGTATAGGCCTTTCTGCATTAAGAAGATGCTCGTATTAGGCTAGATTGAAATGTTTATCTCCATGTCCAAACCCAGCAACATCAACTGAGAAGAACCGGATTTGGTCTGCTGTCTTCCCATGAACCTAACTTTTACCAGGACACCTTCTGTTTATGCACCTGTCTATCTGGTGATGGGTCTGCATGATTAGGATGAGGACTTTTACCCAGCAGTGTTACAAACACACCTTCCCCTTCTCTGGCAATATCCATGGGTCTGAGCCTATGGGGCGGACCTTTAAGTGTGTGAGTATAGGCAGTGGCCAAAGACAAGCCAGTTCAAACCATGCCGATGTCCACCCCCCCATAGGTGTTACAACATGCCAGCAATTTTTACAATTAAGTGGCAAAATATCAGAGTTTGCAAATAATCTACTCATTTTGAAAAATTACAGACTTCCATTACAGAAACCCAAAAGGAATAAATGTAGTATGAATTCAAAGATTCAAAGAAATGGTAAGATAGACTTCGGGGTTTCTTGTAATGCAGTGATATTCAGAAGCTTTGCATCCCTGAAGGATGTTTGAAGTCTATGGCAAGTTACTTTGAGCAGCCATGTGAGATTTTTTTGTTCATGACTTTACAGCTTGGTAATTTCAGAAGGAGAAACAGTAAACACACTTGGTTCCCACAGCCTGCTGAGATTTGATCACCCAGCTTTGCTTCTCCAGTCCTGGAGGCTTCTTTCTCCCTTCCTTCCTTGTCCCTTCCTTCCTTCTGTCCATCCATCCTTCCATCCTTCTCTCCTTCCCTCCCTCCTGGGTGAGAAGAACCTGCTTACCTACACTGGGTTTGGATGATGGTTGCCTCTGTTCTTGAAACAAGTCACAAAACAGATGGCATGCCAAGCTCCTGCCCTAGGAGCCCTTTGGCAACAAGGACACCCGACATGCCAGGAGCTCATTTCTCTGCTGGTTTTCAAAGGCCTCCGAAGCCAATAGAGTCTGCACAGGGTGGAGCTTACTTCCTACAGACGCTCACCCTAAGACTCCACTATTACTTGAGCTCCACGCTCAGCAGGCATGGGACACTCTAAGGAATGGAAGGACAGCAAGGCAGAAGCCTCAAAGGACAGGCAGAAGAAAGGAAGGAAGACAGCAGAAAGCGGGGGGATACCTTAGAAATATCCTGGGGGAAAAAAGATGGGGGAAACATGTAAAAAACCCCCCAAGTGGAGCAGTTAAAGCAGACAGGCGAGTTGTAGGACACATTCAGGAGATGTCTGCCATCCATCACCAGAGAAACTAGGACATCTTATGGAGATGTGCCACGTTAACTCAGGAAATGGGGGAACCCTCACTCAGCTTTAATACCGGTTAGTTTCAGTTGTGAATTAGATGGGTTCAGGACTCACACTTCTATATAGTGTTTTAAGCGTTGAAAATATGGATAATTCTTACTTCTTTCTGTTTTTTCTTCCCCTCGAGTATTTTTCAAATACAAGTATTTTTTTTTAATATGGGAAAATTCTAATTAAAAGTATATGTAAGATTTTTAGGCTATGATAGGACAAAGGAAAACATTTGAAGGTGTACTAAAACATATATTTGAATTCAGTAATCATTTTTAAAAACTTAGCAAGAGAACTTCTTCAAATAAAATTTTAAAAATTTTATTACCTTAACTAAGCTATTAGTTTTAAGATATGTGTATAGCTCTGAATAAGGCTTCGTGTTTATGGCCACAGCACTATTTCTGGAAAGTTGTACATCTACAAACAGGCAGGTTTGGGCATGTAGACTATGGCTTTGCCCCACAGACACTGGGCTGAAAGCTCATGTCCTTACTACTCATTGCAAAGTAAAGGCCATTTTGTTTAGAAAACTGAGTTTCATACATACAATTGCCTTATGAATAGTGAAAACAATTTACAAATACACTTACACACAAATCCTTAATACAAATAACTTTAAGAGAACATACTCATCCTTCAGGGTAATACAGATTTACCTTCACAAACACTTGAGACATTCTGTGGAGAGGCAACTGGAATCTATTAAAAAAAAAAAAAAAGACAAGGATATTCCATACAAGTGGGAAGTGGAAATGAATGTCAAAGCACTATTAATAAGATAAATATTTAGGAGGACATTTCTTTGATGCATAGCTATTCTTTCAATCACAACAACAACAACAACAAAACCCACACAGTTCTCAGCCCGACCTTTGCATTAGGTGAGAGTGGACTAGAAGTAGGTCATGGAAGGATCAGTGTCATCCTGGTATAGGAACTTCCCTGCTCTGTCAACAGGGTTGATGGAAACTGTGGCCCGCTGCGGAGCTGCTGGCCCGTTGGTCTTGCACTTTGGTCTTCAGGCTACCCCTCGGTGCTTGCTAAGTGACTGTAGATATCAGGCTGGGGGTAGGTACTAGGTCAAGGTGGGCTTCCTCAAACAGTGGGCTGGCCCAGATTCCCTGCACTCCAGCCAGAACCCGAGTTTAGCAGGCCTATGTGCGCCTGATACACCATTAGCTCCCAGGCCAGCAGATGGAAAGCAGGCAGGCACCGTTAGCTCCCAGGCCAGCAGATGGAAAGCAGGGAAGGCAGATGTCAAGGGAGGCAGGGAGCTTGGCTTCCACCTTGGATCTGCGGCTCACACTCCGCGAAGCCACATTGGGTCAAGTGAGGATGAGCGCCTCCCCATGCAGCACCTTCCCCGGCTAACCAAGAATGCAGAATTTCTCTCAGACTGTCTGGGTGGCAACTTCAGTTGCTAGAATTGCTGTGTTCACCTTAGCTGGAAGCATTGTCAACTTTAAATAAGGGAATAAGCATCAGCATTGCAGGAAATATAAAACACATTTAAATGCAAAATAAACTTACTGTCTTCAGCGGTGTAGCTGGTTTTTTCCTGGGGGGATAAAAAGATGGGCTTTGTTAAAACATAATAGAGATGAAGCGGAGCTGACTACATACCATTTTACTCTTGAATTTAAACTAGTGTCATGAACGTGGTACAAGTGTGTTGGAAGACTGTCCTTGAAGGGCGGCGGCGGGGGGGTGGGGGGAGGACAGGATCTAGCCATGATCCTCCTAGCTGCAGATAGAGTCCACTGGCAGAAGGCAGAGAGTTAACTGGGGTAAACAGGAGGGAGAGCTGTTGGGGGGCCAGAAAACTGAATTCTTCCAGTGCTACCCCTGATTACTCTGTGACCTCAGGCCTCTTTCACCTAGGAAGCTTGTTGGAGCTTTAAGTTTCCTTGTCTATAAGATGAAGGCTAGCATCAGTATTTTCCGAGGCGGTGTATGCAGAGCCATCCCAGTCTCCAGCAGGACCCTCGGGCTAATGCCTGGGGCCACAGGTGGAGACAGGAGGACGGCCCGCAGGGGAGGCCGTCCCCAGCACCCTTCCTGCCAACTGTTGCCCTGCCTCAAGTGACTGTTCTCTACTAGACCTCTGCCCAGGGTTTCATCCCGAACAGAGAAATCCAAGGCCAACTCAAGTGTGAAAACCACTGGGATCTGTGGTCCTGAAGGGATTTTCTGAGCTAAGTTTGTCTTGGTTCCGATAGAGACTGTAATCTAATATTTTAATGCTGTATGCTTTCTCCTCTGTATTTTTTTAAAGACTCTCTCACCTTCTCTCTCACTTGCTTTGTTTTTGGCTGAGAGTTGGAAGACTGGGGTAAGAACACTAATAATTCCGAAGTGCCTGGCACTGGGTTAGGCTTTTCATCTGTTATTTAAACCTCACAGTGACCTCTAAAAATGGGTATTATCATTATGTTTCAGAGATTAGGGAATTGAGGCTCAGAGAGATTAAGTAACTTCCCCCAAATGATAAAACTGAGCCAACAAGAACTTTTGGTTAATAAATCCTTGAACTTAAGAATGTCTTTGCTTTGGGCTGCCTGGATGGCTTAGCTGGCTAAGCGCCCAACTTTTGCTTTTGGCTCAGTTTGTGATCTCAGAGTTGTGATCTTGGTCATGATCTCAGGGTTGTGAGATCAAGCCCTGCCTCAGACTCCAAGCCCAGTGCAGAGTCTGCTTAAGTTTCTCTCTTTCTCTGTCCCTCCCCATGACACACACTCTCTCTCTAAAATAAATCAATAAATCTTTCAAAAATGTCTTTGCTTTATGCAGAAGCAGAATTAAGATAATAATCATGCAGGCCGACTTTGCACATATTTAAGTGGACTTTTAAAATATCCTATTGAATCCATATAAAATTATGGGTCACTGTTTGTGATATTAACTTACTGCATCGCCTAACAATTTACAAAGCTCTTTTAAATTCAATAAGAAAGAACAGTTCTCTTATTTCACCTTGGGAAGGAAGCTCGGCTGTGTGGCTTGGATCAAACCATGGGGTGCATGTTGTGGGTGTATGTGTGTTTGTTTACAGATCATTAACTACTTGAAAGAGAAGTGGAGGAGGAGAAAGTAAAGATGAAACCTGCTTGTGGGTCTCAAAATTATTCAAGTGCTGGAGCTTCTGCGCGATGGAACTCAAGATTTAACTAACAATTTAGGGGAGGAAAGACTGCTAGTCTTCATTTCAGCAGGGGACCCCCTTGTCCACCTTAAGCCAGGGTGGTGGTGGAGGAGAACAGGACAGCAGGCCTTCATTTCCACACTCTTTAGGAACACACCTGCTGTGGCACGAGGTGCAAGTGTATCTGAGCTTGGGCAGGTGTGTTCTTCTGGGTGGAAATAGCGCAAAAGCACCCGCTGCCCCCCCCCCCCCAGGTTCTCAGGCAGGACCCCTTGGTGGATTCCAGGCAGGCCTGCCCATGACAGGAGTGGGGACCACCCACTCACACCTCACAGCTGACCCTGCACAGCCAGTACTCACCCAGCCCTGGGCAGCGGGGATGGCGCAGCAGGAGAAGGTGACTTCGCGTCCCAGGCCCCACTGTTACGACCTGCACAAACATACACACAGGTCAGTCCTCAGCTCCTGTATGCGGGGCTGATGGTCACAGTGAGGGTGGCCTTCCTGAGAAGCTCAGAAATACAGGCACATTTTTGGTTTCTTTTAGTTAAGCATGTCTAGGTGGTTATATTGATGCTATTGGGGAAAATCCGTAGGCCAAGATGATGACATATTTAAATAATGTCAATTTATAAGCTTGGAACCAGGATGTGAATTAGGGACCCCAGCTTAACATTTCTAAATGACTTTCTCTTTATCCCCCATGGGACAAGTGATTCTGATTCTGCAAGTTCAGTGAAAGGCCCATAGAGTTCCTACCAGAAGGAGCCAAGAGCACACACTTGCATCTGTGTACGCTGCACCGATGTGCACACCAGCGGTGCCTAGAGACGAGAGACACAGACCCATCACTCCCTCCCTGCCTATAGGCACTGCTTTTGCATAATCACACTGGGTTACAGTCTATGCACCTAACCTCACAACCGGAGGCTGTTCGTTCACCTCTGAATTCTCAGGGCCTCGGCCCATTGCACAGATAGATAGGCAGACTGAGACAAATGAAAAGCTACTGCCCAAATCTCATCTTCCAAGTCAAAGAAGGGACCCAGCGGGCCTTGTCCACTAGCTCACTTTCCCACTGGCTACTTAAGACAGAAAGCAGACAATCATAAGGGAGGAACTGAGAGGCTGGTAGAGCTTCATGGCTGAGACAGAGCAGGTCTCAAGGGGGAGAGCCAGACACGATGCCAACTCCCCTCAGCATCTCCTGCCTGCCTCCTCAGGCTGATGCTCACCTGCCTGGACATTACAGCTCTGTGAGCCAAAGGCTCTTTATTGAATTATATCAAACTGAATATATATTGTATTAAGAACCTACTACATTTCTAAGTCCACAATTCCTATTGGACCTACAGGGGATACTCTGTAAACAGAGGTTAGACCTATGCTCAGTATGTCTTATTTTATTTTTTTTTTTATAAATTTTTAAAAAAGATTTTATTTATTTATTTGACAGACAGAGGTCACAAGTAGGCAGAGAGGCAGGCAGAGAGAGAGGGGGAAGCAGGCTCCCCGCTGAGCAGAGAGCCAGATGCGGGGCTCAATCCCACGACCCCAGGATCACGATCTGAGCTGAAGGCAGAGGCTTTCACCCACTGAGCCACCCAGGTGCCCCTTATTTTAGTTTGCAAGATAAAGCACATATAAGTGAGCATGGAAGAAATAGTTACTAAGAATTTCTGAGAACCTGGTATGTGAAGAGCACCGTGTTAGGGGCTGTGGGAGAGCTCTGCCCTTTGGGATTTATAACCCGAGGACATGCACACGACATGCAACCGCATCTGACGGGACCACCTGTCCCAAACAAAAGAGAAGGGCCTCAAGAACAGTAAAAATTGAGGCCATAAAGCTCATTTTCCTGTACTTTACCAGAGAGAGGCCTTGAGGGCTTCACTCAGGGCCTATCCACTCGCCTTCTACATTCGGTTCTTACACGGGGCTGATTTCCGTGGATGCTCATAAGTTCGAAGAACAGCCAAGAGGGTGCTGTGTCACCTCCACAGCACCCCGTGAAGGAACGGCCTCTCCACACTTAGATGTTACCTGACCTTGATGTGACTTTGGAAAGCATTTTAGAAACATTTTGAAAAAGAGACTATGTTAGGAATTTTTCATATTTCACGTGATGATCAACGGAAACGTCATCAGGAGTGTGCGTCCAGCTGTGTTTCATGGGCCAGTGGACCAAACGGATGCTGTTCTTCACATTCTTAATACCTGCTTGACCCTATTAAAATACCCGTGGCTACTCACAGATTTTGATGGAAGATTTGAGGGAAGGGGGGAAAAAACCCACCCTTGTCTGAAAAATAAGGAAGTAGAAAGAAGGCCCAAGTCAGAATTTCCTCCCAGGGGTTTTCCCTTTTTTTCAATGCTATGGGCTCATCTGGCCTGGGTACGTTGTTGTTGTCATATTTACTGCCTGACTTCACTCCTAAGCTTCCCTTCCCTTCATATCTCCCATCTGCCACCATGTTCCTTCCCCCTTCCTTGCCCATAAATCACTTCTGTGATCGGGGGTTGGGGCGGGGAGCATGCCGTTCTATTCTGAGAAGGTAATCCAAGCACAGGTGGAAAACCCATGGTTTCTCATCAGGAAGATGAGGTTCTAGGTATTTCTTTGCCACCAAACTGGCTGGGTGGCTTCTTACAAGCCACTGAACCCTCTCTGTGAAATGGGGACACAACCACCTACTTCACCTAACTCAGAGTTCCTGTTGCAGGACAACAGGAGAAGTTTGAAAATGTAAAGAATTAGCTAAAATAAGCTAACATTACTGGAAAGGGACTGAAAGTATTTGAGGTTAAAAACATTATGCTAAGTGAGGGCGCCTGGCTGGCTCAGTTGGTTAAGCAATTGCCTTCGACTCAGGTCATGATCCTGGAGTGCCAGGAGAGAGTCCTGCGTTGGGCTTCCCGCTTAGCTGGGAGTCTGCTTCTCCCTCTGACCCTCTCCCCTCTCATGCTCTCTCTCTCAAGTAAATAAATAAAATCTTAAAAAAAAACAAAAAAACACAACATTATGCTAAGTGAAAGGAGCCAGATGGAGAAGGCTTAATACTGTATGCCTCCATCTATATGAGGGTCCAGAAAAGGCAAATCTATAGCAACAAGAAGCAGATCAGTGGTTGCCTGGGGCTGCGGGTGGAAGAATATTCACCAAAAACAGGCGCAAAGGATCTTTGGGAGTTGGGGTGGGGATGGAAATTTTCTAAAACTGGATTGTAGTGATGGTGAAAAAACTCTGTAAATGTAATGATTTATAAAAAAAAACAAAAAACAAAAAACAACTGCATTATACATGTAAAATGAGTGTGCTTCACGATATGTAAATTATAACCCATAAAGTATCTCGGTAAATGAGATTATCACTATTTATGTTTTAGCATCTTATCAACAACCACTGTGTCTCCAGGTGCCGAGCTCTGTGCCAGGTACTTTGAATGTGCCATCTCGAAGCGTCACCTAACATCCCATGGAAGGAGCAGAGGCTCAGAGAGGTTAAATGGCAGGGCTAGGGTTGAAGAGCAAGGCTAGCTGAGCTGAAAGCCAGGTGGACACTTCCTCTCCAGCCAGTTCCTCCTAAAGTTACTCTGGGGTGTGATTTGGCAGATCAGGTTCACTTGTTGTTTCTGCTTTATGTGGGGAAAGATTAGTGAAACAGAGAGCTTTTGTGGATGCCCATGGAAAGATGGAGAAAGACTATCTTATCTCATAGGCTGGAGACCATCTCTGCTGCTCTGGGCCAGAAGTTAGACCCAGTGGCATGACTGGGGTAGGACAACCTGGTCCCCTCTTTGTGACCAGGATCCTTGTTTTCTGGCAAAGCCAAATTCTTGGCCGGAATATTCCAAGGGAGAAATTGAGCATGTGATAAAGGGAGAGGTGTCCAAAAGCATAATAAAAGAGAAAAATCAGCTTTGTTTTAATTGTACTGAGCAAAAATGATGCTAATGTTGGCACTGCTGGTACTTACCCAAGTTTCTCAACTAGGAAGATGACCTACTCTTTGTTTTTCATGGATCACCTCTCTTCAGTTTTACATATAGTGTTGGTGAGTTTCCTTATCCTTAACAATCTCAATGCTGGCACAGGAAGCCCTTGGGATTTCACTCTCTTCTAGCTGTTCTAGAAACTCTATTATTATTAGTGGGGCTTGCACACCCGCTGGAGCGTCCCTCCTCTCAAGGACTGTGTGAGCTCTAACCAAATAGAGATTTAATTTAACTACTTCAGAACAGTTCAGCTTATAGGTAAAATTCAACTTGCATATTAGCAGGGGATTGTAAATTCCCAAACTCCTCCCCTGTTTTAGGAAATGAGAGAAAACATTTTTTAAATGCTACCTCCTTAGAGGAAGTTCAGAAATCCCTGCCCTGTCTACACTCTTCTGACAAATGCTACAAATAAATCAGCCAGGGGCTGCACAACTTTCTTCCAAATCACACTAAGAGATAAATCACCAAAACTCTTTAATCTTTTCTGTTTGTTTAGACCAGTGGTTCTTAACTGGGAGGATTTTGTACCTGCCCCTCAGGTACCCCCACCGCCCCAGGGGACATCTGGCAAAGTCTGGAGACATCTCTACTTATCGCTGCTGGGGAGGGGTCGGTATTGGCATCTAGGGGTCAGGGGAAGCCAAGGGTGCTGCTAAACACTGCAAGGGCACAGAAGCCAGCATGACAAAGAACCATCTAGTCCCAAAGGCTAGCTGTGCGGAGGTTGAGACACCCTGAGTTAGGGTAAAGCTCTAGGTGGAAAGAAAGACACAACTGTCCCCTGGGATGTGTCCAGGGCCCTCCGCCAGACTGGTCATGAATCAAGTCATGCCAAACAAAGGATTCAAAAAATGATGTGAAGAGCTATCACCTTAGGAGTGAGATTCCTATGTTTACTCAGCTTAATTCCCTCCCCTCCAAGGCCCAGGTGCAACTTTCTTCTCCATGTTTTTAGGAGACAAGAAACGTAGAGACTACTCAGCCTGGACCCCTCCGGCTCTGGAGTCTGTGCGGTCCTGAGACTGCGCTTCTCCGTGTGGAGCACAGAGCAGAGGTGAGAGCGTCCCTGCACCTAATCCACTGTGAAATCCTTGGCAAGCACCTCAGGAGCCGTCAAAGAGCCAAAGCCACATCCATGAACCAGAGGCCGGTGCCATGGTGCGCTGCTCCGACAGACAGAAGCCTGTCTATCTAGGCACTGTCTGAGTCTTTAAAGCCTAGATTAGGGTGGTAGCAACTAAAATGGAAAAGCAGATTCAGGGAAAGGACATAGCAGAGGCTTTGGGAAGAACACAGGCCCTCAGATACGTGGCCTGCTGGCTGACAGGCACAGAGGACTAGGCCTGGTCTATGGGGAGGGATGCCATGAATGCACTGAGCCTGAGGCCATGGGAATGTCAAGTTGTTCGGAAGAGAAATCAGGTCAAAGTTGGACACCAGAGAGTTATTGGCTTACACAAGTGAAACCGGAAGAATGGATGAAGCCCAAGGACATGAAAGATAATATTCTTTCTCTAGCACCTGCTGTGCCAGGCACTGCATGAAAGCTCTCCCATGCACAATTCCAGAATTCTCCTGTTGCAGGGCAGGGACTCTTATCTCCATGTACAGAGGAGAAAATCTGAAGAGTGGAGAGGCAAAGGGCAGGCCCAAAGTGGTACACCTGGCAACTGGGAGCACTGGGATTCCAACCCAGGTCTGTCTGCTCCAGAACTCAAGCTCTTCACCACCACATTATTCTGAAAGAAGAGTGGAGGACTGAGGATCAAGTGGTATAGACCCCCTCAGTCAGCACAGGGGTAAAAGGAGGAGAAGCCAGCAAAATGCCCAGTGAGGTAGCAGGAAAACCAGGACTAGCTCACAGAGAGCTAAGTGGGGGTGGGAGGAGCCCTTTAACATAGGGGCCACCAGACAATGGAGGAGGAGGACAAGACTTTCTGTCACAATTTATTAAGAAATTCAGAAAGACAAGTGATTATTTCTTAATATTTGGTTTAAGTTGTTTCTCTTATTTGGAAAAGACTGAAAAACCAAGCCCCCAAACATAATCATTTCACCAAATCATGCGTGTACTTTACCTGAAGCTGTCCCTGGAGGAGAGGCTGGCTTTGAGGAGTTATTTGGCTTGACAGATCTGTTCACCATGGGAGCTTAAACACACAAACATACACATACATATAACAATCACAGATACAGTTCACTGTGGAAGATTCACACTTAGGGAAAAATGCACCATGGAAATGGGGGGACCAGGAAATTTGTAAAGAATGGGAAATACACTTAATAAATAATCCATGATAAAAGACTTCTCAGAGGAAACATCTTTAGAACAAACATATTAATGATTGAAAGGATAATCAAATTATTTAAGATAGGGATTTTGTTAAAGTGAACACTGGCTTTGCAATTTTGGCAGCCAAACCGATGGTCTAGGAGATGAAAGAGGTTTTGTTTTCTTCAACAAGAGAAGACCAAATTCCCACCTCTCCTGCCATATGCAACACACAGCACTTCTCTTGCATTTTCTGGGGTTTTGGAGCGAGGAACAATGTAATATCTACTTATGGTTTCATGCTGATGGGTGGCAGAGGAGTTCAGGTGGGTCTTGAAGCTGCTGGTGCTATCTGGGGAGGCGGGAGAGGGCTGCCACTGATCAGCAGAGTGAAAACAGAGTATGACTGCTTCAGAGTCCAGTCCGTGAGATGAGTAATGCCACTCAAAGAGGTGTCCTTTCTCCACAGTAACTCCATCCGGAATGAAATTGACCTACTCCACTCCCAGTCTGAGGGTACGTGGCACCGGCCTTCAGAAATCATTTGCCATCCCATTTGTTATTCCACGAAGGGCTTACCAACAAAAAGTCTCCCTTCGCCTGAGACAGCATTACAATTCCATGGTCAGGACACAGAGCGCCTTTCGCTCTCTCACATCTTCCGCCCTCTGTGCACATCGTTCCTGTGCCATAGTTTTGAGGCCAACATGGTGGCCTCTGGCTCTGTGAGGATTAAGTTTTAAAGGAAATCCCTCCTAAGTGAGAACAGTTAAATAAGAACCTAGATGCTTTTGGAACTTGAGATGGTAGTATTAGAGCACGGGAGGGGGTGGAGGAAGAAGGGTGTGAATGAGATGAGTCTGTCAGGGATGGGTCAGAAGACTCCACCATGAAGGTGGTGGGTTAGCGGGGGGTGAGGGGTAGAATTTGTGCACCCCCTGCTGCTCCCTACCCAATAGTCTCTTGTGCCCCTCCCTCAACTGCTACAGCATTCAGATGCTTAAAACTACAAACTCTTGCCTTTTTCAGCTGGGAGTGAACAGTCTTCTGTGGGGTGAATGTAGTTCTCATCTTCATCATCCACAGGGACCACATAATCAACCTGGAAGAAGTACAGACGTGAATCAAGAGGAAGCTGTCCAATCCAGGCTTATAGTCTGGAAAGGAGTGTTTTGTTTTGTTTTTTAAAGATTTTATTTATTTATTAGATACACACACACACACACGGAGCGCACAAGCAGAGAGAGCAGAAGGCAGAGGGAGAAGCAGACTCTGCTGAGCAAGGAGCCTGATGTAGGGCTGATGCCAGGAGCCTGAGATCATGACCTGAGCTGAAAGCAGGTGCTTAAATGACTGAGCTACCCAGGTGCCCCAAGGAGTGGTTTTTTAAAATACCTTTTTTGAGATCGAATTAAGACACAATTAAATTCCTATGTGAAGTGTATAATTTGGTGGGTCTGGTACTCTCAGAGTGTGCAAGCATCACCACAGTCTAAGTTTAGAACATTTTTGTTACCCCAAAAAGGAGCCCAGTACCTTGAGTCACTCCTCATCTACCCCTTCCCCAGCCTAGTCAACCACTAATCTTCTCTAAGATTTGCCCAATCTGGGTGTTGCATAGAAATGGAATCACATAATACATAGTGACTTCTTTCATCTAGCATAATAATTTCAAGTTCAGCCACAGAGCATGTCAGTATGTCATTCACTTGTGTGGACAAACAACATTCCCCGTCTATGAATGTACTGCGTTTTCTTGGTCTATTCATCAGATGGTAGACATTCGGGTTGTTCTCACTTTGGGGCTATCATGAACAATGGCGCCAGGGACATTCAGGTACATGTTTTTGTGTAGATGTAAATCTCTCTTGGGAATATACCTCGTGATGGAATTGCTGGGTCACATGGTAGCTTCCGTTTAAGTCTGAGGAACAGCCAAACTGTTGTTCCAAAGTGTCTGCTCCCTCTTCCATTCCTACCAGCAGCATACGAAGGTTCCAATTTCTCCACATCCTCACTGACACCTGCTATTGTTTGTCTTTTAAATATCACTATCCTGAGACAGGAAGTGGTGTCTAAGTATGGTTTTGATTTGCATTTCCCTGGTGGTTGATGATGTTAAGCATGTTTTTGTATGCTTCTTGGGCCTTCTTATATTTTCTTTAGAAAAAAGTCTATTTGACTTCTCCGCCCATTTTTAATTGGGTTGTCTTTTTTATTATTAGGTTGGAAGAATTCTTTCATGCTCTAGACAGAAACCTCTTATCAGACATATAATTTGCGAAACTTTTCTCCCATTCTGCAGGCTGTCTTCTTACATCTTTGGGGGTGTCGCTTGCAGCAAAAAATGTTTGACATTGGGAAGCCCATTTTAACTACTTTTTTAAAAAAAGATTTTATTTGTTTATTTGATAGACAAAGATCACAAGTAGGCAGAGAGGCAGGCAGAGAGAGAGAGGGGGAAACAGGCTCCCCGCTGAGCAGAGTGTCCGATGTGGGGCTCGATCCCACAACCCTGTGATCACGACCGGAGCCGAAGGCAGAGACTTAACCTATTGAACCATCCAGGTGCCCCCCATTTTAACTACTTTTTAACAACAATTACTGTTGTTCCTTGGTTCCGTATCTAAAACACCCCTGTCTAATACAAGGTCACAGAGATTTATATGTTCATTCTCTTCTAAAATGTTATAGTTTTAGCTCTTACATTTAGATCTAGGATCTATTTTTGGCTAGTTTTTGTCTTTGGTGGGAGACGCGCCCACCCTCATATTTTTGCATGTGGATATACAGTTACCCTGGCACAATCTGTTTAAAAATGATTCTCTCCCCACTGAATAGTCTTGGCAACTTTGTCAATAATCAGTTGACCATAAATTGGGGGAGGAAGTGATTTTATATTGCTAGGAAGCAAAGGAGATAATCAGATTCCAAATGTGGTTTTTGCAACTCACCTTGGTGGGTAGGCCAGGTGGATTCTAGAGAAACAGAGCCCAAACATTTATTGAGCACTAATTGGCAAGTGCTCACCTGAGTACTTCCCATGTGTTATTTCACTCAATCCTTACAACAACCCAGTAAGGTAGGTGCTACTGTCGGCTCCATATTAAGATGAAGAATCTTGAAGAACCCAAGGCACAGAGAAGTGGAGTAGCTTGCTCACATCCTCATAGCAAAAAGTAGAAGAGTTGGGGTTCAAGAGTCAGTTCAAGGATCCACACTCTCAGCTACTACATTCTAGGACCTTCTTGCCTTCCCCTTCTCTTTCTATCTTATTTCTACCTCCCTTCATTTAATTCCTATTTCTCATCTCTTTCTTTACCTCCAAACCTGGCCTCTGTGACCTTGGATAAGTTTTCAACCCCTTTGCACCTCATCTGTACCATTTCCTTATCTGTAAAATGGGGATGGCAGACCTATTTCATAGGGTTCTTGGGAGGGCTTAATGGGATAAACACAAATCCTCAGAACATCAATTGATTCCCAGTACCCATCAAGTGCCCACCATGCTTGTCCCTACAGCACAGATGCTCCTTCCTCTTAGGTGCTGCTCCTTCCCCAACTCTCTGGTTAGTCTATACCCCCATACTTTTCCTGGAACCTGTACAGCAGAGCTAAATATTTTTAGTTATTTATGCTTGTCTTGATTTCTTCTTTTTCTATCTAATGGTTCCGCAAGATCTTAATGTTGGCCTATTTTTTTTTTTTTCTTTTTTAACCTCTTTCTTATCTTGACTGCCCATCTGCCCATTCCAGAATGCAGCCTCCTCCATACTTCTCCTTTCCCACTGGTACAGACTTGCCTTGAGCCACCTCCACAAGGCTGCTATTAGCAAAACTCTGCCTCTCATCATGGGGGTCCACTCTTAGCTCTTCACAGAAATGGAGAGCCTTATATAACACACTGTATTCATTTGTATTCTGTGTCTGAATTTATAACTTCATACAGATTTGCCAAATGCTGAAAGAATTCACAAAAAGCCCCTAACAGCCGGTCCCCGTGTCCTTTTTCCTACTCAGCTTCTTCCTGCCAGCCCCTTCTTACCCCAAAAGGTCAGCATCACCTCTCAGACAGACAGAGAGGACTGGCCAACAATCCTTTTTCTGTCAGCTGACTTTCTGACTTAAACTAGCACTAGAGTAGAAGTCATACAGGAAACCACTTATGGAGGCAGGCAGGGAACAGCTTTGGGGACAAATGCAGAGGAAGGCTTTGTGCACATCTCATATGAGTGGAAGGGACTATGACCAGTGCAAATAAAAGTCAGGGATTCACAGCTAAGCTGGAGGGTTGCCATGAGGCTCAGCTGCTTTGAGGCCAGGATGGCCCTGTATTGCCAGCCTTTCTGTTTTCAGAAGCAACTAGAAAATGGGATTTTGTAAAGAATCTAGAATATGCTAGGAAGGAACATATGACACACCAAATCTTCCGTGTATGAGGCACTGTATTTAGTGTTTTATATATATGTTCTCTTACTAAATCCTTAAAATAACCTGAAGAGATTAAAAACTGAGGCTCAGAGAGGTTATCTGGCTTGCCCAAAGTCACACAGCTAGTAAGGGTCAGAGTGGGATTTTGGGCCTAAACGCTCCCTCTATCTCATTTAAGTTTCTCTTTTCCATCTCCTGCTAGCCTACAAATTATATTAAGGTGGAAATGTGGGTCATTTTACGACATATTTATATATTATAGGTTTTATCACCTTTGGCATTTAGAAACAAGTTATTTCTGGGGCACGTGGGTGGGTCAGCAGGTTAAGAGGCAGAAGACATGAATAGACACTTCTCCAAAGACAACATACAAATGGCTAACAGACACATGAAAAAATATTCATCATCATTAGCTATCAGGGAGATTCAAATGAAAACCACATTGATACCACCTTACACCAGTTAGAATGGCCAAAATTAACAAGATAGTAAACAACATGTATTGGAGAGGGTGTGGAGAAAGGGGAACCCTCTTACACTGTTGGTGGGAATGCAAGCTGATGCAGCCACTTTGAAAAACATTGTGGAGATTCCTTAAGAAATTAAAAATAGAGATTCCCTTTGACCCTGAAATTGCACTACTGGGTATTTACCCCAAAGATACTGATGTAGTGAAAAGAAGGGCCATCTGTACCCCAATGTTCATAGCAGCAATGGCCACAGTCTCCAAACTGTGGAAAGAACCAAGATGCCCTTCAACGGGCAAACGGATAAAGAAGATATGGTCCATGTACACTATGGAGTATTATGCCTCCATCAGAAAGGATGAAAACTTAACTTTTGTAGCAACATGGACGGGACTGGGAGAGATTATGCTGAGTGAAGTAAGTCAAGCAGAGAGAGTCAATTATCATATGGTTTCACTTACTTGTGGAACAAAAGGATTAAGACGAAGGACACAGGGAGATGGAGAGGACAAATGAGTTGGGGGAAATTGGAGGGGGAGACAAACCTGAGAGACTGCAGACACTGAGAAACAAAATGAAGGTATTGTGGGGGGGGTTGGGGGTTGGGTGAGTCTGGTGGTGGGTATTATGGAGGGCATGTATTGCATGGAGCACTGGATGTGGTGCATAAACAATGAATTCTGGAACACTAAAAAGAAATCAAATCAAATGGAAAAAAAAAAAAGTCTGCCTTCAGCTGAGGTCATGATCCTGGGGTCCCCGGATAGAGCCCCATGTCTGGCTCCATGCTCAGTGGAGAGCCTGCTTTTCCCTCTCCCTCTGCCCTTCCCTCCCCATCTTGTGCTCTCTCTCTCTCACACAAACAAACAAAATCTTAAAAAAAAAAAACAAAACCCACAAGTTATTTCTTCAAAAGCTGCTGTAATATTATGTTCAGGGATGGTTTAAGAGTTGCCTTTATTGGGCACTTGGGTGGCTCAGTTGATTGGGTGGCTGCCTTAGGCTCGGGTTGTGATCCTGGAGCCCTGCTCAGCGGGGAGTCTGCTTCTTGCTCTGACCCTCCCCCTTCTCACATGATCCTCTCATTCTCCTTCCCTCAAGTAAATAAACAAAATCTGTAAAAGAAAAGGGGGGGGTCATCTTTATTGTTATTTTAATTCTGAGACCATTAGGCTTGTAACGGCTAAGTTTGTGGGCTTGCCTTATTTAAAATGCAAGTAAGGTACTAGGTATTAGGCCTCATCAGGCTTTCCTACAACAGTCTGAATGGGTTTTTCGTGGCTTTTCAAACAGGAGCTATTCCACAGGGAATGAGTCCCATAAAACACAGGTGCTGACAGAGGGGAGATGACGAGATAAACCCAGAGTGGAGTACAGGACAGTCGGCTAGGATGGGTCCCTGGAGAGCAGGTGCTCAGGGAAAAGGGAGTGAGAAGCAAGAGGTGCCAAAGGGGGAAGTGAGGGGCAATGTTCCTCCACAGGCTGCGCAGGACCTCCCTACCACTAGGGGTCTCCATATTTGTCTCATCACACATCTCTGTATCTCGCAGGAGAAATGTGAAGTGGAGAGCAAAGAAGGTGGAGGAAAGAAAGCAAGGCAGAAAAGGAGTATAAGGATAGGGAAATCCCTTACAGAGGAAGGAGAAGGTTCACAGGAAACCAAGGAGAGAGAGAGGGAGGCTAATAAGAGGCGCACAGATCCAGCACTGGTATTACCCATACCCTCTGGAAATGAAAATGCTTAAAATAAGGCCATATATGCCTTCTTCGAGAGAAAAACCTCCTTTCTGTTTACCAGTGCAGAATTTGAGGGGTAGGTGGTTAGTCTTGGGCAGAGAGAGGGGCATGGAGGAGGCGGCCAGACCACCTGGGCCCCTGCCCTCATCTCTCCTCCCCCTTTCTCCGGCCCCTTCCCTCTCCGCCCTGCATACTGCTTTCCCCTTGGACTGGGAAGCCTTTGGGATAGATTTACGTTACCTCATCCTCAAGTTCTTTGGGTTTGGGTGGGACTTGAGGTTTCTGAAGAGAAGTCAGCGCCGGCAGAGTGGAGGCCACTCTGGCTCTTGCTTTTGCCGAAGGCCAGTCCGGCTTACTGGGAAGTGTCTTGCTGAAGGGTGGAGACTGCCTCTGGCTTGACCGATTGTCTTGAAAGAAGCAACCACAAAGTGTAAGATGAAAGGGACTCTGGATCATTCCCTGGGCCAAAGTATGAAACCACCCATGGCATCTCTGTAGTCACCAATGATTAATCTGAGCATTCCTTAAAAGTATATAATGACATTCAGGCAAAAAATCAGCTGCCCATTGACTAACATTATAAAAACCAAAAGAATGTCCTCATCAAAAACATCCTCCCAGGGGAGTGATGGAGACCCACAGCAGCCCAGCATGCTGCCCAGCAGAGTAGATGGAAGCCCATGGCAGCAGAGTGGCCTCAGAGGGTGTGCTCCTCGAAGCTTCACTCTGTTCTATGAACACTTAAGGACAGGGATGGACTCTCAATCCTCCTTACATGTTGGAACCACCTGGGGAACTTTATAAGAAAATGCCAAGGCCCGGGCCCCGCCCCGGACATACTAGCTTGAACTTGTGGGGAGGGTCCTGGCACTATAGGTCTCAAAGTTTCCCAGGTTATTCTAAGGTGTCTTCAGAGTTGCAACTACTCATCTGAGTGAACCTCCATGTTCTTCCCCTCAATGATTTCCCTCAGCTCATGGAGAGCCCGAGTTACCCCTTGTTGGGGACTGTGTCCTGAGCAGGTGTCAGGGAACCAGTGCAGGCTCCCAAGCTGAATGGCCCTGAGTTGGGTCCCCTGCTCTGCCTCTCACTGGCTGCACTTGTTTGGGCTGGTTATTTGTGGCTCAGCCTCTCCAGGACTCATATTCTTCATTTTTAAAGTGAGGAGGGTAATAGCCACCTCAGAGGGATTTGGTAGGGAGTAGGAAGAAAGCAGTGAGGGCGGGGTGGGGGGAGCGGTGTGTCTGGGAGAGTGGATGCCTAACAAACAGGACCAATATACGGATGTGACATGGTGTGGGGGAGGGGGCAAGACAACAGGGAGTCTGTGCAGTGGAATCTGAGCACAGACTCAGACCGACACATTGCAGGAAGATCTCAGCATAGGAATAACCTGGCGTGTCCCCATCCTGGGAACAGCCTAGGTGCTCACACTGGCTTCCGCACAACTACCCCCCTGCCCCGCCATCCTTAGCTTCTTGCACCTGCTGTGCCACCTGTCACATCCCCACCTGTTCTCCCCCTGGGGCCGTTCCTGCCTTGCTGAAAGTGTGGTTCACTTCCCGTTGGATGCCTCCTCGGAAGCCTCTTTCTGGGTGCTGGAGCTATGCTTAGGTCTAGGGCATCTGCTTTGCTGTGCCCATAACTCTGTCAGGTTTTCTAGTTTTACTGGCAGCTCCTGGAGTTTACTGGGTTTTTTAAATGTAAGATTGAAGCCCATCAGAAGCCACAAAACACAGAAGACAAGCTTTGAAGAGCATGGCCTTGAATGAGCTGCCACGCCACCCTCATGGTAGTTTCCTAGCCTGTAACATGGGCCCACTGCAGCCGCTTCCTTCCCAGGGCTGTAATGTTTGAACAAGGTCACAAATACGGTGGGCTGCGTTCGAGGTGGAGCGGTGAAAGCATGGATGTTGGGGGCTGGGAAGCCCAGCATCCATCCTCGCCCTGCCACTTGCAAGCACTGGGCCCCATCAGTTCACTCTTCCTGACCTCACTTTCTTCCTTTGTAAAGTGAGGATGAATACCTCTTCCATAAGATTCCTGAGAGTGTGAAGTAGGCCACTACTGTAAATATAAAACTCTGGGAGTATGTCTGTCTTGCTTGCTGCTGAATGCTCAGGGCTCAGCATAGCTCTGGCACACAGTAGGTGCTCAGTAGGTGGATTGTGGCGTGAAGCAAGGGGCCATGCTTGGTGCCTTGTGAGGAGGCAGTTAATGACAATGATAACAGATGTGGAGCCCTTTACACATAGGGACATGGTAGCATCACCCTCATCATCATGGACACGCTCTACCCCCCCCCCCCTGCTGAGCTTTGTTACCCAGAACACAGGCTTCTCCTTGGGGGACATTAAAAACCACACTCAGGCCTGGAGGCTTCACGGGAGCTGTGCCCATTAACCTACAGCTAATTCCAGACTTAGAGCTCCTTACTCTCACTCTAAGCCTCCCGTTAAAAAGCCATAGTCTATGCTCAGTGTGTGACCTGCCTGTGAGGGGATGGGCATGAGGAAGGAGGGGCAACAGCAGATACTGGGATCCTTGAAGATCACCCTTGTTCTGTACAGAAACCTCAAGAGAAATTCCAGAGCCTTGTGTGCAACAAGACGAAAAAGCAGCAAGACTGATCTCGGGGTTGATTTCTCATGGGGCTATCTGGAGACTATCTGGTGGTGGAAATAGTCATCAGGGTGTGTTCCTTTTATCTTTTACCTATTTTCAACATTGGCGATTTAGGAAGAGGACTTTTCCCCCCTTGAACAGGCAAGTTTTCCATTTGGGGTGCCATGGTTTCTGAGTGACCAGATGACCAGTGTGGGGTGGTGAGAGTGGGAGGCGCCCACCGACCTGCCAGGCTGCTTGTCTCCATTCACCTGCCTGGCAGGCTGAGCGCCCAGGGTCTGAGGGGCTGCCTCACCTATGTACTCGCCCCTGGCGAAGGGCAGGGCTGGGTGGACGGTTCTTGTCTCCTGCTCGCCGGGTGGTGGCTCGTAACTGTCGTCCCCGGTCTCCTCAGCGGGCAGCACGTACATCTCTGAGTCCGAGTGCTCATCTGGGTGTTCATAGTCACTGTCCTGCAAGGGCAGACCCCAGGCTCAGTGCCCCATCCAGGCTCCATCATCAGCCCAGCTCTGGCTTTAGGGGGTGGGAGCTGCTCCCCCAGCTTAGGGACCAGAGAGCGAGGCTTGGAAAGGTTGGCTAAGCAAGGCTGGGCAGCCATCAGAGGCAAAGCTGGGGTTGAGGCCAAGTCTTTCTGGCTCCAGAATTTATCACCTGAACCACTATCCTGGGGGAGCATGTGGGCCATTGAACAGGACGGGTGGCTGAAACTCTGTGTGTCTGCAAAGAAGAGCAGTCAGAGATAAAATACATTTTTTAGAGGACAGAAAAAGGACCCGATACAATATACTAGAATACAATAGAAGAGAATACAATATACTAGAATAGAATGACCAATAAGTTTCATTGGCCACGGATGCTGAGGGTTGAGGGAAAAGATCAATAAGGGGAGACACAGAGCATACAGATACCTTTGAGATGAGGTCTGTTTGTTTTTTAACAGGGTTGGTAAGCTGCAGGGGTGAGGCTTTTCATCTGACCCAGACTCCATTCTCTTCCTTTTTTTTTTTTAATATAAATTGTATTTAAGTCTACATTGAAATTATCAAATATTGAATATTCAATGTATGTTGAAAATACACTGGCACAGTAACAGCTCAAAAGGATGTAAATAAAGTCTCCTTCCTGGCCTCTCAGTTCCTCCCCAGGGGCACCGCTCCTAGCTTCTCACGCATTTTGTTCAGAGATCCCTTAGCTAGACGCCACACTTGCATGTATTCACATGCAGGAAACAGTTGATCCAGGATGGAAGAAGTCCTCTGCGCATGCTGCCTGACACCCTGCATTATCCGTGCAGGATTTGCCAGTGAATGCGCGGTGCACCTGCCTTCCGCTGGCCCCCTTCCCCTGCAGTCCTACACCGCCGCAGGTGTGGTGCCACAGGAGCCCCGAGTTGGTTCCACTGCTGTCTCCTCGGGGCAGAAGCAGGCCCAGCACGGGCAGGCCAGGAAGGCAGTGTGTTTGCAATGAAGGATGGGAGAGGGAGTGCGAGCTGCTCCCCTGCTCCGTCTGTGGGGCAAGGGGGAAAGGGGAGGAGTGGGGTGAATAGCAGGAGGGGCACAGAGAAAGGCAGCTGAAAAGAGAGGTTTCCCCAAGGTGGTGGAGGAGCACTGGAAGGGAAGAGGAGGTCCTTGTCCTTGTCCTAAACCCAAAGAGTCAGGAAGGGAGAGGGAGGGGCGCGGTGAGAAAAGCCTTGTAGGGGGGTACTTTCCCAAACCCCTTTTTCGATAACAACAGATTGGAAGGCTCAGTAATCCTTCCTGACTGTGAATACAAAATTCGGTTGAATAGAATAATGGCAATTATCATTACTATCATAACCGACATTTGCATGCACTGCCTACCTCATGTATCCCTTACCACAATCCTATAAGAGTCTGTTTAAGCCCTCAGAGAAACTGAGGCATGAGGAGTGGAGTAGGAGAGGAGACTCTGTGGTCTGTGCTCTGGAGAAGCCAGAGCTGCTCTTGAACAGCTGGCCTGGGAGGTGCCGTGAGAGCGAAAGAGTGGCCCATGGTGAGAGCCTGGCTTGACAAGGTTCCTTCCACAGAGCCTGAGGCCCCTGGGACTCACTCTCCTTACCCTTGTCAGTGACAGGACCCGATCCCTCTTGTTGTGACATCCCAGGGAGACGTCAGTGAATGGGCTGAGAAAAGATTGCTTTAATAACCATCTGGAAAGTGAAAGAAACAGTAGGAACCCAGACGCACGTGCCTGGATGGGAGCTAGTTTGGGCCTCCTATTTTGGGTCTGTATCTGTGGAGCAGGCGCAGGCCTTCCTAGACCTGATTACCTGGAGGCTGGGGAGCAGGGTGCATCTGGGGAGGACATGGAGGTCCTCACAGTCGCTTGGGCAGAGCACCCTGACTGAAAGAACCAGGCTGGCCAAGGAGGCAGAGAAGGTAGAGGAAGAGCGACTCCCTGTCAGACGCTCCTGGCAGCCCGATGCTGACGTGGGGCTGCCTACGGGACTGAGGCCTGGGCTGAGAGAGTGTGTCCAGGCCCCAGCATGAAATGAATGAATGAGCTGAGCTGTTGCCCTGCGCTCTGAAGGAATCTAGGAGGAAATGGGTGCTCAGAAGTGCTGAGCTGCCCCTTCATTCAGAAAATATTTTCTGTGGGATACGTACTATAAGCCCCTCCGATTTCCAGCGTAGTGAAACGATTGAATGCCTTTTTATCAAGAGAATTAGAAAAGAGTCTATTCAAACTTCTGAAAGAACAGATTAAAAACACCTCCCCTCAAATTATCCTATATTCTGACAACCAAAATTCTTTCATTTGTTCATTCAATCCTTGAGCAAGCACAATATGTTGGGACAGTGGGATGAAAACTTTGAAGAAGGGAACGTGTAATCAGGCAAAAACTTTCTCATATTGTCCATTCATTCATTCAATCAATCAGTTAGTATTTATTGAGCACCTACTGTGTGCCAGCCATTGTGCTTGACTCTGAGCACAGTCCCTGCCTTCATAGAATTTTAGCAGGAGAAACCAGCAGTAAATAAATAGTGAATAACAGATAATAAGTACAATATCAACCATAAAATAGCTGTCACTCGTGACAGATTCACTTGAGGAAATGTTCAGGGTCCTGAGACAGAGAGCAATGGGAAAAGGGACTCTCCCTCAGGTGCAGAAAAGGCCTTCCTGAGAAGGAGACAGTGAAGCCAAGCCTGAAGGACAAGAAGGAGCAGAACAAGTGAGGAAAGCTGGGGATGCTCTTTAGTTTCTCTTCTCTCCCCTTCTTCCTTCACCAGCCCAAGGTCCATGAGTCTGAAATCACTGAGCAAGCATGACCTTGACCTCTTGTTGTAGGACTAAAGGCAGACCTGCACATCTGGGCCATAACAGACAAGGCCCTGCCAAGGGGATGCAAGGAAGGCTGGACAGGTCTGCAGGGGCCAGATCTTATCTGGCCTGGAGGCCACAGGCCTGGATTTTGTTCTGTGTACAATAGGAATCCAGTAAGGTCAAAATAATTGTGAAGAAAGGTTTACCCAATCCTTATGACAGCTGGGACTCTAACTTTGGTTGTTTGACTTTGGGACACAAGTCATCCCCTCCTCTCCAGGCTGATTTTATTTGTGTTTTCTAAGTCCCCACATGTGCTCTTTTTATCTAGGCAGGAAGCTCAATTTTCGCTGCCTGTCTGTGGATGCAGACCAGCTCTCAAGTTTGCTTCAGCTGGGGTTGGGTGTGGGCCACCAGGAGGGGGCGCCGCTGCAGTGCTCTGAGGGCTCCACGGCTGCCAGACCCTGGGAGGAACTCCACACCCAAGGGACCTGCAGAAAGGCCTTTTCAGTTCCTCTTTCTACAGTTTTCTCTGCAGAAAGGAAAGAGGCAGAGAAGGGAGGCACTCCTGCCTCATAATACTCTGAATAAACTCCAGGTGGTGAACCCGTGTGGAGTTGGGCTCCAACTCAGGGGACAGGAATCCTGAACGCTTATTCCACTGGGCCACTGAGTAACTGAATGGCCACGGGGAAGTCCTTTTCATTTTCCTAGTCTTGGTGTTTCCTTATCTGTACACTGGGGTATGTGGCTGTGTGGAGGCCCTCTTGGATCCTGTCCAGATAAAACACACGTGGTGTGGAGCAGACTAGCATTCTGGATGAATTTGATATAAATGAGGAATAATTGTTTTGTAAAAGGTTCTTAGGATGTCTTGTCCCTCTAAAGCTTGACCCAAGAGAGAAGTGAGCCAGAGGCCCTGTGGGTTGCAGAGCCACTGTGAAGAGGGTGACGGCTGACTCTGACTCATCACCCTTTTGGGGTCACTCTGTTGTCCCCAGCATCTGCCACGGTCCTCTTGGTCACAAGAGGGCTTGGTCACAAGCCCCTTGGAGTCGAAAAGCCTGGCTTTGAGATTTGAGGGCCTGGGTTTGAACTTGGAAACTACAAGTCACTGAAACTCTCCATGCCTTAGTTTCATTCCCAGTAAAATGAACAGGGCTGATATTCAAAATGTTTGACAATGAGCATGGCTCAGATCCTGACCGAAGAGTGGCCAGGGGTCCCCTAATGTGCCACGCATTCACTCTTTAGGGCTCCTAGATAAGTCCCAGGCAATGATGGGGCACTGGGGAATTCAGGGCAGAGACCTTTGTTAACTGATACAGAATTATTTTAAAACACTTCACATTTGTTTTGGCTGTGCTGGTGAGAACTGCAAATGGCAGCACTGAAGATGGGGATAAGAGTGCCTACACGTAGGGCTCTGGGGAGGATTAGGGGAGGTAATGTGGATGAAGCACTTAGCCTGGTACACGTTGGTGCCAGGTCAAGTCAGCCACTATGGGGTTCTTGCCGCCTTGTTTATCTGTTGGTGGCCCTTCCAGGTCAGCCATCTCCCTGCTGTGATGCACAGGTGACCAGCAGCATGTCCTTCAGAAACAAGCCCTTGCAAAGGTCTCCCACGGATCCCAGTGGAAACAACACCCTCCCTCCTGCTCCCAGGAACAAATACTCACAAAGTCATCAGACCACTGCTCCTCTTCATCAGCAGGGTTCTCTGCAATGGCATGTGGGAAGCAAAAGGAACAAGCGTAAATCTCAGCTGGCCAGCCCCACCGTGTCCACTACTAGCCTGCAGCTGCCTTCCTTGCCTTTGGGCTCCCTGGTCTTGTTCACTTGGCTTTGAACAGTTACTACACTTATCTCGTGTTCATTCGCTTTCAACTCCTCTTTAGAAAAAAAAATCAGTTCTCAAATCATAAAGGTAAGTCCCACTGCGGCAGAGACATGGTACATCTGAACCTCATTTGTCTTTGTTAAGGAGCATTTTGGGGACTTTAGAATAACCCTGGAGATACCTGCAATTCATATCATGTTGCTTCTCAGGATTTCTATGAATCAGTACACAGATGTAGTAGAAAGAGTACTGGAGAGGGAGTCACAATAGACCAAAATTCCCATGCAGGCTCTGCTCCTAACTAGTCAGAGAGCGATCAAGACAGCTAACTTCTCTGGGCCCCAGTCTCAAGATCTGTAAGGTGACAGATCACTTCTGGGATTCTCTGTGGCCCTAAATTTCACTTTCTTATTGAAAAGATTTATCTGGTGCTTTAAAACTACATGCCAGGCAATATTTTCAGAGTAGTCTCTTAGAGATCTTATGAGGAAGCTGAGGCCCAGCGAAAATAAGTCATTTGCCCAAGGTCAGATAGCAAATAATAAAGCCAGGAGTTGAACCCTGCAGTTTGACTTCGTAGGGCATGCTGTGGGCTCCAGCACCATGCTACCTCACTGCCTCTGAACTCCAGAGTGTAGGCACTGTCCTTGGCTCCCCAGGCAGGATGAAAATGGAAATAACGGTGTCAAGGAGCTTAGTTTCTTGAAGAATAAAATAGATCTGAATTATGGACAGTCAAGGAGAATATCTGATTCCCTTTTCTCCAAAACACATTTAGAGTTTGAGAAGCTTAGCATCCACCCCATCACATAAACTGACATTAGAGGGTAACTACAATTCGTTCAGCTCTACAGATCAACCAGGCACTGGTCCAGATGGCACAGTGGCTCCTGCGACCCATCCAGGAAAGCTCCCAGCTCTTCTCCTACCCCATTGAGCAGCCACGGGAGGGGGCCCAGTGGTTGGTCCCTGAAACCTCCAGAGCCTTGGTAGAACCTTTTCTTGCCATTTCTAGCCCCTGCAATGGCAGACCACGGACTCCATCTCTAGGGGGACTCCGAAGAGAAAAAGGGAAAGGAACTGTAGAGAAAAAATGGGGGCCCAAAGGAAGGGTTTAGAGCAGCGTGGCCAGATCTTGGGTTATAGCAGCAACAGTGCCCTCTCTTGGAAAAAACATGATAGGCACTAAGAAGGAGCTTTACTTTATGAGCCAAAAATAATAGGTCAAACTTTGACATTCACAGGAGATAATTCTTGTTAAGTAGTGATCTGGGCTAACTTATATCAAATTAGAGTATGCTGCAATCACTGGGGCTTTGCCAGAAACCTTAGAAGACTAGGTCAATAAGTCCTCTTCTCAATATACTAACACCTAGTACCGAGGTAGATATGTTTCTAATACCTTAAGTTTGGGTATAACCGAAGATCAGCACTTATGGTAGCAAGATGTTTTTGTTTCAGCCTTTAAAATAGAAACCTTTATAAAATACCTTTATAAAACACACCTCCCTGCCTCATTGAGCTGTGTTTGCTGAGTCTTCTCTCAGGGAACTGAGGCCCATTTTCTGGCCCGTCACTGCTGAAAAGTACTTGCAGAAGCTAACTACTTTTCCTGTCCCAATTATCTTTCCTCTCCAACACACACTTCATACTATTTCTAGTGATTTCCTTAAAATAAAGTTTGGAGCATGCAGCTCCTTTCCTCAAGAATCCTCAGCAGCTCCCTATGGAGTAAAGTCAAGGCTCTGAGTCCACACATTTTGATGCCTCCCCTTCCTGTTTCTCCCACGACTCCTCTTGCCATCTTCCGTGTTCACTCACAGTGATACTCGGCAGTGTGTTCCTCCCAGCCTGTACTTTTGATCATTCTCTGCTCTGCCTGGGCTATTTCCCCAGCCTGTCTTCCTTCTTTGCATGGAAATCCCTGTTATACCTCTGCCATAGGGTCTTCCCCAGTCCCTCGGGTTCTAATTATGACTCCTTCCTCTGGGCCGTCATAGGGGCTGCTGGCACCTTGATGACACGGGTGGTCCATTCTGCCCTGTGCTATGACCATTTTTTGTGCCTCTCTGTACTGAAAAACAAGGCCTATTTAATTTATCTTTGTATCTGAATGGTATTTGGCATTTGTAATCCATGCAGTAATAAAAGTATGAAGCAACAGATGAGTTGAAGGAATGAGTATTAGGATACTAATAATAGATTCCATTTATTAAACACTTCCTATGTGCTCAGGGTTAGGATAAGTGTATTTTGCCAATTATCCTCAAAACAGAGCTTTGTGGTAGGTGCAGTCATGATCTCAATTTTATAGTCAAGGAAACGGAAGCTAAGAAAGCTAAGAGATGTGGCAAAACATGTCCGAGGCCACATGGCTGGTGAGTAAGGGGGCAGGCTGGAAGCCAGGCTGTCTGTGTGGGTCACTATAGCTGAAATCCCATGTAAACTGCCTGGCCCTCTACTGAGCCTTCACATAAAAGAGAAACTAGAGTGGCCCAATCCAGGCATTGTAGAGACTGAGGCAGAGAAGAGAAAAAAGCATCACCACGTGGGAGAGGTTGCTAGATAGCACCCTTCTCTACCTGAGCTACACCCATCTCCTGGTCCTACCAGCAACTCACAACATCCTGCTCTTGAAGTCATGGCCTACAGGCCATTTCCCAAACTAAAATGCAGTATGCTCCAAAGTACTAGAGCCAAAGTATGGGGTGGTGGTCCAGCATCTCAGGACCTCCTAAAGTGTGTGGGTTATGGTTTTAGAACCAGTCTCCCCAGTTCAAATTCTGGCTCTGCTCTTTACTACCTGCTTGGCAGAGGACCAGGACTTTAGCTGTTTAAAGCTCAATTTCTCAACTATGAAACCAGGGTAAGAATATCTCATGTGTTTATGAGAATCCAGTAATATAATACCCACGAGTGCTTCCCAAAACCTGGCACGCAGCAAATGCTGTGTTAATGGTAGTGCTGTCTTGGGTATTGACAATGTCTTAATAAACCCTCATAGCAACACCATTCTATTTCCCTCTAATGGCAACCACACAGTACGGCTACCATAAAGAAACGGGCCCAAGAGAGCCTCTAATATAGAGGGTGGCACTTTCAGGAGGGTAAGGGCAAGTTTAGTATGGGAAAGGCAGTTTCACTTGGGAAGGAAGGTTGCATGCCCCTGGCAGGAAGCTGAGATGCTGGTTGGGCCTCCTTATGAGGGAGAGCCTTTCCATTGGTCGTGTACCTGGTTTGGGGCTTATGTTCCACTTACAGAGTCACAATCCCATGCCACACAAGAGAGGGGCTCCTCCCCTTGCCAGGCTCAGGCTTTGTAATTCATGTGCCTCCCCCAACCTGTGGGCCCAGCAGCTGGCACTGTGAGGCACGTGGAAATGCCACAGTGGCCCCACATCAGTGTCCACTCCAGGGTTTGGAGCTTGGGCTCTGGGGTCAGCCTGCCAGTCAAAATCCTGATTCTTCTACTTGCTAGCAGCATGAACAGGTAAATTGTTTAACCTCTGAGCATCTGTTTTCTCACCACTGAAATGGATAGGATAAGTAGAGCCTGTGTCATGGGGCTTCATCAGAATGAAATGAAATAGCCCAGGGAAAGTGAGAAATCCATCTGACATCACCCATTGAGTAAGAGCTCCGTGGATGCTGCTGGTCACTATTAATCTACTTTAATAATAGCCTGAAGGATAGATCAGCACTCTTATCTCCAATCTTTCAAGGGAAGTTATAAAAAATTTCTAGGTTCACAGGGTTTAGGGGCCAAAGCTGGGAATCTAACCAAGACTAGAGGACCCCAAAGTCCAAGATCTCACCCAGCCATGGTGGTAATAAACCTGGAGTCTAGAAGAACAGCTGTGTATCACACCGAGGACAATCCAGGGCAGTGTAGGCTTTCCTGACAAATGTCTCAACACCTGGAATCATGGACAGGTGCTGGGAAAGTTCTACGAACGGTGCACTCAGCAAAAGCTGAGGGGTTGCATGAGGCTGTGTGGTGAAGGAGGGATTGAGCCAGGCCTTGAAGAATGGCCAGAACCCAAATGAGAGAATGAAGATGAAGGAGGGTGTCCCCCTTCCATCCCCTAAGGCTAGGGCCTGTGTGTCAGCCCCAGAAGCAGGGCTTAACTGATGGCTGGAAGGTGTATCCATAAGGCATAGCCATAAGGCATAGATATGCTGGAAAGAAAATGCTGTTCTGGAGAGTCTGAGGAGAAAATAAAGCCAGGTTGTTGCCAGCCAAAGGGGTGCTCCAGCCACAAAGGCCACTGTAGGCCCCAGTGACAAGCTGGAGGCAGGAAGGTCGATGAGGATGGTGTTTGAGCAGTTCAGGCATGAAGAGACAAAGGCTGAATCAGACTTGGGGGCTTGGGAATGGGAAGGGATGGTTGGAAAGTCAGTCAAAGAGTCAATGGTGAGAGCTTGAGTGAAGCGGTGAAGGCAAGGGTGGGCACGGAGCCTTTCTGTTCTGGGTCACGATCAGCACCAGGGACTCTGGACATTGTGGGGCACCCTCCACGCTGTCTGTCTGACACACACACACAGTTGTGGCCCCGATTCAGCTCTGGAGGCCATGCTCTGGGCCACTAGGCCTGCCAGCTTCTCCTCTTACCGAGCTGGTAGAAGGATGTGGGGAAGCCGTGGGATGGGTACAGTGCGATGCAGGAAGGAGAGAAGGAAGGAGCCTGGGTTAGATGTGGTGGTGGAGGCAGATGCAGGGGAGGAAGAGAAAGCAGAACTACAGAGGCCACGGGGGAGGCAGCCCATGGACAGTCACCCTGGGTGCCCCAAGAGGAGAAGGGGATGTGACCCCTTGAGGAGTGGATCTGAGCTGGCTAAGAGAGGGGATTTGCATCTAAATACTTCACATTTTAAAAAGTCCTTTTGTTTGCATGTCCCCTCATCCCTTCTCAGAGCCCTGTTAACGGGGGCGGGGGTTGGGGGGGGTGGGGGGGTGGAGTCCTGGTTTGGCTGTATGACCTTGGGCAGCCTCATGGCCTATCTGTATGACCGGCCATACAGACATACATGACCGGTCATACATGCTGTCCATACAAACATACATGTCTATGTCACCTGGCCGTATGACCTTGGGCAGCCCCTTAGCCTGTCTGGTCTCCACTTAGCCCTCACACAAGAAGCCAGGGGTGAGTGGTCTTTATGGACTTTCCAGGCTTTCCAATACCTTCAAGTCCAAGTTTCATTCCTCTAGTCTTAGTTCCATGAGGCGGGGCTGGTGGTGAATGCCGCTCTCCCCGTGTCAGCCTTGCTGGTACCACCAATCAGAGTGGAGACAGGGAGACAAAAAAAAAAAAAAAAAAAAAAAAAAAAAAAAACCAAGTGAATGCTGGCTTCCGTAAGGACAGGAGGGCAAGTGCAAAGCAGTGTTATAGCTCACTTTGTTAGTGGATGGAGGTTTGCTATGCATTCCCTGTGCTTTTTCCAACCACCCCTGGGTAGTAGGGCCCCAGGGTCCAAGGAGAGAGGCCTTGTTCAGTTCTGGCCACTGAGGGGTGTGGAACGGCTGGTGGGGCTTTCCCTCCACAACAGTGGGACCTCAGGCAGATAGTGACCCGTCGGCATCCTCATTTATTATTGGGTCCCCCACTAGTAATGAAGCACCTGAAGGTCAGAGGCTATATTTTGTTCCCCACTCCGTATCTAGTAGAGTGAGTGTCACACAGGATGTACTGTGTCATATTTGTCAAATGAGTCAAAGAACATGTAAAACAGCAGAAACACCTGGAGATAATGATTCCAGAGAAGAAACTATTCAAATGACCTAATTTCTTAATTTTATCCTTGGAGTTGCACAGAACAACTCGATCTCTGCTTTCTTGAATGTTTAAAAACTTGTGCTGTGTGGCCATGAGGACAGACTTCGGAAGCCACCAGGAAATGGACTGCATCTCTGTCCTGCTAGGGCTGTCTGTTCTTGACAGGACCAGAGGGGCTTGGGAAGTCATCACAGGAAATGTCCAAACAGAACATGGGTTTCATTTTTGGTGTGTGGCTGTGGTGGGGTCAGGGGTGAGCGCTGGGTTGGAGGTCAGGCTGCCGAACCTCTGGGGCTCCTTTTAGACCTGGGATTCCATGATTCCATAATTTTCCTATCAAAACTCAGGGTACTAAGCAGATGTTGTCTGCTTTCTTTTCTTTTTTAGAACTTGGGAGAGAAGGAGGAATTTCTTCTCTTTGGTTAACTAAGCAGCTCACTTGAGGTTTTTTTCCCCCCTTGGCTTTCATCAGGTAGATTTTAAAGATCAGAACAGGGTCTTTATTTTTTTTATTTAATTTTTTTTTTTTTTCATTGCAAAGGAGTCTCCTGGTCAACTGTTGAGACTTGGTGACTGGCAAGATGAGGTCAGTAAGTACTCTGTAACCTAGCTACTTCTAGAAAGTAGTCCAACAGGTCAGTCACTAGACTTGATATGTTGGTCCGCATTTCTTAGTGTGATAAGATTTAATTAGTGCCTAGGAGGAACTCAACTGTCTGATTTATTGCTATCTTGATCAGTGACAGAAAAAAAACAACAGTAAGGTTGTGATTTGGTTTTAGCTGTCAGGGATAGAGGAAGAGACTTCAATGATGTCTGTAGACCTGTGGTTTTCATTAAGGGCTCTATAGGTCTGTCCATGTCCAGGAAATCTTTATATTTAAGCCAGTAGAAAGAGATTTTAGGCCTATCTTCCCAAGGAATTTCTTCTAGAGAAGGGCAGTATATTGGATAATTTATTTTGCTCACCACTGCCATAAACAACACCAATCTCAAGACTACCCTCCGCTGACAAAATTGATCCTAGTTGGACTGGGTGGAGGAGACGTCAGAGAGGACTGAGTAACCATGCACCATCAATAGATTATCCTCCTCCCACCCCAACCCCCAGTGACCTTCAAGTATCCATTTTCATAATTCTCTATCCAGGAAGCCTTCCCTTCCCCACTTCCTCCGCACTCTTGACCTCAGATTAGATAAGACATTGCTGATGGACTTTCATAGAACTTTGTGCTTCCCCATCACCCTGAACTCTAATTGCTTTTGTACTATTGTATCTTTTTTCTTCACTATAAACACTGTGAGTGTGGAGACTATATCTGTCCTGTTTAGCACTGTGTCTCTACCTAAAACCGTGTATTTGCCCAGCACATGGAAGATACTTAATAAATGTTTGATAAATAGATGAGTGGATGGATGGATGGATGGATAGATGGATGGATGGAATACTACAGCTCCACTATAGTCAAATGCCTTAAAATTTTTAAATTAGGGTGGGTACTCTTATTTTCAAATGATTAGAACATAGTTCCCTTTTCAGGAAGTAAATATGAACATGAAATTAGTCAAGAGTCCAAGTATTTTAGAAATACTCTTACCTGAGGCATAATCTCTTTGAGGAACACTTGGAGGCGCTTTGACTTTCAGCCTATAGATAACAACCATTAGACAAATGGTCAGGACACTGTTGTCAGGACGACTGCTGTCAAGGCCCCAAACAGAAGCAGATATAGAGGTAACAGAGAGATAACTAATAGAATATTGGCTTCTTTTGGACCCATCTCATTGAAAGACTAAATGTATTGTAAATGGAGTGAAGCCATTAACCAGAGGTCTCCCATCTCCCCCATTTCTCCAGTGTGTAATGGGGCTGTCACTCAGCAACGGTGAAGTCCAGTGGTGAAAGGGTTCTGAGAGGTCAGAATACAAGCAAGCACAGAGTTCAGAGGTTCAAGGAAGAGAAATGCTGATTGGTTGATAGGGTGATAAGAGAAGATAGATTCTATTTGAATAAATAACTTAATAAATGCTTTAAATATCAAAAAAATATTAGCTGTAACAGAGCACTTGGGTTGTAGGTTGACTGAGATTATTTTGGCACTACTGAAAAGTGCCAAATAAATGAGTAGTGAGGGTCTCCAGGTTGGAGATTATGATATTCAGCTTATTTAGACACTGAACTGTTTCAAGCACTCTCAAAACTACTTTAGTATCTTTATGCATATATAAAATGTTTGAATATTCACAATCCTTCCCCCATCACCAAAAGAAGAAAATTAAAATTACATTTTAAAAATGTATCCCAATTTTTAGGCTTACTTAAGTTCTACAACACCTCTCATTCTATTATTTGAAATGGCTAAGTTTTCTAGTAAATTATTATTCTTAATAAGAGTAGCCCATTTTATTTAAGAATGATTTGCTTAATGAAATTTAAGGTATATATAAATAAAACCTATATCCAGTAGCCTTTATTTACTAAAACATCATGTCCCTTTTTAGAAGCAGGGAATAAGTTAACCATTCCATGCAAAACATATTTCATTTCTTGTGGAAAAAAAGCAATATAGAAATTCATGTATGATTACGAAAAATTAGCCCAACAAATGAGAATTGTAATGTTTCAAAAATAACAATATTTATATTTGCATAGAAATTTTGCTTTTTGTTTCCCCAAAGGTTCTTAGGTCGATTATTTCATTCAATTCTCACAGCAAGCCAGCGTGAGCTGGGGAGATATTATAATTAGACTTCTGATGAGGTCCAGATAGAAAGATTAGCCACAGTGTTATGGGGGGGAAAAAAGCACAAAAACAAACAAGGAATCACGGTGCCAGGTCTGTAACTGGACCAGTAAAATTTCAAAAAGCACGAACCATCCATTACCCATTATTGCCACTATTTCATAAGAGAAAAGAAAAGGTATTTTAATACCCAAAATGTTATCATCTCAGGATAAAGAACAGACTCAGGAAGGGGCTGGTGGTCACTGAACACCAACCAGGAATAAAAGCTGTGGTTTGGGTCTTACTTAGCAGCCGGCAGCTGCATGTCAACCCCCAACACTTCAAGGTCCTTATTTTCTCATTTGGCCATGGACCAGCAACAACTCTGTCACGGTCTTCTGTTAGGAAACCAGTGTGTTCAACCGTGCTTCCTCCTTTCAAGGTAGCACCTGTTGCCTGGCAACGAGCAAGAGTGTTAACAGCAGGTCACTCAGAACCAAAGGCCCACTGACTTCACCCAGGGTAACGACTATGGCAGCCATATTTTCCAAGCTGAGAGGAAACATGGTTTTTCAAATCAAAATGTATTTTGGGAACAATGAGCATAATGAAATAGGAACTGTCTGAAAAACTTTGAGCTCCATGGCTACTGTGAGTATGCCTGACCAGGGAAGAGAGAGACATTTTACACAGTGGCTTCATATTATTGAGAAAACTGTGTATTGTAAAACTGACAATGGGGATAATTAATCTAGAATCCCTAGCGATTAAAACAATGACTAGCAGGGCTCCCTCATCTCAATGAGATTTTGCATGTGTCAGAAATATTAAATGAGAATAATCACATACCTCGCTCCTCCACGGGACAGAACATGAGGACAAATTTTCCTCTAGTAGATGCCCCACAAGCAGAAGACCATTTTAACTATTTTATGATAATGACTTATACATATTGAGACTCATTTGCATTTTGTAGTCTAAAAAACCATAAAACATGATTTCTTACTTTCAAGTTTAACAAAGACCAAAAAGAATGAAGACTCTTTGTTCCGAAGGCATAGGAAAATGAAATTTTATACACTATTAATGGTACAAAATTGCTGACAAGCAATTTGGTAATATCAATAAAAATTTCAAGGGCACAAATTTTTCCATTTCTAAATTTCATTTTAGGAATTTAGCTTTCTGGTACACTCAAAATCTATAAAAATTACTTATTGAAATGTTACTTATGACAGTTAAGCTGAAAGAAATGGCCACAAAATTTTTAGTGATCTTATCAAATTGCTCCCCCAAGAATATGCCAGTTTAAACTCCCACATCTCCTTCCCTTTAAAAAGTGTTCACTGATGCATAGCTGGTTAAATGAATGATAATATATTTATAGCAGACTATTAATCATCTGCTCAAAATGGAATATGCCTTATTTTTACATACTATCAAAGATGTCCATGATCTAGCATTAAGTAAAACCACTGAGCAAAATCGCGTTGGTAGAATGGTTTATGAAGTGTGACGCCATTCATGATGAAAATGTATGTGTGTACAGGCATGTACTGTATCACATACATACAGATATATATATATATATATATATATATATATATATATATATATCAGACTCACTCATGACAATGTTTGTTTCCCTGGAGTTGGTTGAGGTTGGGGATGTGGAGAAGTGGGAGATTTTTCCTTCATGCAATTCTGAATGGTTTGATTTTTTTTTCCTGGTGAATCTACTACTACTTTCATTTTCTAAATAAAAGAATTTAAAAGCTTAATGGGATACTATTTCCTCCTTCCTCTTTACTTAGATTTTGAGTGGCAAATACAGGTATGCACGATTTTTATCTTTTTTTTTTTTTTTTTTTTAAAGCTTAAGAGTTTTTGATGTGCAGGAAGATTTGAAATTCTAGCTTTTCCTCTCTAAGTGCCAACTGAAAACACAATTTTAGGCTATAATTGAAAAAGCAAAAAACTGAAATATGGAAAACAGGTATGGCATGGATTGTGTTCTTAGAACTTCTCTTTTGGATTTCTCCAAGCGTGTCCTAGTGGACTTTAACTAAAAAGTTATAGAAGCTGATTGTCCTGTTTCTAGAAACGTTTTTGTTGACATTTGCTGGCACTTTGAGGGGGACAGCTCACTTTTACTGCAGTGAGAGGGAAAAGCAAAGTTCCCTGAGGATGACCCCATTCATTTGCCATGTTTCCTGAAGATGGATCTTACCAACATGGACTCCTGCCATGAGTAAGAAAGGGTTACATGTTAAAGAGGTTGCAACTCCTCACTTGGGTAACAAAGAACTTTGTTCTCTTCCACCTAGCACAGGCTGGAATAATGTGTGATTTATATAAATGAGTGCTTATATAGTGCTATGAAGTTTAACTTACTTTTTGATTTTGTTCATTATTCCACCTTCATTGTTCTTGATATCGTGGACCATCTTTTGAAGCTGCCTGCAAGAAGCAAAATTAAACATAAAATACTAATAAGTAGGTCAATTTAGAAAAAGTCTTCTATCCTTGAATACAAAAAGAGAAGTAAAGACCTATAATAAACCCCCAAACAGTGGGAATGGTATTATATTTAATCAAATTGGCTGTTTGCTACTTGAGTAAAGGGAAAGTATTCTTTTTTTATTAATTATTTTTATTAACGTGTAATGTATTATTTGCCCCAGGGGTACAGGTCTCTGAATCATCAGTCTTACACATTTCACAGCACTCACCATAGCACGTTCCCTCCCCAATGTCCATAACAACCACCCTCTCCATACCTCTCCTCCCCCTAGCAACCCCCAGTTTGTTTTGTGAGATTAAGAGCGACTTATGGTTTGTCTGAGGGTAAGTATTCTATAAGGAACATGGTCATTGGGCATATCCCTATCCCTATCCCCGTCCCTGTCTATTGGATGTCTGGGCCAGGCTCGGAAGAGACATTTTGATTTTCAGATCTGTCTATTCTGAGGACACACATGAGGCAAAACCCTCTGAAAAACCTCACTGTTCACCACTGAGTGTCCTTAGACCATTCACATTGCAAGATGGAGTGACCTTATGTGGGCTAAAATCAGGTCCACGAATTTTTTTTGTTTGTTTGTTAACTTCACTAGGTAGAATCCGGGAAAACTGTCACAAAAAAGTTGTACATACACAGAAGCCATAAAGAAAATGATTAATGAATCTAACTGCATGTACATTTGGAAACCCTGTAGAACAAAAAATAATATGCACAAAATCAAAAGATAAATGACGTACCGGAAGAAATATTTACGACACAATAATAATAATGACTCATGTTCTGATTGACAAATCTTATGACTCTGCAAAATATTATTAATAATTCAATAGGAAATGGGCAAAAGATGCAAACACATGGCGAACAGAAAAGTGTGAGTGACTAACAGACTAATAAAAAGATATTTAACATTACTTATATCTAAAGAAATCTAAATTGAAACAACAGTGCGGTATGTTTGGCTCATCAGACTGGCAGAACGTAACTCGATAATACCCTGGGTAGATGGGAGTACAAAAATACAGATATTCTTGGGAATGCACATTGTTACAATCAATATCTATTAAATTTTAAAACCTCCATGCCTTTTGACTCAGAAATTCTGCTGCTAGGAACTTGCCCTTATAAACATGGTCATAAAACCATACTATTATGTACATATAAGCATTTTGCCTAATAGCCCTAACCCTTCCTGCCTTCCCACTAAAAAACCTGGAAACAACCTAAATGCCCATCAATCATTAAAAGGGAACTAGTTACACAAACTGATAAAGCCATACAATGGAATGCCATAGGCCCTTAAAAAAAAAAAAAAAAGAAACACACACCTGCATTGCTGACACATAAAAATCTCCAACACAGATTAAGTTTAAAAAAAAATGGTAAAGGAGAAAAAAGAAAAAAAGGAAGAAAAAAAGTGAAGTTCAGAACAATGTGTGTACCACATATTTTTTCTGTGGGATGAGAAAGGACACGTATATTCCTATAAGCCAGTACACGTGTAGCTTTTTAGAGGGATATGCAAGCAGTTATTCAAAGACTGTTTTCAAAGGCAACAGAGCATTCTCATATGAATTAGGAAAAGGTACCCCTTTCTTCTGGGTGGACACCTGCACAGTGGCGGGGCACACAGCCTGGCAAGCAGTCAAGGAATAGATTTCAGCCTCTACATGTCATCAGAGCTGGGTGTGGAGTGAAAACAGAAGGCTCGACTGGGAATGGGGGCTTCCGTTTTGTAAAAAAGAGACTTTCTTATTATAATGAAGATTTTTCTATATTATTTGAATGTTCATAACTTGTACAGATATCATTTCTATTATCTGTTTTATATACATATGTAGAGAAAAATGTTAACAGGATCAGAGTATAGGGCCATGGTTTTTTCCCTTCATGATAACTTTCTGACTTTAAAAAACATATAAATATATTACTTATATTTAAATATATTTACATGTAAAAATACGTTCTACATTATGTGCAAAATATATGTTTATATTTTATGTTGTATATAAATAATGATGTATATAAATATATAAAATATATATTTCTTATTTATATATATACATAAATTATGTATATATAATTTCACACAGTTCTGTCCTCAAAGAGTAAGACAGTTGAAGTCACTTTTCAGGCAAGCCTTTCCTTTTTTCTGAAGAAACCATTTGACTGGGCCTTATACTTAACAAAATGCAAATTTTGCATATAGCCATTGTTCTTGGAGAAAATTGTGATTTCCTATAAACCTGATCACAGATTTCTCTAATTCTGGGAGCTGGGCATTGTGTTACAGGCAATATGAAGATTGGGCACAATTAAGCTTGGTGGAGGTCTATGAAACCCTGTTGACTGGAGGGAATCTGGAGGAATATTCTCTGGCTCTTCATGGATTTAGGACGCATTTGTTGCGAAGTCCTGCAGTGTGGGTAGAGCAGGTTAGAGCATGAGCGGAAGCTTGCTGGAGGAGCTCTGCATGGTGTCTACTGCTAAGTGTTAATTTAAGACTAATCAAGGCTGATGATCCACTGCAGTTGTTTACTGAGAGGTGTTGGTTGGGCACCAAGAGGTGGGGTGAAATTTACTGTGTAGGGATCGTCCCTCATACCCTCAACCATTTTGGGAAAAGGAAGATTCTCAAATAAAGAATGGGAACTTGCACTGGGGATTCTGGGGAGCTCCCACCCCTTCCAGGTCAAATGACAGGAGAGCACAGACAAACCTGAGGGATATTCATTGGTGGGCAGGTGGGGAGGGATGCAAGAGTGGCGTGTTGGCTGGAACCTGAGGCTGGGTCTAGGTTCCAGCTCTAAGTAGAGCCCTAACTGCCACCATCACTAGCCATTTGCCGTGAGAGAATTCCTCTCCATTGCCCCCCGAATGTTCAGTGGTATCCGGCTTGTCATTGCACCATGGCCTCGGCCGGCTGTGGGGAAAGGTGTGTTCCATTGACTTGAAGGAGCAAAGCGCAAAGGGAAGACAGGCTGGAGGGTTGGGCAGAAGGATAAGAGAAATTTCTTTTAGGACAACTTTAGGCTGCATCTTCGGGCATTGCCTACAAAACTGGGGGATCCACTGAGGGGCCCAGGTCGGGATGTGGGAAGAGGTCGGTGCCAAGTGGTTATCTGGAAATGAGAAATGAGGAAATGAGACCACATTTTGTATCCCCAGTTAGGTAGGCTGTGCTCACTAATTCCATTCCTGTGAGAACTCAGCAAAGCCCCAGGCTCAGCAGCAGAGAGGATGGATGAGGGAGAAGGGGGACCACCTGCCCATCTGAGACACACCGAGGCTCCCTAGAGCTGGACCTCTGAGTTGCCTCAGAATGCCACAGGATTCCAGATTTTGTTCACATATATCCTAGGCCCAACTCCTATCTCCTTTTCCTGTAGAACTCTAGGGAATCTCTGAGACAGAGGAATGAGGGAAAATGGAAAAGAGGGCTGGGCATGGAGAGAAGGAGAGAGGAGTTGGAATGGTTTGACTGGGAGGCAATTTAATAATTTCCAGTGCAGAGCAGATGGCAACTCTGGCTATAAGCTGACTGTAACTGAACAGAACAGCTTCAGGCTGAATTAATCCTTAACCAGGTTCAAGGACAAAACGAGCCAGAGTAAAGGATGTTCTCTGAAGTTTGTCAAGAACCAGACACAGAGTAAGGGGGAGCCCGGGGGCTGATCTGTATAAGCAGTTTTGCTGCAAGTGGAGATAAACAGATGTAAACTGTTGCAAGAGCCTGATGTAATTTTGCTCAACTTGGTACTTGATGCTTCTTGGCCTTTCTTAATTTCTTTCCACTATAGGCTATTAAAATAATTATAATTATAATATGTAATTATGGCACATTGTTGAATTGGTTCATAAACTATACACTTTGTATGCAAAATTTTTCTTTTCCCTCTGCCTCTCGTTCACACAAATTCTTATGCCCATGGACTGCTCAGTTATAGCCACCCAGCTTCTGTGACCTGGAAAAACACAGTATCCCCCAAACCAAGATGTGATGATACTCTCATTTCATTTTATCAACTATTCAGACACTGTCTAATGCACAGCTTTCCTCCTCTCTGGCATCAACTGTCCCACTTTGGAGCACTTTTTTGCGCTACTACAACATAAAGCATATGCGAAAGGAATACACAGCTGGACTATTCCCAGATTTAAATACCAGCTGTCTCACTGTGGTACGTCAGGTGTAGGTGGAAAATAAGCATAAAGCAGCTTCTTTTTGAATAGTCCTTTAAGAGATATCCTTCCATGGATGGCAGAAGGATACAGGATCACAATTTAATTTTTAAAATTGTGCAGACACAGCCATGTTCACGTAACAAAATAAAATGAAGAACAAAACTTATCTCATATATGTTTTAAGAAATACTAATATGGCAATCTCTACTGAAATACCATCAGCATTTTTCACAGAGCTAGAACAAACAATTCTAAAGTTTGTATGGAACCAGAAAAGACCCTGAATAGCTAAAGGAAAATTGAAAAGAAAAGCAAAGCAGGAGGCATCACAATTCTGGACTCCAAGCTGTATGACAAAGCTGTAATCATCAAGATGGCATGGTACTAGCAAAAAACAGACACATAGAACCCATAAATGGACCCATAACTATAGGAATAACCAAACGTCAACAAAACAGGAAAGAATATCCAATGGAAAAAAGACAGTCTTTTCAACAAACAGTGTTGGGAATACTGGACAGCCACATGTAGAAGAATGAAACTGGACTACTTTCTCACATCATACACAAAAATAAAGTAAAAATGGTCGAAAGACCTAAATGTTAGACAGTAATCCAACAAAATCTTCGAGGAGAACACAGGCAGCAACCGCTTTGACCTCAGCCACAGCAACTTCTTACTAGACACATCTCCAAAGGCAAGAAAAACAAAAGCAAAAATAAACTATTAGGACTTCATCAAGATAAAAAGCTTCTGCATAGCAAAGGAAACAGTCAACAAAACTAATAGGCAACCCATGGAATGGGAGAAGGTATTTGCAAATGACATATCAGATAAAGGACTAATATCCGAAATCTATAAAGAATTTATCAAACTCAAGACCCCCAAAATAAATAATCCAGTCAAGAAATGAGCAGAAGACATGAACACACATTTTTCCAAAGAAAACATACAAATGGCCAATAGACACATGAAAAAATGCTCAACATCACTCATTATCAGAGAAATACAAATCAAAATCACAATCACAATGAGATATAACCTCACACCAGTCAGAATGGCTAAAATTAACATCTCAGGAAACATCAAATGTTGTCGAGGGTGTGGAAAAAGGGAACCCTCTTACATTGTTGGTGGGAATGGAAGCTGGTGCAGCCACTGTGGAAGACAATATGGAGGTTTCTCAAAAAGTTAAAAATAGGGGTGGCTGGGTTACTCAGTGGGTTAAGCCTCTGTCTTGGGCTCAGGTCATGATCTCGGGATCCTGGAGTCGAGTCCCGCATCGGGCTCTCTGCTCAGCAGGGAGCCTGCTTCCTCCTCTCTCTCTGCCTGCCTCTCTGCCTACTTGTGATCTTTCTCTCTGTCAAATAAATAAATGAAAACTTTAAAAAAAAGTTAAAAATAGAGCTACTCTATGACCCAGCAACCACACTATTAGGTATTTATCCAGAGGATATAAACATAATAATTCAAAGGGATACACGTGCACCCCAATGATTACAGCATCAATGTCCACAATTGCCAACTATGGAAAGAGCCGAGGTATTCATAAACAGATGAATGAATAAAGAAGATGTGGTATATATATGCAATGGAATATTACTCAGCCATCTAAAAGAATGAAATCTTGCCATTTGCAATGATGTGAATGGAACTAGAGGGTATTGTGCTAAGTGAAATAAGCTGATCAGAGAAAGACACCATATAATTTCACTCATACATGGAATTAAGAAACAAAGCAGACAAACATAAGGGAAGGGAAGGAAGAATAAAATAAGGGAGGCAAATCATAAGAGATTTTAAACTATAGGAAACAAACTGAGGGTTGCTGGAGGGGAGGTGGATGGGAGATGGGGTAATTGGATGTTGGGGATTAAGGAGGACACTTGATGGGAGGAGCACTGGGTGTTATATGCAACTGATGAATCAGTAAATTCTACCCCTTAAACTAGAACTAACTTGAATTTGGGGAAAAAACTGGGGGGAAAAAAAGACTTTAAAACATATTTTTAAGCAGCCTGGCACTTGAGCATTTTAAAATGGTGAGCAGATCACACAAATAATTGTAATTATTATTACTCATAGAAACCAAATAAAATTATACATTCACTCCTTTGTTACAGATTTAAATTTTTTTTTTAATCTTTTGTATTAATGTCAACAAGCTTAGCTTTTAACAACACCCTAAAGTACCATGCCCCAGGCTAAGCCTGGATCTTAAAAGATTTAGATCTCTTGTGTTCTGAGTTGGACAAATAGTTATTTGAAAGTAACCAGCAACTTTTCACCTCCAAAGAGGGCCCTTCTCAACTTCAACTGCATCTGCCCAAGGGCTATTGATAGGCAGAAGGTGGGCCCCGCCCCCAGATGTTCTGATTGGGTAGGTCCAGAGTGGGTCGGATAATTTGCATTTCCAACCATTTGCGTGGGGCAGACTTCACCGGTCAGGAGAACCACCCTCCACGCCTTTTTGTGCTGTGGGCCTTTCAGTTGCACCTGAGTTAAGCAAATTGATGCTTTGGGAAAACTCAAGTCCTCCAGAATCCCAGTGCAAAGTTCCAGACAGTGAAGCTGAGCAGTCAGTTCAACAACCTCACTGGGGCGTTGGTTTTCCTGGGCTGTGCCTCCTTTGTGGGTCTCTTGAGTTTCCTCCATGTGGATTTGGACTACCCACTACCTGTATATTTTTATTCATTTTAGACTCATGTGCTTTCTTGAGCCACAGTCTGCTGAAGCAGCAGAGTGGCGATGAAAGGTGGGGGTGGTGGTGAAGGGTGAACATGACCCCCCTTCCTTTGCAACAATGGAAAAACGGACTGGGCCTGCTTGGTGCAGAGCTACATGGTCAGGACCATTTGGTGACGTTAGGACTAAGACATGACCATATCCCTGTCTGTGGGAAATGGGCTGTCACTCAGCCTGAAAAGACTTCTCTACGAGAGGAAGCAAGGAAGATGAACAGGTGGTGGGCAAGACTTGGGCTTTGCTACCTGGATGTTTCCCATCTTCCTGGGGCCTTCTGGTTGTTGGTCCCTCCACAGGTCGACCTCTAGAAGGATTTCTACAGTCTAGAGGTGGGCGGGCTCTTGGAATGGTCTATGGCTGGGAACAAAGCTTGGAAGACAAAGATAGATCCAGGATGCTGTGCAAATCCTTGTCCAGTAACAAATATAAATCATTCTCTGTGTTGTGCTTCCTTCTGTTATTCTCCAAATCTCAGCAGATACTTACTACATGTTAGTAACTCTGTTGGGTTGTGCGGAAATGAGGAAAGGGTCTGTGGCCAAAGGTGGAAAGAGCCTTAGAAATCTACATGGAGGCTGAAGGATGCCAGCTGCACCACAGCTGGGGGATGGGGAAGTGGTGGGAGGAGTTAAGGGAAATGGCTCCAGGAATATGGGTTCATGGATCTGGAGACAAGCAAGAGCCAGGATGGGGCAGTGTGAGATGTGTAAGCAGCCTGGGGACTCGCAGAATGCCAGTGGCAGGAAATCCAGTAAAAGTGGGATTAGGGGTACTGTATTTTGAATGGCGAAAAGGAATGTGACCTTTTTTTGTTTGGAGTCCCACGTAAGTTAAGTAGTAGCTGGTTACCCAGGTTGTAGAGTTTTTAATTTTGTAACTTCATTCCTGATAAAAAATGTAATATATGCTAAGTGAATCAATCCTGAAAGGCTGAAAGGGCTACATATTGTATGATTCCAACTGGAATCTGGAAAAGGCAAAAACTATGGAAACAATAGAAAGATCAGTTGCTGTCATGAGTTGGGGAGGAGGAAGGGAAAGATGAATAGGTGGAACAGGGGATTTTTGGGGCAGTGAAACTATTTTTGTATGATACAATTATGGTGGCTACAGGTCACAGGTGTTCATTGTATCAAACTTTGGAAATAATACTTAAAATGTCACTCTTAATTCCAACCTCTGCTATTAACATTTAATTGAACAGCCTTCCAATGTTTTGCTACACATGTATAGTAGGTATAGATTTTACATAATTAAGATCATACGTGGCATTTCATAATCTGCATTATCCACTCGTATCTCAAACATTTTCGTAAGTGAGCATGATCTTGAGGCTTTGTCTACTTAGTCACCAAGTCTTTACCTGTACCTTTCCTCCCCCTGCAAACAGAGGGGCTTTTAATGAGCCAAAACTCCAATCTGGGTTGGTATGACAGGGAGCAGTGAAATGTCAGGACCCCTATACTTGAGGGAGGGGAGAGAGAAGAACCAGACCTGACCTGAGCAGACCAGGATCAAGAGTGTGGATCAAGAAGATCTGCTGGAGGCCTTGTTTCTGGGGGCCTTGGATTAAGGGGTTGGGTCCAAGGGGCAGGAGAGAGTCCCTCTCCGCTTCCTGCCCGTTCCTTCAAAGCCAGGTTACTCTCTGAAACAGTTGTTTTCTCAAGGATGGCCTGAAGACTACGCCACACTAGCACCTGTAAATGAAGATATTTACCTCTCAGGGTTGCTGTGAAGAGAATAGATAATAAATATAAAGTGCTTGCCCATGCAGGCCGTTTCAATTCATTGGGTCTTTTCAGTTCACTGTAGCGGCTCTTCTTGCAGAAGACCCCGGGGGACTGGTTTGGACCAGGAACAAAACTCCTTTCAGTGATGTGCGCTAGGGAGGGGAAGGGGGAGCCTTCCCACCGGGATTGATCTCAAGGCCCAAAGGTGCTCCAGGACTGGGTTTGGTTATGGGGTGTCTCTGTTATTGTTGTTGTTTTGTGGGTTTTGGGGGGGAGGGTGATGGGTGGTGGCGGGAAGGGTTGGCTGAGAACAGCCCCCAGCCTGGCATGGCTGATTGGTACCAACATGTGAGACTCACCCACTAATCACAGTTCTGCATATAACGGGGTATTTATGGGCCCTGACATGGGTGGCATTTTGATCTCTAACCTACAAAAATACCTTTGCAAAAAGATGAATTATTTTGGGTTCTTAGGCTACCTTTAGTACTAACAAATGCTTCCATATACTCAGCTGTATTCACGGGTAAGAAGAGAGCATTTTAATCAAAAGTACTGTGGTTGCCAAAAAATTAAATTAATTAAATTAAAAACAAAAATTCAGATTGCTGGACCCTCAACCATCTCAATGAAATAAAAATCCCAGGTGGGGCCCAGCAATCTGCATTTTACAAACTTCTAGGGACTGGTGATTCTCATGCACACAGGAGGCTGAGAGAACCTTTATTAGAAGAAGTAAAGCAGGTTTATCTGCTTCTAGGCCAGGCTTAATTGCAAAGAGCATAAGAGAAATCCCCCCCTCCCCACCCCCAACCTCCAAGGAATTTTCCCACCTGACTCCTTGCCTGAAATATCTTTACTCCATAATGGGATGCTGAAGGCTTACACAGACACTCTCTCTCCCCAGGAAACTACCATACGCAAATAGGAGTTTTAGTCAGTGGTGTGATGTCTGCTCTTAATAGGGAGAGAGAGCAGAAAGAATGAGCCGTGGGTGCTGACGACCAGGTTTTTACCTTCGTGGATGCTCAGATCAATACAAATCTGACACAGAGTTACTTTCTGTCTGTCTGCCTGGCAACCTGGCATCAGAGTGGGGACTCCAGCTCTAAGAGCTGAACACAAACAGCCCAGCCTTTTTCACTGAGTATTTTTTGAATTGAAGGTCAGAGATTACATCAATGGGCAGTGTCTATACATCTTCTTCTTGGAGGATGATGAGGAGGAGGAGAGCGTCTTGATTTTGGCTACACATTAGAGTCAGTTAGGGTGCTTTTAATACTCTTCATACCCAAACCTCCCCTCGCCCCATGGTGGTTGGCTCTCAGGTGATTCTGATGTGTGGCCAAGGTCGAGAACCACTGGCAGTGTTATCATTTGTAGATTGTGCAGGGAAGATGCACCAGCTAAGACAGCATGAGGAGAGGAATCCACAGATGCTGAATGCCCTTCAGAAAGGTGTCTGCAGGCTGAGAGCAGCCCCAGGATGTGGAAGGACAGAACAGATGCAGGAAGGGTAGACTGGTGGACTGGATGCAAGGCTCCATCAGCACCAAAGGACCACTGGGAAGGCAGCTGCACATGGATAGTTTGGCCAAATCACCGAAAACTATACCTTTCCAATAATTTTTATTAAACACAGGAGATGACTTAAAGGGTGGTACTATCTCCAAGAAGTCTGTTTTTTGAAATTTATTAGAAAAAAAAAATAAAAGGATCAGAAAACATCTTACTTTCCTTTTAGCTCCTTAATGCATTCACAGAGGATTGTGAAAGGCAGGTTTTAGAGGGTTTTTGCACTTCCATCTCTCCAGGAAAGGTGGAATGCAAAGCCGTGTTCATCAGAGGAAAATCCTTGCTTAATCTGGATTTAGGAATGGATTAAAGGAGGGTCTCAGGACAAAAGAGACTCTTTGCAAACAAAAACAGCAGATAAATCCTTCCTTCTTCCCCTCCAAATCTTAACCAAGGATGGGGATGGAGTTTTATGTTTTCATTATCAGTGGGGCTGGTCCTCTGTGTGTGAGGGCTTGTCGGGCCCTTCTCAGTTCCCATTCCTAAACCCCAGCTTGCACCAGGCCACACCCTCCTCAAGAGCCTGCAGAAGCTCCTTGGGTCTCGGGAATGAATAATCCTGCCCTTTTCTGTTGGCTCAAAGTTACTCACTCATTGGGAGCTCCTGGCACTCTACTGATGGCTGGCTCTTTCCTGTGAATTAGCTACATCTACTTGGTTTGGTACCTTAGAAATCTGTGCTCTCCACACAACGGGCCAGTACCTCCAAAATATATGTTCCTAAAATCATTCTGGAGTAGCAATCTCTCTAACATTTTTTTTTTATATATACATATAGAAGAGAAGAAAATATCTGCTCTCTTAACTACTGTACACAATGAATGAATTTTTAAAAACATAACCATCATCATCGGGTCTGCTGATCCTTTGTCTTTCTCCTTTCTAAGCTGTTTAAATGATCTATCATTGACTCAATTTCTTCTTAGGATGCTACTCATCGTTTCTATAGTACATTTTATTTTTTGCTGTTAAAATTTCAACACAAGCATATTATAAAAAGTTGAAGGCTTCTGATAAGGAAGAGAATAAGAAGACAACAGAATTTATAATCTGGTACCCTTGGATCCTCAGGCTTGAAACCTCTGGGCTTTTTTTGGACCCTTTTGTTTCTGTCTGACTGTTCATCTCCCATCATCAGTTGTATCAGTTCACCTCTAGATGACCTTATCTGTCTGTCTCTTCATGCCTGCCCCTTGCGGTCACAGCCACTGTGATCCCGTGGCAATGATGATGCCCGTGGCTGCCCCACTGGTCTCCCTCCATTTCTCCCATCCTCTAAATGCATTTTCTTAAATTGCCCTTATTCATCATGGTGCCCCAAGATGCCCCACTTCAAGGTCTCCCCAATTCCCACATGATAAAGTATGAACTCATTTGCTTGGCATTCAAAGGCCTTCACAATTTGGACGCAATCAGCCATTTTTACACCTAATTAACCCAATGCTATGAACCCACAATTGTTCTCATTCCATCCCCTCAGCCCAAGGCCCAGCTTAAGGGGCTCCTTCCCCCTCCCAGATAATTTCTTGGGCACAGGAAGGAGGCCGTGTAGGACCGGAGTCCAAAGGGGTGGATTCTACTCCAGTTGCTGCTGATTCCTGGCTGTGCCCATCACAGCAATTCTTGCTGTCACTCAGTGCCTCATTTTCTCTTATAAACTGAGATGACCAGATTACATGGATGCCCAGGTCTTCCACAGCTCTGTATTCTATTTCTATATATGCTGGATTTATAACACTTCTGGCATCCTGGGTGCTATATTTAGATTTGTAAATTCAGCAGCCCAGCGGGCTTCTTCCTTCTAGAAAGTGAGTCCGAGCTGGAGATGGCACAGAAGTTTTGGCAGCCCCTTCCATGGTAGAGGAAGCCTCCCAAGGCTGAGTTAGCACCCCTGCCCCATTTCACAAATATAGACCCCTAGGCCCAGAGAGATCATGATACTTGTTTCAGACTACATAGCTTGGGAACCCTGACTCCTAGGTTTGCCTATCATTAAGGTAGTCACAGTTATTGGGCAGTGGAAGAGACTTTAGGAATATCCTGGGTCAATCCCCTCTTGTTATAAGGGAGGAAACTAAGTTCTAAGAGAAATGTTGCCTTGCCCCAAGATTGATTAGCTAAAGATTCCCCCAGTTCTTTCCATCACACCCTGTTCCCCTTCCCTTTCCACACACTGCTTGAGGGTCCTGCTGGAGGCTCAGCTTTTCCATGGCAGAGACTGTTCTACCTTCTTGGGCCATAGCGCACAGCCCATGGTTACAGTCCCAGCCTGGGGAGCCGTGCAGGTGGTCAGACTCCACAATGGCAGGAGAAGCCAGTGTTTAGTGAGCATGTGTTATGTGCCAAGTGCTTTGCATGCACTACCTCAGTTAACCCTCACAACGCTGTGACTTAGGTCCTTTTATTATCCTCATTGTTTACTGTGATGAAAAAATAAAATGTATCATCTTAATTACCTCTAAGTGTCTAGATCCCCAGTGTATTCACATACACATTGTATATTCACATTGCTGTGATGATCTCAGTTTTTGTAAGTGAGAAAATATTTGCTCAGAGAAGTTAAGTAATTTGCCCCAGGTCCTACACTTAGTAAATGAGAGCTGGGATTCAAACCAGGGCTTTTGACCCCAGGGCCCATGCTCCCACCCAGTCCTGGATAACCTGTGTTGGCTGATTTCAGCCTGACGCCTTCCCCAGGCAGGTGACGGGCTTCAGCGTGCCTCTTTGGGCACTTCTGTCTCTCTGTCCCTAGAGAATGAAATGCCAACTGAATATTACCCCCACCTTAAAAGACCACCAGAGACATGAGTCAAAGCCAAGCAGCAAGGGTCGTTTATTACAGGTTCGAACCTGGACCTCTGCACCGCTCGTTGCAAAAAGACCTCCAATTCTGCTACCAGTGAAGCAGATTTTACTGGGGACACATGTGCCCCACTACTGCCCTGCTGCTGGTCCCCAAGAGCTGACTTGTTGCCAGAGGGCAACACAGGCTCCTAGGGATCTTTTCTGTCTTTAGGGAGGGGCAGAGAACAAAGAGGAAGGGAAAGAGTAGTGCAGACAGGTTAGGAGAGGGTGGGAATGTGGTCGGGGCCCTCTGGGGTCTGGGACCTGTCGAGAAGCAGAGTGGCTGGACTCATGGAGAGAGACCTGAACACCATGTCCCCATGCATCCCTTCTTAGCACCCTAGTCAGAATCACCTAGGAGCCCTGGAGTGGAGTACTGCGTGCCCCTGCCTGTGAGCACCTCACTGTCAGACTTCTTAACTGCCCATTAACTAGAGAAAGTAACTTCAAGTTTCCCCAAACACTCTACCATCTCTTTCCTTCTTTTTCCTACAGAGATCTGCAAGTATTTTGTGGTTGTCTTTGGCATGTCTGAACTGCTGGTCTGGGTTATAAGCAGACACAAACTGGGCTGACTTGGCATAAGCAGGAGTAGGGATGATCCTACTGATACCCTGAATCCTTTAAAAAAAAAAAAAAAAATCCTGGCACTCTCTCTTCTATCAGAGACAGCTAGGCGTGGGATGCCGCATCCTGAGAGTGCTGAGATGGCAAAGAAAAGATGCTAAACTAGTTTTAAAAAGTTCTTAGAAGATTTTCCACTTAGTGTGACAGTAGAATCTGTCACAGCTCTTCCCTCTCCCTGGTTTTCGGGGCCTCCAAGGATGCAGCCCTTTCCTTCCTCTGGGCCTCGAGGCAGACTTGCTGGTCCCTGCACTCAGCCAGTCGTGGAGCAGGGACGGGTTAAGTAAAGTGAGATCTCTTTCCCAAAATGATACACAAGCAAATTACAAAACCCCAAAAAGTTCCAGGAGGCTCCTGTATCCACAGATGACAGACTATCAGTTTGGGAGAGTCCCCAAAGGTCATGTTATTTAATCCTGTCATGGTGCTCAGCTTTGGTACGCTCTTGGTTCTAACACAGCGTACACGGTGGAAATTTTGCTATGTTCATGGTCTCTCCTTCACCAGCATGAAAATTACCATGTGGGACTGATGACTCCCAAACAATAAATTTGTAAGACGATATGATGCGTAATTTTAATCACGATTCAGAAAATGCTGAAAAGGTAAGCCTACGTGATACTAGAGAAGGAATGTGTTTTTCAGAATTTAAGCTTGTGGGGCACCTGGGTTGCTCAGTGGGTTAAAGACTCTGCTTTCGACTCAGGTCATGGTCTCAGGGTCCTGGGATCTAGCCCCATGTCGGACTCTCTGCTCAGAGGGAGCCTGCTTCCTACTGCCCGCACCCCTCCCCCGCCTCTCTGCCTACTTGTGATCTCTGTCGAATAAATAAATAAAATTAAAAAAAAAATAGAATTTGGGCTTGTTCCTTTAAAGATCAACCTTAATGGGGGGAAAAATGCATGTCTACATGGTAGAATATAATATTGCCACCCACTTTTCTGGGCATCCATTTCAATAGCTAAAAGCAACGATATTTTCAGGGAGTAAAGAGTGATTTTGAGGAACAGTATTTCCAATACCTTGAAAAAATTACTCAGTTAAGCTCATTTCACTGAGATCTGAGTAAAAAGAGATATTGGGGACTATCAGGTGTAGGGATTGAAGTGGAAAGAATCATTGCAATTTTTAAAAACCATCCAGAAATGCTTATTCATAATACATTAAAAAACACTTTGAAACCGTATCTAATTTGTCAAACAAAAATATGATCGTGGGTCCCTGAAATATAATATTTTATGGTAGGTATGGGAAATAACTTCATTATCAGTTTTCTTATTGCAATAAGATACACCTAATGTAAAATTCACCATTTCAGCCACTTCAAAGTGTATAAGGCAGCAACCTTCAGGAAGTTCACAACACTCACAACCACCATCACTGTCTAGTTGCCAAAGGTTTGCATCACCCCAAAAGGAAACCTCATGCATGTAAAATGGTCAGTAGCAGCTTCTTTCTTTTCTTTTCTTTTTTTTTTTGTTTTTTAAAGATTTTATTTATTTGTCAGAAAGAGAGCGAGCACACAAGCAGGGGGAGTGGTGGGCAGAGAGGCAGAGGGAAAAACAAGCTCCTTGCTCAGCAGAACTCAATCCCAGGACCCTGGCATCACGACCTGAACTGAAGGCAGATGCTAAACAGACTGAGCCACCCAGGCGCCCCTCATTAGCAGTTTCAAAGCAGATTTTCCCCTATTGTATTTGGAGGTATTTGCCTAAATTGCTCTTGTTTTAATCATGCTGAGAGGCTGTTTTTAGCATTTATCAGGCATATTAGGCACAGTAACTAGTTTGCAAATGTGATCATTTTTTAATATGGAGATGATAGGAAATGAAAAGACCTTCTATTGCAAAGAAAAAAAAAAAAAAAGAACTTTGACCCTGAAAAGGCTGTAAAGACAGTATAAAAGGCAAAATAGTCACACAGACATCAAGGTGCCAGTTTTTCAAGGATTTTGTATTACATTTGGCATTTTCTTTTTGAAAGTATATTTCTCCTGTTTGTATTTTACTCTATCACAGTGATTTGCACTAGAATAAAATGTCTCCTTCCTGTGGGGGATTGACTGTGCACATTCCGCACGTCTCATGTGCTTAAGAGATGATTCGTCTACCTTCAGCTTTTTATACTTTGAACTTAGTGAAGTTAAAAAGTCAATAACAAAAACAACAAATTGGATGGGGAGGAACACTTCTTTCCACCTTTAAGCTCAGGTCTGCACCCTCCAGGGAGCACTCTTAGCCACAGACCTCCAAGCCCCAGCTCCCTCGGCTTAGCGATGGTCTCCCTCCTCTGACCTTTCCGCTCCTTATCGCCAGTTTCTTCTTGAACAGTGCTCCTTTCTCTCAGCCCAGCAACTGCTGGCCGAGCCACCTCTGTGTGGGAGAGAAGAGCCCAGCAATCTGCCCTCCAGCCGCAGGGACGCTGGGGACAGACAATACCTTGATGCCTTGGACTATTACCCTTAGCGAGGTTTTAGCGAGGTTTAATTTTGAACCACGACTCTGAGACACACTGCCTTATCCCACGTGGATGCCTCTCTAATGACACAATTTGGGGGAAGGAAGCATCCACTGAGCTCTTCCCCTCTGTCTAATACATTCCCTGCTTCAACACCCCTATTATGTTACATATTGTTTTAATAATATAGGATATTATTTTCCAGATGGAAAAGCTGAGGTGAAAAGGGATTAAGTGACCTTCTCAAAGACCATGAGGTAGGAAGTACAGAGAAGTATTCTAACCCAGGCTTGCCTGACTTCAAAGATCATCTTTCCAGTACAGCAAAAACACCTTTCTGAGCCCTTCTTCAATTATACCACACTAGTCCTCTATGCTCAGTCTATGTGTAAGACCAACTCCTCTCTTTATAATTACAACTCGCTCTCAGATGACATAAACTATTGTGGGAGCGTTCTTTGAAAAACACGTATCCGTAGACACCAGACGTGCCTGGGTCAGCATGGAATTCAAGTCTGGACTGGGAAACACATCAAAGCCTGAAATCCTGATGGGCATGGCTCTGTGGGGCTTCACTGGTGTTTCTCACCAGCAAATTAGTTGCCTTTTAGTTTAAAAAAAAAAAATGCCTAGGGAAAATATAGAATATACACTAAGCTAGACTGAGCTGATTGGCCAGTAAGTGACAACAGGGTTAATAAATCGGGAGGGGGAGGGTGGATGCTCTCCCCTCTCCTCCCAGGCAAACAGGGAGATTTGGTTCTAGAGTGGGCTCTGTTGGTGTGGGCTTGGATAGGAACTTCCCCTCTCTGGACCTTAGCCTTCTTGCCTCCAAAATAAAGGAGCTAAAGAGAAGGCCTCTCAGGTCCTTGCCAGGAAACCTCTGTGATCTGGGCAGGAAATTCCCCACTGATGTCTGTGTCCTTACTTTGAGCAGGGAGAGCAGACTCAGGGAACCTATGGCCAGCACTGGCTGCCTTATTTCTAGGGCCCAGTGTAAAATGAAAAGGCAGGGCCCCTTGTCCAAAATTATTAAGACTTATAGGACAGCAAGAGCAGAGCATTCAACCAAGTAGGGGGCTCTGAGAGCATGGGTCCTGTGTGGCTGCATGACCACCCTTCTCAGGAGCTCAGGGATCTTGGCTGCACACCCCCTCTATGGCTCCATGGGCATAAAACTGAAAGCTAGCTTGCTGGGAGACAAGGATGCCCCTGGGGTGATGCGATCCTTTCTCAGGAAAGTGGCCACACCAGAGAGGTGTGGCTCATCAAGGAGAAGCAACCTACTCCATAAGCTGCTCCCTTCTGGCTTTTGAGTTCAGAGAGCGCTGAAACCAAGGCCTGCGGGACTGGGGAAATGGCCTCCTTGGGGGTCTAGACCAGAGTGCTGTTGAAGGGTTGGAAAAACATCCAGTCGAAAATAAGCCTGCAGGTGGAGATGCCCACACACACCCTTTCAAAAAGGAAGGTGAGGCAGGACTGGCAGGAGGATGTGGGTCCAGCCCAGAGGGGCAGGGACTTGCAGGAGCTCCATGGGAGCAGCCATCCCTCAGATGGAGAACAAGGTACAGGCTGGAAAGGTAGACTAGCCTGCTTGTGGATGTGTGTAGAACCGTGGAGAAGAACACTCGGGCCAATAGGGAGGCTCATGCACACACAGAAACTATGGATCTGAGGTAGGGCTCCCTGAGAGAGGGTTTGCACTGCCGGCCGTGTGTGCTCTAGCATCAGAGTGCAGCACAAAAACCCCTCCTTGCAGAGTGCTGGGAGCCTTGAAGCCCTGGGACCCAGAAGCCTGCAAGTCAGGCTCCCACTTCAGGGTTCACCACTCCATTGATCTGGAGGCGAGACTCACACGAGGGCTGGAATTCTATCCAATCAGCAGGTGGGGCCCACTTCTGGAGCAACAGATGTGCCATCCTCTGAACCTCTGATCCTGTGCTGGACCCTGGGGGCCCTGGGACTCCAGCAAGTACGTGCAGTGAGAATACTAAAGCTGTCCCTGAGGCTTAGACATCAACAACCCTGAGCGAACAGAGAGACACAGGATCACGTGAAAGAAGCAGAATGATCCCAAGTCAGTGAGATTTAAGGAGGGGGTGCTGGCAGATGGGAAGGACAAAGCAAGAGAAACAATGCATACACTAGTCTACAGAGACAGAGTCTAGTTAAGCTGACTCACATGGTTTCCTTGGCTACAGGGGACAAGGGCATTGCTGCCCCTTTGGCACAGAAGCAGGATCTAGGGTCACCCAGGAACTTTGAGCATCTGACATTATCACATACAGCAGCCCCATGCCAGTCTGGACCTCTCCCAAACATAGCCTCTCACTGTTCTCAATAGCATAAGATAATTAGGCAAACTATTCACCTCTGGAAAAGATCAACATGAACTTAAAGAATTGTGGGAGGCGGGATATAGGATAAATTTACAATAGAGCTGGCATAAACTCTTTGTTTTGAGAAGTTGCCTCTTCAACACCCAAACAACACAAAATATGCACCAGTGGCCCCAGGGAGAGACCAGGCAGGAAAGGATGAACACTGCAGCAGCAGCAGAACCTATCATAGGTGATGGCAGAGTTATTCCGATCCGTGTCACACAGAATCCATGGCAGGATCTTCACATGGGACTGAGAAGACGTTAAGGGGTGGACAGATACAGATCATCTCCCCCAATCCGTCGATCTTTTATCCCATAATGCTCTGCCCATGGACCTCAGGACAACACATTCTGCTCTAGGACAAGCATAGCATATTCACCTCTGCCCAGAGTTTGGCCATAGGATCAGATCCATAAGCCCCTGGACAGCCTAACAGCTATGTTATCACTTAATTTGCTTTTTACCCCAACTCTAAGGATCTCCACTCATGGTGTACCCAGTCTGGTTACAGAAGTAGAAACAGAGACTATTCCAAGATGACCTTATGTCTGGAGATCTTTCCTGCTCTCATTTCTGTACCAAGGAGAGAAAAACATATATCCAAGTCGTTCACATAGTTTATGGAATCTAGTTTCGCTTGACACTAATTTAAAACAAAACAAAACAAAAACCCAACTCATTGAAATATAGGCCCAACACCTCAAGCCCTTCTCCTTGGCAACACCTTACCCAAACCATCCCAGATAGAGGAAAATCAGCCCAGTGAGCAGAGGCCCATAAATTGAAAAGATACATATTACGTATTTTAAACATCAACTACATACTGTCTTTGTAAGAACGTATAAATGAAGAAGTGCTTCTAGTTCCAGACAGAATTCATTTACTTGGTCTGAATCAGTTTCTCAATAGTAGCACTAGAGGTTTGGGGACAGGTAGTTCTTTGCTGTGAGCACTGCTCTGTAAATGCAAGATGTTCACCAGCACCCTTGGTGTCTACCTCCTCAGTGCCAGTAGCACCCCCCTCCCCAATGGTGATATTCTACTATCCTCCGGAGGGCAAAAGTGCCCCTGGTGGGAAGCACTGATCTAAATGATGCAGCCATGCTTTTGGGGAGGGCAGCAGAAGCATGCTTCTAGGGGGTTACTAATAATCATAGAGAGCTCTGTTTCCCTGCAGCAAGCTATCATTCCATTTTTCTTTTTTTTTTTAAAGATTATTTATTGACTATTGATTTGACAGAGAGAGAGAGAGCACACAACTAGGAGGGAGCAGCAGGCAGAGAGGGAGAAGCAGGCTCCCTGCTGAGCAAAGATTCCGATGTGAGACTCAATCCCAGGACCCTGGGATCACAACCTGAGCCAAATGAAGACAGATGCTTAACCAACTGAGCCACCCAGACATCCTCATTCAATTTTTCTTATTCATATTCTTTGACAAGCTTAGATTCTTTGCTGCCACTGCATGAGGGCAATACTAATATCCTCTCTGAAAATGAGCCAAACAGTAGACTTTCCACCAAACAGACAAGATTGGTCCTCTGTGCGGAAAAATCAAGAGACTATATGTAAATGTGTGCCCTGAAGCGTCTGGTACCAGCCGAGACTCCTCTAATCCACTGATGTAGGAGGCCTGGCTGCAACACAATCGTGGTTTGGTTCTTAAAAGCCTAGTTAAGGAGCACCTAGGTGGCTCAGTGGGTTAAAGCCCCTGCCTTCGGCTCAGGTCATGATCCCAGGGTCCTGGGATGGAGCCCCGCATCGGGCTCTCTGCTCTGCAGAGAGCCTGCTTCCTCCTCTCTCTGCCTGCCTCCCTGCCTGCTTGTGATCTCTCTCTCTGTCAAATAAATAAAATCTTAAAAACAAAACAAAACAAAACACCTAGTTAAATGTATCGCAGCCCACTGGGAGGCCAATTGCATGAAAAGAATGGAGTCATTCAGCTATACCACACAGGCAACCACTGGATTCAGGAGAGAGAGTGCCTTGGATGTGTGGACTCTAACTTAGGGTTTTCCTGGCACAACCATGCCCAGCATGGGTGAGGTAAAGGGCCTTGAGTTTTCTTAGCCAATGATCCTGAAAGCTACAAACACTAAACAAATTCTAGTAATGTGATTCCAGTCAGCTTGCCCACAAGGAGAAAGAGGTCTTATTTGAGGGTTCCATACACTGGAGTGACACAGGGTGTCCCAGTTGAGCAGATTCTCAGCTGACATAAGGCAGGGGAGCAGTGTGAAGAGAAGTACTTCCTGGAAAGTCTGTCTTATTTCTACCATTAGATCCTGTGCCTTCTTTTCACCCTCCCATATCAGCACTGGCCTCTGCCCTAAACTTACAAAGAATGAGAAGAGATATGCTCCCAGACACATAGATATTCAAGAGTTGCTCCATGAGCCCCTGGGCAGCTTCCTGCTTTGCTCGCCATTCCAGTTAAAGGGGGTTGGAGCCATTACCATGAGTCAGAAGAGAGACACCAAATGGTCACTCATGATGTGTGGGTTGATACTGGTTATTGCGTTTCCTATTTATATTTACTTGTTATACTGACCGTGAGGCCAATTTCATTCTGGGCCCTTCAACCTGGTCTTCATAATGAGCCTGCAAGGAAGGCATCTCTAGTTTCATTTGACAGTTGAGGAAACTGAAGCTTATAGAAGCTGAGTGACTTCCTCCGGACCCAAAGCTACTAACTGGCCATAGAAATTCGACCCTTTGGGACTCCAACTGCATTGTCCTTCTAAATATATCACAGCAACTTTCTAGGTGACTTCATTGGCTGCTGTCTAGTTGTATTCTCTGGCCCCACTGTTTAGGAATGGACAGCTTCCAGAGACTGATGATTCAATCAGGAAATATTTCCTGGGGGTCTTGGGATAAAAGTGGCCCATCTCTAAACAGTGGGGTCAGAGAATGATCTTCATGTCTGAAGGATCACACAGGATTAGAATAGATAAGGCTTTGGAAATTGGTCCAAACTCCTCATTTGAAGATGGGGGACACAGCGGAGATAAGGACCTATCCAGGATAATGTGATAGAAAAGCCATATGTAGACTATATGGAAGCAACATAAAAGAAAAGAATAGACTACAGGGTGCGGTAGGTGAATGGAGGTACAGACAGGGATGAATCAGGGTTAGGGCTGATGACGATACCACTGACAGAAACAGGGAATATCAGAGATGGAGCTAGGGCTGAAAGGTGAAAAGAAGGTGAAATTTTTTTTTTTTTAAGTAATTTCTACACCCAAACATGGGACTCAAACTCACACCCCTGAGATCAAGAGTCATATGCTCTACCCCTGGAACCAGCCAGACACCTCAGAGAATTTATTTTTGAAGAACTGAATTTGAAAAATCAAGTAACTGGAAATTCCAACAGAGGATTCCAAGACCTGAGAAGAGAAGTCACGTCCCAGAGCCTGTGAAATTAGATCTCCAAGCATCCTATCTGTGAGACCTACACCCCCAAGACAGGGCCCTGCTGTGCTCCACAGTTGTGTTAGCCACTTAGAATAAGGCGGAGGAGGGGTGTTCGTCATGTCTACAGTCCTTGCAAAGCTGAATGCCACAGGTATCACAATCAATAAGTAACATAACCAAAAGAACTAAAAAGAAGAACTAAAATGAACATAAACTTTTCAAGGATCAATGTTTAGGATATCAGTTGTATATCTACAGAATTAATAAGAAAGAATAACAATGATATTAACGACTACAATTTTTAAGCTAATAATTATTACTATAGCAGAATCACGATGTATCCTTGATGGACACTCACTATCTCTCTATTTTTGTGGCTAAAAATTTAAGCAAATCCTCATAAATTTTGATAGGTTCTAAGGATATAAACACAGCTCTTCACTTCTACTAGCCCCTGGTGCCAAATAACTGCAGTTGGGCAACCTCCTTCTGAACTGGCGTTAACTGGTCAGAACAGAGGGATCAAGGACTTCATTTCCCTATTCCACACCATCCCATCTAATTACAAAAAAGATTTAAGATGGTGCTTCAAGTCCATTGTGTTTACAATTTCATTTCTTTGAAAAGTTCCACGTCAACAGTGCACATTTTACCAAAACAGGCCAATTCTGTAAGGACAACTGAGCAACCAAGTGGAAAAAAAAAAAGTTCCTTCTGCCTAAGCAGATGAATGTGGTATATGATTATCCACAATATAATTTTGGTTTCCTACCCTATCATCTATAGTTGCATCTTGCCTACTAACCACTCTGTGATTAAGCTGGACTTTGTCCACAAGGGGTTGGTCAGGGGTGGGGGGTGGGGGGAATATCATAAAGTGATTCAAGTTCTATTGCATTTCTTTATTTAAATTCCCATTTGGACTTCCTAAAAGGGGAAGGCTTCCTATAGCTCTAGGTTATGGAATGTTTGGAAAGGATTTTTTAAAACCCCCTTACTCATTTGAGAGAAGTCATAATATCCATGCCTTGTTATTTGCTTTGGCATGTCTTTCCTACTGCTCCTTTCCTTTCCCTTCTCACTGGTGTGTCCCAAATCTAGGCCTGTAATGCCAAATGCCCGCATTACAGAGTTTCTCTGCCCCCAGCTCCCTGCCCCTCTAGTCAGGCCATCCTCTCACCCTTTAGAAAGCTTGCTGGCATGACATCTCTAACCCTGTAAACCATTCTCTGACCCCCCCATGGATAGAGCCCGCACCGTCCTTTGTGAGCCAGCCCTACCCTACACATCCTACCTTATCAGGGCCTTTTGGAGTTCTACTCCATAGTCTCTGTTGAACAGAACACTTTCATCATCCCAACAATGAACTGAAATCAAGGCCAGCCTCAAGTGTCAGTTTCTCTATTTCCTTCCTCCCAGCTCATTGCTTTTCCTCCAATTCTCACAGACTTTTGTCTCACCCACCTCTCAGACCTAGCTCTAGAAGCATCTTCTCCATAAAACCTTTCCCAGCTACTCCAATTCCTTTCTTATACTCATTCAGTCACTTATTACTTTCATTGATTCACATGCCCCCCCTCCCATGAGGTGTAATGACTCCAGACCAAGGGAAAGACTGAGGTGCCTGCTTGCCCCATCGGTGGTCACACCACAGCATTCACCAAGACGCCCTTGAAATGGCTGACCTCGCCGACGGAGCCTTCCCATCCCAGATCAGCAGTTCATTTCAAACCACCATTTACCAAGCATCTACCAGTTACAAGATCCATAATCTCACTGTGAAGGGCAGTCCTGGTGCCAATTCCAGACTAATTTCTCTTAATTTTGCCGCAAAACATCTAATTCTCCAGCTCCTTATTATTTGTGAAAATGTACTTGCTACACGTGTCACATTCAGTCTTTCATAAGACTGAAGTTCATGGTAGTTGGAATATAAAACACTCACTGAACATTTAAAAGTTCCAGTCTCCATAAACTATGATGCTGTTACAATGAGACAGAAAGATTTTCAAAATCAAAATTTGGGACATGGTCTTTTCCATAGCTCAGAGGAGTTTTTGATTCTTGTTCCTTGGGCCACTTCCAGTTTTTTCTTTCTAAGTGGCTTTTTATAGATAATTGTTATACTGACATAAGAACACTAGAAGAACAGACCTCATGTCCCCAAGCATTTGTGATGTACACCCACAAAATAAATAAGAGATAGTACAACTATAATGAACACAAATGGTTACAACGTTCCTTAAATTAAACATTCAATAGTAACCCACAATAAAATGGTTAAGGATTCAGATCAGACAAACTCTTCCTTAGGCTAGTTTGTTGTATTCAGACTCTGAAAGCTCAGCCCTTGGCTTTTTTTTTTTTTAAATGTCTTTCCAGAATTTTCTACCTTAACCATTCAATGGTAAAAGCCAGTTAGAATAAGCCCACTTGTTCCTACATATTTCTTTAAAAACTTAATCTACTTCCCTATAGCAATTGCCACCCACTGCCTTAAAACTAGCAAAGTATTCCAGGATTTCAGTATTTCTCAGATGCAGTAGGAGCATTTAAAAAAAAAGAGAGAGAGAGAAGAAGAAGGAGAAGTATTAGATGAGGAAAATCTTACCTCAACTTCTGACTGGCAGGGACAGTTATTTTATTAAGCTTGTCCATTCTTCTTGTTAATTATGAGGGCCACGAATAACCATCAGTGGTCATCAGCAGTCTCTGGCCCTCCTAGGGAGAAGCATGGCACGCCTTTGATCTTAAGGGTCCCAGTCACTTGAGTCTGATTTCCGAGAGTGCAGGCTGCTGGCAAACACCCTACACTAGGGAGAAGTAAAACTTGCTCGAGCACATAGTCAAGTTTCATGTTTCTACATAATCATGTGATCTGGGTAGCCAGCCAGCTTGGCTGATTACTCCACGTTGTGTAAACTTTAATAGTGAAACCTATTGGACATGCAAATTTCTTTGCAGCTGCTTTCTTTTATAACCAGATTTGTAACCAGACCAGGGCTGGCTTCTGGCTGGTCACTACTTCCTGTTATCTCAAACACATATAGTCCTGTTTTCAGCAGGTGTCGTTCTGTCCCCAGTACATTCCTGGGCTTAAAGGAAAGCAGAATAATCAATTCCATCAAAAGGTCTCTTTGGGACTTTCTGCTCATTTGCATAAATCCATGGATAAACGTTTCCACTTAAAGAACTGTGATACGGAAATGGCATTTCTGTACTGTCATTTAGAGAGCAGAAGGCAGTTTAAGGTCAGGGAGGAGGAAAATGAGAGGGATGGTTCCTTTTATGTCTGGGCACACGTCCCTGTGGCCAGAAAGAAAGCCCCGCTCACCTTTGTGAGGAAGGACACAGTAGAGACTCCAAGTCACCTCTCCTGTTACCCCAGGCTTGGCTGAAGATAGAGGAGGAAACGGGAGGCAGAGACAAAAGGAGAGGCCTGAAGTAGGTGGGGTAGGGGGAGGGATGAGGAGAAGGGGAAGGTGGGGGTGGGGAGGCAGCAGAGGCTCTGGCAGAGGTAGACTTTAATAGTGGTAAATGAATTTCTTCCCCTCTTCTTGGATCAAACAGAGGTTCTGTATTTCTCTAGGTCAGTCTGGATTATTCACATTCAGAGAGGTACTGCCTCTCAATTTCTAGTTAAACCAGATGGATGTTCAGGCACAGAATCTTCAGAGCTATTAGAGGGTGGGGCCCTTCTCCTTGGCCAAGCCATTGAATTGGCCAGGCCAGCGAGAGAGCAATCTTTCATGAGAAAAATGCAAGCACCTGCCCCTTACAGTTGTTTATTTTCCCCAAACCAGAAGCTCAGTTTTCAACCCTGGATATCTTGGAGTGTGTCTGGAAGGAGTTCTAGAGCCTCACCCACCTGTCGCCATAGTTCTTAACTGGAAGAAACTAGTAGATGGGAAGGGTGAAGGGAAGGGTTACAATGTCATCAAGGATCAAGAAAATCGAGCCTGACTGAATGGGATGATGATAACCAACCTGTTTCTTCCATATTACTGTAAAGTGCACACTGTCAGCCACTTGACTTTTCTCTCAACCAACAAATCTGCTTCGCACCTGGACTGGCAACTTCTTATTTCCCCAGAGAAAAAGAGCAAGGGCAAGAGTTACACTTCTGCTTTTTCTTTTTACAGCCACTTCTTTCTTCTTTTTTACTGTATTTAGTCTGACATAATAAAAATGAGAGTCTGCTTTTCCAGACTGGACATTTTGCCAGTAGCAAAATGTGTGGTGCGTAGTGTGACCGCCATAATGTTCCAGGTTGTCGCGACTGCTTGGCAGCTATAACCAGCTTCCCAAGAAGACTAGTGCAAGCCTGGAGATCGAGGATGCCAAGTCAGCTAAGGACTCATAAAAAGAGTAAAGCCACGTGACATGGTTTCCACAGCACATGGAGAACAACCTACCATAATAAACACTCTGTCTCAATTTACACAGCACAGTGGACATGAAAATTAATGTCTAGATGAACAGATGAAAAGTGGATTATCCCAACCTTAGAGAAAATTTGGAACTCTCTATACTGTTGATAAAATTCACATAGGTACAATCACTCTGGAAACAGGCTGGTAGCACTAAAGTAATTTGGGCCATCGACATAACAAAGCAGTACAAATATACCATGTACACCAAGGTCATGTGCAAATTGTTTTGGAAGCACCATTTCTAAAGATTTTTTTTTTTTTTTTTTTACTTGAGAGAGAGACAGTGAGAGAGAGCATGAACGAGGAGAAGGTCAGAGAGAGAAGCAGACTCCCCATGGAGCTAGGAGCCCAATGCGGGACTCCATCCCGGGACTCCAGGATCATGACCCGAGCCGAAGGCAGTCGTCCAACCAACTGAGCCACCCAGGCGTCCCAGAAACACCATTTCTAACAGAAAATTTAAAAACACTGGAAATAACCCAATTGCCCATCAACAGGAGAAAGAATACTTTAATTGTGGCATATTGATGCTATGGAGTCCTATTCAACAGTGACAATGAGTGAAGTGTAATTGCATCAGTACGGATAAATAACAAAAATAATTTGTGCAATAAAGGCAAGTTAAAGAAGATCACACATCATGATTCCAGTTATAGTAAGGCTAAAGACATGTGAAAGTAACTAATACATTATTTAAGACACACACGCATATGGTCAGAGGGAGGGAATGATCAATGTAAAAATCAGGTGAGTGGTCATCAGGTGAGTGCTGGAATACACAGGGCTTCAAAGGCAATGGTGGTGTCCTACTTCTTACGTTGAGTGGCAGGTATATAGATACCTACTGTAGGTATTAAACATTTAACAAAAATAAATAAAAGAAGATATGGTCTAGAATTATGCGGCAAAGCCAGGACCGCCTAGGTCTCAGTTAGTCTATGAGATGCTGAGACTTGAGAGTAAGGAGATGCACTATACTGGAGCTTGGAGATGAGACCCCATCAACCCTAGTTTCTCTTGGGTCTTTCCTTGCATCTGTGAATGACGACAAACAACAACATGCTACTGAATGCTTTCCATGTTTCCATATGATGACACCCACTTCACATGGGAAGAAACCGATTTGTAGGAAGGTAAGGTAACGGGCTCAGAGTTCCACCACTCATACATGGAGGAGCTGGGACTCAAACCCATGCCTGTTTCTGTAGTCAAAGCTGAGAATCACAGGGCTTTCCCATCACAAGAGACGTCTGTGATTCAGCAGAGGGTCCAGCTCTGCAACAGAGGCACCAACTTATCCATGACCTTGGGTGAATCACTTAGTCTCCCTGACCTCAACTTCTCATCTTTAGAGAACAGAAAAGGGATTCAAGGAGAACTCAGGCTCCTTCTGACTTGGCATCTTGGACACTGGCCCATATGCACAGAAACTGGATTCCACCAGGGGACACTGGCCCATATGCACAGAAACTGGATTCCACCAGGGGAAACACCTGAACAGTTTCCAGAAGAGAAGCCTGAGATGGTCTTTACTAGATTGCTTCCCAGTGAGGGACTAGGTGGTTGTGGCAGGTTACAGAGCCTTGGAAGTAGTACAAGTCTTCACCAGAACTGAAAATTCAGCCATTCTGCTCTGCCATCCACCTGCTGATGGCTTTTCTCCTGCTAGGGCTGGTTTAGACACACTGCCAAAGTAGGCAAGTGGTGACGTTGGCACTATGTAGTATGGTGTTTTGTTTTGTTTTTTTTAAAGATTTATTTATTTTAGAGAGTCAGAGCTTGCGCATGCAAGCAAGGGGAAGGGCAGAAGGAGAAGGAGAGAGGCTCTCAAGCTGACTCCCCACTAAGCGTGGAGCCTGACATGGGGCTGGATCTCATCCCCCCGAGATCATGACCTGAGCCGAAACCAAGAGTCAGGTGCTTAACCAACTGAGCCTCCCAAGCAGCTGGGTTCTGTGTTCCTAACCATAACCTACTCCCATGGTAGTCAGCCTCACAGCAATTCTGAGGGGGGACTACTATTATCATTCATAATGTGAAGTCTGAGCCTCAGAAAGGTGACATAACTTACCTAAGCCCACCTCGTCTTCCTGCTCCCTAAGCCCAGCCCCCTAATGCCCAAACCATTCACTCTTTTTCCTTCTCTTGTGCTGGCTCTCTTCCGTGGGGTGGGATGAGGTGGGTGTCCTATAGCCACAGTGGCCCTGGCAGTTTTCTGACACTGCAGGCCAAAGTCACTGCTGGCCAGGCCTATGCCTGGTTAACTGGGCAGTGCTCATGGACAGCCCAGACAGAGGCAGGCTGGGAGGAAGCTGAGGGAGGAAGACTGGCCTCGAGAGCAAAAAAATAGCAGAAGAGGCCAGAAAAGGCAGAGAGAAAAGGAAGTGTGGCAGATGCAGACAGTCTGTTTTCCTCCTTTGTGGGGAGTAGAGTCAGGAAGGGAGAAAGAAGGGAAGAAGGAAGAGGGAAGAAAGATGAGAGCACATCGGTAACCTGAGCAAATGCACACGGGCTCCTTGCAGCTCAAGGCTTCACTTTTTGTGAGATGAATCCCTTCCCTATTATACCCATTCAGTAAACTCAAAATTCTGTATGTCAAATTGGCCTGGAGGACAAGATCTGTTTCACTAGGAGACCAGCTTGGACCTTAATAGCCTTTACTTTTGTATCGTCCAGGTCCCTGGTTGGCAGGGACATTAGAGTAGCCTGTTGTCAGGATGGACAACTCCTGGGCCACTGTCATCGCCCCCTCCCTTGCCTCCAGCCAATCTGCTAACCAGACTCTCCTTTGTAGTATGCACAAGGTCACCTCGGCCTTTGCCAGCCTGAGTCCTCACCAGGATCACCGCTCAGCCTCCTAGGACTCCTTGGTAGCCAGATCCACCCTCATTCTTGTTCCCAGCCCACATTCCCAGCTGATGACTCTTCTTAAGGATTCAGAGGCTTTTCTCCTAGAACCGAGTCTGAATGTCATTCATGCTCTTCTGTGACCCAGTCTCACCTTCAGATCCATCTTATTTCTCACTATGTCCCAGCAGGGGAGCATCCCTTTGGGGGGTCTTCAAACACTCTTTTCTCCTCATCAGTCACACAGCCCAGCCACCAGCCAGCAACAGGGCAGGAAGCAGACACCAAGAATCTGTGGCAATTAGGAGGCCCGGTTGTTTCCATCATTCAGGGCTGTGAAGAAGCCAGAGAACAGGCAAGAGTGGGGATGCAGAGTGCTCTGTGCAAGGAACAGGAGCATCAGAGGTATGGAGAGCCAAGGTAAGGCTCACAGCCTCCAGCGATTTGAGCTTCCAGAGGCCAGAAGTCCTTGGTAGCAGATGCTCTGACTGATTATTATTTTCTGTTATCTTTTGTAAAGTGAGCCTTAACTAGTTCATAGTCCTCCAATCCAGGCAGTCCACCTGGGTTTAAAGGGTTGCAAAACAAAAGCAGACTTGAGCAGATGGGGAGACATTTCATATTCTTGGGTAGAATGACTCAATATCATGAAGGTGTCCATTATCTCCAATTAATATATAAATTCAATATGATGCCAAAAGATAAAACTGGATTCAAACCTCAAACCACCTACCAAAAACAACTCCCAGTGGATCAGAGCTAAGTGTAAGAATGAAGAAAACACAGTTAAATTTGACAACCTTCTGACTTTAAATCTAGAAGCAATAAAAGATTGATAAATTTAACAGAGAAACATAAAGAAATTTTTCATGGTGTAAAAAACATCATAAGCGACAATCTCACAAACAAACTGAGGGTTGCTGAGGGGATGGGAGTAGGGAGGTTGGTGGGGTTATGGACGTTGGGGAAGGAATGTGCTATGGTGAGTACTGTGAAGTGTGTAAACCTGGCGATTCACAGACCTATACTCTTGGGCCTAATAATACATTATATATTAATTAAAAAATTATAAATTAAAAAAAAAAACATCATAAGCAGCATCAAAAGACAAAGAACAAATTGGGAGTAAAGAACTGTATTATGCATCACAGATAACAAATACAGAGATGTCTAGAGATAATACTAATATTAATACTATGTACAGAGATCAGAGAGATATACATCTCTACTAGATAAAGAGCTCCTGCAAACTGAGATGGGAAAAAAGAAAAACCAAGATACAAGGTGATCAAAAACCATGACCATGAATGGCAAGAGGTCTCTGAACGAATGAGAAGATGCTCGCTCACACTCCTCTGAAAAGAAAGATGATCACCAGGATGAAGAGACAGCTCACGTGTCAGACAAAAATCTAAAAGTCTGATGGCAGGGTGCTCTGAGGACACGGGCACCCTTTGCTGACAGCATGTGACAGTCTTTACAGAGGGCACTGGCCATGCCTAACAAAACTGCATGAATTGACCTTCCGACTCAGCCACCTCACCTTTAGGGCCTTCCCCTGCAGATGCACGTGCATGCCTGCCACCCCCACCCCAGGCCACATCTGCACACAGTTATTACTGTTTTACTTGCAACAGCGAAACATCGGGAAACCTAAATGGCTATTAGTGGGGTCTAGCTGAATAAATTTTGACCCGTCTTTATGGGAGAGTTCAGCATAACCATACAAAAAGGTGTGAGCTCCAGGGTTCTCAAGGTCTGGGCAGGGTCAGTTGCTTTTGTTTTTGTTTTTATCAAGAAGATAGAGAAAGTTTATAGACACACACTTACTGTAAAAATAAACATAAACCCGGGAAGGATAAACGAGCTGCTAATGAAAATAGTCACCAACAGGAGGCAAAAGGGAGCTGGAAACAGCAGAAGTGATAAGGATTAGACTTTCTGAATCTTTTTATGGTATTTCAACTTTTAAACTAGGTTTGACATGTCCCAAAAACAAAAGTATGGCAAACATTGTGAAAAAGGCAAATATTACCTATAAAAATAAACAGAAACAAATGAATGTAAGTGGTAACATATCCCAGAGAAGAGGATTATCTTGACTCTTGGACCGAGTCCTCTGTACATCCTCAATAAAATATTTTCTAAGAACGAAAATAAGTGCAAAGAAATCTCAAATTCCACTCACTCCTTTGACTCTGAGTAATAACATATGCATGAGGATTTCTGAAATGATGTCAAGCTATGAAAATGCACCGAGGGACCTGAAATGCACCTGAAATCCCCAAGGGAAAGATGCCAGTCTGAGAAGGCTACATCTTGTATGGTTCCAACTAGATGACATTCTCGAAAAGGCTAAATGATGGAGCGAAGGAAAAAGATCAGTGGTTGTCAGTCCTACAGTCTCTTGCACATTATTGCTCTGCTTCCCACTGCATGTCTTACCTGTCTGCACCCAGAGCCCTGGCCTCCCCACGCCTCACCAACATCTCCTTTCCTGCTGGCCCTGGGATGGTTCTCTGGACAGTGGTATTCCACTATAGTGCAGGATCCAGATTAGCCAGATTGCAAAGTGCCTATAAATTCGGTTACATTTCAAGGCCTTACAGAGGGCCTTGTTTGTCAAATCTGGTTTGTCAAATATAGTTTGACAAATCTGCAATAGGCCTTAGAGAGGGAGTTTGTCAAATCATAGTTTGTCAAATCTGCAATAGGCCTTAGAGAGGGAGTTACCAGATTCAGCCAAAAAAAAAAAAAAAAAAAAAAAAATCAAACACAGAATGCCCAGATCATTGCAGATGGCCAACAGATACTTTTTTAGTAAAAGCATGTCCCGAATACTGCATCATGTCCTGTATTTTATCTAGCATTCCAAAGACGAAGAAATCAAGGCCCAGAAGGTGAACTGACTTGCAAAAGTCCACTTTAGAGAAAGACCACAAACCAGAAAAAAAGCAATAGCAGAAATAATGAAGACCACCTTATTCCCAACTGATGTACAGTGTTCCGTTTTGCAAAGATGTCTGTGGGCAAGACATTTTGAATTAGAGCAGGGAATCAGATTGCTTATGAAAAATGTACATGCTTTTCTCTTTATTTATTCTATTTACAATTTTTTAACTTAATAATTTTGTTCCCAAAGTGAAATGGCTTAAATGAATCTTCACAGCTCCAACCTCAGGTTACCTGAATGGAAGAATTCAAATTCCCTTTTAAGAAATGGTGTATCAGGGATTGACAGACTGGGAACAACCAAGAACGCCTTTGCTAGCCTTAGAGTTGTAATGAGAAAACTCAATACATCACTATCATCCTCCCAGAGCATGACTTCCTGTCTCCTGTGATTTCAACATTTTTTAAAAAATATTTAATTTATTTGTTTGACAGAGAGAGAGAGAGAGAGAGAGAGCACAAGCAGGGGGAGCGGCAGGCAGAGGGAGGGAGAGAAGCAAGCTCCCCACTGAGCAGAGAAGCCCAATGTGAGACTCGATCCCAAGACCAAGATCTCAAGTCATGGGATCATGACTTGAGCTGAAGGCAGATGCTTCACCCACTAAGCCATCCAGGAAATCCTCAATATTTTTCTCTTCTGTAAGTCAGAGGACCCCTCATGTAAAATGTAACAAATATTTATAGAAAGCCATGTTATATAAAGAAATCATCATAAATGTTCTATAAGGTTACTATTTAAAGAAATCTGTCAAATCAATCAATAAATGGCTAATCGCCCAGTAGAAAGTGAGCAGAGGGCACAAAAGGTTAGCTCTCAAAAGAAGAGGGGCAAATAGCTGATAAGGAAGCTCACAATCTCACTAAAGCAAAGAAATGAATTAAAGCGAGTATAAGTACCATCTTTTGAATCTATCAAATTGGTTCAGCTTTTAAGAAGTGATCAGCTTCAAGTTTGTCAAAGGCACTATTAAATGGGTACCCTTGTGGCAGGAAGGACTACAGATCGAAAGAAACATCCCAGAAGGCAATTTGGATCTTAAAATGTAAAGATGCTCAAAAGAATAAAGTAAAATTTTAGAAATTTTTCCTGAGTGTAGAGTTATTTACAATAGTGCAGAATTAGAAATGATGTAATCATCTAAGAATAATGTAGTAACTAACATGCAAGGTGCCCAGGTGGCTCTGGCTCAGTGGGTTGCTGGATCTAGCTCATCCCAGCTCTTGGAAGACCATTAAATTTTCAGAAATGTTGTGAACCTATTGTTAATGTAGCCATTATTTGAAAAATAAATTAAATAAGCTTTAAATAAGTTATATTTAAAGCAAAGGCAGTAGATATTCAAAACTTATCTCTTTCTGATTATTTTAATATATTTTACTAATCTCTGTGCCCTTGAGATTACACACCCCTACAGCATCTGTCTCTAAGGTGGGAAGACAACGTAGCAGTCGGCCACGGTACATCTCTTCCTAATTCCATGTTCAATGACACTGTTGGAGTTTGAAAGCAGCCACGGTCAAAGTATTTACACCACAGGAGTTGGCAGAAACTGAAAAACAGGACTGTTCAGGTTTTTGTTTGAAAGCTAATTATTAAACTTTTACCAACACACCATCACTCCAGCTGCTCCAACCTCAGTTTCAAGTACAATGGGATGGTGACAGCACCCTGAAAAATGAGAGGTCCATCCCCCCATGTGGAATATTTTGGCCACATCTCCATCCCTAGAGCCAACACCAAGGCAAGGGGGAAGTGATACCCATCTTCCATCTTGAAGCTGGGTCAGAGGCCCACCCTTGATCCCCACACAAAAGTCAGGGCTGTCACTGGAAGAAGGGAGAATGGCTACCAGAGACCCGCAAAATATAGCCCCCATGGCTTATAAAGCAGGAGCTTACACTTAGTATCTATGTCCCCAACCCACCTCAAGGTGTCTTTCTTCTATACATCATGGATAAGAGGCAAGTGGTTCCGGACTAGTGAAGGTCTTGGTATGTGGGGAGAGAACCAAGAACCTACGGGTAGGTTCTGATCTGAGACTTCTTCCTCACAGTCTCCAATCTTCCCCTGCAGTGGGATGATGTTCCCACTAGTTCCCCTAGTTCCCAGTTCTTACTGTTCATAGTTTGCTTCCAACATAGACAAAGGAGACACACATTCTTGAGTAGGTTCCTGAAATTTTAAAAAATGAACTTAAATTATTTTTTCTTTAAAGGGTTCCTAATCAAGTGGGGGAGACATACAGAGAAATAATTATGAACAATGTGAAGTATGCTTTCACAGAGATAGATAGATATACGCTGCACTGAGAGCTAGTGGGGAGTTCGGAAAACAGGGACAGCTCCCCAGAGAAGAGGACCTGTGGGCTGGAGCTTTCCATACGAATAGGAAGCTTGTGGAGAGGAGCAAAGAGGGACTTTCTCTTCTAAGGGAACAATATGAGCTCTGGCACCACAAGGTCACCCAGCTTCATTTGCTCTCTTTTTCCAAAACTCCAGATACCTCAAGAAAATTTCCCCTTCTCTCTTGCTCTCCTTTCCATTCTAAGCCACAAATAGACCCACACATGGGAGTGCCACAAAAGCACTGTGTGGTACACCCCTGCACGGGGGAGGAAGAGCACCCGGGCTTTGAAGTGGAGCAACCAAGGGTTTGGGTCACTGATGGGACCCCCAGGCTCCTTGGAAGCCTCCAGCTGCTTCCACTGCCTCCTTACATGAAACCCATCCCTCTTCCAGGGAAGCACTCAAAGGAAACAGGCTTTACTTCTTTAGCACTTTAGCTCTTCCCTTTGGCTCAATTACTGTGTCTCCATAGCAGACATTTCTGCAACAGTCTTTTAAGCCTGGGGACCAAAGCCCCATTTATAGCTTTGCTTCTATGGGAAAAAGTGCTTTCAAGTTCCAAACAACCAACTTACAAATAAATGATTGAACTCGATGAGCTTCCTGTGATGCTTTGCACACTTCAGTGCGAAAGGCTGGTAAGTGTGTGTGTGTCTGAACATTTCTAAATATGGGTGCCAGGTGCTACATTTTCAGACCAACCAAGTGTGACATTTTTTTCTTTCTTAAAGCAACAGAATCATCTCTTGGGTGAACATGTATCAGTTTAAGAGAAAGTTGGTGAAAGAAATAGCTGGGACCAAAAATATAATATAGTAACGTTGAGAATTCAGGGAGAGAGGTATGTATTTGCAGAGTATAAGAAAAGAGGCTAACTTATTTTTTAACTTTCTTATTACAGGCTCAGGCAAAACAGTAAGGCACCTGCAAGCACGGAGAGAGAGGTGTCAAAGCCACCGAGCAGCTGTTTTACTTTGAGTCTAGCAGTCACCAAGATGAGGACGCTCGTCCACTGCAAAGCAAATCTGGACACACCAAAGTTTTTAAACCACACAGTGGAGAGAGCACAGAGTCTGTCTCCCTGAGAAGTCAACAGCATCAGATAATGCACTCATCAGAGAGGGTGATCATGCAAATTGCTCTTTTGCATCAAAAGAAGACTCTTGGGCTCAAAACTTGATTCATTTCACTCTCCCACCCTTGCTTCCACTCTTTGCTATACCTTGACCTTCTCTGTTCTGCCTCTTTATTTTTCTCTCATTTCCTCTAGGTAGAGGGGATGACGTGGTTGAAATTAATGCTCCTGAACCAAAGACATTATTTCAACTACGTTTTTATTCCTTTCACAACTATTTATTTGCTGTTGTTTTTTTCAAGATTAATACTTTTGTCTATACGTTGACATGATGAAGTACTTTTCCCCCATAAACATTGCCACGTAAACTTCTACATCCCTGAAGGGTAGGTGTTTTTTTTTTTTAATTAACATATGCTGTATTATTAGTTTCAGAAGTAGAATTTAGTGATTTATCAGTTGCATATAACACCCAGTGCTCATTCCATCAAGGGCCCTCGTTAATGCTCATCACCCAGTTGCCCCATCCCCCAACCCACCTCCCTTCCAGCAACCCTCAGTTTGTTCCCTATAGTTAAGAGCCTCTTAATGGTTTGCCTCCCTCTCTGTTTTCATCTTATTTTATTCTTCCTTCCCCTCCCTCACATCCATCTGCTTCGTTTCTTAAATTCCACATACGAGTGAAGTCATATGGTAGTCATCTTTCCTTGACTGATCTATTTCACTTAGCATAAGTGAAAGTTCCATGACATCATTGCAAATGGGAAGATTTCGTTCTTTTTGGTGGTTGAGTAATATTCCATTGTGTGTGTGTGTGTGTGTGTGTGTGCATACATACATATACATACACATATACCACACCATCTTTATCCATTCATCTATCGATGGACATCTGGGCTTTTTCCATGTTTGGCTATTGTAGACATTGCTGCCATAAATATTGGGGTATAGGTGCCCCTTGGAATCACTACATTTGTATCCTTTGGATAAATACCTAGTAGTGTAATTGCTGGGTCTTACAGTAGTCCTATTTTTAACTTCTTGAGGAACCTCTGTTTTGTTTTCCAGAGTGGCTGCACCATTTTGCATTCCCACCAACAGTGTAGGAGAGTTCCTCTTTCTCTGAATGACAGGCATTAAAAAAAAAAAAAAAAAAAAGACAACTGATAAAGACCTAATTAAAATTTTAAAAAATAACCTTACTTGCCCTTCTGAACAAAGTCCAATATTTCATAGTGAGCAGGACTGACTGTATCTTTTGTGGGATCTGGTACAAAATGAAAATGTGAAGCTCCTTGCTCAAAAATTATTAAGAATTTCAAGACAGTGACAGCAGAATATTGAACCAAGTAGAGGGCTCTTTTGAGGGTGGGGCCCTCGGTGACCACACGCCTGTGGAGCTGGCCCTGCTGGAGGGTTTTTATGAACGAGAGTACACATGCATAGACCCAGGCACAATTCCCTAAGCTGGTATAGAATTAACCAAAAATTCATGGTGAAAATGTAACAATGTGATCTCACAAAAAAAGTGCAAACATCCTCTGGTGGTTTCCAATACACTTCCTGAGAATTCACTTATTTATAATGACTGACACAGAGACAATACTGTAATTCGTTACAGCACCTGGGCCAACTATGAATTGGGTGTTCTAGGTGACCTGTTTTCAAGTTTTTAGAACACAACAAAATACACTTAAAATGTGCTAAACATGGAAGGAATTTTGTCCTTGGAGCCTTGCAGCATTTGTGTTCTCAAAAATACGGAAGGCATCACAAATTTGCAAGTCATCCTTGTGTGGGGGCAATGCTACTCCTCTCTGTATCATTCCCGTTTTAGTATCTGTGCTGCTGAAGCAAAAGCCTGGAAGGAATTTTCAAGTCACCCTTCCCCCGGGGCTGGAAGCATCTGTAATAAGGTGTGTGGAAGAGCTCTGCATGCTGGGAACTGAGATCTGCCTTAGCCACTGCTAAGTCATTGTAACTGATCAATGCAGGCATGGGTATAGCCAGGTTCACAGCATTCTGAGTGCATTCCGAAGAACAGGTTTCTCTGGTTCCAACAACTCAAATCACAGTGATATTTTTCTTCCTTAAGTGCCCCACACCTGCTACGCAAACAGTAGTTTCATTCTCTCCTGGCTCTTCTGCTGCTGGTCTCATGGACCAGTCCCTTACCTCCGCCACTGCCAACTCCTGCTGTTGGTCTCATGGACCTCCCCCGCATCCCCCACCAACTCCTACCAAGTCCCCATCCAATACCCGCAACCCCTGTCCTCCTAGGCAATCTCTCTTCCCCTTGTGATAATGGAGTCATTGTCCCACATCCTTTCTTGCAAACTTGGCAGAACAGCAGTGGCATTTTCCTCTGCCCAGACTTCTGCTGGTTTCAAAACGGGGAGGGGCATTTGTTCCCAGGAATGGGGAAGGGTCACTGCCGAGACCCAAGGCACACCTGTCTCCAGCAGGACTGGTTGCAGATGATGCAGACTGATGCAGACTGCATTCCCCGGGGGGCAAACACAAGCCACCATCATATATTTACACTTCTTCCTCAATTGCCTACTCCAGTCTTCAACCTAGTCTCACGTGAGAATGAGGCCTGCATTTATGAGTATCGCTACTTCAGAGATGAGGAAGCTGGGTACCCTAAGAAGACAAGGGACTCTAACTAAGCACTATACTACCTGATGCTCAGCCTTTATTCTGCACTGCCCAAAAAACTTTGTTGCAAAGTAAATTTAAAGCAGCAAGTTTTTAACATTTTCTAGGAAATGATTATATTTACAAGGTTGCAAATAAATGCATTCACTCTCCTTCTGGTTCTCCCTTCCTCCACCAAGGTCTCCCCCCCTACTCCTGCTGATTCACCTCCTTCTCCCTCAAAACCCAATGGATGATCTAACTTCCTAGTCTTCTCTTCCTTCCTCTACTCAAATGCTGTCAGAAAACAGACTAATAAGCAAAAAAGCAGCAAACCCACAACACTCCCCAGTAAGGAGAAAGAAGCTAACCATCTCTAAAGAAGTTGGAAGGATTTCCAGAAGGTTAATAAACTGAAAATTCTAGATCTGTGTTGCCTAAATTAACCGGCAATGCTGTACCAATTTGTAAAACTTCAAATAACAAATGTGCCCACAGATCGGTATCATTTATAAAGCTCTTTCACATATATTAATGCATGTGAACTTCACAAGATAGTATGACATAGATGCTATTATTAGACCCATTTTATAGAGGAGGAAACTGAGGCACAGAGCAGTTAAATTACTGGCCCACCATTACTCAACAGAAGTGAAGTCAGGTTTTCTGACCTGGGAATCTGTGTTCTTTCCATTCTCCCACACATTTGGTTGTTGAACTACATTTTCAGAACAATGGACCTGTATTTCTTCTTTTTCCGAATGATAAGAGACACAATTCAGAAAGAGCTACAAGCCTCATCTAAAGTCTTGCAGCTTGGATATCCTCCTGCTGCCAAATTTAGAAGTCTCTGACCTTCTTTCAAAACTTAAGTAGGTTTCAAATCAGTGGAGAAAATATGGATTATTTAATAAAAGAATCTAGGACAACTAGGAAGCTACTTGGGGGAAAGAAACTTGGATCCAGTATCCCACTTTTACACAAAAATAAATTCCAAGCAGATTAAAGATGTAACCATGAAAATAAAACTATAAAAAAACTAAAGGAGACCATGAATTTTGTTTTCCTGTCAGAGTCTCAGTGTGGGAAAGGGCTTTCCAAATCTGACACAAAATGTAAAAGTCATAAAAGAGAAGATCAATATATTGGTAATATAAAAAAATCTGTATGTTTAAAAAGCACCACCATTAGCCAAATCAAAAGTCAGAGAACAAATATGGGCAAGTATTTGCAACCTATATGCAGGAAATGGCTAGTTTTGCAATAGGTAACCAAGTCCCAAAATCAATAAGAAAAAAACAACACACCCAGTGGAAAAATGGGTACAAGATATAAATGGATGCTTTGCAGAATTAGAGCTCTTAAAGAGATGGAAAAGATGCATGAACTCACTCATATTAAGGAAAATACAAATAAAAACTCCACTGAGATACGTTTTCCTGCATGCCCAATTGGCAAAGATCCCCAAAGTCTGATAAGGACACTGGGGGTTAAGAGGATGAGAAAATGGGTCCATTCCCACCTCTCTGTTGCAAACCTAAGTGTAAATTAGTACATCCTAAATGGAGAGAAATTTGCAGATGTGCAAGATCTATAAAAATTTAAATGCACATTGGAGGATTTCCGCCAATTACCTGTCACCAAGGGTGATGGTGAACCTCTACTTGGCTCTAACCCTTGCTGTCGCTCAGCACCAGAGCTGGAGGAGGCCAAGGCCAGAGCAACCCCTGCCTATATGCTCAACAGACATTCAGTGAGTACCTGTGAATATAAGTAACACTTAACTTTCCTGGTAAACTGGAAGAAACTGTATAATATTCACGTTTTATGTATGAGGGGACTGTGGCTCAGAGAAGTTAAGTTGCCAGTCCAAGGCCACACAGCTGCTAAGCGGCAATCCGGGCTCAAAACCAGAACCCACCTCTTTCCCTACAGAACCCCTGCCTCCAGCAGCTTCCTCTGCCCTTTTAGGTTGCCATCCGAAATCCCAAAAGCTCCGTAAAAGGAGGAACCCATGTGACACAATGGAGATCCCTAAAATTTGCTAAGCCAATGAATGGATGGGATAATCTCATGCTGGCCTTTGTGGATAAAGAAGATGCTGCCCTTTCCCTGCATAGGGAAAAAAAGAAACTACAAAGCAGGAAGTGAAGGAGCAAGTTTCAGGAAAATACAAATATTTGGTCCATAACAATGGACAAAAACAAAAGCAAAACCAAAAATCCTGCTTGCTTGCTACAACTGTACATTGCCATATAGCTATCTGAGTTTTTAGAACTTCAAGGACCAGGCTCCATCCCAAGCCAAGGGAGGCTGAGTCTCAGAGGCTGTTGGTAGGCTGAGCATCCGTCGTTTTCCCAAGCATCAGTTACCCCCTCGCATTGCAAGAGTTGTGAAATCAGGGGAAGCATGTGAAACATTTTTTTAAGTGAAGTAGTTTATTCACAACCAAATGCTCTAGACTTTTTTTTTAATAGAACTTGGCTTAATTTTTACCCAGAAACCTACTAAGACAGAAAATGCTGACACCAAGTGGAAACAACTAGAACTTCCATGCATGGGGCAAGTCCTTAGAAATGAGGCTCAGTTGTACCTGACCAGATCACTAAACAGCTGGGGGAGCTCCTGGCAAATTGGCATGTTAACAGCACCACTGATGTTAACAGCACCACTGATGTTCATTCTGCAGCATTTCATATACATCTGTGTCAGGATTTGCTTTCAAGAAGCTGGCCTACCTTCCCTGATGCCAGGTGCTGCCCACTGCTGGCCTGTTCTAGGAACCTGTTCACAGGGCCTCGCCTTTCCTTGCCTTACAGTGTGTGGATGTGTATATACCCAGGGGCATATGCAAATGGATTTATAAGCTCAATGTGTCAGGCTGCAACATCGCTCACCTTGTGCGTACAGAGAGAATTTGAACTTTGTTATTTTGACAAGAGAAGAGCAGATTTTCTTCTTGCTGGAATGTGGGTAAAGAACTCAAGTTTAGTGCCATCTGGCCATCTCAGCCCAATCTAAATTGTCCCATTAAGTAACTCTCTTTCTGCTTGGATAACTCCAGAACAAGATGGCGCCTGGGTCTAGGGGAGAAGCATGTGGCCACTGGCTCACGCGGTGCTGACAAAGTGGAACTATGACTCAAATGACAAGAATGCCTTCTCCCAAAGCCCTGCTTGATGCTGCCTGGTAAGTGCTGGGTGAAGCAAGTTTAAGTCGTAAGGAATGTTGAGGAAAACATTAAAAGTAATGATTTCACAACAGATGTTGGTGAGCATGAGGAGAAAGGGGACCTCTCCTACACTGTTGGTGGGAATGCAAGCTGGTGCAGCCACTCTGGGAAATAGAATGAAGGTTCCTCAAAAAGTTGATAATAGGGCTACCCTATGACACAGCAATTGCACTACTGGGTATTTACCCTAAAGATGAAAATGTAGTTATCTGAAGCGGCACCTGCACCCCAATGTTTTTAGCAGCAATGTCCACAATAGCCAAACTATGGAAGAGCCCAGATGTCCATCGACAGATGAATGGCTAAAGAAGATGTGGTGTATATATACAATGGAATACTACTCAGCCATCAAAAAATGAAATCTTGGGGCGCCTGGGTGGCTCAGTGGGTTAAGCCACTGCCTTCGGCTCGGGTCGTGATCTCAGGGTCCTGGGATCGAGTCCCACATCGGGCTCTCTGCTCAGCAGGGAGACTGCTTCCTTCTCTCTCTCTCTGCCTGCCTCTCAGTGTACTTGTAATTTCTCTCTGTCAAATAAATAAATAAAATCTTAAAAAAAAAATCGCAAACTTTATAAAAAAAAAATGAAATCTTGCCATTTGCAATGATGTGGTTGGAAGTATAGGATATTATGCTAAGGGAATAAATTAATCAAGGAAAGACAATTATCATAGGATCTCACTGCTTTATGGAATTTAAGTAACAAGGCAGCAGATCGTAGGGGAAAAAAGGAAAATAATGAAACAAAATGAAACCAGAGAGGGAGACAAACCAAAACAGATTCTTAATCTCAGGAAACAAACTGAGGGTTGCTGCAGTGGAGGCGGTGGAGGAATGGAGAGGCTGGGTAATAGACATCAGGGAGGGTATGTGCTAAGGTGAGTGCTGTGTACTGTGTAAGACTGATGAATCACAGACCTGTACCCCTGAAACAAATAATAGATTATATGTCAACTTAAAAAAAAAAAAAGTAGTGATTTCATTAATAAGTTCAAATATCAAAAGGGAGTAAGTAAAGAGCTATGTCTCCATATCTTTTCAGCTTTCTATGAAGGCAGACAAAGTAGAGTTAGCAATGGCAGTCATCCACAGTGAAATCCTAAACCAGCAGTTGCCTCAGCCGTGGCAGCACAGCAGGGTAGCTGTGGTGCTTGATGAAAACCATGGATGGTCTGCCTACCATCACCTTCTAAGATTCAGCCTCCATTATCCTGGAATGGAACCTGGTTCCTGATGTTTTAAAAACTCAGATAGTTTGCAGCACCTTGGTAGCACAATCAGTTAAGAGTTGGACATAATTTTGCCTCAGGTCATAATCTCAGGATCATGAGATCAAGCCCCATGTTGGGCTCCATGTTCAGTGCAGACTCTGCTTTAAGACTCTCCCATGCCCCTCCCCACTCTCTAAAATAAATAAGTAAATCTTTAAAAAAACAAAAACAAAAAAACCTCAGGTAGTTCTACTGTAGTCAGAAATACGAACCAAAGTTCTTAGTAGAGAACGAATATTTATGTAGCAATGTTTGCATGTAACAAGTAAACAGTGTTTTTTTGGTTTTACTTTTATTTTTTACCCATTGTTGTGGACTGAATGTGTCTCCCCAAAATTCACATGCTAAAGCCCTAATCCCTGATATGGTAGTATTTGGAAGTGGGGGCCTCTGGGTGGCCATTAGGTCATGTGGGTGGAGCCCTCATGAAGGGGACTAGTATCCTTATAAGAAAAAATATTAAAGATCTCTCTGCCATGTGAAGGTACAGTGAGAAGCCAGCCATCCGCAAACCAGGATTGGGTTTTCACCAGGAACTGTATTGGTCAGCACCTTGATATCAGACTTTCTAGCCTCCAGAACTGTGAGAAGTTAATTTCTGATTTTTTTTTAAGCTGTCCAGTCTATGTTATTTTTATTTATAAGCAGCCCAAACTGACCAAGACATCCACCATACCATGCCCCGGTATCCCAGGAGACTCTTAATTTAACATCTATAATTTAGTGAATTTTCCTCTCAGAGCTGCCGGGCTTTTCTTGGATTTTTTCTGGAACTCTCCCTATTCTCTCCCTGTGTCCTCCCCCCAAGCTGAGGCGAGCTCCAGCTGAAGTTCTCTAGGTCGGACTCTCTTCTGCCTTTTTTCAGTAGAGCTCAGACAAAGGTTTATTTCCTCTGAGACTAAGTAACCTGCCACCCCAGAAAATTTTTGAAAGGAAACAGGCTCTTTTGCATCACAACTGAGCATCAAGTTTATACAAGTTAAAACACTTTGGTCAAATATAATCACATCACTTAGCATATAACTCAAAGCTGAACTATAGTCTCCATAATTTAAAAATATTGAATATAAAATTTTCTGTTATTTTTAGAAAGTAAACAATTGCTCACAAACTTTCATGAAAAAAGGTTAACATGGCAAAAGTGAGTGCCTGCCTCTCTCCCTATTCTCTTTGAGAAATATACATTCAGTATAAATTTCTCAAAGTTGTTGCACCCAGAACTGAGTTTTATCCCCTATTCACCAATGTGAGATTGTTTCTACTAAGCCTGAGCGGTTGAACCCCTTTTTCCTCCCAGGTGGTGATAAAAGACTTTCACTTCCTGGCAGGGAATAAAAGGGTTTTGGCTGCATCCCCAGCAAAACCAGCTTTAGAGAAATGGTTTGGCACAAACATTTGTGGTCCCGAGCTATTCTCTTCTGTGCACCACTTCTCACTGGCTTCTCTGGATGGAAGAAGAAAGCTTCTTAAGCCTGTCATTAGGGACTGTCACCTTCCCACAAGGACAAGTTCTACACCCCTTGGGATATACAAAGAGGTCAAGGGTGGTCTCCTGATTGTGGAGAAAGTTATAACCTTGGTAGGAAGATAAGCACTGCTTACCTTAAAGAAAGGTGGTTAGAAGACAATCAAAATAGGTTAAGTGTCAAATGCATTTTCTTAGGACAAGTTTATAAGATCCTGAAATGAGGGTTTGTGTGCAGGAAGCCTGTCAGGGATGCCAGTGGGATCAACAGCTGTTGGGGGTGAAGGAAATGACCCAAGTAGAGGGGACAGTTGCTCCACAGTGCAGACAGAACCCAGGCCTCAGCTGATCTCATAGTATGCTCTGGAGCTGGGGGCAATGGGGATGACTTCAGAGTTGTCATCCCTTGAAACAAGATGGTCTGGCCTTCATAACTGGCCCTGCACCCCACCACCAGTAACGATGTGGCTGTCCCCGGGGAAGGTTCTGCCTTTAGGCCAGGTGGCTCCCTTTGGCAGTGAGCCACCAGCTCGAAGCACTCCCTGCAGGGGAGGAAACATGTGCCTCAGTCCTGAAAGGGGGCTGTAGGCAGCATAGCAAACAGCCATGGCAGGGACATCTGTGACCGTAGTAATGTTTACAGCAGGAGGGAGGGACAGTCTATTCCTAAGGGATGAGGAGCATCCGGGAATTTGAAGCATTCTGTTAACATCAGCCTCTGCTTCCCCACTCCTCTGATCTGAGACCATCTCAAATCCCAAGATTTATAAATACTGTTAAAGCACAGAATTGGCCCCATAAAATCTGATAAAGAATAACTGAACTCTTCAACTGACTCTTTTCAAAACATAAAGGCCAAACACACTTTAAATTTGGTTTAATTCTACCCATTCACAGTTTTGGCTGTGATCCTATTGTCCTCCAGTTCACTGTCTAAATGACCCCAGATTCTTTCTTTTCAAAGTTGTTCCTTCCTGATTTGCCTCCTTCTGTCCTATTTGCCCTCCGTCCCCAGCCCCACTGCCATTAGCTTCTTTCAAGTCTTTGCCCAAATGTCACCTCCTCAGTGAGGCCTTCTAATAGTCCTAGATGAAACTGCCACCCCTACTGCCCCCTCTATCCACTCGAGTCTTTCCATAGCACTTACCACCATCTGGCCTACTCTAGTTAATTATTAATTGTATGTATTGTCCGTTTCTCTTTAATAGAATGTAAATCCCACGAGATCAGGGATTGACTCTGTTCTTTTATTGAGTAGAAGAGTTCCTGGAACAGAGTAACCAAGCAATAAATATTGGTGAATGAATGAACGAATGGCCCCAGTTTCAGCCTTCATCAGCTCTCTACTGACTGACTGCAGTGGTTTCATAGCTGGAGTCGGAGCTCTGGATCTCCACATGTCTGAGGAGTCCCCTCTGATGCTTTATACCTCACTGCTGGGCTCACTTGCTCCCACCACTATCCTGCTCAGAAGCTCTTCCAGCTTCCTGGTGCCGACTTCAGCGTCAGCGTTCAGTGTTCTCAGAGATCTGGCGTCTCCCTCCTCACTCTGGAATGGCAGGCTCTGTCCTCTGTGAGCCTCGTTCTGGCCCCTCCCCTCTTTTCCTTGAATTCTGCCAGCAGGAGACTATAAGAGGGGCAGCTTCAATGTTCGCCAGGTTCTCTGAAGAATGAGCATGAGGATGGCCACTGAAGACCTTCATAAAGCCTGACACCTTTCCAGAGGACCATGATGGCTACTCTATCATCATAATGTGATGATACCGTAAAAGTTCTCAATGACCTTTTAAGTGTCCCGAAGGTAGGAGCTAAAGAACCAAGCTCCATTCTCCTGTTTACAGAAATGAAGCTCATCTAGTGACTCAGATGGTGTCATGGTGGCATGGTGGAGCCAGCCAGTGCCTGCTGACAAAAGCCAAAGGCTAAATGTTCTGGAACTTTGCCAGTCAGCTGTCTAACATTCATCCTGGGTGCTTATGTACCCCCTGTCCTTATTGCTGGTGTGTCATGCAGAAGGGACAGCGATGTTACTGGTTATCTCAGAAACACCATCAAGTGACAAGGAGATGATTAAAAGGATCTGGGGAAGAGATGAAGGAGCAGCTTGGGGAGTGTGGGCTCGTAGTTCTGTTTTAGGCACTTTGAGTAAGACCTGTAAGAGGAACCTAAGTGGGCCTGGCACTCAAGAGAGAGGAATGGGCTGGAGATAAAGACTTGGAAATCATCTGGGGACTGGCAGTACCACAGGACTTCTCACCAGGTGTCCAGGGGCCATTAGTAACCCAGGTCGCCCCATCCAGTGGCCAACGGTGCAGTCATCAGCTCCTGTGGCTCCCCCTTCAGGTTCTGTTCAGACTTCCTTAGGCTTCCCCAGTTCAGTCTTTGATTACCTCATGCATAGATTATCACGATGTCTCCTAATTTCTTCCCTTCCATCCATCCACTCATTATTGCCTGACTAATTTTCCTAAGGCACCATTTTGTTGCATTCTGCCTTTGCTCAAATGGCTCCCAATTCTTTGCAAATAAAATTCCAACTCTCCTTTAAACTCTCCATTGAGGCAAGCACCTGTGCTTTATCTCTCCACGCTGGTTACTCATGCTTTCACGCACCATCTTGTGCACAGCTGGAGTTTAATAAACATTTCTGAATAAATACTAAGACAAATAAGCTGCTGTTTCCACCAATTTCCTTGTTCTTTCCATCCTTTCTCACCTTGTAGACAAAGGTGAAATCCCAAATTGTAACTGAAATATGGAGTTTCCTTGTACTAACTAAGCTACAGATTGCTTCTCAGGGGCACATTTTCTAAGACTTTTATCATTCAAGGAGCACTACAAATTTTTCCAAGGAGGCTCTTCGAAGCTCCAGAAGACATCTGCTGCCAAGAACCAAGCACAGCTGTTGAGGTGGCAGAGGAAACTGGTGCTCGGTAAAAAACCAAACCAAAACAAAACCCTGCCGCACATTTGGGGATGGCAGAGTTCCCAGTCCTACAGCTGAAATGAGTAGGTGATACAAGATATCTGATATATAAAAGAAAATAAAACGACCGGAAGCAGAAGTTTTCTCTCACAAACTGACTTATTCTAAATTACAAAAACAGAGCAACGGGACCACTAGGGATAAAAATAATATTGAGGAGAAGAGGTCCACTTTTCCACCAAACCACCCTCTCCTTCTTTCCCGCCCCATACGCTCACACTCATAAAGGTCTCTAAGAAGGATCATAAGGAGACCAAGTATTATCCAAAATGGAGGAACAAGTCAACATTAAGCTAAGAAGGACAGCATTGCCTAGGGGTGTGACAACGGCAGCCAATGACCAGGTGTGTTCCTTCCAGTAGTCTGGCCCTGCCTACCCAAGCCGAGCACCAACCATGTCCACCAGCCCCTGGGAGACGCAGGGTGAAAGCAAGAGTAGAATAGGGACTAGCCCCAGTGGGCCAGGCGACATGTTTATGTACTCTTATTCCTCACTTACAGTGCAATAAAATTGGTACCATAATTGTCATTTTACAAATCGAAAGCTGAGAATCCCATGGGTTAAGCAACTTGCCCAAGATCACATACCTTGTGAGTGGCAGGTGGTTACCAGGCCTAACTCCAGGCCCCCAGACTTAGTGCATATGTAGTCATCAACACTTGTTGTGTTCAACAAGATGCTGCAAGTGTTCTAGAGAACAAACAAACAAAAACACAAGTGAGTTGGGAATACATGGAGCTAAACAAAATTGAAAAGGTTTCTTGATCGCAAGGTTTTCTCAAAAATGTTCACTTTCTAACATATATTGTATAAAGTTTGTCCGGCTTTCTTAAACTTAATTCACTACAGAACTTTTTGTTTGGCCTAGAACACTTCATGAGACTAGTGTTCCTCGGAACCCATGTTGGGAATATGGCAAGCACTCCTTTAGTCTCTTTGAGATCTGATACCACTTTTGGTGGAGTCTAGGGACATCAAAAGGCCAGTGGGAAGTACTCTGAGAAAATACCTCTCAAGTGTACAGGGATTAGGGGAAGGACAGCAATGGACAGAGGAGGGAAGGGGAACAAGAAGGCTGGGCTGTTACAGGAACAGTGAATACTTCTGAAGACTTTTTGCATGCCAATACTCTTTGAAGTGGTTATTTAGTCCTCCTGACCACCTACAAGATAGAAATCATTATAATCCCCATTGCACAGATGAGGGAATTGAGCCATAGAGAGGTTTAGTAACGTGCCCAAGGTCACACAGTTCATAAATCTCTGGGTGTTGAATTCAAGTAGTCTGGCTCCTTAAGAAATGTATTATACTTGATCATACTGAAGAGACATTTAATCAGGAATGGGTAGGGTAGAAAAGGGTGGTCATGGCAGAAGATTCACATCACAGTTACCCAAACAGCACAGAAGCTTAATAATAGTAATAATAATATCAGCTTACATTTGGTCTCTAGCTTCTTCTCCTTTAATTGGTGTCTACTATACAAGGTGTTGTGTTAGGAGCTGGGAATTCTGATGTGAATACAACCTACATGAGTCCTGCCCCAACAGGAGGTACACACAGGGGATTAGAGCACTGCAATACAGAGTGACCCACGCTCTCATGGGAAGAGGCACAGAAGATTTCGAGCAGGGAGGGCACCTGACCCAAATTTAGGATAGACTTTGACATGTGATAAAGGACTTTCCTCTCTAATACACTGCTTGAAAGGTGGAACAGTTGGTATGGAGGTAATTTCAGAGAGATCAGATCTTCTTGTTCCCAGAACAATACCAATAGCTTAGAATTCTTAGGAGGTCCAAGAATAGTCTGACTACTGGACAGTGTGGTCCTTCTCTTGAGCTTCTCCTCTAGGAAGTACAAGGCTCTGGTCCTCCTTAATCTCTGCCATGGCTTTAGTGTAGATGCAGTAACATCCCATTGACTGGGCATCTCCAGAACCATCAATGAACACTTAGTTTGATCCTGTGCATAGTAGAAACAGGAATGCTCCCTCCAAATCCCAATTGCCAGTGCTCCCCTGCATTTCCAAACCCTGATGCATTGAGGTAGGACCATGTCATTAGTTCTGACCAATGGGCTATGACCAGCAGTCATATGTACCATTTTTGAGACAAAGAACTTATTTGCTGATGCAAGACCCCTCAGCACCCTCTTCTCTGCCATGGCGACTAAGAAAATTTCATTGTCCAGACAGTACAGGTATAAAACGACGAAAAGCTTCCATCAGCCTGAGTCTTGAGTGAAGAAAAACCCTCTACCAAAAAGTAGCATGAGAGAAAATAAACTTTTGTTGTGCTAAGCCACAGAGATTTGGGGCTGATTGACCCATATACCGGACCAAGGGTGTGCTCAACATCTGGTGCAAACAGCTCCAGAAAATGATGGCTCAGTAAGAGGAAATTAATGAATTCCTGCCATTAGCTGCAGTGCCAATGAGAATAACAAGAACAATTGACCTTTGTACAGTAGTTCATGATTTTCCAGGCACTTTTACTATGAGCACAATTCAGTTTAATTCCTGAAATAACAATGAGACGTCAGTATACTCAGACCCGTTTCAAGGTGAGGCTAAGGAGTTTCACACCTCCCTTCCCTAAGCCACGATAATGGCTGCAGCTCTCATAACTGTCATCCTAGCACAGGTCACGTGATACCACTGAAAAGGACCCCTAGAGGCAGGAAAAAGGACCTAGAAGCCACAGATTTCCTCCCTAGAGTCAGCTTCACTAAGTTACATAAACCAGGCGGAATTACACAGCCCCTCCCATTCCTCAGTGGAGTCTTGCCTGGCAGTGAGACAGGACTTTCACGTAAAATATAAAGGGGTTTGTCACTCAGCCCTGTGCTATAATTATGAGAAAACATGTTTACCTGTGATTTACCCTACTCAGAGCCACCTCACTACCTTTGAATCACAGCTTCCACTAAAGCCACATGGTGTTAACGCAAGGTAATTTTTTTAAGTCCTTTGTTTTTGTGGTGGAAAATATGATTTATGTTTATTACAGAAAATTTGTAAAATACAGAAAAGCACAAAACAAAAACAGAAATTGCATAAACTCACAACCCGCGATATCTACCATTATATCAGGCTGGCCATTTATTTTCCTAGTCTTCTCTGTCAAAATTGATGCCACATAGTAACTCCAATTTTGTATGCTGATTTTACAATTATCAGATTGCAAACATTTACCTATGTTTTATTTTCTTTTTAAGATTTGTTATTTAGTTGACAGACCCACAGCGAGAGAGGGAACACAAGCAAGGGAAGTGGGAGAGGGAGAAGCAGGCTTCCTGCTGAGCAGGGAGCCCGATGTGGGGCTCCATCCCAGGGCCCTGGGATCATGACCTGAGCTGAAGAAAGATGCTTAATGGCTGAGCCACGCAGGCACCCTCATTTACCCATTATTTTTTTTAGGTTGTGGTTGGAGAGTCTCCATATCTTTTTTTAAGATTTTATTTATTTATTTGACAGAGAGAGATCACAAGTAGGCAGAGAGGCAGGCAGAGAAAGAGAGAGGAGGAAGTAGGCTCCCTGCTGAGCAGAGAGCCCAATGCAGGACTCGATCCCAGGACCCTGAGATCATGACCTGAGCCAAAGGCAGAGGCTTTAACCCACTGAGCCACACAGGCACCCTACCCATGTTTTTTTATTTTTTGTTTTTTTTTTTAAGGATTTTATTTATTTATTTGACAGAGAGAGATCACAAGCAGGCAGAGAGGCAGGCAGAGAGAGAGGAGGAAGCAGGCTCCCTGCTGAGCAGAGAGCCCGATGTGGGGCTCGATCCCAGGACCCTGGGATCATGACCTGAGCCGAAGGCAGCGGCTTAACCCACTGAGCCACCCAGGCGCCCCACCCTACCCATGTTTTAAAGTATTTTCTCATAACGCGATTTTAGTGGCTACACAATATCCTCTTATACTTTATCACCTCCACCCCCACTGTGATTGAACATTTATGTTGTTTTAAGTTTTCTCTGCAAAGGGTTGCAATGAACATCTTAGTGCATTCATATTTATTTGTCTTTCCTAACAAAATGAAAATGCTGGTTCAGAGGATTAGGATGTCTTAAAGATTTTTTTTTGTCAGAATTCCTTCTAGAAAGATGCTCCAGAAGTGTAGGTGGGTCCTCATCTCCTATGCCTCACTTTAATTGAACAGTGTATCAGTCGGGGTCCAGTTACGAAAAAGGAAAACATACTAGGTATTTCAACAAAAAGAATTTAATATAAGGGACTAGTTTGACAGGCAGGTTTGAAGACTGAAAAGCAAAAGGACATTGAGATAAGTCAGAGAGTGACTGCAGGGAGCACGGCCTGTTTCTAGGAATGTGGGGACAAAGAGGCCAAGTTGAGATTACTGGAATCTCACACATGGAGCAGGGAGTCTCCATGGAGCTGTGACAACAGATCTCTGAGGAGGGGATGTTGCCCTGTACGTCACAGGAAGACTCAGACCCCTTAAAAGGACATGTGTCTAGCTGGTGTTAGTATCTCTGAAGGACATGATGAAGATATGCCTGGTTGTACCAAAAAAAAAAAAAAAAAAAAAAAAAAAAAGAAAAGAAAAGAAAAGGAAAGAAAAAAAAAAAGGTCTGAGTGGCTTCGTTATGCAATGCACTCGATTTTGGCTCAGGTAATGATCTCATGGGTCCTGGGATCAAGCCCCATGTTGGCTTCCCATTCACCAGGGAGTGTGTTTCTCCCTCTGCCCCTCCCCCTGCTCATGCTCTCATTCTCTCTTTCTCTCTCAAAAATAAATAACTTAAATCGTTTTTTAAAAATGTTGCAGAGTGGAACCAGCAGCTGTGGCCAGAGTGAAAAACCATTACTGAGAAGACCAGGAGTTATCAGCAAGCCAACCAAAAGGATCAAGAACTGCCTGCCCCTTCTGCCAAGCCTGGCTGTGTCCCTCTAGTGCCCCCTACTGGTGGAGCCTAGCACAGAGCGAGCTTACCAGGAGAAATGGCATTAGCGCACTCCCAGCCCCAACCTCATAGACCCCAACATAAAAAGAGTAGATTCAGGACTGAGAGACAATAGCCTGATAGCCAGACAGCCATCATCACATTTTAAATTTTTGTGGTAATTTTCTCAATACCAGTGACTCAATGCAGACTAAGTAAAATATTGGTTAACACCATCTTTTGATAATTTTGTAGTTTTATAAAACAAAGATCTGATTTCAGATCCAACTGGCTCTTCTCTAAAAACAAAACACCAAATTACTACCAACTGACAGTTATTTGAAGTGCTTCCTCTGTGCCAAGCACTCTGCTCAGCAGGCTGTGTGGGTTATCTCAGTTAGCCCTTGTGTTATGAGGGGAAACCCTGAGGCTTGGGGAAGGAAGCAAGGTGGTCAAGGTCACAGCTCAAAGAGATGGACAAGGGATTTGGGCCAGCAACCTGCCATCAGACTTGAGCTCTCGGCCATGTCTCTGTGCTTGTATCCCATCTCCTCTGCCATTTAGGTGACACCCATTCCTTCTCTGTCCATGCCATGGGGATGGACATAAAAACCCCAGGCTCTTACAAGAGTCTTGCTTCTCCATGCTGTGGGGCCGCTTGGTAGTTAAGGCTGTGTTCCCACACAGAGTGCTCAGCACATCAGTAACCAGACTCCTAATGGTGAGGTCCAAAGTGGGCTCCAGGGCCCAGATTTTTGTCTTTAGTAAACAATCACAGAATACTAGAATGACATTAAAGGTCCTTACCAGATGTCTAAGTCCCTCTGTAACATCTCAATGTACAACTGTTTGGATCCCATTTGAACGTTTCTTACAACCTGTAATATCCCACTGTATAATGCAATCTCCCTACATTTTTAGACAGCTCTAGTTAATAAAAAGTTCATGTTTTCAGAGATTTAAAATCTACTACTCTGTAAGTTCCACCTGAGATTTTTGATCTGGCTCTCTTGGACAACACAACTTTGCAAATGCTTAAAGGCAACTGTCACATCACTCTTCCCTAGTGTTGTGGTGAGGAGCCTATACACTTTTGGAGGTAGCATAAGTCTCAAATAATATAGCAAATGGGTGACCAAAACTTTGGTTTTATTGGAGAAAACATGCACAGAGAAATGTTTCTTCGTAGTTAAGAGCACAGGCATTAAAAGCAGACAAATCTGAGTTTAAGTTCTAACGTGATCATTTCCTACCTATAACTATATACTCGCTCTACAACCTTGACAAAGGTGTTTACCTCAGTGGGGATGCTAGTACCTACCAGACAGTGGTATTATGAGGATTCAATCAGCTAAGGCTTGTAGGTGCTTGCCTTGACCACATAGTAGATGTGAGAAATGAGATCTATAAAGTGTATTGATGAGAGACACTAGTTTTACTTTGCATATAAGTTATGAAAATGTCTTTTTATGGCAGTAATTCTTATCTGGAGGTCATCCCATTCCATCCCAAAAGATCAATATTAAAGCTACATAATAGACTATTCTCCAGGCAACCTTAGTTTACTGAGAAAACTAAAATATGTAACATTTGAAGTCTGAAGACCTGAGTTTAAGACCTGGTTCTGCCTCTTACTCTGTGATCTTGAGTAAGCTGACTGAGCCTTGGTTTCCTCACTTACAAAATGCACCAACATAGCTAAAATGTCCATAATAAACTACTGTGGAGCAATTAGAGGTAACAGATTAGAACACAGAATAATGTGGAGGGATCTGATCCACTTTTTTGAGTGAAAAAGTGATCAGCAGAATGAGAAATTTAACAGTGCCACTTACGTAAAATCAAAACAACTATACAAAACATGTAACACCCATGGAAACTATAGAAATCCAATGTATTATAATGACTGCCTAAGAGAATGCAAGCAAGTTGGAAGAGAATATAAGCAAAAATGCAAAAAGGAATAAAAAATAAAGACAAGAGAGGCCTAAATGAATGACTGAATGAATGACTAATAAATGGATAGACAGATGCTAACATGGGAGTCAAGATGCTTCCCTACCTTCCTCATGAGGTTATTCTGAGGATCTGGTAAGATAATGCACAGGAAAGCAAAGTTAATTTACTGTTTCCATTATGATTTCCACATTGAACAAATGAGCTAGACCGAGATAAACATTCTTCATTGCTCTTCAGCAGGAAGCTGTCAGCAGGGCAGAGCCCAGGAAACCTTGCCCTGAATGAGAATCTTCTAGTACAATGACATCAGACCTCTTCATGAAGGAGGGCAGGCTCTCCCTCACTTCTGGAGACACTGCTTGATGGCACAGACAGAAGCCTCAGATGCCTCTTCCCACGAATCCTTTGCAAATGGTCCACTTGGGTCCTCGGAAGAAGAAGCCCAGGCAAATGGGTGCCTCGATGGTCTGTCCTTCTCATGACATCAAATTTCAGGATTTGGTCCTCTATATTTTGGAGAAGAAAATGGGAACCACCCGTCGAGCCTTCCTCATGGAGCTGGCACGAAGGAAAGGATTCAGGGTTGAAGATGAGCTCAGGTAGGACATCACTGATTTCACTTTGTGAATAAGCAGGGCTTTTGTGAACAGTTTCTGTGGAACCCAAGGAAATTATGTCTTCTTCCCAATACAGAAAAGATGATATTCCCACTGGGAAAATGGGTTTGAAATCAAAGAACATATTTGAGCCAACTAATTAAGGGCAATAACATGAGTGGGGACTGATACAATTATACTAAAACTAGTTGGCACCAAAAGATAGGGTTTGAGGGGTTTTTGTTTGGTTGGTTGTTTTGTTTTGCCTTTCACCATTATGAGATGAGTTTTCCAGAGATGGTGATAGAAACTTAATTGGAAAATTTAATGCTGAAACCACTCAATTTTGTTCCTGACTAAACTGGACAAAACCCCACTAAGTTCAATAAAAAAATTTCAGCTACTCTGAGGCAGAAAGAATGGTTTGGGTTCTTGGCAATTAAACTAAATCCCTGGCTGTACTGAGGTGACCAGTGTCTGTGATGGGGTAGGATGAGAGACTGTTGCTGGCTCTCCACAGGCACCCAAATGTGGCCTTGATCATGCTTTTCCAATGAGCTGTCCCAGTGGGGTTCGCAGAGTGAGGAGCACTGGTTAAAGATTCAAGGACAGCTCTGTCCAGGACTGGTAGTCATGGTGCTGAGAGTGACGAGGTCAGAGCACAGACAAAAGGGCTACTGAGGCCACCTCTTGGGTCCCCTAGACTCATTCACGCACAACCCCACTCATCCCAGCAATTAGTCTTGTTGTTTTTCTAACTGTTAAATTAGCTCTTCACAGAACACAGCCAGGGGCTTGCAACGGATAAAGGATAATCAAAGCAACTGGCTGGCTTTGATTGTCCAAGGAAGAGACTGACCACAACTTTCTCAGGAAAAACTGTGAGAATTCTATGTGAAAATAATATTTTTTATTTTAAAAATAGTCTTTGATATTAAAACAAAATTAACAAGAATTTCCTGCTGAAGAAATGCCAACTTCAAATTGCTAGACAAACGTGTCAAAAGTCAATAATAAGATATGAATGATTTGCAAAATATTCATAATTCATATGACGATTCAAAATCACAGTAACATTTTATTTATTTATTTTTTTTACTAAAATGCCCTAATCAGAAATTCCCGGGTCTCCCATGGTCTCTCCCTCCATCTGGTTTTTCTTGGTGTGTTCTCCTTTCCCCACCTCTGCCTCTTGTTTTCATTTTAACCCCTATCTCATTTAGGATGTTAAGCGCCAAATCATAACATCCCTTCTGTGGAATTGCAGATTTCACCTAACTGTTAAGTCTACCTAATCTTACAGACGTACATAAAATGTTGGAATTAGGGGAAGAAAAGATGATGTAGGTAAAGAGGCTCAAACCCAGAATTTTAAAAAAGGAAATGTAAAAAGAAGAAATGAAAAGCCTCAACAAATATGGAACTGCTTTTTGTGGTAAAGAAATCTGACAAGGGCCAGACAGGAAAGCGACAGCCAGATGGTCAAGGTACCACTTACATAGAAAGCTCTCAGTTGAAAAGCTCTCGTCCACACCTCCAGCAAGGGCTGACTAGTTACAGGCGCAGTTACAAGTATAGACACGGTGGCTGAGGCAGGTACTTGGAGAGACACAGGAGGCAAGTTTCTTCTTTTGGCCACAGAGCCAGAGAGGCAGCTCTGTGCATCTGATAACCGCTGCCAAGGACCAAGCCTAGGGCTCAGGCTACAGAGGAAAAGTGGTGCATGGTGAGCAAACGGCTCCCATGTATATGATGGTGGCAAAGCTCCCAGGCTGACAGCCCAGAAGACACATTAAATACAAATGTGTGTGATGGCTCAAAAAGAAACCACAGGAAGTAGAAGTCCCAGCTCTCAAACGGAATTTCTGTGCACAAATACATAGTCTTTCATTGGAAAGGGCACTAGAAATTGTGGTAGGGAAAAGTTTTGAGATCAGAAGTCTAGAGATCCCTAATTCTGGCTCTGACCCTTCCCGGCCATGAAGTATGGAGCCAGACCCTCTCCCCACTCTATGAACTTAGCTTCCTGAAAAATGGTTTGTTCTATCTGAGATAATCACCAAATGTGATGATGGACATCAGTGTGCTCTGGTAAGTTAAAAAACAGTTACACAGATGTAAAGTGTGATCGTCCTATTGTTAATAAGCTGGATCCACTGACCCTTACAGCAAAACCATAAGAGAGGATTCTATCTCCACAATATGGACTGGGTCAAATGATAAAAACAAACATTACAAAGACAGAAAACCTAACAAACCTATCAAAATAATTTAAGTGGTTATTTTTATAAGGAAGGGGTTATTAGGAAGGGATTATGGTTGCTTTTATTCTGTGTTTTACAATTTTTTTTACAATAAGTATATATTTTAAATAAAAATGAAGAAAGTTGATATCTAAAAGAAAGGAAACTTCTCAATAACGAAGACTATCCCTTCCTTTTCTAATATATAAGATTCAAAAAAAGAGGAGCTAAAAACATATATATGCTCTGAAAAGAGGTAGCAATCTCCATAGTTTCTAGTACATTCTTGGCTGCCAGGAGGATTACATATGAGGAAGAAATCTGACACCTACTTTAGCTGGATCTGAACCCATAGCTTAGAAATGGTGTATCTGAACCCACTGACCTATCTGGAGCTATTTCATTCTCCAGCATATGTGCCCTGTATCCTTATATTTGGAATTGGTTTCACTTATATTATATGTTATATTAATGTTATATTTCAGAAGACATGCTGGTCAATGGCCCATAGGAAGTTGGGTTTTAAAATAGAAATCAGGGGAGATGTCAAGTGATTTGGGGCATTTTGCACATTCATGAAAATGGTAATGAACTTTATTCCATGACTAACATTCTAAATTTTAGAGCAACTTCATAATCCTCAAATTATCTAGGTCAAGCCAGAGGAGGATGAGAATCTAGTGCCTGTCATGTTCTTATTTCATTCCTGGTTTCAGTACTTTGAGCTATTTTAAAACTCTGTCATCGACCCTCCTCTATGAACACAATAGTGAATCCACTATGTCTTGACCTAAACCGCTGATGTAGAAGAAGAAAGAGCTATGGCTAGAAAGGGTCGCACCCAGGGTGCCTCCCCTCAGCAGCCTAACACTGGCTCAGTTCCACTGTTGGAGCAGTAGAAACCCAGTGGATGATACTTTTGTCCTGCTCAAATCTCCTTAATTCACCCACAAGGATATCTTTGGAACATATTGTCTGATGCAAGATGCAACCCAACCTTGAATCCCTTCTCCCTACACTTCCCTGAGTCCAAGACCTAAGACCCCTGGAAACCCTCCCAGAGGACAGAACTTCCTTCCCAGTACCTGGATGTAATCCATGGTACAGGGCTGGCCCCAACTCTGCCACTTGGCTTTAATACTAACCTCATCCAATTCCTCCTCACTGGCTCCACAAGGGCAAGGGCATCATGGGGGCCATCCTGTAGAGCTTACCCTCAGACCTTTGACATTTTTCTTCTACAGAGTAGCTTCAGGAAATATTTGCTCCAAGAATGATTTATCTGGTGAATACAAAACCAGCCAAGGGAACTTGTGATTACCAAGATTAGTTTTTGTAATTAAAATTTTTTTCTATGATGCACCAGTATTACTTTTGTAATCAGCAAAATAATAAAGACTTTATAAATTCGAGAACATGCATTGTAAGTTCTAGTCCTTCTCCGGTCCAAATTACTTCACATTTCAAAATCTGTGGACTCTCAGTTAATGTTCATAATCTCATTCAAGGTGGAACCAAAAAAAAAATCAAGGCAAGACCCTTTGTTTTTAGGTATGTCAGAGCTGGAAATAGAAACCTACCTACTGGTGGTAGTTTAAGTGTGAGATAAAACCAAATAAAACTCTTTATTTTTCTATGTCAGGGACTCTGAAACAGATCAGTTGCTAAGGGAGGCAGGAGGGTTTTTAAATAGTAAACAGCTCAGTTTAACTGTAAATTATTGTTTAAAATAAAATTACCATTTACAGGATAAGCCCTACATCAGATGGGAAGAATTGGGGATGACCTCTCTAGGGGGAAAAAACCATTTTAAAGACAAAGATAAAAGCAGGTAACCATCCGGGAAGGCTGGAGAAGTCAGACAGGGGGTCAGTCTGTCTCCAGGCAAAGAAAAGTGGCTGTCTCTTTCTTCATGAAGAATTTTTCTAATTGTACTGTGAGGAAGGACCAACTAGGAAAAGAAAGACAGGAACAGTGAAGATACAGTTATCAGAAGAAAAAAAAAAGGCAGAACCAAAATGGGTGAATTAATTCTATTAACTCAGGGCTTTCTGGACATCTGAATGCCACAATCACAATTTTTATACTATCTTTTACCGCATGTGCTATTATATACTTACTAGGTCTCCTTCAATTGTCTCTAAGATGAATTGTTAAAAATAACTTAACCTTGTCTAAGGAATCATATAAACACCGTGAAACCCATAAAAACCATGGGTCTGATATGCATAATTTTAACGTGTAGGTATAAATACATATGCCTTTTTAGTGTTCTGCTACGTACCTGCTAAAGCTATCTCACATACCTACAGAGGAATGAGTACTATATTGGAAACATGGCTTCCATTGAGCCCTAGGTGCAGTGTGGGGGCCATTCAAGACTTTTCTCTATGGCAACACTTCTCAAAGTATACTTCTTGGGCTGTGGGGTAGTTTGGAAATACGGTTGCTCCCAAGAAGAGGCAAGGACTAGTCTCTGTTCCCTTGCATTTGGGAGGGCTTGTGACTACTTCAACCAATAGAGTGACACTATGTGACTTTTGATGCTGGGTCATAAGGGGCCCTGGGGCTTCTGCTGTTCCCTGGATCTCACAGCCTCGCATAAGATGTTTGAGTCCCTCTGAGAGAGGACACATGAAGGTATTTAGGTTGACAGATGCACGAACCCAGTCTCCCTGCCATGCTCACCAATGTGCAGGCACACTGAGCCATTTGGCGGGTCACACTCCCATGGGCACCATACCCAACAGCTGCCTGAATTCTTGACCCACAAAATTATGAGGTATAATAAAATTGTTGCTCTTTTTAAGCCATTTTGGGAGAGCTGGTTATGCACCAATGAATAACTAGAACTGACTACATTTGAATTACCAAAGGAGCATATTCCTAGGCTCTAGGTAAGACTTACTGAATTTGAATCTGCTAATAGGGTCCAGGCACCTGGATTTTAACCCAGCTTCTTGGGTGTCTCTGGTAGACACTAGAGTTTATTTCCCTTAGAGCTACTGATTAATCCATTTATTCATTCATTCCACCAATGGTCTATCTATTCACTGTTGCTCTGAATCTGGCCATGTACTGGGCACCAGGTATAATTATCATCTAGACAATAATTAAGCAGATGATAACATTGTCCCTGCCCTCAGGGACACCAAGGGCCAAGCCAAGCACATTTCAGTTGAGCACTAGTTGAAAGAGAAGACTCATTTTCACTATGAGAAGCTGAGGGACAAATCCTACTTCAGAATTGTTATAATTGATTCAAGCCCTCTTAAACCTAATCCAAGACATCAGTAATTGGCCCTGGCTAAGAAACTAGGTGCACTTGGGGCACCTGGACGGCTCAGTCAGATAAATGTAGCTCAGGCCATGATCCCAGGATCCCAGGATCAGAGTCCAGGGATCAAGCCCCAAGTTGGGCTCTCTGCTCAGTGGGGAGTCTGCTTCTCCCTCTGAGGTTCTCTCCTCTCCTGCTCTCTCTTTCTCACTCTCTCTCTCAAATAAATAAATAAAATCTTAAAGAAAGAAAGAAAGAGAAAGAAAGAACAAACTAGGTGCACTTAAAGAAATCCATTGACATTTCAGGAACAGTCATCTCCACAGCACCCTGGGGTCTTTGGGAGAGGTTTGGGGCTGCTGCCTGGGGTACTGTCCTCTTTTAGTATAAGGAAAGAACTGAGGACTCCAGGGCCAAGGCAGGTACCACTTCAGCCCCAGACCCAGATTTCGCCCTTAAAAATGACATCATGTGTATTTTTCCCCCTAAGTAGAAAGTGATGATAGATGGTTCATGACAGAAAGTGGGAAAATATAGGGAAAAAAAAACTTAAAACAACACCTCACTCAGGGGTCTAACCACAGTCTAGTAGAACGTTAAGAGTTTGCTTGAGTCATGCACAGCTGGGTTTGAATCCTGGCTTCACAGAGCCTCCACAAGCCTTGGTTTTCTCATCTGAAATGATATTGCCCACCTCGTAAGACTTGCGAAGACTTAGTAAGAATAAACGTGTGTAGGGGCATCTGGGTGGCTCAGTGGGTTAAGCCTCTGCCTTCGGCTCGGGTCATGATACCAGGGTCCTGGGATCGAGCCCCACATCGGGCTCTCTGCTCTGCGGGGAGCCTGCTTCCTCCTCTCTCTCTGCCTGCCTCTCTGCCTACTTGTGATCTCTGTCAGATAAATAAAGAAAAAATCTTTAAAAAAAAAAAAAAGAAAAAAGAATAAACGTGTGTGTGTGTGTTTGTATTTTTTCCTAACAGTCTGGAGTATTGTGGAATATTCTCTGGTCTTTTCTTCTGGGTACACCTGTATGTTATATTGTTGGTGGATCATTATGTAGCATCCCCACACGTGCCCAGGCATTCTGGCTACTCTGCTAGAGGCAGGGATGGGTCCAGAGACATCCCCAGTGAAGAGAGAGCAGTGGTGGGGCAGGGGAGGTAAGAGTGGATGGCGAGGGGCCTAAATCTGGAAGATGATCACCAGGGCTCCCCTTCAGCACTTTTGCCTTTGCCTCTCTGTGAGGTTTAGGTAAAATTCACCTAAAATTCAGAGCTCAGAGAACCTGACAGCCTCCGTGTGGCTTCTCCATCTTGGTGTGTAGCTATGGCAACTATTCTTTCAGATTTCCTGGGACAGCTGTCCATGTCCTGTAGTCTCACCGAAGTCCACATGCTATTGGACATAAAATACCAACAACAAATTCCATGTGGCAGCAGCAGGGACAGTATAGTCAACAGAAAGTGTTACTGGACCTCTGTTTCTGCGTTTTGGAGAGAATCAGGGTTTTTGATGATGATGATTCCCTTCCAGATATGTTCTTCCTTCTGCGGAAAGGTGCAGCACTCTCCACTGCTGTGGCAGAAGCACAAAGTCACAGGGGGCAGCTCGGTGTAGCCCCGCACACAGGCTGTCGATTAGCACAGAATGGGGACTGAACCCCTGCTTCAGCAGTTATCAGCTGGGTGAACTTTTAATGTCTTCAAGGTCTCTTTTCTCATAGTGTTACTGACTGTTAGATGAGAGAATGCATGAGATACACCTGCCATAGGGTCTGGCACATAGTGATATTCCCATATTATTAATATTTCCAACACTGGCATGGTCAGAGCAGAGAGAAAATTACCCTGGCAGCAAACAGACAAAAAGCCACCACAACACGACACTAAGATATTGTCGGCAGAACACATGGGAGGCAGTGGCTTTCCTTAGTGCTGTTGCTAAGGGCTCAGAACTGAAAGTGAGCAAAGGCACAGAGACTGTGCATGGTCTGCAAAGGGCGCAGGATGAGCCTGGGGCAGGAAGCACATCATAGGCTAGATGCAGCTGGCCCCCGGGAGCCCAACTCAGGCAACTCAAGAAGACAGGGGATGGAGACTGGCTAGAGCAGATTATTCTCCAGACCATGTTTCTTAAGTTACTTGTGGTAAAGGACCAGTTTTCAAAAACTTTTAATGATCAATGCTTTCATCAAAAAACAACCTATAAGAAGCTACTTTGATAGTGCTAAATTACAATGAAATTTCCTAAATGCTGACTTTCAATTTCTGTGTTTACTGTGTGGGAACCAGGCATAAGCAGTGCTGAACTCTGGGTAGCCCTGTGTGGATGGCAGAAGGGGTCCTGTTCGATTTTGTGTGTGTGCTCTATTATCGCCCCCGTTTGTTGTTAAGACAGAACCTTAATACTAATTATAATACAAATGCTATAATTAACGATAATATAATAATAAAGTTTCCTCCAAAGGTCAGAAGTCTAGATGGAATCACACTTCCTGTGTAGCTCTATTAATCCTTCTGTTGTCTTCTTAAAATCTGCACATAAAGAACTTTTCAAGAAGCTTATTAAGAGTCACTTTTGGAATGATGAGGACCTAGAACAAGATGCAGTGAGCTGTCTCCCCCAACTTTTTTTTTTTTTTTAAAGATTTATTTATTTATTTATTTGACAGAGAGAGATTACAAGTAGGCAGAGAGGCAGGCAGAGAGAGAGAGGAGGAAGCAGGCTCCCCGCTGAGCAGAGAGCCCGATGCGGGACTCGATCCCAGGACCCTGAGATCATGACCCAAGCCGAAGGCAGCGGCCCAACCCACTGAGCCACCCAGGCGCCCCTCCCCCAACTCTTGACAGATGTGGTTTCACCATGAAGAACTTCTGCTTTGGCCCCTGTGCCTCCTACCATCCAGATGGCTCCACTCTGGCCTCCAGCCCCAGTTCTCTCCCAGGCCAGCCTCACATCCCCACCGACAACCGGACATTCTCAGTAGGACCTCTTGCCATGCAGCATGCCTGAAACAAATTTCATTTCCACTCCTCACCCAAACAGACTTCTTAAATCCCTATTTCTACCAAAAGCACTTTTACTGTACTGTGATAGAGGAAAGTAGTATTTTCTCTCTACTTCAGCTGTTAGAGGGGAACTAATGCCAGAGGCCCCTCCTATGTCTCCTCTGCCTTCCTTCCTGGTGCTACAGGAGCTGGACTCGGTTAGAATCATCTCAAATGTGGTCATGATTTCATTCTTCTTCTTCTTCTTTTTTTTTTTTTAAACAATTTTATTTATTTATTTGACAGAGAGAGCACAAGCAGGCAGAGTAGCAGGCAGAGGGAGAAGGAGAAGCAGGATCCACACTAAGCAAGAAGCCCAACACGGGGCTCGACCCCAGGACCCTGGGATCGTGACCTGAGCCAAAGGCAGTTGCTTAACCAAGCCACCCAGGCACCTCTCATGATTTCATTCTAAGCAGCTCCCAACCCTTCCCACCCAGCACTCTCCCCTCCAAATTACTGTGTGAACCAGATTAGCCTTTTTCTTTTTCTTTTTTTTTTTTTTTAAGATTTTTAAAAAAAATTTATTTATTTGACAGGGAGAGAGACACAAACAGGGGGAGTTGGGGAGGGAGAAGCAGGCTTCACGCTGAGTGGAGAGCCCAATGTGGGGCTCGATCCCAGGACCCTGGGATCATGACCTGAGCCGAAGGCAGATGCTTAACAACTAAGCCACCCAGGTACCCCCAGATTAGCCTTTTAAAATGACATACTGAGGCTATGCATGATCCGCTCACGAAATCCTTCACTGGTTCCACAACCCCAGAAAATGAAATGCAACCTCCTCAACCAGGCTTCTAAGACCTTCTATAACATGGTTGTCCTAACTGACTCAGCCATGTATACAACTACTTCCCAACATAAACTCTTCACTCTGGTCCAGCCAATTCTCTTACTTTCCTTCTGGTCTCTGAATCTTTTCTTCCAGGAGGACCTGAAGTTCTGCCTTCCAGGCCCCTATTCCTCCCCATCCATCCAGACTAGACACAAACCCCTCCTTCCACAAAGCCATCCTGCCTCTCCCAGCTCACATCAGCTCTTCTCCTTCTCTGCATACCACTTGCAGATGTTGTCCAAGCCTCATGTCTTGTCATATTATTAACTGTCTGCTTCACATAAGATACTAATATCCAGAAACTTCCCTTTTCTTCTTTGGTATCCAACTTCCTGCCACACCATCACAAGGAACCTAGAGCTGTGAATATAACAGTGAACCAAAAAACACCCAATGAATCCAAGAGTCAATTCAAAAAGGGAGAAAGAGAAAGAGGAAGTCAAATAAGAGAAGTGGGCAACAGAAAAGAATTCTGTTTTTCTCTTGGATGCCTAGACATGCATCTTACTATCTCCCAGATTCATAGATTATTTGAATGGAAAAAGCCTTTAAAAACATTGGATCCAATGATATGATGCTGACTGTGACAACTTATTGAAAACCAGAAATAATATACTTGACCCAGAAAGAGACCATCAAAAAGGATCAATACCATTTACTAGCTGTGTGACCTTCAGATTTTCACGTAAACTCTGTTGTTCAGTTTCCCCATTTTTGAAGTATGAATAATGTTAACACTTCCTTGAGGAGCTTTGGGAGTATTAAATGAGATGATGGATGAAAGATACCAGGATCGTGCTGAAGCATGGTACAGGCTCAGTGGTTACTGGGGGAAAGCTTCCCACCTATCCTCCACCACGAGCCCGAGCTTTGACAAACTTGGAAAGCAGTATTTCCTCAAAGCTGGTTACCATCTGTTAATGTGTTGTGAGATCCATTTAATGGGATGTTACAAACATATCTACATGTATCTCTTTCTCTTTTAGGTCATGATATAAAATGTATTTCTCATTGCGGGTCAGATGGAAAGGCATCAGGCTGAAGCCCTCTACAAATAAAAATGAAATGGCCCACCAAAGCCACACGAAGAGTGCTTTTTTACTAACAATTTCTTATCTTCCAACTTCTCTGGACTTTGGTTTTCCAAAGACCACAATCTTGTTAATGTTTTCTTAATGTAACATAGACCACTATGGCTACACTAATTAATACAGAATCCCTTCCATGGAGGCCTAAATTCTCTGTGCCTATAATCGGGTCTAGTATGCATTTTTCTTCATTAGACAGAATGTTCCAAACACCCTGAGGTAAGAGGAACACTCCTCACTTGAAATTCCCTTCAGCCCTTAATGCTGCCTTGCCTTCTACAGTGATTCCATCACCCACATTGTGGCAGAAAACAACTCGGGCTCAGAGGTCCTGGAGTGGCTGCAGGGACAGAATCATAAAGTCAGCTCCCAGCTCGAACTCCTTGATGTCTCCTGGCTGATAGAATCCATGGCAGCAGGAACACCAGTGGAGACGACAGGGAAACACCAGCTTGTAAGTGTTATGGTTGTGATTTTCATTGCCCTTCACTTGAGGATTAGGAACATGGGCTGTAGTAGTCAACAGACCTGGGTTAGATCCAGGTTTTCTGCTTACTCCCTGTGTGACCACGGGAAAATGACTTACCTATTCTGAGCTTCCTTTTCCTCCTCTACAATATAAGATAGCAGTAAGACCTGCCTGACAAGATGGTTATGAGAACTAGAGTCACATAAGGCAAAGCACTTACCACAGAGCCTGATCTACAGCATCCAATAGGGGTGCCTGGGTGGCTCAGTGGATTAAAGCCTCTGTCTTTGGCCCGGGTCATGATCCGAGGGTCCTGGGATTGAGCCCTGCATTGGGCTCTCTGCTCTGCAGAGAGCCTGCTTCCTCCTCTCTCTCTGCCTGCATCTCTGCCTACTTGGGATCTCTGTCTGTCAAATTAAAAAAAAAAAAAAAAAAAAAGAAAGAAAAAGAAATACAGCACCCAATAAATGGTAGCTAGTTTTATGAATAAGACTATACACAAATATTTCAAAATGTGGAAGCCTTGATGTTCTGGTAGCCAGAAGAGCAGAGGGCACCTGTTTTGTTTTGTTTTTCTTACTATTATCATTCATAAGGAAAAAAATAAGGAAAGTTGGACCCTTAATTCCAAGTCCTTCACTATTCATGTTAGAACTGTCTGGAAGTTTCAGACCATGACTATTTAAGTTCATGGAAAAGGAAAATGGTACTTAATTGATTGTTCTTTTTCATGTTTATTTTTCTGATGCAAAAATATTACATGTTAACAATAGCAAATCTGAATATTAGAGATGTGCATACCATAAACATTGACTCTCCAATAATTTTATCATCTCTCCAGAGACAACTGCCATCAAACTGCTGTTAATTTTTTTCTTCATAATATCTATTATTATTACTATCAATTGTTATTAAAAATAGATGTTTATGCATTTGTTTAGGTGAAAAGAGACTATTCAGCTAATCCCAACCCAGAGCTCCAGAAGACTCCACCACTTGTTATAAAAAAGATCTCTCAATACGCATGTCAGAGAAGAACCACTTTAAACAACTATAACCAAATCTTCACGGTAAGGCGCTTTACAACATCCAGGGCAAATGAAGGGCATGCAGCTTCTTTCCACAGATTTACAAATCCAATAATGAAATCTGAAAAATCTAGGAATGTTTTCCCCACACTCACTTACCCCCTTTGCCTGATCTCTAACTCCTCTTTTTGTCAAAAATGGATCGACTTCTGTCCTAGAAATGGACAAATACATTTGGAAATATATGTATATTTTTTAGAGATGATTTTAAATTACTATTTATTGAGAATTGACACTTTGGGGCACAACAGTTGTCAAACGCAAGTATTTGAAAAACCGAATACTGTAATTAGTCTAAAACATAGTTAGCGCAAGTTCCAAAGAAACAACAATAATGCATACACAGCCCTTCCTGGGCAGCCAAACACAGAGACAGCAGATCTGGATTTTCACCTTTCTGATCTTGGGCAAGTCACTTCTTTCTGAGCCATATCCATTCAACTATAAATCAGCTAGATTGTCCCTAAAGCCCCATCCAGCCCTGAAGTATGGCAATTGTGTTTCAAATGACCCTAACACGCCCACAGCTGTTTGTCTCCCAGCCTAGAGAAAGTAGTCAAGTGGTTAAAACATGCAGTTAGTCTATCAAACACAAAATTCTAGTGTCTAGACTTCCAGCCCCACCTGTACAAGGAAGACCAAGGAACGGCAGTACTGGGCGTGAGAGCAGGATGCCACACATCTACAGCTACTGAAATGCAAATGCGCCCTACTACAGACAACCTGCCCTGGGTCTGTGGCACTCTGATCACACCCCTTCTTTCATTCAATATGCCCATGGTAGGTGAGGACTGTGTTTTAAATACAAGCTAAGAGATGAAAGTGTCCAGTGACCAAGGCAGAATCCTGGCCACAGGCTGGTGTGGAAGTCTCCAGGGAAAGAGGGCAGCTTCTGACTAGTAATGACTAGTAGGATGCAGTGAGCATGAGATCGGGCTTTGCTTAAATCATTCCTGAATACCTAATTATCTAATGGCAGTGAACGCAAAGTTTCCTTAGGAGGCGCTCTGTTTGGTTTTTTGTTGTTTGTTTTTGAGCTGTCTTTTCAATTCAACTCCTTTCATTAAAAGGTAGGGGTGCAAAGATATGCTAGAGCCAATCTCACCCTTCAGGAGGTATTTCGACACTCAAGAAGAGCAAGAGGCATTTGCAGGTGACTGCTAGCGAGTCCAGGGGCCGGAAACAGATGGTGGTTTGCTTACCTGGTTTCATTCTTTAGGATGCCTTTGAGGTACTGGCTGAAAACTATGAGTTCAGAGAAAATGAAGTCTTCTGCCTGGCATTTATGAGAGCAGCTTCTGTACTTAAATCCCTGCCATTCACAATCATCAGTATGAAGGACACAGAAGGAATTCCCTGCCTGGAGGACAAAGTGAAGTGTGTCATAGAGGTAAGGGCGAAATGTGATTTGTCCGATTTCCTAATATGTAGGGAAGAGGGGGAAGTAAATGCAGTTAACAGATTTTCCTGTCAACTGTGTAGATGTGGGATGGACAGACGGATAGATGGATGGATAGACAGACAGAGAGATGGACAGACAGACTCCATACTCCAGTATTTTTCACAGCTGGGGCCACATGGGGCAAAGCTAGTGGAAACAGAACTTTCCCATACTATCATTGATCACAGTAAAAGACTCAAGTGTCCTAAAAGCTGGACAGCAGGGGATGGTCCGTCTTCAAACACAGGCTGTGGGAAGGACCGCAGTTCCTCTTACAGGATGCTGCCCTCCAGAATGGTGGTGGGAGTGACCAGGCAGTTTACCTGATTCTCCATCTCTCCCTGTGTGTTCCAACAAGAGAGCCAGGAATGGGGGATTATTTACGTAATAATAATGTTTAAGGATTCCCTAGCAAAGCTGGCCATCCACAAGTAAGTTTCAATAAAGTTAAGTGCAAGGTAAAGTATTCAAGGAAAATCATCTCAATTCTATTCAGAGCTAGACGTTCTAAGAGCTTGAATTTGGATTGGTTTTTCAATGGTTCCAAAATTAACCTGCTCAGGTTAATTTTGTCTCAGCTAGTTCATAGCCACTGAAGAGAAAATTATTACAGACATTTAGGCATACTATTGGTGAACATTTTGGTTTGGTTTCTGTGGAATTGGACTCCGATCCTTCTCTGCCTTCATCCCTGACAACTATAAAGGAGTACTCAGAATGAGCTGAGATTTCTAAACTTACAGGAAGTCTCTTTATTTTGTCAAGATTTGCTAGGGAAATATTCTGAGGGAACAGGGATACATTTTCCTGAACAATCAAGCTACTATATCTGGGAATTTGAGAGCCCTTGACTCTCTGATTTTTTCACCATCACTACTATAAAATATTTTTCCACTGCCCATGCAGGAAATTATTGAAGATGGAGAAAGTTCTGAAGTTAAAGCTGTGTTAAATGATGAACGGTATCAGTCCTTCAAAGTAAGTAATTTTAGATGTATTTATTGAAAATGTTTTTTTTTTAAGATTTTATTTATTTGACAGAGATCACAAGTAGGCAGAGAGGCAGGCAGAGAGAGGAGAAAGCAGGCTCCCCGCAGAGCAGAGAGCCCGATGCAGGGCTCTATTCCAGGACCCTGAGATCATACCTGAGCCAAAGGCAGAGGCTTAACCCACTGAGCCACCCAGGCACCCCTTGAAAATGTTTTTTCAGGGCACCTGGGTGGCTCAGTGGGTTAAGGCCTCTGCCTTTGGCTCAGGTCATGATCCCAGGGTCCTAGGATCGAGCCCCACATAAGGCTCTCTGCTCAGCTGGGAGCCAGCTTCCTCCTCTCTCTCTGCCTGCCTCTCTGCCTACTTGGGATCTCTGTCTGTCAAATAAATAAATAAAATCTTAAAAAAAAAAGAAGAAAATGTTTTTTCAGTTAATCCTATTACTTATTCTAAGTGGTTGTATCAGCTTGGGTTACCATGACAAAACGCCACAGGCTGGGTGGATTAAATAACAAATACTACTTTTCTTAGAGTCTGGAGCCTGGAAGCCTGAGAGCGAGTGCCAGCATGGTCAGGTTCAGGTTAGGGCTCTCTTCCTGGCTTGCAGATGGCCACCTTCTCAATGCGCCCTCACAAGAGGTCCCATGGGCCTCTTTTTTGGAAAAAAAAAAAAAAAAAAAAAAAAAAAAAAAAGATTACTTGTTCATTTATTTGAGAGAGACACAGCGATAGAGGGACCACAAGCAGGGGGAGTAGGAGAGAAGCAGACTTCCTGCTGAACAGGGAGCCCAATGTGGGCCTTGATCCCAGGACCAAGGGATCATGACCTGAGCTGAAGGCAGATGCTTAGCACCCTTGTGGTGCCTCTTCTTATTAAGGCACTAGTCCCCTCATGAGAGCCCTACTGTCATGACCTCATCTAAACCTAATCACCTCCCTAAGGCCTCATCTCCAAATACCACCACCAGGGCATTAGGGCTTCAACTAATGGATGGAGGGGGACACAATCAGTCCATATTGTGGTCTAGGAAGCAGATGCCCAGATAAATACGGATGTATGAGCTTACTGCTATGCTGAGGTACAAATTATCTTCTGGCATCTATCACTCATGGGTACAAATATCATGGGGACACTGGGACCATGGGACAAAACAAATCTGCTGGTAAAGAGCACACCTGTGTCAGAAGCTCCTCACTGCATCCTACTCTCCCTTGAAGCAGGGCCTATTACCCCCCCAGTGTGCCCCATCCTGGAGTTGCAGGTGACAGAGATTACTGCCCAGCCCTTCGGTTCTGGGGTGAGGCACAGGCCTAAAGGTGCTTGTAGGCGGGAGCCAAAGCTTAGAGTACAGGCAGCTTGGATTCAAGTTTGGGCTATCAGCTGGGCGATGGTTAGGAATGCATACAACCTACATGAGCATCCCTCTTAAAATATGCAGAGCATGAGTGAGTGTAAGGACCCTGGGCCAAGAAGGAGTGCCCAACAGAGAAAGCTGCTGTCACTCGGACTGCACAGGCAAGCAACCATCAGAGTACACAGAAGCCTGGGCAGAAGCCAGGTCCCGCCTCCTCACTTCTGTTCCCTTTCATAACACGTGTCAGGAGAGGACCCTCCTGAAACTTAAAGCTCTGTCCAAAGTTACCATCACCCACCTGCTTGTCATATTCAGGAGAAACTGGGTCAGAAATTTCCTTATGTGTTTTCCTAATCCCTTGACCTTGAAAAGTGTTGCTTCATTGTCATAGTGATCATTTCAAAAACTAAAGGCATGCCTTTCCCTCTGTTTCAGCTCTTTACTTCTGTATTTGGAGTGGGACTGAAGACTTCCGAGAAATGGTTCAGAATGGGTTACAGAACTCTGAATAAAATAAAGCTGGACAAAACCCTGAAATTCACACCAATGCAGAAAGCAGGTAAACTGTCCTGCCTACAGATCTCCTGCTGTGGTCAGGGGCTCATCAGGTGGTGGTAGAGCTAAGTCAGCTGAACTTCAACTCCAATGCTGGTACCTTGGTCACTTGTTTGCTCTCTTTTTTTTGTACTTGGTTAAAAGCACAAGCTTTTGGAATCAGACACACCTGGATCCAAATCCTGGCTCCAACACTGGGCAGCTGCATGATCTTGAGCAAGCCTGTTCAAGTTTCTAAGCCTAAGCTACCATGTCTATAAAAGGGGGGTAACATTGCTAGTAAATGGGGAATAAATCAGATCATGCTGGCAAAGCCCTTAGCACCAATCCTGGCACAGGGCAAAGACTCTTCACAAGAGAGCCCATCATTCCTGCATCCAAGCATCACACGGGGTTGCCCTGTTGATCTGGTTCATACTGAACTGGCTCTAGACGTTTGGTCCTTGCTGTCTCCCCTCGGGGAAAGGTGTGGGAGCAGAGTCAAGGGAAGAAAATGGATATAAAGATTGAGGAGTAAAAAATATTTGAGCAAACCAAGAGTCATTGCTGGCACAAATGTGGATCTGCTTTAGAAACCACAAGATACCAGTAAATAGAAGGGAAAGTGTGCAAATCTAGGCAGATGGTTGATCTAACTGCTCAGGACCTACCAGCTTGAGAAGACAAGACTATGGTGAGACAGCTGAAGGCTGGCAGGACTTCCTACAGGTTGAAGGTGGTGGCTTGGGTGTTTCCATCTATGGAGGGCTGTGGTACACTTTTTTAAATGAAGAAATGCAAAGGCCCAAAAAGATGTACGTGTTTTAAACATTTACTTTCAACATGTAATAGAAATATGATAAAACTGCAATCAGAGAGAGCAAGCCACATCCAGCAGCATTGAGTACAGCCATCCTGTAGTATATTACATCCCTGGTACTTATTTCTCTTGTAACTGGAAGTTCATACTTTTTTGACCACCTTCTTGCAATTCCTCCACCACTCACCCTCATCTCCGATAACCACAAATCTGATTTCTCTTCTACAAGTTTTTGGTTTTAGATTTCACATTTAAGTGAGATTATAGAATATTTGTCTTTCTCTTGACTTATTTCACTTAACATTATGTCCTCAAGACACATCCATGTAGTTGCAAATGGCAGGATATCCTCACCTCCATGGTTGAATAATATTCATACAAACATACACCCGCACAACTCCTTTATCCATCCACTGTTGGATATTTAGGTTGTTTCCTAAGACAGCAGTCTTAGCTATTGTGAATAACACTGCTGTGAACATGGCCTGCGCAAATCCCTTTGACATAGCATTTTCATTTCCTTCAGATGTATTCCCAGAAGCAGGACTGCTGGATCACATACTCATTCTATTTTTAATTTTTGGAGGAAGCTCCCTCCATGGGCCTGTGGGACTAACCAAATCATTATCACAACTGTGTCTGAACTTCCATCCACCACTTTCCAACTCTGAATCTTCCCCTCCTAAATCTATATGCATTATCTTTCAAGATTCATAGGACACAGTTTATTGGTCAAGAAGGCTGGTTCTTCAGTAAGAAGTCCTACAGCTTGCTTTCCAGGTGGATATGAAATATAGGCTCTTTCTCCGTCAGGCAATTTTAAGTCTCTTTCTTACAAGTCAGAAAGCAGAGTCATCATTACCATGAAAAATTCACAACCAAGAGTATAGAGAACACACTCGTCTCTGGGGAAAGAGTTTGGTGATGCCTGTGGTCATGTTTGCGCTATCTGGGGGCAGAATCCCCTCCCACAGAGGGCTGGTCATGTCATGTGTCACTCTCTCCATTGACCTGTTCAATGGCCCCTCAGGATTCCTCTATTATGAAGATCTTGTCAGCTGTGTGACCAGGGCAGAAGCAGAGGCAGTTGGCATGCTGGTTAAAGAGGCCGTCTGGGCATTTCTGCCTGAAGCCTTCGTCACCATGACAGGAGGATTCCGGAGGTAGATAATGAGAGCTCCTTTTGCCTCTCCTGCTCTAACACCTTCAGTGGCTCCCTATATTCAGAAGTTCAGGCTTCCGAGCATGGCACAAAGGCCTTTGGTGATCTGGTACCAGCCTGTCTCTGTGGTCTCATCTTTTGTACCTCACGTTCCCACCCCAGCAACCCCAAATGCCTTGTCTTTGCAAACACAGAGCTGTTTCATGCCTCTATGACTCGCTCGTCGGTCCCTTCTGCTTGGACTAGCTTTCCTCAAATTGTCACCTGGCTGACTTCTCATCTTTTAAGACTCAATTCAGGTACCACCCCCTCCTCCAGGCTCGACCCGACAGACTACCTCAGGGCTACCTGCCAAGTAACTTGTTTGTATACATCCTTTCCCTCACTTAGTTTGTAGATGTTTGTGCTCTGTGAGAACCAGGAGCCTGGCATAAAGCAGGTACTCAAGAAATACTGGCCAAATCAATGAGTAGAATGAACAAATTCTTCACAGAAACGTGTGCCTCGTTGGATGTTGAGGCCTCCTTCCTGAAAGAGAGTCCTAGCCTCCCACCCCGCCACTCCTCCAGCTCTCCCTGTGGCCCGCTTACCTGCTTGCTTTTGGCCATCCTGGCAAGCCAAGTCTGAAGTGAGGGAGCAAGTGGGAGAGGAAGATCAAATCTAAGAAAATGCCTTCAGTCAATGTCCTAATTCTGAGAGCCCTCTCTTGTATCATAGTTCTTGGTTTGCTCGTCGCCATTCTTGTCTCTATATGGACATGGGGGTGAGTGCAGAAGAAATCATTTCCTTTGCTATTTTTTACCCACACATATGTCATCCCGTACGCACTATGTGGGATTTTTTTTCTGTCATAAAGTTATTCTACGAAGAGTAGAATTGTACAACAAGGATATTTTTAAAAAATTTATCATGAGCATTTTGTGGTGCTCAAACCTTGAGCACAGGACACAAAAACAAAGGTGACTTTGTTTGGGAGCTAAAATTCGGAGCTAAAAACTAATTCCTTTCCATTTTATACTTTTTTTTGTTCAGAGGTAAGAAGATTGGGCATGATGTAGATTTTTTAATTACCAGCCCCGGGTCAACAGATGAAGACGAGGAACAACTTTTACCGAAAGTGATAAACTTATGGGAAAGGAAGGTAAGAAGAAGGATCAAAAGTGGATGTTTGGACACTCAAGCAGTCCATTAATACAACTGAATTTTGCATACTGTTTACCTCATAATTTTGTAATGACTATCTGATTGTCAATGATTTCCAACAGCTTACACAATAGCACATGACACCCGATGAGACTTATCTGCCTGGGGTCCTAGAGTCCATGTTGTGAATATCAATCTTGCATATACACACTTGCCTTGTTTACAACGAGGCCAAGGGTGTGTATGTCTCTGTATTGGACGTTCAGGAGCATTACATCTCTGAAACAAATGGAGAGCAGGTACAGACCTGGGAGGTATGAGATGGCCAGCCCAGTTTAGGCATCGGGCAGGACTGCTGGGATTGGGATAGAAGCAGCCAGGAGGTGTCGCTGGTGCCTGGAACTCTCTTCTGTTCAACAACTACCTTGACTTTGTCCTGAGATGGGAAAAAAGAAACTCATGAAAAGATGAGCTCAGAAGCACCAACCCACTGAGGAGATGAGACTTCTCCTAGGCTACCTATTGCCCAGCAGAGGAGGTGAAGGATGGGCAGCAGGGAGAGCCTCCTGGGCCCTGACTGGTGCCCCACTCCAGTGAGAACTCTACTTTCCAAAGAGACCAGAGGGCTCCACCCCAGGGACCTACAGGACTGGTGGGCTGACAAACCTAGGGCTGGTGTTTTTCTGGCCCAGCTGCATCCTTCCTGAGCAAGCTGGCCCCTGCTGGGTGTGGGCCATGCTCCCTGATATGGCAGAAAGAGAGAAACCTCAGATCAAGTGAAAATAAGAGCCAGAAACACAACACCCTGGAACTAGTAGCACAAGAAGGGAGGACCCAATGTAGGAACCAGATCCCCAGGCCCCTCTGTCCTTCTCAAAAGAGTGGATCCAGGGACCCTGAGAATGATCCTCCCAGGCCAAACGAGGAGAAGGCAGCATGAGAAGAGTCAGCCCCACCTACATGGGCCCCTCTGCTCTACTTGAGCAGGAAGGGTGGGACTTTCTCATAGATAGTACACTAAGTACACTGCATAGACAGTGGGGACTGCAAGGCCGGGGTTCCCTGTGAGGACCTATTCAGCCTTGGTTTTTACTTATTTATTTATAAATAAATAAAAAGATTTTATTTATTTATTTGACAGAGATCACAAGCAGGCAGAGAGGCAGGCACAGAGAGAGGGGGAAGCATCACGACCTGAGCTTAAGGAAGAGGCTTTAACCCACTGAGTCACCCAGGTGCCCCTCAGCCTCGGTGAGCGTGCTCCCCATGCCCTGAAGCTGTCCCGGACTAAGACAAAAATGGAGGAATGGGGACATGGGGACAAGAAGCCTTCCCTCCTCTTGCCTTTCCTCCGTTTGAGGCAGTCATAGGTCTGCCCTCCAAGCAAAGAGATGGGCCAGCGGGTGGAGGCCAACATTAAGCCTGTGGGTTTTATTTAGGACGTTCAAAGGACAGCCCTGCCTTTACTGGCTGCATGACCTGGGGCGCTTTGCTCAACCCTTCCTCATCTACGAAACAGGGATATCAAGGCTCTTGCCATTTCATTCACGGGGAGGATTAACGGAGAATCGGATAAAGCACCCGACACAGTGACTAGTAAGGGCGAACGCCTGCTAAACACAGGCTGTCAGCGTGATCACGCCCGCGCAATTGTCCCCTGCGCTCTGCTGAGAGCCAGGCCCGGCGCCAGGTGAGGGGACCCGGAAGTGAGTGGGCGCGGCTGCTCTTCCCTCGCGGACAAACAGGCCTCTGGAAGCCGACACTGAGGGCCAGCTGGGTGTCCCAGGTCTGCCCGCATCCTTACAGCCTGGGACCTGTCCCTCCCACCCTGGCTGGGAACTCTGCGTGCGTAACTTCCACCTCAACCTCGCTCCTCACGCCACAGACGTTCTTACCCCAACTCGCATTTTCCAGATTATCCGGGTGATCGCCCACGCAGGCCTACGCAGGCGCATACTCACACAGCACGCACGCGTTACGTTACATCACGTCACGTTACATTCCGCGTTACGTTCCTTGACTGTGAAGAACAGCCTGGCAGGGCTGGTCAGCTGACTCTGAATGCGAGCCTTCTAGAAGAGCCCTGGGTCAGTCAGTACACGGAGAGGGAGGAAAAGGAGCTTGGAGCACTGTTCTGTGGATGGGCGTCCACATGGCCAAGGCTCCTTCAGCCTGAAATCTCCCTGGCCAGCACAGCTCAGCCCAAGGAGGGGAGGACTGCTGGGGGGAGGGGCGGGGGTTGGGCCCTGGTGGGTGGGACCTTGGTCAGGGCCTCTCACTCCTCTGTTGGTCTATCCTCCCGGAAGGCTGAGAGATTCAAAGTATTTACACTCTAGGGAAAAGAATATATTCACTCCTGCTGAGAAACAGATTTCTAATAGGGGATGTAGAGTCTTCTGAGAAGGGGGTGCAGGGAATTAGAACACAAGGGCGGATGGATTGTGGCCCTCACATAAGGAGAGGGCCTCACCCTCTAGCCTCTCAACCCTCCCTGCTCCGCTGGCGAACCTGATACTAAACTTGGGGCCACGGGGACTCCCTCTTTGTGAGAAGTGGAACCTTGGGAGCTGAGCGCTCCTCTCCTACGGTACCCCAGGGAGGGAGGGAGGAAGGAACAGGGGAAGGCCCCCCTCTCCTTCTTTGTCAGGAGTCAGTTTCCAGTAGGAAGTAAAGAACATGCTGGTAGGAAATGTTCCCATCTACAGCCAGAGCCCGAAACTTCAAAGGAATTTTCAAAGGAAAGAAGTTACCGAAGGGGAAATGGGGGGCAACAAGGAAAGAAATGGTAGAACATAGAGCCCCAAAACAGCCTAGGCTAGAGAGTAGGAAGCAACATCACGGAGTGTGTGTGTGTGTGTGTGTGTGTGTGTTTGACAACGGTGCCCTGCAGCAGACGCAGAAGGGAAGTGCCTAAATAAGCAGACAGCAGCATTTTATTCCAGGCATGCCTTCCCAAATGCCTTGCAAGATTCAAAGCAAACCTTTCCCAAGGATGGCCCATTGTCTAGGACCAGCCAGTGTGGCAGAAGTGCAAACACAGCTTACAATTATTAGAAAGCCAGTTTTGTGGATTTTGGCGGGAGGTGGGTATTTTTGCAAATTTAACTTTAAAGAAAGGCTTGTGAATATTTTAATAGCTCACTCTTCAAAGGTACATAATTCAAATTACAAGAAAAGCTGCTGTAATGTACTAATTTATGTAAGTTTCATTAAAAAGCAGAATTGTGTTTTCCTCAGCTGGTGATTAGATCACCCTAGGGCAACATTTGCCACCTTCCCCAGAGGGTCTCCCGGACATCAGTGCTTCCCTCTCAGTCCCCTCCAAACGCTGTATTCTTTCTAATAGCGCTCCTGGGGGAGCCACTAAAGGACTAGAGTTCCCTCTTTTGAGGTCAGAAAAAGGATCCCCTTCAACGTTTGGCTGAACCGAAACAATGTCTCTTGGAGGGCTGCAGAAGAAATGCAAAGCATTCCTTATAACAAAATGAACAGAACCAGTAGTGCTCAAACTGTGGTCCCTGGATTAGCAGCACCCTGGGAACATGTTAGAGATGCAGAGTCTCGCCCTCCCTCCTTCCCTCCACGCAATGACTCTGGGCACAGGGCCCTACAAACTCTGCTGTGACAAACTTTCCAGATGCTTCTGATGATAAAATTCGAGAACATCTGACCTAAGGACAACAAATCACATACCTTAATAGCTATGATTGAATTCTTTCAAGGTTATTTGGTTTTTTTAGTTGACACTCAGATTTAGCATTTATTACTGCCATCTCCCTGCCTGTCCACCAAGCAGACAAATTGGGGCATCACTGGGCCCATCTTAGAATCACTTCCTATCTTTCTGACTCAGGAGCAGTAGGTGAAATAACCATCACTAACATTATGCCACTCTCCAAGGCGGACAGAGTGACAGTCTTTGTCCTCAAAGGGATAAGGCAAGTTTCTGAGCACTGACTTGTAATTCAGAAGTAAGGAGAAGGGTTCTCTGGAGCTTTGGCCTAATTGCTAAATTCCTCTGCAGCAGAGAGAGGATAATACACCCAGTTCCTGGCTTCCTCTCCCATTGTGGTCAAGTGGACTCACATACAGCAAGGACAAAACATGGCCACGTTCTGCTCAAATCTGTGAAGCTTCTGTTGAGAGCATTCTTTAAGAGCCCAGTATAAAACGGCAGACCCTGTCCACCGGGGAGTCTCCCTGATGTCTTTCTGTTTGTTTTCAGGGATTACTTTTATACTGTGACCTTGTGGAGTCGACATTTGAAAAGTTAAAGTTGCCTAGCAGGAAGGTGGATGCTTTAGATCATTTTCAAAAATGCTTTCTGATTTTAAAATTGCACCATCAGAGAGTGGACAGTGGCAAGTGCAGCCAGCAGGAGGGGAAGACCTGGAAGGCCATCCGCGTGGACCTGGTCATGTGCCCCTACGAGCGCCGTGCCTTTGCCCTGCTGGGCTGGACTGGCTCACGGGTAAGTGCTCTGTGGGTCCAAAAGATATGGGCTGGGTCTACTGGGGCCCAGGAGAAAGACAGCAGCAGTGGAGGCAGGGTAACAGGGAGAAGTGCCCAGAAACCTCCAGATCCGGGCATTCTACCTGCATGCAGTCAAGTGAGACTAATTAATTTAGAACAGTGTGGCCCAGGGCTGGCAGCTGCTCACCTGGGAGCAGGTGAGATATGTAAACCCCCCCCCATCTCCCACCCCGCCCCCACCCCACCATCCCTATCCGATCTCCTGAATCAGAAACTTTGGGGATGGCACCCAGGAATCTGTGTTTGAAAAAAGCCCTGCACATATTTCATATTTCTGATGTAGCTAGAGTGTGAGGACCGATGCAGAGAAAGCAGCAAGGTGGCTGAGCGTACAGGTTTGGCTTCTCCCAGAGCTGGTCATGAAGCACTGCTCTCCCTCCTACCAGCTGGGGGATTTCTAATGAGTTCCCTGTGTCCTTGAAGACTTGGTTTTTCCATCAGGTCCTAGGGACCTCAGCCACCTCTTGCTGAGGGGCTGTAGGGATAGGTGAGATAAAGCTGGCAAAGCCCTCAGTACCACATGGGCCACATGGTCAGTGCTGGCCAAGTGGCAGCTCTCAATCCCACCATGTTATATTCACAACAGTGGTGCCCCTGATTTGATTCTTATCAGCTTGAGCTCCCCCCTCTGATGTAAGCACCCCTCCCTTCTATCAGTGTCCCCGGGTAACTAGCTATGACTTTGGTGACGTGTGCCTTTAGAGGGTTTTGTGTAGATGAATGACATAACACAGATTAATTGTCCTCAACCTTGAGTTAAGTGCCCAGTGCCTTTGCTTGAGTTGCAGTTATTTCAACAGAGGGTCTTGGCCCTAGAATTTCTTACTCTCACCAAAAATATTGGCTGACATTTTTCATTCATGAAAGCTGGAAAAACTGATGGAACAATATATCATAAATGCAGCTTGTTGACCTGAATCTTTGGGAACATAGAGTCTGTTGAGAAAGGGGAGTTTCAAAAGGAAGTCCAAGGTTACACAAGATCAGGCCACTTAGGAATCACTGGCAGAAATGGTTTCCTCTTGTCCATTTTGTTTGAAGATGGGTGTAGGGGTGCCTGGGTGGCTCATGGGTTAAAGCCTCTGCCTTCAGCTCAGGTCATGATCCCAGGGTCCTGGGATCAAGCCCTGTGTCGGGCTCTCTGCTCAGCAGGGAGCCTGCTTCCTCCTCTCTCTCTGCCTGCTTCTCTGCCTACTTGTGATCTCCGTCTGTTAAATAAATAAATAAAATCTTAAAAAAGAAAAAAAAAGTTTTGAAGATGGGTGTATTTCCAGCACACTCTAGTCTCTTCTCTCAGAGTCCTTGAAATTACTGCTATTGGTTCTGCAGGTGTTGATAGAACACTAAGCTTTTCGCTGGGCCACTTTAAATGATTTAACCTCTTTAAGCCCCAATTGTGCCATCTCTGTGGTGAGTAACAGTGGTGCCCACCTCCAATGTCACCATTTGGGTTAAAAGAGAGGCTGCATGGGTTTAAATGTGGCATGTGCCCAGCGTATGGTAGCTACTCATGTTTTTATCTTTATGCCCTATTTATGCAGTCACTAAACATAGTGTGTTTTGTCTCCAGGTTGATACCTGTTGGTGGGCAACCAGAATTAGTTCTAGTCTAAAATTCTGTAGGTGAGAAATTCATTTTCACCTTTTTACCCAGAGGTTTCAGAGCCTAGGAATTATTCTCCACACATTTCATCTATTAATCTCACCTTAATTTGGGGGCCTCTAACTGTGAATGGTGCCCTTGAGAGTTTTGCAGTACACAACCTGCACAGCTATATGCAGCAGCTCTGGATCCATCTCTGAAGTCTGTTGTGACCAATGACACAGCAAGCCTGATACCATTACCCCTGCTCAATGTTCAGCCTTTCTTTATCTGAAACACAAGACATTGTCCTTGCCATGCCTGTTTCACAGGGTCATTGTGAGAAACTAAAGAGACTTTAAAGCAAAAGGCAGAACTGTCTCAGGTAAAGTGCCTGAGCTTTGGGATGCAGGAGTCTAGGTCCTAGCTCTATCATTGGTTGTGTGGTAAATGACTTAAGCTCTCTAGGCGTCCTTTCTTCATCTGAAAAACAGGCTAATAACAGCTCTAGCCTTACAGGATTGTAATGAGCATTTAACGAGACAATGCCCTCTTCTCAGCACAGTTCTGAGTCCAACTGTGTACTTGAAACTGTTCCCTTTGAGGTACTTAAAGAGTCTTTCAGACTCTTGTAGAAGTCATTAAGTATTAACAGCAAAAGAGCACATCAGAAAATTAATATAAAGCAAGAAATCAGGCCAGTGTCTGGCATAAGGTAAACTCTCCAGAAATATTAAGAAGGATATCATTGCCTGGTTTATAGCCATGGCCGTCCTGACTGGTCCTCACCCAGTACATTTAAGTGATCCTGTTATAAATCAGATCAGGTTACTCCCCTGTCCAAAACCTTGCATAGACTCCCCATTTAATTCAGAGTAAACGTGGAAGGTCCTATAGTGACTCGTAAGACCCTGCAGGATCCTCTCACCCTCTTAATGCCTCTGAACTCCTCTTCTACTGCTCTCAGGGGCCAGGCTTACTTCTCACTAAGGCTGTATTCTAGCTGTTTGTCTGCCTGGAAAGCTCTCCCCCCAGAGTCTACTTGGCTAATTCCTTTTACGTTTTTCAATTGCTTGCTCAAAACCCCACCTTCTCAGTGAAGCCTGCCCTGTACACAACACTTACCTTTCAACATATCCTATAATTTATCTATTCCGTTCTTGTGTCTTTTCTGTGTCCTCTGCTCAAATCCAAGCTCCACCAGGGTAGATGTGTTATGGTCTAAGCACAGAGAGCATACCTGGCACATAGCAGATGCTCACTAAATATGTGTTCAGTAAATATTTTTATTCTCCAAATAAAAGACATTATTATCATTTCTTACAGCCTATGGGGAAATGTTCTGAGGTTTTAGCAGAGGAGTCCAGGAATACATCTGTCAGCACACATAACTGGGGAGCTGAGGACAGTCTCTCACTGTCCTCATTACCCCCATCCTCCCCAACCTTTCCCAACACATTGTGAGCAGCCATTGCTCTAAATCCTGGGGGCGCCAGCAGGGGTGGGGCCATGAAGATAGTGTCCCAGGGCTGGGAGGAAGCTCAGTGCCAAACAACACCGTCATATTTTCACAGACCAGCAGCTGCTGCATCCAGAATCTGCTTCACCCTGTTTGTCCACAACCCTGGCTCCCCCTGTGGCACATTATCGAAGACTTCTGTTTTCTTACACATGGGGTGGTGATGGGGAAGGTCTCCACAGCAGCCAGCTTTCCTAAAGTAGGAGATGGCTCCTCCCACTAGAGGGCGCCATTATTCCACGCTTTCCTACTCTCACGGGGAGGATCAACATTTCTAGATCTGTGCTGCTCTCAGGTAAAACAACATGAATGGCAACTGTCCTCTATCTCAGGTTTCAGCTTTCACTCCCTGCAGCCTTAGAGCCCACCCTTGACCATAGGACATGCTATTCTGGGACAAGTGGCTCAAACCATCACTTTTACAGAATCTCATCTGAGAGACTGAGTGAGAGGGAAACTTCCTTCATCCTCCTGTTCAACAAATCAAGATCAGAGAAGCTGGGTGACTTGCCAAAAGATGCACAGCCAAATAGGGACAAAATCCAGGTTGTAATTTGGGTCTCCTGACTCCTCATCCTCTCTGACAATAGTGATATTCCAAAAACAAACCAAAACCAAAACTACTATTCATCCAGCATTTACTTGGGGCCAGCTATTATCCTGGAGACAACCCTCCCAACATTTATTTATTCATTTGACAAACATTTGCTGTACATCTTCTATGTGCCAGGCACTATTAGAGAAGAGAATATGGTTATGAACAAGCCAGGCTCCTATTTTCAGGGAGCTTACATTCTGGTGTGGAGGGACAATCGCAGAGCTTTGTCATCACAGAACCTTGCCCTCAGGGAGAAAATTGCTTTGAGAATGTTTAGTGGAGATAAATAGATATCTCACTGTAGAGAGTTAGATATCTCTAGACACATAATATCAAAGACATTCTAGGCTCGATAGTCATTTATTTTAATTATATCTCATCCAGCAGTTTGAGAGAGACCTCCGACGCTATGCCACGCATGAGCGCAAGATGATCCTGGATAACCATGCGTTATATGACAAGACCAAGGTAGTTGTCTACCCAAGATGGGCTTCTTTGATCATCATCCCAATGGTTAGCTCTCTGAGCACTTTTCGTGAACTGATTTTAGTGTCCGGGTTCAATTTCCTTTGCCCTGAGTGTCCTGTTCTACCAGATCACAGTTGAGGACAGCTAGAAGAATCCTGATGGGAGCAAGGTCCCCACCTGGCCTGTAATGTACCTCAAGGGCTTTGGGCTCAAAGATGATGAGCTTGTTGGGCCCTGAGAACCAGTTCAGCAGTCAACATTAGCTGAGTTTGGTATATCTTTGTATCTTTAGTGAATAATTCCAAAGGAAACCAAGGATTCACCCAAATCATAAATACCACTCAAGTACCCCTTAAGTGCAATTTTAAGTTATCATGTAGGTCATTAATGAGAGCACTATGAGAGAGAGCAACAGAGCTGCCCTGAGATGTAGACAAGCAGTCAGCTGGGCTCACTCACCAGTCATGGAACTCACTCGGTATGCTAGATGTACACTGGTCATGATCCAAATTCATGCCTCAGCAAAATGATAAATTACTCTATGAATTATGAAGAATTAAATATTCATCTGTTAAATCTGCATGCCAAAGTCTACTGTTTTTACAGTGGTCAAGGACACTAAACTAAGCTCAGAGGGGAATAAGAAACAAAATAACTAAAAGTAATGATCTTGACACTCTAGGAGCTTACAGTCTAGCTGAGCTGTATTATTTAGAAGCTATCTCAATTAAAAGTCAAAAACCCACTCTAAGATGGCATAGCAAAAAAAGGGTCTTGGCTTATAATTGCAGCATCTGGGGGCAATACTGACTTCAGGTTGGCTGCATCCAGCTGCTAATGCAGGTTTCCCTCAGTGTTGGTTTCCTTCTCAGGCATGGTCTTGCCACGATTCCCATCCTTCCAGCTTAACAGAGAAGAACCTCTTTCCTAATAGTTCTGGCAAGAGTTCTAGTTGATATTCACTGGCCAGGCCTAGGCTGTGTGCCCAACCTTGAACCCTTTACTGTGGCTCTGATTGGTCAGGCTTGGATCACGCTGAGATGGAATTAGCTCCACACCTGGTCCTCGTGGACCAAGAGCAGGGAGTGGTGGTTTTCCAAAGAAAAGTCAAAGTGATGCTGTCAGATGAGAGGACTGTAGATTGGCAGGAAAGCCTCAGCTGTCAAGCATGTGAGTGGAGGCACATTCACATAACACAATTTAAGAATACTTACAAATGAACACATTCTAAATAGTCTAATATAACGGAGTATATCTTGCATGCCCTACGCTGTGCTATAGGCAAGAAGGAATGACAGAGAAGTGGTGCTTGGTCTAAAAGAGATCATGGGCTGGAAGCCTGGTGGGGTTTGGGGTGGGGCAGGTGAGGAAGGCCAGAGGGAGAACCCAACATATACAGGTATCTTATAATTGCTTCTTGCTTCTCCTCATTACCTGGAACAGGAGTGCCTCATTTTGGCTGCACATGAGAATTACCCAGAGCCTTTAAATAGACTGGTCATAGGACCTCTTCTGAGATTCTCATTTCACTGGACTGGGGTGTAGCTCAGGCTTCAGTGTTTTTTTTTAGAAGTCTCATCAGGTGGTTCTAATGAACAACTGTAGTTAAGAACTACAGATCCATAGAAAAAATACCAACTGCTTGTAACTAAATATGTAAAGTTGTCAAAAAATTTACCTTAATCTATGAAATATCATATTTTGGGGTTAGAAAATATAAAAATTACAGAAGTCAGTTAAGATCTAAAGAAAAGAAGCCAGTTAGATGACTTTTTATAGTCAGAAGCAGGGAATTATGTTTTGGTAACAATTCATTCTGCCAAGACAATTTACAAGTAAAACTCACTATGTCAGCATCAAGATGTTTAAAAATATCTAAATGCACATATTTCTTTTTATACTTTCAGAAAATATTTCTCAAAGCAGAAAGTGAAGAAGAAATTTTTGCACATCTGGGATTGGATTACATTGAACCATGGGAAAGAAATGCCTAGAAAAAGTTGTCAACTTTTTTTCAGCCCTTTTTTTTTTTAGGTTAAGTAGATTATGCTTCATATTATAGTAAAGATGCCTTAGAAAAATATGAGATTCTTTAAGCCTTATTGAAATACAGATTGCCTTTAGAAATAGTTTTGAAAACATGATAAGGCAGCACCTGGCAATGGGTTATGCTCTAGTAGGCCATTTGTATGACTGGGGCTTAGAATTCACAGTGCATTTTTCCATAGAAATGATATTGAAATGGGTGGCTTATTTCCAGAGAAGCTCATCAAAGCCCACTTTTCCCACAGGATAGCTGAGATACTGTATATTTGGAATAAAAACAGAAGGAAACAAGAGATGGTGGAGTCTTCTTTTTCACTCAAATACCATAAAATATTATAAACAAAAATGTAACAAAATGAAAGAATGAAGAGTTGAAGATTTATCTTGAGGAGAGAAACAGTTTTAATGAGAAGATCAGAGATTCCAGAAGGGGTTCTAGGTCCCTTCTGGAGCTTTTGGAGGATGGGCTCTTAACTCCAGACTCCCTGCGCTCAGGTCAAAGTCTGCTCCTCTGATCACAGTGGAGCTGTGCTCTAGGTGTCCTAGTACAAGGCCACACACAGGATGTATTCCCACTGCTTTCACTCAGAAGAGCAGTTTCCTAAATGCCAAAGGAATATCTTCCCTGTTTTCTGTCTCTGAGTCTCTCTCTGGATCTTAGTGGCCCTTTCTCTCTCAGGGAGATGCTCTTTCTTGATCTTTTCATCTTAGGACACCCAGGGTAAGGGAAGCAGCTTTGAAAGCACATGTTGGTAGGTGGCAGTAATTCATCGGGTTTGTGTACTTAGTTATTTGAAGAAGAGGGGACATGTTCATGAGCAATCAGAGGCCCTGAGTGAGAAGGAAGTGCCTCCACAGCATATCAAAGTGGAGTTGGTGGATGGATCCCGAGACACTATGGACCCAAGATCTTCCATTAGGAGACCCTGCTTGTTCACCAGGACTCCTGGAAGCCATGGTGAAGGCCTGACCTGAGCCAGCTACAGCTGTCCACAGACTTTCCTCAGATGGCAAGCAAATTACTACTTAGCCCACCCTTCTGATTCTGTATTCATTCACTCATGAGTCTTCTTGCTCTCTTTTCCTGGAGAGTGCAGTGGAGGCCTTTCTCTCCACTCCCACAAGTAGATATAGCCTTCATTTCTAATAATCTCTTGGAACAACACTTGCTTTCACTCCACCTTGTTTTCCCTCAACACACACACACACACACACACACACACACACACACACACACACACACAGTCTGTTGTGTTGAATTACCTTCCTTAAGTACTGTCTGATCACAGACACAAATGGGAGCAATGAATCGTCCAGCTATGTGCTACCCCTGTGGTCAGGGAACAGATTTCTCCACATGATTTCTACCTTGAGACATTCAGAAATAAGAAATTGCTTCCTCTCATACATCCCCTTTATGTTTTATTTATAGCCCAACTTGCACCATACTAGCCCTGGCAATCCTTCCCATGGAAGCCAGGTGTGATGGATTCCAGGGTTTTGTTTTTTGTTTGTTTGTTTGTTTGTTTGTTTTTGTTTTTGTTTTTTGAGAAAAAAGATGTGGGAAAAAGATGATAAAGCAAGACACACAGAAATCAAACCCTTTCCCAAATCATAAAGGAAAGCATGGGACAAGACTAAAATCCACAGGCTCCTTCTGGACCTCACTTGGTGATTCGCTGCTTATTAAACAACAAGATCTGAGTGTTGGAATGAACCCTTAGCTCTGTCACCTACAGAGACAAACCAACCCAAAAGTTTTCCAGATTTTCAAAGGAAATTTGGATTGGTTAAGAAGCAGCTTGGCATCTCTTATCACTCTGAGCACAAATCCCTGGGTTTTCAGCTCTGTTCCAGATCTAGATTCTGCTCCTTGATCGAACTGTATCATTCCAGGCTCAACCTGGGCATAAGCCACCACAATCCCCTCCTTCTCTCCATTTCGACGGTGGGACGGTAAGTGTCAGGCATGGACTCCTCGCTTCCTGCTACAGTCTTCACATATACATGGGCTCCTTCTGCTCCCATCAGATTCTTCTCATGTGTGGGTGACCTCCTAGGATTCTTGAGAAAACAAACAGGTTTTTCAAAAATAGAGCAAAGACTTCTGCTTCTGACCCAAATGGGGCAACAGCAACCAGATTACCCTCCCACCTGAAATAACCAAAATCCGAAAAAAAACAAAAAATTAAAACAATAGTTTTCAAGATGCTGGACATCAGGCAAGGAAGGATATAATTCTTGAGAGACAGAGAACGAATGAGAGGAGGCCTACAATTGCCAAGTTCAATGCCTTGACAGATTTTTTTCTGGCCACTCAACTCTCTTCTGCTTAACCTTAGGTTGGTGTTCCTTTTTCATTCCTTTTACCTTTAATCTATTAGTTCTTTATATTTAAAGTGAGTTTTTGCAGGCAGCATACAGTTGGATCTTGTTTTTATATCCAAACTGATAAAAAAAATTTTTTTTAATTTTTATATCTCTACCTCTTAGTTGGGGTAGTTAGACCTTTTATAGTTAATGAAGTCATGGTTGGGTTTAAATGTACCATCTTCCTATTTGTTTTCTGTTTGTTCTATTTATTACTACTTTTAAAATTTTTTTCTGCTTTCTTCCGTAAAGATTTTAGGAGCATCTTATAGAGGTCCATGAAAAAAAATCTGTTGGGATTTATATTGGAATTACATTTATCATATAGATTGCTTTGAGGTTGTTTGACATCTTTATGCTCTTTAGTCTTCATATCCAGGAGCTTGGTATATAACTCCCATTATTTAGGTCTTATTTAATATATTTTACTGAAGTTTTATTATTCTCTACAAAGGGGTTACAGCTTTTCTTAGACTTATTCTTTAGCATTCTACTTATTTTTATTACCACTACAAAGTGGTATTTTTTAAAATTACTTTTTCTAGGTGATTGTTATTGATTTTTAGAATACAAAGTACTTTATCATATCCAGGAAACTTGTTAAAATCTCTCCTTAATTTTAATAATGTATCTGTAGATAAATTTGGCTTTTCTATTTGGATAATCATATCATCTGCAAATAATAACAGTTTTGTTTCTTCTTTCCCATTTTTATACTTTCTTCTTCTTTTTCTTTGTATTTTAATCTGTACTGAGGTATAATTGACAAAACAAGATTATAAGATGCTTAAAGAATATGATGTGATTTTTTAAAATATACATACACATTGTGAAAGGATTTCCTTTATTGAGTTAATTTCTACTTCTTTTTCTTAATCTACTGCATTGACTAGGACCTGAAGTACAGTATTGAATGGAATTCTATTCTGTATTGAATTGAGCATCATCCTTGTTTCTGATCTTAAAGAGAATTCATTTTACCTTTAAGTATGATGTTTGCTGTAACTTTTTTAAAAAAATGCCTTCTTTCCAGTTAAGGAGGTTCCTATTCCATTTTCAACTCGCTAAGAGTTCACATCACAAGTGGCTGTTTAATTTTTTTAGACTCTCTTCTCCTATTGAGATGGTCACACAATTTTTCTGTTTTAATTTTTCAGTGAAATAAATAATATTAAATTGATTTTCTAATATTACATCAACCTTGAATTCCTATCGAGCCAATAAAAATATACTGAGAACCTCCTTTGTGCCCAAGCTTCATTGGGTTGGCTCTTTTCCACATGAGTCCACATTGTACTTCTTCCATACATGGAAGGTTTAAAAACCCTTAGCTTTCATGTATTAATGACATACAGTGATTAATGACATACAGTGATTAAAGAAAAGGTTTATTTGAGAGAGAGACAGAGAGCACAGTGGGGAGGGAGAGATGGAGACAGAGAGAGAGAATCTCAAGCAGACTCCCCGATGAGCCTGGAGCCCAGTGTGGGGCTTGATCTTATGACCAACCCTGAGATCATGACTTGAGCCCAAATCAAGAGTTGGACACTTAACCAACTGAGCCACCAGGCACCGCGTTGATACACAGTGATTTTAACCAAGAGTGCTTACCTCAGCAATCTTGGGATTGTCATAGATTTCTGAAATTTCACATGGCCTCTCAATTTCCTAAGTTGATAAAAAGAATTTAAAAAATGAAGAAGAAATGAAGGGTCACAGCATTTCCCTATGACAATGATTAAAATCAATGGTTCTTAAACCTGCATGCACATAAGAATCACTAGAACACTTTAAAAATAAAGTAACCAAACGGATAATAACCATCCCCCCCCAAAAAAATCCATAAATGAGAGATACCACTGTAAGTTAACTTCATAAATAATCCAGGATTGACAGTGGAGAGAAGTGTGTAGGAGTAGAGATCAAACAAGATTGGCCACATTTTGATAATTGGGTTCATTATACTATTCTCTCTACTATAGTAGACATTTAAAATCCCTCATGCCACAGCCCTTTTGTCCAGAGATACTAATTTAATTGGTTTTGGTGATTGGTATTTGTAGTTATAGTATTAGTATTGGTAGCCTCCTAGATGCATGTTAAAGTGCACCAAAGGTTAAGAAACTATGATTTAAATAAATGACACCACCACCAACCACAATACACCTTACTGTGTTTAAATTTAACAACTTGTCAACACATCTTAACAACCATGATCTCAGTCCATCCTCACAACCTCCCAAAATAGGGAGGGTAGTTTTTATGACTTCTGTTTTGGAGTAGAACTAACCAAGGCCCAGAAAATGTGAAGTCACTTGTTCAGAGTCACATAAGTCATAAAGTGGCAGAACCAGGTGTAGAGGCCAGGTGGTCTGTCTCCCATTAATGCTTATCAGTGTTGAGAACAATCAGGACTGTTCACAGAGGATGGAATTAGAACCCAGAGTCCACACAACACGGTTGTATTACAACCACAGAAACTTCTTGGGTATTGTCTGGGTGGCCTTTGAATTCTGAGCCTGGTCTCCAGAGCAAACCAGCATTTGGAGGGGTGGGGTGGGGTTGGTAGATTCCGTGGGGGCTGATGTGTGTTCTGATATAGAAAAAGGGCAAAGATAAACAGAGCCTATTCCTACCATAGACCCCTCAGCATCTGTTTGTCTCCTACCTTTCCTGAGATTGTCCCCACTCTCTTTACAAAGCTTAGGCCCTTCTGTCCTTGACTTCAGAAAACATACCCACAGTACAGGTGTGCATTTGCCATGGCAACACCTGTCCCTCTCCACAGTTACTTTCTGCCACCCCAAATACCATCCTTATTGCCACAGATTTCCTGGGTGACAGATCAGCTCTGCCCAGAGTATAGTATCATGAGTCTGAGATAGAAATTGAGGGGCAGGAACATCCACCATCATGTCCCCCAGGAAACAGATGCGGATCCTGACACCCTCAGCCCAAAGCAAGTTCACTGAAATACTGACTCCTGCCAACACAACCAGACCCAAAGGAGCTTGCTAATCACCTCAGAGGAATCATTGCTGCTTCTTCTTCGGCGGATCAGCATGAATAGTAGGGACACCAGCAGGGCTGTGGCCACCAGGGATGGGATGCCTGCAGCTAATCCAAGCGAGGGCCCACAGTCCTGCCATACAGAGGAGGGCAGAGTCAGGTTCTCCAAGAATAAAAGGAAAGTTAGGTTGATTAAAAATAAAACAAAACAAAAACCTGTATAGCCTCTAAGTGTCATATACAAAATCAAAAGATTAATAAAATAATGTAGAAAAAGGTGTTTGCAATATACATGACAAATGACTCATGTCATAGGACTTTATTTATATAGTTTAAATCAATGGGAGAAGGATGATAATCCAGGAGGAAAAATGGGCAAAGGATATGAACAGGCCATTCCTACAAACAGAAATACAGATGTCTCATCAACATAGTGAAAGCTGAGAAACAATTCAAAATGATTAGATACTATTTTAACCTATCAGTTTGGCAAAAAGTAAAAAGCTATATCCCACATCATTTTGATGTAAATGTATACATTTATTTGTACTACATGCATTAAGCAATTAATTTCAGATTACCTGGAAATATCAAAGATAATCTGCAGAATCCCTATAAATGCTCAACTCTCGTATGTAACATACCTACAAAGAAGTACACAAATCATAAATATACAGCTGGACGACTTGACATGTGGAACCCACGTAGCTAACCAGCACACAGATGAAGACTGGTAGTGACCCCAGAAGCTGTCCCTATACTCCCAGTAAAGGCATGTGTGGCCACTATCCTGAATTCTGTCACTGTAGATTAGTTTTGTTTTTGTTTTCCAGGATCACCTAGATGGCCATGAAAAATATGTATGGTTTCATGTCTAGCTTTTTCTGCTTAACACTTTGGGAAAATTGCTTGTGATTTCTGCATGCTCGCCCTCATTTTTGAGCTGAGTTGGTTGTAAGAATAATTGTTGAGCCAGATTCTGTGTCTGGTGACAGTTCACATATTTGAACTTTACTCCTTGAAACAAGGTTAGGAAATGCCTAGAGCATTATTATTCCCATTTTACAAGTGACCAAACCGAGGCTCTATGTGACATACTTACTGCTTCTTTCCCACTTGTAGCAGGTGGGGAGGAAGTCTGTGTGGGGAAAAAAAAAATACATCTTAAAAAAATAAAACCACACAATGCACATTATACCAACAGCCCACCCAGCGTTAAGCTGTAATGCCTAAATGCCCTAACTGGAAGATCCAGGGTCCGTGCTCTTTACCGCTGGGCTACACTGCCATCCGTGACCCAGTTTTTGTACTTGATAGTTCGGTATGGCTCAGCAGAGACTGACTTGCATATGTATCCTTGTTCCAACCCCCCCTGCAGATAGGCTCTGATGAGCCCCGTATTCCCCTCTTACCTACTTCACTGGGCACTGGCCTTCTAGTCATTCAGCTGCACCAAAAAGGAAGGGTTATTTATTATTTTTTTCTAAGTTTCATTTATTTATTTGAGAGAGAGAGAGCGAGAGAGAGCACACAAGCAAGCAGGGAGAGGGGCAGAGGGAGAGAGAGAATCCTGAAGCAGGGTCCCTGCTGAGTGTGGAGCCTGACCCAGGCCTCGATCTCAGAAGCCTGAGATCATGATGGAAGCTGAAATCAAGAGCAGGCCCCTCCCACCTACTGAGCCACCCAGGTGTCCCCAAGGGAAGGGATATGTAGTAGAACATAACTGCCAGATAGGGTGACCAACCATCCAGAGAACTGGCCCAGGATATAGGATGTGCACTGCTAACACCAGACAGTCCCAAACTGGGTTGGCTGGTTGCCCTACATAGGTCCAAAGAGGGGAGGGGACAGTTCTTAGAGAAATGGGCTATGAACAGAGAAGGCATTACACACGGTGATGACTAGCATTTACGGGCTCCCCTCTCACTCTTACTCACCTCCGTGGCCCCAAGCTTCTCTGAGTTACCCTCACAGGGTAGGCCAAACCAGAATAAGACAGAACCTGGGGTCTCTACAGACTTAAGTTCAAGCAGCCAGGGGGAATGTTCCAGCTGGGACCATATGAAGGGTTTTGACAGGTACGAGAGGGCTGGGGCTTGGAGGGAGTTGTGTGAGGGCAACAGTGAGAGGGTGAAACAGCGAGCCCCAGCAAGACAGATTCTGAAGGCAGGGCCCTACTGGGAGGGTAGAGTGGATGGGACAGAGATCCAGGGCGGCCAGTAGTGGGCGCCAGAGGCCGGCAGTGAGTCAGGAGGTGGCTCTTTTCCCGGGCTCTCCAGGACTATGCCCCCCCTGTTACGGTAGCAAGGATCGCTGGCTCACGCATCCTCTTACCAGGTAGACTCAGTTTATTCTCTGTGAAGAACAATGTAACTTATCAGAAAAATTTGGCACGGCCACCAAACGTACTGAAAAACCAGGCCGGGAAAATGCCCGTCCCAATCATAACAACACTGCGGGTCGGAGAACAGCCCCCCGCTGTATTATCTGCTCGCAACGTGGGCACAGAAGACAGAAGATCCGCTGTGGACGGAAACTATATGCCTTCCTCAACTCACAGTCTCTGTCGCTGTGGACCGAAACTATATGCCTTCCTCAACTCACAGTCTCTGTCGGACTTGGAGGTAAATGCCATACTCGAGAGCCATAAACCGTTCATCCTTGTTGACCCAACAACGCCCCTTCTAGAACACAGACTAAGGAAATCACCTTAAATGCAGACAAGGATTTAGCTGTAACTCGATTTATCACCAAATGATTCTTGACTGTGGCTAATCAATTAAAGAAACAGTTCACTTGAACGAATATCATGTGACCATTCTCAGTTATGGTTAAAAGGGCTGATGGAAAATATTCATCATAAAGTCTATATAAAATCACATGCAGAGTAAGAACACGTGGTGCAAGAGACAACAAATGTCAAAATATAGGTAAAGTCAGAATATACGTAAACTCAAGCAGGACTAGAAGGAGCGACACCCCAATGTTTTCTGCTGATCGGAATTTAGATGTTGTGATTTTTTTTTCCTATTTTACTTTCAAAATGTTTGTGATTTTTTTTAAAAGATTTTATTTATTTATTTGACAGAGAGAGATTACATGTAGGTAGAGAGGCAGGCAGAGAGAGAGGAAGGAGGAAGCAGGCTCCCTGCTGAGCCGAGAGCCTGATGTGGGACTTGATCCCAGAGCTCTGGGATCGTGACCTGAGCCAAAGGCAGCGGCTTAACCCACTGAGCCACCCAGGAGCCCCAATGTTTGTGATTTTTATAGTTAAAGAACTTTGTCTCAACACCTCTCCCCACAACTTCTTGCAAGGGTCTGAAAACCTGCAGTTCATCCCTCAGCTTGAGGTCCAAGTGAGGGAGCTCTGCCCGCCTCTCCTCACCCATGCAGGCACCTGGGTCCACTTGCCCAGTGACGGGGAGCCCGCAGCACTTACCGTGTTGGCCAGCAGCGTGAAGTTCAGTGAGAAACTCTGGAGGAGAGAAGGAAACATTAATGCTCCAGGAATGGCCAGTCGGTCAGGAGACTGACCCCACTACTGACTGTCACCGACCCTGGTGGGTCTCAGGAAAATTCACCAATTCCACAGGATCAATCAAACCCCCACCTCTGCTCCCAATCCTGGCTCCTCTCCCCTTCTCAGAACCCCAGCCAGGGTCCCGTAAAGGAGCCAGCCAGTAATTGCCTGATGGGTCCCAACCCAGAGGGCAGCAAAGACCACATTAGAAATTCAGCAAAGGGCTGAAAGTTTTGTTTTTCCCCCAGAACTCTTTTGAGGGACGGAATGGTGTGAGCTTAGAAGTAGTTGGTACTTTCTGCTTGGGTAGGAAGTAAAGGCCACGAGGGGCAAGTTCTGACAAGAACACCTGCTCCAAACTCCCTCCCCAGGAGAGAGGGTGTGAGCAGGACAAGGCTTCTGTGCCTGCTGGGTCGGAGACAAAGCTTCCAGGCTGGGGCAGAGCTGCTTAGGACAACAGAGGAGAGAGTCACGTTCTGTTCCCTCCCCTCACTCAGCACCCAGCCTCAACTCTCCCCCAGATATGGAGTCCATATCAAGATCGCGAGCTCCATGGGACACCAAATTGTTAGCTTCTGCAGAGCCTCTGCTGGCTCCTTCTTCTTGCCCGTCCCCATCTTCTGTCACTGGAGTTTGGGCTAGCCCATACCAGTCTTTCCATGCTGCTCTTCCCTGACAACAAGATAGACACTCTTCTAGGACAATGCTAGAGCAAGAGGAATATCTGGGCCACCTTAGGTCCGGGGCGTCTTACTCAAGGGACCCAACCGCTGCCCTTTGCACTAACACCAACCAAGCCCACAGATGCTGCAAGGACACTTGGTGGCTACTGTATGGGACACAGCTGCCCAGAGCCTTATCTCATCAGTGAATACTGGGTACTGATGTCAGCAAACCCAAGACAAAGCTCCCTTTGGGGGGACAGCAGAAGGAGAAGAGCAGCAACAAATGGACCATTGCATGTGCTGTTTATCAATATTGGGATGACAAAGATTTTGGCCAATTTCAGAAAGACATTCATATTTTGTAGAAATAACGCTCCAGTGCTCTCGTGGGGAGAAAAACATCACATCAGTTTGGGTGGGGAGAATCCGAGGCAGTGTCCTTTAGAGAGGCTGCCGGGAGGGGTGAGGCAGCCCGGGGCTTGGAGTCACCTGAGGTGGATCCCAGTCCAGACTCAGTCACTTAGGAATTGTGTGGCCTTGGAAAAGTGAGTCAGAGTCTCTGGTCTCCATTCCCTCACAGCAAATCTATCTTCCTAGGCTTCAAACAGGGATAATGTCAACCTGCCCTGCCCAGAAGCCCAAAGGGAAAAACATCATTGATAGCTCCTTCTGAACTGTAAAATCCACGGTGGGGTGGGGGGGTTGTCACATGATGTCATGTTCTTCATGGTCTGGCCAGCACGGAGCAAGGCACAAAGAAGCCACTGGGAAGTTCTCATAGATGGAATTGCGTACTTAGATGAGCAACATTCCGAGTACTGGAAGTTGCTACATTTCTTGCTAGTCTACGCACTATATAATATCTACATAATGGTTCTAAAGGCACCTGAAGACCTCAGTGGCCAAGTGTCCCTCATTATGAGCTTCCCATTCATGAGGGGAAGAAGGGAGAGGCAGGATAATTACTGTTATTGAGGGGATGCTGTAGGGCAGACCCCACAGGCACAACCACCCTGTGAAAGAAACCCTATCATCCCTACCTCATGGGTGTGGGGACTGAGAGCAAGAGAGGTTGCTGGTAAGTGGTCTGGGACTGGTTAGATCACGGATCTTCCTAACTCCAACGCCGGAATTCAACTCCTTTTAGTAATCTCTTTAATAAAAAAATTCCCAGCAGCCTGTTCTAACTCAGCAGACTTCATTTGATTGAGTCCTGCCCAAATACACGTCACAAGCCAGGAAGGAAATCAGAACATTTCCGGTGCAACTTCTGAGTGTCTAACCATTGCTGATCGGTGACGGTAGGCGGACTGAGCAGATGAGGACAAAGGCGGGGATGACACCCCCTGCTTCACCTGGGAAATGAAGTTAGCCGAAACATCTACGTAGCACCCTTGCTGTTTGTAGGGGTTTTAAACACAAAACCTTAATAGTCAAATAAATGGTGAGAGCAGCAAATATTAGATGAGAATTGTTTTAATGATTAGTATTTTGCATATAGGAAAATAATTTTTTAAAAAATCTCAAGTCCCCTGAAGTCCTAACACCGACGGTACAGTCATATTGGCATGAGATGTGAGCTTTCAATGCCTGGGAGTCATTTCTTATAGCGAGAAGGGAAGGTTAGGGTGAGAAAAGATGCTAGCCTACTCACCATTTCTGATGGCCTCCCAAGAACCTTCTCCAGCAGCACCCTCGGCGAGCTCTGTTCTTAGTGTTGCTGGCTTCTGCTTCCCATTTGTAGGAGCAACAGCCTGGGAGAGCCAGGGTGGCGGGGCAAAGGGGTGGCCCCATGGGAGCTCTGGCCATTTATGGGCAGGGGAGTAGCCGAGTCGTCTGCCCATCCCGCAGGGAGATGGTGTCCTGCTTCAAGGCCACTGTGGATGGCCCCATCACCCATCCCCTTTGTTTTCTTTTTCTCCTCTTACTTTCCAGGCTCCTTCCTCAGCTACACCCCCATCTCAGCAAAGAACCCACGGCTGGCTCGAGAGCTCAGTGGCTTCTGCGGCCAGCAGCCCTTTAGAAAACAATGGGACCCCCCCTCTGAGGCTGGCCGCTCCCTCCCCCTCGTGGACCGCTGTCCCTGCAGCCATGGGTAGAGTGTGCCCACGGTGTCAACACAGAGGTTGGCCGCGTGACGGGTGTTGGAGCCTGCTCTGTGTCCGGGGCAGGGGCCGTGGCTGCCCCAGAGAACACACTCCTTGGTCCGTGAGCGGCCTGGTGGCATGTCTGGCCTCACCCCCTTTCTGTTCTCACATTTTGAGCGGGGACCCTCATAGAGCTGGAGGAAGCCACTGACAAGGACGGCTTTCTAGTTTTTATGAGGCTATTGTTAGGAGTTTTTTTCTTTAAAACAGTGAAGGAACTGGAGTCCCACGCCAACAAAACAACAGAATTCCAACCGATAAATCTGATCACTTAAATGAATGCATTCATTATGGTTCAACAAATCTTTCTTTCTTTTTTTTTTTTTTTTTACAGATTTTATTTATTTATTTATTTATTTATTTGACAGACAGCGAGAGACAGCGAGAGAGGGAACACAAGCTGTGGGAATGGGAGAGGGAGAAGCAGCCTTCCTGCCCACCAAGCAGGGAGTCCGATGCTGGGCTCGATCCCAGGACCCTGGCATCATGACCACGGGCACAGCCCGGAAGGAGGCCCGGAAGGAGTTTCTGAAGCAGCATAAACCAAGGGAGTGCCCTCGGAAGGAATAAGGCAGCGTGAGTTACATGTGTGGAGTTTAAGAAACAAAACAAACGAAGGAAAAAAGAGACAAATGACAAAAACAGCCTTAACGCTGGAGAAGAAACTGGTGGCTACCGGAGGGGGAGTTGGGGGAGGGGTGACACTGGTGAGGGGGATTCAGAACACACTTATCCTGAGGAGAACTGAGTCATGTACAGAATCACTGAATTGCTACATTGTACTATAACAGGGCATGTTAACTGCACTGGAAACAGACAGAAGGTCTTAACAACAACGACGACGACGACAAGGGACAGACTGAGCTGGGGCCTGACCGGTGAGCATGGCAGGGCACAGAGAGACTTCTGTTGCGGGGTGGTGACACGGCTTTCAGGAGTCAAAGTGGAAGCAGAAGAGGAGCTAGGTGATGTTGGCGCAGATGACCTGGCTTCCCTGGGAAGCCCAGATGACAAGGGCTGCCTGGCTGGTCACGGGCCGGTGAGCGCTGGTGGAGGCCGCCCTGGGACAGGGGGACAGTGGAAATGGAGAGCAGTGAATGGGTTTGTGACTTCCTGTGGAGCTAGAGGCAGTCAGATTTGACAGCAGAGCAAAATGTGCAGAAGGAAGCTGACGTCCCCGGTTTGGGGCTCAGCTCACAGAGGGCACGGGACCCTGTGTGTTCAGGCAGGGAAAATGGATTTGGGGCGCAGGGATCCAGGCCTGAGGAGACCAGACTGAGCAAGACCCACATGGCCGGTGTTTCACGGGGCTTTCACGTCCCAAGACTCCACAGGGACACCTCCGCTGACGTCCTGGTGTCTGGATATCATGGAGACAACAGTTCAGACAGGCCGGTGTTTAACCCCTTAGCTGCCATTATGGAAGCTTCATGGTCTTAGGCAAGTAAAGTAACTTCTTCCAGTCTCAGTCTCAATCTGTAAAGTGGGGCTAATAAGGTTTACAATGACCAGGCTAGTGAAATCAGTACAACTGGAACAGGGTGCGCCTCTAACTTCACTTGGTGGGCATTGACTCCCACCTGGACCAGAGAGCTGCACCGAGGGACTCTAGTTCATGGTCCCCGCCCCCTCTGGCTAGGCTGTCTATGGTGGGTAAGGCCAGTGAGGTCCTTTTTGACTCTTTGTCAAAATTGTCAACATCCACTGACTATCATCCCTCCTTCTAATTGTTCCTTTAGGAGAATTGCTAAGACCTCTAGTCGGTGGTGCACTGGCCAAGTGTCCAGGCCAGTTGTGGTTCTTGGGTCACAGGCATCCAATGGACTGTGATTAACTTAAGAAGAAGGGGGCTTTATTGGCTGGGTAGAGCAAAACTCACAGAAAGAAGAGAAGCCAGGGAAGGAGGCTCTGGGAAGGCAGAGCGAGGGTGCTCCTCAGGCTTCCACAGCAGAGACCCTCCACCGTCTTCTCAGGTTTTCTTCCCAGGGAAAATGAGCTCTAACACATCTCAACGCCTTTGCCCCGTGATCAAAATTTTGCCCCTTGATCAAAACTTCAATTCCAGGAAGATGATCTGATTGGTCTGGCTTGGGTATGTGCCCCAGGAGGCCACTCCCTCCCACTGAAACTAGGTGGTTGGTCTGGCCAAAGGAACATGGCACCATTACTCAAAACACGAGGGAATGGATGAGATGAGTGGAGCTCATCTCCTCCTCTGGCAGTGTTAGGCCTGGGAATGATCTTCTCAGAAACTGTAGAAGGCATGCCCTTTTGTGGGTGAGAGATCATGGCCACCGAAGCTGAGACGCCCTCATCATTTGTATCCTCACATAGAATGGTTTGCCAGGCAATAACCGGTTAGTTTAAAAACCTGGAACATTCTGAATGATAAATGGCCTTACTCTTGATTGTTTAAAATCTGTATCTAAAACATCAGTAAGGAAATAGCGATGAAGTAAAATGTTAAAACACACAGAAAGATTCTGGTCATGTCTCTATCTATGAATGTCACATGTGAGAGTCATTAATGTGGCCCACCAGATACTTCTATTCCTTGACTCCCAGTTGAGAGTAGCCGTATGGGCTGCTCTGGCCAAAGACATGGGAGTGGAAGCGATGTGGCCCTCGCTGGCAGTGGTCAAAGACAGTGCGTGTTCTGTCAGTTTCCCTCAGCCAGAGAAATCAGCAAAGCTCCAGGTAGCAGCGGCCCCATCACCCCATCCTGACCAAGGGTAATGTGGAAGAGCTTCCAGATGGCAGAAATGCACATGTAGTAAGAACAAGAAGTCAGCCTTTCCAGTGTAATTCCTGATATCTGGGGGTTGCTTGCCTGAACTACCTTACCCTGACTGATCCATCCAGCATTCATACCCCTGTCCCATGGGGGCTCACTCTTGAGGTACTGGTAACAGCAAGAAAGAAAGTCCTAAAACCTTGACCCTCCACACACAGCACAAAACAGTTGCGAAAGAGTTCTGCATTTAGATTGTTTTGCATTAAGATCAAGTTGAGTGGGACGCTTGGGTGGCTCAGTCGGTTAAGCGTCTGCCTTGGGCTCAGGTCATGATCCTGGGGTCCTGGGATCGAGTCCCACATTGGGCTCTCTGCTCAGTGGGGAGCTTGCTTCTCCCTCTGCCGCCCCACACCCACCTGCTCGTGCTCACTCTAGTTCTCGCCCTCTCTCTCCCTCTCTGACAAATAAATAAATAAAATCTTTAAAAAAAAAAAAAAAAAAGACGAGGCTGAGTGTTTAAAAAAAAAAAATACACAGTTCCTTATCACCATTCCCTGATAGGACCCACAAAATCCTAAACACACCCCCACGGTCTCCTCAGCTGGTCAGCATGAGAAGACTGTCCTTGACTCGATGGAACTTCTGTCTTGGGTTAAAAATGAGCCTGTATCACAGGAAATAAGTGAGATACAGATTTGCTGTATTTGACGAGGACTTTTTCCAAGGACTACTTATAAGGGTCCTCCTTGGGGGATAACAAAGTGCCCCAGGATTCCACAAGCTGGTGTCATGACCAGCCCTAGGCCTGAGTGGGGCATAGGAGTGGCTGCCAGAGCCCAGAAAGAGAGAGAGGGAGAGAGAGGGCCAAATTACAGGAGGTCTGATCTTTAGTTTTAGATGCCAGCTGTGGTCCTCAGGCACAGAGGCAGGTGGAGATGAGTAGAAAGAGGTGCTGAGGGACAAATGGGTAGAGCCTACCATCTCAAGCTCGGTCACCATAGCAACCAGTCCACAACAAGCATGCTGTCAGATTTCCAACTTGTTTGGATTCAAGAAAGGGCATGACTTTGAAACCGTCTTCAACTTTGCTCATGACTTTCTGGGTCCAATAGGTCCCTGTTCTGGACCAGGCACTGGGTACTCACCAGAGAGTAGAAAACCAATGAGAAGATGACCCCTTTTTCTATCCTCAAGTCTGGTGGCATTAGAGGAAGTTATTGCCAAGAGGACCACTCTTGTCTGGACTAGTGATACAAACCCAGGACACATCCATAAATCCACATTCTTTAATGAAACAATTCTTTCTAGACAGATATGTTAGCTCCCCTCCACTTTCTCTTTGAAACTAACAGTTCATGAAATGCAAAATTAAACAAAATAAAAAGTACAACATATTTATAGATAGCACTCTAAACAGTTTTTCTTTTTTAAAAAGAAAACTTTTAGGCATTTGAGATTATTTTTCAGAAGTCCGAACTACCAAAAAAACTTGAAAAACAAGGAAGCCGAAGCCAAGGGAACATTTGTTCGAAAACTGAACAACAATACTGCAAGTTATTTGAGACTCTTCGATTGGACCAGATCAGTGGCAAATCCCCGTGAGAATTTGCTAGTTACTAGGGTTTTACAAACAATTTATATAGGCTGAGGGTTTCATGAGTAAGACAAAACTTAAGGAAAACGGTTTTAGAGTGAATCAGTACACAGCCTCCTCGTGTCCGTTTGGAGAAACTCCACAAGCTAACGTTAGTTCCAGACCCTCACCCTGCCCTGGGATTCAGGTTCTAGCTTCTGCCAGACCAGATCACACCAGAACTGGACCAGGCCGATGACCCGGACTCCAAGTATTTCATCAGGTTACCAAGGTAATTCTGTGAACGTGACATCCCCAAGGCCTAGCACCCAATTATAGGACAAAGCAGGTTGGTACAAGGTCCCCTGAGAGGACCTTCAGCAGTGGGCCTGGGTTTTCCTGCGGAGGGGACCTTCTGTTCCCAAGCCAAGGCATTAGTCCCCGTGCGAGCTTCCCGGGGAGCGGGCTGGCCGGCCCCAGCTGAATCAGGGCTTGTCTTGTCTGATGTCACTCGCAGAAGGCCTCACTAAACGTTTTCATAAGCGTCCCATTGTTTCAAGCTGGCCAAGTTGGGTGTTTTTGAAAATATTCCTACTACAGAGATAAAAATAAGTACCATTGTTCCACGAGGGTGGCCAACCTTGAGGCAGAGCCAACTCTGTTTCTGACTCTCTCCCACTTTTCCACAGAATTCGTTGATTCTATTCAGATGTCTAAAATGTTAGAAGACAGGATTTTTCTGTCGCTGGAGCAAGACCTCTCGTAGCCACCTATGTATTCTGGTTTCAGCTTCAATGTGGGCACATACGATGAGACAAAGTAAAACCCCAGAAAAATACAATACTCTGAGAGCTGGGATCCACCTTAGAGGGCAGGTTGGACCACAAGACAAAGGGCTCCCGTGGCTGAGCCCGAGTGCCGCCGGGGCAGGGCCTAGGAGGTGTCTGGATGTGAGAACACGGACCGAATCTCCATCCAGGGCCCAGAGAGGGACTGGGGAACGACATGCATAAAACGCAGGGCTGCTCCAGGAAGGCCCGCACGGTGAAGCTACGGTCAGCGGGTCGGCACTGGTCACACTGCGTCGATTAAGGCTCTGACAGCTGGTCCTTTACATACATACATATATACACACATATATTATTATTAATAATAATATTTTGAATTTTTCTCTGTTTTAAGGAAAAAAATATTTCCATGCATTTCTTCTACGTTTCTTTGTATTATCCTTTGTTTTACTCCCAGCCATCATTTTAATTAGACAGAGTCCTCTGAGGGCACATTCTGATCTTCAAAAAATATAACTTTTAAGCTTTCACAAATACTTTGTTTACAATGACGTCGTATCATCCCAGAGGAATTCTGGTGCTCGGGAGCTATCTCGGGTCTCACACGGGAAACACTCTCGTGTGCCGTCCTGTGCTCAATACCAACCCCACAGGACTTAGAGTTATGTAAACATTATTTAAAAATTATTCCAACATAAATACTCTTTTAAAGCTAACATACCACAGCTTTTAGCTCATAATGCCCATAGATGCCTTAATGAAATGCCATTCAAAACTACCTCACTGCTTAAAAGTACACGTGGAGGTTCTAAAATTATGTAAACAACATCCTCTACACTTCCTCTAGAACAAGTGCCAAGTGTGGTGAATTCTGATTGCAAGCTGGGGGCTGAGTACCAGTTGGCCTGAGCGAAGTTCAGTACCACGCACTTCGCAGCCTGACTGGTGACAGAAGTTAGTCACAGGTTGACTATTCCCACAGATGATGCATGAATCCTACATGACTTACAATTCCATTTTCAACAGTGTTTGCCCCACGGGGACCTGAACTCGTCCTTCATGGGCTGTCTTTGCACGTCTTGCAAACGCAGTTTGAATCAGTTGTCTAGAAGTCAAGGTCAACCACAGCAAGTATCTCCAACTCTGGAGGAGGAAATGGTCTTCCAAGTCCATGGTGGGGGTCTTCTGAAGTCAGCCAGGACGGGTGTCAGGAGAAGCCAAGATGTTTTCTTCTCAGCACACTGGGGAGTCTCACCAGCAGATATGTTGTTAGAGTTCACAGTGGCTGCTTTAGCCTCCCAAGGGGGAAGCCCAAAGTGGCAAGGAGACTTAGAGGGAAGGCTTGAGGTCTACCAGTGTGGTGAAAGTGATGCTCACACTCCAGGTCCCTCTGTGCACTGCCTCCTGCAAGTTCTTTTCCAGGCCTGAGATCTGTATTCTCAGGGTTCCTGGTTGATATGTCCCTGGCAGACAGAAAGCGAAAATCTCCAGCCAAAGCTGTGAGTCACAAAACAGCCATGGCCAAGCATTTATCCTCACTGCTCAGTGTGGACAGAAGACAGCCTGAGTCTCCAGGACACAGTCACATTGCCTGGCACCTGGCAAAGCATGTCTAGAAACAGAGGCATGACCAACCCAAGGGCGGGCATCTTGCCCCACAGGAGAAAGGGACAGGAGAATGAGTATGACCAGGCATAGCTTGAGTGGCAGGTGATTTCAAAACCTTAATCTTCTCTCAAAGTCCATGATTGATAACATTATGACCAGAATCAAACATCTTCCCTCCTCCTTCTTGGCTGAGCCTTACCAGATACATACCTCCAAGACTAGATTTTGAGTTCTTGTTTGAGAAGAAAACAAAAAACAAAAAACAACCAAAAAACACAACAACTCTACATTGGTTTAGGGCAGATTCACAAGGTGCTATTGTCATAAAATACTTTCTCAGTTCCCGTCTTTCATGAACATTGATGTCATTTCTTCATGTGCAGGGCATCCTGGAACTTGGTGCTGGTGTATCGGGCGTGAAAGCCTTTCTTGTTGATGGTGTCATCCGTGTGGAACTGAATCATCAGAGAATCTCCTGCAGAGTAGATCTCTTCCAGTGGCTGAGGAGAGGGCAGAAGAAAACCAGGGGGACATCAGGTCAGTTGGCTGTGGCTGGAGTTTTAAATACGGAGGATGAGACAGAGGTTACATGAGAACACGGGCAGGTCTGTGCTGCCACAGGGCGTCCCAGGTACCAGAGACTCTGAAAGACACTGACACAAGCTCCTTTTCAAAGGAAAACATTGCCTTTTCTGCTCCAGAAAAGAGCTCCCCAGGCCCTATGATTTCAAAGACAGTCCTAGACCCACAGCTTATATGGACTCTATGGGTTATGAAGGGCACAGATGGGCTGGGGACTATTCTGACCGCTTTCAGATCTTACCTCATGTAAACCTCACCAGGGGGGTGTTGTCTCCATTTTACACTTACGAAAACTGAAACTCGAGATCACACAGCTAATCAGGACCCCAGCTCAGGTCTTTTTGACCGTGAGGTCACTCCTGGGATAGATCTCCCAGCCGACCAAACACCAAACACCGCAGGGTCTGCGGCCCAGACCCTGTCCTCCTAGGAGTGAAACACGGCACGGAGCCTCTGAATTTGTCACATAGGTGTCGCCAAGGGCTCAAGGAAGGGGAGCCAGGCTCTGAGGCTGCTGTCTTCCAGGGCGCAGAGGGACCTAACTGGGCTTCCCACACAACTCACTGGTTGGGACTCTCCAAAGTTTTCCTCTGCACGTAGGCCCCACAGTCTTTGAAAGACTTTATCAAAGGCATGGCGTTGGTCAGGTCACACTTTGTCATCCTTTCTTTTCGGGAAGGCGAGGGAAGATGATGGTAAATTATTCAGAGACCGATATAAACGCCACTTTGAGGTTTGGATCAGCACAAGAGGCAATCTCGACTCCAAAATGAGCTGATGTAAATTCAGCTGACAGCAAAGAAGCTTGTGTGAACAGCTCCGGACCGAGACAAGGAGAGGACAGGGGCCCAGTGGGAGCGGCGCCCAGTGTGGCTCAGACAGAGCCTGACCAGGACCCCATACCGGCCCGTTCACACACTTGCCCCAGGTGCCAGCTTCTAGATGAGGTGCAGGGAAACAGGGACCAACCCAGGCCTGCCCTGTCCGGGGCAGGGGGCTGAGGAGAGAGGTGACAATGAGAAAAATGATGAGGACCCGGAGCCCAAGTGTGTGTTTCCAGTAAGACTCATCATTCCCTCAGGCATTTGGATTGCCTGGGGAGAGACTTGTGAAGACATGAGATATACAAAAGCATGATTTAAAACAAGTTTAAAAGCCTCAAAGCCCAATCAAAATGTAGGTGGGGTGGGATAGGGAGCCCTTTGCAAACACAGGTGGAAAAGCCTCAAGGAAGGCGCTCTGACAGGGCCTGCATCAGTCAGGGACCCTCCTGATGGGCTCCCAGGTTACTCCCCGCCTCCTCTCTGGACCCCTTTCCCCTTCCCCAATGCGCTCCAGCAGCAGGGGCCGCCCCCTGCCCCCCACCCCCGTCCCCGGTCTGGCACCTGGGGTGTCTCAGGCACCCTGTGCACTCACCCCAGAGCCGCAGAAGCGGCCGAGCCTGGGCGCGGTGCTGTCATAGCCGTCGTAGGCCTCCATGTAGTCGTACCCACAGTCGGCCTCCTCCTCCACCTCAAAGGTCCGGAAGATCAGCTCGACACCGTAGCCGTCCTCGGCCACGATCACCCAGTTGCAGTGGGCATGGCTCGGGTAGTTGTTGTCCCCAAACTGGGTGTGGGAATACAGCTCTTTGGTCTGCACTTCAGCCTTCAGCCTGCCCCCGCACTCTGGAGCAGAGAGACAGCCGCCCCGTCCCCTTGGCACAGAGACCCGTGGGCCACCCCCACCTGCTTCCTGGCCCGGGCCTTCTCTCTTCAACCCTGCCAGTCCGCTTTCTCTACGGGACCTTGCATGTGCCCTGTAGGAAAGTCTGGCAGGTTTCCTCATCCCATTTTACAGAGGCATAAACAGAGGCCGATAGGTCTGAGTTTTAGGGCTTGCTGAGGGGGGGGTCCAAATTGGCTCTTCGCAGCCAAGGTCCTATGTTGCAGGATTGGGTCACATAAGGCCTCCGGGGAATTCCTAAGCAAGCTACTGGAAAAAACTGCCTGGTTGGATCTCTACCACCTAGTTAACTGGAAGTTCTAGAAGCACCTGGGGGATCTCCAGCCCCAGCTGCTTACTGTAATTTGTAACTGCTGCCAAGAGAGGGCACCCAAAGCACATCCGAACCACTGGTCACTCTCAAACCCAGAAACCTCAGATTAGAGACTGACTTCCTCCAGCATCTGACAGTGGTGAGAATAGACTGACTTTGAGGCTCCTGGGGGTGTCACGAGTGAGGTGAGCCTCATACTTTGGGCTTGTATTCTGCAATGCTGGCTTCTGAGTTTGTGACTAGGACTATAACTCTGGTTGGCCTGGGTCCCACGCTATCTCGTCTAGGCCACTAGAGACCACATAAAAGAAACGGATAAAGGAGAGTGAGCGCCAATTAGAAACTGGCAGAAATTCTGAAGGCAAGTTCCTCCACTGCCTGTCCTCAATGTGCTCCATGCCTCCAAGGGGCCGAGCTCCCCATGGTGTGGCTTCTGTGTGGTCCAGTCCTGCCTGCCTGCCGACTCTCAACCCCACGTGCTCTTGCTGAGAATTTCCTCCAGGTCTGAGCTGTCTTTGGGAAATGTCGAATCCCCGAGATGTGACATGTTAAGTGGAAGGAAAATAATGGGTAGTAGAAACATTTTCCATTTTCCAGAACTGGCCCTTAGGAGATGACAGGGGCTGCTCTCTGCCCCTCAGCTCCCAGACTTTGGGATTTCATGGACCAGCAAGCTTACCAATATGTTTGGGAAAGAGGATGGGAGAGAGGGAGGGCGAGAGGAAAGAAGGGTGGCCCCAACAAAGGGTTGCCCACTTTAAATGTCGATTAAGGACATTCAAAGAAAACAACTCTTCCCCCTACAGTTTCACTGTTACAGGGACACGTGACCGCGCACCTCCCACCTCCTAGTGTCAGCAGGAAAGGTGTTTGTCTCCCTGCCTCGGTGGCCATCTAGGCCTAGCCCCGTGGGTCCAAGCAGGCTGTACCTGTGCTGTGAGTTGCCTGGAAGCCTTTCCTCTGCACAGACGCATCTGAATAGAACCTGAGAAACAGGCTGCTGCCTGAAGCCACCACGGGGTCCGGTTTCTTGCTGCCGCAGAAGCGGCCAAGGAGGGGGGCCTGGTTGTCAGGCCCGTCGTATAGCTCCAGGTGGTCGTAAGCACATTCTTGGTGCTGCTCGATCTCAAACTCGTTAAATGTCTGGGGATGGAAGAGCAGAAGGGAAGCGGGGCCTCGCACTCAGCTGGGCCAAGGGCCACCTCTCCGGAGACTGGGAGAGGACGGGGTGCATGGGACACTCTCTTCTGGTTCCCAAACAACCCTACGCGGTAATCACAGGAGCTACTGTTGCTTGGGCACTTTGCAGCTGAGATAGCTGGGCTCCTCTGTCCCATCACAAGGATCTTTCTCACTTAATAGGGATAGCAGCAAAGATCAGGTACTCCCTCTGGGTCAGGAGCTGTTAAAAGTGCTTTACAAATACAACCATATCATCCTCACATCCCTGTGCTGTGTCTACTTCTACCATCCCCACTTTACAGATGAGGAAACTGAGGTCAGAGCAGTCAGGTGACTTGCCCAAGGTCACCCACTGGTAGGGCTGGAGGTCCAGCTGCAGAGCCCCCGCCCTCCACCTTTGTGCTATGCTGTGCAATCCTTCAGTACAAATGATGGGACAAGGCTGTGTGAAATGCACACTGTTCCTCGTCTATATCCTCATAGTGGCTGGCATTTGAAGAGAGTTTTTTCCTGCGCCAAATATTCATGAGCATTTTCTCACTTAATTCTGGGACTAAGAGGGAGAGTTAGTTTTAGACCCAAAGTGCAGAAGGGGAAAACTGAGTCTTAGAGAAATATCTTGCCCAAGAGTATTCCTCCAAGCTAGAGGAGGCTGGAACTGGACTTAGTCCCCAGCCAGCCTGATTCCAGCCCACACTTCTAACCTTCACCAGGCTATACTGCCCACCTCCTCCCTGTCCCCCAAAGCTGACCAGGGGAGCCCCTCCATTCCAGGCCATACACCAAGCTTCACAACTCCAAATGCAGAGCTTCTTAGGGACCGGGCAGCTGAATGACTGACGGCCTGCCCACAGCTGCCAGGAAGATGGGACAAGTGAGAGGCGACAGGGTTAGATGAAGTCTTGAACCAAAGGACAGAGCAGGAAGAGAAGACATTAGTGGGGGGTGAGGGGAGTCTGAATTCATAAGAGAGTTGCTGGAAAGACAGGACAGGGATGTTGGTAGAGAGGGATCATTAGCAGTGTGGACTTTCACAGGAATGACAAACAGTAGAAATAGGCAAAGCTCTTCACACCTTATAGAAGGGGAGCTGGGATTGGGGGTGGTATAGACACAGTGGGCAGAAGCAGGAGGCGAGACCAGCAGCATCAGGGTGGGTGATGCAACGGGAGGGACACCCATGGGACACCCTGTTGCTGCCCCCCATACAGTGAAACACCAGCTTTTGGGAAAGTATTCAATTCACATATTCTGGTAGCAAAAAGAACATGATCAAGACATCCACCATGCACTTCCCAAGGAAGTTTTTTTTTTTTTTAACTAGCACAAATACGTATGAACGTCATATAAATTTGAGATCTGGCCTAACTCTGGCCCCAGTGATCAATTGCCTTAGTTCCTTAGCACTGTAAAGAAGGGGAAGACGTTGGGCAACTACAAAAATCTTGTGGTGCTGGGACAGAAGCGCTATTTCCCACCGCACAGGCTGCGCGTTCCCACCTCCAGGGGGCGCCATTGCCCCGCCGAAACCGGAGCTGTATGTTGCCATTGCGAACCTTCTCCAGCAGAGGGCAGCGTTGGGGGGCGCACTACATCAGCGCACTCCGGGGGGGTTCCCCAACCCCCCAGATACAAGGCGGTTCTCACACCCAGGAAAGCCACCGACAGCACTTCCCACATGGGCAGCTGTGCATATGAGGTGCCTTCTGTGAGCACCCTGTGGTCACGGGCTCTGCCTTTGCCACCCCTCGCTGCCCAGGGCCTGGCACAGACAGACCCCAGCACCTGCGCTCTATTGTGGGCGCGCATTGACCCACCTGTCCTCCGCACCGCCCTCACCCGCCAGTAAACACCCTGGCAAGTCCCCGGGCCATCGTCTGCTTATTATCACCTTCTCCTTTGTTCCCTTCCATTCTCCCTGCATTTTTGGCCCATACTTCAGAGGAACATCCATATGCTTTCTGGAGAGCTTACAAATCGCCAGAGTCAGAAGAACCAGTTAGAAACCGTCTGTCTGGGGTTTACCTCCTCCGGCTGGCGAGAGGGTTTGCTTTATACTCCAGGATCCGGGAGCCTCTGGGGGCTGAGAAACGAGACTTGGACCAGAGACTCAAGTTCTCCTCTGAAATAACCGAGCACAGTGTGCGCACCGACAATCATATGCACGAGAGACTTTAATATTCTAATTCAAGAGAGAATACACATGAATAACCTAACCTCCTATTGTTAATTTTTTTAAATGTAAGTTACAGAGGAAGATGAATGATAAGAGTCCATTCAAGAAGTCTGGGCAAGAAAAAGGATATATATTTTTCCCATGCTTGTAAGTACATTATTATATTTGCATAGGAAATGTCTGGTAGAATTTACCAAAAAAAGTTCAGAGATTTCATTTCTGAAGTGGGCATGGGGGGTCTAGAAGCTTTTGAGTTCCACTTTCCAATGCTCTGAACTGTTTACTTTTTTTTTTTTTTTTCCCTTGAGAATGTATTGTTCCATCAAAAATTACAGCTGGAAACAACTGAATGTCAGCTTTTTCGATCTGTGCAGGGAACGCCCCCTCCAACGGGTACCACTTCGAATAGGTGCTATTTAGAGAGATTTCCTTGCCCCCTCCCCCCTGATCCCTGTGCAGCGGCCCCACGAGGAAGGCTTCATCAGCAACACCATTTTCCAGACAATGAAACCAAGTCCTGGAAGGGTTGAATTTCAACTTTCTCAAGTTTCAGAGCCCGGAAGGGGCAGAGCAGAGATGCAACCCCCCCCCTGTGGGTTTGAAACCAAAGTCTGTGTTGCCCGTCAACTATGAAAATGACTCACAAGTTTCACCCGGTGGCCTGCAGTGGAAGAGATGTTCCAGGTACACTCCCTCCGGCTGGGGTACTTGTCAGGCCAGTTGGGGCTTGCCAGGGTCCCCTCCGCACTGCTGATCCTGTGGGCACAGCCGGCTGGAGGGGGGTGCGGGGACACATGCGGAGAGAAGCAGGTCACTGGTGGGCAGCCCCAGAGGCCCTCCAGGGGGAGCCTCCATCTCTCATTCGTGATGGGGTCATTATCAAATGTGGGGGGAGGGGTCAGCCTGAGTCAAGTGTCCTCTGGCTAGAGAGTTTATTTGGATTTGCTGCCTTCCTGGAGGCGCTCCAGTGACACGTTTTCCCTACTATTCCTATTCATGTCATGGTTATCCTTGGAAAGAGGGTAGCTAGTGGTTGAGACCACAGGCACTGAGGTCAAATGGACTTGGGTGCATCGCCTGCAAGCCGTGGGACTTGGGCACTTACCTAAGTCTCGGTGTCCTTATTTGTAAAAAGGGTACCCACGTCGTAGGGGGATATGTGGACTAAATGAGACAATGCATTCAAAAGGCTTAGCAAGTGCCAACAGAGGCCTTCATCACCATGCCTCCCACATATATTTGTTGTAGATTTTTGAAGCAGCTTCATTTAAAGGACACAGATGTTGCCTTGGCTATGGTGCTGTTAGCAAAGAGGGTTCCCATGACTTGCTCAGTGGGCAGTGTCTCAGTCAACAGCCAGAAGGTGTGCTGGGCACGACGCTAAGCATTTTGAATGCATTCCCTTATCTGCTCCTTAACACTTTGCAAATGAGAAAATAACTTTAGAGATGGAGAGTGACTCGCTGGTAAGGGGTGGGATCGGGACTTGAACTCAGGCCTGCCTTTGGTACAGGAAACAGAGGGAGCTGAGGGCCTCATCAGCCCCATCACCCTCACTGCATCCCAAAGCTGCCCTGAGCTGCAGGAGGAGGTGCCAGCGCCAGTGGGAGCAGTGGAGGGCTGGTCAGGGGGAGGAGGAAGGGGAGGGGGCAGGCAGCAGCTGAAGGGAGGTTCCTGCTCGTCACAACCTCGGCCCTGCAGCTACACAAAGGACAAATGCCAACAGGGGTAGGGGCTCAGCGTCTGGGACATTTGCTGCTACACCCCTGTCCCACTCCTGGAGGAGCCCATAGGAAGGCAGCCGGTGTTTGGATGGCAGGACCTTAGTCCCTCCTGGCCTCCCCCACACCACAGGAGGCAAGCCTTATACCAACCCACGACCACCCATGTCTATGTCACAGGGCTGGGGTTGGGGGGTGGCCGCACCCTGCTTCTGAAGCTGTCTCAGCTCATTCTGTAACACCCCAGGCCGGCCTGACCATATGCTGTGCACCCCTGTCAGATATCCTACCTTGGAAAGGCTTATCCTAGAGCAGGGGGGCCTGAAGTCTTTACTACTTCCCTCCCAACAACCTCCTCTGCAGGGCCCTATACTGAGCCAAGACCTTAGAGACCTGTGTGCTTATTAGAGATGCTCAAACTCCCTTCACAGGGTAAGGTGAGAACAGAGGGAGGCTCTTTCCAGAAAGATTGGACATTCAAAGGCATCTGGCCTTGAACTCCCAATGGTAAATGAAGCAGGAAGCAATCTTTTTAGAATTCTATTTTACTATTAGAGCTGTGTATGAAAACAAATATTATGAAATAGATGGTTGATATTTATTGACATGTCAGGGTCTCTACAGAGGTGCCCAGATTGTCTGAAATTCTTTGTAGGCATGCTTTCATTTACTCCTCACACTCCTTTAAGAAGAGGGTCTGTTTAGTCCCTTTTAAACAGAAGAAATGGAAGCTCAGGGAGGTAAAGAACCTGCCCACAGTCACACAGCCGGTAAGTCGCAGAGTCAGGATTTAACCCTAGGTAGTCAGATTCTGGAGCCTGGGGGTGTACCGGCTTTGTAACAGTAACCCCAGGAGGGTACCTGAGGGCACCAAAGCCTCCAGAAGGAGGGAGCTGCCCTGGGGAAAACCACGCTTTGGGAGGAGGGAAAGCAGGGAAAGGCCCCTCCCTTGCACTCTCACACACACGTACTCTCTGGAGGCCAAGGTCAGCCTGGCCTCCCAGGTGCGGTGCGGCCTCACCTTCCTTGCAGTCATGCCCGTTCTCATGGAGCCGGTACCCGTTCCTGCAGCGGCACAGGTAGCTCCCGGACGTGTTGACACACTCGTGCTGGCACCCGCCGTTGTCCTTGGCACACTCGTCCTTGTCTGCGGAGAGCGACAGGCTCTCAGGGCAATCCCCTTGCACCTTGGAGCTCCACTCAAAGGTAGCCTCCACCAGGGAGGCTCCCCGATTGCCCAGGGGTGGGCGAGGGCAGCATCTGCTGGGTGGTCCTTGGTCCTGCCGTGTGCTGAATTTCCTGTACTCCCAAAACACTTGAACAAATCTCTGTGTCCTTTAATCCTACTGCCTGCCCCAACAAGGAGCTCCTTAAAGGGGAGGCTAATATTAAGAATAGTCCTAGGAACAATAATACAAGTAACTGCCGTGAATTGAATATTTATGTGATGGGCACTCCCCGAAGCAATTTCATATAGCATCTAAGTCTGTTCTCATACAACCTGAGGAGCCAGGTGACTCTGTCCCCATTTTACAGATAAGGAGACTGAGGCTGAGGACACGAAAGTGCTCATGGCCACTCAGTGATTGAGCAGCTGGCATGATGCAGAAGCCTGGGCTCCTTCTTCCTGACCCCACGCCCCCTCTGGCCTGTGGAGGAGGGAAGCATGTGGGCCCCAGGCAAGACGGCCCAACACCCGTCCTGCTCCACCACTCCCAGGTCTTGTGCCCTTGGGCCGTTCTTGACTTCTGGCCTCAGTTGCCTCACCTGTAAAATGGAGTCAGTATGTGTCCTCACCTCATAGGGCTATTGGGAGGAGGAACTGAATTGGTATGTGGGCTTAAAACGGAGTCCAGCTCAGAGTAAGCGTTAGCTTGTATTTGCTCTGCTGTCCCAGCTCAAGTTCTAGCTGTTGTTGTCACTGAGGTTTTTGTAGCTCAAGCCAGCTCCTTCTGGTGACAGTCGAGCACAGGCCTCCCTCCCCAGCCCTTGACACCGGGATCGCTCCGGGGCTCACTGACATCTCCCTGCCCTAGCCATAACTGGTGATAATGTGTCACTGAACATTGTGTGCTTTAGTTTCGTGAGGACAACGAAGACTCCTTAAAGAATAAGGAGGTGAAGCCCACCCAGCACTTAAGCACAGGGACCATAAGCTAGTTAGAGGCCAGGAAGGACTGTGCTGAGAGGAGTAGGTGGGTGCCCCAGAGGCTGAGAGCCTGCCCAGACCTGTCCCCTGCAGTCCGTGACCTCGTTTCCAGACCCGCACACCTGAGAAGAAGTGGGCTCTGAAGCCACGCTTGGAGACCGTGTTGTCTGACTTGAACTCCACACGCATGTTGTTGCTCTGGGAGGTGATGACCTCGGGCATCTCGGAGCCACAGAACTTGCCGTGCAGCCTGGCATCAGGGGACAGGCCGCTGCGGACCTCCACAAAGTCATACTTGCAGACCTATAAGACAGCGTGGTGGGGAGCCCTCCGGTACTCCCACGGCTCCAGCCCAGACTCCCTACAGGACCCCTTTCTGACAGCCACACCCTCCGCCAGGTTCCGGGGGAGTGTCCTGTCAACTCCTACTGGGATCCCTCTGGCCCAAGGTGTAGACATGGGGGCACTCACGCAGAGCACTCTGGGGATGGGGGAGCTCTACCTGGGCCTTGGCTGACTTGCTCATCCCACAACCACTGCCCAAGGGAGGGGACAGGCCATTCCTACCATCCCGGTCCCCAGCTGCATCTCACCCCGGCTGTTCCCCTCAGCTGGACACTAACCCCCAGACTCCTACCTCAAGGGGACATACTTGTCTTGACCACCTCCCACCCCCAAGGCCTGCCTCCTTCGCTCTGGTCCTGCTTCTCCTTGGATTCAGCCCCCGACTGTAGGACGCAACCTCCCTGCCCGCCGAGCCCCTCACGGCTTTGCAGTCCCGAGCCACCACCCGACACAGTCAGCTAGAGCGCAGGAGCATACGTCATTGCCTTCCAGCTCAAACACTTCAAACTGAAGGGAGATCCTGTACTGGGCAGGGGCCACCACCTGCCAGACGCAGTTCTTGTTGGTGGGGTACTCCTTCGGCCACCCCGGGCTGGTGATGGTCCCGTTCAGCTTGGTAATAAAACCACCACAGGCCACTGCACGGGAGAAACAGGAGGAAAATTCATTTGGTTTTAGTTCCAAGTGACTGCGATTTCCCCCAAGCAGCGATGAGCCCTGCTGTTCTTTAATAAAAAAAAAAAAAAAGTTTGATAACCTCAACTGATTAATCCAGCATCTTTCCCTCTAGTCTGTTTCCACGGAGGAACTGGAGGGTTGAGGCTGAGCACAAGTCTTTGCCGCTTTGTGAAATGATGCCCATGCTTGTGTGCTTACCGGTCACTCAGTGGCAGAGTTGGGGACCAAGTGACTTGGACCAAAGGTGACTGAGGAATGTTTGCAGCAAGCTACGCACCTCTCCTGCTTCCGTGAACAAGCAGTGTCACGCGGGTGGGCAAGGGAGACGGAACACCATCCCCGTAGAAACGGAATGAGTGAAATGGGCTATTAGTTGCATCCCGTGAAAGTGCCTGCAATTTTCCTTTGCTTTTATTTTTTATCTGAATAATTGTGTGAATGTTTCTCGGCCGCAGAAGAAACTAGACCGTGGCTCCGGCTGCCGTGTCTGGGGTGCAATTCTTATAATCTGGGCAGCCCTCTCACATTGGTGACTCGATGGGGTTGTTCTTCCTTCCGAGAGCCAGGGGCATCCCCCACCACGGATCCCATCACCTCGCCCACAGCCCACAGCCCCCTCACCTCCCCACATCTCCTGAGACTTGTCCCTGACCCCTTCCTATTCTTGCCTTGCAGATCCAACACCAACCTTCACACGTCTTCTTGTCGGCGGCCAGCTCGTAGCCAGGATCACAGGAGCACTTGTAGCTGCCCAGAGTGTTCACACAGCCCTGCTCACACCCGCCGTGATCTGGCCAGGAACACTCGTCCACCTCTGTTGGAGAGGAAGGGGACCCGACTAGATCATCACCAAGCCCCCTGGTCTGCTCCCCATCCCATTCCCCATCACAGAGTTCCCGGAAAATGTCCTCTGAGAACAAGAACAGCTTTTGATGACCCCCTCCCCAGGAGCCTCACGTCAATGTCTCAGAAACCAGAAGCAGCTCTAGCCAACACGGAGGTCTTGAGAACAGAAAAGTATCTTGTTAGCCAGAAGCAGGGCCCCTCTGGAGGAGATCAGGCCTGGATGATTTTGTTCTTTGAAGGGTTCAGTCAGGGAATACAAGGTGATTTTTTAAAAATCCCACACCAAAAACGTCATCAGTTTTAATGCCATGGAACTGGGAGTCTCCCCAAATATGGAACTTCATAGGGACATTAAGCGAAGGGTAAGAACAAAGGGGCCCATTTCTAGATGAAGATGTAGAAGTATTCTCTAGAGATAGAATCAGGACTTGTGATTTAGTATTTCAGAAATAATCTGAAACAGTGTGCTCAGGGAGACCTTCAAGGTTACAGAAAATGCTGAGCTCTTAGGTTAGCCAGACCTCCCAGGAGAAAGTACAGGAAGGGGCCACAGTGAGACTGAGTTAGCAGGGGACTTGGACGGGATTCAGCGCTGACAAGTGCGCAGTGATATGTTGGGGGCAATTGAAAACAGCAGGTGGGATGCCAGGAGAGTTGTCCTGAGAAGGAACCCGGGGTCACTGGAGAACCTGCCCGGAAATGTCAGTCCGTGCATCCCTGGAGGAAAGAAAAACCCGGGCCATGGGCATCTCCAAGAAGAGGATCAGAAATAAAAGGAGAAACTAATCATTTTCTGTTGCCAAGCTTGGGTCATCTACCCTTGAGAGGAGACACTGTGGCCTCACCAAGCCAGAGAGCCAAGCAAAGGAACAACAAAACCCTGAGGTATCTTCCAAAATAAGACAAAACCGAAAAAGCAAGATGTGGGAGGAAGAAAGGGAAGGGGTGGCATTGGTTCCTAACAGCACAGAAGGCAGGAATACAGCGAGCCCAGGGTTGGCCACAAAATCTTCAAAAGCCTACATTACACATAAAAGGAGAGAAATCGGGACATCTTAGAGTTGGTGAAGTCCAGGAAAGACCCCCCAGTCCTGCCCTTACGCCATGACCCTTTCATTAACATTTCTTATGGATGGCTTTGCAGACCCTGCTTGAAATCAATGAGACCTAGGACTCTCCCTGTTTTCCAAAAGTATTTCTCATCCTTTGAAATGTGAATTGTCAAAATTCTGGCCCCTTGCAACGTCTACCCCAGTGGTCCTGCAGCACAAGCAAACCCTGCAACCAGGCTGGCTCCCTCTGCACTGCCCTTTCCCCACTCAAACAGACCCGTTTCCTTCCAGCCTTCCTTATCTACGGGGCAGAACATACTCGTCTACCTGCTCACCCTTCGCTGGGTAAAGAAACCATGTGAATGTCCCATCGTCACACACAGTGGGCAGTAAACTTGGGTGACTCTAAGAGTGATGTGTTGTTGGGCTCAGCCAAAGCTTAAATGAACTGGCCAGTAGGGGAACTGAGTATAGAAGACATGCTCTAGGCAAGGGGTTGAACTTGTTCATGGCCTCAAATAAATGTAAATATGAAGTATGCTAAAATAGTAACAATCTTCCAATTACTTATTGCTTTACAAGAGGCAAAGTGCTTTCTTTGGCATTTGCTAGGAAGAATAGGAGGAGGGAGAATCAATAATAAGGAGAAATGGAGAGTCCAGGCTTCTAGGGTGAGCCAGACAGACCTTGGTTGGATCCATACTGGATCATGCCCCCAAAAGATTGGATGATTTAACCTCTCTGAGCCTTCTTCCTGCTTTAAAAATTAGAATAGTATCTGCTTTTAGCATGGTCGGAGCTGAAAATGACATCCAATACACAACAGATCTCACTACAGACAACAGTGGGGTTGCTTTCAAAATCCCAGTGGGTGGAGAGACACAATGATGAGGGCAGTGAAAGGGATAGGGTTACCTGGGCATACCTGAATCAGGTGAGAGTGCAGTAGTACGAGAGGAGGGGAGAGGGACAAGGCAGAAACAGAAAGAAGGACAGTGTGTCAAAGATGGGCCAGTGGAGAAGAAAAGAGATGGGCAGAAAGGCAGCACAGCAGAGTGAAGAAACTGGCAGGTGGGTGCAGGGGGAGGGTAGAAAAGAATGATGGGAAAAGCCCATCAAAATACACCAAGATAAACACGGATCATGTCGGGGCCAGAGGGAGACTCTGATGCCAGAAGGTGACATGACAATGGGAAGGACACACGTTTGTCATAGGTAAGAAAGGGAAGACCCCAGATGAACAAATGTCCAGGGGCCATCTTACCCATGTGCAGGGAGAGAGGACGGTAGACTGGTTTGGGGACTAAGGCAAAGGGAATATAGTTCCTCCAGGGAACTAGAAGGGTAGGACATTTATTTGCCCCAGGAAGGTGGGTGAAAGTGGTAGAGTCACATCTGAGCTTCTCCCAGCAAGAGCCGTGGGATGTTTGGCCATTTTCAACCCTACTTCAACTTGGATGGATGGCGTGGAAGTGTATGAGGGGCCCTGCCCTCAGTGGGAGCCTGGGTATCCTTGGAATCACCTCCACAGTGAGGAAGCAGCATCTGTTCCAAGCCCACAGATTCATGCTTGCTCTGGGCCACAATGGTCAAGGCCAAGCCTCCTAGAAAAATCTGGGAGATGGTGAGAGGTAGGAGAAAAAGCTGAAAAGGCAGGGCTCAGCCTTGCCGAGTCATAGCTCTTTCTTCTCTGCCTTCTTCAAGTGGTATTAGTAAGAGAAGGAACCATTCCGTGTTTAGATAATGAGATGGCTCGGGTAAGATGGCAACAATTGTTTGCAGAGAGAGAGAGTTAAGGAATGAGATGGCAGGACACATCCCTAAGCTTTTGAAGAAACACCTGAAGGAATCCGGTCCCCCTTGTCAACACCCCATGGGGGTCCGCTGGCACTGGGACAGAGGGGTGTGGGGGTCACTGTGGAAATCATATGACCAAAATGGCCAACCCTCAAATGCCGCCATCTCCTGAAGTAAGTGGAGACGAGCTCTGCCTGCTGCCAGGCCCGCGGGCTCTGAGAGAGACTGCCATCTGGCACCGGGAGGGGGGTGCGGAGGCCAACTGGCACGGCGGCCAGTGCCACGCGCCAGCTGGGCTCCGGGCAGAGCCTCCTGCTAACTGGCACCAAGGCAGGACTTTCTTTCTCTTGGTCCAACTCTTCTGCATGGACTTTGTAGTTCCTCTTCCAGTTTCTTTCATGGGAGAAGTCCTGACACACGCCCTGGGCACTGTGTGTTCCCACGACAGTCTACCGATGGCTTTTCTGGAAAAAGATTGAGCAGAGGAAGCTGGCTGTGTCCGGTCCTGAGGCCTGTAACTGACCAACGTGGTCGCTCTCAGCCTGTGTGGCTGTCCAGCACTCGCAATGCAGCTTGTCCAATTTCAGGTGCGCTGGCAGTGTAAAAAGGCACCGGATTTCCAAGACTTAGAATGAAGAAGCCCATAAAATATGCCACTAAGGTTGTGTATATGAATTACCTATTAAAATGACAGTCTTGTGTGTGATGGTAAATGATCATAAAATTGATAGATTGGGTTAAATAAGATACATTCAAATAATTCCACCTGTTTCTTTTGGTGGGGAAGGAGAAAGGTGGCTGCTAGCCAGTTGGAAATGACATCGGGGGCTCACCTTTGTGACAACTCCTATTTCAGTGGGACAGCACTGCTCTAAAATGCGGTCTCGCCTTATTCCTCCTCCTGGGAACCCGGAAAAGGAGGCAGAGAAATCAGCAGGAAGCCCAACCCACAAGTGAGGAACCTGAGCCTCATTTCCTCTTTCATGTATTCATTCCCCGCGCAGGGAGTACCTACTGAGCCCGGCACGGGCCAGGCACTGGGAGCACAGTGGAGCACGGAGCGGGTCCGACCCAGTCTCTGAAAGGAAAATGACCGCAGACGCCTGTGAGGGATGAAGGCAGGACAAAAATCCAAACCTGGGGTGCCACGTCCAAGGCCCTTTTCCCCATGTTTCCACGGCGTCCGGAGGGCAGAAAGGCGACCAGGCTGAGAATCAAATCACAAACACTAAAGAGAAATTCAACTCCCCCTTCACTTGACTTGCCTGTGATGGTGGGTCTCTCGTGGGAAGAAGGCACGGGGGGACCCTTCAGATCCTGGGTCTGTTCCTGCTCTGCCCCCTCAGAACTTCTGTTTCCTCAACTGTCAAAGGCGGGGTAATACTAATGCCGACTGTTCTGAATGGGGCTGTTCTGAAGAGAACGTGAGATCACTCACGTGGTTTCTGGCACACTCAATACAGTCCTTTCTCTCCCCTCTAAAAGGTCCCCCAAAGCTTCCACCAGTCCTGGTTCCTCTTTTAGGATTCAGGGTCAAGCTCTCTGACGTAAAAGGGATGTCAAGCCAGGCCTGTGCATTAAGTTAGTGTAGGTGAGCCTCGGGTAATGCCTTCATGGGCATCTAAGGAGACGTTTGCAAGATGAGAATTGAAATGCCCTTGGAGTCCGAGGCTGGGCAATGCAGCCTCGCCCCCAGGCTGAGGGCCTCTGAGGTCGCAGCCAGGCCACCGACATTTGCCTGTAGTCCTCTTTCACTGGCCTGAGCTCTGGAGGACAAGGACTGTGCTTTCCTCTGTATCCCCAGCGCCTAGCACAGCACCTGACGCATGGCTTGATGACCGCTGAATGAATGCTGACTGTGGCGGAGGGAGGAGGAGGGGTCTTCCAAACTGCAAAGGCAGCTGGGTCTTGTGGGTACCCAGAGCAAGCTGACTCAGTGCCTTGCACGCCGGTGTAGCTGCCCTGAGGGACGTGCACCTCACTGCGGCCTCACTGGTAGGGTTGCCACAAAGACACCCAATAGGCTTGACTACATTTGAATTTAAGATGAATGTGTCTTATCATTTCTTAACCACGTGTGCAATATTTGAGACATGCTTAAACTAAAAGATCATTCTTCATTTTAAGTTCAAATTCAACAGGGCATCCTTTTTTTTTTTTTTTTCTGGACTGGTTGCCCTTATCTCCAGTGTTAGCCGGTACTCTCAAAACCATGCACCGCCAATTAGCAGCAGCACCAGGAATGAGGTGTGGGTGGGTCAGTGCCACGGGATTACTAACTCCGCAACACCTAATTTGACAGAGCAGAGGATGGATGTCAGAGGAGAGGGACAGAATTAGAATAAATCTTTCTAATCATGCGTGACACGTGCTAAGCAAAATCAGGCCTCCGGCAGCCGTCCACATTCTAGTCCCTGGAACCTGTGAATCCATGAGCTTACTTGGCAAAAAGGACTTCACAAATTTGATTAAATCAAGGATCTTGAAATAGATTATCCTGGGATCTGGGGATGGGCCCACTGTCAGCTCACGGGTCCTTATGACTGAGAGAGGGAGGAGGACAGTCAGGGGCAGAGAGAGAGAGGTGCAGCCGTGGAAACAGAGGTGTGTGACGCTGCAGGAGACAGACTTAACCGGCCAGCCCTGGCTTGAAGATGGAGGGGCACCCGAGCCAAGAAATGCAGAGGCCTCCTCTAGACACGGGAAGAGGCAAGGAAATCTGACCTCCAGAACTGGAAGACGAGAAAGTTCTATTGTTCTAAGCCTCCACGATGATAGTAACTTGTTATAGCAGCCACAAGAAACTGATACATGGCAACTGCAAGAAGAAATCGTCACTTCCTTTTTGCCAAAGGTAACAATAACCACCTCAAAGACTCCTTTAGCAAAGACAGTTCCTGGGACTAGCCATTAGACAATGTGCATTTGCCTACATGGTTTGGTTTTCTCCCGACAGCTCTACAATAGCCTCGTATGTCATTTCTAGAAGCAGACGATTTGGGGTTCAGAGACTTCGGGTCACTTGCTTCAGGCCACCCAGCAAGCATCGCTGGTGCTAGGTCATGTGTGGTCTGGGCCGGGGCGGGGGGTGGGGTGGGTCGCACAGACTAACTTTCCGGGCATCTCAACCACAAGCTGACCTGCTACAGCCTGGCTTCTTTGCTTGGGAAGGAAGGGACCACATTTTTTCCTCCAGTTATCCACAGTCTTATGATTCTTGTTCTGTTTCTGCTTGGGTTTCGCTCTCCCAGATGCCTCGAGATCAAAGAAGATGCCCCACACATCTGTGGGGCCCTTTTCAGCTTGGAAAGTGTCCCCGCAGCCATCATTTTGGGGGGCTTCACAATGGGTTAGGTAAAATGGGCAGATTGCTTCCCCTTGTTTCACAGAGAGCAAACCTGGAGTTTCAGTAAAGACCAAGAGTTGCTCAGGCCCACACGGCTCCAGATGGGTTCCTCTGACACCCACGCACTTACGTAGAACCTGGGACAAAGGGCTAAAGAGGGGGCATATGCGGAGAGTGGGAGTAAGAGAGGGACCAGGATTTCTGGACCGGCACAGCCAAGAGTTCCTGGAGAGGAGGGAAGGAGGGGAAAGCGGTTCCTCCCAGAGGTGAGTGGTGCTACTGAGCTACAGAGCTCAGACGTGGCTTAGATAACACTATTCAGTGGCTGCTAGTGTGCCACCAGGCACCCGATCACAGTGTGCTCGGGAATACCTGGGCCCCCCTTTACAATGTGGTCTGAGGGGCTTCCAGGGCCCAGAGAGCAGGGAAGGAAGACCTGCCCCCAACAGAGGAGTCCTGAGAAGCCCCTTCTGCAGGGACCAGGCACGCTGTGCTTCCCATGCCATTCTGGGTCACTTTCATCAAGACTCTGAAACACAGAAGGTCCCCAAGACCACATGGAAATTTGTTCCCTGTACCCCTCACTCTCCTTGCCACTCATGGGGAGGTTTGTACACCGGGGGCTGGTATGTCAGCAGCTGAGGAGGGAGGCTGCCTCTCGGGCCTACATCAGGGACTGCAAGGCAACACTGCCGAAGGGGTTTGAGCTCAGAAGTCAGACTGCACTGGGCTTCTTGACCTGCCTCTTAATGATCTGAGTGACCCCCAAGCAACCCTTCTCAATCCTAATCAAATGTGATCCAAACCCAACTCAAAGGGTTATTTTGGGAATTAAGTGACATCATGTCCACCAAGCACCTTGCAGTTTCTGATACACAGTAGGTGCTCAATTAACAAGAGTGACTACATGAATATTTATTATCAACACTCAGTTTCCCTGAGGTTTACTAAAGGTAAACTTATTAAATCTAGTTTCCAACCACAGTGGCAGAACTTTCTGCCCTGTAGCTGCCCAAGCCGTGCCTGCTCATGAATCAGTGGTGAACTCAGTAAGAGGCAACTTGAAAATGGGTCACTGCCTTCTCCCTGCAGGGAGCCTTGTTTGTGCTAAGGTTCCATATGGGTTTTGTGATTCTTAAGCCAGGGGGGCAATACCTCCTCCTGTGACTAAAAACGGAAACAAGCTGCTAATTCATACCCTTGAAAAAATTGGCTGCAAAGCCCGCTTTATTGATAGAGCCGTCGGACACAAACTTCATCCACATTCTGTGGGAGCTCGATCTCACATCTTCCGGCTTCTCATAGCCACAAAAATGACCAATCAGGGCGCTATCCTCCGTGGGGCCATCGCGGATCTCCAGGTAGTCATAGGCACAGCTGTCATGCCTTTCGATCTAAACAGAGAAAAAAGGCAACATGGAAGGTGATGGATGGTCTGGCTTTAAGGCTTTTTTATCTGAGAAGGGAACCTAAGCAACACTCTCAAAGATCTAACCAGGAGGCAGAGGGACCCAAGTGTGTCCTGGGTTCTCCAAGCTGTCCCTTACTTGTGGAAGCCCAGGGAGAACCAAACTGTGCAGACTAAGAGACGATACACATGGAAGACCGGTTCTATGCAACTTCCTGGGATTTGCTCCTAGACCTTCAGTCCCCTCCACCCCCGCGCCACCTCCCCCCCACCCCTGGTTGGCTGTTGGAAAGGAGATGGATGCAATTTCAAAGTTTGCAAAGACGTTGAAGCCAAATGTCCAGGTACGATGCCTCGTGAGCTTGAAATGGTCTCTCAGGTTCTTGTTTGCAACCCACTCAATGGAAACCCATCTTTATGGAGCAGAGAGTGTCTAGAAGAAGTTGACAGTTACTTCATCCTTGGGAAAACCTGAGCGGTACTCACCTCAAAAGCTTGGAAGGTAAGTCCCACGTGAAACCCTTCTGAAACCGTAATCCTCCAAACACATTCCTTGGAAGGTCTGTAGTCATCGGGGTAGTTGGGAGATTGAATCTGACCAGCGTCTTTGTTAATGTCTCCCCCACACGTAGCTTTAGGAAGAGAGCCAGGAAAGGAGGAATGGGGTTCCTGGTCAGACCTTGGGAAGGAAATGAGTGACCCCACGGATCACCACTAGGTGGCTCCACGTGGCAACATTTTCATCTCCACCTAACCGGCACTGTGCCTCCGGAAAGGCACAATTTGATCTGTTGGCAACTTGGGATTTTTTCCATATAGAGAAAATAACCATGTAAGGCAGTGGTTCCCCATCAATGTTGTGCATCACAATCACCTGGGAAATGGTCTGAGCTGTGGAAGCAGGGGCTGCATCCCTAGAAGTTCTGATGCAAGGGGGTCTGGGGGAGCTCCAAGTAACAGTGATGTCTGAGTTCCCCGAGGGATTCTAATGTAGAGGCCAGGGGACCACTGACACAGAGGGGGACGCACACACACACACACACACACACACACACCTTATTTCATTTATAGAAACAAAACCTTGGCCTCTCCATAATTACAATTTACCAAATATGTGGAATGGACTTGAGCAGAAATGCGCTGGTGGCAGCTGCCTAGAGCCCAGACCTATTTGTTTCCTCAACTCAACCCCATGGTGGCCTCAGAGGCCCTTTCAAGAAATACGGTTGTAAATATCCTGATCTTTTCTGAACAGAGGCCCAGAGTGGTTGGGTCCTTTGCTTGGGCTCGCACAGATTCAGAGGTTGCTTTCATGTCCTCGGGTTCACTACCCTGGATGGGCCCCCCAGCTGCACTGAAATGGGGTTCAGCGGGGTGGTGACAGGTAGATGATGACACCTGTTCTGAGGGAAGCACTGCTGCCCTCTCTGCTTCCAGCATGTGGAGGAGGGGGCCCCCGGGGGGATGCCTCGGCCCAGCCCCTGTGGTGGGTGCCCCGACCCCCGGGGCTCTGGCAGCTGCCATGCAGGCCTGGGTGCAAGAGGGATGGGGGCTGCGTGGGAAGGTCAGAGCACAGCCAAAGCTCCCCTGTGGGTTTCTCTCATCATGAACCAACCTTCGTACACTGCGAAGAAACCCTTGCCCAAGATGCTGCTGCTGCTCCGGAACTCCACCCAGAGCCGGCTGTCCGTGGAGGTGAGGGGCTCTGGGACTTTATTGCCACAAAACCTACCTGGGAACGGAAAAGACAGGTCAGGCTGCCGGCAGACAGCGAGAAACTCATTACAGAGAGAGGGAGCGGCGTTTCTTCAATGTGGCGCCCTGTGAGCAGGAGCTTGGCTGTGGCGATTCACCCTGTCACGCAAAGAGGAATAAAGGACCGACTTCTAGAGGATTCCAGACACCAGTCAATCGAAGAACTCAGAGTGTAGCCCAGACACGCCCTCCTCTGCCATGTGGGTCTGGTACAGGTGTGGTGGGTAATGGTCTGAAACAGCGATGGACGTTCCCCGCCCGCGGTATTTCCTACTACATACATGCCCTTCTTCTGCGGGTGGCATGCCTTTGGGAAGACATTCTGCTTCTCTTGCCTCAGAAAAGGGATGCCAGAGAACATATGATAAAAAAAAAAAACAAACAAATCTTGTAGGCTCTTGAATTTCATAAGCCTAGTCACAATCACAAAGTTTGGAAGAACTTTGTTTGGAAGAACACTCAGTGAGGAAGAGCACATTTTCCATTTTCACCCTTGTAGTCTTAGAAAGATTGCTAGGATGAACAAGTGCAGGAACCAGAGAGAGAGAGGATTAGAGAAGGGATGATGGACCTTCTAGAAGGACCCCATACACTGTCCCACCCTGAGCTAAGGCCCTTGATGGAAAAAGATGATAGAGACCCCAAGTGGGTTTAAAGATCTGTGAGAAGGACACAAAAGCAAAAATGAACTACTGGGACTTCATCAAGATCAAAAGCTTCTGCACAGCAAAGGAAAAAAATCAATAAAACTAAAAGGCAACATACAGAATGGAAAAAGATATCTGCAAATGGCACATCAGATAAAGGGCTAGTACCCAAAAATCTATAAAGAACTTATTGAACTCGACACCCCCCCAAAAAAACAATCCAGTCAAGAAATGGGCAGAGGACATGAACAGACATTTCTCCAAAGAAGACATACAAATGGCCGACAGACACGTGAAAAAATGCTTAACATCACACAGAATCAGGGAAATACAAATCAAAACCACAGTGAGACACCACCTCACAGCAGTCAAAATGGCTAAAATTAACCACTCAGGAAATAACAGATGTTAGCAGTGATGTGGAGAATGGGGAACCCTCTTAAACCATTGGTGGGAATGCTAACTGGTGTAGCCACTCTGGAAAACAGTACGGAGATTCCTCAAAAAGTTGAAAATAGAACTACCCTATGACCCAGCAATCACACTACTAGATATTTATACAAACGATACAAAAATAATGATTTGAAGGGGCACCTGCACCCCAATGTTTATAACATCAATGTCTGCAATAGCCAAACTATGGAAAGAGCCCCGATGTCCACTGACAGATGAATGAATAAAGAAGCTGTCATATGTATATATGTATGTGTATATATATACACACACACACACACACACACACATATATATTGCACAGCAATCAAAAAAGAAAGAAATCTGGGGCACCTGGGTGGCTCAGTGGGTTAAGGCCTCTGCCTTCGGCTCAGGTCATGCATGTTCCAGGGTTCTGGGATCGAGCCCCGCGTCGGGCTCTCTGCTCAGTAGGGAGCCTGCTTCCCTCTCTCTCTCTGCCTGTCTAGAGAGGCCTACTTGTGATATCTGTCAAATAAATAAAAATAAAAAATCTTTAAAAAAAAGGGAAAAAAATCTTGCCATTTGCAATAATGTGGATGGAACTGAAGGGTATTATGCTAAGCAAAATAAATCAGAGAAAGACAAATACCATATGATTTCACTCCACATGTGGAACTTAAGAAACAAAACAGATGAACATGGGGGAAGGGAAGATAAAAAGAGAGAGGGAGGGAAACATTAAGAGACTCATAACCAGGGGCGCCTGGGTGGCTCAGTGGGTCAAAGCCTCTGCCTTCCACTCAGGTCGTGATCTCAGGGTCCTGGGATCAAGCCCCACATCGGGCTCTCTGCTCAGCAGGGGGTCTGCTTCTCCCCTCTCTCTGCCTGTCTCTCTGCCTACTTGTGATCTCTATCAAATAAATAAATAAATCTTTAAAAAAAGTAAAAAAAAAAAAAAAGAGAGAGACTCATAACTATAGGGAATAAACTGAGGGTTGTTGGAGGGGAGGTGGGTAGGGGGATGGGGTAACTGGATGATGGGCATTAAGGACGGTAATTGATGGCATGAGCACTGGGTATTGTATGCCACCGATGAATCACTAAATTCTCCACCTGAAACTAATAATGTATTATATGTTAACTAACTTGAATTTAAATAAAATCTTTAAAAAGTAATAAAAATAAATAAAAATTAAAAAAGGATCTGGGAGAAGGACAGAACTGTGCCCCCACTTCCTGGGCAGAGCCTGGAGGGGCAACAAGACCTTAGATCCCCATGTCCCACCTGGGGTCAGAATAGAAGCATCGACACATTCATCCAGACATTAGGCAGGAGACAGGCATGCAGAGCTCTTCAGGCAGAGGGGTATGGAGGTGACTTTCCCGTAGTCCAGAGGGTGTGCGGAGCCACAGGGCATCACCCACTGTATGTCTTCTAGGGAGATGTGGACCTGGCACCGATCTGAACTGGCCTGGAGTTGAGATAAGAAGGAGGCCCAGCAGCCACTTATGATTCTTTGCTCAGACAGAGGGCTAGAGACCAGGCAGGAGGACACACCGTAAAGCCACCTGGGATGGCAAAATGGATGCCTCCCCTGCCACCATGCCTTGGGACAAAGTCAATCCCTTATCGGACCCCCACGTGGAAGGAAGAAAACACAATCTAATTGAAGTTAACTTCCCACTACCTGACAGAAAGGTATATAATTGCTGTTGAAATTCTGTTATTGAAAAAAAAAAAAAACAGAAATAAACATATATTCCTCAGACACTTGGGTCTAAGTCTGAAATTTGGATCTTCTACAGAGGAAGAGGCCAAAGGTCATGCCTTTCCTGGTATATAGGAATCTTTGACCCTATAATTCCTAATGCCGTCTAAAGGTGGCAGCCATGCAGCAACCTCTTCGACCTCAGCCACAGCAACTTCTTCCTAAAAACCTTGCCAAAGGCAAGGGAAGCAAGGGCAAAAATGAATTATTGGGACTTCATCAAGATCAAAAGCTTTTGCACAGCAAAGGAAACAGTCAACAAAACAAAGAGGCACTGACAGAATGGGAGAAGATAATTGCAAATGACATATCACATAAAGGGCTAGTATCCAAAATCCATAAAGAAGTTATCAAACTCAACTCCCAAAGAACAAATAATCCAATCAAGAAATGGGCAGACACGAACAGACATTTCTGCAAAGAAGACATCCAGATGGCCAACAGACACATGAAAAAGTGCTCCACATCACTTGGCGTCAGGGAAATACAAATCAAAACCATAATGAGGGGCGCCTGGGTGGCTCAGTGGGTTAAGCCTCTGCCTTTGGCTCGGGTTGTGATCTCGGGGTCCTGGGATCGAGCCCCACATCGGGCTCTCTGCTCAGCTGGGACCCTGCTTCCCCCCTTCTCTCTGCATGCCTCTCTGCCTATTTGTTATCTCTGTCTGTCAAGTAAATAAATAAAATCTTAAAACAAAACAAAACAAAAACACAATGAGATACCACCTCACACCAGTCAAAATGGCTAAAATTAACAAGTCAGGAAACAAGTGTTGGCAAGGATGTGGAGAAAGGGGAACCCTCCTACACTGGTGGTGGGAATGCAAGCTGGTGCAGCCACTCTGGAAAACAGCATGGAGGTTCCTCAAAAAGTTGAAAATAGAGCTACCCTATGACCCTGCGATCACACTACTGGGTATTTACCCTAAAGATACAAATGTAGTGATCCAAAGGGGAACATGCACCCGAATGTTTACAGCAGCAATGTCCACAATAGCCAAACTATGGAAAGGACCTAGATGCCCTAAAAAGATGAATGGATAAAGAAGATGTGGTATACATATACAATGGAAAACTATGCAGCCATCAAAAGAAATGAAATCTTGCCATTTGCAATGACCTGGATGGAACTAGAGGGTATTATGCTAAGCAAAATAAGTCAATCAGAGAAGGACAATTTATCATATGATCTCCCTGATATGAAGAATTTGAGTGGCAACATGGGGGGCTTGGGAGGTAGGGAAGGAAAACATGAAACAAGATGGGATCGGGAGGGGGACAAACCATAGAGACTCTTAATCTCACAAAACAAACTGAGGGTTGCTGGGGGGAGGTGGGTAGGAAGAAGGTGGTTGGGTTATGGACATTGGGGAAGGTATGTGCTATGGTGAGTGCTGTGAAGTGTGTAAACCTGGCGATTAACATACCTGTACCGCTGGGGCTAATAATACATTATATGTTAATAAAAAAATAAAAAATTAATTAAAAAAAAAAGATGGCAGCCATGGCAGGATAGGAATGGGGGTGGGGTGGGACATGAGTTGAGCTGTACTATTAGTTTACAACACAGACCAGTCAAGGTCTACTTGGACTGGTGGTCATGGTTCTCTCAAGCTCTGACTATGGAGTCACTCAAAAATCCATTTAATGTTGGGGAAATGGGGAGGGACTCTTGATGAGTAGGGATGTGTTTTCTTTTGGGGTGATGAAGATGTTCTGAAACTGACTATGATGATGGCTGGTTGCACAACCCTGAACATACAAAAAGCCATTGACATGAATACTTTAGACAGTGAGTTGTATTATATGTGACTCATATCTCAATGTTTCTTATGTCTATTCAACAGTTATTTGGTGGGCACTCCTTTATCACCAACACCACTTGAAGTTATAATTCTCCTTTCCCTTCTGAGAAATAGGAGGAGTGAGGTTCAGGGAGGAATAAAGGCCACTGTGGCCATTTCCTGATGGCCAACTGTGGATACATTCTTTGCGGAGACATGAGGTAGAAGCTGCTAATCTCCTTCTGCTTCCTTCCGATTCTGGCCACCTGCAGCTCTCTGGCTCTGGTGAGCTTAACATTAAGTGAGATGAGCTGAAACTTCTGCCGAGAAATTGGCAAGGAACAATCCATCAGAAGCCCATAAATTTTCCGTAATGGTTACTCCGGCATGGCCAATTAGTGTCAATTAATTCTTGGAAAACACCACGGAAACGTGGGGAAGTACTGCTTACCAGTGAGGAGAGAGGCTTGCTGAACAGCCGTTCAACAACGTGGGATCACAAAAGGAATTCCTTCTTAGCCAAACTGAGTTTCAAGTCCAAATTTCTCCTTTTAAAACCCCAGCTGTCACGGCCACTGGAGACTGTTTGCAAAAAACAGAGCGACTTCCCATGCCTGCCTTGCTGCCTAAGAACCGAACCAGATGAGACAAACCACCCACTACCACCAGACCACAGGACAACCCTGGTCCGCTCACTGCTCTGGAGGAGGGAGGAGTTACTGCCTTGGCAAACACAGACTGGCTGGGATAAATTACAGATTACTTCTAAGTAACTTCTCTCCCCCAATTGCTGTGTATTCTTAACTAAAACCTTGTATTCTGTCCCCTGTTTTCTCAACACTCCCATCTCCACCATAATGGTTCTAAGGAAAGCCTTTTGCTTTTGAGCTTGACATTGTCCTAGGTACCCTACATACATTATATAACTGCATTCTGCTACCCCCAAATTAGGTACTATCCATAACCTAGGTTATGAGAAAACCAAGGATTGTAGAATTTGAGTTGAGCTGCATTCACTTTGAGTTACAGTCTAAGTTGTAAGTGAAGTGGGATTTGAACCTCAGCAGTCTGGGATCTTGACCTTCACCATCAATTTCACCTCCTAATTCATCACCACTGTCACCATCATCAAAAGGAAACTTCAGTATTCGAGGTGCAATTCTGGACACGGTCCGCTTTTGGATGAATAGACAGGAAATCTGGTCTCTGGGAATGTACACATCATTCCCCGTTTGGACACAGACAGGAACGAAGGTCAAAAGCCTCCAGCCACACAGCGAGCTTGTGGCGATGCCAGCCTTGGCTCTTTGACTCCCACCAACGTTCCTGCTCACTTGGGAGACGGCCCCCGGCCCAGGGATCCCCAGTAGTGGGGCCATGCGACTCTGATCAGCCAGCCTGGCCTTTCTGAACTTCCCTCCCTACTTCAGGGAAAAGTTGGGAGAGGGGCTTTGTGTGTACTGTGGTGGTACAGAGTGCTCAAAGACAGTTCTGCATACAAGAGTGCATTGTTTGAGTAATTCCTCCACCAGAAATAAGGGAGGGGAATCCAATTAACATGACAGTACTTAAGAGTACTGGTAAATTCTCTCTGTAGGCCACCCCCATTCCTCCCCACTTCAGGTACAATCTCATGAGTGACCCCTGAAACTGAAAAACCAATGTGATACCTTTAACCAATGGTGATCTATTCTCATTCTACTTACACTTCTCTTTAATCACTTTGTGAAAAAGTGGGTCCCCAACAGCCCCCTTCCAAGAGAACGAACAGGCTGGGCAGAAGCGGGACTAGAGAAAAGGTGGCAAATCCCCGAACTGATGCTGGTTCCTGGCTTTCGAGGAGGAGTTTAATAAGGATATCAAGAAGAGGAAATGCAGATGAGGACACTACAAGTGGACTCCGTGGGGAGTCATAAAGGGTTCATTCATAAAAAGTTATGCGTCCATTATGCCTGGATTTTCACACACTGCCCTGGGAAAATATGCAATGCACAGTTTTTCAGAGCAAGATGCATACTTTCACAATCAGCCCTAATCCGCTCTCCCTCCTGCCAAAGGGGCATTGACCTGCCTCCTCCCAGCAGATTTCATGGCACTGACCCCTCCCAGGGACCAGCTCGGCCCACACAATGCACTTGTTCCAAACACAAACGTGCACTAACAACTGCATTTGGAAACATCAGAGCAGGGCCAAGTCGTTGGCAAAGGAGAATTCCCGCAAACGAAGAATGACGGTTACAGGCACTGGGCCATGCCTTGGCTGCGGCACACGGACACACACACACACACACAGTACAAAAGTGTGTAAAATATGAGCCCCAACCCGCCCCCCCAAACCCAAACAAAGCAAACCATCACCAACAACAACGAATGGCAAAAGCCACATCTCATCAATGGAAGTGTAGTCAGAAATGCCAGGATCTGCAGTGAGAAAGTTCTTGTTTCAGGTTCAAGAAAAGGGAATCCCTGGAAATGCCTCTGGCTGTGCCCAGTCTCAGGAGCGTGTCTTGGCCCTCTCTGGGGAACCTCAGTTAACAGAGAGCTTCCTTCCCTGAGCCCTTTGGGTCTACCACATTCCTCTGGGGGGCGTTAGGGTTGCCAGATTTTGCAAACAAAAATAAGGGAAGGCCAGACGCATTGGAATTTCAGCTAAACAGTGAATCATGCATTTTATCTGACGGTCCTACTACTGGGATACCCTTCTCAGAGGCAGCAGTCCCCACTCCTCATGACGAGGCCATCGGAGTTCTGGTCTGATCTCAGCCCCTAACTGGCTGTGCGGACTTAGCGAGTTGGTCCACGTTCGAAGAGTGTGGACTCTGCACTCTCCTGGTGAAGGTGTGGGCTTAGGGACTCTGATCCCTGCCTTGTCGAGGGGTTCATGATTCCGTGCTGTCATGGAAACTCCCCCACCCCACACAACCCCTTGTATTAGTTTAATTAGAAAATACTACCTGAATGCATTCTTGTAAAAAAATGTAGAATTATCCAAAAGTATACAAACCAAACCTCCAAGCTGACCACTACCTGTGCCTCCTCTCCTTTCTCAAAGGTAACCAGCTGCGGCTGTTTGATGAGCACCCCTGCCGTCCCTTTTCTATGTGGTGCTAAACAGGTCCCCATGCACCTACATTGACTGGGACGCAGGATCACTCCCTGACCCAGCTCATGGGGATTCTGATGCGGTGGTCTCCCAGGGATCTGTATTCACAGAAATCCTCCCAGCCGACTCGGGTTCAGGAACCAGGTTCAGGAACCTCTGCTAACCCAGAACACAGCCCTCAGTCTTTTTGCCACACCCAGTCGGTACTACCTTGGAGGCCGCGCCTCCTGCTGGCTGCGAGCATGCGCTGTGTCTGCTTGCCTGAGACAGGAAGCGGAAATCCAGGGCAGGCAGCCGCCGCCCTGCTATCGGGTAACCAATCCCCTTTGTCCTATAGCGTGCATGCTCCTGGCTGTGCTCGGCTTGCCTACCTAGATGGCAAACTAGCCCACCGATGCCACCGATGGTGGTGGTAACCTGGCACCCACTCTCAGAGCCTGCCATGGCGGCTTTCTTAAGCACTAGTGCACACAGATTCCTTTCTGTTTGGACCTCTGGGAATTGAGACTCATGGTCTTCTGGACGGAAGGGGTTTATGTGATCTTCCCAATGAAAGCTGACCTGGCCGAGTCCCTGTGGCCAGACAGAGCTTAGTATTTGCCAGCCCGCTCGGGGCCACCCAGACCCTCTGTCCCAATCTCTTATGACCTACCCAGAATCTGACTCGAAGGCACGCGTGGTCTGGCTACGGAACTCTCCCCATCTCCTCCTGTTTCCGTCTTTCATCTGCTGTCCCAACAGCAGCTCACTCCCAGGCCAGACAGTCAAAGAATAACCAGAGCGGTTTTTCTGCCCTTGTGAGGATATGCCAGGGACAAAGATCTCAGTGAAGGCTCAGATTTATCAACCTGGAAGCCCACCCTGCTATTGCTCTAAAAATGAGGACGATCCACTAACAGCCAAAACCCTTCCATCTGGCTCCTTATAAATCTACATCCCTTTCTGGCTCCCCCATTGCTATTCTTTAGCCAAATGAGTCCCTATGTCCATTTCCAGGACACTGTGCCATTAATTCTCTATACTTTCATCTTTTCAGGTCACCCATGGGAGATTGCAAATTGGTGACCAATCCTGAATGAACGGACTTTTCTCCTTGTGCCACCTGCCCACTGCCTCTTGTGGATAGGTCCAAGCTGCCTTGTCACGTATGAGTTTATGCACTGTGCATCTACCAGAAAGGGTACACGGTTATTGTAGAAAAATTAGAAAATATAGCTAAACAAGGAAAAAAGAATTTAAAAATTCTTAAGAGAGAGAGAAAGTATGCAGGGTACAGGAGAAAGGTACAGAGGGAGAGGGAGAATCCTTGAGCAGACTCCACGCTGAGGGCAGAGCCTGACGTAGGGCTGGATCTCATGCCCCCGAGATCATGACATGAACCAAAGTCAAGAATCAGACGCCTAACCGACTTAGCCACCCAGGAGCCCCCAGAATAAACTAAAACAAAAAACAACAAACAAAACAACAACAACAACAAAATCTCCGTCATTCTGAAATAACCACTATATGTTATTTATTTATATTCATGATTCTACTTGATATTTGTACTGTCGATCACAGAATGGTTTCTTCCAGTGGAATCCAACCTGTACATGTTTTAAGTAGTTTTGTTTTGAGTAATTCTGGTCAGGATATTCACTTGGCCACACTCCCCACCACTCCTTCATTTATTATCCAATCCCCTCGTCCTCACGTATGCCTTATTTCTGAGGGCAACTGAGTTTGCAAAGCCTCAAAATATACATATAACAGTATTTTTATTAAAATGGAAGTCAACCTCATGTTGTCTTTCGTAACACCTTTTTGTGTAATGACATACAGGAACCCCTTTCTGTATCAATAAGCAGGCACCTCCAACTTTATTTTTAGTGGCTGGATAGTTTTCCCCTGGAAAGTTGTATCCCAGTTTTTTCAGCGAACCCCTACTGTTGAACATGTAAACTGTTTTCCATTTTTCCTGCTCCAGTGAATACCCCCAGAGCTAGAACTTTGCATGCTTCCTTAATTGGTTCCTTAGGATACATTCCAAGAAGCAGAATTGCCGGGTTGAAGGGCAGTCTCGGTCTTAAAAGCTTTTAACACGTGCTGCCAAATGGAGTGCTCGGAGTTTTACAACGACACCGACCCTTGTGAGCTTCCTGTGTCCGCTGTCGGGATGGGCCCTTCCGCATGTTAATGGCATCCCATGGAACAGCCCATCACCCCTCTCCCAAGGCCTTCTAAAGTCAACTTACCCAATAAGGGGGCTTTTCTCCAGTAACCATCCCGGACCTCCACATAGTCATACCAGCACAGGCGGCTTTTAAACAAATCCATGGATGTGAAGTTCAGGATGATCTGTAAAGTGTGACCGTAAAGTGAGTTTTGGCAGCAGAGCCCGAGGACTCTTGAAGACCCATCTCGCATGCCCGTGTTCTCACATTACCTCTTAGCATACAGAGCTCTCAGACCACAGTGGGAGCGTCCTCGCAAAGACACGCTCACAGGAAACCTCGTGACATGAAATAATAAACCTTGAGCAGGATGGGGAGTAAACAGAGGAGATGAGTCCCCTGGTTCTGTCCTGGAGCTTTTGAAGTCACTCGGTGGTTTATAGGAAACAGAATACATTAAAACGACGGGCTGGGACGCACTGAGACTGGGGATTTAGAAGGAGGTAGGGGTCAGTGAAGTTCAGAGATACAGAAAGATCTTATAACATCATCCATCATTCCAAAGGCCTGGGGTTAGCCTGGGTGCATCTGAGCAACCACCGTGATCACTGTTCCCCCTCGGCCATGACCTCACTCTTCTGGGATGGGGTGTAGCCGAAAGCTTTCCTAGAGTCAGTCTGTGTGTTCGTTCATTCCTGCATTCATTCCTTCTTTCGTTCATCACACCATTGTTAGCTGACCACCTACTGTGTGCCCGTCTGTGTTGGCCAACTGACATTGAAAGATCAGCAAGAGAGGGCTCTTGCTTTTAGGGAGTTCAGAGAACACAGAGGGTTCAGGCCAGTTAGACAGAACACTCTGGAATAAATGTGGAAAAGAGAGGGACGCACAGGAAGGGAATCCTGCAGCTCCAGGGAGGGAGAACTAGAGGCTGCCGGGATACATCTCAGAAGAGGTGGCATTTAACCTAAGGGGAATAGGGACCCAGTGGGCAGAGACACAGGGCAGGAGCGCATTTTGGCGAGAGGGACTGACATGAGCTCAGGCAAGGAGAGTGTAGGTCATGCTGGGTGGCTCTGGAATGGGGAGTGAAGGCTGGGGAGCCTGGGGTTCAGATGGACTAAAAAGGAAGGTTTCAGTTCTTCTGGACATGCTGAGGCCATTCCGTGGGTGTCCTTGTCCACAAAGAGTGGAGGCAGGTGGGTGGCCCTGTGGACTTGGCACACAGGCACTCTTCCCATAAACCTGCTACCCTTCCAGCTTGGGGCATCCCTGGCAGATGGCCCAAAGCAGAGTTCAGGCATCCCTCCTTCCTCATTCCATCCAGCCCCACCACGTAGGGTACCCATGCCATGTCTGCCAGGCTCGGCTTGTCTCTGCTCCATCATTTCTCTGCTCTCTTCACTCACCAGGGAACCCATAAAGGCAGCCCTGCCCCACTATTGCAACCAGGTCCCTCGGGTCTCTAAGCAAAGCCCCAGGCTGGAAGGCTGCAGGTCAAAGTTCCAGGGCCTTCCCAGCCAGACTGAAAGGGCTGTTATTCGTTTGTCCCATTCTCCATGCCTCCCCTGCTTTGAACACCTCTCTGGGCTTCAACACACCTGTCCTCTCTCCGCTGCCCTCTGGCCTCAGCTGGCTCCCGCCCTCCCTGCTCCCCGGTGACTGTGATGGTCCCTTAGTGCAGCAGCATTTCCCTTCCAGCTTCCCTGTGCGCAGGTGACACCAGTCACGGGGGTGCAGCCCTATGCTGTCATGTCTGCTTCACCTCTATTGTTTATCCCTGAAGCTGACAGACCTCTTTCCCTTAAGATGTCTGTGTCCCTGTTGCAGGCCAGTCTGGTGTCCCTTCAGCAGCGCTGTCTGCATCACTCCGGCCACGTCCTGGCCCCTTCTGAGCACTTGGGCTTCTAGATCTATCTTGCTCTGACATCTTATGTTCATCAAACTCCTCCTATGCTCAGAGAACTTCCATGGCTCCCCCTGCCCCATCTCATAAATTAAACTCTCTACTTACCTCCCAGAGCCTCCAGCATCCGTCCTATGTGAACTTATTTCCTTGTGTGCCCTGAGGGATCCCGCTAATGGACGCTTCCCCAGGTCTAGCTCCAGCACCCCCTGCCTCTGCCCTGAGACCCTTTCTGACTGCCCAAATAGACGCGGCCTTTCCCTCCTTGGGACCCTCTCCTTGGCCCCTTATGGTGACTGCAGAGCAGGCGTCTTTAAGAGTCAGGCAGATCTGGATTTCTGAGCTCTACCACTTACTAGCTCTGAGATCCTACTATCACTTACTAGATCAACCACTTACTAGCTCTACCACTTACTAGCTCTACCTCTCACTTGCCCACTTGCGTGAGTGATGTTTAGTTTCCTTATCTGCGAAACAACACGCACACCACTGGGTTATTGATGGGCGGCCGGAGAAACTGTATATTGAGCGTATCGTGCTCTGACACACGATAGGAACTCGATAAATGCGGTCTTAAAAATCAAGCCACACTGAGTGCTCCACAAACCTACACACTAAGCACTTTTCACAAGCTGCCTGTCCTAATTAGCGTTAAGCGTGTCCACCCCTCCTTTGGGCCAATCCCACCCGGTGTTCAGGTCTCAGGACAATTAATACCTTCTTCCACAAAGCCTTCTGATCATCTATGAATTGAAGAGGGAGAATATAATAGGCCAGCTCCCCTCCTGTGCTCCTGTGTTGTACAGTGTGTGTGTGTGTGTGTGTGTGTGTGTGTGTGTGTGTGTGAGAGAGAGAGAGAGGTCAAAATTCTTTCAAACTAGACAAGTGGTTCTCAACCCTGCTTGCTGATTAGTAAAAATGTAAAAACTAATACTGGGCCAAGCAAATACTCTTCCTTCAATGAAATCAGATCCCCTAAAGGTAAGGGGGAACCCTACCTAAACTCTAAGTCTCTTGAAGACAGGGATAATAAATTATCTTTCATTTGTAGCTCCCACAGTGTTCACGTTTGGGCAGAAGAGCTCAGTCATACTGACTAGCTGGTTGCAATATAATTCTTTGGCTTTTCAAATTTTCAGAAAGGAAATGGTATTACAACTTCCTTAGTAACACATTCATGATCGAAATAATCATTCAGACTGATTATTTTAAATACGTTAGGGAACCATAAAGACCATAGGAAAAGAGGTGACAAGCAAGAAGTGACACTTGAATAGATCAAGTTTGCTAATTACTAGCAGTTCAGGGAAGGCTGGTGAAGCCAAAATGGAAATCATTCGTACAGGAATCTCAATGATGTATATTCTCCCTGCCCCCCCCCCCCCCAGTTAGCAATAATAATTAAGGCTGGAGGGATTTTCTGCATATCCCATAGCCTCTGCTAGGTAGGACAATTCAACCATTTGGGGACTGCTGGATCACTTCCTCTTCCTCCTCCTTCTTCCTGCCTTCCTCTCATTACTGCCTCCAGCAGGCACAGAGACAGCGCACGAACGCAAAGGGGACAAGCCTGGAGTCTCTCAGGCTCTGGATGACAACCACAGTGTCATAAATACTTAGAGCCAGAATAAGAGTCACGCATGGGTGTTGTGTGTGAGCACACGTTACGTGAGCACGTGCACGTGAATGCATGTTCAGATGCCTTTTCGCCTGACCCTTTTGTGAAATAATACAGGATGATGGGTAAGCATCCAGGTTCTCACCTGCACTCAGATCCCAACTTCGCAACAAACTGAGTAGCCTCAGGCAAATCCATTTTTTAATCAGAAAAATTAATGTGCTAATAGCTCCTATCACATGAAGTTCTGAGGATTAAAAGAGATAAACTGCATAATATGCTGAGAATAGCACCGAGGCCAGAGAAAACATTTAAGTGGACATTAGTAACAGTTATGAATTAGGACTACTCGAAGGTTGGCTTCAGGCCTCCGGAAATCCATCACCCCATGGCACCCCCAGCTGCAGGTTTGTCACTTGGCCTCTCATCCATTCACATGCCCATTCAAAAAAGACTTTTTTTTTTTTTTAAGATTTAATTTATATATTTATTTGACAGAGAGAGAGAGATCACAAGCAGGCATAGAGGCAGGCAGAGAGAGAGAGGAGGAAGCAGGCTCCCTGCTGAGCAGAAAGCCCGATGTGGGACTCGATCCCAGGACCCTGAGATCATGACCTGAGCCAAAGGCAGCAGCTTAACCCACTGAGCCACCCAGGTGCCCTCAACAAAGACTTTTTGTGTGACTTTGTGCCATGGACTCTGTTGGGTGCTGGAGACCTCCAGCTGAATAGTCTCTGTCCTCAATGAGGTTAGGGTCTAGAAGGTAGACAACCAGATAAACCAGCAATCATGTTATTGTGAGGCAAGCTACGGCAGGTATGACTGTAGGAAGCCTGACCCAAGGGACAGAGAGGGCATCTCAAAGATGGCAGTGTCTAGTCTGAAGAACTCTTGGATTTGAAGGGAGGTGTGACAACACACACACACACACACACACACACACACACACACACACACACGCGTTTTAGGAGTGAAGAAGCCCCAAGTTCCAGTTCTATATTTTATTGTGAATTTGGGAAATTTTTTAAGTGTCTGGGCCTCAAATTCCTTATCCATATGATGGATGTAAAGAGATGCCAGAGGATTGAGAACTTAACACCCTTGGACCACGAGAAAAGACACTGCTGCCCTGGCTCAACTCTAGAGGGAATCTGGAGGGAATCGCAGAACCTTCAGACCCAAAGGATTGTGCTCACCCAGAGTTTGCATAGCTCCTAGACCTCACTGCAAGTGCCCAGGACCCTGGAGTTCCTGTCCAAATGGTCCTGAGCCTACTTTTAGATCATGCAGAGATCTCGGTCCTGGAACCAAATAAACACTCAAGAAAACTCCAAGATGACCAGAGGTATGGGAAGCTATTCTGCCCTTGAATATTGGAGGGTTGCCTGGTTGCAAGTCTAGAAACTAGTCCTTACATATGTGAAAAATATTTCCCATGGGTCACCCCCAGAGTGTGGGAAACAAGCATCCTTACCCGTATCTGCCTACATGCAATTCAACCTCCACTGGGCAAAGGTAGACAGCATATCTAACCAATCTGCTCCTACTGGAGGAATAACTGTTTGCAAGGAGGGCGTGCAGAGTGTTTGGGAGAGTAGGCTGGGGTGTCACCATGGGTGCTCCTGAGATGAAATGGGGGTGCTGAGAAGAGAAGGAAGAGCCAGCTGTGGGTTGGGGGCCAGCTCTCCCTACGTTGCTACCTCCCAGAGCAACACTCTGACATGTCAAGGAATTCTCAATTGGATCCTCACCTTCCAAGGCATTCTGATGGTGTCCTTATTAAGGAGAAAGGCTAGAGTCTACTTTGTTTTCCAAACTGTGAGCTTGATTTATAATTCACATGGACATTTTGCTTCTAGCCTCTATTTGTATGACACCAGTCGGAAGTCCAGAAATAAGCAAGCTGGCGCACAGTGGTGCTCATAGCATCGCAGCTGTTTTCACTACTGTCAATAATAGTACAACCCCCACACCTCAAAGAAAGCTATGTCACTTCCTGAGGTGGTTTCACACGTACCTTTTCCCCTGGCGTGACCGATATCCTCCAGACACAGTGGGAGTAAGAAGGGTAGCCATTTGGGAAACCAGGTGCAGAAAAGTTTCCTGTTGTGTCCTGCAGGGTCTCCCCACATGCTGCACAAGTAAAACAACAACTGTGATTCAGGCAGACACGCTCCCTATCCCAGAAGCTCCCTGTGCCAGGCCCCGTCAACACCCTGTGACCAGCCAAAGCCCCCGGGATGCCTCTGTGAGAAGCGTGTCAGTCAGACTGATGATTTTCTTCTGGCTGATAGAAGTGAAAATAGGGTCTGGGCACCAAAGAGCAATACCCAGGGGTTGCTGAGGTTCCTGAGGCTCTCAGGATTGAGCATGGACTCGAGTGGGGTGCAAGTTTCCCAGACTTGCTGGGCCTTAGTTTTCTTGTCTGTAAAATGGGCCGGAGCTTCCTGAAGGGTTAATGACATGGATCCACTCAGTGCTTGGCACACAGTGAGCACGCCACACACAGCGGCCGTTGTCATTATGACTAACATCTGAGGCAGCGAGCACAGAAAAGTACAAGTAGGTGAAGCAACAAGACAAAGAAAACACTCAGAAACCCATTTCATGAGAAACTCATTGGGTTGAATCTTGCCTCTTCTTTTTCTGCTGCCTATCTCTGAATGAGCTACCAAATAAACACTCAAGAAAACTCCAAGATGACCAGAGGTAGGGGAAGCTATTCTGCCCTTGAATATTGGAGGGTTGCCTGGTTGCAAGTCTAGAAACTAGTCTTTACATATGTGAAAAATATTTCCCATGGGTCACCCCCAGAGTGTGGGAAACAAGCATCCTTACCCGTATCTGCCTACATGCAATTCAACCTCCACTGGGCAACAACCCTGCTCTTAGCTACTAATTGAAATTACTGGAAGCTGCAGTTTTAAAGCTGCAGGAAGGAATAGCTGGAGAGCGGCCCGTCATCAGCCTCAGGAAATCCTGGATGTTGGGGCTTCGATATCATGTTACTGAACAACTGCCAGGCATCACGAGGATTATGCCCAGCAGTCAACACCCCCAAGGGTTCCATGGAAATTATTTTCGAATAATCATCAACATTCTGCAAGAACAGATACATTACTCTATGGCTCCATGGTATTTACCAGCTGCCTCCAATCCTTTGGGGATGTAAGAGGCATATACATTATAACTAAATAAATACTATGGCATTTCCCAGAGAATGCTATAATGTTTCTCTTTCAATTCAGCTAGGTTATATGATATGTGCGTCCTGCACTGCAGCCCGAACACGCCCCCACATGACTAATAGCTGGATGGACATGTTTCCTAGAGTTTTGTGATGGACCAAACCCCACAGAGTCCTTTGCATGCTCTGTGATCCCACTTAGTAGGGTGATGTGATAGCCTACATTTTCTAGGATGGCCCCTTTTTCAAATATCCTGTCCCATGATCCAGCTGTGGGTCTGGTCTAGGGTCTAAAAAATGTTACTGGAACGAGAAGAATAAATGAAAGAAGATGGGATTGGGAGGGAGACAAACCATAAGTGATTCTTAATCTCACAAAACAAACTGAGGGTTGCTGGGGGGAGGGGTTTTGGGAGAAGGGGGTGGTATTATGGACATTGGGGAGGGTATGTGTTTTGGTGAGTGCTGTGAAGTGTGTAAACCTGGTGATTCACAGACCTGTATCCCTGGGGATAAAAATATATGTTTATAAAAAATAAAAAATTATATTAAAAAAAAAATGTTACTGGACCTGTGGGTCATGAATTTCCTTCTTCTTCCCCAAACTACTGAATTGTGTTCTCTTCCATCAGTGGTAAACCCGGGCTGCTGTAACAGATGCTTTGCACTGAAGTTCAACAGCTTAAAGGGGTCAAAGTGAGCTCACTCCCAGGACAGCAGGTTGGGGAGGTGGGGGGTGGGGTGGGGTGTGATGCTGAAGCCAAGGGGATGGAAGGCAAAGAGGGCACTTTCAAGGGGAGGGGCTTGTGGCTGGGCACGGAAGCAGACTCCTCAGACCCCAGGGTACTGTCCAGGCTCCGATGGCCGATTTCTAGGGAAGCCCCAAGGCCATAGAAACAATCTCATTTACAGCTCTGAGGATCTAGGAGGTTGACCCTCCCCTCCCTAAGAACTCCTTCATTCAAGGTCTTTCTGCAAAACCCTTGGTTTTTATTCCAACAAACCCACATCTCTCACTCCCATAGGAAGTGAGGGGCATTCAGAGTTACGCACTGCGCCAGGCCCATGGTCACTGCTGCTATTCCTCTAGGCCTTCTTCCTCTTCGGGCTATCAGGGCTGGGCCAGAGAATTTCAAAGGTTCCCACAGACAAAGCTGTGAGCTCCCAGACCTATTCTTCGTGTCACTCCTGGCAATCACCTCCCCAGTTTGGGCCTCCTATGCTGTCTGGAACCTTCCTGAGAGCAGCATGCCAGAAATTACAGCAGCCTCGTCAGGTCCCCCGAGCTGCTTTCCCAGCAAAGAGGCGAGCTTGCAAAGCGTGGTCAAGTCACACTCCGAGGGTGCCCGCATGGCCCCGGGACTCCCGAGGACTCAGTTACCTGGGCATTTGTACAGCTTCCTGGCTTGAGCGATGTCTCCCTGACTGAGCCGCACGCGCTGGCCAATGGTTGGCCTGATGCCATTGTCATCTCGGCGGGGGAGGATGGTGTCTAAGAAAACTCCTCTGTGGGAAGAAAAGAGAGAGAGAAATAGAAAAACAGGTCAAGGCTGGCTGGCTGGCCGCGCTGGGATGTACAGTCTTTATTTCCCTGCCCACAGCTGCCTCGACGTCCCTGGCCCCTGGGCTGCCTCTCCACAGACCCGTATGACTGAAAAGATTTGCTTTACTCATCCTGGCATGTGGGCTTTCTATTTCATGCGCTGCCTACTCGCTTCCGATGGGAGAATGACTCTGCTACGTTTGCCGATCTACCCTAGTCCACTGGCCTGGGGGCTAACTTATGGATGGGCACTGAGTATTGCCACGAAGCCCCTGATGGGTCCAGGCCCCCGGGCCGCCACATCGTACAACTTCGGGGAGTACCATCCGGAAAGACCTTGGTGTGCGTGGAGCCCCCTGGAGTTGTGCAGCGGGAACCACTGAGCATGGATAAATCTTGGAGAGGCTCCACAGACAGCCTGGGAACCAGCACATTGCGAGGCTCTCAGGGGCTCAAAAGTTAGTGCTGGTTGACGAGTTTGTGAATCATAGGAATCAGGGTTTGGGGGCCTTTTTAGCAATGGAGATGATTGCAGAGAGCAAAGGGTAGCTGTGAGGGCCCTGGTCTAAATATTTCCATGTACGGCCTGGCTCTGCCACCTGGGTGAACTTGGACAAGCCCCATCCCTTCCTTGAGCCTCAGTTTACTTCTCTGACAGTAAGAGACTGGCCCCGACAGTCCTGGCAGTCCCTTCCAGTTCTAACAGCTTATTCTATTCCCACATGAAGGAAATGGAAATTGACCATAAGAGAGGAGCAGACGGCAGGCGGCCGGGCTGAGCACAGTCTTGGACCTCCATGACATGGGCCTGGTAGACCCCTGTCTGAGCCTCCTTTTCTACCTCCAGACCCCTGACGCAGGGCCTCTCTGGAAGGGAGGGCCTCCTTCCGAACCAGCTCCTTCTCCAGTTACCTGTGTCTTCCCTCCCTTGTTAACCAGGTTTCCGGAAAGAACTATCTCCATTCTGTCTGACTGCCCACCTCCCATTCACTCCTCAATGCAACTGCAACCAGACTGTCCTACAAAGGTCCACAGCCACTAACTGACTGATGGCCCCGATGGACACCTGTCACCCCTCACACACCCTCCCTGACAGCACTGACATCAGCTGCTCCTTCCTTCCTCAGACTCTCTTCCCCTGGCTCCCAGGGCACTGACATCTCTGAGCAGCAAGGGGACATCCATCTACTTCCCGTTTCCCTCTCTGGGCTCTCCCTGTAGGTTCTGCCTTCTTCTTCTTCTCCTGCTCCACTGGCTTCTCTGGGTTTTCCCCTGCCATGGAAAGGTATACAGAAAACTCTCTGATTCTGAGCCCCAGAATCACCTGCTAAGCTCCAGATGCCCGGTTACCCTTCCCAGTGACCACACTATCCTCTGGGTCTGACATCCACACTCAACCCATGAACCCTGTCTCCCAAGACTCAATCCAAAGGCACCATGGCACCTTCCATCATGCCTCGATCCATGCCCTCCCCCTCATTCCAGACCACTGCCTCAGCTCAGACAGCATCCCCTTCCTGACTTCTTCCCAGCAGCTTCTCAACTGGCCTCCCTCCCGTAGACTCAGCCACCTCTGTGGGGCCCCTTTAACACGACAATGGGATTGTCCAGAAATTTGAGTGCAGGCTTGCATCCTCTCTGCTCAGAAGCCTCCACTGATCTCCAGTCACCACCTGGATCCCCAGGCTCTTGGCCCACTGGCCTCTGCCTTCCTCTCCAGCCACTTCTGACCCCTCTACCCCACTTGGTGTCTGAAGCAACACCAAACTGCTGCTAGCCCCAAATGTGCCCTTACTCATGCTGCCCATCTTCTTGTCCACCAGCAAACTCCTGTTCATTCGCCAAAACCCCAGCAGATGGCTTTCCCTCTTAAAAGTCTTCTTGAACCTTTTTTATCCAAACCATCTCGAGTTACTAGTTCCTTTCTCTGGGCTACGTCTGGGCCTTATTTGTCTAGTCTCTTTGTCTCATACTCTATTATCTTTTTTGAAGGATGAAGGTATTTGTCTTCTCTGCTCAATAGTAAGTTCCTCAAGCAGAGACACCAAGACCTTCATCTCTATGTTATTAGGGACTGGAGCATAACAGGTCAAGAAATGCTTTTTGAATTAAATTATGTAACCAAGGTAAGGCAGTGTCTTCAAAAAATCTTGCAAAGCAATGTACCCCCAAAGGAAATGTGAAAATCCACATTACCTATGTATTAGCTGAAATTCTCTACTACCTTGAAAGTTGCCCCAACTTTGCCAAGTTTTAAACCTCAAGTAATGACTCCCCATAAAATTCTAAATTCAATCACCTACTAAATCTAAAAAGAGGCACTTCTGCCCTAACATAAAATATGCTCATTTGTAATTATTTTCTTGATTCCCCTGAGGGAAGAAATTTCGCTGCACAAAATGTAAAGCTCATCACAGTCTCTCAGCAACCCAGGCCAGCCAACCCCGCTAAAGCCCCCACACACAGGTGACTCTGCCAGGAACGTGATGTGTGGGTGCCATTCTTATTAGGGTTTCCTCCCCACAGGTGAGAAAAAGCCTGCAGAGCTTAAGCATCTCTTCCAGAGTCCAGAGCTAGTAATGGCCAGCCAGCCCTGGGACACAGGCAGGCCTGGAGCCCAGCTCCCACATCCCCTTCCTTCCAGCCAGTGTTTCCCATGAGGGCGACTTCAGACACCAAAACAGCAGGAAAAACATCAGCTCACGCTCGGACAGCACTAGGGGGCTGGGACTCCCTCCCCAACTTTCCCCTGAGCTGCCAGCAAGGCAGTGGGCTCTGGAAGATAATTACCGCAAGAGGCGTCCCTTGCATGAACCACTGCAGTGACATCCCTCTTAGGTAGGACAACTCTTAGCATTGACATTCTGCTAAACTAAGAAAAGGTTGGGCAGATGCTTTAGGGAACAAAGCTGTTGGCTCTGAGCTCTCCAAAGAGGTCCCTGGACCACAGAAGTGCATCCTCAGCTCCTGGACACCTGTCCAATGAAACCTGCAGAGATATCACTCCCCAGAGACCGGGTCCAACCACGGGGGAGGAGAGAAGGCCGGCAAGAAACTAGAAACTGGGGGCGCCTGGGTGGCTCAGTGGGTTAAAGCCTCTGCCTTTGGCTTGGGTCGTGATCCCGGGGTCCTGGGATGGAGCCCCACATCGGGCTCTCTGCTCAGCGGGGAGTCTACTTCCCCCTGTCTCTCTGCCTGCCTCTCTGCCTACTTGTGATCTCTGTCAGAAAATAAATAAAATCTTTAAAAAAAAAAAAAGAAAGAAACTAGAAACTGAAGCTGGAAGGAGACAGATCAATCGTAAAGACACACAAAAATGGGTTTTCCTACCAGTAAATGCTTGATGGGCCATTCTCTACTCTTTAACAAACTCAGACGATGTGCAGGCTGGCTCCAGGGAGTAACGACATGGAATTAGGGAGTTAGGGACTGTGAAACTTGACAAAAAGTGGGCCAGGAAAGACCATCAGTAAGGAGGCTATTGATCCATGTCCCACTGAACAAATGAGTTTCCTGAAAATCCATGCAGAAAACTGGCAGAAAGGACAGTGAAGGGATCCACTTGCCACAAAATAGATTTGCCAAAAATCATTCCAAACTCTGAGGCAGGGGTAAGCATGTAGCTGTCAAAATAATGAATGGTGCCTCCTATTGTCCATATTCTGGGCCTTGCACCTTGCTTGGCCAATGGAAATGATGTCCTGCAGGTTCCAGAGCCTGGGTCTTAAGAGTCCTGCAGCCTCCCAGCTTGTCCTACAGGAGCTCTGAGTCCCAATGCAGTGAGGAGTCCAGTCTAGCCTGTTGAGGATGAGAGGCCCCAGGGAGGAGAACTGAGGGGCCCCCCTGCCGGATAGGCAGCACAACAACCACACATGGGACCAGCCATCCTGGACTTCCCAGCCCAGTGGCATGGCCACACGACTATTGCCATGGAAATGATCCCAGGCAAAACCAGAGAATGAGCCAGAATGACGCACAATGTCACAAAAATAAGTGGTTGCTGTGACCCACTGGTTTGAGGATAGACTGTTCTGTGACACTGATGACATCATGGTGGCAGAAGGAGATGGCCACTTCCCTTCAAGGACTTCAGGGGAGCTGCTGGACTCCTATGTGGCTGCCCATCATGCCCATGGGCTGCTCCCTCGCCCATGTCTCCCTCTGAGGGATTCTGGGTACGCTTGGTGGTGAGCTATTATTTCAGGGGTTCGGTCTATGGGCTTCCACTGGTCTGTGCCGATAAGCGGCACCATGTTGACAACAGTGTTAATGAGGGTTATCTCCTTGAGGGGCAAAAGGGATGGCATTACGAACTACAGATCACAGGAAAAAAACTAAAGATTTTTTTTTTTCTTAAAAGAAAAACAAGAAAAGGGGACGCCTGGCTGGTTCAGTCGGTGGAGCACGCAACTCTTGATCTCAGGGTTGTGAGTTTGAGCCCCACGCTGGGTGGAGAAATAAAACCATGGGGCACCTGGGTGGCTCAGTCAGTTATGTGTCTGACTCCCGATCTCAGCTCAGGTCTTGATCCTGGGGTTGTGAGTTCAAGCCCCATGCTGGGCTCCATACTGGGCGTGGAGCCTACAACAAAACCAAACAAACCAAAAAGACAAAACAAAACAAAACAAACAAAAAAGAAAGAAAGAAAGAAAGAAAGAAAGAAAGAAAGAAAGAGAGAAAGAAAGAAAGAAATGCTGATGCCAGAAGCCACTAGCGGCATTCTGGCCCTGGCCTCTGGTTTCAGAGCTTCTCCTAGTAAATGGCACATGGTCGGTGCCAAGGAGGCAGTGCAGTTTCTGGAGCCCATTGGAAGTAATTTATCCCCAACCCCCCAACACAGGAGATGCTATGTAGATTCTCCTTATGACGTGACCACCATGTCTTTGGTATGTGGACAGAAATGCCTGAAGATAATGGAAGTTTCTTCCTTCACCTAGTCCCCAGCATTTTGGATCTCCCAGGCTCCTTTGATTAATTCATTCATTTATTTAAGAAATATTTATTGAGGGACACCTGGGTGGCTCAATCAGTTAAACGGCTGCCTTTAGCTCAGGACATGATCCCAGCGTCCTGAGATCGAGTCCCATGTCGGGCTTCTTGCTCAGCGGGGAGCCTGCTTCTCAACTCTGCTGCTGCCTGCCTCTCTGCCTGCTTGTGCTCTTTCTCTCTCAAATAAGTAAGTAAATAAATAAATAAATCTTTAAAAAAAAGAAGTATTTATTGAATATCTATCGTGTTCTAGGCTTCATATGGTGCTGGGAATTAAAAGAGGATCCCCTCAAAGATCTTAGTCTAGGGAGAGAGAGGAGTTTAGATGAATGCATAAGAATTATTAACAGACAAATGATAAAGCAATATGGAGAGTTAGGACAGCTATGGAGACAAGATCCAAGGTATAACCTGCTCACTTGGATCAACTTGACAGTGGTTCTCTACAGAATCAACACTTTGTCTCTATTTAGCAGCCTGCAACCCCAGGGCTGATGTGGTGTGACCCCATATTTCCTACACCATTTCCCAAACCCGAGAGTCAGCCCAGCCTCCACACTCAAGCAGGGTGGGCTAACATCCTGCCTATCCCCTTGTTTCCTGAGACACCCCCCCCCCAAAGGTCCCCAGGAAGGTCCTTCAAAGTCTCTGCTTCCCAACATGCAAGAGGAAGCCTCGAACGTCCACATGGCAATGAAGGCAACCCAATCTGTCGGTGCCTCACCTGTCTGCACCAGATTCAGAAAGCACAATAGGAAATGTCTGAGCTGGGAGGGGCTCAGAGAACATCTAGTCCCACCCTCTCACGAGGAAACTGATGTCCAGGGAGGTGGCGATATGATCCAGCACAAAGCTATCCCCAGTTACTGTCTACATATCCCTCAATAGCACCGTGTGTGAGAGCACTAGGATTGGAACCCAGTCTTTGATTCTCATTTCAGGGGCCTCTTCATTACATGGTGCCCCCTGTGTCCTCTGATAAAGAGCCAGGAGAAGAGTACTAAGAACAGGGTCAGTCAGTCGCATGCCAGGTGTTCAAAGATGCTGACTTGGACACAACTCCACCCACCAGAGCTCCAGAGAGATCCCGCCTGGCTGCACGCAGGGTGGAGATGGCAGCTAAATCAGCTGTGTGCTCAGAGGGACGGCACCAAGCTCCCCCCCGCAATGGACAGCTTGGGGTGAGGAGGTTTGGAGGATCTCTCCCCCAGTCCTGTGACCTCATCAACAGCAGGCTTCCAGCAGCCCTACCCAAAGAGCCAACAAGCCCTGGGTGCCCAGTTCCCTGTTCACTCCCAAGAGCGCTATGTCACCCGAAAGAATGGCTTCCATTGATCTTTATGGACACAGGGACTCGTGAAATTATTTCCGTCTTTGCTATAACTGCTAAGAAGCGCACGGCGAGATTTGCTGCCGATCCCACCAAAGTGTACATGACTTCATGGCATGTATTCCCAATAGCCAGCTGATTCCAAGCTTCAGCGTAGCTCTCTACCCTTACTCTCCCCTCCCCCACCCTCAAGTTCCCTCCTTATTTGTTTCTTGTCCTATGTATATACTTGGACCCATTTCAAATCTTTTTTTCCCCCTCCGTGATCAAATAGATAAATAAAAAGCAAACAAGCTAGTTTTAAGAGGTAACTGACCAAAAAAAAAAAAAAAAGTGCCGAGAGAAAATATTTACCCTGTGTCTCCTCTAACTCGAGGGTTTCAGAAAGACCCACAACACTAGGACCAGAGAGAGAAAACTTCTTTATACAAAACACTCATACCGTCTAGAAGCAAGGGCAGTACTGGCAATACTTAACATCCAGTCCGGCACAGCAATAACTCATTAGAACAGATCCCACTGATGCCAGCCGTAAATCACCAGTCTGGCCATCCTTGGGTACACGGGCTACCATCGAGCGTGACCCGCAGGCAGGAAACCTGGATCTTTGTTCTCACTCTGACCCCAGCTACCTGTGTGCCCTCGAGCCGGCTGGAGCCTCATTTTCTTCCTCTCAAAAATGAATCCATGATTTACGACACTCCCAGCCCTCCTCTGGTCTAGCTTCCAATAAAGCACACCTCTTGGAGAGAAGCGGTAAGCGTCACCAGGCTTACACCAAGGACATGCTTTGGAAGACTCCCCCGCCCCCTGGATATTTTACCCAGAGCCCCTAAGTTATTATCCTGGCCAACCTCTCGATAATTTCCCCTTTCCAGTTTGCTGCTTGTGCCATTAGGGCGTGATGGAACGCCAGCTTCGCGACAGGATTCAATCTTATTAGCGGGAACCTGATTAGATTGTATTTCATGGCAGCCCGGAGGCCACTGTATTTCAAGGACAGACAGGCCAACTGTGCAAAGAGCATGCAGAGACCCACTCTCAGCACACCTCCAGGCATCCGACCCAAGCCCGCGGCAGGCACAGTAAAACACAGATGAGGCAGAAGCACAGATTCCGACCTTGAGAAGGTGTTCCGGGCGTAGTGCATGATGCTGTCAAAGTCGTAGGTTTCTCCCAGAGAGCTCACTTCCCCAGCTTCCATTTTTAAGAAATTATACTCCTGACCTGTGACACAACACTCTGTTAAGGCCTTTGAAAACAAGGCAAGTCCCTGAAAGGAGGCAGAGGGGGAGGAGGAGGCCCCATAGCCACTTCTGAGAGCTTCAGTTGGCCCAATCAAACAGCAAGGCTGCGGTTGTCCCCCTTGTCTTTAACAGACTGGAAATTTGAAACTTCCAACAGCCCTGTGTTCTCCCAACCCCACTCCCCAACAGCCCCTCCCCAGGTGCCACTGGAAACCCTTACTCTACGTTTGTAGACAGGTTCATTATTGATCTGATTGCTCAAAAACTTAAAAAACAGATCTCTGATCTTGCTACGGAAAGAAAAGAAGAAAAATCAGAGAGCTAAATTCGATCCCCAAGAATTCACTATTCGGATTCTCAAAAGCATTTAAGGCAACCAGATGACTCAGTGCTACTTTCAAGTTCATTATGAACTTCTATATAAAATTATTTCATATGAGAATTTCTGGGTTTTGTTTTCTGGTTTTTTTGAATTTTGTTTTGTTTTGTTTTAAATCTAGATACCCTATCTGCCTTGGGGCAGGCAGAAATTCTGCAGGCAGAAATACTGCATTTACATGTACTCATGTCCTAATTGCATTTGTTTCAAAAAGATGGGCTGCTGAAGTCAGCAAAAGGGGCTCTTAGAAAAGCTACCAGGAGAACTCGTCTTTTGGCTTCTCGGCTTTGATGCTACCAATAGTGTTCTGGTCCACTCTGTTCCTGTTGGGAATGGAGCTGGATTTCATGGTCCTTTACAACGTAAAAAGTCATTTTGTTTCTGCTGTAACCTACAAGCTGGGGCTTCCTCCCAGGAAGGACCACAGAGGACACTGGCAATGCTGGTGACAAACGCCTGCACAATAGGGTTGCTGCCTCCTTACAGAACAAATGAGCATTGGTCGGCTCCCGGAAACCCCTCCCCTTCACAGCTGCCTGCCCTGGTGGATGCCAGCTTCCTGGTCAGTGGCTTCCGGACTCCATACTGGCTCCTTACCTGGTTGGATGTTCTCTCTGATGATGGTGACATGCTGGTCTCTATCTGGCCGGGTGTGTTCATGCCAGAACCCAACCACATGGCCCAACTCGTGCGCCACAATGCCAAACTTGTCACAGTTTTTCCCAATGGATATGGCCTGTGGGCCTCCTCCTCGGCGCCCAACATAGGAACAACAGCTGGACAGTTGCAGAAATACCCAGGTTAGCAGGTCAGAGAATAGGAAGAGGCTAATACCCTCCCCAATGTGTGTGTGTGTGTGTGTGTATGTGCACACACATATGTATCTATGTGTGCTGAAAGCACTCTCATTGTCTGAGTTCCCTCCCAATACAGAAATACCCTCCAAAAATGGTTCACCTTTTTGGTGGTCATGGATCTACTTGAGAACCCAAGGAAAGATAAGGCCTAGATTCCCAAAATAAAGACCACACCCTTTCCAACCCCTGCACCCCCAAGTCTCTGCTGGATCATCTCTGATGACAAGGAAAAGAGATAATGAATGGAGTAAGCTGAGTTTCTGTGAAGGATGAGTCTTGATATCCTTATCAGAGGAGCCTTAGAAATGATGATTCCTCTTCTGGGCACAATTATTTTTTTCAAATAACATTTATTCCTAATATATTATTATATATTATTCCTAATATAGAAAGATATAAGAAATTAAAATGGCCCACAGTCCTACTGCCTTTACCACCCAGAAAACCTCTATCAAACATTAAAAAAAAAAATACACAGTTGGGGCAATTGGGTGGTTCAGCTGGTTAAGTAAAGTGACTCTTGGTTTCAGCTCAGGTTGTGATCTCAGCATCGTAAGATCACGTCAGGTAAGTTCACGTCAGGTCCCACACTCATCAGGGAGTCTGCTTGAGATTCTCTCTTTCCCTCTGCCCTTACCCCTCCCCCACTCTCTCTCTTTCCCTCTCTCTCTCTCTCTCAAATAAATAAATTAATCTTTAAAAAATATATATGTTCAGGGGCGCCTGGGTGGCTCAGTGGGTTAAAGCCTCTGCCTTCGGCTCAGGTCATGATCCTGGGGTCCTGGGATCGAGCCCCACATCGGGCTCTCTGCTCAGCGGGGAGCCTGCTTACTCCTCTCTCTGTCTGCCTCTCTGCCTCCTTGTGATTTCTGTCTGTCAAATAAATAAATAAATCCTTTAAAAAATAAATAAGTAAAAAATAAATAAAAAATATATATGTTCAGAAGATTGAAGTATTGTCTCTCATCCCCTCTAATCTCTTCATCCAAAGATAACCATTGTTAACAGTGTCTCAGACATCCTTCATAAAAATTAGTATACATTTTTCTAAATTACAAAATGCATTATGTACATTGTCCTTCATTTTTTATATTTTTTCCTCCTTAATTTAGAGATCTTTTTATAATAGTGCATAAAGACCTCCTTCATTCTTTTTAAAGTACAATTAACTTTTATTTAATCAGGCTCCTAATAGTGTACATTTAGGCTGATTCCAATTTTTGCTATTTAAACAAATCCTCATGGGAGAGGAAGAGAAAACAAACAAACAAATAATAATAAGGAAACCAAGAAATGGTTGGACTCTTGTTCATGTCAGGGTAAATTCTTAGCATTGGGACTGATAGATAAAAGGGTATATGCATTTGAGATTTCGATAGATATTATCAAATTGCAATCCCCAAATGTGTCTACTTACATGCCCACTAATAATATATTAAAAAGCCCTATTTCCCCACAACCTGGACAACACTGGTTTTATCAAATTTTTTTTGGTCAGCTGGATAGGTGAAACATGGTATTTCACCATATCAAGATTGGATAGCTTTCCATGTTTTATAAGACATTTGTATTTCTCTTTCTTGTGAACTTTGTGATCACATCCTTTCCCTATGTTCTTTTGGGTTGTCCATCTTTTTATTATTGATTTGTAAGAACCCTTTATGAATTAAGGAAATGAATCTTTTTTTTTTAAACTTTTTATTTATTTTTTATAAACATATATTTTTATCCCCAGTGGTACAGGTCTGTGAATCGCCAGGTTTACACACTTCACAGCACTCACCAAAGCACATACCCTCCCCAATGTCCATAACCCCACACCCCTTCTCCCAACCCCCCTCCCCCCGGAAATGAGTCTTTTGATTGCCAAATATATTGACAATATTTTTTTTTCACTTTATTTCTTATTTGGATTTTTGTTTGTTTGTTTATGTGTTGTTTTGGTTTTGTTTTCACCATAGACAATTTTAAAATTTCAGTGTTTGTAATGACTTCATTTTTTTTTTGCCCTGCTTAGAAAGGCCATCTCTAGGCCAAGATTATAAGTAAACTTCACTCTTGTTTCTCTCTAATACTTTTTAAATTTCTTTTTTTTTTCTTTTCTTTATCCTTTTAAAAATGTTTACATCTTTGATCCAGCTAGAATCATTTTGATGTGAGAAGTGAGGTAGGAATCCAGATTTTCTATTTTTTTTTAAGTTTTATTTATGTATTTGACAGAGATCACAAGTAGGCAGAGAGGGAGGCAGAGAGAGAGAAAGAGTGGGGAAAGCAGACTCCCCACTGAGGAGAGAGCCTGATGAGATTCGGGGCTCAATCCCAGGACCCTGAGACCAGGACGTGAGCCGAAGGCCGAGGCCCAACCCACTGAGCCACCCAGGTGCCCCCTCCAGCTTTGTTTTTTTCACAATGAGCTCTCTACACCACTGTTAAAATATCCAAATGACTAATATAGCTCATTTAAGTAATACTCATTTAAAATGCTACCTAAATTTGTGTATAGGCATATTCACTTTAAACTCTTTTGTTATGTTCTAAGTGATCTTAATTATTATCATCTTCACTTGCATTTTAAACCCTAGATGTTTGACTAGACCATCAGACCTCTTCCCATAATCCCACACTACTTCTGTCCCTCTGTCCCTGTTGTTACTGTTTCTCTCTCTGTGCCTCTTTCCACCTCCTCTCTCTCCCCCTCTCTCCCTCTGCCTCTGTCTCTGTCTCTCTCCTCTGTTGGCTATTTCTACATGGTCATTCCTCCAGATAAACTTTAGTATCATTTGTTAAATTTCTAAAACATAAATACACATATACCTACATATGTATAAATGTAGATATTTGCATCACAATGGCATGCATTTATAGGTTATTTCAAGGAGTTGTGACATCTTTACTATGTTAAGTATCCCTATACAGGGAGTGGTATGCATTTCCATTTTTACTTTTTTTTTAAGTTTCCTTAGAGTTTTAGCATTTTCTTCCTATAGGTCTGGCATATTTTTGCATTTTCGTTAAGTTTATTCTTAGATGTATTATTTATTATGTTTCTATTAAAGTGATACTTTTCTCATTACAAAAGTGTATCAAATTATTTCATTATAAGGAAAAGTAATTAATTTTCTTGTTACATTTGTAATCAGTCACCTCATCAGGGTCTCCTTTTGTTTCTAAGTTTCTCAATTGTTTTTCTGGGTTTTGGGGTACATGTTGCACTAACTTCAAACCATGCAAACATTGCCTTACTCCTGCCAATACTTACTGTGTGTATTTCCTTCTCTTATCTAATTATATTAGCTAGCATTTTCCAAAACGTGTAAAATAATTGTGGTGATCATGAATATCTTTGACTTGTTCCTGAGTCTAGAAATGCTTCTAGAATTATCATTGTTAAATCTGATGTGGGCTATTGGGACACACACACACACACACACACACACACACACACACAGCTTTAGCCATATCTCTCTAACTTAGAATTGTAGGGCTTTTATTGCCTGGATAAGTTATAATATTCATCCTGATTCCTTTGTGACCTAAGAGTTGTACAAACAAAAAATGGAGCTTTTAACTTACTAGGTAATGCACGGGTATTTACTCTACTCTTTGTCATGATGTCCAATCTCATTGCTTTGCAATCAGAAAACATGTTAATGCTCTTTCTGCCTTTGAGAATCCATCGAGGTGTGTTTCATGCTTAACAGATGGACAATGTCTATAAATGTTCAACACGCGCATAAGAAGAAAAGATCTGTTATCAGATTGCAGAATCTGATAGATCCATAGGATCAACTCTATTCTATTTCTCCAGTCCGCTACAAATCTCTACTCATTTTTTGGTCACCTCAACATTGATCTTCTTGGGTGGACAGAAATGAAATAAAGTCGCCTGCTGCTGGTGTTTCTGTCAATTTCCCCTTGAATTCCCTGGGGCTGGTTTTATGACTCTTAATGCTGCACTGTTTGGTGCATAAAGATTTATGACGGTTATATTCTCACTGTAGCTTGGACTCCTTCTCAATATAAAGTGTCTCACCTTTTTTTTTTTTTAAAAACACTCCCCTACTTTAAAAATGAAACAAAACAAGAATGAAACAAAAAAGGCCTTCTCTGTAACTAAAATTACGATCCTAACATTCTTTTTGTTAGCATTTGCCTGTGTGCCTTCTTTCCTTTTGCCTGTAACCTTTCTGGGTCATTCTCTTCAGTAGTCATTTCATGCATATCCCATGTAGTTGGGTTGAAGTATATGAACCAGTATGGGAAACTTTTCTTTCAGTAGGAGAGGACATCACACTTATATTTCCTGGCATAACGGCTAAATTTGGTCATAATCCAGGCACCTTATTATTTGTTATGTTTTCTGGAGGAAGTCTCTTAGCCCAGGGAGCCCATAAAATTACATGCAGAATTTTGCATAAACGTATATCCATCATGAGAAAGCCATAGCTTTTTCAGACTCTCAGTACGATCGCGGGCCTCCAACTGGTTTGGAATCTCACTTCTCCATATGAAACACCCCAATTCCTTCAACTGCTCCCATGACAGGAGATCCAGACCCCTTGTCTTTCTAGAATCTTCTTCTTGACCGGCCTACTTTGTCCTGGGATTATGAGTTCATTGGGGGCAAGGGGAGTTTCTGACAAACCCTATGTTGCTATTAATCACAGCTCCTTGGAAATATTTGGCTTTACAGAGAAAATTCAACTCTCACGAGCCATCAGATTTGTCTGGCTCAGGTTCCACTGAAGTGGCCTTGCAGGTGCCTACTTACCCACAGGTTCTGTAACTGAATACAATGAAGCTCTCCTCATCAGTCCTTTCTACGAAGGTCACACACGTGTGCTTCTCCCAGTGTCTCATGGCCTGCTTGAAAATGGCCCTCTGGCTTCCTGAAACGACAGGGCAGGTCTCATCACTGTCCTGATGGGTCTTTGCCTCCCTCAGAGGCCATACGCCATGCTGACTCACAATGACGCTTTTTCCAATGAGAATTGGTCCCCCAGACTAGAAATGCGCTAGGAATAAGGATTTCCCTTGCGAAGAATATAAATTTCCTGAATTGCCCAAACTCAGGGAGGAAGAGTTCGTGAAGGGAAAAGAGGATAAAAGTAGATTTTCAGAATATCCCAGACTCTCCAGCTTTTCCTTTGAATGGAGAGTACTTTCATCTAAACTTAAAACAAAAAAAGCTTACCCAGATTATTCAACTGGAAAATTTAAGGCTTTTGAAGTAGCTCACCAGCATTGCATTCTGAGGCTTCATTTTATTTTCTATCTACAGGAGTATGGGTCCATATGCTCTCACAAGTTTGTTTTCAGGTACGTTCATGCTACCTTTGCCTGGGGCCACAGTGTTTTCTGGTGGCTCCTTGAGCGTCCTTTTCTACAAGCCCTTTGAAAACAGGTGAATTTCATGCTTTCTCTGAGCACATCTTCATATTTCCTTGAGTGGAAATGTGTTGAGAAATAGAACAGTAAGTAAACTGTCTGGGAGAAGAACAGAGTAGTAAACTGGCTGATAGTTACTTACAGTCAATATATGTTCTCTAAAAGAACACATCAATCTGTTCTTTATCAATCTGAGATAAAGAACAGTATTTTGATTTTCCTAGAAACAATGAGAAGGATCTAGAAAAATAGTGTTTGGGGACTACAAAAAACAATCGGGGATGGTGTCTGAGTTCTAGAATGACCTTGTTGCCAAAAACAAGCAGAGCACTGGGGAGGCTTCCATCATAGTCTGGAAGACCTGGGTGTGATGTCATATTGTCCCAAAAACAAACAGACAGAATAAAGAATAACCTAGCCTAGCTGTCAACTTTGTTTTTTTACATCTTGATATTTTTAGTTCAAATCATTTATAGCTCAATCACTCACCAAAATAGCAATCCCACTAATTAGAGAACAAGAAAAACCACCACGTTAAGAGAATTCTCTATATAAAATTAGCTAACTTTGATGAAGGTTATGTAAATCTTTGGTCAGAAAAGCACACCGCATCTCAAAGAGCGCGGTTAAGCACCAGGGAACAAAAGTCAATGCATTTCAGGTAATGGGAAGTACTGTACAGACTAGAAAGTGGGGTGCTGAGAACAAGTAGCCAGTGGGATATTGGGGGTATCAGGGAGGCAAAGAGGCCTTTCTGGGGATGTGTCATCTGATCTGAGATGCAGTGATAAGAAGAAACCACGAGAAGGTCTGGGGAAAGAGTGTTCTAGGCGGATGGAGGGCAGGTGCAGGTGTGTTAAAGCAGGAATGAGCTGGGCATGTTCCAGAAGAGAAAGGTACCTGTAATGTCAACACGCAGGAACTGGGGAGAAGAGAGCAGGAGCAGGGCAGGAGACTGGGTGGAACAGGGGGCAAGGGCTGACCTTGGAGGCCATGGTCAGCAGTTTCAGTTTCACTAGTAGTGATGGGAAGCCACTGGCTGACCTATGTATTTTAAAGATAATAATACCAATAGCAAATAATTACTAATTACTATGTGCCAGGTACTAGTCAAGTGCTTCATCTAAATTAACTCGTTTAGTTCTCAAAACAACCCTATGAGCTAAAAAATATTATCATCCCCACTTACAGAAGAGGGACTTAACGTGGCAAGGTTAAGTACCTTCCCACAGCGTGTACTGCCCGCAAGCAGTACTAGCCGGGACTAGCCACATCTAAGGGCCCACTCTGCTTACCTTGCATATTGCTGCGGGGATGCGACCGGTGTGGGTGACCAACCAGGCAGAAGACAGGTCAGCCACCCTGTGTGGCTTTGGCCTGGAGGGCTTTGCTCACCTACCCATTGTGCAAACCCTGTCCCTCTTTCAAGACCAGGATCATGTGTCACCCCCTGCATGAAGGCCTGGGGACTAGGTGATCACCACTGAGGACACAGTCCCAGCAGAGACCACAGTTTTGCCAGGCTTAGAGCACTAGCCCTGAAGGCATAATGGAACACCAGCAGGTAGGACAGCCGTGTCCCAGGCTCTGCTCCACCCCCCGGGGAGGACACAGCCCCAAAGGAGGTCTCCTCTGGGACTACTGACCAGTGAAGTTCCCACCGATGACGTAGGGGATGACTCCTCCAGGCCATATTCTCTCTGTCCTCGAGGTTGTGGCTCTTCGGACGCGTGGAGAAAAGGTCTCAGCTCGGGCATCCGAGGTCCGGGGGCTGTGCAAGAGCATGGCATTGTCCTCGCCATCTGCAAGAGAGGCACGCTGCCATTTACTCTGCCTTTAGTTCCTTCTGTCCATCATGGTTAAGACTATACTATCCATGAATCCACAAAGAACATGTGTTCTAAAGGGGGTATTCGGTCAGCTTGGGGTTTTGAACCCCTGGGTGTCAGGAAGGGTGCCATGGCTACAACGGAAGCAGGCTGGCTTCCTGGAAGCCTTGCACACCCTGTGGGGCTCCATGGAAGCCGGAGAGAATCAAGCAGGGACCGAACAAGGCATCCTTTGGGATGGAGTCGAGTCAGGGATGCGCTCTCTTCTCTGGGAATATCAGAGGGAACTTACTGAGCCAATCTCCAGCCCTGACCAAATACCCATCAATGCTGCAAATGTGGAAAATCATTTGGCCAGTCTGACAAAGTGAACCAGCTTGCAATGGTTCAGATACTCTTTGCAAGGTGAGCCTCTGGAAAAAGCAGCGCCTCATAAAATCCCCCAGCTCTTCCCGATCTCTTGGCACAGGTAGACCTTTAAGAGAGGGAGGTGGAAAAGAAGTGGAGGCCCTTTTAAGGTTCGGAGTCCACGGTGGGGCCCCGGAAATAGTAGAGACAGACAGGTGGGGTAGAATCGCTTGAACCTGTGGCGCCCTAATCATCAAATCCACGTTCATTTTGTCCATCACTCTGACAACATAAGCTTTTGTTTTCAGCCTACTTATGTAGATTCCCTCATTATTCTCACTTGGAACATTTTCTCTTCAGTTTCTGTATCTTTTCCCTCAAAATCAGCTTTTGATTTTTTTTTATCCATTTCATTTTTTATTATTCATTAATTTTATTTCTTTTATTACTTCCTTCCATTTGCACTTACTTTATTCCAATCTTTCCTTTCTATCTTCTTTTCTTTTTTAAAAAACTGGAGATATAACTCACACACCGTAATAGACATTCTTTTAAAGTATACAATTTAGTGGTTTTTAGTATATTCACAAAGTTGTGCAACCATCAGCACTACAGAACTCCACAACATTTTCATCGCCCCAAAAAGAAACACATTAGCAGTCACTTCCCATTTCTAGCCCCTGCCCCAGTCCTTGGCCATTAGTCATCTACTTTCTGTTTCTGTGGCTGTGCCTATTCTGGACATCTCACACAAATGGAATCAGCTGATATGTAGTATTTTGTGTCTGGTTTCTTTTCCTTAGCATGTTTTCAAGGTTCATTGGTATCATACCATGTATTAGTACATTATTATATTTTATGGCTGGATAATATTCCATTGCATGTATCTACCACATTTTGTTTATCCATTTCTCAGATGATGGACATTTGGGTTGTTTCTGCTTTTTGGCTATCACGAATAATACTAGTATGGGCATTAATGTATACATTTGTGTGTGAACATATGTTTCCTGTTCTCCTGGGTATGCACCACAGACTGGAATTGTTGGGTCATTCAAGAACTTTACATTTAACAACCTTTTGAAGAACTAGCAGGCTGCTCTCCAAAGCATCATTTACATTCCCATCAGCAATGCATCAGGGTTCCAATGTCTCCATATACTTGTCAACACTTGTTATTGTCAAGCTTGTTGATTATAGCCATTCTAATGGGTGAACTGGCATCTCAGTGTGCTTTTGATTTGCATTTTCCTAGTGACTACTGATGCCAAACATCTCTTTATGTTCTTATGAGTCATTTGCATATCTTCTTTGAAGAAATGTGTATTCAAATCCTCTGCCTATTTCTTAATTGGGTTATCTTTTTACTGTTATAATTATTCTTTGTATATTCTGGACACCAGACCCTTATCAGACATATGACTTACAAATATTTTCTCTTATTCTGTAGGTTATCTTTTCATTTTTACAATAGTATCCTTGGAACCATAAAAGTTTTACATTTTGATAAAGTCCAATTTATCCATTTTTGTTTCTTATGGTTTTTGTGCCATATTTTAGAAATTACAGCCTAATCCAACCTCACAGAGATTTATATGTATGTTTATAATTATGTTATATCTATTTATATCTACAGTTCTATAGTTTTGGTGCTTATATTTAAGTCTTTAATCATTTTGAGTTAATTTTTATATATGGTGTGAGGTAGGGGTCTAGTTTCATTCTTTTGCCTGTGAATATCTAGTGTTTCCAGCATCATTTGTTGAAAAGATTAGTTTTTCCCCTATAGAACTGTCTTGGTACTCTTGTAACAAATCAGTTAGCCATCCTCTTCTGGCTTCTTGAGTTGAACATTCGGCACATAATTTTCAATTTTTCTTATATTCTACTGTTGATATTTTTAGGCTAAAATTTCTCTGAGTTCCTCTTTAGCAGCATTCTATCATTTGACATGTATATATCAATGTTAGACATTGATATATTCTGTTAGCTCCATTTAGACTTTCTTCTTTGATCTTTTAGTTATTTAAAAGTGTGATTTTCAAAATTCCTAAATATTTGTTTCTCTGTGGGTGTTACTGATTTCTAACATTGCTTTGTGTTCCAAGGACCCATTCTCCACGGTGGGGGTCAGAAAACTTTTTCTGAAAAAGAACAATAGTAAATATTTGAAGTTTTGTAGTTAATACATTCTCTGTTGCAACCAACCAGCTCTGCCACTGTAGTGTGACAGCAGCCATAAACAATATGTAAATGATTGGGTATGGCTGTGTTCCAATAACAGCTTATTTGCAAAAACAGATGGTAGGTTGGATTTGGCCTCCTGGCTGTAGATGACTAGCCTATGCTCCAAGGTATCAATTCTTTGGTATTCTGAATCTTCGTTTGCAGCCCAGTACGTGATTGGTTTTTATAAATGTCCCAAATGTCCTTGGATAATGTGTATTCATTTCTATAATTGATGGTTAAAGGGTGCTACATATGTTATTCACATATTCTACCTACAACTATTTTGGCTCCTTGGTGTATCAGTTACTGAGAAAAGTGCCTTAAACAACCCTGACAACTAACATTGTGGACTGCCATTTTCTCCTTTATTCTTAATTTCTGCTTTGCATTGTTCAAGGCTATGTTGTTTAAGTAATACAAGTGAAGGACTGTTAAATGTTACCAGTTGAATTATTTAAATGTTCCCAGTAAATTATTTCTTTCATCATTAATGACCCTCTTTATCTGTAACAGTGTTTATCCATAATAAAGATTATTTTGGCTGATATGAATATTACTATGTCAGTTAAATTTTGATTACTGTTTGCCTCATAGAGCTTTTTCCCACTCATTTATTTTTGATCTTTTTATGTAATTATGTTTTTTTAAATGAGTCATTCAACAGGCATTATTCTGTGAGTAAATTACATTTCCCACAATAATAACACAAACTTTGCAATGGTCTTATGGTTGAGATTCAATTTTTTAATTATATATGAAATAGTTTTTGTAAATTGAAATTTTTATTGATATACTTATAGATTCACATGCAGTTGTAAGAAATAATAGAGAGATTTTGTGTACCCGGTACTCCATTTCTCCCAATAGTAACATTTTATAAAACTATAGTACAATATCACAACTGGGATATGGACATTACTGTACTCCACTGATTGCATTCAGATTTCCCCAGCATCATGTATACTTGTGTGTGTGTGTGTATGTGTGTGTAGTTGTATGGAATTTTATCACATGTATTGGTTTGTTTACCACACTTTCAAGATACTGACCAGTTGCATTACCATAAGAATCCTTCATGTTGGCATTTTATAATCCTATCCACATCCTTGCCCCTCTCCTCTCTACATCCCTGCCCCTCTCCTCTCCTCCATCCCTAAACTCTCAACCACTAATCTGTTCTCCATTTAGAAAATTTTTCATTTGAAGAATATTACATAAGTGGAATTTAACAGTGTATCACCTTTGGGAATTGGCTTTTCTTATTTGGCACAATTCCTTGGAGATTCATCAGGGTTGTTTTATGTATCAATAGTTTCCTTCTATTGCTGAGTCATATTCCATGGTATTCAGGTACCACCACTTGTTTTAACCATTCACCTGCGAAAGGATATCTGGGCTGTTTCCTGGTATTACAAATAAAGCTGCTATGAACATTCATATACAAGATTTTGTGTGGAAATAAACTTTTATTTCTCTGAGATAAATACCCAAGAGTGGAATTGCTGGATTGGTAGTTGATGGTAAATGAGTTGATTTCTGGGTTCTGTATTGTGTTCCATTGAACTATGTGTTTATCCCTCTGCTAAGAGGACATGGTCTTGATTACTGCAGTTATATAGTAAGCCTTAGTAACTGGGAGAGGGATTACTCCCATTTTAGACTTCTTTTCTATGACTGTTTTAGTTATGTTTCCATATAGAGTCTATGGCTGTCCATATAGATTTTAGAATAAAGTTGTCTCTGCCTACAAAAAAAACATGCTGGGATTTTGATAGGAATTACATTAAAACAATAGATCAGTTTGGAGATAACTTTATCTTTACCATACTCAGTCTTCCAATCCCTGGACATACTATGTCTCTGCATTCGTGTAGGTCTTTCTTGATTTCTTTCATCAGTCTTGTGTGATTTTTAGTATATAAATATTGTACATGTTTTTTTAAAAATGTATAGGAATTTCATTTTCTTTGGGTACTTATAAATTGTATTGTGTTTTAAATTTTTATTTATGCATAATTATTCTTAGTATATAGAAATGTAAGCAATTTGGGGGTTTGGGCCTTGTATCTGCCATGCTAAATTCACTTACTAGTTCTAAGGTTTTTTTGTTTTGTTTTGTTTTTGTTTTAAGATTTTATTTATTTATTTGACAGAGGTCACAGTAGGCAGAGAGGCAGGCAGAGAGAGAGAGAGAGGGAAGCAGGCTCCCTGCTGAGCAGAGAGCCCTATGCGGGACTCAATCCCAGGACCCTGAGATCATGACCTGAGCCGAAGGCAGTGGCTTAATCCACTGAGCCATCCAGGTGCCCTAAGTTTTTTTTTTGTTTTTTTGTTTTTTTTGTTTTTTAGATTCATTAGGATCATCTACATAGCAAACAAGTCATTTGGAAATAGAAACAGTTTTATTTTTTCCGTTCTGATTTTCATGCCTTTAATTTATTTTTCTTGTGTCAATGCAGTGTCTGTAACTTCCAAAACTATGTTGAATAAGAGTATGACAGCAGACGTCTTTGCCTTGTTCCTGGTTTTAGGGGAAGTAGTCAGTCTTTCACTATTAAGTAAGATGTAAGCTGTAGGTTTTTGCTTTGTTTTGTTTGTTTTTATTTTATTTTTTTTTAAGATCTTATTTATTTGAAAGAGAGAGCAAGCGAAAGAGAACATAAGCAGACTACCCACTGAACAGGGAGTGTGGTGTGGAACTTGATTCCGGGACTCTGGGATCATGATGTGAGCTGAAGGCAGATGGTTAACCAACTGAGCCACCTAGGTGCCCAGCTATAGGTTTTAGGCAGATGCTCATTATCAAGTTAAGATTATTTCTCTCTATTCCTAACTTGCTGTGTTTTTATTATAAATGTTAGATTTTGTTAAATGCTTTTTTTTTTTTTCATTTAAATGCTCAGTTGATGTGATCATGGGATTTTTCTTTTTTAGTTTATTGATATGGTAAGGTTACACTGATTGATTTTCAAATGTCAAACCAGCCTTGCATATCTGGAATAAATTCCGCTTGATCATGGTGTATAATTATTTTTTACACGTGGATGGTTTTGATTTGATATTTTGTTGAGGATTTTTGCATATAATTATAATTACATTTTAAGTATATCTGTTATGAACACCAAATATCTACATTTTTTTCTTGTTGTTCAATCCAAGAATCTCTCTTTTAACAGGTGAATTATAGTTATTTTATAACTGACATACCTGGCATTATTTCCTTCCTCGTGTGTGTGTGTGCATTATTTGCTATTTTTTTTCTTTGCTTCTTTTGTTTCTCCTTGACTGCTTTTGTAGGAATAAGATATTTTCCGTATTTAGTTTTTATTTCCATTATCTCCTTTCTAGTCTTTAGCATTGATTCTAATTTTTAACATTCAAACTGGACTTAAGAAAGTACAAAGAATTCACAAACTACAAGATAGACCTGAAGAAATCAGAATCTCCATTCTCATTCTGAGAATACAAGGATCTCAAGGCATTTTAATTTACAAAGAGGCCTTTTGCTGTTTCACATTACTGTTTACTTGCTTTTAAGACCCCAAATAAAGTGCTATTTACCAATTATTTGTTTTTAAGACAGATTTATATCTGCCTTCATATTTACCATTTCCTTGCTTACTGCTACTTCTTGCATTCCAAATCTCCTTCCTAGAAATGCATTCTTTATTATTCTTTGATGATGACAATAAACTCTCAGTTTATTTTATCCTCAATCTATTTCATCTTCACTCAGTTTATTTTATCCACACTCTAGAAATTAAGTCTAGCTGGGAATGTACAAAATCCCAAGTTGACAGATGTTTTTCTTCAAAGACAGTATTCCAGTATACTTCAGTCTTCATTATTAACAGGAGATATCCTTATAGTTTGATGGTCATTCCTTCACCTGTTATCAGTCTTATCTTTTGTTCTGTTCTCCTTCTTTTGTTTTTTGTCTTTCTCAGCATGATTATAATTGTCTAAATATGGATTTATATGAATTCTCTGCTTGAGACCCAGTACAATTCTTCCTTCAACCGTGGAAAATTCTAATTCCTCATCTGTTTGACCACTGCCTCTTCTTTCCCAGTATCCCTATGAAATTTATCTCATTTTCAAGAATTTCTACTGATTATGTGCTTAACAGTCTCACTTTACCCATTGTGTCTCTTTCCCTTCTTCCATATTTTCTTTGTCTCTCAATGGTGAAATTTGTGTGGTTTCCTCAGATCTATTTTCTACTTCACTAATTCTCTCTTCATTTGTGTTCAATATACTATCCAATTTCAGTTTCAACAATATATTTATCATTTCTAAAAGCCCTAATGGCTTCTAAATCTGTCAATTCTTTTTTCCTCTCTACTATAGTTTCAAATTCTTCCATTGGTTCCTTTGTTATATATACTTATTTACTCCTTTAGATTGTCCTATTATTCTTATATCTCTGGGTACCAATTCTCCAATTTATTGTCTCTGCTGATTCTCTTCAATGGATTAACTTTTTGTGTTCCTAATGTTTTTATTTAAATCTCATTTTTAGGGGAGATCATTCCTTTCTAAAAGAGCCCCATATGCCATCAATTATGACTGTGAGCCTTTTTTTTTTTTTTTTTTTTTTGGTGCTGTGGGGATTTTAGGGTCCTAGATCAGTTTTTATGTTATTTCTAAGTTTAGGGTTTCCAGATTTAGGAAATGTAATTTGAGAACTTATACCAACATGGGGAACAGGATTTCAGATTCAGTTTCTCATAGATGATATATTTTTACCCACACTTAGAGCCTAGGAAAGAGAACAAGATTTCTTGCCACTCCTCTTAACCATTGGGCAGAATTTTTTTTTTTACTCTCTCTCTCTTTTTTAATGAGTATGAAGCCCTTTGAGGGTGTTCATTTTATGCAATATCTCGTGCTTCACATGGACCAAGGCCATCTCTCCTATATTTATAGGCATGAAGACACCAGCCCCCATCTCCCAAATCTTAGCCCAATTTGAATGCCCTCTACACATTCTTGCCACCATCTGAAGTTTAATTCTGTGGATTTGTGTTCCCTCTTCTCTTCTAATCGTGGAAATTTCTCTTTCTATCCTTTGTTCTTAACTCTGTATCTTTTATTTGGGATGTTGGGAAGGTTATATATTATTTTCAGCAGTTCTGTTTTTGTATGGGGGTTCCTACTAATTCAATTGGTCATACGAACAAGAAGCCTGTCATGTAATACCTTTTAAACATGAAAATAATTGTTTTACTGGTAAAATTTCTAGATCAGAAGTCATACACTTGCAACTTTTGGGATAAACCCAACCCACAGATGTGCTTTGGTTGGCCTGGACACTTTTGGCCCACAATATGGTTTTTTTTTTTTTTTTTTTTTTTTTTTTTTGGTTGTTGTTGTTGTTTTAATATCACTTTAGAAGCCAACTTTTACAAATCAAGGGATTTCACATCAGGATCCAGATTTTCTAGTTTTTCTTTAAAGACAGAAAGATGTGGCAACACTGGGCCCACGTTCCCTCCATCATTTACAACCCCTTCGAGTTCAGTAGTACCTGCTCACCATAGGTACAGCATATGTTGTCCTGGTTGTGGGAGCCTCTCCTCCACTTCCCATTGTCCTATATAGCCCACACACACCCCCGCCACATTACCTGCTGGGCCTTTGCAGCTATGCCAACACCAGACAACAAATTGCATCCAAATGCATTCAAATGTGAGTTGCCCCCATCGGTGGGGAAGCTCTCCAGGGAGGCACCCATCCCGGCAGGCCTGCTCAGTACTCCAGGCACACCCAGAATAGCGCCTACTTGCTGGTAAGTATGCACTGCTTTCGCAGTCTGAATGAATTAATTAAAGAATGGAAGAGTTATTCTAAAAATAAACAGCCCAACAGTCCAAACAATTCCATGGCGGAAACGCCTCCAAAATGTTGGCAGCCCTAAGGCCCTTAATGTTTAAACCCTGAGAATCATCATGTCTGAAGTAATCACAGGCAGCGATGTAGCAAGTGGAAGTTTATTATTCATTTCCCAGAGGGTTTTCAACAAGTCTCTTAATTTTCTTCTGCCGCCAACTCTCCTTTGGAGAATGGGCAGAAATAGTCCCCTAGTCGAGGGACCAGTGCTGAGACAGCCCATGTTTCTCAGACAAGCTGGGCTGCGTCCGCACGTGGGCCGCTCTGGCAAGGGCTGGGCTGCGGCCGAGTCAGCGTGGGAAAATCTGAAGTGCACCTGGAAGGAGACGGGGCTGTAATTTCCAGAGATGGGTTATTGAATGACAGCTTCCCCCTCGGTCCAGTGAGAAATTTAATTTGCCGAGGACTCAACACAGGAAGCATTTGCCGATTAAAAATATGTCTAAACAGATGTTCTGCTGAGCCTGGAAGAAGGATCTTAATGCAACTGTCATTATTGGATTTTCTTGGATTACTACTATCTGGAATCAGAGTCCACAGAGAAGGATGTAATTATTGATTATGGCCAAGAGGCCTACATTTGAAGAGGAGCTCAGGGGCATCTGAAAGGATTTAACACGCTGCGGGGGGAAGGCAGGGGGTGCTGGGGGATAAAGTCCATTTAAATTCTCTGGCTCGGGGAGCAGACCCTGTCCTCTGCGGCCCCAGCTCTTCAAGGTTCCATCTCCAGCGGAAGGCACAGGCGTGTCATAAACAGAACCAGGCCCACCCCAGCCTTCTCAAGTGAGGCACTGGGAATTTTCCATGATTCGACTGGTCAGCCCCACACTGGGAGCAAACATCCTGAGAGTCCAGCCGTCCACAACACCCCCCACCCCAGGGTGGTGGGCAACATAGCAGCTGGCCTGCGAACCTGGAAAGGCTCCTCCTCCCTGAGGAGGCCCTCCGTGAAAGTGGAGACTGAATTATTCCCCATGACAGTTTTCGAACCTGGCTGCACATGTGAATCGGCTGGGGAGCTTTTTAAAAATCCTGGTGTCCGCCCCCTACCCCGAGATTGCCACTCAATCAAACAAGAGTGGAACCCAGGCATGATAGTTTTTAAAGCTCCCAGGTAGTTCCAAAGCACAGGGACGTTTGAGAACCATAGATAAGGTTAAGAGCAGGGGATTGTTTAGGGTCTGAAGAGACTTAGGTTCAAGATAAATGCTGCCATTTGCTACTTGTGTGGCCTTGGATAAGGCACTCTTCTTGCCTTCGGAATCTTCCTTCCTGCTACATGCTGGTGTTGTGGGCACTGAACCAGGTAATGAATGTCAAACGCCTGCCATGGTGAGGGTTCCAAGCGAGCTTCAGTAATCGCTAGCCAGGTCTGCATTTGGGGACGGGCTAGAAAGAATGCCTAAAATTAGGTTCAGTGGTAACACCCATTACTGACATTAGTGACATTCAGGGGTTTGCGTGCTGGGCAGTGCTTTGCAAGTGCCAACAGTGCAAACAAGATTCCACTGTGATTTCCTGCAGCACAAAGCCCTTAGGAACTGTTACTGGGAGTGAAAGGTCCATTCTCATCTATGAAGATGGTTCTGGAAATCGGGCTCTATCGTAACAGTCAACAGCTTCATTGGAGGAGCAGTTACACACTCCATTTCATTAATCCCATTAGCAGCCCTGAAATGCAGGCTGAGCGCTCATCTCCAGGGGAGGGAGACTCCTCGGACCAAACGGTCTGCCAGGGGGATGCTGAGTGAGCAATTCTCTGAGCCGCCCCCCACCTCCCCGCCCTTCCCAGAGCTGGGAGCACAAATCCCTGCCGTCAGGGCTGAGGGGAGCCACATAATGCCAGGAAATAAGCCTGCTGCTGAAGCCAGGGGGCCGTGGTGGGGAGGGGGGCTTCCCTCAGATCCTTTCTCCTGCTTGGGCGGTCTCTTTTTTTGGGGGTGTTGGGAGGGGGTCGGGTTGTGATGAAAGGGGAATCTGAGATTGACACAACTTGTCTTATCTTTAATTCAAACAAAACAAGCAGCACCCACGCTGGCGCCTGACAGGGCCCTGGAGAGATGGATCGGATGGAGGTAAGGCTGGAGGGACAGGCTAGAACGGCCTGCCTGCGGCTCACCTCTGAGGGTGCCAAGGGTCTCCTTCCCCATCAGGCTTGCCCGAGATGCTTAAAGATGTGTCCGTCTGCTGCTGCCATATGGTGTGGAGAAACTTGGCCTAGCCTTGACTCTCTTTCAAAAAAAACCGGGGTCACTGGACGGTCTGCAGACTAGGATTTAGCCCACTGTAGGGATGTGAGGCATGGTGGCTAGGGCAGTGCTTTCACTGTCCTCCTTAAAAAGCCCAAGGAGATCTCGTGTTTCTGTGCAGGTGCCAGGCACAAGGCAACCTACCAGAGGCGGCATGGTAATGAGCTGCGGCAGCCATATTCCTTCCGGTCTCCCTTAATTGTGTTTCTGTGCAGCTGCTGCACAGCTGTGGAATCCCAGTCCAGAGGTGGAGGGTGTCCTTCCAGGGCTGCATAACATTATTCTTGGAGGTGGAGGTAAAGAGGAAAAAGTGGAGAAGCTACAGTCACTGAGTACCTCTTAAATTCCAGACACCTGGCTATGCACTTTGCATAAATATTTCTAATTCTCTCCAAACCTCATGTGAATACTTACCTGAGGTCCTAACTACTAAGTGGCTAAGCTGAAGTACAAACCCACGTGCGTCTGATGGTCCAAGTTTATTTGGTTGGGTCATTTTACACCAACAAAGGAGGCAATACTACGAACCCTGACCCTGTCCATTGCTGGTGGGCAGGTAAGGGGCAGTGAGAGAAGGCTGGAGTTGGTCTCTAAGCATGGCCACAGCTCTCCTCTCCGTGAGCTCATGATGCTATTCGCATTAAGGGGTGGAATCTCTTTTCTTCCTCTTGAAGCTGAGCAGCCCTTTTGGCTTGTCTGACCAATAGACTATGGCAGAAGGAGCATTCTGGGTACTCTTGAGTTCAGGCCTTAAAGAGACTGGTGGCTTCTGGCTCTTCCCTCTGAGAAGCCAGCCGCCATATTGTAAAAAATGGCAAGTTAGACAGCTAGATGAAAACCCATGTGGTGAGAAGAGCCACATGGAGGCCCATGTGACTACAGCTTTTTTTTTTGGACCACCCAGGCCAGCCCAGGCCAGCTGCTAGATGAATGCAGTCAAGTGAGTGACCCAGCTGATGTCAGCCAAAGAAACACCCCACGGAATCCAGTCAACCCACAGGATCGTGAAAGATAACAAATCACTGTCTGAAGTCACTAAGATTGGGAGTGGTTTTAGGCAACGATAAATCACTTAGGAAGGAAAAATCAGGTGTGGCATCTACATTACTGCGGTGCTAGCAAACCCCTCTAGTTTCGGTCCCACCTCCTAGGCTCCATTGTCGGCACAACGTGCTGGTCATCCGTGGCCAAAACAGAGTGCCATGGAGATTACGAGATGTCTGGGGAATCTGAGAAAGCACAAGTCAAAATACTTTGAAAAAGCAAAGCAGGAAACCACAGATTTTCAAGGAAGCCCTGCACACGGTCCCAGCAACATGCTATGAGAGGGAGAAACAAATGTACATTTGACAAAGGAGGGGGTACGACGTGGGAGCTGATGGATCTGCCTTTGTCTGAAAGAGGCTAAACTGGTAAGTGGGGAGGATCAGCAACCCAACAGAAAAATGGGCAAAGACAGGAAGAGGCAGATCACAGAAGTGCACCCCTATGTCACTGGCAAAGGCAGGAAAAGAGGCTGGGAGTCAGCAGCAGGCAGGGAAATCCAAATTCAGTAATAATAAACTCCTATTTACATTATCAACAACAGAGAGCACGTAGTGCTGGAGAGGATGGGGTGAGAGGGGCACACTCACAAGTCACTCTGGAAATGTGAGCAGCTTTAAGCCCACTCCAGGAACACCTGTTAAAAACATCCCAAATGTGTAGGATTTAGGTTTGGGAACGTCTACTGTGGCATTGCTCGTGATGGCAAAAACTTGACAGGGAGTGAATGTTAATAGATAAGGGAACCATTGGCTCAATTATGGCCCATCCACGCCCGGAATATTTTGCAAAATATTCAGAAGAATAAACCGAAGTTATCACCAGTGCGTTATTCAGGGGTTTTCCCATGACATACTGCTGAGTGAGAAAAGCAGGATTCATAAAAAGCACGTATCGAATAGGATCCCGTTTTGTAAAACGATGAAGCTTATATTTGCATGTGTGTTTACATCCCTACAGAAGTGTCTGTGTGAACACACGTGCATGGAGGAAAATACGAAGGGTGCCCACAGAACCATCGGCCGGGGTTACTTGGGGAAGGGCAGAGGAGCGAGATGTGGGGAAGAGAAGGAAGGAAGGTAGCCCAATTAAAGGGAAACGAATTTAAAAAAAAATTAAGAAAGGATATGATGGTACCATTACACGTATGCATTTGTGTGAAATGATATATATGCATATGTATGTATAAAATACAAAATAGCATTCATTAAAGCGAAAACATAAAGCAAATAATGATTTCTACTTTATCCCTAAATAGGCATCCTTGAAAACAAGGATTCTGGCATGTAAAAATTCTTCCTTTTGACAGGGCCAGTGGTGGGATGGATAAACCATCTGACTGTAGATCAGAAGATTCTAGAAATTATTTCTTTTGACACTGTGTGTCAACTCTACTTCAATAAACAAAATTTATTCCCTCTGCCCTGCATTTATTTTATGTAGAAGAAGCGTCATCGGCAGCAGCAAGCCCTGATTCCTGCAGGGTGCTGGCCAGACAGAAGCCCACCCAGCAGCTTCTCTCAGCCAGCATGGCTTCTGAGCGAGAAAAACTCCTCCACATGGAGATGCTTCCAGTGAGACGCCCTCCTCTCAATCCCGGGAAGGCGCACACGTGTGAGCGTCAGTATGTAGACAGACAGACTTCCAGGCAGGCACCTGCTGATGAGTGTCCCTGCCCATAGGCGGGCACAACCTCACCAGCCCCCTCCCCCAGCTTCTCACAAGGTCTCTGAGCTACACCTTCTCCACAGCTCCCATCCTAGCTTTATTTTCCCTCCTTGCCTCCCACGCCCACTTGTTCTTGTTCTTGTTCAGATGTCTAGTCCCCAAAGCCCCATGATCCCTCCTGTCAGCCGATGGGGGTTGCAACTCACAAGCTAAGCAGCGGTGAGAAAGGTCAAAGCCAGACTGAAGACCATTCCGTCCCTAAGTAGCCAAACACCACCCTCAGCCAGTCCGTCCTCAACAAAAGGACACACTCCCCCGTGCCCAGAGACTTTGGTGCTCCTAGTCCACTAAGATAGCAAGTAAAAAGTGGAATAAGAGGTTCCCAAAGCTGGGGCACCTGGGTGGTTCAGTTGGTGAAGCATCTGCCATCCACTCAGGTCCTGATCTCAGAGTCCTGGGATCGAGCCCCGGATCGGACTCCCTGCTCAGCAGAGTCTGCTTTTCCCTCTCCTTCTGCCCCTCTGCCTGCTCATGCGCATGCTCTCCCTCGTTCACTCTCAAATAAAAAAAATTTTTAGACCACAGTTAACGTTAGGTTACGTACACCTCACAACAAAGGTAATCCGCTTGGTAGCTAAACACTTTAGACCACAGTTAACGTTAGGTTACGCACACCTCACAACAAAGGTAAAAAAATTTTTTAAGAGGTTTGCAAAGCCAGGGGTAGGGGGAAAAGGGGAGTGACTTCTTAGTGGCTGTGGGGTCTCCTTTGGGATGATGAAAATTTTATGGAACAAAAATTTTTCTGGAATGAAATAGTGGGATGGTCATACAACACTGTGAATGCACTTAATGTCACTAAGTTATCCACATTAAAATGGTTAAAATGGAAATTTTATATTATGTGAAATTTATCACAGCTGAAATGGGAAAAATAAATAAATAAGTAAAAGACCCAAAGGCCTGGGAGGGCCTGACATTACCCTTGCTAGCTTCCTCACTGCTGGTGTTGGCAGCTGTTGCATTCTCCCAGCCCTCAGATGGCTGTTCCTCCAGTCCACCTAAAGGAACGAGAAAGAAAAGTGAGGATGCATCAACCTTCTTTGTAGGAGCACCAGGAGCTCGGGAGCAAACTTGATCCCCTGGGGGATGACCAGGATCCCTGGCAGAGCAGGAAAGATTTGACAACAGGGGTTGATTGAGAGCCCATCACAGGCCGGGCACCGTTCTAGATGCTAGGGTGGAAAAGAACCCGCTTTTTCATAACTACGCACATAATTCACCAGTTAGAAATGTATTACTCTCCTCCGTCAGTTCAAGGGTACTTGGAGTCAAATATACAAAGTTAGGAGGCAAATCCCAAAGTCAACCTGGAAGTCAGCTTCCTTGCGCTTACCCCCCCATTAGGAAGCCCGCATCGCATGTAAACAGGACACCAGCTTCTGAATGCAGCGAGGAGCCTCAACACTGCTTTTAAATACGTGATGTGGTCAGCTACTGCCTTGGCTTAAGTAGGCATTTGGGTTTTCTCTTTGGGGTGAATCTCATTTTAGAAATTGTTCTGTTGACTTTATATATCAGACTCTGCAAACACGGCCTCGGTCAAGGACAGGCATGCTTGTCTTTATTTGCGAGTAGCCCTTGTGCATAAACCTGGTTCACATCTGTTCCCACCAGGAAGGTGGCCAATCAGCCATGAGTGTTAGACCTACGGTGAGCTGGACCTGTGTGCGGTTCCAGGAGCCAGAGGACTCAGCAGTGAGCTAAGACAGATGGGTCAAATGGGCAGCCGGACGAGAAACGCAAGGTAAGAGAACAAAAGGACAAAGTCATTGTGGGTTCAGAAAATCTGAAGATTGGATGCAGGATAAGGTAGAGTGCTCAAAAGGGGCCTTCCCTGACCATGGACGCAGAGGTCTGGGCCAGGACCAGGAAAGAATCTGGACTGGGAATGAGCTTGCCCCACAGAGGGGCTCATCGTGGTAGGCAAGGGGGAACCAGGCAGAGAGGGAGGCCAGATCCACAGGGATATGAGGAATATAGTTGCATGCAGGGAAGCAGGGAGCCTGATGGATTAGATAAGAGGGACTGAGAGAGGTCCCCAGTGACTCCCACATTTGGGGGTTGAACAACTGGGTGGGCTGTGACACCAGGGAGCAGATCTGAGGACAGAGCCCATGTCCAGAAGAGACTATTGTACATATGAAACCACATCCAGGCACCTACAGTATAATCAACTTATACAAAAATAATTTCTTGCATCTGTTTAGAAATCTGCAGCTCACGGAGCTGTTTCTCCCTCATTAAACATTCTGTGGCAGAGGGAGTGTAACCCCATTTTACAGAGGAGAAAATCAAGTCACAAAATGAGTGGCCCAGGGTCGTGCTCAGGACACCGTCTCCCGGTCAGAAGCCTGAGGATCTTCCCCATGCTCCACAGCCCACAGGCTTCCAGCAATGCTCAAGGTAAGGTCCCAAACAGGTGACCCAATGACCTGGCCCGGCACAACCCTGGGAGCCGGCCCCGAGGCCCCTCAGCCGGGCCTCCACCACACAGCCCGCCTCTTTCCCTCTCCTGCCGGCGACCCTGGCGGCAGACCAGGCGCGCGCTGACATTTTTGCGGGCCTTCATCCTGCTCGTTCTGTGGCCTCTCTGGCCAACTCGGAATCCGCTCACACACTCCCTGCAGCTGCCGGGGGGTTGCCTGCCAGCTCCCAGCCCTCTGGGTATTCTTCCAGCTGCGGTATCATTTCCTCTCGGGCTGAAGGTCAGGGGAAATCCCGATGGTGTGAAAATCACAGGCCGGCAGAGGAATGTGGCATGTGAGGAGCGAGGGGGAGCCTGAAGCCAGAGGTCCGGGACTAGCTCCGTCTCTGCTGCGTAACTGCGGCTAAGACCTTGGGCGTTTGTATTTTTCATCTGTCAAATGGGCTGTTTGTTTTGAAGACCAAATGAGGTAATGGGTTTGTTTAGGCACTAACTCATTCAACAAATATTTATCCAACACCTGCTACAGGCCAGATGCTGTTTCTGCTGCTCAGGATACAACACAGAACAAACTCTACCCTGACCTCATGGAAATTATATTCTGATGGAAGGGAGGGGAGAAAACAATAAGCAAATAGGCGACTAAATATTTAAGTCAGTTGCTGAGAGGCGCTACAAAGAAAATAAATGAGGGTGAGGGGGAAAAAGGGAAGTCTAGGGTTAAGGGGTTGCTGTTTCGTGGGAGACGGAAAAGCAGAAACCTGGAGAGTGTGAAGGAGAGAGTCTACCGAAGACTGGGGAAGAACATTTCAAACTGGGAAAAACAAGGGGTGCAAAGGCCCTGGGGTGGGAGTGCGGGCTTGGTGGTAGGGAGGAGGTATGACTGGAATGGAGCAGATGAGAGAGACAGGAGTAGGTAGTGTGGCCAGAGGGCAGTGGAGAGTCTGGAGGGTTGGCTTGTGTGGTGCCATTTCCAGGATTTGGCTTTTATTCCGAGGGATCCAGGCGAGAGCCAGAGAACACGAGAGGGCTCTGGAACGGCACCAGTTTGAATGTGACCAGGGTTACTAGCAGTGGACAGGAGAGGACTCAGAGGCTGGCTTTCGGAAGGAAACTCCACACAGCAGCAGCCCCGCAGAGAAGGTCGGTCAGTTTAGATGTGCTTGGCCCCTGAGAAAGGGGTGGAGGGAGGTGAAGGAACGAAAGCTGAAGGACCCCTGGGCACAGCCTGGGTTCAGGGTTAGCTGTAGGCTGTGGCTGAGGGAGCAAAGGCCAGGAGAGACAGAGATGCAGCTCTGCAGTGGGCAGAGGAGGGCCGGGGTGGAGGACTTCTGACCCACTCGGCCCCCTGGTGCTCAGAGCTATAAAAGGAGCTCGAGCTCTGATGTTGAGGCAAGAACGGGCCCCTAGTAGCTAGAGAGGGGAAAGGATCAGTGTTTACCAAGTCCAGTGATGGAGCCCAACACGCACTAAGAATAGGGCTAAATGCCCTCCTTGTATTGTGTTTAATGATTGTCGCCTCACAAAGACACAATGACAAAACAGCCATAACCATCCGCATTTTCCAGGGAGGACACAAGGCTCCAAAAGGTGAATCGACTTGCCTGTCTCAAGGGAACAGAGATGGTTAGCAAGGGAGATGGATGAAGGCGGGGGGGGGGGGGGGGGGTCTTATCCGACTCTCCAAATCTTTACTCCTTCCACTCAGCTTTGGGACCAGAAAGAACAAGTGCGGTGCCAGGGTCGCTCTCCCTGATGAAACCCTTCCTGAGGCTCCCCACTGCCCTTGGGATGAGTTCTAATTCCCTGAGGCCTCTCCTGCCTGGTGCCCTGGGGCTTCCTGCTACTTCCCTGCTGTCCTACTCAGCCACCCATTCTCACCTTTAGCACCTTCATTTCTATTTTCCTCAGCCACACCCACCTCTCCGCTGGCCGGATCCTAGTGGTGCTTTAAATTTCCGCAGGGACACCACTTCCTCTAAGACACTGTCCCACAGTTCCTCCCAGGTTAGCAGCACTCTGTGTGCTCGTGCAGGGCTTGGGCTGATTCGCGTCCCAAACCGCAAGGTGGACCTCTCCTGTCCATTCAGAGGACCCTTCAGTTTGGTTTCTAGTTTTTAGCATCTTGATGAAAGGGCCCTTGTCTTGTCCAACAATGAACACTGCGCCCGGCAGATAGCAGACACTCAGTAAAATACGGGATGGACGGATGAATGGACTGATGGACGGATGGACGAGTCAGGTAGACAGTTCTTAAAAAGATAACTCAATCTTTTCTAACTCAGCCTAACAGATGGAACAAATGGTTTTCATCAGCTTTTATGGAGAAAGGGAAGCAGATATTCTTGGGACAATGGTTCTCAACCTTCACTGCAATTTGGGATCACCTGGGAAGCTTTTTAGACAAACCAGCCCGGGAGACCGAGACCCACCCATTCAGAGGTTCTTATTGAATCAGTCTGGGCCTGAGCTGGGCCTCAGGATTTTCAAAAGCTCCAGAGGGGAGTCTAAGGTACAGCCAAGCTTGTGATTCTCGACTCAGAGAACCTGTAAGAGGAAGCCTTATCTTAAATTTTCTTACAACTAAACTCTTCCTTCCCAAGCTCCCCAGGAATGAAGATGTGGAGCTGGAAACACATCAAACACTAAACAACAACAACAACAAAACTCCTTTCTCACATCTGTATCAATGAAAAATGTTGCTCTCTTCCAGTAAAAGCTAGCAAGTGAGTAAGGCAGGTGTGACAGTGGCTGGAACAGCAGCCCCAGGCACCATGGAACAGGAAGAAAAATATAGCCTGCCCGAGACAAAGATTGGGGACAAGGGCGGAGGGAGCATATTTCAGGGTGTGGGGCTATATTTTTCCTTGGGTGTAACTGCAAGACAAAAAATATTTGAAAAAAAAATACATATATACGCCCGTATTTGATCTTTGGTTAATTACTCTTCGGTGAGAGGATATGCAGAGACCTTGTAGATTTCATTAGTCACAGGGGCTTATTCAAACGTCTCCTTTGCATAAGAAACCCAGGCTTACAGCTGGTCTCTGGGAAAGAATGCCCTCCAGGCCTTGAAAAGAGAGCTACAGGGCTGTTCACGCTCTCACTGAAACACAGCAGAGGTCAACGGCCCGTGATGCATGGGGCCAGGCTGAAATGTTTCTATCCAGCATTTGCAATTCAATCCCACAGTTTCCTTTATAGAACAATTCACTAAATTCAGAGTTGTTCTTTTTTCTAATTCACCATATAATTCACCTCCCAAGTTCAATTAAGAAGCAATCTGTTAGCAACTTTGGGAGCAAGCTGCTTTTCTTTGGGAAAGCCCAATTTTCTTCCGCTCCCAACAAAAAGTAGCTTAATTATATGCATCATACGAGACATTGATGTATACACAACACTCCTCCACCATAATTAATGAAATATTAACTATATACATCCAAAGACATCTAGGCAAAAAGAGATGGGCTCTTCCAAAGCCCAGGAGGACAGAGCCTTGTCCCAAATATCAATACTGATCATTTGAATATATGTTCATGCATAATGACTATGAATTAATATTCATTAATATGGTTTTATAGACAAAACTTGATATCAGTTATTCCTTCTATCCCTCATTCATAGAATCTAACATTACGTAGTCCTTGCTTTTCTTAAACACAAGAATAACTATGATTTTAAAAAAATTTTTATTTTTTATTAACATATAATGTATTATTAGCCCAGGGGTACAGGTCTGTGAATCGCCAGGTTTACCCACTTCACAGGACTCACCATAGCACACACCTTCCCCAATGTCCATAACCCAAACCACCTTCTCCCTACCCACCTCCCCCCAGCAACCCTCAGTTTGTTTTGTGAGATTAAGAATCTCTATGGTTTGTCTCCCTCCCTATCCCATCTTGTTTCATTTTTTTCCTTCCCTAACCCCCAAACCCCCCACGTTACCTCTCAAATTCTTCATATCAGGGAGATCATATGATAATTGTCTTTCTCTGATTGACTTATTTCGCTAAGCATAATATCCTCTAGTTCCATCCAGGTCGTTGCAAATGGCAAGATTTCATTTCTTTTGATGGCTGCATAGTATTCCATTGTATATATATACCATCTCTTCTTTATCCATTCATCTGTTGATGGACATCTAGATTCTTTCCATAGTTTGGCTATTGTGGACATTGCTGCTATAAACATTCGGGTGCATGTGCCCCTTCGGATCACTACATTTGTATCTTTAGGGTAAATACCCAGTAGTGCGATTGCTGGCTCATAGAATAGCTCTATTTTCAACTTTCTGAGGAACCTCTATGCTGAATAACTACCATTTTTAAAGTGTTGATTATTTTCAGGTACTATACAGACGTAAATCAATTTAATCCTCAAGCCAACCCTTTAAGGTAGGTATCATTCCCATTTAACATGCAGGGTAACTGAGGCTTAGGGCAGTTAAGATATCATTGGACATACACAGCCATTGGGTAGAAAGGTTGAGATTCTCTCCAGACAGTCTGGTGTCAAATGCTTTAATATACATCACGCACTGAAGTAACCCTGCCAGGCAACCTATACTCTCCATTTACTGACTTTTATTTCATTTAAAAAAAAAATTTATTTGAGAGAGAATGTGAGCTAAAGAACACAAACAGGGGTAGCAGCAGAGGGAAAGGGAGAAGCAGATTCCCCACTTAGAAGGGAGCCTGACATGGGGTTTGATCTCAGGACCCCAGGATCACGACAGGAGCCAAGGCAGATGCTTAACCGACTGAGCCACCTGGGCATCCCCTCCATTTACTCACTTTTAATACACCTGTATTTACAGCTATGACGCACCAGAGGTGGGTAAATCTATCATGAAACTGCTTTGCTTTACTCTAGTAATAATAATTTTAAAATCTCTAGCACAAGATCCTAAAAATCGCTTTATTACTAGTCTCTTCAATAAATCCTGGTTGAGGGTCTGCTTTGGGCCGCACGGGGCTGGGCTCCTAAAGACAGGACAACCAGGGCATGCCTTTATGGGGCCTTCATGGTTCTCATGCAAAGCATAAAAATCAACAACAAACAATGACATCATTCCACGGAGGGATGAAGCACTTTGAAGAAATCAGAACAGTTTTATGAAAGAGCAATGGGGGATGAGAGCCCAGGGATGGCATTTGAGCTGAGACCCAGACTCTCCTCCATCTGGGGAGAGCACTCCAGCGAAAAAACAAAACCAAAACACAACCAAAGCAGAAACTAGCAAACAAAAATCCAGCAAGTAAAACTGAGTCTTGCTGGCTGGAGCCAGGGCTGAGAGCAGGCAGCATGGCAGGAAGGCCTGAGGAATGCATGGCCAGCTCCTGTAAGCCTTTCTGATCCTCACAACCATGCCTTAAACAGTCTTAATTTGCCATGCCCTTTGGTCAGATGTAATATGCACAGCAATCCCATGAGTAAGTAACATTATTCCTCTTTTACAGAAGAGAAAACAGAGGGTCAGCAGTAAGTTGTTGGAGGTCACCCAGCGGCTAAGTGATGGGATCTGCATTACTGGTCTGGCCCATCTGACTCCAGAACCCGTGTTCCTCTGCCCTCTAGCCCACACCTGTGTGAGTGTGGTCTGAGTGAACATCTCAGGCCAGGCTGACAGATGACATAGCTGCCCACCTCCGTCAGTGTAAGAAACACCTGCTCGGCGGAGGTTTTCATTATTCATTAGATTAAAAAAGGGGGGTGCCAAGACCCCTTAACAGGTTGATTTGGGAATGAACTAGTCAACCAACCACTATGGTAATCAACGTGCAATCCTCAGCAATTTGGTGCCAAGTAAATTTTATATCTATGCCAGATTTCAAATGCTACAGAAGGGAAAGGGAAAATGAGTTAAAAGATCATTGCCAGCTTTCGTTAATGAAATGATTTAATATCAGCAAGTGTATAATAAAAAGGGAATTCTTATACACTGCTGGTGGGGCAGGAATATAAATTGGTAACATTTATGAGGTAATTTAGCAAGATGTATCAAAACAGGCAGTAAAATGACTTTGACCCAAGAATATGACTTCTGGATATGGGCACAAAGGAACTGATTGACAATAAAGACAAAGACTGTTTCATCTCCACATTTTTACAATAAAAACTGTGCTAACTACACCCCCAATTGGGGGGGGTAGTAAAATGAATTACTATGTAATGGAACACTAGGTAACCTCAAAAACTGTTTTAGAAGAGAGTTTACCAAGTGGGAAAAATGTTCATATTGTAAATCAAAAAACAGGTAAGGAAATAATGCCCAGGGTGATTCCAGTAGAACTGGGTATGATCCCATCTCTCCTGGAAAAGCATCACAAAAAAGATGGCGGAGAAAAGATGGGGATGGAAATACCCACAAGGCTCATCGTGATGATCTCTGGTCGGTGACGTTTGGGTGAATTTTCTTTTCCTACATACCTTTTGAAACTTCCAAATTGTGATTACTTTTATTTTATTTTTATTTATTTTTTTTTGTGTGTGATTACTTTTATAATCAGGAAACAAAGGGATCCCCACCCAAAAAGAGCTAGATTATAGCACACACTTGGTTATGACATGTGCTCTGACTTTGTCATGCACATTTGCACACACACGTGCGTATACACATGTATGCACACACACACACACACACACACACACACAGAGGCGGCTGCCAGGAAAACCTTTCTCTGCTGGGAACAGGGAACATAGTTGCAAGAAACAGAGCTGTGTTTCTGCAGATGGAAATGTTGTGGGTCTGTGGTATTTTCTGCTTTTCTGTTCTGACCATGGAAGGAAAAAGTCATGAGTCCACACCTTGGCAAGATGGAAGGCAAGGAAAGCTCATGGCTGAGGAGTGAGAGGGCCAGTCAGAACCTTCTTCCCTCAGGTCGTGCTAGGTACTCGATTCCCAGATCCGGCCCTCCCTTCTCCAGCCAGTCACCTGGCTCCCACCCGTGTTCGAGCACTGGCTGATGAGGCCTCAGGACTTGCTTGGCTCCAGGGCCCAGCTCATGGACGGCTTCTTCATCACGCAAATTAGAGCTGCTCTCTTTCCAGAGCCTCTATCCAGACAGCCACTCGGCTTGGCATTGGACCCTCCTCCTACCCTGAATGCCGGCTCCTGCGTTTTTCCTGGTCCCTGATTGTTGTTAGAATGAGGCCAGACCTTTAGCCTAGGTGTGATCTCGAAGTGCTCGCTGCTGCTCACCTGGCTTCAAGCCTCCAATGTTCTCCTGAGCCTGGGCTCTGGGGACTCTCACACACGTGGCCCAAGGCCTTTCACACCCAGCCTGGCCTTGGCTTCTCCGAAGGCTGTTTCCATCATTTATTGCTGCATAGCAAACTATCCCTCTCAACAGAGTGGCTTAAAATCATCATTTTATGCTTGCTTCTGAGTCTGTGGGCCAGGAATTGGGGGCAGAGAACCAGTGGCGTTGGCTTGTCTGCTCCATAGCGTCTGGGGCCTTAGCGGGGAGAATTCAGAGGGCTGGGGGAGGACTGCACATGGCTCGTGTGCAGCTGCATGTCTGGGGACTCGGCTCTCTTCCATGTGGCCTCTATTTCCAGTCCTCTTGGGCTTCCTAACAGCATGGCTCTCCTGGACTTCCTATGGGCAGGATGCTTCCAAGAGGCAGCATTCCAAAACAATACGTCCCAGTGTGCCACTGCTTTGTACAAGCCCCTGCTTCCATCACGCTCTCTAGGGTTCTACTGGCCAAGCAGGTCCCACATCGGAGCCCAGGGTCTCAGAGGGAGAGGACAGTACCAGGGAACGGCAGTGCCTGGGGAGGTCTGTCAGGCAGCACGAACGTAACAGCCTATCTCCCGCCTACCTGATCTCTGTTTGCCTGAGGTTCCGGGAAATCGGGGTGGGGGGGTGCAAGATGAGCCTGCAGCGTAAGTGCCAGGGCCAGAGGGCTTCGGATACAGCCTTTACTTCACCACATCCTAGCTGTGTGAACTTGAACAAGTCATTGAACGCTTTGCTCTTTCAGATTCCTCATCCATAAAGTGAGGGTAAGAGGATTCACCTCCTAGGGTTGTTATGAAGATTAAGAGAGCGAATACACGCAAGGCATAGAACAAGGCTGGCCCCAAACCAGCACTCAGAGTTAGCTACTCCCACGATTACTATGATCACCATTGACTCTAAGTCATCCTCAGTCACACAGCCAGAAAGAGGCAAAACTCAGATGCAATCCCAGGCTCCAGTGAGGCTTTTATAACATGGGGTGATTTGGGGGCTTCTCCCATGCATAGATTTCTAGAAGCTTCTGAAGGCGTGCTTCTAAAGCCGGGAGTGGTCAGGTGTGTCAGTGGTGGGGCACTAGAGAGACACGGGGGTAAAAATTCAGATGATCAACAAGGATCTTGGTTTTGTGCTTGTGTGTTAACTGCCTGCCTCCATGACACCCTCTAAAACACCAGCTCCATCTTCCATGATGCATCCCAGGCCTGTGACGGAACTGGCAAACAGGGAGGGAGGGAGCCAAGGGAGACCAGAGGACATGGAGTTGGGACTCCAAAGAAGAAGTGAAGACATCCTCAAGCGGGCAGACCATAGCAATGGAGAGGAGGGTGCTTAAGTGAGCTCGTTAGGTGATGGCACTCCAAACACTGCTATGTTTGGGGCACAGATGGCTAAGAGAAGCAGGTAGAGGAAAGCCCAAGTCTGGTCTGAGATGTGATCAAGGCACTCCCTTCCACAGTCATCATGCCAAAATAGACCATTGGAGAGGAACGTTTCAGATGACCCAACAGAATAGTCAACGCAAGAGACCTGGGGTAAGTTTAACAGGAAATGTGTCTAACTGCACTGGGAGAATTACACACTTTATTGCAATTTGTAAAGATAATAGTAAGTGAGGAAGAATAATTCTATGTTCCTGGATGGAGTGAGTAAATGATATAAATGGGTCAGTTTCTCCAAAGGAAGTTAAGAATTTAATGCAAACATGATGCAAATTCTAAGAAGATTTTCTTGGGGTCCTCTTAGATTTTTGTAGAAATGTGATTCCTAGACTCACCTAGAAGAATAAATAAGTGAGATTATCTAAGACTTTAAAACAAAAACAAAAACAAAAACAAAAAACCCAGAGCAAGGGCGATGAGGAATAACGCAGCCCATCAAATATTAAACACACGAAGAAACTAACATGACAAGACACATAAGTGAATGGAACACAAAACACACACTACATGATAAAGGAAAATATCGCCAAACCACCAGGAAAGAAGATGCGGTAGACGGTGTTGAGCTTATTATTTAGAAATTAGGGGGAAGGGTATCGAACCTACCCTCAGAGAAAACCCAAATGGATAGAAAGAGTGAAGTGTAAACAAACCAACCATAGGAAAACATTAGAAAAAATATTATTTCCCAAAGTTATAGAAGGAAAATTTTTATATGTTCATTAGCATAAGAAAAAGAAAAATTTGGTTTGACACATTCAACTTTAAAAACTTTCAAACATTTGTGTATCAGAAAGATAAATGCCTTAAATTGGAAACAAATCACCCAGACAGGGGAAGATGTCTAGACTGACGGTGACAGTGGGTACAATCCTTATTATACAAATAGTCCAAGCAACTCAATGAGAAAAACTCTGTATTTAGTAGACATTGGATAAAGGAAGTTGGTGAACACGCCACAGAAGAAATATCTAACCGGTAGGTAATTATACAGACGTTTACCCCCGAGAAATAAAAATAAAAGCAAAATGAGATATCATTTTCCCAACAATTTAAGTGGCAAAGTAATGAGGTTAATGGTAACAATTATGCCGAGTCTGGGGGAAATGGAATTTTCCCTTTGTGAAGAGTTGTTCATGCAGCCACTTCGGTGAACATCACAGGACTAGGTACTAGGAACACACAGACACATGCTAGTTCACAGAGCTCACTGCCCCGTCTGGCAGGAAAGGAAGAGATCAGGGCATGCGGGGGCTTCCCAGAGAAGGGGTGGAAGAGTTTGAGGGAAAGGAGGATGGTAAGGGGCAAAGACATTGCTGGCCATGGGGCAGGGAAGAGGACAGCCTATGGGGGGACACTTCAGCCCAAGTCCCACCAGAGTGTGTTCCCAATGCATCATCCCAACTTCTCTCCCTCACCTGCCATGTCCCACCAGCCCGTCAGCCACCCCGCACCACTCCATTCTCCCTGCCAAGCTCCCCCTGAATGACAGCATTCAACCTCTGCCTTCCCCCTGTAGCGCACAATCCTTCCAGCTACAGCCCTCGTCAAAATACCCAGGCCCAGCTCTGCCTCCTCCAGGAAGTATCCCCTCCTCCATGCTTTATGACCTCTCCTTTTCGTGACACATGCTTAACAAATACGTTCATCCGAGTTGAACGGGACGGGACTGGCGAATGTTGGCATGCGTTATCCCAACCAATATTCACTGCACCTGCAGTGGGTGAGGATTTGCTATTGTCCCCATTACAGGTGAGGAAACCAAGTTCCTGCGACGTAAAGTACTTGATCTGGGGTCAGCAGCCGGCATGCAGCAGAGCTGGGAGGTCTAACCCCCAGCTCTTGGTCTTTGCCTCTGGGCTCTGTCCCTTACTGTGTGACAGGAGCAGCGAATGAAGGGGAAACCCCAGAGGCTGAAGAAAGGGTTACCTAGACACGAGGGGTAGGAGTCTCACTGCGCAGTAAGAAGTTCAGAAGAGGCACATGTGTGTCCTCATAGAACAATCTTAGAAGGGTTTTATCACATGGCTTTTGCACAGATGATCAAATGACCGGTAAAGATTTATAGATGTCTTAAAGAGCAAGCCCCACAGATTGGATCGCAGAAGGAGTAGCAGGGAACTCAAGAAAACAGAGGAAGACCAACCCAAGCCCTCTCCAGGGAACTGGAGAAGAAAAGCAGAAAGGATCACAGAGCACCGTGGCCTGTCTTTGACCTTTCTGGGGAGAAGTCAGCTCGGTTCAAGGAGAGTTGCAGGGCAATGGCTTCACCGTTAGGACATGATACAGCTAAACAGAGGTTAAGGTGACTAGGGTTTTTCTAGGTGAAGGCATTTGTCGGTGAAGTGTAATGGCCCCTTTGCTTCAGAGCAGTTAATATCTATTAATGGTTCCATCTTACTGACTCACTAGGGCACAAAGACCCTGTTCTGATGCCAGGGCATTTGCTGGGCCATAAAACATGCCCTCCAAGGCCCTGAGTGTGCCCTGTCTGCCCTTTCCTGTGTTTCTTCCTCAGTGCCATGCAGAGCCCCAGACAGGGCACGCTGTATTGCAAGGAGGTGCCAGAGACTGAAAGTTCAAGAAAAGAGTCTCCAAAAGAAGGATCTTCTTTCACATTGCCAGGCAACAGCTGAAGCTCTGGGACACTCCTTCCTTGGTGGAGAAGAGAGAAACGGCATGGTCAATGCCATGAGAGCTGATTTGGGGCCCAAGGATGGTGTCCTTTACCCACTGGCCAGTATGCAAACTCAGATGTCAGAGCTGGGAGGCCAGGCAAGCAACACATCAGAGTGCAAAAGCCTAGCCTGGAGAGATGAAGAGGGCTAGTGGGGTCTGTGGCAAGCCACAGAGCGCGTGCTCCTCCGCAGGTCAACCCATCCTTATGCAACTCCATTGATTGTTGCCACGTGGAAATTCTGGATCAGCGTGGCCAGATCTCCCAACTTTTCAAGAGAAGCCAGAGTTAGTTCCGGATTTTTATGAGAAATCTGATTTTTTTCAAATGTTGGCAGCAAGTTTAAAAATGTGAGCACTACAAAACAAACAAAACACATCTGCAGACCAGATTTGGCTGATGGGCTGAAGGCTTAGGACCTCTGGGCAGCAGAGGGAATGGGAAAGCCATGCCTCTAGGGGGTGCCAACGTCAGAAGAGACAGGAGCTCCTTCCTTGGGCAATGGCAGCCCAGGTCTAGGAGTGCAGGAGGGCAGCAGAGAACCTGGGAAGCAGAAAGCAAGAAGTAGTGGAAGCGAATTAGAGGCTCAGTGCCAAGGCCAGCTGGGGCTTTTCACTCATTGTTTGCGGGCAAACAAGCTCATTAAAGGACACCGAAGAGAAATAAGATGACCAGAACATAGGAGGAGAATTCCCTGGCAGCTCCGCCACCATCATCACCTCCTCTCCCTGGACCTCCTTGGAAACCACAGAAATAATGGCCTGCAGACCTCGCTATAAACTGCCCCCAGAGAAATGGGATTTTGCGCCGGCCATCCTGCACATCAGCCACAGGTTAGCACAATGCAGGGGAAACAGGAGTCTCATCACAAACACACTGGCAGGACCGCTAGCTGCCCCTGAGGCTGCATCTCAAGCTCTCTGGGCCCACCCACTTGTCACTAGTGCTTGGTGGCTTTGCCGTGGGAGACCGTCTCGGCTCTCTTGACTTCTCTCCTGCCCATTGTTGTGTGTTGCTGTTTTCTAAGAAAGGATGTAGGGAGGCAACAGCCAGGTTTCTGCCCATGCCTAGGGGAGCCCACTGGAGCATCTCAGGTTCGATACAATTTGAGCAGAACATTCTGAAGTTCCAGGAGTCATCAGCTGAAGGAGGAGTCAAAGTTCCTGTGGTTCTCTAAGCAGCGGTGCATGCAGCAGAGAGCACACATTAAGTCTCCATACATTTCCAGATTATCATTGGCAAAAGAACCAAGAGATGCCTTTGTGGCCCTTAGGAAGCTTAGAATGCAACCCTTCATTCTATAGATAAGCAAAGTAAAGTCCCATGAAGCAAAGTGACATGGCTAAGGTCTGTCACAGCAGCTAACTTTGAAGGGCTGTGGCCTTTTGTCCAAAACAACTGAGTTCATTATCACACCCAAGAAGAAGACACTTGAGTAAAAAGTACATTTGCGACAGAGGTCATTTTCCCATTGTGACAAAATCTAGAAGGGCCAATTACAAAAGCAAAGGTGCGTAGCTTTAAGAAAACAAAATACTAACTTAAAAATATTTGGGGGGTGACTTTTGTTGGATACAAGCATCCTTTATTTTATCCAAAAGGATTCACCACCAGGTTCTCTTAAGTCAGTATGGGGAATGTTTTTTATGTCTAGGTCACTGATACTAGAACGAGCGATTGGAAGGCAGCATAAATAAGCAAGGATGAGTTATTTCATTTTGTTCTGCTCTAGAGATCTACTATTTAAGATCCACTTTAAAAAAAAGATTTTATTTTATTTATTTATTTGACAGAGAGAGATCACAAGTAGGCAGAAAGTCAGGCAGAGAGAGAGAGACAGAGAGGAGGAAGCAGGCTCCTTGCTGAGCAGAGAGCCCAATGTGGGGCTCAATCCCAGGACCCTGAGATCATGACTCAAGCTAAAGGTGAGTGACCCACTGAGTCACCCAGGTGCCCCAAGATCTACTACTTAAGTTAAAAACAGGCAACATAGAATTCCATCCAATAAATACAAACAAAGACATACCCAGTTAAAGGGCAGTAAGAAACAGAATCAGATTATGAAGAACCAAAGAATGATGTCTGGGGAGGTAAGTCACAGCCTTTCTGATAGCCAAACTGAGGGACAATGACTGGGTCCTCCTCTGCTACTGGCAATCCCCCACTCCCGTGAGGGTGTGCTTCCAGAGTCCATGTATTAAGATGGCTGATGGGAAATCATAAAGTATTTCCTCATGGAAATAATATCAATGGCAAAGTGGGTGTGAAGTCACCAGGCATGGCCCCAAGAGCAAGTTAATCCAAAAGGGGCTGCCTCCACAGATCCACTCCTGAGGGTCTCACCCATCACCTCCTCAAAGGGCAGGCTGCTCCATCATTCATTGTTTTCTGGAGTGACGGACACAGACTCACCTGTTTCCATCATAGCTTTGGTGCCTCCACCTACCTCCCTGGGGCTCTGTCAGCTCTCTGGTCAACTCATGTTATACTCTCTCCTTGGGAGACTCCTTCTACTCTTAGGACTTCCACAGCCCCTTGCCTAGGGAGGCACTGAAGGCATCCAGCAGAGGACACTTGAGTTGAGGATCATGATGGAAACTCAGGCATGGTGGCCATGATGGGTCAGGTACAAGAAGAGGCAAACGCAAAAATAAGGCACTCTGTGGTCCCTGAGAAGAGGTGCCAGCTCTGCTCCTTTCTCTCCAATCCTACTCCTGTCCCCAAGAGGCTGGCTCTTCTCTATTTCAGTCTATAGGTGGCCCTGAGAATATATTCTTTTTTTTTTTTTTTAAGATTATTCATTTATTTATTTGACAGAGAGAGAGAGAGAGATCACAAGTAGGTAGAGAGGCAGGCAGAGAGAGAGAGAGAGAGAGAGATCACAAGTAGGTAGAGAGGCAGGCAGAGAGAGAGGGGGAAGCAGGTTCCTGGCTGAGCAGAGAGCCTGACTCGGGGCTCGATCCCAGGACCCTGAGATCATGACCTGAGCCACCCAGATGCCCCCCTGAGAATATATTCTTAAGTAAATTCTTCACTTGAGCTATCTTGAGGGGGATTCTGTAAGTTGCAATGGAGAGAACTTTGCCTACAATACCAGGTGTTAAATCTTATTTGTCCTGGCTTCTCAAGCAGATCTCCCAATTTTGACTCAGGCTCCTGCATTCAAGGCTCATGAGGGGCCCCGGATTGTGGCCCCCTGGATGAGGGCCCGAGGGTGGTCACTGCTTCTCCCTCACCCAGCCCCATACCCCACTGTGGCTCCAAGTGGACGGCCCGCCCAGTGTCCCCAAATTCTGAGAAATGCAGTCATAACAAAAATCAGCCGAAAGGTGAATTTACTTTTCCCAACACTTCAAGTTCACAGCGAACTCTGGCTTCAATCCAAGTTATAAGTCAGCCTCTGAATGAGGCCCCAGGGAATGAGATGATAGAATCCTTATGTTGCATTCTTTTTTCCTTCCCAAAGAACAGATGTGCATTTTATCAGATGCCTTTTCATCATCTCAAATCATCTTACTAAATTGAAGACTTTATGGGCAGAATAACTGCCAGGTCTTGCCCAACTCCTGCCCCACTGCCCTCCCCTTCTCAGCTGTTGACTCTAGTCTGTGGGGTCAGTCCCGCCCTACACTGTGGCCAGCCCTGTCCTAGGTCAGGGGTGGGGGTGGGGGTAGATGTGGAGAGTTTAGGCTCAACATGGGAGGGTCCCGGCAGCACTTTACCTTTGACCTGGTTTGGATCTGTGTGCTCCTGCCTAATTTCTGACCCTTGTCTTCATTTTATTCTCTTGGGCCAAGTCTCCAGCTTATCATCCTCCCTAATATTTATGCCCCAGAAGGATTGGGGGGTCCTTGCCTTGTCTTCCCAAGCTCACAGCACAAAACAAGAACTTCCTACGAGTTCGACTAAAGGTCCTTCTGATGCTATTTGCCTGGGTCTCCACTCTTGCCCTCCTGGTGGCCCTGCTTTGCCCCCTGGCAGGCCCTGTGCCCCAGGCTGGATCCCCAACACCAACTCCTGCCTGGATGACAGCTGTCACCTGGGGCCTTCCCTCTGCCTACTGGACCACACCTCCTCTGGAAGATCGGTGGCTGCCCCACACCAGCAGGGGCTTTGGATCTCAGTTCCCCCCACTCTAGGCTGCCCCATTCCTCCCATACCCTAAAACATGGCCATAATCACATCCATCATTAACGCACCATCTCTTGAATGCCAGAAGAGAAAGTGGGCATCCTTGGTACTGAGCACAGAAGGGGTCCCCCATTAGCATCTGCTACCTGAAGGAGGGAGGGACGGAACGTTGGTGTCAGAGGGTCAGGAGAGCTGTGAGGCAGACACACGCCAGAGTAGGAGTTCAGCAAGTAAAGATCAAGTTCTACCCCAGGAGGCAAGGAGAATTCTCAGAGGAGGGCAGGGATGATGGGAGCGGTCAGCTGGGGGCGGGGAGGGGCTGCAGGTCTCCGGGGGAGAAGGGATAAAAGGAGCCCTGGAGGAGTGAGCAGGAATGCTGGCACTCCCTCTTGGGCATGGACAAGACTTAAGAACCACATTCTCCCTCTGCGAATTTATGTGAGGGGCACCACAAAGATAAGCTTTCGGCCACAAGGCTAAATGATGCCTTTTTTGGATACTTCCTGCAAGGCGGTCAGGGCTTGCCGAGCCCGAGGACATCACTCCGGGCATCACTCCCTAAGCATCTCTTCCACACGGCTGGTACCCCACATTCAGTGCATCCTGCATTCAAGCAAACAGTCCTAACCCCAGCTGACCTCTGGGGGGAGCAGAGGAGCAGGGAGGCACAGAGGCCACCAAGCACTCCTGAGACTGGTGGCCCCATCTGCAGACCACAGGTGTTTTGTCTGGCACCTTTCTCGAGCAGAGCCTGACGGCAGAACGAAAGAAGACGAGACAAGACCCAAGATGAGTCACGGCTGGGATAGGCTGGGGGATGTGGCAAGGCACACAGTGACCATGACCGGAGACCACTGAGGGCACGCTGAGGTGCAGCCCCGATGGTACACAGAACTCTTCCATGTCTTTCCCCATCAGCTCTCAAGGGTGCTGATGGGGAGACCCAGTCTCCCCAGTTCAAGGGGACAGCATCAGTGGTGAGGTCAGCAGCTGTTTCCAGAAGCAGTGGAGTGTAGAGGCTAAAAGGAGGGCCTTTGACCTGAAAGTTAAGTCCTAATCTGGGTTTGGCCAATAATCCCTTGTATTAGAGTTAGTTACACACCTCTCTGAACGCTAGCCCTCGTGTCTATGCCAAGAATGCCCACCGCCTAGAACCATTGTGTGAAGGTTAAATGAGATCACATGTTTAGAGTCCGTAAGACATTCGCAGCATATAGCAAATGCTCGCTAGTATCATTCTCTTTGTCCTCGCTACTAGCATCCAATCCATTTTCAGGTCTCTCTCTGGCCAACAGTGCAATCCTAGAGTTTGACACAGGAGGACGGGAGAAGGCTAGGGAACTGACAGAGATGTCCCAAGGATGGCCCAGCTCCAGAGACCGCGGGGAGGATGTGCAGAGCACACAGAGCAATGACAGAGAATTCTGGGGCTTACGGGGGGATGTGAAGTCTGAGACACAGAGGTGGACAAGAGAAAAGAGAAGACAGAAGGGGCAGCCCAGGGGCAGCCCCAGAGGCTATGATTACGGGGCACCTACCAGGGGTCAGGCCCTAGCCTAAGTGCTTTTCCTATCACCTTTCAATCCCACTGCTAGACAGGCACTAATAACCCATTTTACAGATAAGGGACGAGTCACCCTGTGCCCCTCAGCTAATCAGTACAGAGCCAGAGAGGAAAACTGAGGCCCACCTGTCTCCAACATCCAAGCCTTTCTACACTGCAGTTCTGCAAGGTCCGGAGGTCCCCATAAGAAGAACATCTCATGTGGCTCTTCAGTGGGCATGGTGAGGTCAGGTGATGGCAACGTGTGCCGTTCCAAGTCATGGGCAGAGTGAGAAAAGGAACTCTAAGAGCTTGAAGAATCTGCCAGGTGGAAGGGTCCTCAGGATTGGGAGAGGAGGCCCAGAGAAGGGAGGCAAGGCATCCCAACCTACGTCTTTCATGCCTGCTACTTCATTCTTTTGAACTCAGGAGCCCAAACCACTGGGCTCAGGCAGACACCCACATGCTCAAACAGATAGCAGGAATTTAGGAACTGAGGTTTAGAAGCAAATTGGCTTCTTAAATAGAGCTGGACATGGCTCTAGAACAAGACAAGACGGGGCCATCAGTTGCCCTCAGAGCCAATAAGTCATTACAACCTTCTCCCCTTTCCAAGTCCTCATGACAAAGCCCAAGAAATCAGAGCCATCATCCGGATGGACCTAATGGCAAGGTGAGACTTCCTCTCTAGGTTTCCAGAATGTGCGAAGATGGGAACGTGCAACCCTGGCTTCCTGGACTCTTTGGGGAAGATACAAACAAACGAAAGTCCAAAACATCAACCACGTTGCCCTCCACCTTGTGTGTTTAGCAGAAGAGGTGTCTCCAAACTCAAAACGGGGCTCTCGGGCTCTGCTCCATCCCACTGAAGACGATGCAAGGCGGTCAGAGAGTGTGTGCGTGCCTGCGTGTGTGTCTGTGTGTGTGTCCCGCTAAGTACTTCCTTCACTACACAGCTAATCCGATTAGCTGCTTTAGGAAACTCGGCAATGTTAATTCAAGGGTCCCATTCATAGAACAGCTTGGCCCATGCCTGCTCAGAGCTCCCATTCTTCTATCTGCAAATAAAATGCACACAGAAGGACTTTCTCTCCGCGAAGAATGCGCTCTTGCCTCCTTACCCAGCACACAGCCCAGATGCTGCTGCCACTTCCTCTGGGAGCTCCCATGGTGGGGCCAGGGGCCTGTCAGAAAATGGGGAGAAAATAGAGCTCTTTCCACCTCCAGCGCAACATGAAGCCCATTTTCATAGTGCTGTCAACCCAGGTGGCCTTCCAAGCCGGCAGCCGTGCTGAGTAAGTTGCATCATGAGAGCACGCCAGCTATAGGGTTCTGGTGGGGTCACTGGCTTTCCCTTCTTTCTTCACAGAATGGGGACCTGGAGCAGAGGGCACAGTTGGAACAAAAGGCTGAACAGAGGGAAAGTTGAGGCTTGTACAGACACGATGTCATTCTGTTTGGCTGGAGGAAAGGAGAGGGAACGGGGCTGGAGATCCAGGTTGTAGACAGAGCATGGACCACGCAGACCAAGGTCAGACTCAGGAATGTCTCTGCTAAGGGATAGGGATCCACGGAGGGTTTTATGAGACATAGCTGTTGTGTGGGTCTCTGAGGACTGCTCTAACAAAGAACCACAAAGTAGGTGGCTTGAAACAACAGAAAGCCATCCTCTCCCAGTTCTGGGGGCTAGCCGTCTGAAATTAGGGTATTGTCACAGTCCCACTTCCTCTGAAGGCTCCAGGGAAGGAGTACTCCTTGCCTCCTGCTAACCAGGAGTGGCTCGGGCAATCCTGGCCGTCCCCAGGCTCCTAGATGCTTCACTCCAGTCTCCACCACCCTCTTCACACTCCCTCTTCCTCCTCGCCGTGGCTGTGGGCTCCCCTCTTCTTCTAAAGACTCCCATCACTAGATGGAGGGCTCATCTCAAGACCCTTAACTAACTCCATCTGCAAATCCTCTAGCTCCAAACAAGGTCACTTTCTGAGGTTCCAGGTAGACATGAGTCTGAGGTGACATTACTCTACCCACTCCAAGGGGTTGCAAGGTCAGAGCCAGGAAGATCACCTGAAGGCAGGATGGGGAAGGAGGGACCAGAGGCAGGGAGACTGATTCCTCGAAGTGAATGATGAGCGGCTCCCTGGTTGGGGTCCCAGCAGCTTTCTTCTGGGGCCAGTGCAGGCCCCCACATGGGCTCATAAACCAACCCAGGCACAAGGTCTTTGCTCACCCTTTGGCTCAGAGAGGCTCCAGCCTACCCTCCAAGTGATGGCAAAGGAACAATTACACACACATAGGAGGTTCTCTGTTCCTTCTAACTGGCAACATGGTGGACATGTTGGTCTAGTGGAGGACACATGGGAGCTGGGAAAGCTGGTTCTAGTCCTGGTTCTGCCACTCACTGGATTTAGGACATTGGGCACCCCTAGGGAATGAGGTCACCTTGGTCACATCCAGGCCAATGAGATTGTTCCATTCTGAAGTCAAGAAAGCAGCTCCAAACTCACAGGAGGAACCAGGAAAAGAAGGCCTCTGGGGCTACACTGCAGGGTTCTGTGCCCTTTCCACTCGGATCTCCCTCCAGGGATTCAGCCCCACCCCCCCAACCCCCACCCCCCGCTTGAACCTCCTTCCCTCCCCTAAAACACAAGGGCACTAACCAAAGCTTGAAAAATGAAATAACCTAAATCTAAGAGCACATCCCTCCACACATTTGGAAGCAGGAAGACGGAGTAAAAGATGTGGTTCCTTTTTATTTATTTATTTTTAATCAAAGCAAATGTTTAAGGATCAATGCTCAAAGTTGTTCACAGCACCGTTGTTTCTAACAGAAAGAAATTACAGGAAGGAAAGGGAAACCCTCTCCGTGTCCGTCTGCATGGGACTAATTTGATGAATTATGGCAGAGCTGTGCATTAAGTGTGATAGACCACAATGTATCCCATGAAAAGATGTCTACAAGGTGGTGGTAACTGAAAGACGCAGGTTGCACCAGACAGTGGTGAGAAAAATCCCTTCTATGTTTCCAAAATATCTGTATGCACACAGCCTGAGCCCAGGGAGGCTGGAAGGAATCCAGTGAACAGATAATGACACGGATCCCTGGGGCTGGGAGAACGGGAGATTTTTACATTCTACTTTGTACAATTTTAAGCTATTGGACTTAAAAAAAAAAAAAAAAAAACAAGGGGTATTAGTTTCATCAACAAAAACAATAAAAAATATTCCCATTCTGAAAATAAAACAATGATTCTAGATGGAAGCGAAGTACTATTGGCCCACAGAGAAAAGTGATCAGGATAAAAATCACTTTGCCATAAAAGGGTACCAGAAAAAAAAGAAAGAAAGAAAGAAACAAACAACATTCTAAGCTTGGGAAGGAGGAAACACCAGGTAGGTATATGTTACAAAGGCCTCAAACCCAAGCTGCCGATGTTCCTTCCCACACACAGCGAATTTCCCCCACTGTCCACGTTAGTCTAAACCCCTCAGGTCAGTGTGCTCTGCAAATAGTACTACTACTACTAATGAGGAGGTGGCAGAATTGATGTTTATTGAGCACTTATTATTAGCCAGGCACTGTGCTAAACACTTTATACGTGTTCTTTTTGTCCTAGTAACATCACTATTCTCATTTGATAGATGAAGAAACTGAGACCCAGCTCAAGGATCCAAACCCAGACAGTCTGATTCTAAAGCCCGTGACTACAATCAGTGCTTTACCCACACTTCTGGAAGCAAAGCCTTGATCATTTAGGCCACAGGAGATGGTTCCAGGCTCTGCCGCTCTCCGCCAACCCCTTCCTTCTTTCTCTGCACCTATGTTGGCCAGTGCCTTGTAGATACAGGGGCCTGGGACACTTCCAAGGGATCCAAAGACAAATGTGAGATAGACCCTGCCCTCTCTGAGTTCACAGGGAAGAAGGAAAGAGAAGACTCAAGTTCTTAGACCAGAGGCTGAGTATGTTAGCCTTGGAGGAGTGCTGTGAGGGAGGCGAAGGCAAAGCTGTTAGGCTTCCCTTCACTGCAGTATCCTGAGAGAAACTTCCGGGCAGGCAGCTCTCCAGGAGCTGGCCTCCACCTGGCAGCTCCCAGCCTCTCCTTGGGGTCTCCATGGCTCTCTACCACAGCCTACCCCAAAGAGCCACCATCTAGTGACTCACATCTTTCTGCGGCTCCCTGAGGAAAGATGGGCCCTGTTATTCTCCCCATGTGGCTTCTCCACAGCCTGAAATGTTCTTTTCTCAATTCTTGACTTCAAGAACTCATTCTCTTCCTTCAAGACACAAGGCAAGAGCATCCATTCCCACAGTGCCTTTCCTGGCTCGCCCACCTGGCCTTCGTCCCCGCACTCTTCTCTCTTCCTACTTCTCTCGGTTCATTACAGCCCTGGCCGTGAGGAATCGGTTTATCTCTTCACCTGTCTGTCTCATTCCACTAGAGAGGAGCACCTCAGTGATAATATCTGCCATTGCCTGACAACTGGCTGCGAGCCAGGCACCAGGCTGGCCCATTACCCTGGGACTTGGTCCTTCCAACCCCCTGTGGCATGAGTGATGGTTTCATCCCCATTTTGCAGACAGGAAAACTGACCCTTAGAGATGTTAAAGAGCTTGTCCAGGTCTAAACCCTGTCTGCCTGACATGAATAGTCTCCCTGCTGGCAGGGATCCCGTCTTACTCTTCTTTTTCCAGTACTGCACTTGCCATGACAGGGCCGCCCAACAAGGGTACAAAGCTTCAGTTATGCAAGAGGAATAAGTTGTGGAGATCCGCCATGCCACACTGAGCCCATGGTTTATAATATTATTTGTGCACTTAAAAATGTATAGAGAGTAAATCTCTTGTGTTCTTAGCATAATAAGTTTTTTAAAAGTCTCAAAGGAAAGGAAAGAGGGGCACCTGGGTGGTTCAGTTGGTCAAAGCCTCTGCCTTTGGCTCAGGTCATGATCTCAGGGTCCTGGGTCCCTGCTTCCCCCCCTCTCTCTGTGCCTGCCTCTCTGTTTGTGATCTCTGTCTGTCAAATAAATAAATAAAATCTTTAAAAAGAGAAAGAAAGAAAGAAAGAAAGAAAGAAAGAAAGAAAGAAAGAAAGAAAGAAAGAAAGAAAGAAAGAAAGAAAAGGCAGGGGTGGGGGGAGAGGCAGCAGGGAGAAGTGGCAGTTGTAGCCTTGGGCACATGTGAGCCAAGGTCACCAAAAAGCCAGTCAGGGTAAGCCCCACCAGCCTTCCGCCTCATAGTGCAGCCCCTTTTGCTCCTGATAAGAATGGGGGTTCCCCAGAGCTGAGATGTCTGAGCCCAGCTGGGAGAGAAGGGGGTAAGAACTCAAGAGACCAGTCTCACTAGAATTTCCCCCAGGATGGAGGTAAGGAGGGAGCAGAGTACTCAAAGTCTGAAGCCCATTGGACTTCTGGTTCGTTTGCAAAACAATGCACAGTGCCCCAAGCAAACATCTTTCCCAGAGCCTTGCCTTATTAACATTACCAACTTGGAGCCTGGGTAGTAATTCTCTCCAACCCTGGGAAGTGCTGAGAGCCCAGAGTGATCCCACTCCTGACAGCTTGGGCTCAAGCCTGAACCCTCTTGAGCTGGAGCGTGAGCCTCCAGATAAAGAAGCAAGTGGAGATTCTCATACAAGGATCAGCAAGTCTGGAGGCTCCAGTTCCACAGCCCACAGGGCAGAAAGAGCAACCCCTCTGGTTTTCCCCAGACAGGTGGGCTTGGGACTGACAGGTCAAATACCGAAGTCTCGGGGTCCACATCCACCCTTGCCAGAGTCCCTGACCCTGCTCCCCAGAGAAAAAAAAAACGGGGGACACAGTACTTACCTGTGCTATGTCCCCCTTCCTCTCCCGACTGCTTGATCCAGTCTCTGGCTTTGTCGATGTGAAATAACTTCAGATCCTCTTCATCTAAGGCAATGTCTCCCCAAAAGACAGCTGGAGAAAAAAATTTAAAAAAATTTTTAAAAATATATGGGTCCATTTAAGCTGGATATCAGAAAAATATTGATTTATTAATGCCCCAGAGGACATGGGACATTGGGGAGCAAACTCTAGAAATAACAATACATCCAATCAAATCTCTCCCTGAACCTAACACATAGGGCTGGTAGAGACAGAAGAACGGCATAGAATAATTCTGTGTATCAGAGCCACAGGGCTGGACTCAAACACCATGAAGATCAAGGCCTACTGTCGGGTATTTTGAAAGGGCACCCTGTCTTACTCCAGCTCTAAGCAGCTCTGGGCAAAACCACCACATAGAGACAGCTGTTTCTTTCTTCTCCAGAGTCCCCAGGATATAAAAGAAAAGCATAATGTGATAAATGATACTATTGTTCACAATATTTGCTGCCCTACCCTGGGGGAAGATTATATTTCTTTGCTCCATTAATGTCGGAATTAGCCACTTCACCTGCTCTGATAAATAAACGGGAGAGAAAGCTTCAAGAGTTAGTGCACAATTCACATGCCCTCTCTTCCCTTTCCCAAAAGACAAGCACCATTCCAGATAGGGATGACTCTATCAGCCTGGGTTCTAGAATAAATATGATGTGGGGCAGAGATATAGCCGATCGGGTTGCATATGTAGCATGAATGAGGAGAATGAAAACTGCTAGTTTTACAAGTCTCTGAGATTTGGGGCTATTTGTTACTAGAACACGACGTCTTTATCCTGACAAATACAGCAATTGCTATCAGGAGTAGTGTGCTTCTGTAACAAAAATCCACTGTGTTTGGGCAAGGCAGTAGGTGTCAAGGAAACTGTCACTGAAGCCTGGAAGGAGGTGACCTATGTTATGCAGTGATGGGGTGGCCTGGTAAAAATATGGGCAGATTCACTTGGAAGGCAGGTGATAAGCTGAATGAGTTATGGCTTTAAGTGAAGGGATTGAGAGTCAGAATGTTAGTAGCACACCTTAGTGGTTATTAGCTGTGTTTGATAAGGTATTACAAGAAAGAAAGGGGTTTTACAGAGAACTGGGCAGTTTATAGTGGAAATGAAAAGGCACAGAGAGAGTCCAGAAATTCAACACTAAGCAATAAAAGTAGAACTGAGAGGGCATTCAAGTAACAAAGGCTAATTAAAATTTAGCTTAGTGGTGTGGAGAAATGGGAACCCTAATCCATTGCTAGTTGGAAGATAAGATGGTATACTCCCTATGGAAAATCATTTGGCAGTTTCCTAAAAAGTTAAGTGTAATCTTATCATAAGATACCAAAGACTATATATTACATGATTCCATTTATATTAAATGTCTACAAAAGGCTAATTTATAGAGCTAGAAAGATTAGCGATTGCTAGGGTTGGGTGCAGGACTGAGATATGACTATAAATGAGCACAAGGGAGCTTTTCCATGTGGTAAAAATGTTCTGTAATTGAATATGGTGATGGTTACACAGCTATGAATCATTGAATTGTACACTTACAACGGTGAATTATACAGTATGTAAATTGTACAAGAAATCTGTATAAGAAAAAATAAACCACTCAACTTTATGGCAAAGACCAGTCAAGATGATTCCCAGTACATTCTTTCAGTAGGATAAGAATGGGGAGGGGTAGGAGACCAAAAGCATGGTTCCCTCACAGAGGCCTAGCAAATGTCAGGTGCCAACAACTAAATCCAGAGAGACAGGCATGTCTAGAAAACAACCATGTTGTGACCACCCCACGTGCAGCTGAATCAAACAGGAAGATGACTAACATTTCAGAAAAGTATTGTGCCAGAAGAACCACTAGCACAGCCTGCAGGAGACTGCAACTGTTTAAGCCTTAAATGACCCCAAATGATCCTTGGGCCCCCAAGCTGAAAAAGATTGCCTCAGATACAGCCAATGAGAATAAGGGAAAAGAAAAGACAGACCCTCCCCTGAATGGAGCCATGGAGGGTCATGGAGGAAAGATGACTGGAGAACTACTCACAGGAGGTGGAATCAGAGCCCTTCCCCAGAGAGTACACATGGGGAAGATACCTCATTGTCTGCCACTGTGTCCTGTTCCTGCTCAAGAGCCAGGAAAGAGCAGGGCACTAAGGTATAAGTTTTGAAAACAACAATAGTTCAGGGAACAGCAAAGAATGCTGTGATCGATTAGTGATGTCTGCCACGAGCAAGTGTGGGAGTGGCAACCCTCAGGGGGGTATGTTTGCCATCAGATGCTTTTATCTTTAGGAGGAGAATCTGGGTAATACTGCAGCAGAAAAGAAACCAGAAGTCTGGTATATAAGTGGCTGCTCTTCCTAGAAATCTAAAGTTATAAACCAAAAAGTGTTCCCAAATAAAATAAGACACTGTCACAACACATAAGAAAAAGTGATGGATCAACAATTAGGACTCACAACTGTGCACTAGTACTTTCTGCAATGGTGGTAGAGCTCTTCACTATGTTAGCCAATAACTACATGTGGTTACTGAGCACTTGTGGCTGATGCACCCGCGGAACTGAATTTTACATTTTATTTTCTTGTAATTAAAATTTAAATTACTATGTGTGGCTAATGGCTATATTCTGAATATAATATAAATAATATAAAATAAAAATGTATATCATAGGAAATAAATAATATGATATAAAATAAATAATATTTAAAATAGCAGCAAAAAGCAACACATATCTAGCAATAACCTCGATACAAAAAGTGCGATACTATGTCAAGAATGTAAAATCCTACTAAAAGCTATAAAAAGTCACTTGACATGAAAAGAAAAACATACTATGTTGCTGAAATGCTCATTCTTTTCAAAGTAATGTGTAGGTTTACTAGACTTCAATCAAAATCCCAAAAATGCTTTTATTATTGACAAAATGATATTAAAGTTCATCTGCATAATTAAGTGATAACAGTGAAGAAAGAGTACTAAAGAAAGACTGGCTTCATTGGACTAATTAATGTTATATGTTATAATATATATGATATAAAAATACATGTTATAAATCTGTTATAAAGCTACAACAACCCTGAAACATGGAATAGTCTGGAACCAATCCCTAGGTTATATAAGAAAAGTCATATATGAGAAGCAGGCTCATAAATTTGTAGAAAGATGGGGACTAACCAATGAATTGTGTTGAGACAAAGAAGTTAACTGCTTGAGGAACTACCAGGTTGGCTTTGAACTTACACTACACCAAAATAAATTCCAAATAAGTAAAAAAAAAAAACCACACAAAAAACTAAAATTTAAAAATTAAATCAACAAATTGGCCAAACAACATTTAGAATCAAATGAGCTAAGCCTATGCATTCAAAACACACAGCTACTGAATTCTGACCAAAAGGCAAAAACACGGCCCCTGGCAATCTCCTAAGAGAAGCTCGGGGAAAGATTCCTATCACTGGGGTAAACTTTCTCTTTTCCCCACCAACCCTGGCTACTAAAACGTAATCCATAGACAAGCAGCAGCATCACTGTCTCTGAGCTCCTTAGAAATACAAGATCACGGGACCCACACCAGACCGGCTGCATCAGAAGTCGTATGTTAACAAGAGTCCCAGGGAGAGCGCGGGCACACTCAAGTCTGAGAGGCAAGAACCCAAGGCACTAGAGATTTTGCTTCAATCCATCATGCCCTGGGGGCCATAGGCCCCGCTGAACCTCTTTTACTGCTTGTCAAGGCTGTAACGGCGAGGTCAAGTAGGGTAATTCTTCACAGAAATATAGAACCTGAGGACAGGCCAGAGGAAACATCTAAAATGCACATCAGTGAAAAAGCCAAGGGCTTACTTCTTGGTCCACCCCACTGAACTCCAACCTGCAATTTAGGGAGTTGTCACAAGGTGGTGGTGTTTTGTTAGGAAGCTCTGTCTAGGAACCATGTGGGGAATAGATTATGAAATACAATAGGAAAAATGCTTTTTGGAATCCAAAAATAGAAATCTTTAAAGTAGTTGGATATAGCTTTAAAGCTATTATGTGAGAAATTTGCAAAGATAAAAGGGAGACTAATTTTAAAGAAATACCTTCTAATTATAGCTAATTAGTGATGTGCTAAGAATTAAGGATTGGCTAGGGGAGGGGAGAGCCCTGGTTTGTAGCGTTTGCTGATTTCCCTGTGTAACTCCCACCATGGCTGATTTCAAGGTGGCAGAATGTGGTGCTGGGAAAAGGAGCATACTATGGGCCCTCACAAGCTTGTGGGTAAGAACCAGCTCCAGCACAGTAGTATAATAATTATGAGGAGTATCTATAATGTTATGTTCCCCCATATGATCCCGGGTGTATGCCTGACCCTCAAGGCTTCAAACAATGACCACAAGTCAGCCTTGCAGGAAAAGGCTCCCATCCCGGGATTCTCACAGCATCTTGCCCTGCCTGTCTTTTCCCATCTACAACAGAAACATACAGCACTCTTGTCTCAGGTACCAGGACAAATGAATTCTATACATCAACCTCAAATGAAGGACCAGAGAGGAGAGAAGACTTTGTCAAGGTCATACCATCGGGAAGTCTTCCCAGATGTTTTAAGTTAACCAAGGCCTCCTAGATTCCCAAGCCAGATTTCTCCCTGACCAAGCCACTCTTTCCAAGGTTTCACATTCTAAATAAGAAATGTGGCATTAAATATCTTTCCTTACTGCAGAACTTCTCAGAGCCTTTACAATCCTAACAAATATCATGAGTCTCCAAGAGAAAGAAAATTCAGCCTTTCCCAACGTGGTTTGCCCTGGAATATATATTCACTGAATCGTGACCTAAGGAAAACGTTTTGGAGACTGTTCTGGAGACGGCTCAGCAATCCTCCAGGAATTATAGACTGTGAGGCCTAGAAGGGGCTCTACTGGTCCTCAGGTCCAACCTACCCACTGAATGGCCTCACACACTTCCAGTGACACAGAGTTCATGTCCTTCCAACGCATCCCCCTTTATCTTGGGACAGCTCTCTCCTTTTCTCCCAATTCTAGTGCTTCAGTTCTTCACCAGGAGCAAGGCACTGAAGATATAGGGATTGATCATTCTTGAGCACCAGCCAGATACCAAGCTCTTACACTCCTTTAACCCTGCCGACAGCCAACTCCATGCAATACACATCATCACACTCATTCTTCAGATGAGAAAAGCCGGCTCAGGTGATTAGGCAATTTGTTCTGGGCCACCTCTCAAGTCCACTCTCAACTGCTGTCCATCTTTGCCTTGAAATGATCCATGATGCTCTGTGAGGGAGGAAAGACTACAGAGGGACTAATTTAGCCTCGGGGTAGAATCAGGAAAGGCCTCAGAGAGGGGATGACACTTGAGTAGGAGGATGACTTATGAGCAGAAGTTTGCCAAGTGGACAACAGGAACAAAGGACATGCTGGCCAAAGAAGCAGCATGAGCAAAGGCCCTGTGGTGAGAAGCAGCAAAGCAGTGTCAGGACAGGAGCAGAAGGGACCCGATGATGGCAGCCTGCTTGATGTGGGGGACCTATTCATGGTACTGCCAATGACAGCAAGAGCAAGGCAGGATGTGAGGTCATGGGAAGTAAGGGGCTGGGCAGGGGGAAAAAAGGCCCAGACCCCAGGAACAGAATCTGGGGCTGTTAGAGCACCCACAGTGGAGCTGGTCAAAAGCAGCCCCTCACTTTGGTGCAGCCCTTTACAGTTCCCTGTGACTCTCCTCTCCTCTCTACCACTCACTCCAGATCCTCCCCACTACTCACCCCTCCCCACCACTTACCCCAGACCCTAACTCAGAACCTGCTATGTGCTGGGCTCATAAGTGACAACTGAATGCATGCACACTCCCTGTTAAAGTCACAGGGGAAGGCAGAACCAGAATCGTGAGCCTCATTTTATGGGGGAAGGTAAGGCTTAGGGGAGTTAACAACTAGGCCACATTAACAACCTGTGAGAAGTGGGTGGGCCTTGAAATCAGACCTTTTGGCTCTAAACTTGGAGTTCAGTCCACCACCTCACACAGGACCCCGTCTCTCAAACTGGGGGCTGATTCCGTGGTGGAGATGATCTAGGTGGGGGCTGATACCATGGTCAGCAGCAAGAGACCTGTTTCCAGAGGAGCTGCTGGCCTGACAAAGGCTTCACAGCCCAGCAAGGCGTTTTGAGGGAACACAAGGGTTGGAGGGGTTAGCCAGGGTACTCCTACACACCCCTTCCCACCCGAGATTCTGAAAGTCTGGTGGGGGGTGGGGTGGGAATCCTCCGGGTGTTATGTGGTTCTTGGTTTGGGTCTTACAGAGCTGGAAGCCCGTGAGTCAGGCAGAAGCCCAGCCAGTCAGGGGAGGAGAGGACACCTTTGACTCCGCCATCACCCTTTCTCACCAGCCATACCCTCCCTGGGATCTGTTTCCTGGCACCCTGAGAGTGGGAAGCCCAGGGGGGCTGACCCAGCTTGGGGATGTCCCTGACCTTCCCAGTCCACGATGGCTGCAGGGCTCACTCCATCCTGGGGCTCACTCCCAAACCAACAGAGACCAGGATCTTTTGTCCCATGGGAGTGACCTCCCACAGGTGCTTACCTCCCTCTCCCCTCCCATTTACCAACCAGGCCCTTTCCTCACCTTCATATACAACTTGGGCCTGAGCTAAGAGGTGATCTATTTTTCATTCAGCTTCCCTCATAGGGACCTCATCACCCCTGTTCCACCGCAGTGCTGCATCTCAGGACACGCCAGCCCAGATTAAAGCAGTGTGGAGGCCCAGGCATCCCTATATTCAGAAAGAGGGGGTCTGGATGCTCTGTGTGACATGGGACAAATAAATTTTCCCTTTGATGGCATTTTCTTCACCCAAACAAGGAGAGAGCTGAACCAGCTCGGCGCTTCCCAAATCACAATTCACGAACCACTTGGGGTCGAAGTGTCTACGGAGAATGTTGATAGAACAACCCCCAGGCCTATGAAATCAGAATCTCTGGGGACAGGACCAGACCCCCTGGTCTCATGATCCCCCCACCCCCCCAACACACAGGTGACTCATGCTCCCTGACCAAGCCCCCCATCACACAGGTGACTCATGCTCCCTGAAGTTTGGAGAACTACTTCCACAGCCTTTGAGGTCCCTCCGGCGCTAATGTTTGATTTCCCTACAGTTTCTGTATCCACCCCCCAAGGCCTGCCCTTTGTCATCCCGATGACAAGCCACACAGGGAAGGATTGCGCTAATGCTCCGTTTAAGAGTCGCCTAGAGAGAAGCTGAGATTACCAGAGGAACTAAATAGGGCGCATTCTGACATGGGAATTCCTCTCGGCAAACAGGCTGAGGCAGGTAGGGTGCGAGGGCCCAAGGCGGGGACAGTGACAGGGAAATCCTACCCAGAGACACATTTAGTTCACTTCAAGTTTCCAGCAGAGGGATTTAACAGGTTTAAAGCAGTTTTCTGTGAATCTTTGTCAAGGGAGTGTATGTACAAACAAACAGGGAGGGGTTTTTTTTTTTAGTTTTGGGTTTTCTTTTTTTTTTTTTAAGTAAAAAGTTAATCGGCTTAAAGTGTGCAACTAAATAAGCAAAGCTTACATTAAAGTGACCCACAGAGAAAGGACCCCATGGAAAGAAAGTTCTAGGAAATACAATATGGCCTCTATGTTCTTTTGTAGTTTCACGCTATAAATATTCATGGGGTGGTGTTAATGGTGTCCACAGCTCTATGCAACCACAATAGTTTTTTTGTTTATTCTCAGGACCATGAACTTTGAAACCATGAACCTAAATTTCAGGACTCTGCATTCAGGCGCATTTGCAGAGCACGAGGGGAGAGGTTCGGGCTCTCGGAGGACAGAAGAGAGGAAACCGGGCGAGATGTGAATCACGCCTCCTGGATCTTTTAGTAGAGATTAAAGAGTAGGGTCTGTTTAGTATGGGAGGCCTTCTGTCTCCGGGTGTCCAGCTGCTCCAGCTTCGGGAAATGGCCCTCACGAGGCACAGATAGCTTCGTTACTCAAGCATATGGCAGAGAGGACTGGGGAGTTGGAAATGTTTTAATTGGATCAGATTCATTGCAACTTTCACATGCTTTAAAAAAAAACCTCATCTGAATCATGGAACTTCTATGCTGGAGAGAGTTTAAAAGTCATCTAAGTAATGTCCTCCATGTGAGGAAACAGATCCGGGAAGGTCAGACGACGTGCTCAAAATATCACATCCGGAAGCCGTGTCTCCTGCCTCTCCACCAGTGCTCTTTCCACTTACACCAGGGATGGCAAACACGAAACAAACATGTGCTCCTCTCCCTGCAGGGCAGATCTCCCTCATCGCGGCCCTCCCGTCCATCCCCACACAGTGCTGCAGAGGGCCCAGCACGAATTGATAGAGCTGGAACCTATTTGCCATCTACACCCTATGCTAGGCTGGCAACGTTCATAGCCTATTATTTATTGGTTCCAGCTAAGGATTTTCTATTCAGAGTCACTTATAGCCTGAACTCAGCTGTCTGGGTGCACAGAGCAGAAACACAGCCGGCCTTAGATTCTACAGGGCTCTCCGTGTTAAAGGTCGGTCAGGACCGAGGAGAGCACCACATAGAGAGGGCTGAGCTCCGAAGCCTAGTTCCACCACAAGAGAACACCCAGCCCTGCCTTCTGCCTTGGTTGGCACCATCCTGTTTCACAGATGAGCCAACAGAGTCCGGCTGGTGCCTGGGCTGGTGGCCACCTAGCTCGAGGCAGATATGGCCTCCTGCCTCTCCATCACACTGTGGCTACCCCAGCGCATTGCGAGCCAGGCCACATCTGTGCTTTCCACGCAGGACTCGCTTGGTTTAAGAAACACCTGCTCGCCTATTTCCCAGAAAGAAAGGATTATCCACTAGACTGGCAAGAGCAGGAAGGTTGGCTGTATTTGCAAGGTTATTTAAGTTTTATAGCTCAGAATAGGTTTCATCTCATGCACCAAGCCCCCTCAATTAGGCATATTTCTTGGAGCACTGTGAGGTGACTTGGGCCCACAGAAAAGAGCACCATGGTCAATTAGCTATGTCTGCCTTTGGCATGGGGGAGAAGCGGCATCCTGGGTGCCACACATTGGCCATTTGGAACTGTATGTTTTAAAGATACTGCAAGCGCTTCCATCCATGTATAGGAATATGTGCAGCAAGTCCTGAGCTATGATTATAATTATTTATTTTATACCTCCTCTCCACCCTCTCCGCCCTGCCCAGGAAGGCCGATCCTATGGACTGAATCCTCGACGGCCCCCTGCTCTCTGGCTTCTGCGGGCATTCAAACAGCAGGAGACCCCAGCAGACAAGACAGAAGAGGAGGGAGAGACACGAGCATGTCTTCCCTTCTCCCTCCCCCGGTTTCATGCCGTGTCTCCCACAGCAGGTGTCCTTTCAGCCACAGGGGTGGCTTGCTGGCCTCTGGGTGCTTCCAGCTCTTCTTTGTTCCTTAACTCTGCCTCTGTAAGTAGTCTCTTCCTGAATCTCTTCCACTGAAACCTCTGGGGTAAACTCTGTTTCCCGTTGAGACCCTGGCTCGCCTTGTTCTAAGAAAAATCCTTCCATTATTTCCATAGCTAAACAGGAGGATGGCATTCAGACTGGTAAGGGGTTTGACTACTTTGGCCTAAGAGCACACTTTCATGGCTTGGAATATTCCAGTGGAATATGACTGACTGAGATCTCATACTCGCTGTGTTCCCAGCCGGAGCTCACAGGCCTCCACTCAGTGTTGGAGAGAGGGTGCAGTTTAGCTCCTAAGAGCCAGAAGCTTCTTGGGCTATAATTTTGCATCTTATGTGGCTGATCCCAGGACCAGGCATATCTCATAAGCCCTAAAATCTCCACTGTGGAATGATCCTTCATAGGGCCACAAGTTACCAGGGCAATTATGCCAGACTCATTCTGAAGACAAAGGCGCACTGGAGATCCTACGTAATGCAGTGAGTGGGAAGATACGCAGGCCCAGAGTAAAGGAGACCTGGCATCCACCCCCAGGCCATAGCTGCCCACCTCCAGGCCATAGTGGTCCATGTGACCTTGGACAAGTTACTGTCCCCCTGTCTCCAGGCCCTCAGGATTCTCACAGGAAATGTGAAAAACTTAGAATAAGTAATGTCAGCGGTTCCTTCTAGCTCTAACAGTCTACAGGATTTTACTCTAAAATCTTACCTTGTGTATCTGTTTAATGTTCAGTAATAGTAATGAGCTTATCATCACTGTGATTAAATTTTCTTCATAAAGGGCCAGCAAATTTAGTCTACTATGGCAGGGATCGCTTGTGGCCCACCGAAACTTCTTCTCCTTTCTTCCATAATAACAGAATCTCTCCTTTTCAGTTCTAGGCCTTCTGGAAGGAACATCTGCCTGACTCCCACATACCTATCTGTGGGCACATGACCATGAGATAGTAGAAGGTGGCGTGGTGAACGCCATCTCCTGTGAACGTTCTTTTCATACTTTCTTGGTCTCTCTTTCTTTTCCATGTCTGCCATGTCTAGGCTATGTTTGTGATGGCTTGAGCTCTGGCTTCCATCTTGGGCCATGAGCACACGGGCCTCAAGCTTGGGAGAACGGAGGGGTGAGCTGTAAGGAGACTGTATCCTGGAGGATTGCCTGGAGCAGAAGCTTACTGGCTGGCCTTGCATTTCAGAACCTCCAGACTCTGATGTGAGAAAGAAACATCTAGCTTATGTAAGCCATGTTCCAGCTACCAATATATTGCTTCTCAGCTCTAAATGGACCCTTTTTGGTCATGCTTTATGATGCTGGAGCTGCACCCTCAAACTATTACTCCTCTGCCAGCTGGCATGACATCAGGCTTTATCCGTAGAGGGAACCAGAGGAATAGTGCCCAAGGAAGGGGTTTATCTTCCTGGTTCCAGTGGTCTCATCTTTCTGGTTCCTCCAGAGTGGCTGCCAGCAATGTTCAGGAGAACCACGGTGTCCTTCCTTCAGAGTTTGGCCCACACTCCCATGGGCAACTCCCCACTCATCAGTCGTTATCTGTAGCACCTCAGTGAGCTTCGACAACTTCTGGTGAGCCATCGTCACACCCTCTCCTATGAAGGTAGAAGTTTCTTCTGGGTGGGGAGGGCGGCCTCTCCCAGGTTTACTCCTTCCCTAGGGATTGCTCCCCATGTCTGCTGGTTCTATTTCCCTTCGAGTTCTCCAGTAGCCACTTCCCTTTCGCTAGTTTATAATTCTTTATATTAAATTTTTGAATAAATTCCTCAAATTACCGGTGTGATTTCAGTCTCCCAACTGGATCCCGACAGACATAGCCAATTAATATGAGTCCACTACTAGCAAATCACCATGAAAGAAATAAATGATATGGTACAGAAAAAACCTTCTGCTTTTTAAAAATATTTTCTCCAAAAATTGCTCATGACAAATATGACAGATAAAAGGTTGAAGTTCCTAAAATGTAACAGTTTCTACAGAATGTTAAAAAATGACCATCCAATTAAAAAAATGAGGAGGAACAGAACGGTGGAGAAAGCTCATAAATAAGAAATAAACTAGAGGAAATAAACAGCATAAACAGGAAATGCACATAGCAAAAGAAATATAAATGGTCAAAATAAGTTGTTAGAAGTTCAAAATCTTTTGTAAAGAACATATAATTACAATATAAAAGCAAATTGAAGAACTCACAAATTATTCTTCTCTTATCCAACCAGCAAAGATTTTTAAAACTAGACTACAGAATGCTAATCTTCATGGAAGTTGAAAGGAATGAAAAAATGTGCAGGGCAATTTGAAAAGAAGAATCAGAAGCCCTAAAAGATTTCACACGTCTGCCTCAGCAATTCTACATGTAGGGATCTTTTCCAAAGAAATCCTGTTAAATGACAGAAAAATCTAGCAACAATGACTCCAGCATCATTGTGTATAAGAGCAAAAGAGAAGATTGGGGGACATCTCTATGCCCAACAATAGGGGATTGATTAAACAAACCATGGAGCATCTATACAATAATGTACAGAGCAACATAAATCAACGTCATAGAGGGGCGCCTGGGTGGCTCAGTGGGTTAAGTCTCTGCCTTTGGCTCAGGTCATGATCCTAGAGTCCTGGGATCGAGCCCTGCATAGGGCTTTCTGCTCAGCAGGAAGCCTGCTTCCCCCCCTCTCTCTGCCTGCCTCTTTGCCTACTTGTGATTTCTTTCTCTCTGTCAAATACATAAATAAAATCTAAAAAAAAAAAAATCAACGTCACAGAAGTACATTTATTACACAAGCCGCTTTACGATCACGGAAAGAGGGTCATGCTACTAAGTGAAAATGAAACACCAGCTGGCTCGGAGCAGTATGTACAGCATTTAAAGAAAAAACATAAACATGCATAAGACCTGTTTGGAAGAATATACAACCAACTGTTCAAAATTACTTCTAGACTGTGGAATTACTGGAAATTTTTAGTCTTGCTTGCCCTTTCTATTTTCTAAATGTTCTCTGGTGGATGTGTATTAGCTGTGTAATTAAGAAAACTATTTTATGTTAAAAAGTAATCTCCCTTGGGGCGCCTGGTGGCTCAATGGGTTAAAACCTCTGCCTTTGGCTCAGGTCATGATCCCAGGGTTCTGGGATAGAGCCCCGGATCAGGCTCTCTGCTCCGCAGGGAGCCTGCTTCCTCCTCTCTCTCTGCCTGCTTCTCTACCTACTTGTGATCTCTGTCTGTCAAATAAATAAATAAAATCTTTAAAAAAAAAAAAAGTAATCTCCCTTTCCTGCCCACCTCCAAGACAACCCAATGCTTACTGAACTCATTCATGCTTCAGCTCTGATCTTGAGATGCAGCTCAGCTTGGGACCTCCGACACACACAGACCCACAATCTCCCTCCCATCTTCTCTTCCTTTCCATTCCTGAGGACGTAGCCCAAGTGTGCTCATGTTCCCAGGCCTAGACCTCCTGGTGGTCCTCCTATTTCCTGCTTCTACAGATCCTAAACCTTATATGTCTTCATTATAGTAGTCCTCTGCTCAAGAAATATCAATAGCTCCCCATTTCTTAAGGGACATGTTTCAAACGTCTTAGCTTGACATCCACTGTTCCAAGCTTCTTTCAGTCTTGTTTCTGCTACTCTGCAAAGGAAACCAGAAACGATCCCCCAGTTCTAGACACAGCAAATGCACTCCTGCTACTTCACCTTGACTCAGTTCCATTAACGTGCACCCTAGCTTCTTCAAATCCCATCCATCCTTCTAGGCTAAGATCGGGGCTTACCAGGAAGGCTTCCTTGATTTTCTCATGGTGAGGGCTACCTTTTCCAAACCCCTCTGGTATCTCATTTGCTCAGGTTTTCATTTGGCAAATACCACTTGAGCTCCCACCTTGTGCCAGGCACTGTGCTGATGACTGGGAAACCAAAGGTTCTAATTCCTATGCCTTCTGTGCCTTGGAGCTCATTGTCACACACGGAGACAGACATTGAGGAAATAAATAATCACACCACTGGCTATATCCAGCAACGGACAGCGAAAGTGCCATGCAGGTGAACAAAGGTGATGAGAGATTAGATGGAGAAGTCCTGATGGAAATCAGGGCCCAGGAAGGCCTTGGAGCGTCAGGGTGGGGGGAAGCGATATGTAAGCGGAGGATCCTAAGCAGATCTGATTTTATAAACACGATCAAACTTGCATTCCAAGAGGCACGCTCTGCCTACAAAGCGGAAAAGTGATGGCAGGAAGCAAGAGGGGCAGCAGGGCGATGGGATCAGGCACTGCCGCAATCAGCCCAGTGGGGGGGCCACCTTAGACCAAACGGTGGCAGTGGAGACGGAGGGAAGGGGACTGGCAGGGCTTGGGTCAGACTGCACAAGAGGGGAAGGAAGAGACAGATATACGGATGGTCCCAGGTTTTTCTGGTTGCAGCACCTGGATGGACTCTGGTACCACGTGTCACCTCCCACCACAGAGCCCAGCCCTCAGTAGCCGAGCTGACTCTGCCTGAGCCCGGGGTGAGAGGATGGCAAACCAGGGCCCGTTCAGGAAGGAGGAGAACTGACCCAGGAACATGAAAAAGAGTTGGGTGGAAGGTAGCCTGCTCCTGTGGGAAAGGCAGGAGCTCCTGGCTCAGGCAGGACTCACATGGACTCAAAGCCAGTAACCCAGGTGGGAGGAAGGGGAGGAGGCTTGGGGGCAAATTGCAGGATGAACCTGGAGATAAGTGGCCCAGCTGGCGGAACGGGCAAAGACTGGGGCTAAACGTCAACACTCAAGTGCTCGTGCGGGCGAGCTTGAGAATATTTATTGGTAATTGACAGAAGTGGTTAGAGGGTGGCGTGATCGTAGATAGGTCTGTAACCAATCAGCAGGAAAGCTCGGTTCCTGTTGCTATGTTTGCATCCAGGCAGAACTGTATTATGAGCAGGCTAAGAGGATACCATGAGAAACCTGCTTATATGCATTGGGTTTATCTGTCATCCCCCCTCTGCTTCATGGATGAGAGCAAGAGAGCTATGGAGCAAGAAATTGTCACTTGCCTCGTGCTATGGGTCCCAAGAGAACTCTCCGTAGCCCTGAAAGGGAGAGATAAGCATACACAGGCTGCAGAGAGATTGTCACTTGGAGAGAAAATCTTAAATGGGGAACAATAACAGGAGTAATAGTAACCATAGCAAAGAGAAGAGCTAACAGTTAATAACTGCTTGCGAAACACTTGTGTTCACTGCCTCGTTTCATCCTCCAACACACCTATTTAATGGGTTTTCACATCATTCCCATTTTCCACATGAGGAAACGGGTCCAGAGAGGTAAGGAAACTTCGTCAAAAACACCCACATAGTGAGGACAGAGGCAGGTTTCATGTCACGGGCTGCCTGAGGCCAAAAGCAGTCTCTTAAACATGACTTTTCACTGATCTGCTCTGTCTCCCAGATGGCCACTCATCCACAGCCTCCTTGGGAAAGATCAGTCATCTAAGTCCTCTCCCTCCGGGGTGGAGAGAGAGACTGGACCCACCATCCACGACCAACTGGATACCAGGCACTGCTCTGGGCCTTCGGGGAAAGGGATGGAGGAACAGAGGGGACAGATGCTATTCAACACTTTGTATCATTCTCCCCGATGCTTTGGGACTAAGAGTACTTTGAAGGCCAGAACTGTCTCATCCTTGTTGGAGTCCTAGCCAAGGATAGAGAGAAAGATAGGGAGGAGGCGATGGGCTATGGTGCTCTGGGAGCAAGTTCACCAACGTGACCTTCAGTCTGGGCAGCACAGAGGTGCTTGTTGACCATGTGGAGGGATCCAGGAGAAGGGAAGTGGCTCCAGGTCTGGAGAGGCCCTATGCTTAGGGAGGACAACAGAGGCTGGAAGTCCTTGCCTCACCGTGTAAGAGTTCAGCGTCCCATGCATGCCCTGGCCTCGCCTCTCCCCTGTGTGACACCTGGACCACATCTCCCAGGACCACAGATCGTAAGAGGCCAGACCAACTCCCGTGAGTGTTCAGATCATCTCCTGGCTATCGGAGAGACCAGTGGACAGAGGAGAAGGAAAACAACTTTAAAAAGCATCAGGTATGGCCCAAAGCTTTAAGGCAGTGCTGTAACTACTGTGAAGGTTAATATCGTAGCTCTCCTTCTGAAAATCATGGTGAGGGGTAAGAAGGTAAACGTTTGGGCATCAGTGAAGTTACATCCTAGGTGTCCACGGCAGAAGGACTGTGCCACCATCAAAGGTGATGCGGGATCAAATCCTACTCGCACCTCAGCAATTTGCAACTTGGAGGAATGAATGCTTTTTATTTATTTATTTATTTATTTATTTATTAAAGTTTCTATCTCATTATTTGAGAGAGAGAGAGAGAGAGAGAGCATGAGCCAGGGGGTGGGGGGAGGTGGGGAGGAGCAGAGCTGAGGGGAAGCAGACTCCCTGCTGAGCAAGGAGTCCATGGGGCTTGATCCCAGGACCCTGTGACCATGACCCAAGCCAAAGGCAGCCGGTTACCAACTGAGCCACCTGGGTTCCCTGAGGAATGAATGCTCTTAGAAAGAGGAGTGGCTGGGGAGAGGGGGGAGCCGTTGGCTGAATGGAGGTTCTGGCCCAACACCAGTCACACATCTCCAGATAGTCAGGGGCTGGCTTCCCAGTGGGGCTTACACACCTGTCTGGCTTGCAGGGCACGGAACCACCCCTCCACCCCTGCCTCAGCATAATACCAAGGAAGCCAGCGACATTCATGGCAGATCTGTTTTCACACCAAGGTGTTTAGATACAGAGGATGATTAGCATCCGCGTCGTCAGGAAACACCAAACTCTGGAAAAACCATCGGGCTTCTGTTGTTCAGTTACTTGGTTTCCTGCCACTTGGAAACCTTGTTGAATTTCTGTGGGTTGATAGTAATAAAAACAATAATATTTACTGAATATTTACCACGTTCCAGGCACTATTCTAAGGCTTTATCTGTATTAATTCGTGTAATCTTCATAACAACTCTACATGGTAGATATTAGTATCCACATTTTATAGTCGAGGAAACAGATTCAGAGGGCTGAAGCAAGTTGTTTGGGGTCCCACAGCCACAAAGTTGTAGAGCCAGGATCTGAAGTCAGGCGCTCTGTCTCTCCAGGTCTCTCACGGCATGGAAGGTGGTGCTGTTCTGGGACTCAACTTAATCCACACACTTTTTGTGCATGACGAGTTCTTCCAGGGCCACAGGATTATTGCAAGATTTATTGAGGGATTCCATTTGCTCCCAAGTTTGGGTGCAGACCCAGCAGGCTGGGGAGGAGCCTGCCCAGGTTGGTTCGTGGCTGGAGAGTGGCCAGAGAAGCAGTGAGAAGCAGAAGGTCCCGAACTGACCACGGGAGATGCTGCTGAATGGGACAACCTGTTGGCCTGCCCACACCCTGCTTCTATCAATCAGCAGCATCTTCTTGCTGAGGAGGCAGTGCCCAGCCCTGAGCTTGGTGGGTGCCCTGCAGATCCAGGGCTGCTGTGGATGCCTCTGTGGTTTAGCTCCTGCCCTCCTCTCTGTCCCACTGGACAGAGGATTAAAGGATTTGCTGCCAACATACATGTCACTCCCAAAGGAGGGTGTGGGACACTGGTCACTGTTGGACTGGCAAAGAGAAGGAAGAGAACAAGGGGCTCCACTGATGTCTGAGTCAGGGTTCCACGTTAGACGATACCATGGAGGACTTTGTGTGCGAAACCTGAGCTCCGTCTACAAAGACAACACCGGACAACACAGGACCATCAACGTCAGGCAGAAGGTCTGGACACGAAGCTCAGTTTCCCCATGAGCAAAATGGGAACTGCCACAGATGCCTGTTTACTCCTGGGCTGGGGTAAAGACCTATGGGGTGGCGTTCCTGCTATCACTCAGCTCTGGGATCATGCTCATCCCAAAGGGGCCAACGTGTTGTTCCCCTTCCAGGCCTCTCCTCTCCCAGACGCTGCCCGCCCCCATGTGAGTCGTGACCGCTGCTGGGACCGCGGGGCTCTGTTGGGCCTCTGCAGACCACACTGGCTCTGCTTGCTTGAGTTGCTGTGTCTCGGTATGACACTTACTCAGGGGCCGAGACCCTGCATCTCCTCCCCCAACCCAGCCCTGGCCCATCCACCTTCACCTATGTTTTTTGGTGTTTAGTGAGCTCTAACTCACACACCATAACATTCACCCTTCAAGTACCTGGGAGACACTGTTTGCCAATAATTTTCAGGCCTGAATTTAAGAATCTCTAACATGAACTCAATTGTTCCTCTATTACAAGAATTCGAGTTCCTCTACAGTGTGTCAACAAGGAGCACTTGCTCGGTGCTCTAACGATGAACACGTTGGTCACTGAGCACATGCCCGAGGCCGAAGCTGTGCAAAGCACTTGACAAACACGGAATCATTTAACCCTTTCAGCGACCCCTGAACGGGGAATGTTAGCCATTCTTTCCAAGTGAGGAAATGGAGGCTCAGAGAGGCTAAGTAACTCACTCCAGGTCACAAAGCCCTGCACAAGGGCGGCAGATTTTGCATCGAGGTCCATCAGGTGTCAAAGCCTGTGCTCTTAACCACCTCAGGCCCTGCCCAAGTGCACTTCAGGGGTGACAGATTAGAAAGAGAGATGAGCCAGATGCCGCTCCTGCCTGGAGAAGTGGGAAAATAAACGTCCATTTCTATTCACCCCTGAAATAGTTTGACTCCATCAGATCAGCACCTGCCTATCAGTAAGGACACCAGAACAAGCAGGAATGAAAATAAAGTTGTAAATACCGGCTGCCCTCCCCTGAGCCAGATGTGACTGAACAAGGCTCCAGATGGGTAACCCCCTCTCCTGACCACTGCCCCAATCACCACCACCTGCAAACCTTGCCAGCAGAGGCTCAGACACTGCAGAGGAGAGACAAGAAAAAATGGTCGTCGTTCTATACCACTGAGTGTGGGTGGTTTTTCACACAGCCATCCAAAGACCAGGGAGCAAACAGTGAAGGACAGCAGCCTTTGGAGAAATGCACCAGCTCCCTATTGTATGGGCAAGAAATTCTACGAGACTTTCTGGAAGCTTTGCAGAGGTTCTGGTGGGTGCAAAACTCCACCGACAAAAGCAGCTACTTCAATTCACTTCCTTCGTTGGACTTCCTCCTTCCCTGTTCTACTCTTCCCGCTTCTTGGGATCACCTCTCAAACCATCGACACGCAAGTCCTTGTCTGAGGAATCCGGCTACAACTCGCCACAGGTAAGTGGTTTATTCCCATCTCCATTCTGCAGATGAGAAGACTGAGGCATGGAGAGGTGAAGTGACTTGCTCAAGGCCTCACAGGGAGTAAAAGGGATAAGGACCCAGGCCTTCTGGTCCTGAACCCAGCTAAAAAATTGTGGGTGAGAGCAAACAGGCAGGAGAAGCTCTTAAAAGCTTTGCAAAGACTGCTTTCAGAGACATGGCACTCGGGAGGATGTCTTATAATTCACTGTCATTTGAAGCCTTGGCCGCACTTACAGTATCAGATGAAAAACAAAATGGCAGAGCTGCAGACTGCCAGGCAGAGACCGTGCCCAGAAAGACCAGTGTACCTCAGCAGTCCCAGGCCAGGAGGGCTTGCACACACTCACTCCCACTCCACCAGCATCTGATTTGAAAAGCATCTCTTCTTACAGCATGAAGTAGATTGCTTATTAGTAATTTGAATGTTCTAGTTTAAAACTTGCTTCAAAGGTCCACTTGAAGGTGTTCTTTCAAGTTTCTAGAAAACCTGCTTGTAAAGAACCTACATATATAGCAGGCACTGTTTTAAGCACCATAATCTATCAGGAGTCATCCTCATTTATAAACAAGGACACTAAAGCACAGAGAACTGAAGTGTCTCACCCAAGGCCACACAGAATGTAAACAGCAGAGGAAATGAGAAAAATCGCAAACAGTAAAATCCTAAAAATAAATAAATAAATAAATAAAATTTTTTTTAATGGTAAATGTGGTGAAATAGTAAATAGTAAAACTGTAAATGGTGGAACTCTTACCAGTCTGGTCAGCCTCTGAGAGGCTGAGCTGGAAGCAAAGGTCATAGAACCACAGAACACTAAGTAGGAAGGAGCCAGGCCCATATATTCAAATGCCCTCAGGGTGTTAAGCGAGCACAGGACAAGAAAGCTGATGGACGTGGACCAAGAGAACCAGCTTCCTCAGCCTGTCAGTTTGCAACCCTAACAAGTCTAACCACTTATCCTGCAGATGAGCAACGGAGACCCAGAGAGGAGGCAATCTGTCCGAGGTTAACACAGCTCCACGAGGCCAGGATCAGATTCAAGCCTCTCCTCCCTGAACTGTGTCTGCAGCATAACGTCCTGGCCCCCACTCAAGAAACAGCAGGTTTCAGAGCCCTGAAGCCCTCCTTCTTGGCAGACGAGCCAGAAGTTAGGACTTGACTTCCGTAGGATGACAGGCTGCCCTGAACATTTGATTTAAATGTGGAACCAGGAAATGCAGTGTTCCCCCTGAGCCGTGAGGCATGTCCTTCCACTGAGATCTCAGTGCCCTGGTGAACTTTTTGTCCTTCTAGAAGACTTTTCCTGGCTCAGGGAATTCCCAGAAGCAGGGACATCCTGAGAGGTGACCTTTTCCCCAGGTCTCCCTTGCCATCGCCCTCTGCTGGCCATTCTTAGAATGAGCACAGCTGGAGGAGAGGCCCCAGCCGCAGGAAGATCAAGGATGGCCAAGGAACACGCCTGGAGAGGGCGGAAAGCAAGCTCCCAAGATCCTCTACTCCCCAGCCCAGCCCGCCAATTGCATCCTGTGGGTGAAGAGTCACAGCACACACATGCCCTGGTTATCTAGCATTTTCTACAAAATTATTGGACAAAAAGGAGGCTTCAAGAGGCAAACCTGCCACCCGGTTATTCCACAAGGTTGAGCCTGGGAGCCGGGAGGGCTCTCCCAGACAGCCCTATGTCTCTTTCACCTGGATTTTCAGCATCCCACATACCAGAGGTCTCGGTCCATACCTCAACACACTGATGGCTTCCCGAGTCCAGGCCCCAGCTGCCCACATGGCTGCCCAAAGGCCCCAGCACACAACTGTAGAGTCCAGGATCTGACAGGTTCATCGATGGTTGATTCAACCCCTTTAGCCCCTGCCCGGTTTTCACAGCCTCGGTGTCTGTCTTTTCCAGGCAAGGCCACCCACCATTCCAACAGTGCTCCAGAGATCTCTCCCTGGTCATGGGCTGGGTCCCATGACGAACTGGGATGCCTCAGTTGGAACATGCTACCCACTGACGTTCTCTCAAATGACCCAGGAACCAATATTCCTGCCCCTCCTAACTCAGAAGCCCCACCAGGTACAGTAATTGGTGGGTATTCTGGAGGACTATTCCTGCAGGGTAAGACCAGGCCCCTCAAGCCTGACTTGAACTTCAACCTTCACAAGATTCTCAGGTCTCACAGCCTCTGGGTCCTCCCACCTCCTAGTGACCTGGTGTTCCCCAGACTTCGGCCAATTCTGATCTGTCCGACCCCCAACTTTGCCCATAGCCGCTGCAGGGAAGACCCAGATCATTACAGGACCATCTATCTCATCACTCCATTCGCAGAGAATTTTCCCACACATCATGAGACTTCCTATAATTACTGTCCCCAATTTAGAGATGAGGGAACTGAGGCTAGCAGAGGTCTCCAGAGAGTGAAGAAGTGGGGGTACCGGCCACGGCGCTCCCCCAGACCCGGCCGGCCACAGCACGGGGAGAGGAGGGAGGCCGTGCTCTCCGCTCCGTCTGTTCGTCTCTGCGGGCCGCCGGCCGCCGGCTAGGAGGGGTGAGGCGGGCCTCCCAGCCCATCCTCGCCTGGGTCCCGGCCGGAGCTCGCCGCACTCGTGAGCTCTCCAGAACCTGCGCCCGGGCCCCCGAGGCGCTGCTGCCCGGAGCGCGCGGGCACGGAGGCCACGCCCCTCGGGACACCCGAGCCGGCTGGTGGCTCCGGGAAGGGAGCCGCGGCGCCCGGGCCGAATGTGCGCCAGAAAGACCCGCGCGTCCCGGCGCCGCTTCCTGAGGGATTAGAGCACCTGCCGGCTTCCATCTCCGCGACCCCCAGGCGGGGACCACGCTGAGGGGGCTATCGGGAACTTTGCGGCAACTCGCGTCACTCGCATTCTCCCTCAGCTACCACCTTCCCTGTGCCCGCCGCGCCGCTTTTCGGGTTTTGTTCTTCTCTTCCCAAGAGCAGGCGCGAGATTTCGGGAAACTTTGCGCACAACTTGCAAACGCCGGGAGCCGGGGCCAGGGCTCCCTCCGAGCCCGGGAGGGGCGCGCCCTGCCCCGCGCCTTCGGCGGCCGCTCGTGCGGAGCACCTGGCTGTCAGGCGGCCCGGGCGCCCGCCCTCCTCCGCAGGGGGAACGCTCCCGAGGCTGCCACCCGGGGCGCGCCGCAGGCCCGCGGCCGGGACGTCCCAGCCGGAGTGGCATTGTCTTCCCGGGGAGCCGGGGAACCTCGGGGGAGGGAGGGAGACCCGCCCCACAGAAGGCAGCGCCCGCTTGCCCACCACTCATTTGCATTTCAAAGGCAAACTTCTGCCGGACTTCCCCGGCGGCGGCGGCGGCGGCACCTACCGGCTTTGCACGGGTCGTGGTAATGCTCCAGCTGCTGCTCCGCGCCCTCCTCGCCTTCCAGCGCCGAATAGTCCAGGGCGGCGTCCGAGAGCTCCGCGAGCCCCCCGGCGCCGCGGGGCAGCGGCGCTAGCAGCAGCAGGAGAGGCGGCAACAGTGGCACCGGGACCCCGAGAGCAGTCGCCCGGGGCATGGTTGCGAGGGGCCGACGGAGCCCGCGGGAGCTGCGTGTCCGGGAAGCTCCTCTCGGGTCAGGGACCGCGCGCGAGGGTCAGGTCGGTGGCGGCGCGGCGATTACGCACGGCGGCCGCGCATGGCTCGGGCGCGGGGCGAGCAGAGCGCGGCGCTGCGGTCCGCGTCGGGGCGCTCAGGAAGCCGCGGCTCGGAGCTACTTGCCCGGCGGCCGAGGCTGCAGCGGCTGCGACTGTGGCGGTGGTGGCGGTGGTTGGAGCAGTGGCCGCTCCGCCCCTCTCCACCCGGGCTGGACCACACAGCCCTCGCCAGGGGCCCCGGGCAGCCAATCACTCGGGCGCCCGAGGCGAGGCCCCTCCTCTTCCCGGCACCTCCGCAACTTCGGAGGAAGGGGAGCGAGGTGAAGATGCTCCCGGCAAGGACCGGGGGCCCGCAGGGCGCCCTTGTCCGGGCGCCTTCTCTGGCTCCCTTGTCCGGGCGCCTTCTCTGGCTCCGGCCCCCGAGAACGCTGCTCCTGAAGATCAAGGCTGGACTTCCCGCCTTGTTTTGTCGGCATGACTCACTTTACAACTCCCTGATGCACACGTGGGCGAAGGCTGGCAGCAGCGGTTGTGGCTCGGAGCTCTCGGAACCAGGAGCCGGGTGTGAGCGGCCCGCGTCGTTACCAACTGGCTCTGTGCTTTCGGACAATCGTTTCTCCATAGGAATGAAGTTAATCTTCTCGCTGGTAGCTTTCAGCTCAGAAAAAAACAAAAGATCATGATTCTCTCAGCTTTCTCAATATCCCTCGTCTAGCCATGAAGGACCTTTGTGCCAGCACCCACCTCACTTAACCTAGTGGCTGGTGATGCGATTGCCTTAGGGGAAGAATTATTTAAAATGACAGATTTCCCCTCTTGGTGACCCTATGCTTCAGCAAAACTGTTTTAAGATGCTTCGTGCAGGCAAAAAGATTGACAAATGAACAGCTGTATGTGCTATTTGTGTTAAATTAAAGACATGTTTTTATTAAATATGCCACTCACCAGTAACTTGGATGGAATAAAAATGACCAATTTTTGAAGTCTGGTTATTTTTTGCCAATTAAAAACATATGACCAAATAATTTAGAAGAATAATCAAGAGTATTTGAAACCCACTCCCACATTGTACCTTAAATGTAAAAATTGTCAGAACTGAGCCATTTTGACTTATAGACATAAAAAGTTCTATTACCATGAGGCATTTCAAAGACCTTTTTATGCAAGCAAAATTACCCTAATCAAGAAGTAAAACACATCAATGTGTAGAGATTTTTCAGCATCCCACCCAGTAGAATATTTTTTCATTTAAAATATTTAAGCAAAATATGAACTAAACTTGCTTTTAGGTTTCCACATGACTTCACGGCCACTAATGACAAACTAGAGTTGGGCTTTATATACAAGACTCTAATTTCTTGGATTATGGTAATGTCCTATCTATTAACTAGGATAACAAGTCCTTCAAACCAGTAAAGGTTTAAAACAACTACTGGAAGGTAGTGTCGGGGGTATTTTGTCTTCACCCTTAGAAATCCAAGTTGACCCTGTTTCATCATCAAATGGGCACATGCAGAATGGAGCCAGATTGGGCAAGAAGATCTGATTTGGAACTCCTAAGTAGGAGAAAGAAGTCTGGGGGGGGAGTGGATGCCACCAAATGGCAGTGAAGAGGCCAAGTGGCCATTAAACAGGCAATAGGTGTGGGAAGGGGTTGAATGGCATTTCTGCCTGAATGCTGGAAGGAGTCAAACCCAACGCCATCGTTCCCTGCACTGAACCCAGTGAAGGTCACCACCTGTCAGTAGGCAAGTCCACAAAGTCAACATCTAAAAAGCCTAACAAACTTCTGTGACACTTCCAGGTCTCCAGATGGCACTAGGTAAACAGCCAACTGGCTTCCTCATTAGCAGGGAATTCCTCTAGAAAGTAGGACATTATAGGAGACCTCCTGTATAAGCCCTGAGGTTGTGAGCCTTTGTTGCCTCTAATCCCCACCTGGTGAGTAGCTGCCAGGTCTTCTCACCAACAGTCTTTGTCCAAATATTTTGAAGACAGTGGTGCTCCTGAATGAGCAAGCTGCACAGTTTTATGTCAGAAGCCTTGTTTTCATGCTACTTTGGCTCTCCATCAATAAACAGCAACAAACATTTGGATTATCGTATTGAGAGGTTAGATAGGAACAACTGAAAAGGGATGGTTAATAATTTTTAACAGTTCTACAATTACTGATTTCACACACTAGTTTTATACTGAACCCTAATCTTGACCCATGTAATTTTTAAAATATGTAGTTTTTAAAAAAGATCTTATTTATTTACTTGACAGAGATCAGAAGTAGGCAGAGAGGCAGAGAGAGAGAGAGGAAGAGGAATCAGGCACCCTGCAGAGCAGAGAGCCCGATGTGGGGCTCGATCCCAGGACCCTGGGATCATGACCTGAGCTGAAGGCAGAGGCTTTAACCCACTGAGCCACCCAGGTGCCCCAATAATTTTTATGAGTTCTACAATTACTGATTTCACACACTAGTTTTATATTGAACCTTAATCTTGACCCATATAATTTTTAAAATATGTATTTTTAAATTTAAATCCCATGGGAATACTAGAGGTAGATTTAGAGTAAAAGGCTTTATGCTCTAAAGCGGCTCAGCATAGTCCCATTACATCCATAATTACTCATAATTTTTGTGGTTTCCTCCCCCATTGTGGAAAAACTACCAAGTGGATACAAGCTTCCCCCCAGCCCTCCCCTTTAGTCAGATGTCTATCCATCTATTTCCAGATACCCAGAGCAGGCCGGTTCTCTTGCAGCAGCTCTCAAACCCCTGTGCAACCCCTCCAAGTGGCCAGCTACTCCACACAGGCCACTTTCTCCTCATTTTGCCATTCCAGACCACTACACATCATCACCATTTCCTCCAGGGTAGGGAGAAGAACCTCTAGAATAAAGCAGGCACTCTTATCTGGTAGCTCATTCCTTTGTTTACGTTACCACTGAGAAGGCACTTTGAGTTCCTTAGAGAAGGTTATTAAAACTATGTTATAATCTTTGAACAGCTGTTCAAAACCCCTTGTAGCTCTTCTCCAAAACCTTTGTCTGAGCTCCTCCAACACACTGCACCTCACTATGTACTGTCAGGTCTTCCTTCCACACTTCCAGTCTTGGCTCCTTCCACCTCTGTCCACTCTCCACTCCTGTTGCATTAAACACCTTGCCATCACCCTAACAGAGCCTTGCTGCTTCACACCTCCATGTTTCTGCTAGGGACACCTTGATAACCACACAGCCTGCATCCTCATGCCAACACCTACCGTAACCCTCAAGCTAACCACACTTACGACACTTACCTATGTATGTATGTCCTACTCCATTCACCTATAACCAACTCCCAACTTGGAACCAAGTTCCAATATGGAACCTTCCATATTTCACTCTCTAGGCCCTCCCTTCCCATCAATGACCTTCAAAGTTAAGTACCATAATCTTAGTAGCTTAGACTGAGCCACTAAGAATAATCAGGACATTGGCAGTTAAAATGACTTATATCCAACTTCTCCATATAACCATTTCCTCCACTTTGTAAATTTGAAACTTTTAACACCTTAAACATGCAAAATTTTGAAAATGACTTAAATACATTTGTAGACTATATTAGCACCAACCCCACACTCCTACTGGAGGCACATTCCCCCCTATTCTAACGTTAAACTGTAGATTAACAGTTTAAGAAAACAGTTCTCACTTTGAAATCCAAAAGCTGGCTATATAATAGAGTCCCTCAGACTCTTAATTTTCCATCCACACAGAAACTGTCCATTAGAGATCAAAAGCAATCCACATTTGTACTAAGTGAAACTATTTGGCCAACAGCAATTGTCAAGTATTTGTATTGACCGAGGTAGCTAAAATTAGGGGAAGAACTAAGAGGGTTGACAAGGACTGAAATAACTAGTTAAAGCAGGAGATGAAAAAGAGAAGTACCAATAGACCTGGGGAAATTACTGATTTTGATGTAGCACAATAAAAATAACCTCTTCTGTTGGAATAAAACACTCATCTTCAATGCGATCTTTCCCTATATTATCTGCTCCACAGGCTAGAATTGTGGTATTCGCATTTCACAGTGAGAGTGGTCGAGAGGACCCTAATCTCATCTTGATTCTTTCCAGCCTAAAATAATATACTCTTTGGCTGCTCTAGCTTCTTTCCTAGAATATGTAGTAGTCTACCCTATCAGCTTCACAGAAGAATTGTGAGGGAACATGGATGGCACTACTTTGGCTAGACAATGTAGGATTAATCATAACGACAGGCCTGGGGATAGAAGGGTTTGAGTGTAGGAGTCAGAGCTTGTACACAGAAATCAAAAGAATGATAATAGAAGAGAAAAATAATCTTGTAAAGACAAACCTTATACACTGTACCATTCTTTCAACTTTCTGTATATTTAATTTTTTTTCCCCCAAATAAGCAGTTAGGTGAAAAATCGAATCTTAATTTTTAAATCCTTCATTTCAGGGGTCAGCAAACTGTAGCCCATTGGCTGTTATTGTTATTGTTCGACAGTCAATCTGTATATCCAATAGCAAACAGCCATGTTCGCTGGTTTATGTCCTATCTACTTCCGCTGCTGTGCTACAGTGTTAGAGCAGTTGCATCTGGCCCTCAATGCCTTAAATATTTCCTACCTGCCCTTCACAGCAAAAGTCTGCAGGTTCCTGTTTAACTGTGAAATGCTATCAGTAATCACTTCATATGCATACCAGTAATAATGGGTGATTCCTTAGACCTGTTTCACTTGTTTCAAAAAGGAAAGAAATAAAGCATCCAAGGAAAGTACATTTAACTTTTTATTATTTTAAAAATCCAACTTCAGTTAGATTAACAGTCTAGATTAGAACCTCAAATGTATTTGATACAGTATATACTGGATATCTATTACTAAAAAGCCAGTTGGAATACGATCTACAGAAACCAAAGGTGGGTACAAAATGGAAGTAATCATCAATCAGTAACAGTTTCCTTCCCACTGGTAACAACTGTCCATGCTCTGTGGAGATTTATAGGTTCAAATACGACACAGACGAAAAGCCCACATGCGACTGCTTTTCTGCGTATACTCTCCTGTCCTTCAAAACGGAATTCTATGTTATTTTTTCCTTGCCTGAAGATCTTACTTCGAACATTTGTTAACTTTCAAATGTCCTAAAATGAGGAACTGGGGTAAACACATAAAATACTGCCTTGTCCGTCAATTACCTGCAAGCCTAGTTCACCCTCACAACAGTTTCTGTTTCCATCTCTTGATACAGTAAAATAAAAACTTAATTTTTCCTTTTGTCTTTGCACAATTCCGCCTACAGCTCTAATAAGAATGTCAACTCAGACAGCTTTCAGAAAAGGCTCCTAAGAGAGAACTAGAATTACTCCTCATATTGAATTTAAACCTTTTAAAATTTCTGCAGCTTTATGTTCACTTTCTGATCTACCCCACCTCTAAATGTAGTCTATTTCTGTAGACACTTCCAAACAATCTTTATAAATTTTCACTGCTCTGATCTCTTTAACATCTTGATTGCGAAAATACAGCTTCATAGCCATCGAATTTTTATGAAGACATAAAACATTAATGAGTACTTGCATTTTCATACGTCACTGCTCCTATTTATTACATGTTCCAATAAATCAATAGACTGAAGCACTACGACATGCTGAAACCTAAACTTAAAACCCAAATGGAACTGCAGTGTATAGATTACAAATAGGCTTTTCTTTCCCAGAATTTATATACAGAAGCCCTTCGGTATGCAGCTTTTCCTGAACAAATTACATTAATACATTTCTTTTCTTTTTTACATTTGTAAAAATTCAAGGAAATTACTCAAAGGAATATTATTTGCAAGACATTTGGCAGAAGGTGGTTTGTAAACATTTAGGAAACACAAGCTTTAACAAACTGAATACAATTTGTGGGTAAATCCTAAATAAACTGGATTTTGGAAAAACTAGAATTTGCAGCAACCACCCTTATAAAGAGATCTGTCCACTGTCAACGAAAAACACCCAACCATACCATTCATTAGGTTCAGATATCAGCACAGTATAATGGATTCTAAGAGGATGGGGCTTGATTCGTGGTCAAACTTAGTACAAATTAGGAGCCCAACATGATATACCAAAAAATGCTTTACCATAGTTCCAGCCATTCCATTTCCACTTTATCCTACCCTTGTACTAGGATAGATGAATAATGATGCCAGTTAGTACTGTAGCTAAATTTTAGTAGAAGCATGCTTACAGATACAAGGAGAAAGTTTATCCTTAGTTTTTGGTAGTGTTCAAAGCATCAGTTGATAAGTTGAGCAAGTAATGTTAACAAATGGATGACAGACACACAGCATTAAGGAGTGAAAGAACCTCACCCTTTAACTAACTTAAGTATTTTATTTTACTACTCTATAACCCAGAGCTAGGGAGCTAAACTGTTTGTGGATTAAGTCTTCTTCAAGACACACACATGGCCAGCCCCTCCATGAAGGCATAAATCAATATATATTTTCTAAGCACTTTCAAGGCAATTTATATTCACTATATTCACTTTAATGACACAACATATTTGGAAATTAGAAAACTTTTGTTCACTGAGGATTCTAAAGGACTTGAAATAGAACTCAATTTAGTAAAAGGAATTGGTATACCCGAAAGCACCTAAAGCACACGTTTTTTAAAACCCTTACCTTACCTGCAAAATTCATGAGAAACAGATTTCATTTTACTAAGACAAACGCTTGCTGCCCAACTGATACTCCATTAGATAGACTTTATGTTGTAATTACTTTACATAAGCCACTAAATACTGACATTCAGTTTCTTGTAAGATCTTAAAGGCAGGTGAGAAGGAAGAGAAAATGGAAGAGCCACAGACTGCATTTAATACAACATTTTGGCTTGAAGAAGGATTTACCTACAGCTTCTGATCAAACTCCTGTTTGTTCATGTGAGCCATACTTAAGTGGTTAAGAAATCAAACTTTCACTCTTAATAGTCCTTATATACCACATTATAGGACGCAGAGTCAATTTACAGAAACATATTTTTGTAATGAAAACAGCTTATTTAACTATAAATGGCATGAGTTTCACATTAAAGTTTAAATACAGCGGTTCTGAGTCTTTCTAAAAATACCAATATACAGTATTGTTTTCGGTGGTCATTTGCATAGCAAACTATTAAACTAGAAACTCAATGGTTCTAGGAAAACTTCACATTATGGATAGCTCCAGAAAGATGTATTCAAAACTAAATCACTTCTCTTAGAAAACTGTAACCTTTATTAGCTCATCCAATAGCAAGCTAACCACTTTTACCCCATCCCCACTTGACACGGTCCACCAACCTGAACAGATTTTGTGCCACAATGTAATTCTAAAGGCTTATTTTACTTTGTGACTCTACTGGATAATCTAGATGTAAGCAAGTCTGGAGATTCTAAGGTGTGGGTCTCCTGTATTAGAAAAGCACAGTTTACAGTATATTTAAAAAATTGCATTCAGTAATATTGCCTTTTGAAAAGATACCTTCAAATTGCAAACACATCTATTTTCACAAAACAATTTGGTCAGGAAAGTTTATTTTAACATTCTAAAGCAGTAATGCTTTAGATGTTACTTAAGTGCCCCAGACAGGATTAACAAAATTAAATGTTTCTAAATTACAAATTTAGCTCCTGTAGGAGACTCAGAAAAGAAACAGAAGAAAACAATCCCCCTCCCAAAGGAAGTATGACACACACATTTTGAAGAAACTCCAATGTTTCATGCAGTGGTAGGCAAGATGTAAAAAGCCACCCAAATTCACACATTTCTACACCAATCATCATCAGAAAAAAGTACTCCGTAGTCAATCTGTACATCCAAATGCATTTGAGAATCTACACCTACGTTACATTATTTAATGTTATATACATTTATTACCCACCCCCTTGTTTTTAATAATTTCTTATGTAAAACCTTCATTCAAACCCAAAAAAGATGTAAGACTAACTTGGGGGAAGGAAAAAGATAATCACTTTAGACATTCAGTTAAAATGTAGTTTATCTAAATCTCAAAATGTTTAATAAAAACAAATATCTTCTCCATTTAACACTTTGCTTTCTAACTGTACAGTAAATTGCATTGTAGAGAGTACACCTCTATCTTCAGACTGTATCTTCTTTGGATGGAATTAAGATGGAACTGAATAGTTTTACGATAAATAAATGGGAAGTTGGTCCAACTAAGATGACAGCAGATATATTACATGCAGGATTTTAATATTTTTTAATTCTCTCTTTTTTTAAAAAAAGGATGCAGTTGGATTGGGGGGGGGGGAAACAGGTCAAAAGAACCCAGATTCAATATATAAAAATGTCCCACAATAGGTTGACGATGGCAGTAAAAATAAGAGAAAAGAGTAATCTTTCTGGAACATCATTTTTCAATAACGTAGAAACACTAAGTGCCAGGAAGATTCTATTCATGTAATTTTAGCATCCAAGTTTCCCTCTATTTATTTTATTGGAACAAATGCTTTAAATAAACTATTTGTCCTCTTCACTGAAGAGAGCTGGTCTATTTCATCTTTAATAAGCTAGTTTTTGGGAAGATTAGCCATGTACTGTAGTAATGCCTACTGCATAAAATCCAAGCATTTGCTGTGAACAGTTGGAGAAAGCAGTCAGTAAGAACCTAGGATCAATGGAAATAGATGTTACTTTAAGCCATCCACGAAAGAGAGACCCACAGAGTACCCAGTGTGAAAGCCCAAATCTCTTCTTGCGCTTTTTTTTTTTTTGCTGTGCAAGTTCCACCCCATGAAAGAGAAACTGATCCGAAGTTCCAGGTTTTCTTGGGTCTCTAGTCAATTTTCACATTAGTATAGATTTTTCGGACAAAGGCACTTGTTCCCATGTAACCAATTGCTCCTGCAAAGATAAAATAAAATGTTTTGAAACTAATACATATAAGGCAATATCCACCATTTACAAATATTAAATGCTCTCTGCTCTGAAAAGTTACTCTTTTTTCAAGATAACATCTTTTATGTTAGTGTTCACTCTAAACTTACTAAACTGTATCACTTGTTTTGCAATCACCTATTACTGTCATATACCAAGTTAGACCCAATGTGATATTTTTAGAATTAGAACTATACTACATGTATAATAACTATACGAATTAAAATACATCACGTACAAAGCAAGAGTAATTTGATAATGACAAAAAATTTGTTAAATAAAAAAATATGTATTTAAAAAAATTGAGCATAAATTATTCTAGGTCATTTAAACCATTTTAACATGTTCTCCAAATCATATGATACCTAATGGAAGTAAGATGTGATGGGATTCTCTCAGAAAAGGACTGAGAACCATGGCACAATCGCATTTGAAACTCTAAAGAGGCATTTTCTGGCAGAATTTTTATCTTTAAATTGTAGAAGCTCTGTAGTTGGTAAAAAGGAAGACATATTTGAGGAAGTGGATGAGAGAGACAGCTCAGTACGTCAGGAGTTGTGAAATGTTTTGAATAATTAGCCTCAAATGAGGCTCAGAACACCAGAAAGCGAGGAATTTGTCTGTTTTGTTAAATGAGGTATTTATTTTCTATACCCTAGAGAGTACTTGGCACATGATAAGGTACTCAGTAAATACTTGCTGAGTGTATTAATGAACTGGATAGCTCTTCACTGCAAATTATACTAAGGAATCCTCAGAACAAGACAGGTAGTCAATCAAGCCAAAGAGAAGATTCTCCATTGGATTTAGAAATTTACTATCCGAGCCTAAAAGTAAATCTTCCATAAGTTAATAATGATACACACAAAACACACACACCCCTAATTAGTCACCTTTTGAACTAACTTCTATTCACCCAACTGGTGTATACAAGGAAAGAAAGAAGTCTACTCTGCCTTTCCTATATATGAACTGTACCTCAAAGTACCAAATAGTTGATGAAAAGAAGTTTATCCTTATAGAAGCACTCCAGAAATATAAAAGGAACGACAGAATTTGAATATTATAACCACCAAAGCATTATTTGAATGAGGCAATAATTAACAATGGCTGCTAACTTCACAGAAAGAATCAGTAACTCCCGATAAATTTATGAGCCCCTATTAAGTACTATTGGACAAGTATTCCTGAGTATGATTAGGCCTATAGCTCTAACTACCCCTTTACAGGAAATATGGGGAGAAACACATGGAGAAACATTAAATGACACCTCAGAAAAATTCAGAGTGTGGGAAACTCTATAAAAGTTAAAACAAACAAACAAAAACTCAAATTTCTTACAGAAATTATAAGGGAAAAGAGAGGAAACATCAGTAGATTAAAAGAGTCCTAAGAAACATTTTAACCAGGGGGCTGTGTGGCTCATCTGGTTAAGTGTCCGACTCTTGATCTCAGGATCAAGTCCCATGTTGGGCTCCACAATGGGCATGGAGCCTACTTAAAAAACAAAACAAAACAAAAAAACAAAAAAACCCCCAACATTTTAACCAAGCAATGCATGGACCTTAATTAGATCCTGATGTAAACAAACTATATTTAAAAAGACATGGAAATTGGGGCGCCTGGGTGGCTCAGTGGGTTAAGCTGCTGCCTTCGGCTCGGGTCATGATCTTGGGGTCTTGGGATTGAGTCCCGCATCGGGCTCTCTGCTCGGCGGGGAGCCTGCTTCCCTCTCTCTCTCTGCCTGCCTCTCCATCTACTTGTGATTTCTCTCTGTCAAATGAATACATAAAATTAAAAAAAAAAAAAAAAGACATGGAAATTGGTGGGGTAAATGTGAATACTAACTGAGTATTTGAACATATGAAGGAATTAGATACATGTATATACTGAAATATGATTACTATATATCATTACAAATATTATTATGTAAGTATATAATTATTACATAACTATGTTATAGTTATTATACATGTACACACACATATATATGTACTGAAATATTTACAGTTAAAAAAGACTCATGATTCATATGAGAATAAAAAGAGGGATGAGATGGGATTATGAAGAAGACAAGATTGGCCATGTGTTGATAATTACTGGTATTAGGTGGTACATGAGGACTCAGTATATATACTTATTTTTCATTTTATATATATATCCATATATATAGTTGTCCCTCTTTCTGCATATATTTGAAAATCTCCCATAATTAAATACTAAATGTATTCTTTTTTTTAAGATTTTATTTATTTATATGACAGAGAGAGAAGAAAGAGAGAGCACAAGCAGGGGAAGCTACAGGCAAAGGCAGAGGGAGAAGTAGGCTCCCTGCTGAGCAAGAGCCTGACTTGGGTCTTGATCCCAGACTCCAGGATCATGAACTGAGCCGAAGGCAGATGCCCAACAGATTGAGTCACCCAGGTGCCCCTCAAAGTATTCTTAAAACCCACCAAGCAACAAAGCAAACCTATTTCTAATTATTTTTGCAATTAATAGATGTTTATTATAATATGAAGTAGTTATATTACAATTACACTTGGAAATTGTGATATCATTCTGAAATAGTTGAAAAGTCCTTATAAAGTAAGGAAAAAGACCATTCAATTTGTAAATAGGAACCTAAATTCTTAGAACATAAGAGAAATCTATAAAATTTTAACAAGAAACAAAAATTTAACTGGGCTAGTATCACACCAATCCAATAACCAAATCTAATATTCCAGACTTAGAAAACATTGTACCCCTCTGAACAGAGTGATGCTTAAAAGCCAAACAGTATCAACCTAGAGAATCATTTTTCCTGATCATATGAGTTATCTCAAGAATAAGCAGATAAAGATATGACTTTATAAAAGGAAAATACTAAGTACGCTCCCTAGAAATGTAACTGTGTTGAGAATCACAGATACTTTTAATTTCCTTAAAGCTAAAATAATATGATCAAAACAGGAAAACTGTAACAATCTAATTATTTTCACCTTAACATATTTCTTTTTCCTGCATTAAAAAAACCAATAAATATTTTTCTTTCAATCACTGATTTAAAAAAAAAAAAGCATTTTAGCAATATAACCTGAGGAGCATGTACAATTCTGTATTATGATGACATTTTAATCAGTTCATCTGAACTACTTCCTCCCTCCTTACCCCCGCCAAAACAGATTAGCACTGAAGGCACACACACCCATTAAAGAATACATGCTGGGACACTGCCAGGATAGCAAGGAACTGTGAATGTGCCAAGATTTTCAGGCAGCAAGATGAAATTTCAACAGAAAAAGCGCTAAAAAAATTAACTAAATTCATTTCATTTTCTTTGTAAATGTCAAGATATTATCTCTCTAGGTCTTCCTAAGATCACATATAGAGTCAAGAAAAAAAATTTAACCCTCTGCATAATCTCATGGTTCTACACATCACTGAATGCTGGCGATAATCAAGAAATATCTCCCACTGGGGCGCCTGGATCGCTCAGTGGGTTAAGCCTCTGCCTTTGACTCAGGTCATGGTCTCAGGGTCCTGGGATCGAGCCCCGCTTCGGGCTCTCTTCTCAGCGGGGAGCCTGCTTCCCCTGTCTCTGCCTGCCTCTCTGCCAACTTGTGATCTCTCTCTGTGTGTCAAATAAATAAATATTAAAAAAAAAAAAAAAAAAAGAAAGAAAGAAAAAAAAAAGAAGTATCTCACATTAAATAAAGAAGAGTTGGAGAAGCAACATTCTGAAGGAAGGCAGGCTAATAACAATACTAAAGCAAACTTCTGACTGCCTAGAGATACACAAGGATGTTCCCTTGTGATACAAATCTAGTTTTAACCTGCAGATTCTAGCCCTCTTTCCCTCAAAGTTGGTTAACTAATTATCACAGGGTAAGGATGGTTATCACAGCAGCTACAAATAAAATATGTGATCATAATATAGAGAACTGTCTCCGCTTATAGCTTGTGGAATCAGTTTTACTACTTTACAGTCAATATTGTGTGTGTGTGCATGCACATGCACGATCATGCACGGTATATATAAATGGGACAGATTTTAACTGACATAAAACATTTGTTTTAGGTTAAGGTGTACAACATAGTAACTTGATATATGTATATATTGTAAAATAACCACCACAATAAATTTAATTAACATCCATCACCTCACATAGCACAGAGTTATGATTTTTATCTCGTGATGAGAACTTTTAATATCTAATCTCTCAGCAACTTTCAAATATACAATATTGTTAACTGTAGTCGCCATACATGCCTAGAACTCACTCATCTTATAACTGGAAGTTTGAACCTTCTAACCACCTTCACCCATTTTTGCCCATACTCCTACGCCCCCTGCCTCTGGTAACCACCTATCTATGGAATGTATTCTTTTGATGGAGGTAAAAAGCAATCTTGTACCCCAAAGGGCCACAAATGCCATACCAGAACCTAGCTTTCAACAAGATTATTCTATTTCCCTTATTCTATTGCCCTCCTTAGAGCCAAAGATGGAACTACCAAAAAAAAAAAAAAAAGTCAGGGAGCCTGGGTGGCTAAGTGGGTTAAAGCCTCTGCCTTCAGCTAGGTCATGATCCCAGGGTCCTGGGATCAAGCCCCACATCAGAATCTCTGCTTAGTGGGAAGCCTGCTTCCTCCCCCCTCTCCCTCTGCCTGCCTCTCTGCCTACTTGTGATCTCTGTCAAATAAATAAATAAAATCTTTAAAAAAAAAAAGTCAATGGCAAATAACAGAGAAAGGAGAAGGGTCTGAATCATGAACTATCTAGAAATGTGTCCACAGTCATTCATTAGTTCTTAAGCCTGGCATTACTCCTATGGGGGAACTAGGGAATTAGCCTCATTCATCAAGCAGAAACCTGAATCAGAAGAAAAGTTAAGTTACTTGTACGCATTTTCCTGAAGGTACCTCTGCTTAAACTCAGTGTCATCAAGTTGTTCTGAGGTGAAAACACATGGTATCGGAACTTAAACAAACTATAAACTCAGAGACACAATCCCAGAAGAGAAGCGTGGGCACTGTTAGCCCTCTTCAGCAGAGGAACCGCGGCAGCCATGGCTCACTGAGCATCCGCCATCTACCTGTTTACCCACATCTAGTCACTGAAGCCTCCATACAACCCTGTGAGGTAGGTGTTACTATGTTTTGCAAATGTGAATGTTGAGGAAGAAAGGTTAAATAATTTGGCTGGGTCACCAGGATTCCTACCTAGAACTAACAATCCCAAAAGCCCCCACTCTTCCCACTCCCTGCCGTGTCTCCCATAAAACCTGAGTCTCTCTTAGCACCTGATAACAGACCTGCATTACACTTGTGCTTTACACACGATACAATGACAAGTAACTCTTCTGAAAGATATGCCCATTTTACAGATGAGAAAATGAGATTTAGAGAGGTTAGTATGACTTCTCATAGCCACCCACACAAAAAACAATAGGGGAATTTAATCCAGGTCTCTCAGGCTCTCAGGTCGATGCCCTTTCCCTTGATCAGGTTGCTTCTAAAACTTCTTTTCTAGGTATTTCACACATGCCAGACACTCTATTATATGATGATAAATATTACTTCTTCTTCTTAATGGAAGACTGGGACAAACCCCCCAAATTGTGGCATTATCTTATTTTACATAGTTTGAAGAGCTTGGAGAACTGGATCAAGGTGCAGAGCATACACGTGGCACAGCCAGAACTTAAACCCAGTCTACAGATATCCAAGTGTGTACTTATAACCCGAACAATGCCTCTTAGACACGGTTATCTCTGTGAACAGTCTTAGAAACTTCCAAACAAGAATCAAACCTTAACTTGTTTACATTATCTTTTCCAAAAAGACTAAGTTAAAAAACGGCCAAATTTCAACATGAAAAAGAAACTAATTGTGGTATAGAAAACAGTGTAATACAGATTAGGAACAAAACATTAAAAAAGAATCAATGATGAATTTTTGAGGAATAGTCAAAAGGACTGAAATCAGACTCTTGAGATTATTTTGTTGTTTCTGACCAAGCAACGGAATGTAATTTTCAATTATTGTATTTTTCTGATTCTAAAAATCTCGAAGATTTACACATGATATTCCCAAAATTTCAGAACTTACCACACATTATCCCCAAGGCTGTGCTAAATACCGCCATATATCCAAAGTAAAATGATGTTTGAAATAAGCCATACATCCTGAAATAAGACAAAAAAAAAAAATATATATATATATATAGTATATCCATTTTTACTATCAAAGAGGGCCTTAGATTCTACATTTATTTTTAAAAACTGAAGTATAGTTAGTTGACACACGATGTTACATTAGTTGCAGGTGTACACACAGTGACAAGACAGCTCTGACTGGACAAGTCTATACATTATGCTGTGCCCACGCAAGGGGAGGCACCATCTGTCACCGTACAGTGCTTAGGAGGATACCAATGACTACATCCCCTAGGCTCTACCTTTTATTCTTAAATTCTGGTATTTAAATGACAACAGTTTCCTAAATACAAAATGAGGAAATGTCTCCACTTACTTTGTTTTGAAAAAATAGTAGTAAAAGGAATACATGTAAACATAGATCGCAGTTGATGCAGCAGAGAGAAAACTTGTCCATTGCCTGAAAAAGAGGTAACTCTTTTGAATAAACAGCGCTGAAACAGATTTTAAACCCAAGAATTTTATAAAAACATCCTTGAAAATCCTGTGTATTTAAAAACAAATGCATGTGGGGATTTGAGTGGCATAGCTGGTTAAGCAGCCAACTCTTGATTTCAGCTCAGGTCATGATCTCGGGTCATGAGATCAAACCCTGTATGGGGCTCTGTGCTGGGTGTAGAGCCTGCTTAAGATCTCCCCCCTCCGCACACCCCACCCAAACCCACCACACTCAAGCTTGCTCTCTTTCCCTCTCTGTGAAACAAATAAATCTTTTTAAAAATGCAGGTAGATGGCATTTAAATATATCTACAAGGAGAAAGCCTAAGAACTGGAAGGAGAGATCCTGAATTTTGTCAGATGCCCTATTATAAGTGACCTTAAATAAAACACTTCCTTCTTCAGAACTGCCTTTTGTTCAAAATGTAGCAATGTCCTCATAAAGTTCTTACCACATCAAGCACCTTGTAAAAATATATAACACACTGACCACTATGAGTACAAAAACTTTTTTTGGCTGTTATTACTTTTCCTCCAAAATCTTTAATTTGTAACTAAAAATAATTCCCATCCTAAGGACCAGAATTTCTATACAGATCTTTTACTCTACTTAATACATTTCGAATGGCATCTTACTTGAAAATAGGATCATCCCCTGAGGTTCCTCCCCATATAAGTACTTACCACCTATAATCCTCTGCATTTAGTAGAAAGTACGTGCACACAATGGTCACACAGACAGTCACGATGCAGAGGATGACCAGCACCAGCATCATGAAGCCATACACATAATATATCTTATATGCCCAGAAAGACGTGAAGATGAAATACCTAAACAAAATGCAATAAACACAGTTTCTAGCCTTTATTCTTGAAGATCACCCGCTTTTGCTATAGCTCACGTCTTAGTTCTCACTTTTGTCATACTCGAATTTCAATTATTATTTTCTTTCAAGTAACTTCCAACTCTCTTACTCTTTTTTATCTATTAAATCCTCCAAAAATCTCTCAAAAATATTTTCTTGGATAATCTTTCAAGAACAGATTTTTTAGTAGGGCATTCATCTCTAAGCAAACTGAATAAATTAGATGCTTAAAGGAGTAAAATGTGGCAAAGAAAAATAGCTAAAAATTCCTATCTTTATAATAAAGGCAATTCCCTCATTCTTTCATTTTTTTTTTTTTGTAGCTGCAACACTACTCAAGCAATGTATTTTATATTTTATAAAACACCCTAGTAAATTTTAAAAAGTAGGCTTGATAGAGTAATAATGTACAAAATTAGGAAAATAAAATTAGAAAAAGAAAGCTTGAAGAAGTTTCTTACTGTTTCCAGACGACAGTAAGAGATGGCATTAACATTTTATATGAAGAACAAGACCCTCACACTAATTCCATTCCCCAAATCATCAGCAGAAAAGGGTCTTTTCTTTTAGCCTCTTTGCTTTCTCTTGTTCTCTTCTGTTTAGCTCATTCATTTGTCATTTATTCTTTCCACAGATATTTAGAGACCCTACCACATGTCCGAGAAGCAGTGAAAACAGAATCGTGACGATGACAGTCTCTCTTCTACCCTCAAGGACATTACTCTAAGGGGGGATCACCAGTAAGGAGGTAGTCATAATGCTCTGTGACAAGTGCTTTATCAATGCACCTAAGGGGGCATCTTACTGGTTTGTTTAGGTAGGGCTCTGGCGAGAAGGGGTAGCGAGAAGAATCAAATAAGGCATGTGGGAGTAAGGGGAGCCAGAAGAATGCTCCAGGAATAGGAACAGCAAAGGCAAAGCTTACAAATAAGGGAATTCACTGTATTTAGAAAAACTCAAAGTTACTGAATATGGCTAGAACTTCAAGTGAAGGGGTGAGAGCTAAGAGATGTGGATGGAGAAGAGATGTGTTATGAAGATCCTCACTGGCTATGTCATGGAGTTGGAACCTTACCTCAATGAAAATGAAAAAGTCTTTAGTAAAGAAGGGACGTGATCAGATGAACACCTTAAAAAGATCAGTGTGGCTACCAAGAGGAAAATGGGCTTGAGGGTGGTCAAAACAGAAGAGAACTTAAGGATACAGCAGAGAGACTATCTAATGGAATGGAGTGCTTGAGAAAGCAGGAAGAGATGTGATCTTGAAGGTACTGAGAATAGGGGTAAGACAGGAAAATAGAGCTCAAGTCAGGGTGAGGATACAAAGCAGTATATGAGCCTATAAGTACTGAAGAGGTTCCTGAACAGGCTTTATTAAACCACAAGCTAGAGTGACACACACTCCAGTCCCTCTATGATACTGATTAATACCCACAGCACACTCACAGTTGGCAGGTGACTACCAGGGGTGGTCCAAATCTATGTCAATTGTGCTTGTTAGTATAATTATTTAATGTAATTGAATATGACATACACTGATAAATGTAAAAGCAAAAAGGATGCATGATTCCTACGAACATTATGTTGAATGTTTTGGAGAAATTTAACAAGGTGAGTCACTTAAAAAAAAACAACAACATGAAATTAGGTGTGGGTGAAACAACGATTAAAGTCTGGGGGAGAAATGTATAAATCTAGAAGGATTCTGCACTTAGAATGCTTAAGAAAGGTCTTAATGTTCTTGTTCTACTTTAGAAACACTGGAAACACAGAAGATATGTTATGAATGTCAAAGGGAAAATGATGGAAACATTGACTAGATATAAATCAAAGACTTTGGCTCTACATTTTTAAAAACATGAGTGAAAGATGTACCATTAGCTGTTTTAAGTTAAAATAAAATGTTATGTATGAATCTTTTTTTTTTCTTCTGTAATTCCCTTACATGATCCAACTTTCAATTAACCAATTATCAGATCCCATCATGTCTGTTAAGAAGGTGTCCACTGTACGGGAGACAATCAGCAGTGAGGCATCTGGAAATGTGTAAGGGAGTTCTGAGTAGTCACAATGACTGGCATTTTGTGGGTAAGAACCAGAGGATTATGACGGCAGTTCTTGAGAAAGTCCCATACAAAGAAGTGTCCTGCCTAAAATGCCAGAGCATTCTCATCAAGGAACACTGGAATACAAGCTGAGAAAAGAAAAGACTTATATTTTGCGGTAGTGCCAGGGATGCAGGTATGAAGCATGGTACCTGGGCCCCAGGTGCGTACCTCCCACCCCCAAACACATACACATTCTACAGCACTCCTGAAGACTTCTATGGAAGGAGACTTGGAATACATGTATCCGAAGATGTCAAGATCTAGACTGACTGGTAGGTAATGGTTTACCTAGTTCCCTAGACCCTCAGAAACACTTTCAAAATATAATAAAAACCAGAAAACCAGGTTTAGTACTCTTTAGCATTCATTTAGCATTCATTCTTTGATTTCTAAGCTCTCCTGTTAGGTAAGAAGGCTCTAGAACATAACATAAAACATAAATTTTACCTGCATATTTGAGACCACAGCAGAAAACTGCTTTTAGGTAGATTATGTTAGATAATTATGTTAGATCCCTTTCCGGGAGCCATGAAATTATCAGACTATTCTCTGTTAGATGCCTTCCCATCTGATGATTCTACACCTACTCCAACTCCTAAATTCTCTTATTACAATTATATCCCTCAAAACATAAATGCATTGCCACAACTTACATTTCAATAAAGATTGAGCCAAAAGGTAAAATTCCTCCCAGGCAAACAATAACTGCAGGCTCCATGAACCTGGAAAATATTAAAATTGGCAATAAACTTCTAGTATGATTTTCACATTACACTATATCAATCCAGGTAACAGAAAGCAGATGCTTGGTACTTAAAAATAACCCAAGGGATAGAAACAAACCAGTAAAAAGAAAAAAAAAAATTCAAACAGGTTCTAATGCAGAGGTAGGATTCAAATCAGCCATAGGTTTTAGTCAAAGTTCTTTCTGGCATAAGAGGCTGGGATAAGAATTTGGGGAATAGAAATTCTTTCTACCGACAGAACTCAGGAAAAACTCTAGATATTTGCTCCTGTTCTACATCTCTCAAAAACTTCTAAAGACTTTACAGGCACTTATTTATAGAAAGCCACAGGAAAAGTAAAGTCTTTAGAGCCCTCTCTGAAATAATGTTTCCCAAACTGTGGTCATGCTTTCCTTGGTTCAATAATTTCTCTGCCTGTGAATTATACAATTAAGGTGTTAAGAGATCTGGGTTACGCTAGAGCCAAAGAGTGAATAAAAAATAAAATTCAAACCTCACTCATTCACTCAACAAACAAGGCAATTGGTAATTCTCCACCTGGAATGCCTTTTCTTGTCATACTTCTCCTGCAAGCACTGACTCCAGTGTTCTCCCTGTAAAATCCTTCTTAAGTCCCCCAGAAAGAGGTGGGTCCTTCCCTGATACTTGCCCTGCCTCCTGATCATAACCCTGTGCAGCACTTACCGCACCATGCGGAACTGTGTGATCACATCCATATCACACCTCACTAGTTTAGAAACTCTGGCAGGCAGAAGCTATTCCTCTAGGTATTCCCAGTGCCCAGCACAGTATCGGGCACATAAAAGACACTAAACTACTATCTCTGGGATAAACAAACTAAAAAACCAAGAAGAGGGGAGTGCCTGGGTGGCTCAGTCAGTTAAGAGTCTGCCTCTTGGTTTTGGCTCAGATCAGAACTCAGGGTCATGAGATCGAGGTCCCACATTAGGCCCCTTGCTGGGCCTGCTTAAGATTCTCTCTCTCCCTCTGCTCACCGCCCCGCACATGTGTGCACATGCACACACATACACACATACTCTCTTGCTCTCTTCCTCCCTAAAAAAAAGCAAAACAAAACTGAGAAGAAACTGGGAGTATGAATGCTGAAAAAACAAAACAAAACTTTAAAAACCATTTAATCCAGTTTTCTTTCCTCCCTTTATAGGAATCCAAGATCCAGAGGTTAAAAATAATCTGCCCAAGATAACACAATCAATGAAAGCCAGATCTAGTATCCAGATTTTGGATCCCATGTAATTATATATGGAAAATAAAGATACACATGAGCTTTCCTCCAACTAACTGTTACCCAGGGTTTCCAAGGTCAGGTGTTGTTCCTTCCTCTCCTTCACCAGCCCTAGTGACCTCGAGTCTAATCTTGATTTGAAAGAGAAAATGGACTTTAAAAAACAAACTACAGAATTTCTCACAATCACCAATCTAAGGAAAAAATGGAACCTGGACAATCCTAAGACTAAAACAGATCACCCTCCTTTAAAAGCGCTGTTTTTATTCAGCCTCCACTCCTATTAATGACCTCCAACTCTACAAAAGACTGTGTATGTAAGTATCTGAATGCAAACTATGTCTATTAATAAGGTAAAATATCTAGGAACAGAGGCTTTTCAATATATATCCCTTATTATGGATATGTAGAGTTTAATGTACAACAATTCTTATGAAAGGGAGAATGTAATAAATGTATATATGGTAAGATTGTTCTACTTTTGTCCACTAGTAAGAATTAGGAAAATGAAGAAAGCAGAATAGCATAAATCAGCTCTAAAACATTTAATTTACTAACTTTAAAAGGCAATATATTTATATGAGTTCACATTTTGTTTAAATTTGAATTACAAAACATAGAAATACATTAATGACATTCCATTTTATGTCTGGAATTTGAAAAAATACAAATTCCCTCAAGTTAAAAACCCGTCAAGAATCATACTTTCAAAGTTGATTGGTCAAAGAAATTGTAAACTACGTACATTCTGCTGCAATTAAAGAATGTCTTCAGCCATTTCACAGAAATACTCATCATCTTTTGTCAGGATTAATCTGGAATTCTAGGAGGACCTCAAGAACACATTTTGTGCATACGATGTGACAGAATGTATTTGAGAGATTCTGTACTCTCCCAGAAGTAAAGACAAAGAATATTAAGCCAGGAAATTGTAACTGGTCTTAGTCCTAATTCATCCCTCAACCTGTATGATATATGTAGCTATAAATGTGTGTCAGTTTATTTAGAATAATAAAATATCTGGAAAGGAAAATTAAATTATAAGCCAAGGTTGCCAAACTTTTTCTGTGAGGGTACAGACGGTAACTATTTCAGGTTGTGACGGCAACACGGTCTCTGTCTGACGCCACAGTGTGAAAGCAGTCACCAATAATATGTGAATGAACAGGCATTGATATGTTCCAACAGAACTTCTTTCAAAAATAGGCAGCAAGGGGGTGCCTGGGTTAAAGCCTCTGCCTTTGGCTCAGGTCATGATCCCAGGGTCCTGGGATTGAGACCCCGCATTGGGCTCTCTGCTCAGCAGGGAGCCTGCTTCCTCCCCTCTCTCTACCTGCCTCTCTGCCTACTTGTGATCTCTGTCAAATAAATAAATAAAATCTTAAAAAAAAAATAGGCAGATCAATTTTGTCCTATATACAATAATAAAACTGTTGCAGCTTTAGCTCCCACCCACCTAGATGCACTAGTATACTTATCAAAGCATTTAACTTATCTGTAAATCACACCAATGTTCAGAAAGTGAAATAAGGATATAATTGATTACTACTACTAACAATATAGGTCAAAGGAAAAAGTAAAAAGACGAATTCTTAAGTTCAAACTTAAGATAGTCTTTCTTATAAATACATGCCAATTCTACAAGTTACATATACATAATTGCCTTTCTATATTGAATTTCTATATTGTGAGGAACAATGACATAAGATTTATCATTCTCTTTACCATTTTTTCTCCGGTATGGGACGAGGCACAGCATTGACACGACAAGGAAAGTTGGGCTGACCTGACAGATTTCGGCCAAGTATTGTACCAACAAGATTTAGAGGAAGAATAACAAAAAAACAGATGCAACAAACGGCCACCTGTAAATTAAATTAAAATGTGTATGATTACTCAGAATAACATTAATAAAAATAAAGGGGACACTTAAAAATTTAAACACAATTTGACCACAAAAGAAAATGTTTAAGTTCAATATAGGTTAAAATTGTATAAGATATACACTAATGAAAAGAGGCAAAGAATGTGCCTTAAAGTATTAGAATTGAACTAAATACAAGCCAAACTGCTTCTCGCCTGCAACAGCTGCTCCTGTGCCCCGTTCTCCCAATTCCCTCTGCTGCGGTCCTTTTTAATCTCCTGATGTTACTTTCAGCTGTCATGCTTCTAACATATCCTTTATCTTTTCTCATTATAACCAACTTATCTATTTGGCTGTATTTTATTGAGCTCAGGAAGCTTTGCATGTTATTTCCCAACTCTACATATGAAGAAAATGAAGAGAGGCTAAGTAACCTCCCATGCCCACACAGCTAGGAGGCGGCCACACCAAAACCTCAGTTCTGATCTCCCTGTCTCAGAGACCGTGCATGTTTCTATTCCACACTGCCTTATTTCACACAAGCATAGCTCTGTTTATGCACAGGCGGGTCAATATTAAAACGGTAGGAGTATTTTTCTGCCCATCAGCAGTTCGAAGTCTAACGTTACAGGGAAAACCACATAGAAATTCTAGAACCAAAGCAGTCAGTTAGGAAAATAATTATTTCTGTGCCTTTTTCCTTATATAAATCTGGGTACTCAAGGACACACACTCAAGCTCTTCGCCAGCCAGAATATGGTTAAGACCACTTCACTCTGAACTCTTGTAAAATGGGAGGACTGAACTGCCTCTGAGATAACTTTCTATTATACATTTTAGGGTTCTAATAAAAAGTAAAAGTGAGAAAAGTTGAAAGAAAATGGTGAAGAAACTAAGAAAAATGAAGAAGCGTTGGGGTAGAAAATCCAGTTATTATACAAGAGAGTCTATTTTGAAGCAACATGAGTGAAACCACATCTTCATTATATACTTGTGTGTGTGTGTGTGTGTGTGTGCATGTGCATGTGCTTGTGTGTTTTAAACAAGCCAAAGGTCATCATCTTTCTTCCAGATAAGACTTGAATAAATGTATGAGAGTTAAGAGAGTCCTGGAATTCCATTTTAAAGATCAAGTTTAGGAACTCAAATTATTGGTATCTCAGTTTAGGCCTATTAATAATATGAATTTATACTCCTATAATAAGAACGTGAAACATGGAAAATAAGCTGCTTTGACATATATTAATCGTTCAAAATACTGCAAATTTTACATTGTCTCATGCATATCTGGTGGATGAATTCTGTCTCAATTCTTGCTGTTGACTGCTTTCTTATTGAGATTTGCTATATCATTAAGTATACAAGACCCGTACGTGTTAACACATCGTAACAGAGTTCTATATATTTCCCTCTGAATTTACCAGAACTCTAATTTCAAACAAGAAACGAAGAGAAGCTGAAGAAAATATTCCTATGAGGAATGACATGGTCTAGGAAATGGTTTTCAAATTGTTCTACAAACCCCTCAGGTCCTGCTGAAGAGCTTTAGAAATTCCACAAGAAATTAATTTGAATATTCCTTTGAAAACAGTGTTTTTAAAAAATTAAGTGTGGTTAAAAAAAAATACAGATCCAAATGATTTCTGTACCAAGTATTAACACACTGAAGCTATCATAACCAGGCTAGCTCATTTTCATACAAATCTGAGAATAGTTTCTCCTGCCAACAACACTGAGTACAGATTTGGACTTCTTATAAATGAGTCATTGATTAGGAAGGTTCGTGATGCTACACTGGTCTTCCCCCCTCCCCATCCAATTCAGGTCTGCACTCATTTGTTCACCCAAAGTTGTACAAGCAAATGCACTACAGCACATGTGTGTGACAGGCAAGTAAGTGGCAAATGATGTGAGAGCATATATTGCCTGTGTGCTCATTCAAAGCATAATAATAATCAATAAAAAGTCTCATCAAGACATTATCAACTGTTTGGTATTCGTCCAATTTTCCCCCTTTTCTTGTCTGTTTTCTTAAACATGATAAAAAGAATGTGAGCAGTTTGTTAGAAACTGTTAGAGACTGAACTGTGGAACCAATTTCCTCTTCCTTTATGTTCAAGTTCTGGATGAGTTTACTTGAAGTACTCTGAGATTTTAAGGCAAGCTATTAAAAAAAAAAAAAGTCATATGAATTAAATCATCCATGATGTCAGAATTCTTCTCAAGACTGACATTCAACCAAATAAATTGGTTACTGAAGAAGACATGACTGAACTCTTATTCATACCCCTTTATATCAGATCTGTATTCATCACAACTTTATTGCTCCTCATTAAGTTGAGAATGTTAAAATACTGAATTTGCAAAATTTATTAATACTAAAAGATTCATGCTTATATCTGTTTTCTATATTTGGCTTCCACAAAGTTTCATTTTAAAATGAAATTTAGTAGGGGCGCCTGGGTGACTCAGTTGGTTAAGCATCTGCCTTCAGCTCAGATCATGATCCCAGGGTCCTGGGTTTAAGCCTCACATCAGGCTCTCTGCTCAGTGGAAAGCCTGCTTCTCCCTCTCCAGGTCACCCTGCTTGTGCCTTCTCTCTCTCTGCCAAATAAATAAGTAAATAGGAATCCTTTAAAAAAATAAATAAGTAAAATGAAATTTAGTGGCTAAAAGTTAAAAAAAAACATTAGTCTAATACACTGTGAAAATTTCGGAACTCAAACCAATATAGGACTCTCCCCTAGCCTCCTTTCCTAGACCAACAGTAAAAGCAGGAGGGAGGAAAGACTTACTCCAGGTTGAGCACCTCCACCATCTACAATAAAAGCAAGTTAGAAACAAGTACTGCCTATCAGTAGTTAATACCCCAAAGATGAACCAACTTGTCAGCTCTTCCCAATCTCAGTCACAAACAAAGAATTTGGCCAGTTCTTATTCTAGCTCTGCTTCTAGACCAGCCTTTTACGAAATCCATGGTGTGAATGGAATGGAAAGGGAAAATGCATTCAGAGATGGGCTATTTTGGAATGTTAAAAATATGCACTTTATTTATTGTGACAGACAGTAATTGCTTTCAGGTAAGTTGATTCTCAGGAAATATACTGTCTTATCGGTCATTATGTGTTTCTTCAACATCTGCTCAGACTAGACAATTTTTATCACTCTTTTTCTACCTCATACATTTTATGCCTTTAAATCTATATAAAAATTACTGAGCTTCAGTTTAAGCATTTCAACAATAAGATCTACTAATCCGGGCAAATGATCTACAAATCAAACACAAATGCCCGTAAGAAGTCTATTTTATGAGATTATTTTCAATATGCTAGTAAGTAACTTCTCACTCCACTTTAACAGAGAAACACTGGATTTGAGGTTAAAAATGTATCTGATGAACCCAACATCATCCTGATACCAAAACCAGGAAAAAAGAAAACTACAGACCAGTAGCTTTCATAAATATAGACACAATACCCAACAAATTTTAGCAAATTGAATCCAGTGACATACAAAATAGGTAAGTACATCGTAACAAATTGAGGTTTATCAAAGGAATGAAAAATCAGTTTATGATTCAAAAATCAATCAATATTAATTGACCATATGACCAGACTAAAAAACGAGTTAATGATTATCTCAAAAGATGTAGAGAAAGCCAGTGCAAAATCCAACCACCATTCAAAACAAACAAACAATCAAACAAACAAAAAACCACTCTCAGCCAATTAGGAGCAGAAGGATTTCATCAACATGAAGGGCATCAGGGCGCCTGGGTGGCTCAGTGGGTTAAAGCCTCTGCTTTCGGCTCAGGTCATGATCCCAGGGTCCTGGGATCGAGCCCCACATCGAGCTCTCTGCTCAGCGGGGAGCCTGCTTCCCCCGCTCTCTCTCTGCCTGCCTCTCTGCCTACTTGTGATCTCTGTCAAATAAATAAATAAAATCTTAAAAAAAAAAAAAAAAAAACAAGAAACATGAAGGGCATCTACAAAGAAAAAATACAGGTAATACTTCACTTGATGGCACAAAAGTGGATGCTTTCCCTCCAATAGAAGGAATAAGACAAGAAAGTCTGCCCTCACTGCCTCCCTTCAACACTGCACTTGGAGGTTCTGGCCAGTGCACAAGAAAAAGAAATAAAGAAGTATACAGATTAGAAAGGTAGAAATGCAAGTGTCTTTACTCACACATAACATAATAATCTATGTAAAAAAATCTTAGGACCCTACAAAAAAAGAAAATAGGATAAATGAGGTTAACAAAGTTGCAAGATGCAAAGCCAATATACAAAAATCAATTGTTTTTAAATACGCCATCAACAAACAATCTGAGTTTGAAATTTTTAAAATGTCATTTACTAATAGAATAAAAGATGTAAATTCAAAAAAGACATACAAAATTTAAGCACTAAAATCTATAAAAGAGAAAAATTAAAAACACCTAAGTGAGTTAAGAGCCATGCTGTATTCTATAACTTAAAGACTCAATATTGTTGGGGCGCCTGGGTGGCTCAGTGGGTTAAAGCCTCTGCCTTCAGCTCAGGTCATGATCCCAGGGTCCTGGGATCGAGCCCCACATCGGGCTCTCTGCTCAGCAGGGAGCCTGCTTCCTCCTCTCTCTCTATTTGCTTCTCTGCCTACTTGTGATCTCTGTCAAATAAATAAATAAAATCTTAAAAAAAAAAAAACCTCAATATTGTTAATATGTCAATTCTTCCCAAATTGATCTATAGATTCAATACAATCCCAAGCAAAATCTCAGTAGGTTTTTTGGTTTTTGTTTTTGTTTTTTTTAAGAAACTGACAAGGTCATTCTAAACTCTACATGGAAATAAGAAGAACTTGAAAATACCAAAACAAAGTTGAAAAAGAACTGATTTCAAAACTTATTATAAATCTATAGTAATCAAGACAGTGTGACACTGGCAGAAAAACATGACAAATTAATCCATGAAAGAGAACAGAAAGTTCAAAAATAGATCCACATTAAATGACAAAAATACTAAGTCAATTCAGTGAAGAAAGCATAACTTTTTCAACAAATGGTGTTGAAACTAAATAACCATAAGCAAAACAAAATAAAACCCTTAACTCTTAACTCATACAATAAACAAAACTAACTAAAAATAAAATCACTGATCTTAAATAGATCATACTTAACAGTCCAAACTATAAAATTTCCAGAAGAAAATACAGGAGAAAAGCTTATTGATCTCTACTTTGGCAAAGGACAGAAAAGTACAAACTATAAAGAAAAAAAAATTAATTAGACTTAATTACTTTTGCTCTTCAAAAGATACTCTTAAGAGAATGAAAAGTCAAGCCACAAAATGGGAGAATATATTTCCAAAATAACTATAAGGCAAAGGACTATTACAGACAATAAACAAAGAACTTTTCTACTCAACAAGATAACCTACTAAAAACAAGCCGAAGATTACAACATTCATTAAAATATAGAGAGATGACAAATAAGCACATAAAAGTATCTTCAATATGATTAGTTTTTAGGAAAATGCATATTAAAACCACAATGAGACAACAGTATGTATCCACTTGAATGACTAAAACTAAAAAGACTGACCACATCAAGTGCTGGAGATCATGTGGAGCAACTGGAACTCCTATACAATACTAGTGGGAATGTAAAATGATGAAACCACTGTGGAAAAGTTTAGTGGTTTCTTCTTTACTTTTTTTTTTTTTTACTGTAGTTGACACACCCAATCTCACATTCTTTTTCAACTTAATCATCAAATCATAATGCCTTTATACAAATCATTAACAATTATTTGAACTGGCCAAAGTCAAAAGTCTACCGGAAAAGAGTATGTAACATATTATCCGGAATATCATCCCAATTCTTTTTTTTTTAAAAGATTTTATCTATCTGACGGACAGAGATCACAAGTAGGCAGAGAGGCAGGCAGAGAGAGAGGGGGAAGCAGGCTCCCTGCCGAGCTGAGAGCCCGATGTGGGGCTCGATCCCAGGACCCTGGGATCATGACCTGAGCTGAAGGCAGAGGCTTTAACCCACTGAGCCACCCAGGTGCCCCCCCAATTCTTTAATTATATAATTATTTCATTACACATCAACCTGACTGTACTGTTCACCTACATTTCTCTATCTTGTCCAAGATCAATACTTTATATTCCTTTATTCTTCTCTACTAAAACCTACCAAAAAGGGGAAATGAAGTTGTTCTAGCATTTTCGTTTTAATAAACCCATAATAGCTCTTAATGTTCATTATTTCTGTGATTTAAAAGATAAATTTTAATAATATTCTAAAATCTCGTGCTTTATCAAGTTCACATTTTGTAAGGCAGAATCCACTTTTTTCCTTTCCCTCTGGAAAAGTAAATTTGCTTATGTCCAGTTACATAGTGCTTCTGTTCCCTTACACAGTTATTTCAAACACTACTTATCAGCATGATCTTCAGTATATCTAGTCACTTACATAAGCAGCAGACTAAACAGCTAAGGTAGCTGGCTACTCCTGTACCATCAATCAATCTCCTTATCTGTCTTAGGCTTCACTATCCCCTTTATCAGGGACTATTTTCCTCTTGTTTTTTCTTGTTTAAAGGCTATTTTTTAATGAATAGAAAGAGAAAGACTGGCTTAGAGCCATTCTTCTTTCACTCGGTTATGTCACTGATCCTATGTAATGAGCCTGTGGTCTTGCTATGAAAGTATCTTTACAAATTCTTGTCTTAGCATTTGTCAGAAGTTCAGGTTGGTTAACAGAGTTTTTCTAACACTATTTTTACAGATCGTTATTATTCTTTTACACTTAGGTATACTGTATTCTCACAAACTTTGAGAGATCATAAAATATAAAATAGCACCTGTCCATTAATCTTGGCCTCCACTGTTTCCTCACTGTGGTATTCTGATCACATATCATGAATTTCATTTTTGAGAGCCTCCAATTGTTAAAGCCATTTTCCCAGTTATGGTCCAAGACTTGGATCATGAAAGAGCATTTCCCCAAATATTTGTGAAATATGATTTTCTAAAACCGATGGCATATTTCTGACAATGTTCAAGATGTCCCCCACCCAAAATAAAACAGACCTGAAGATGACAGATACAACACGGTTCACCCATGACTGCTGTTTCTTCTCTACCAACTATTCTAACCACGGAGAGAAAAAACAATAAAGTACAATAAGTCAAGGATTTATCAGTACATGCTGAGCTTAATACTAGACTAGAGATAAGGTTATTAGTTCCTATGCTATTCTGCAACTTTGAGTTTTAAAACTCTGCAACTGCTCCTTTGTCCCTTGAAACCCTATAATAACATCAAACCTAGGATCTGAGATTTACAGCCCACAGATTTCATGCCTTAAAACTTGTTTTCAGAACATCCTGAGAAATCCCTCCTCATTCCCAATAAACTCTCACAGGACCAAAAACTCTGGGTATAACACCTAAATCATTCTTGAATAAGGTCCCCCCAAAAGAAGGTTTTATCTTCTCAGAATCAATCTGATTTCGAGTACATGCTCTCCCCTGTAGCCAGGACAGACCTCTGGCCAGAACACTCCAACTTCTGGAGAGTCTCTGGAGAGTCCATGACCCCAGATTTCATTTAAATGCTCTCTTTAGTCTTCTTGTAATACTCTCTTGACTTTAGGCACCATCCCTTAAACCTAGGGCAGTAGATATCAGCTCAGATTATTACCACCACCCTCTACTTTTATCTTTATTAAGCTAAGAAAATTGATAATTGTTCATGTTTAATCTGACTTGGATTTAACAGCTTTTATGTGTAATTTGGTACACTTGAGCAGAGAAGCTGGAGTCTGAAGATAAACCTTGCCCACTTTCAGTCTTATCTTGGGCTAGTCTTGATGATAAGAGTAGTATTCCAATAAAATTCGAGATCCCAGTGGGCAAAATCCCTATTATTCAGGTGCCTCGACAAAGCAAGTCAGAAGCCTGAAGTCACTTTTACCAAGGTTGGCTTAAACTTTCACTGTGGAATATTTGAGAAAACAGAGTACTAGAGACAAGATCACCCAAAGAAATGGTTCGATGTCCAAGTGATCGAAGGAATGGAGGACTGAAACAGCTAAGCCTTGGGGAAGAGGAAATAAGAATATCTGAAGACTGATTTGCAAACCAGAAGTTCAGTTAAGTAGGGGCATCCAGCTTCTCAGAAACGTATGCTCTGGGAGCCTCTCAGCTGACAGATCCATCCACAGATGCTGGGAACTAGAATCAGGTAAACACCAGTGATTGGATTTAAAGAAAATCTTTAAAAAATTAAAAAATATAATTTTTAATTGGCTAGGATGAAGCCGTGAGCACTGAAATTATTAAAATTCCCAAGGATTCTAATGTGTACGCAGGGTTGAGAACCATTGAGTTAATGAGACAATACAACCACTTCCTTCATAATGTCAGTAAGTCAAATAACTAAAAATATGAGTTTCGGTAGTTAAACACTTAATGAACAACTAGGTCAAACATTAACTCAAGTTCTTAAGTTTCATGTTCTAAACAAATTTTGATACTTTTAAAAGGAGAAAAAAAATGTTAGTGCACACATCTGATTAAAACTTGAGGGCAATGGAGTATCTTTCACTTAGCATTCCTTCACTCCAAATTAGAATGCAACTTAAGAACATGGTATTCTAGGAGCCTGCTAAACACCAAGAGCCATTCTTTTATATGCCACAGAACAATTTTATAAACCTTCTCTGGCTTAGTATGGAGCCTGGAACTATATTCTAGTAGTTATTAAGTTATCTAAAGGCAAATCACATTGACTATTAACATTTAAAACTGCATTTAAGAGTGGTAAAATTTATAATTTTAGTAAAATGAAGCAACTTTAAAATATCATTTTCACCACATCAATTCAATGAGGAAAATTATAGCAGAATCTGAATTTTCATTTTTAAAGCACTATGAAAGTAATTAATTCAGCACATCATCTTTAAGAAGTCCCTAACTCCTTATAGATACTTTCTGATGGCCTGGAAGTACTATCAAGTAAATTATTTTCCAGTTCTGAATATAATTAATTACTTTACCCCATCACTCACTTTGGCTTGTAAAAAAACAACAACAAAAAAAACCCCAAGCAAACAAACAAACAAACAAAAAAACTTCTTCAATTTTGAGGCAATTTTCAAAAATATTCCTAATTAAGAAGTATCAAAGATTTAGTAAAAGTATATATCCAATGTCTTTGAAAAACCTGGATTATAAAGCAAAATCATCTGGAACTTTTGTGAAAGCATTTGATAACTCTCACATAGCTAAAAGAAAACCAAAATAAGATTAAAATTCAGAAAGAGTCCAGTTACAGTGCTGCCATGATCTGTATGATCTTGACCAAATTACACAGCCTCTCTGAAAAGCAGTAACCATCCTGCACCTTGCACACACGTGTATATGGGCACACACATGTTTCTACCCTGTACATTAAAACTAAAGTCTACTCCAGGCCAAAAACTCTGTCTCTAGTAAAAAGGTAACAACAGGAGAAATTTGGAAACTGTGGGTTACCTCTGTAAAGCACTGGTATATATCTGTGTTACAGTTTTACTGTAGTTAAAAAATCTAAAATATTTCTAAGTCTGTAATTAAAGGTAAAATAATGAGATAGGATATTAATGTCCAAAGTAACACATATTATCAATATAAATGTTTAATGAGATTCTAAAAATAAGTACACTGCTACTGAAAAAAGAAAATGTGTTCTGGAGAAGATTCACTACCTAATTCAACCAACGCACCCACCTATCACCTTAAAATACCCTCCTTTCTTTATTCTTCTACAATGTAGTCACCAGTTTCTCCCATCTCTGATAAAAGGTATAGTATTCTCCTGTCATACTTTTAAGTTGGACTTTCACTTTACTGGCTCACAGAATGAAGAAAAAAATCTTCTTCACCTAACTTTCCAGGACTGAGCAGGGACTGGCTGCAAATACCAAACCTCTTCTTAGTAAGAGTTACTTCAGAGAGACAGCAGGCCTCATATCCGAACATTTGCATTTTTCCAGTTTCAAAGTAAGATTCAAGCAACTTACCATTGTCCCAAAAGGAATGGCTCTTGAAGCATGGTAATAAATGGCTATAAAATTGATGAAGAAGGCAGTGCCACACACCATAGCTGGGATAAGAAATGCCCCAATAAACATCTGCTTTATCCATCTCCTTCCTGAAAGAGAAAGGAAACAATGAAAATCAGAGGTGGGGAGGGGGAGAGTCATATATTGATGTTCATAAGGTACCCAACTGTTTTTAGCATCAAATTATTTATTTAAAATTCTAATGTACAGGCACCTGGGTGGCTCAGTCAGTTAAGTGTCTGCCTTCGGCTCAGGTCATGGTCCCAGGGTCCTGGGATCGAGCCCCCACATCAGGCTCCCTGCCCCCACTCCCCCTGCTTGTGTCCCCTTTCTCACTGTGTCTCTGCCAAATAAATAAATAAAATCTTAAATAAATAAATAAATAAAATTCTAATATAAAGATCTTAAAATCTGCCACTCTAATAATTGTTTTAGAACAATGGCTAATAAAGACCAGTCTAGCTATGCAAGTATGTCCAGTGAAAATATAGCTTTTGAAGTGGGTATACTGGGACGCCTGGGTGGCTCAGTTGGTTAAGCAGCTGCCTTCGGCTCAGGTCATGATCCCAGCGTCCTGGGATCGAGTCCCACATCGGGCTCCTTGCTTGGCAGGGAGCCTGCTTCTCCCTCTGCCTCTGCCTGCCACTCTGTCTGCCTGTGCTTGCTCTCGCTTCTCTCTCTATGACAAATAAAAAAAAAAAAAAAAAAAAAAAAAAAAAATCTTTGAAGTGGGTATACTGGAAAAGAACAACGGACTATGATAAAATATTTCAGTGTTCTGTCCTGACCCCGCCACTGGACTGCTGTGAACTTTGGTAAGTCACTCAATCTTGCCAGTCTACAAGATGGCCTAAAAAGATGTTTCCAAACTAGTACTGGGAGTCCAGGAGCTTCCTAGAGGTGCTCATGAAGTCACTGGTGAAGGAAGAGCCCCAAGTCCTGCTTCAACAAGAACAAGTCCATTTTCAACAGTTTTACATATTAGAGTTTCATGTAAGCTTTAAAAAGGAAAAAAAAAAATGGTGTAAAGGGTCTCTAAATTTACTTCTATCTGTAATTATGATTATAAGCATATATTTACATTTATTTGTTTCAAAAGGGAAAAAATAGGGCACCTGGGTGGCTCAGTTGGTTAGGCGTCTGCCTTTGGCTCAAGTCATGATCCAGGGTCCTGGGATGGAGCTCCACATCAGGCTCCCTGGTGAGCAGGGAGTCTGCTTCTCCCTCTCCCTCTGCTCCTCTACCTCTGCTTATGTTCTCTCTCCCTCACTTTCTCAAATAAATAAATAAAATCTTTTTAAAAAGTGGGGGAACAACAGTGTGCATCTCACGAGCTCTCTCTCAGTCATTAAAACTATAGACTTATAAGTTTCACTATTTCTTTTCTTTCTTTCTTTCCTTCTTTTTTAAAATTCAGGTCTTGAGGGGTGCTGAGTGGTTCAGTCAGTTAAGCGTCTGCCTTCGGCTCAGGTCATGATTCTGGAGTCCAGGGATGGAGCCCCACATCCAGCTCCCTGATTGGGAGGGAGTCTGCTTCTCCCTCTGCCTGCTGCTCCCTGTGCTTGTGCTCTATCGCTCTCTTGTTCTATCTCGAATAAATAAATAAAATCTTAAAACAATAAAACAAAATTCGGGTCTTGAATTCATGACCCTGAGATCAAGACCTGAGCTGAGACCAAGAGTTGAACACACTTAACCAACTCAGCCACTCAGGCACCCCAGTTTCACTATTTCTTTGTATCTCTCTGTATTGCCAAAATTCTGTTCAGTGAGCATGTTACTTAAATAATCAAAGAAAGGAAACTATGTCAATTTTTAACTCTGCAATAAAAAATTCTAGATGACGTTTGTATTGATCAAGAGAGTAACACAGAGCTATCTTTCCAGTATAGCAGAGTGTACAAGCAAGAGCACTACCAAGGAAACACCTGCATACCGCTCAGGAACAAAACACAAAGATTTCCTACTGGATCACTATTAGAATTCAATCCCACAACCAAAACCAATAGGGACCTAAATAGGAAGTATGATAAGCAAAACAAGCAATACCCTAACTTCTGTTTTGTCCTATGTAAAGCTCTTTTAAACATCTATCTCATAGAATTACTATCCCAAACTTTGACATTCCTCCAGAAAAATTCCTTGATTCTGAACTTTCAACTCTATTTTATTTCTCAGGTAAGTTTCAAGAGCCCCTCCTTTCCACATAAAGACTCAGTATTCAGCATTTGAACAACACAAAAAGGGTGGCAATTACAGTATTATTTTCCTCTTTAATTCTAACTCTTTCCTAGCACTCTCTTTTCCTATACTTTTCATTATCTTCTTGGATTCACATATGTATTTATAAATTTCATATTCAATCCTATTACTTCTTTCCCTCCAAAATCAAAAAGAATCACACATTCCACTGGGTACAGTTAGAAGCCCAGACATCTGCATTGTGTTCCCTGCTGCTCACCACACCCTTGGATATTTTGGTCAAGTTCCAGGCTACCTCTAGCTTTAAATTGGGTCTGGAGGATTATCCAGTACCTTGAGGACAACATGGAGACCTTGAGTTTCAAGATAACCTTGAGATAACTCTAAAAAATTCTTGACTTTCTGGGTTGATCTCTAACATTGACCTGGTATTTAGGGATCACTCAGACAAAAATATTAGTATATGACCAGACCTTCCAAGGGGCTGTCAATCAGATAATAACCTTTAGGGGCACCTGGGTGGCTAGTGAGTTAAGCATCCAACTCTTGATTTCAGCTCAAGTCATGATCTGAGGGTCATGAGATAGAGCCCCATGTCAGGCTCCATGCTGGGTATGGAGCCTGCTTAAGATTCTCTCTCTCCCCCTCTCTCTGCCCCTCCCCCAACCACCACCCGACCTGTGCACTCTCTTTATCTCCAAAATAATAAAAAAAAAAGAGTTAAGTTTGGCTGTGTTCTTAACTTGTAATCAATTTATGTCCAAGTACGAATAAATTTCCTGTTTTAAACAATTTGTTTCTGCTATGGAGATTTTTCTGGAGGCCACAGCCTAACTAGTTTCCAGGTCATATTCAAAGCAGAAGTTAACTTTGGCATCCTTAGTTCCTAAAGATGGTAGCCCCATATAAGACCTGTTTCCCATATCTGAAGGTAAAATACAGACACTGAACAGATAACTAAAATAATTAAGAATCCATAATGATGCTCCCTCAGGCAATCTGAAGAACTATTTATACTGAAGGTACATACCACATTAAGTCTCAGAGGACCAATAAAAAAAGCAATGGTAAACCAGGATACCCTGGAGGAATTTTAAATGATCCTATGTATGCTCTGAGTGCCAATAACCTATAAGTCTAGTTGCCAAAAGGCAGGATTCCTTAATGCTGATTGCTTAGGATGAGTTGGGAAAATCACACAAGAAAGTCTCTATCCTTAGGAATACAATTTTAAGGTCTTTCAACAGCCCTTCATTCATAAACTGAAATATGCAAATCTACTACTTCCAGTACTTTTCTGATCCTAGTCACAGGGAAAACAAAAATAACCTGAAGACCCTCGAGTGCCATCAAAGAAAGAAACACCAAGGAGCAGTACCTTTGTATCATCTGTTTATCCCCCATCATTTGCAGATGACAATAGGAAAGAAGGAAGGGTGTATTTAAGATGAAATGCTCTTGGCAAGATTATGACACAGAATAACAGAAATCTTTGTGGAGGATCCTTTGATAAATATTTAAGAGTCAACAGAAATAAAGAGCTCTCCTTCCTACTCTCCTTCCAGTCCAGACACTTTAACCATAGCCATTAAATGTGCCTTTATATCCAGCTGTAATGCTATGCAGTCTGCATGGAAGCCTCCCATGGAGCACATCTAGGGAGTTAGGCACCTCAAAGCAAAATATTATCAATAACTTGAACATACTCTTTCCCATGTGTTCCTCAGGGCTAACTTCACAGCAGACAATGGAGAAAATCTTATTAATTATTCATAATTTTCAGAAACAAAATGCAGGGATTCCATAAAAGATAGACCACAGAGCAGGTTTGGTGGAGATTATGTGAAACAGGATAACAAAGTCTTTTACAATGGCTGATCTGTCCCTTTTAAATTCCAAATACCTAGTAGTAAAATATTAGCATCTAGAATTAAAAATACAAAGTGATAACTTGTAAGTTACCTCCTTGTCTGGCATACAGACTTCCTCCAAAATAACCATTCACTGGAGATGTAGCAGCATAGACAAATATGGCTGTACTAAGCATTGATCCCCTCCTAAAAAGGCGAAACAACATATGTGGTAAGTTAAAGCCAGCAATTTAAAGAAAATATCACCGAGTCTATCACATTAACATTAGTTTAATTTCAAAGATAAATTTAACAGGAACACAAAAAATATCATCCTGGACTGTAAAAAATCTCCAAAGGTTGCCTGGTGAATGAATTTCTAGTTAATATTGCACAAGCTGATACTCATTTTTTTAATCTGCAGTTAAATTTCATAATATAGTCTAAACAAATACTTCATATTTCTTTGGCAAAAATATTAGAAGCTGGCACTAAAATTGTTTTGCAACCCTGTAAACCAATCACATCATACGGATAGGAATATTCAGCTGTTAAGAAAAATAATTAGAATATTTCCCTTTATAATTTAATTGCTTAAGATTCTTGCCCACTGATAGAAATGAAAAATAAAGTAGAAGTTATATAGTCTATATTAGTGATATTACTTTAAATAGTATAACACTGAGACTTCCTATCCCATTTTCCTTATACTATTAAAAATTATTTTTTAAAAATCCATAGGTCCACAAATCAACATTAACCCAAATCAACAATTTTTTCTTTCTTCCTTCCTTTTCTTTTTTGGAGAGGGAGAGAGCAGGGAGGGAGGGACAGAAGGAGAGAAAGAATCTTAAGCAGTCTCCACACCCAGGGCAGAGCCCAACTCAGGGCTCCATCTCATGACCCTGAGACCATAAACCAAACTGAAATTAAGAGTCAGACACTTAACTGAATGAGCTATCCAGGCATCCCTCAGATCAACAATTTCTAACTTCATCTTCCACTAATGACATCTAGAGAATTCAGACCAACTCTCCTGATAAATAAAACTGAATAAAAAAAATTTTTTTAAGATTTTATTTCTTTACTTGAGAGAGAGAGAGAGAGAGATCACAAGTAGGCAGAGAGGCAGGAGGGGGTGGGGGGGAAGCAGGCTCCCTGCTGAGCAGAGCCTGATGCAGGGCTCAATCCCAGGACCCTGAGACCATGATCTAAGCTGAAGACAGAGGCTTAACCCACTGAGCCACCACCCAGGGACCCCTGAACAAAATATTTTAAATGCCTAATTGCAAAGACAAATATTAAGATGACAAGTGACTATCATTTGCCATAATATTGAAATGTACTTAAACCACTAATAGTAAAGACCAATTTTGAAACTCCGCATAACTAGGAAGGTAAAATAATGTCTGTAGAAAGAACATATAATCTCCCCAGTCTGAGCTAAAGAATATTCTTTTAAAGAGAATTTACAAGAACATCACACTCATGTGTGTACTGGGAAGATATACAATTTTCATAAATTAACCACCTTCCAAATTAAAAAAATTATTGTATTTCACTGTATACCTATGTAGAATACAAAGATTTCATATAGTTTTGAAATATGTAGCACTCCTCCGCCCAAACAGCTACACTCAACTTCTTAAAGTGGGCATGATACCTAATAGTTAAAACATTATAGTGTTTAATTTCTGCCAATATATAGCTAAATATAAATGTGGCAGTAATTTAAGAATATATCATTCCCATGTTTCAAATCGTTAAATCTCAGGGCACTTAATGGACTCAATCAATAGAACAAGTGACTCTGGGTCTGAGGGTCCTAAGTTTGAATCCCATGTTGAGTACAGATCCTACCTTAAAAAAAAAAGAAAAGAGAAGAAAAGAAAAGAAAAGAAAAAAGTTAAAAGATTGTGGGTCTCAAAGTTTTTAAAAGCAAAATTTGTCTTTTCAGCAATTCAAACACTTCAAATACTGTCTCCTTTCAGATTATCATTAAAAAATCTGACCCATTCTCTCTTTGGAACTGGGTGTGTGAAGACTGATACGGGCCTAGCCATGCTGAAAACTGAAAGGCTGCTTTAGTTTAAGACCTGTCCATTACCAGTCAGAAGCTTTTAGTATCAGCAAAGAGGGTTCAAAAGGAATGCTCGTGCTCGTGTGACTGAGAGTCCAAAATGCCTAGCAGGGATTTAAGCTTGCAATCCCCAGAGACACTGCATTAAATGAATTTTATCAGTCACAGTTTTAAAAATCACACATACCCTTCATCTCTTCGTTTATGAATATTCTATGGGCATTTTCCACCCAAAATACACCATCTTCATCTACACTGAATCTGCTGACATAGGGAACCGCCTACTCGTTCACATCTCTAAGACTTGAGGCGGGAAACATCTCAGGAGCTGCTTACACTTGCCAGCTCACCACTGCCCGCCCAAAGTAAGAAAGCAGCAGTATTTTTCCAGACTTACCCACAGCTTCTCCCACACTATGGCTTCTCAGGAGTTAATATCACACTCACAGGTCTCTACTCTGATACTGATCCTCTATTTAACTAATTATTTTTTCTTCTCTGATTGTTACGGTCATCACCAATACAAAATAATGTTCACATGTTACATTATCTGCCTTTTATGTTTTAGAATCATTCTGACTCTGGAGTGAGTCTTACAAATGTCATGTGCAAGGTTTTTTATTTTCTTACTACTTTGCATTTTTATTATCTCTATTTTCACTTCCACAGCAGACCAAATTAGGAAACGAGTTGTGGAGTGAAGCTGCCTAGGTTCAAATCCCAGCTTACTAATACCCCTACAAACAGTTGTATGATCTCTTAACCTCTCTGAACTTTACTTTTCTCATGTGGAGAATGGAGAGAACAGCAGCCTCTCCACATGATTGGCATGAAAATTAAAACAGCTAATGTGTATGAAGCACGTAATAGAACCTCAACAATGTTAGTCACTTCGATATAAAAATAATACTCACAGGCTTAATACTAATGATATGATTAAGTATGCTCACTTCAAATAAGCAACAACACAGAAAGACCATTAATAATGGCAGACTAAAATAACAGTGCATGACTTGCCAGCTAATGCCATTTATTAGAAAGTTTCTTATTTCTAAAGTTATTTCTAAAGTATAAGCAAAAGAGCTTCTGTATTAAAAAATGAATTGTCAAAACTGTAACCCTGACATCTGAGAAGGAACAAGGCAAGAATCTGAATTCTAGGAGAGGTTGCCCACTAGTAATTCTGAAGACTAGTGACTGTACAGTCAATGTCAATGCCCAAGTAACAAATTTAATCCAGTATTTAAGGTAAAGCATGCCTTTACAGCAGATTTGAACTATTTTTCTTGTACTTGGGATTTAGTTCCCCTGAAATATACTATATCCAAAAAAATGAACTACCCACCAAAACACTGAAATTTAGGTTTTGGACAATTATTTTAAAGCTTATTCAGTAAATATGATCCCAAAACCAGACAAGGATCCCATCAAAAAAGAGAGCTATAGACCAATATCCTTGATGAACACAGATGCGAAAATACTCAACAAAATACTAGCCAATAGGATTCAACAGTACATTAAAAGGATTATTCACCACGACCAAGTGGGATTTATTCCAGGGCTGCAAGGTTGGTTCAACATCTGCAAATCAGTCAATGTGATACAACACATCAATAAAAGAAAGAACAAGAACCATATGATACTCTCAATAGATGCTGAAAAAGCATTTGACAAAGTACAGCATCCCTTCCTGATCAAAACTCTTCAAAGTGTAGGGATAGAGGGCACATACCTCAATATCATCAAAGCCATCTATGAAAAACGCACCGCAAATATCATTCTCAATGGAGAAAAACTGAAAGCTTTTCCGCTAAGGTCAGGAACACAGCAGGGATGTCCATTATCACCACTGCTATTCAGTAAAGTGTCAGGATATAAAATCAATGCACAGAAATCAGTTGCATTTCTCTACACCAACAGCAAGACAGAAGAAAGAGAAATTAAGGAGTCAATCCCATTTACAATTGCACCCAAAACCATAAGATACCTAGGAATAAACCTAACCAAAGAAGCACAAAATCTATACTCAGAGAACTATAAAGTACTCATGAAAGAAATTGAGGAAGACACAAAGAAATGGAAAAATGTTCCATGCTCATGGATTGGAAGAATAAATATTGTGAAAATGTCTATGCTACCTAAAGCAATCTACACATTTAATGCAATTCCTATCAAAGTACCATCCATCTTTTTCAAAAAAATGGAACAAATAATTCTAAAATTTATATGGAACCAGAAAAGACCTCAAATAGCCAAAGGGATATTGAAAAAGAAAGCCAACTTTGGTGGCATCACAATTCTGGACTTCAAGCTCTGTTACAAAGCTGTCATCATCAAGACAGCATGGTACTGGCACAAAAACAGGCACATAGATCAATGGAACATAATAGAGAGCCCAGAAATAGACCCTCAACTCTACAGTCAACTAATCTTCGACAAAGCAGGAAAGAATGTCCAATGGAAAAAAGACAGCCTCTTCAATAAATGGTGCTGGGAAAATTGGACAGCCACATGCAGAAAAATGAAATTGGACCATTTCCTTACACCACACACAAAAATAGACTCAAAATGGATGAAGGACCTCAATGTGCGAAAGGAATCCATCAAAATCCTTGAGGAGAACACAGGCAGCAACCTCTTCGACCTCAGCCGCAGCAACATCTTCCTAGGAACAACGTCAAAGGCAAGGGAAGCAAGGGCAAAAATGAACTATTGGGATTTCATCAAGATCAAAAGCTTTTGCACAGCAAAGGAAACAGTTAACAAAATCAAAAGACAACTGACAGAATGGGAGAAGATATTTGCAAACGACTTATCAGATAAAGGACTAGTGTCCAGAATCTATAAAGAACTTAGCAAACTCAACACCCAAAGAACAAATAATCCAATCAAGAAATGGGCAGAGGACATGAACAGACATTTCTGCAAAGACATCCAGATGGCCAACAGACACATGAAAAAGTGCTCCATATCACTCGGCATCAGGGAAATACAAATCAAAACCACAATGAGATATCACCTCACACCAGTCAGAATGGCTAAAATCAACAAGTCAGGAAATGACAGATGCTGGCGAGGTTGCGGAGAAAGGGGAACCCTCCTACACTGTTGGTGGGAATGCAAGCTGGTGCAGCCACTCTGGAAAACAACATGGAGGTTCCTCAAAATGTTGAAAATAGAACTGCCCTATGACCCAGCAACTGCACTACTGGGTATTTACCCTAAAGATACGAACGTAGTGATCCAAAGGGGCACGTGCACCCGAATGTTTATAGCAGCAATGTCCACAATAGCCAAACTATGGAAAGAACCTAGATGTCCATCAACAGATGAATGGATCAAGAAGATGTGGTATATATACACAATGGAATACTATGCAGCCAAAAAAAGAAATGAAATCTTGCCATTTGCGACAACATGGATGGAACTAGAGCGTATCATGCTTAGCAAAATAAGTCAAGCAGATAAAGACAACTATCATATGATCTCCCTGATATGAGGAAGTGGTGATGCAACATGGGGGCTTAAGCGGGTAGGAGAAGAATAAATGAAACAAGATGGGATTGGGAGGGAGACAAACCATAAGTGATTCTTAATCTCACAAAACAAACTGAGGGTTGCTGGGGGGAGGGGGGTTGGGAGAAGGGGGTGGGATTATGGACATTGGGGAGGGTATGTGCTTTGGTGAGTGCTGTGAAGTGTGTAAACCTGGTGATTTACAGACCTGTACCCCTGGGGATAAAAATATATGTTTATAAAAAATAAAAAATTAAAAAAAAAAAAAAAAGCTTATTCAGTAAATAAATTGCAAAGCCTATAAAGAAATATAACAGAAACTACAAAGAAGGGGCACCTGGGTGGCTCAGTGGGTTAAAGTCTCTGCCTTCAGGGCCCTGGGATCGAGCCCCGCATTGGGTTCTCTGCTCAGCAGGGAGCCTGCTTACCTGCCTCTCTGCCTACTGGTGATCTCTCTCTGTCAAATAAATTTTTAAAAAAAGAAAGAAAGAAAAAAAAACTATAGAGAAATAGCCTTACTCATTAATACATTCACCGGCTCACAAGCACTGAGTAACTTTCACATGTTTAAGTAGGTATTTTGAGAATTCAAAGATAAATTAAGACCAAATCCTTGCTCTCAAGGAGCTTCTGGTCTAGAGGAAGAAAGAGTAATTTATTAATGTTAAATATTTAACATAAAAATCAAGAGCTATTCTTTCAGCAACAATTTACTGTTTGTCCACCAAATCCAGGCATGTATAAGAAAGAATGCATTATGAAATGTAACTGGAAACAACTGTCATGCTGAGAAAGAACTTCATGGGGCAGTGTCTAAAGTGCCTGAGTGAGAACCCCAGCCACCCAGGCTCAGAGTATGTCTGCTTCGCTGAGGTTGTGGCTCTCTGAGCACAGGTTATAGGACCATTCAAGACGATGAGATCTTTGTGAATGTACAACTTTTTCTAATAATCCAAAAACTTTTCTTGCAACCAATTCTGTTCTCAAAGAAGAAAATGTACTAGACACTATGTAAAGGTAAGATAAGTCATCCAATTAGTTTTCTAACATCATGTGCCTTTTCTACTACCCTTTTTCCTATTAATTATTATTTAATAGTTAAATATTAAAATTAACAAATACAATATTAAATATTTCCTAAATATTATTTATTATTTCTCTTCTGCTCTGTAGAGAGTCTCCCAGTTTAGAAGATAAACATGAAGTACTAATTCAATAACTGTGAACTCCTTGTGTGTCTCATAATTGCACCTTCAGTTTTCAAGAAAATGCCTATTCATTTCGTCAAACAGCAATGGCTGATAAGTAACTCTGCTCATACCTCTAATGAAACATAACCTTTGTAACCAACCAAAATGTTCAGTTAGGCTAGTAAGTTTTAGCATGTGACAGAAAAATATACTCCTAGCTCAGGATAACTATCCATTATTTAATTTATCTGCAATAATAAGATTCATGCTATTTAAATTCTAAGATAATTGAAATAAGCAAATATTTAATTTTGATCGACTTAAAATGTTTAAGAACAAGAAAAACAAAGTTAAATACATGTACTTACTCTGTATATAAATCTTCTATCATTGCAACAATAATAACAATAAGAGACACAGCAAATATCTGACATCCAGAACCAATGAGAGAAGAAAATATCAGTGGGTGACTTGAAGGTCTAAATACATCTCCATGTACCTGCTTCCATCCATACTCATCTCCTAGGTCTCTATCCTATATACATATATATGCAGAGAGAAAAGAAAACCATTCAGAATGAAATTAAAATACATAAAGTAGGTGAAAAGTTACAACTCCAGTTCAAAGTTCCCTCCCTTGGGGAGCCTGGGTGGCTCAGAGGGTTAAGCCTCTGCGTTCAGCTCAGTTCCTGATCTCAGGATCCTGGGATCGAGCCCCACATCGGGCTTTCTGCTCAGCGGGGAGCCTGCTTCCCCTTCTCTGTCTGCCTCTCTGCCTATTTGTGATCTCTCTGTCAAATTAAATAAAATCTTAAAAAAAAAAAAGTTCCCTGCCTCCACACTTATACCTATTTAAAGGGTTTTAAAATATCTAGAAAAGACATTTCAAATTTAAAATAATCACTGTCTTAATAACTTATAAAGTATTATGGCATTTACTGGGCCTCAGGAAGGTGGCTCCTAGTTGTGCTCAGAAAATATCAAAGAATGGAAAAAAGAAAAGGTCTAGGAGCAAAAAGAAATGCTCAAAATAAGAGAGGAGCACACTGGTTCCCTGAACATTTACATCACACCTGTGGCACAAATATAATGAGGGGCCAGGTGGAGAACAAAAGAAAAAAAAGAAGATTGAAACCAGTACTAGATGCCCTAAAGATGCAGAGAAGTCCTTTATATTCTGGATTCTAAGAAAATATATGAGGAAAATATCAAAGTTATATATAGTATCTATTAAATATTATTTAACTATCTATAGCACTTCTTAAAAAAAGATTTTACTTATTTATTTGACAGACACAGATCACAAGTAGGCAGAGAGGTAGGCAGAGAGAGAGAAGAGGAAGCAGGCTCCCTGCAGAGCAGAGAGCCCCATGTGGGGCTTGATCCCAGGACCCTGGGATCATGACCTGAGCTGAAGGCAGAGGCTTTAACCCACTGAGCCACCAAGGCGCCCTCCATAGCACTTTTTTAAAAGTATTCAATTTTTCCTTTTCAACTTGAAGAAGCAAATATCTAAAATAGTAGTTCTTGACAAGTATCAGTCCCTTAAAATAATCTGTTCTTTTAGGGGCTGGGGGTAATCCTGGTCAGATGTGTTTGAGAAGCACCAAATGTGCTTTCTACATTTTACACTGTGATACTTCACAATGCACATTTGCATATTAAAATTTTAATCTAACTCCTTTCCAAACTTACTTAATGAGAGGGCATATCTACATACAACAGCCATTAATATTCTACAGAAGGGGGGGCTCCTGGGTGGCTCAGGTCATGATCCCAGGCTCCTCTCCCCTTTCCCACTCCCCCTGCTTGTGTTCCCTCTCTCGCTGTGTCTCTCTTTGGCAAATAAATAAAGTCTTAAAAAATATATAGTTCTAATTCTATAGAACACACTTGCACTTATTTACAACACTACCTGTAATACCATAGAAGAATTTAGAAAACAAGACCCCCCTCTGACCCTACTAAACTAAATACAAACTAAACCTTTCACCCACTCCCTAAATTTTATGCAGTATTTAACAGTATTAGAAAGATGTCAGTATAGCTCTACAACTTCCTTGCTGCAATTCTGAAATCAAAAGCTCTGAAAACTGAAAGTTCATTTCAGAAGCCTGCCACATTGTTACTTGGTGGCAAAACTTGAGAGTGAAGAAGAGGTTATTTGTATTGTTTATTTATCTCACTTAGGTGGACATTCGTATGTTTTGCTGAAAAAAACAAATATTTGATTATGGGGCTGGTAATCAGACCATGTAGAAACATTAATATATATGATTAGAGATCCTTTAGGGAGTTTTACACCTTTCTAAAACCCGAAAATGCTGAATTCTGAAACTCATGTAAACTACATTCCAACATTCAAAATAACACTGAGTTAAATCATTTTTATAAATACAACGTAAAATGTTTGCTTACCATATCATCCATTTCTTCTTCTTTACTGTACCGGGCATAATCTTTTCTTAAAGTTCTCATTAAAATCATTGAAACTAAGCCCACCAAGAAGATAACCATCATGAAAGAGTTGAAAATTGAAAACCAATGAATCTAAAATGACAGAAAATATCACGAACATTAAGTATCAGTCACAAACTTCATAGGTTTCATGATAACAGTAGCATGTTAGTGCAAAAAAAAAGGTTTTTTTTAAACTTTTATATAAATATCCAAACTTAAGACACACTGGGCTGAGTAGTCACTATGCAAAAAGACTGGCTTTCTTTACAGTAAATTTCAGATGTATTAAAAACATGATTATTGTACACATATATTTTCCCAATCAATTTTATTGTACAAATAAAATACAACTGGACCACACGGCATATGCTATTTAGCACCATACACAAAGAACACGGAATCTGAAGTCAAAGACCAGGCCTGGGTTTTAACCCAGACTCTGCCAATTTCTAGCTATGTGACCCCAGCTTTCCTATATCAAAAAGGAGGACAATAATACTATCCTGATTTGTATAGCTTCATAACACATATAAAAAGAATGATACCATGACTGGCACAGAGCAGTAAATATTCAATAAATGTTACTTTCTTTCCCTCTAACTGAGCAACAACCTGGAAAACTCTTCAAAATTCCAAAGACTGAACCATCATAGTTGACTGCCATGGATCTGAGCCACCCTCTGGAATGCTATGCTTCACTTCCTCCATCCAGTTCATCTTCTCTATCCTATTACCACCCTTATCTGCTCCCTTCTACATGAGCTCTCCATGGTACAGAGAACAATGAGGTATCCCATCATGTCCCAGTGTTCCCAAGACTCTTGATTTTGATTCACTCACCCGTATGTCATAGAATTATGTCCAGATTCTGATTTATAATCACAAGGTACACGATCTCTGAGTGCATCTCAGAATTCAGTGCATCTGACTTCAAATTCTTCTATATTTTAATTCTCAAAAGTTCCTGAAGGATAGTTCCAAAATTTCTCTTCTCTCAGCAAGGCCCCAATTTCATTTATTTTTCTGCATTTTTCTCCTAGCCTCCCATTCCTTCTGTCAATCTCCTAGAAGTTGTTCCACTCTTAAATCAGTCTTTCTGCTAGACTCTACATCTCTTTCATTCCCTGAGGTGCTATCCCCCCATTTCATTTAGCACCCCTGAATTTGCACCTTTTCCCAGCCATCTGCAATTGCCAAAGGTCCCCATCTACAATGGTATCTATGCTCTGGAGTGGTTATATGGTTCAAATAAGATAATAAATGTAAAGCACATGGAAAATTTACAAGTTGTAAACTGTTGTATTATCATCTTTCAAAGTGTTTGCATGATCTTTTGTTCCTTCATTCTTCCTATCTTCTTATCTCCATAAAACCTCTCATTTACATATTCCATTATTCACAGATGTACTCCTACTCTAAACTACAGGTATATATGCAGAAGATTTAACTTGAGTTAATATGCTAAGTATATGCACTAGGGTGAAGGGCAGCCCTAGCTCTGTTTCCCACCCTGAGGCTTCTGGCAAGGGACAAACTCTGTGACTCTCCCTGAAAAACAAGAGAGAGCCAATTGCCTCTGCCTCTTTATAAAATCATTTTTTCCTATATTTAATAATTTATTTATTGACTACCTACTGAAGTTACAAAGGAAATGACGACTGCATTATATTCTGAAATATTTACAAAAAAGGGTTATATAAGATTTAAGTTTATCATTAAAGTATCATTCAAGATTTATAAAAGCATTCTGTAATTATAGACTTTCCCAAAGATTTGATTTTGTTCTCACCCTGAGAAATTAATGATCCAAAAAAAGATGAGAAAAAATTATATTTATGTTTCTTAGCTTCTCTCAATTTGTCAAATTTCTGAAAAGTAGTTTTATATAGTTACTATTTAATAATAAGAAAGATACACCTAAAATGCAAAACTTTCTAACAAAGCTCCCTGCTATTTTCTAATCTGAGACATAAACTTTAAACCAATACCCATTATAAGGTACTACCATTAACCTGACATTTTTATAATATCCTTTTATTCCAAAAATTACAAAATGCTGTTATGATTTCAAAATTATTATATCAAGGGAAGTATTTCTTAAAAATAATGAAGAAACCAGATATCACAAAAGGCTTACTAATCTTAAGAACTGCTGACTCCAGCACCCCCTAGTGTTGCTAACCCTAAAGCAGCACCCTGGGTTCATCACAAATTTTAGGACATTGGAGAAATACATACCCGAGTGGTGCCACTCATTAAGCACCAGCTATGTGTCAAATAGGAACTAAGGCCTTTATGTGCACTATCGAATGGAATATCCCAACAGTGCACAGTACTACGATCTGTGCTCCACTATGGAGGAGGCAGAAAGCTGAGGAACCAAGTGTTGTGCCCATGGTTAGGTGGGTGCAGCAACACTGTGTGTCCAGCTCATGCTCTTGAGCCTGTGTTGGTAGTATTAGAAACCATCCCTACTGTCAACCAGTAGACCCTGCCCCTCCCGCCTACTTATGGAACTGGCTGCAGTAATTCTCCTCTCTCTTTTCTGCACTGTCAGTTTTGCACTCGCTGCTGAACCCTTTCACGTATAAAAGTGTTCCTTACATCTCAAAATAAAACCTTCCAATTCCATCCTTCCTACTTCCTACCACATCATTTCTTTGCTCCCCTTAGCTGCCAAACTTGCAGTCTCCAACTCCTCTCCTCCATGCTCTTATACCAGCTCTGTTCAGATCCTGCCCCACCACTACCCCCAAACTGCTCTTTGTCAAGTTTATGGATGACTCCAAATGAATCTTGAAAGTCACTTTCACCTTACCTGACCCAGCAGCAACAATGCAGAACTAATCTCCCTCTCCTCCATGACACACTTTCTTCTCTTGGCTTCCAGAACACCACAAAAGCTTTCCGTTCCTACCTTACTGGGATCTCCCCAGAGCCTGAACTGGTTTCACCTACTCTCCCAAATCTTTTCTTATCACCCCCAAGTACTCAGTCCTTAGTCCCCTTCTATTTCTACTGTATACTCTATTTATACTCTTCCTTGGTAACTGCATCCAATCTCATAGCTTTATTAAATACCATTTTTATGCCAATGGCTGCACAATCCGTATCTCCAGCCCAGACCCCTCTCCTGAACTGGCGACTCATATACTGGGCTCGGTGCTAAGTATCTCTATTTGGATGTCTTAAGATACTTCAAAACGAACATGTCCCCAACTGTACTCTGAGCTTCCCCTCTGCACCTTCTCCAAATATGGACTCTCTGCCTCAGTGATGGTGGCTCTAACTAACAGTTGCTCAGGCCAAAAACTCTGTAGAGTTCTTGTCAACCTTTCTTTATCTTGCTCTCCACCAGGAAATCCCACCCGGCTCTCCCCTTCACAATATGCTCACAGTCTGACACCTTCTCACCAACTCCTCCACTACACCTTGGTCTGAGCCACTTCCCCTCTCACTGCACTGCTGCAACAGCCTCTTGGTCTCCCTGCTTCTCCCCTTCCCCGACATGGCCTCTTTTCAACATAATAAGCTGAGCGATCCTTTTAAAAAAGAAGTGCGATTTGTCATTCCCTGCGGAAAACACTACCGGGCACTCTCTGCATTCAAAGCCTCCCCAGCAGCCATGGATGGTCTAGCTCCCACTGCTCTCTGACCTCATCCACCCCTCCTCCAGCCACACTGGCCTCCTTGTTATTCCTCAAGCTCCCCAAGCACATTCCCACCTAACAGACTTTTCAAAGGTATTGCCCTGCCTGGAATACTCTTCCGCTGCCCCCCATATCCATATTCCTGATTTCTATCAACTCCTTCAAGTTTTTACTCCAAAGTCCATCTCAGGGGCTTACTCTGAGCACCACAGTCAAACTACAACTAGCCTCGCCTGTGGCACTCTTGGTCCACTGCTCTTTCTTGAAGGACGTATCTTTGAACACACTATACCCTTAACTTAGTATGTCTATTACGTGTCTCCCCCTACTAGAAGGGTAAGCTCCAAGAGAATGCAAATCTTGAACTTCATTCTCTAAATGTAGTCCACTTAGTACCGTGCTTGACACATAGCAGGTGTTCAGTTAATAACTGCTGAAAGGAGAAATATGGGACCTTGTTCTACTAGTGAAAATGCCAAATGGCAGCCTTTCCCTCAAGTTATCAACACCCAATGGCATGAGAAACAAGGCAGGCTCACATGTTCCAGCAGAAAATGTCAGTTGAGAGCCCTCGTATTTTCGAGTACTATCTAAACATTTAAGTTATTTGTGCCTATACCTCAACCATGGTCAAGACTGCATGAACACGACATCTGAAGAGAACACTCTGCTGGTAGGGGAAGTGGAGGAGGTTGGGGAGGAAATTTTAGCTCCAGGAGTAACATGCTAGGACCCAGAGGAAAATTAGAAGTAGTGAGAGGTTCCAGTGAAGTCTGGCAGCAATGATAAGAATACTAGACCACAAAAATTTAGATTACCAATAAACTTCAGAATTCCAGTCCAAAAGATCAGATCAGAAGACAGAAGATGCAAGTCAGGAAGAAAGTCAGAAGAATGGATATATCCCCTTATACTCCATTATCCTCCGATGTCCTCTCATCTCTATCCTTGAAGGAGGAAACCACTAAAATAAAATCCATTTTTTCCTATAAAGAACCAAAGCTACCACCTGTACAAAATCAGCAACAATGCCAGGGGACGTAGGAGCTGAGCTCCATTTGAATCTGCTGGTGGGAAGTGGGGGCATTTCTTCCCAGTCCTGATGTTCCTTTTTATGTGAAAAGACTTCTACCAGCAAAAGTTTCTGGTCTCGCTCCACTCTCATCCCTTCCTTTCTAGAAGCACACATTCTGCTCTGTTTCTGCACATTGTAAGTCTCTCAAGGGCAGGTGCTCACATACAGAAGCTTGAAGTAGCCCAGCACTGAGCACAAGAAGTCAGTCTAATTCTGAGTTTCAATATTAACATGGCCACCTGCCCACAAAATAAGTCACATTTTTCAGTATCAGCATCATTAATAATAAAAGTAAAATTCTGGCTTTTGGTTTGTTTCATCTTTCCTGTGTTACTCAAAATTGGTTTAAAGCATAGGCATGATGAAGGGGGCTTTGACTGCTCCCCTAAAACTCTCTTATCATCCTAGGACTCTAAGTTTACATGTGAAATCACAAGTCCAATGTGTCTGAACTCCACAGCTTTAGCACAGTGCCCCGAATATGGTAGATGCTTGTTAGTGTTTGTTAAACTGACCGAGCACATAATCAATGTCTCAAAATACACAATTTACCTACCCTGTGTTGAAAAAACGATGGATCAAGATATTTGTCAAATCGATCTTCAAATTTTACATCTGACTTTTTCCATTTCACCTGAAAAAAATTTTTTTCACTTAAAAGTAAATGCCAGTAAACAAATTAATAAGCTTATAACAAAACCCTGAGCAAAATTAGTAAAGATCTGGACACTTAGAACAAGAAGCTAGAGAAATTGTAGAAAGCTACTGCCAATTTGAGAAGCTGAAACACCTAAGATAAAAAACTAACCAACTTTCTTCTCTGTGTATTAACAGAACTTCCAACTTTACCTAGAGGGATCACTTCAGTTTTCAAAGACTATTAACTATTGCTGACTTGTATACTTTGACCTGATAAATACATTAAGAACGAATTAACTAGCCCAATTAAAATAAGAATCTATCCATTTTTGACTTTAGATCGTGTTAGTTTTACTACAATTATCAAACTTCTTTAGAAGTTCAGTTACATAAATATCATTTGCACTAGTTACATATGCATGAGTGAAAAAAAAAACTTTCAAAAACTGGCTACTAGCAATGGATTCATTCCAGTTATCAGGGAAAAAACTGGCAAAGAGAGAGGCTACCTACATCAGATTTTTCTTCTTTCCACTATTTTTAATCCTAATGGAACAGAATTAACTTGACAGTTGCAAAGAGCTCTGAGAAGCTCTTACTCTGCAGGAGTATCTTATTCCAACTGATAAAGCAAAACATGGTAAACTATACCCATCCAGCAATTTTCAATACAGCATCATCTCTATCTGCAACAGTAAAAAGGAAAGAGAAACAACAAGGTATGCTGCAATCTAAAAATGTAACCATGAAAAGACATGGCAAGCTTAGCTCTAACTGCTCAGTTGCAATGGTAAACTTTGCTGTAGCCAATGGTAAGTCCTGCAAATGCTGAAATTCTGTAATACAGACCTGAGGCAAATCTCCCTGCTTTTAGAAGGCTTACTTATATACATTAAGGAAATACAGTTTTAATAATATTTTGTTTTACCTTATTTTCATTTATTAAAGTAGTAAAACACACTTAACTGTTGCTATTAGGTCACAAACACTTCTTCTTCTATACATTTTAATACTTACTGAATATGACATCTGGATTTTAGTATTGGGAACCAGTTTCACCTTTCCTTCACTAGTTAGATTAACATCAACAATTCGATTGCCATTAAAACCTATTTCGAGTTTTTTATAGGTCCAAAGATAGTAATCTTCTCCATTTTCATCTGCTTCACCAACAATACCTACAAAAGAAATAACACTTTATATACACTTAAAATATGTTAGAAGCTAAAAGCCCATTAAAAAAGTTTTTATAAACAAGCATATTCTTCATCATTAGAAAAGGCACAAGTACAGGCTGGACTTCTACTCTTTATTAACTACTTGGCAGACCTTCAACAGACAAATGGGTAAAGAAGATATGGTCCATATATACAGTGGAGTATTATGCCTCCATCAGAAAGGATGAATACCCAACTTTTGTAAATCAACATGGACAAGACTAGAGGAGATTACACTGAGTGAAATAAGTCAAGCAGAGAAAGTTAATTATCATATGGTTTCACTGACTTGTGGAGCGTAAGGAGTAACATGGAGGACATTAGAAGAAGGAAAAGAAAGGTGAATTGGGGGCAATCAGAGGGGAAGACGAAGCATGAGAGACTGTGGACTCTGAGAAACAAACTGAGGGTTCTGAAAAGGGAGGGGGGATCAGGGGATGGGTGGGCCTGGTGGCGGGTATTAAGGAGGGCACGTACTGCAAGGAGCATTGGATGTGGTGCATAAACAATGAATCTTGAAACACTGAAAAGATAAAATTAAATTTAAAAAAATAACTACTTGGCAAACATAAACCATGGTCATGCCATGAACAGTCAGCAAAATCCATCACTAATTTAGTCCTCAAAGTTCATGTTTTGTCATGAGTATCACCTTCATTGTACTAATTATCACCGTATTACTTCCTAATTCTTGAAAATTTCAGGGAAGTATAGTCAACATCTGCCACCGTCACCCAGTTAGTAGTAGTCAAACTAAAATTAAAACCAAGTTCTCCAGAGACCCAATCCAGTACTTTCTCTAACAGCCTGAGATCTACACTTTCCTAAGTAAGCTGCACATATGTGTGTATCAATAACAAAACTTAAAATGCCTCCTCTTTATGCTTCAAGTACTGGACCTATCCTTGGGAAATCACCAAAACAAAAGGAGCATTGAGGACAAATGTTAATGAGGCACTAGTTTAAAATGATCACTTTGGTTTTGGTGGGTTTTTTTGAAGATTTTTTATTTATTTATGAGAGAGAGAGAGAGAGCGCACAAGCAGGAGGGGAGGGGTAGAAGGAGAGTGGGGAGCAAACTGCCCGCTGAGCAGAGAGCCCAACACAAGGCTTGATGCAGGACCCTAGGATCATGACCTGAGCCAAATGAAGACACTTAACCAACTGAGCCACCCAGCCACCCCTAAAACGATAATTTTGATCATAGTTTGGGATACTGAAAGAACACCCAAACAGTGTCAGGACAACAGGTGGTAGTTGAGATCTACCCCTTGTACCCTCATACTGTCAGCTAGTTATCTATGTCTATCTATCTACCAAACCTACAGACTTCCCAAGAGACGCATCCACTAAAAGCGACTCCTTAGGTCCTTCCCTCTTTGGTCAATGCATCTCATTAAAGTATTAGGGGAAGAAAAGATCATTTCTTCCTCTTCAGCTTATTTGCTTATTAACCAAAGTTAGTAAAAATAATTTCTCTCAAACTGATACAAATTCAAGGAATACAGTTAATCACTGTGTTTGGGGTTGCAGAGGGAGAATGAAATCTTTCTAATAATTAATTTCACCAAGGTTTATTTACCTATCTACAGTGAAAACTCTGGGAGTGGAGACACAATTACACCTAGTAAGAAGCTATTCTCTACGGGGCTTTTAAAAGACATGGAAACACTTACCCCCAAAAAAGCCAAATAAGAATTTTCCTTCTGCCAAAAATTCCCATAGTGCGGACATTCTCGGACACCCAAATGTACTCTCCTAAACATGGCAGACCCTAGAATCCCAGGGCTAAAAAAGATTTATTTTAGGACAGGAAAGCACAGTTGCCATGTTGCTAAGGTGACCCACAGAAAAAACTGAAAAAACCCTAAGGTTCCAGAGAAGAAACCCAAAAGCAATGGAAAAGAGCACGGGAGGAACCTGCTCTCTCACCAAAAAAAGAGGAGACCCTAACTAACGGGTTCTCTTGAACTACAGGCTCAGAAATCTTGAGTGAATATTCAGCACGTCTTCTTGCTACCCGTGCTGATCACAGAAATGTTGGTGTTAATGTAATATTAATTACAGTCATTTATATGAAATGCTTACTATTTATACCTAATTAACATGCAACAGAGTAGCAATGATGCATACAATTATACCTTGAGATTGACTTTCTTACAAATTTCATCTTCGCACTACATTAAACTCTGGTCTGATATTTTCAGTATTTCAGGTTGCTGCTCACAAATATAGTAGTCTGCTAACAATTTTAAGAATTAAAATATTCATTGTATATAAGAACAGGTGTCCAAAGGAAAAAATAAAACAAAACTAAGAGAATAATATGATCAAACACACTGTCTGATAGCTCACGGTGTTTTGCATTTAAAAACAATTTAATCAGATTCTTAACAAGTTCACCATCTTCATGCAGCCAAACCAGCTCTGGGACCTACCCAGTCACTAGTACACATCTGGCAGAGCCCTGTGTCTTGCAAGCTGTCACCCATATGAGAAACAAAGGGACAAAGAGCAACTGTGATCCCCAAATGCCCTGCCAACTGCAGTAAGTACACAACTACCCAGGTTGGGTATTTTTTTTTTTGGTTTTGTTCTTTTTTTTTTTTTTGACCCTTTTAGAATATTCACTTACTTTATACTAACTTGCTAACTCAGCTCAACAGTACATAAATGTAATTCCTTTCCCTAATATTGTTCTCCTGCAAGGCTACATGTAAATATATCCTTAAAAAATCTAAAATAATTTATCAAGTCCAATACAAAGTTCGGATTTTACACAGGTTTGTATTAACTACACCATAATTCCTCTCCATTAATACAGATAAGAGCTAAAACAATAAAAATTTTTAGGGGGACCTGGCTGACTCAGTGGGGGCAGTAGGGCATGCGACTCTTGATCTTGGGGTTTTAAGTCTGATCCCATGTTGGGTGTAGAAATGACTTAAAAATAAAAATCTTAAAAACCCATGAAAAAAATGTTCAACATATAGTGTTTTGGAAAATAACATAGGAAATACTGAAACAATTCAGGAGACTATCTTATCTAAAAACCATACTACCAGTTCCCCATGAGAGAAAGCCAAAATAAAACTTCAAAATCCTATTTAGTTCCTTTGGTTGTATTTGGTAGAATAAGTCAAAATAAGATACAAAAAACAAAAGGGAGAAGGGAGGATATTTCTGTTCAAAATACCTTTTAATTCCTTGAATCTGAAAAGTTATACTACATAAAGGTCGTATTTTGAGGGAGTTTCATACAAGGTTTGGCAATGTTAAAACCACTTCAAGTAATAGGGGACCATAAAATCATTCTGTGGAAAATACCAAAAACACATTTACTGATTCAGAGTACAATCAAACACCTTAAGACTCATTACATAAGTCATGTTTATTATGCAAATATTTCCAAACTTTAAATATAACACACAATATAATACCTACCCCATATTGGTAAGTCATCTATGTACATCTGGTACCAGTAGTGATTTTTGATAGCATACACAAATGCATCTCTCTTTTCTTTATCTAAGTCAATTTCACAGTAAGTGGCTGGCATCACATCATCTGTATAAGGTAAAAGTTGCAAATTAGCATATTGGTTTGTAGGATAGTTATAGGAAGAAAAAGCCAACATCTCCTGAAGTTAAAATCTATATTCATAATTGCTGAATCTGGGTGATAAGTATATGAGGGTTTAGTATGTAATTTTTTCCCTTTTATAGAAGAACACTGATGAAATAATTTTACATGAGTAACCAGGCTTAAAAAAAAAAACAAAAATAAAAAAGCTTAAGACACATAAGAAAGTTTTCACTTAACATATACAAAAACTCAAAACTATGATCCTAAATAGAACGTTTTCTAGCTATAATATCTCTGAGATACAAATTCATTTTAATATTCTTAGAGATATAAGTCACTAGAGGCCATAGATTCTATGAGGAATCCCAGTGACTCTTCATAATTAGAAAGATTAAAATATAAATCTCTATCTAGCAGGTGTCACTGTTTATAAACTACCCAAAAGTCCCCTAGAGATGATTCATTTAAACTCTTGACTGCTTTCAAAAATACTACTACCACAATATTGTTCAGATAGTCTCTAACCTATAAACCTCTCAAAAACGTACTTATAAATAAGCACTAGGGATCCAAAGTACAACATGATGACTCCAGCTAACACTGCGACATGATATATAGGAAGGTCTTCAAGAGTAAAACCTAAAAGTTCTCATCACAAGGAGAAAATCTTTTTCTTCACTCTTTTCTTCTTTCTACCTATTTGTGATCATTTTACAATATGTAAATCAAACCATCACACTATATGCCTTAAGCTTATACACTGATATATGTCTTTATTTCTCAATGGAAAAAAATGTGCTTATGATCATTAGTTTCTGAACAAAACAAAATCCAAAAAACCTGCAAACACTCTACACGTCCACTGAAATTATTTTTTGTATATGACTTACACAATTAGAATAAAAGATAAATCTTAACAACAACAAAAAAGAAAGCACAGTTGTTTAAGTTCTCCTGTACTGTATTATTGGTTATTTAGAATTTGAAATACAATTCCCCCCAAGAAACAATTTTAAATTTCTTAAATGTTGATTAAAACTTCTTAAATGTGCATAGACTATACCTGAGCCATGATTAAGAGCCAGCTACAGCATTATTTCCACGACAAATAGCAATCTGAGTTATAACTCCAGACACTAACAACTTGTCTCCCTAACCGTCAACAAGAAAGAAAGTTTCTCCATAATATAGCTCAGCTCAGAGTGGGTATCCCAAAACCACAACACCAAGATGGAAACACTAAAGTCCCATAAAGGAGGAATAGGGAAATACTCCTACTTCCAACAACATGGCTCCCATACAGATTTCCTTTTTATCAATGGCCCTTTTAGGCAGGGAGAAATTTAGGATTTTCATGGCAAAAACTGAGGTTGAGAAGAGAAGGGAGGGAGGATTCGGCCATGAGATGGCTATAAAGGGCTCTTCCAGCAGGAACTAGGAAAACTGGTACCAAGAGGTCCCCAGATAGGATTTCCATGGAGTATGATAATGCACAAAGGACAGGAGGCAACTACAGCAACGAGAGATGAAAGAGAACCACAGAGAGGTCCAGGCTTCGGTAGCAACAAACAGCTGTGGGAGACCTCATAGCAAAACTCTGCAAAGCCACCAAATCCCTTGCTGCTAAAATTAGACAGTCACCGACAATTGCCATTAACAATGAGGCAGTGTTACGTATGAAGTTCTGAGATCCACAATACAGCACTGACCTGCACAAAGCTTTTAAGAATCCTCACAGTGTGAACTGTGTTCAGCTCTCTCTTACCCAACCATCTCTCATTCTCTCTCCTTATATTCCAGCCACACTCCACTACCTGCAGACGCCACGCATCCTGTGCTCTCCTGGCCTCTGGATTTTTTTTTTTTTTTTGCCTATGCTGGAAAGTCCACCACAAATGTCCACCCTAAAATACATCCCATCCCCCTACCCTCTCCTCCAGAGTAATCCCTGATTCCCCACCTCTCACACCTCTCAAACCCCACAGCCTGTCCCTTTCTCCTAAGTCCTATGGCTTTCTCTCCATATCTTCCTTTGGTACCTAGGTCTACACCACTTACAACCTCATACCAGTATCTTACTTCTTCAAAAGATCATCAGGTCTTAAGAGCCATGTCTATAATAACTGCATCATTTTCATCCCTAGCTATGCCCATTCTATAGGCGCTAAACAAATAAAAAATTTAGCAAATTTTAAGATGATTTCCCACTTATTTGGCAAAGGAAAACACAAAGTATATTACAGTACGTACATAACATGCATGTGTGTATGATTAGGGTGTCTGCATGTGTGTATGTGTGTATGTGTATATGTGTGTGGGGGGGGAGAAAATGCCAATATAACAAATGAAATTTCGGAGCAGAGTTATCTCAAAATGATTCACAAAGAGGTCTTGAAGAGTATCTTTCACTGATGTAAAATCTAGGAAAGAAACGTGGTCAATGGAAAAACCTATCTTTATGGCAGGCTAGAAAAAGGATCTTGGTTGATCATATGTTAATGAAATTCCCCTTGCAGGCATATGGGCAAATACAAACATCACAAATAATTGAACAGTCTGGTTGCTTAACTAAAACAGCTTTTCTCTCAGGAGGGATCCGCTCTGAAGATAACTAATGTAATGTGCCTGAATATACCCAATCATTATTCAGCATTCTACAGAGCTGGAAAACAATCTGAAAACTCTAGCGCCATAAATCACTGCTATTAAATTATAAAACGACATATCTTTCTCAGATGAAATACATACCTATGAATTCTGAAGAGGATACCACTAACACTTCACCAATGTAAAAACATTACACAGGGGAAAAATACAAAACCAGAGGTATAAAGTGACAACTGTTTTATACAGATTTTTCAAGCAGAAAGCAAGTGCAGCTCCTGGAAACTACCTACCAAATACCTACCAATAAGTCTGTCATCTATTCACAATTAACACTCCAGACTAGAAACTGAACAGACAGTGAAAACACTGAAAAAAGAATGCGGTATTATTTGAGTTCTCTAAGAACATAATCACACCTAGCTTTATTAGCTTCCTCTTTTGATAGCATTACCAAAATGGAAATCACAAATGCTCTACTTTAAATTCAACAGCACTGGACAGTTTTTCATGAAGTCACTATAGACAAATTTATTTACAAAAAAAAAAAAAGGCAGAAACTTGAGTTTTAGTCTGGGTTCTACTATGGATTAGCTATGTGAATAAAATTCATTTAGCTTCTGTGAACCTCAGAACCCTCAGTCATAAAACAGAGATAACATCTATGGTATCTCCTTCCTAGAGTTGTTTTAAGGATTAAAAGTGTCAATACATTCACACTGCTAAGCTTCCTTGGGCCACATATCCCTATGAGAATCCAAAGAAAGTAATATCTTCCTGTCCCTCCCAAAATGTCCCCCATTCACAAAAAACTAAGTGTACAATTTCAGAGAACCCGTGGACCCCTGAAGCCATAGCTTCTGGTTCAACTTTGTACATCCAGAGCCTACCACGCTGCTGGAAGGCAGTGAGCATTTTAAAACTGCTGAATGATCAAAAAAATGGACTGGAAAATCTGGTATAGTCATGTTAAGCATATATATGAGTATTGATTAACTGACCAACCTATCTGCAATAGAAACAGTACAATTCTTCTAGATGACTAATTGGCAATACACATCAAGAACTGCCTTAAAAATGTTTATATCCTTTGACTCAGTAATTCCACTTCCAAGAATTAATCCTAATAAAAGACTCAGAGATGCATTAAAATACCCATGTGCTAGGGTAGCCAAATGCATTATTTCCAACAGGAAAAAAAAGGACAAGGAAGGGAGGAAAGAGAAAGGAAAGGAAAAGACAGGAAAGAAGAAGGGAAGGGAGATGAGGGAAGAAGGAAGGAAGGAAAATAATCAGAATATCTTCTAACTGGGAAATGGGGGAAATTACAATATCCAAGTTGCAGAATACTACATAAACACAGTTTTAAAAAGTAATTAACAATATGAAGATAAGCTCATAGATGTTAAAATAAGAAGAGTAAAAACTAATTTACATATAACTTATTAAGAGTCAGTAAGTAGTTAATATCTGACAAATACTAAACACTATGTGTTACAAATTTTTAAAATCATATATATAGCATGAACCCAATTTTAAAATATTCTAAATAATGTGGATGAATGTAAAGAAAGAAGGAAAGATGGAAGAAATGTTGATGGTAATCACATCCAGAGCATTTTTATTTTCTTCTTCATATTTCTCTGTAGTTTCTAAATTTTGTACACCAATCCTATATCACATCAAAATCAGAAAAAAATACATACATACACATCCTTTGGGGGGAAGAAAAGACATCTGAAGTAGAACAATGTTATCAATGGCTTGAATAAGAATTTATAAAAAGCCCACGCTATTCAAATTTGCAGGTAGCACAAGGTTTAAGGAACTGCTAACACCAAGAATACAAAAGATCTAGATTCAAGATTCAGTACAAGATTCAAATTATTTGGCCTGGCTAAAACACTTCGGTTGAAACCAGGAGAACAAAATATGGCACTGAGCTTCCAGACTTCCAATTAAACAAGGCAGATTAACCACAAGTATGTGTCTCTTCCCTCCTGAAACTCCATTAAAATGTCAACAAAGGAATGAAAGGGATGTAGTACACAAGGACAAAAAGAAGACAGTAAGAAAAAAAATCTCAACGTACATTTGGAAAATTGAAAACGAACAGAAGATGGCAAAGCAGAGGAAACCATAACATAAGAAAGGGGTTTGGTGTCACAGAACCCAAGAGACACCTGAGACACACATCAAAAAGCAGAGAACAGATGGAGGGCTGAAGACACAGGGGAACTGTATAAAAATATGTTTACGGAAGGCCTGGATGCCCAAGTCCCCTTCTCCACCCATTACAAAGCCAGATGAAGAACCTCAACTACCCCTTACAGTAGATCAGAGGCACCTTCCCCTAGAGAACTCCACCACAGAGGCTGCAGAATTTGGGCAGCAGGGAGAGTAGAATCCAGGGACTGAAAATAGGGTGGGGGGATCAACTTAAATAAAAATCTTTAGGCTGAATGAAAGAACCTGCCACTTCCCCAGCCCTTTCCCCACTCTTTGGCAATCAGGCATTTACCACCAGATGGATATCTGGAAGGACATACTGCATAGTGGTTAAAAGCTCAAACTCTAGGGGCGCTGGAGTGGCTCAGTGGGTTAAAGCCTCTGCCTTCGGCTCAGGTCATGATCCCAGGGTCCTGGGATCAAGTCCCGCACATCGGGCTCTCTGCTCAGCAGGGAGCCTGCTTCCCTTCCTCTCCCTCTGCCTATCTCTCTGTCTACTTGTGATCTCTGTCTTTCAAATAAATAAAATCTTAAAAAAAAAAAAAAAAAAAGCTCAAACTCTAGCACTGTGTTCCCTAGGTTCAAATCCTTATTCTGCCACTTTCCATCTGTGAATCTTTGGATAAGTTACTTACCTCTGGGCTCCAAGTCCCCATCTGAAAATACATCTTATAACATTGAGGATGAAAATCATCAAGAAAGAGAATCACTGAATTCAAAACATGTAGGACTCTAACCAGCTCCTGGCATTTCTCTCTACCTGTAGTACTCTCACTTATCATTTTACTCCAGAGAAGTAGAAGAAATACTTATAAAACAATTTCATCCCTCTGTTAAGTTAGGATATTCAAACAAAAGAAAATTCAAAAGATCAATAAAACAAATGGGAGGAAAGACTCCTTTAGAAGCCATCAATTTTTCAATAATATCCTTCATTATTCTGCAAGAGTTCTCACATAAGGAGAAGGGGAGTGGACAGAGACCTCTCCTGGTTAGGAACTAATATTCCAGATCATCTAAAGATCACAATGAGCCAGTTATCTAAAGAACAGATAGGCACAAATTGCCATGCTACACAATTTGAGAGCTTCCAATGTCTTAATAACTAAGGATAGGAGAGTGAGCAAGAATGTCACATGCCTGCCTGGCATAACTAACTACAGTACCCAGCAGGCTAGTGCAACAACTTGAGGATAAATCAAATCCTACAATCAGTAAACTAATTTAATGTTTCATAATTGCTAGTACCAAATTAAGTCAGAACTACAGACCTACGTTATGTGCTATTTAGTATCCATATCAATGACCATTTTTAAAATGTAAACTATGTATGAGGAACTTTGATAAATGTTCTACATAAATTACCTCACTTAAATCAAACAATTCTATCAAATAGATACTTTCCCTCACTTCAGAAGTGAGGACAATGAGATCAAAGAGGTAGAATAATTTGTCCACGACAACACAGGTAGGCAGAGGCATCACGAGGATGCTGCAAGTCTCTCAGACTTATTTTTTCCGCTCCACAATGGTCAAGTTCCAAGAAGTACCCTCTAAAATCAGAAGAAACGAATTCAGGCCTGGCTGAAAGATACCCGATTTAATTCTGCCTTTTTAATTTTCTCTAAATGTGCTGAATTTAGTATTTTGTCTAGTGGAAGTATATAACATTATTGTGAGGGAAAAGGTTGTGCATAAAATCTCAAGTAAGAGGCATCCTACATTAGACTTAAAACTATTACTAGCTCCCTAAAAGTCTATTTAGTGACCTTCATTTTATGAAATACCAATCCATTTAGCCTGACAGAATCTACTAAATTTAAAAAAAGGTGTTTGTATACCTACGTGCATGTGTGTGTGTATACAGTATTTCCTAGTTTCAAAATATTTCCAAAATTTTATTTTCTTATGTCCTCAGAAGAATCTTTAAAAATCAAATACTTGAGAGATGAAAAATTAACAATATGAATATTTCTATAATTCACATAGGGACAAAAGGTTCTAGTTTCTGTGGCATTACTAATATGCTGTAATATGACTTGGGCAAACATTTCATCTCTGGGCCTCACTAGGGGAAAATCAGATGACACAATCTCTAAGGTGCATCCAACCTTTAAAATTCTATGATAGTACAAAGAACCAGGAAACCTCATAAAACATCCTTCAAAGCATGATCAACTATGTCTTTGAACAGGGCAAGCAAGGGACTACAGCAGAAAGAGAACTCTAATCAGCATTTACTTTTTCATCTCGACCATTTAATTTAGCAGCTCCCTTAGCACATCCGTGTTGGAGGGACAGAGCTGACAAGATTCCAAGGAACCGCCAACTCTTGGGGAATAACACCTGGCTAGTTCTTGTTCTTTTCATCTTCAGGTGCTCAGTCAGAAAGTAAAGTAAACCCCACTTTTATAGCCCATGAAAACTGTTTCTCTCTATCCAATCTTTCCATATCAGCCTCAAGGAACTAATAAAAAAAGAAAGGTGAAGATAGCTGAATGACTATTTTTCTTTAGTAAATAGGGTGAGGATTTCAAAACGCTACGAAATCTGTCCATGGTAGCAAACAAAGTAGGACTCAGAGTTTTTACCTATCTGCTCTCTCTGGTTCCTCTCTAGTAAATTAGAAATGTGCACCAAACATGAAAAAGGAGAAATTTAAGTGAATAAATACAGGATTGAGATTTTCAAAGATCCCACAATCTAGTCTTAAGTTTCTCCTAATTTGCAATTAAATATTTAGGTTACCTGATTAAATTAAAACACAGGCCTCAGGGCATGTTTACAGTAATTCATAAAGTTATAGGCCAGGCCCCTGTGGTTTAAATTTACAACTTAATTTTATAATTAAGCCTCAAAGAATATAGTGGAGGAGTGGAAAGGGGGAGAAGAACGCAAATACATATATCGATTTTGAACAACGGTAACAAAAAAAATACTCTAAACACAAGAATAAAACTTAACCACCCAAAACTAAACATCTTTAAAATATTTTTTTAAAACATCTCAAATCAGGGAGGCTGGGTGGCTCAGTCAGTTAAGCCCCTGCCTTAGGCTCAGGTTGGTGATCTAGGGATCTTGGGATCAAGCCCCACATTGGTCTCCTTGCTCAGCAGGGAGTCTGCTTCTCCTTCTCCCTCAGCTCCACTCCACCCGATGCTCTCTCCCTCACTGGTGCTCCCTCTCAAATAAATAAAATCTCTAAATAAGTAAAATCTCTCAATTATATCCTCCTCTCAAAAGTGCAAAAATAAAAAAACTAATAAAGTGCAAAAATACCAGAAGTCAGTATTTTACGTTTGCAGACAATGAAGTCAAAATTAGAGTAAAGAACTTCAGTAAAATCAATACAGTAAAAGAAATAGGATTAAAATTCAAAGCTCCTGATTACAAGATCCAAGCTCTATTCAAAAATCAAGATGCCTCATCAAAGATCCTGTAAAAATTCAATTACTCAGGCTTCTGCTCACTGAGTTAAAAATGTCTATGCAGGAAATACACTCTCTGGCAAATTTCACAGAGGAAAATTAAAAGTTTAAACATACTTAAAGGGCCTGATAAAATAGATGCCAGCATAATAAACAGATGAGTATTTCTTCCAATTTTAACAAGTCTTTGACCCAAAATTCTTTTTAAGTTTTTATTTGTCAGAAAAAGAGAGGCGGGGAGGACAAGCAGGGGGAGCAGTGGGCAGAGGGAGAAGCAGGCAGGGGGAGAAGCAGGTTCCTCGCTAAGCAAGGAGCCTCATGAGGGACTTGATCCCATGACCCTGGGATCATGACCTGAGCTGAAGGCAGATGCTTAATCGACTGAGCCACGCAAGCGTCCCTGACTTAAAATTTAAAACCACACTACCCTCTAAGAACTGAGGGAGTAAAATTAATACATACTGATTAATACATTCTGAGCCAAAGGTACAGTTTGGATTTGAGGCTTTACACAAGATTTTTTAATTTTTTATTTTTTATATTTTATATAAACATATATTTTTATCCCCAGGGGTACAGGTCTGTGAATCACCAGGTTTACACACTTCACAGCACTCACCAAAGCACATACCCTCCCCAATGTCCATAATCCCACCCCCTTCTCCCAACCTCCCTCCCCCCTAGTATCCCATATACCCCACTATATCCCTGCACCTCCAAAAACTGTGAATCTATGAAGGCCTTTCCTGATCACATACATCCAGTCACTAGAGAGTTTACCAGAAATCACTTTTCAGAAAGAAATAGCGTAGGGAAATAGAATTTTATTAACAATTATTTATTATTTTACAAATATTCCAAATAAATCTTTGCTACTAACATACTTTTCTAAATGCAATACATTTAACTTGTAGATTAAACATTTTTTAGAGTCTAGAGCTGTGGTTCTCTAAGATCCATTAGCAATGCCTGAAGACAGTTTTGGTTGTCACAACTGGAGGGTGCTACTGGCATCTACTGGATGGAAGCCAAGAACTCTGCTAAACATCCTAGAATGTACAGGACAGCCTCCCACAAAAAAGAATTATCTGGTTCCAATGTCAATAAGGCCTAAAATGAGAAACCCTGATCTACAATCTAACTTGTATTACAAGGACTACTAAGGTTTACTTACCTTTGAATTTAATATCCAGACCACTAAATTCCAATTCAACTCCTTGAAGTGCTTCTCCCAGAGTTTCATGGTAATGACTGATACTTTTTTTTGACCCCACACAGAATGGAAGTGAAAAGTACTTATATGTTTCTTGGCGATTATGGTAGGGCCCAACAGTATTCATCCATAAAACGACTTCCTCTTTATCTTGATACTGAAACAAAAAAAAGCATATCATGATACTTTTTTTCTTAAATCTAATTCAAATTAAGGGAATATTTGTTATTTGTGCTAAACAAAAGTATACTGTCTCTGGGAACCTATAAAATAAAATACTTTAAGTTTACTTTAATCTGATGACCAATGTCCACACCTTAAAACAGACACTTGGTGAATTTTACAATAAAGTCAAAATCAGAGATCAAGACCCTGAGATCAAGACCTGAGCTGGGTTCAAGAGTCAGATGCTTGAACAACTAAGCTACACAGGTGCCCTGACACTTAGCGAATTTAAAAATTTTATCTTCTGATTGTGGTCTCAGGCAGATTCTTCTTAAACTTTGTTTTAGAGAAGGTATATGAACACAGTCCAATAGCACACAAAAGTCCAATAGCACATCAAATAATGATGAACCCAGAAACAACATTATTCACCGAGCTAATATGATCATGGAAGGAAGAAAGAAAATCAATAGCTTACCCAAAACCCATGTTAATCATTAGAAACTTAAAAAAAAAAAAAATCTAATGTTGCCAGCAAACACAAATAAAATTTCATCTACTTTCTAATCTTTTCCATGGCCACTGGTCAAAGTACTAGAAAGGAGAGAAATGACTGAACAAAAGGAAGAGAAAGCCACACTATGGAATCCCCACAGTCCATTCAAGCCATCATGCTATTCCCAGCCCCGCTGGGAGACATACATATAGCCTGAAAGACATACACTGTATGCATATTTCTTTGAATAAAAAACTATGGTTCTCCCCATCAGTAAATACTGTATGTAGCTAAATCTGGAATGCAGTTCAATGACTTTGGGTAGGTGACTTCACCTTTCCAGCACTGGGGATGTACTAAAGATTTCTAAGATCTCAAGTTCAAAATTCCAATGATTCTATGAAAAGCAATTACCCAAATAATTTTAAAACTAGTAATCCTAATCAGCAATATAAATTGAAGACAACACTGGATACAATTTATGTCAACTAGTAGTATAGAAGTTAAGGCATGAACAATTACTTAAAGAGTGCCTGCCACATACCAATAAATTATGTTTGTAACTGAGGATACAGCTTTGAACCACACATGTTCCCTGTGCTACTGGAGCTCAGATAACTGGAAAGATTGACACTGAACAATTATAATAAAGTAAGGTGCTACGGAGCATGTAACAGAGGAAGCTACCCAACTAACCAAACTACCAAATTCTTATCTCCAGTGCTCCATTTAAATTATACAAAGGTTTTTGTTCAAAATCCAATCACTCCAAAACCATACTCATCCCAACCAAATCTAGCCTTTCTTTCCTCTTTGTTTTTCTAATGGTACCACCATTCTCTCAAACAGGAGACTCAAACCCCAAGTTCCTCTGTATTCCAAAAAATACTGACTTGTCTACTCTTACCCAGAGCCTCTACCTCTTCCTTTTGATTCACACCACCAGTACCCTATGACTTAGATCTAATCACCTCTTCTTCAAATATAATAAATATCTCATTGTTCATATAAAATATCATCCAGATCATTAAGAAAATAATAAACTATCCTACTTTTTGAATATATGAGACACATACCACGCATAGTGGTGTTAAGGATACACAACTGACCCCAGAACAATGCAGGGTTAGTGTTACCAACACACCCCACAGTCAAAAATCCATTATGTAACTTCTGACTCCCCCAAAATAACAACCTACTGTTTACCAGAAGCCTTACTGGCAACATAAACAGTCAATTAACACATTTTACTATGTTATATGTATTACATACCATATTCTTACAATAAAGTAAGTTAGAGAAGAGAAAATGTTAAAAAAAATTATAAGGAAAATACATTTTATCATACTGTACTGTATTTATGGGAAAAAAACACTGCATGTAAGTGGACATATGCAGTTCAAACCCATGTGGTTTAAGGGTTAATGTACAGATAAATAAAATACTGTCCTTTCCTTTAAGAAGTTCACAATCCATAGTGGAGCCAGACAAGTAAATGCTTAACAATGAATATGTTAAAATTAAGGTAGAAAAGGGCTACTCTAGCAACAATAAAGGAATGATTAATTCTGCCTTGGTAGAGAAGAGTCAGAATGAATAAAAATACAGAAAATCATAAGTGGTTTCAAGTGAATTCAGAAAAACAATTGTATATAATCTTCACATATGAAGGAATGAATCAAAGGTCTAATATATCCATACATCCCCACTCAGCTATGCATGCCACCACTCTTCCATCCAACGCTCACAGTCACACAGCACCAATCAATCAAGGTACTCCCTTCTGCTAAATATGTATGGTTATAGCATAAGAATTCTCAAAGCAGTGACCTAAACCAATCAATTATCAACTAACCAGAACTGGTATTAGAAACAAGACCTGCTTGCTAGGCAGAAAGCTCTCCACATAGTGTAATGTACACAAAAAACATTTAATAAATACAATGGGGAAACACTGACAAATGGTGAAATGTAAAGTTCATTAGCAACTGACTTAAAAAAAGCTTGAAGTATGTGTACTGACTGATATGTGGCACTGCTTGCAACAGTACCCTTTTAGAGAAAAAAGTAAGAGGAGGTAACAAAATACACTTCGTTTTAGAGAAGGTATTGTATAAACATAGTCCAACAGCACACGAACATCCAATAGCACATCAAATAATGATGAGCCCAGAAACAACATTATTCACCACGCTAATATGGACATGGAAGGAGGAAAGAAAATCAACAGATTTTCTTAAGATTTTTTTTTCCATTTAAGATTTGAATGAACAAGAGGACCCATCACTAAGGACCTTGTCATTAATCCTGCTGAGAACGCAGCAATGTTTAAATGTTACTTGTAAAAATAAGCACAAGAACACTTTCTATAAATTCCAATACTCATGCTTCCTTTAAAAACAGACAAAAACTTGAACATAAATACTTGTTAAAATAGGGCTTTCGTTTATTTTATACAAACTGAAACATAAGATTAATATAACTGAAGGGTCACAGTGTATGTTCATCTACACATTCTGAAGTCACTTATTTTAGCCTTTCATGAAACCTGAACAGGGCAGGAGGCTTGTCATGACATGACAGAAACTGCACGGTCACAAAACCTACACCATTCTGTAGCCACAGAGTCCTTTTGGGAAGAGGACTGAAATAATAATTAGAAATATATGTACATATTTAATACACACATCTTCATACATATACAGACACAGACACATACAGGGGGTGTGGTCAGGGTTAACATTAAGTCAAAAATGCCCCTTTTCTTTTACACTATCCTGGTCAACATAATGAATTTAAAATATTACTTTTCATTGCAGTTCTTGATTATCCCTGACAGTAAGTGCTCCCAAGAGAAGAGTTCTTTTTCAAGACAGAAAATGTGTCTTAAAAATATCTTGAAATTAGAAAATATCGAAAGACTTAGAACAACTTTTTAAAAAGGAAAAAAAAAATCTTTCTGTAAAGCTGCTGAGACAGTCCCTGACCTCCACCACTCTGCCGGAAGAGAGCAACAGGTATCTCTCTACTCATGGCTAAAAGGCTAACCTCATTCACTTTCAAACATTCCATGAAGTCCTAACAAGCTCTTTTAAATCCTTTCCTTGGAAGAACTCTGAGTTGGCCAATGACACTGAGAAAGATTGAGTTTTATAACTTCCCTGCAGAACATAACCAGAAAAAGGGGAGAAAAAAAGCCAAGGAAGCACAGCAGTGAATGAGGGGATCTCTGAGCACGGCGGTGGCTCCTTCCATGAGGCCTTCCTGGGAAGCAGCCGAATGAGAGGAGACCAATTCAGACTAGCTGCTTTCTTCACCTCACCGTTCCTTTCATTTTCTAGTTCTCACTGTTAAAATGAATTTCTGAGCTGTCCACTCTAGCCAAAATGGCTTATAATACGGTCTTCCCTTCATTTCCTTTCCTACCTTGTTTCTCATGCCATTCTCCCAAATCTATAATGCCCTCCTTCTCTCCACTTAGCCACGCTCTACTTATCCTTCAAAACCACTCAAATTCCTCCTTTCTCAAACCCTTCAATTCTGATGAGGTAAAGCCTTTACAGACCAATCCCTAACATGACCTCACCATCTTTTCTGACAGTATCATTAGCTAACACTTAATAAACACATACTATGTGTTAGGCATAGTTCTATGGTCTTTACATGAATATTTAATCCTCGCAAAATTTTTAATATAGATCCTAGTATTTCCCCATTTTACACACACAAACTAAAGAACAGAGATGTTAAATAATTTGTCCAAGATAATATAACTAACTAGTATCATGCTTACAAATTTGGGACTACATTTTTTCTAATCCCTAGTCAGTTTCATTAGCTAAAAAGCAAAAACTAAATGAAGAAAATATGAAAGTACAGTTGTACAAAGCAACTAAAGACAGTACTGAATAGCGAACAACTTTTCCATTTGAACCTTTAATCTGTCCCCAAGAAAAAACCTTCCTAGGAAGCTACTTGTGCTCTAATTTCCAAAGGCATGACCTTTATTCTCAAGATGTCACCAATGTTAGGCCTCTCTTACTTAAATACTGTTTACGTGCTGGAAAAGGGGAGACACAGAGGTTTCCCTTCTTGATAGAGACCATGAATTACTTTTTCTCGGGAGGAACACTTTAGGAGATAGAGTTACTGTTGTACTCATGTAAAATCTGAATAAAGAAATAAGAATTTATATATACAGGCAAAGCACTAATGGCTCAGAATAAGCACCCAAATGCCACTACTTTCATGGGATGAAGTAAAAAATGCATGTTTTAAAATTATGTATCTGAGAAAGCAAAAATCTAGTTCTGAAAGTGTTTCAGAAATCATAATTTCAATGTCTTATTTATTTAAAACACAGCACAATTTTAATACAAATAAATGATAAAATATAGAAGTATATTTTGGGATAGTCCCTTGAGATAACTGTGCTCTCTCCCTCTCTCTCAAAATAGCTTTGTACCTAAATAAACTTTGAGTCTACCATAGAGTACAGCTGAAAATAGGACAACGAATTATGGCATTTCCTAAAACTGATCTATATTAAAGTACTCACAACTTCACCTGTAGTAAAGAATTTGTTCTCTATAAATCTTCAAATAAGTTTTAAGAGTTCCTATACTTTTTTTTTTAAGATTGTTATTTATTTATTTATTCGCCAGACAAAGAGACACACACACACATACAGCACAAGAAGGAATACAAGCAGGAAGAGTGGAAAAGGGAGAAGCAGACTTCCTACCCAGCAGGGAGCCTGATGGTGGGGAGTGCAGTGGCACATCCCAGGACCCTGGGATCTTGACCTGGGCGGAAGGCTAACGCTTAACTACTGAGCCGCTTAACTACTAAGCCACCCAGGCGCCCCTCTTGGGGCTATTCTCTTAAAAACAAAGACAAAAGGCTGCTATTTGCCAAAGGAAAGCAAACAAACTATTCCTAAAATCACTCAGTGGTATAACTGTTTATAGCAGAGGCTGATTGTAAACTACACACAGATCAGATCCTTCTAACATTATCTACCAGAGCTACAATGGGCCATGAAGAAATGGGGAGTTTAGCCTAATTAGAGCCCTAAGTCACAAAAGGAATCCCAAACACTATGCATCTTAAATGAACAATGGTCTCGATTGGTTCACTGTGCTTTAAGCAATAGGGTTTCTGGCTTCCAACACCACATGTTCTTGTTCCTAGTAGCTCCCTAATTACTCCAGTCACTGAACAAGCACTGATGAAATACCACTGTGCCAAGCACAGAACTGGGGTATATTAACAGACTTTAAAAAAAAAAAAAAAAAAATGACTTTGTGACCCTAAGGAAACAGAACCCATAAAACTTCAAGACTAGTACAAACCATAAAATGCATTAAGATTCTGGTGCCGTGCATTATTGGTTTTTGGTGCTGACATCCTTACATACTATTGCTACAAGGCAAATAGAAAAACCAAGGACTAGAGAGTCAGTAGGCCTCTTCAGGTCATGGGGAAAATGAGTGTGTTGGATTAAATGATCTCAAGACTTCGGAGTTCTAAAATTCTGATTCTCAATTTGAAATCTTTTTAACAGAGTCCTTTGGAATCTTGGGAGACACAGTACTCTAACTACAGATGTTTCCAAGTTCTCTGAGTTTCAGAAAACCAAATAAGCATAAACCACACCTTCTACATCCTTGACTCACTCTAAAAAGTCTTTTTTATGGCCCTTAATCACATATTAAGGGCTATGTTTCATGAAAGCGCTCGTTATTTTTTTACTCCAAACAATATGTCCTGCAATCCATTTATGATTCTAGTGTAGAAAGGTGAAAGGACACATCTTTATATATTCTAGATGTTACTATATAGCCTCTAGAAGTCAACAGCGTATTTCCTTCTCATTATCCTTGTGAGAACATTATAAGAGCTCTGCATTAAAAAGTGCATAAAAAGGACGCCTGGGTGGCTCAGTTGGTTAAGCACCTGCCTTCAGCTCAGGTCACGATAGTGATATCCTGCGATCATGTCTGGCATCGGGCTCCCTCTGCCTGCCACTGCCCCTGCTTGTGGCCTCTCTCTCTCTGACAAATAAATAAAATCTTAAAAAAATAAAAATGCAGGTCTCCTTGTTCAACATTGATTAAGGAGTTCCTGGCTGGCTCAGTCAGTGGAGTATGTGACTCTTGACCTCAGGGTCATGAGTTCAAGCCCCATGATGGATGTACAGGTTACTTTAAAAAAAAAAAAAAAAAAAATTAAAAATTTCTAGGTGGTGACAGAAGAGCATCAAATCAAGCAAAGTATCCAATGCTTGCACATAGTATGTGAGTGCACAGGTCAAATGCCCATTAAATGGGCCCTATCCTTCCTTAATGCTATCCAAACATTTCTTCAGTAACAACCCATTAATGGAGCTAGACTTACCCAAAAATTTCTTTAAGAAGTTAAAAATAGGGGCGCCTGGGTGGCTCAGTGGGTTAAGGCCTCTGCCTTCGGCTCAGGTCATGATCCCAGGGTCCTGGGATAGAGCCCCATATCGGGCTGTCTGCTCAGCAGGGAGCCTGCTTCCTCCTCTCTCTCTGCCTGCCTCTCTGCCTACTTGTGATCTCTGTCTGTAAATAAATAAAAATAAAATCTTTAAAAAAATAAAAAAAAGAAGTTAAAAATATTATCAATACAGAGAACTACTCAATTTAATACCAAGTGTTTTACTGTCCTATTTTTACAATGAAGGGCTGCAGAGCATATTCTATGAAAGTGTAAAAGACTGAGTTCAAATCCTACCTCCTTCCCCACTGGTTGTGTGGCCTCAGACAAATAACTTAACCTCTCTAGTGTTGGTTTCCCTATCTATAAAAAGGGTATGGAGCACCTGGGTGGTTCAGTAGGTTAAGCCTCTGCCTTTGACTCAGGTCATGATCTCAGGGTTCTGGGATCCAGCATCACTGAGGCTCTCTGCTCAGTGGGGAGCCTGCTTCCCCGCCCCCACTCTCTGCCTGCCTATCTGCCTACTTGTGATCTCTGTCAAATAAATAAATAAAATATTTTTTTAAAGGGTATATATTATCTATCTCACAGGTTATTTATATTTAAAATAAGAGTTAATATATGTAAAGTACTTAGAACAGTGCCCAGCACATGTTGCCAACAACAGTCCTATTAGTTATTATTTCTTTCTGGAAACTATCTTCACAGAAAGTTAATCTAAAGGGCAAACTAACTTCTGAGAATTGCTCTCTAATTCATAATTCAACCCCCCCCCCAAGTTTTTATTACATACCTACTCAATACCATTCCCTTGGCAATTTTTCTCCTCCTTCAATATCATTCTTTCTTCATTAGCTACTTCCATGCTCTTGGGGAAAAAATCCACTTGACCATAACCTTTTCAGTACTTTTACCTGACTAAGGTGAATGCCCAGTTTCCAAAAAATATTTTAAAGAAACTTGGGAAAAGTAAAAATTTTGGCTAATAGAAAAAAAAAAAACACTTATTTAAATCTTATACTTATGGCTTAATGTTATTCTTCCTACAACATTTTTGCTTTTTAAAAGCAAAATGGGGCACCTGGGCGGCTAAGTCATTAAGTGTCTGCCTTAGGCTCAAGTCATGATCCCAAGATCCTGGGATCGAGATCCACATCAGGCTCCCTTCTTGGCAGGAAGCCTCCATCTCCCTCTCCCACTCCCCCTGCTTGTGTTCCGTCTCTCGCTGTGTCTCTCTCTCTCTGTCAAATAAATAAAACCTTTAATAAATAAAGTATAACCAAGTGAGACCAGTTCAATCTAGACACAAATAAAATGAAATGGATTCTAAATCTTTCTGCCCAGCAATTATCCCACACATACTATATCCTCTCAAAAAGCATTTCTCATATATTTTACATTCTATTACTGGTATAAAAAATTGAAATGTTCCCGGCAATAAAATTTCAGTGCAATCTGTGTTTATACTTTACATCTATAAATTAAACTCAGTCCTTTCTATATACCTCAAATTTGTGAAATATTAATAGTTTTCCCTATTTATAACGGTCTATATAAAACACAAGATCAAAAAGAAGAATACTAATCTTAAACTTGTATGCCTGTATGCCAAGAAAGGGCTGTGAGTTTTATCTGGTAACTTTCCTTGAGTGTTCAAAAAACTGGAAATATTAGTGACAATACAACTGACTAAAAGGATGCCCACTGCAAATGAACATGTTCTTACACTTTCAGATTTTACCTGACAGAGAAAACAACAGGAAACAGTTCTTTAATTTTACTGTTTGAACTATGAACAAAATTATCTTAAGGTGAAGTCACAAATATAGCACGAAAACATATCACTGATTTCAGATTCGTGCCTCCAAAAAAAATACACACACACACACACACACACACACACACGAAGTTTCTGGCTGTGACTGAAGGTAAAACAGCCAAAAGCTTAGAGCTTCCATTCGGTAAAATAAAAGCTCAGCCAACCCAGGAACTAGAGAAAAAGTCTGGTTGATGACAAATAAAATCTAAAGTAGGGTCACTGAATAAATAAGGACGATCGCTTCACTTCCTCACTTATCAGGAATGACAGCAAGACTCACCCAAATCTTTCAGATCTAGTACGTACACAACCTCTCACGAAAAATCACGTCATTAATGAGTTACGATATTAAAAAAAAAAAAAAAATTACTCGCTAAGCAACATCTCAGTTTACAAGACTTCCCTGCCTGGTTCGCACCTACCACTCCGAAAACCATCGAGTTACAGCCCTCAGTGAAAGTCATTTGAAGAGTCGTTAACATCCAGGCTTTGATGTGAAAATGCCAATTAAATAAACAACCAATCACTTTTTAAGCCAAACGCGAAAGGGACTGTTCTCGGCCCACAGGAACCCTGGGAACTTCAAGACCCCCTACAGCCAGAAGCTGCCCGGAGACCTCCGGGATGGGAGCCTCATCTAGGGGCTGGAAAGGGTGCGCAGAAAGTTACAAGCAAGGCCCAGAAGCGACTGCGTGCACACTGAGTGCATGCACGTACACGTGTAACCTGCTCTTCACCCCAAGTTTATCGGTGCCGTCCCCATGCCAGGGGCTTGATCCGGTTTGGGCAGGAGAGAAAATAAAGGCCGGTGAGGACCAAGGAGCGGCGGATATTTCCTGGTTAGTGTATGACGGGTAATCGTGATGCATCCATCTTCCGCTGTGTCGTAGCCCCCGGTAGCCAGAGCGCAGCTCTCTTCCCCGGGGGCACCAGCCCCGAGCCCCGCTGCCGGCGGCCGGCCCCTCCCCGGGGAAGTGAGCGCCGACCCCCACCGCGGTCCCGCCCCGGCCCCCGGTCCCCAGACCCTCCAGCGTGGCGCCATTTAGGTGCGGGTTGGACAAGGAGGCCCAGGCGCTGGGGAGAGGAGTCCTGCCCCGGGAGCGCCCACAAACGTCTCCTCCCAGCTCCCGGGGTTCCTGCTCCGCCAGGCCCAACCGGAAGGCGTCCTCCGCGGCCGCGGCGCTCCGCCGGGGCCGCCCAGCCCTCCAGGCCGCGCCAAGCCGGACTGGGCGGCGGGCCGGCCGGGGGTGGGGGGGCGGCCACTCCGGCCGGGGGAGCCTCTCACCGTGTGCTCGTGCTCGTCCGCCCGGGTCCGGGGCAGCAGCAGCAGCAACAGCGCGGCGGCCGCCGCCACGCCGGGAGCGCCCGGCAGCGGCCTCATCCTCCGCGCTCCCACCGGCACGGCGCCGGCGCACCGACTCCTCCTCCTCCTCCGCCTCCTCCTCCGCCGCCGCCGCCTCCGCCGCGGCCGATTCGCATCCACGGGGCGCGGACAGACGCACGGGGCCCGGGCCCAGCCGCTGGCTCCTCCGCGCCGCCGCCGTCACCGCCCGCTCCCGAGCCGCTCCCGCCCCCCGGCGCCTCTCAGCCTCTTCCTCTGACTCAGCCACGTCATCCGGCCACCCCGGCACACGCCGGAAGTGCCTCGCGACGCGGGCCCGCAACCGCCGCCGGCCGCCCCCGCCCCCCGGGAGCCGCGAGCCGTGGCCGCCCCGGGCCCCCTGCTCCAGCTGCGCCCGCTGGGGCCTCCGGGCCGCCCGTCCCCGGGGCTCGGGAGCGGCGGCGCGCACCCACGGCCTCGGCCTGGAGCTCCGCGCGGGTACCTGACCCGCGCGCGTTTCGGGCCGCGTCCGGGCGCTGGGAGCTCTGTGACCTTGGCCAAAACGTTTTACGTTTTCCTGGCCTCGATTTCCTCGGCTGTGAAATGGGTTGGGACCCGCAGCCTCTGGAGCTTGGGGGATCAGATCAGATAACGCTTTGCAGGCTCCCGTCCACCGCCATGAATGAATCACGCGCGCCTCTCGTCGTCCAGGGAGATAGTTAGACCCGTACAGGAGTGGATACGTGTTTTAGAGTCACTTGACTATTTATCGGGCCCGTACTAATCAATCTTGTTGAAATTCTTACTCATTTATCTTTTCAATTATACCGTTGGTCACCTGTCCACAGATTTAAACTCCTCTTGGAACCCGATCTCTTCTCCTAAGCAGAGATCCTGTGTCCAGAACAGTGCCAGGCCCGTAGCAGGAACTTTAAAAATGCTTGTCGTGTAAATATGGCACCAAAACGCTGGAACCTGTAGTCGGGCAGTCCCTTTTCAACCATCATAAGTCAACAAGTGGATTTGTCAACAAGTAGGATTTGGTCCTAGAAATGCCTCAAAATCTATTTTTCCTTTCTTCTGCCAGTAACAGCCAATCTGGCTGATTGCAACAATCTAACAGGATCCCTGCCACCAATCTTCCCTCCCCGTTTATCCTCTCCAACAAGTGCCAGAGTGGTCTTTCTAAAAAGAAACCTGATTATATCACTCTCTTGTTTAAAACACTCCCTGAGGAGTAGTTGGGTGGCTCAGTCCGTTAAGCATCCTACTCTTGATTTCAGCTGGTATCATGACCTCAGGATGTTAGGATCCAGCCTGTATCCAGCTCCTTGATCCACGGGAGTCTACTGGAGATTCTCTCCATCGTTCCCCATCCTTCCCCCTGCTCGTGTACCCTCTGTCTAGAATTAATCTTTTTTTTTTTTAATTATTTTAAAACACTCCTTGAATTTTGTTTAAATAAATCATAGAAACACAGCTAAAATTTTCATCTGCCAGGCACTATTCTGAGCCCTTTACACCTGTTGACTCATTTAATACTCAGAAAAACTCAATGTAACAGGTCCTATTAATATGTTCATTTTACAGGTACGATAATGGAAGCGCAGAGAGGTTAAGCAGTTTGCTGAAAGAGTAGTCAGTCCCAAGCAATCTGTTTCCAGAATCAGTCTTTCTTCCTACTAGTGGACCTCCACCTCTACAGTCATTTTTAAAAACGAAATAGACCTGTATGTACTGGCATGCAATGATATTAAGATCTACTTTTTTTTTTTTTTTAAGATTATTTATTTTAGAGAGAGAGCATGTGCATGCAAGAGGAGTAGAGGGAGAGGGAGAGAGAATCTGAAGCAGATTCTGTGCTGAGCACACAGCCCAACGCAGGGGTCGATCTCATGACCCTGAGATCATGACCTGATCCAAAACCAACTGTCCACCCAGGTGCCTCAAAAGATACTTTTAAATGAAAATGCTGACAAAATAGATATAATCACATTTAAAAATTTTATTTACTTATTTTGAGAGAAACAGAGGGTGAGCAGGGGCAGAGGCAGAGGGAGAGAGAACTCAATACTTATGCTGAGTATGGAGCCTGATGCGGGACTTGATCTTGAGACCCTGATATCATGACCTGAGCTGAAATCAGAAGTTGGATGCTTAACTGACTGAGCCACCCAGTGCCTGGAATAGAATATCATTTTAAGTGGTCCTAATTTCTACCCAGGGAAAACAATCTGAAAGTTGATGATGTAAGCCATTCACACCAGGTAAGTTTCTTTTTTGTACATACCTGTTAATATTTGGATGTTTTTTACAATGACCATGTGCTATGTATATAATGGGGGGGGGGGGTTCTTGCTAAAGGACAGCCCTGTTAACAGGCAACTGCACAATCAGACCCCAATTTATCAGACTCCAACTGCCACTAATCTCTGTCCTGGCTTCATCCCAATATTTCCCCAAAATACCATGGTTTTTTTTTTTTTTAAATACTTGTGTGCCTTTGCCTAGAATACAAAAAAGTGGACAATTACTAGATACTCTCCTTCCAGGCCTAAGTGAATTATCATCTCTTCTGTGAAACCTTTTATGACTCCCCCCTCAAGAAGTTGAGCATCCCGGGGCGCCTGGGTGGCTCAGTGGGTTAAAGCCTCTGCCTTCAGCTCCGGTCATGGTCCCAGGGTCCTGGGATAGAGCCCCACATTGGACTCTCTGCTCAGCAGGGATCCTGCTTCCTCCTCTCTCTCTCTCTCTCTCTCTCTCTCTCTCTCTCTCTCTGCCTACCTGTGATCTCTATCTGTCAAATAAATAAATAAAATATTAAAAAAAAAAAAGTTGAGCATCCCTTCTCTGGCACTCCAAAAGCTTTCAATATGTTATGCCATAGTTACCACCCTTCATCTCTTCTTCTGTACTACATTCTCACCTTCAAAAAAAAAAAAAAAAACAACTTTAACAATTATTAGTCCAGTAGAGTTTTCAGGAATGTGAATATATTGTTTATTTTAAAGATTTTATTTATTTTAGAGGGAGAGAAAGAGAAAGAGTACAAGCAGGGGGAGCGAAAGAGGGAGAGGGAGAAGCAGGATCCCCACTGATCAGGGAGCTGGGTGCGGGGCTTGATCCCAGGACCCTGGGATCATGACCTGAGCCAAAGGCAGACACTCAACCGACTGAGCCAGCCAGGCGCCCCTACATTCTGACCTTCAGTGATGGCAAGGATGATCATTTGTTCATCTTTGTACCTGTCCCAGCTGCTAGAATAGCATTCATCACATATAGACACTCAAACTATCTGCTGACTGAATGAAGACATAAATAAGTGAAAAGTCAAACTGCATAGAGGATTTACACAGTACTTTCTAGCCAGTCTAGGAGACATCACAAGGCAGTATGTGATTAATTGCTGAATGAATCGTACACCAGTAATTGCTATAGAAATCAGAGGAGGCGTCTTATACATCTTTGTAAATCCCCTAGAGCACCTAGCAAAGTGACTTGCTCATAGTGAAAGCTCAGTAAATGCTCCGTGAATGAATAATCACTGCTTTTGAATCGAGTGATGATGCACAATTGAAGAACAAGCAGTGTAAGTGCTGAATGAAGATGGATGAGTCGCTTCTTGCTTGAATATCCATTACCAGTCTCCACAGATCTGAAGCAGCAAGCATCCACTGGGTGTTGTGGGGAGCACTGGGTTGGCAACTGCTCGGGGGTGGGGAGGACACAAGAAGAATTTAAAGCATCCATGTGGGGAGTGTAGACTTAAAACCAAGAAATTACACATGCAACAGAGAACAGGCAGGTCAGTGTACAAAAAAAGATCTGCACAAAATGTGACCAGCTGTGCAAATGTTCCAGAGGCAGTAAGAGCAATGGACAAGTAGAAAAGAGGAACCCCTATTTTGGTGGAGTATTTGGAAAAGTTTAATGGTGGGAAGAGCATATAAGGTCATTAACTCAACAACTATTCACCAAGCTCTGCTATGTGCCAGGAATTCTGGTAGGTACTAGGAAATGATGATGATAAATGGCTTCAGGTGATAAAAGTCTGATAATGGTAGGTATGGAAAGAAAGAATAGGAATCAAATAACTGGCTAGAGGAAAAGGAATGTGGCTTCAAATATCTTTGGAAACTGACAACTTTACCCTAAAAGATAAGACTCAGAAGCACCATCAAAATCAGGGCTGTTGCGGGATCTGGGTGGCTCAGTGGGTTAAGTGTCTGCCTTCAGCCCTGATCACGATCTTGGGGTCCTGAGATGGAGTCCTGTAGTGGGCTCCCTGTTCAGCAGGGAGTCTGTTCTCCCTCTGCCTTTTCCCCCATCTCATGCACTCTCTGTCTCTGTGTCTGTCTCTGCCTCTTTGTGTCTCTCTCAAAAATAAATAAAATCTTAAACAAAACAAAACAGGGCTGTTCTGTAAGACTAGGGAGTAAAAAACATTGATATATCTAATTCCACCAGTTTCTTCATCTAGATTAATGACCCCATTCCCTGACACCAAAATGAATGGGAGAAAACATGCTAGTGAAAGGGAACCCCCTGCAATAGCTGTATAGCCTTTTTACAGTAGTCCTCATAAGACTCAGTTGGTTAAAGGGCTTATGACCAGTAAATGATCCAGAAACCCACCATTTCAATCTTTTATTTTCATTTCTAATGAACATGATCTTCAAAAGTCTTGGTCTATAAATAACAATGTATATCTTCTGATTTCCAATATCAGGTACTGTTGGAGAAGGTAATTGAGAGAGTGTGACCGCCAGTCGACCCTTACACTGTACCCTAGCAGTTAGAAGATCCTCACCCCCTTCCCTGTTTTTGAAAATATACTCTGTCTACCATTTCCAAAATGGGAGCTGCTCCAAGAACAGAGTTCATATAGAGTTAAGGCCTCTCTATATGAACTTTTAAGACTCTGGTGGGCAAGTGGGGGAAATCTACTTGCCTTATGGCTGCTCAAGACAAGCCTTGTAGAAGGGCTAGTTTCAGATCACCTTTTCTTTCGGCTTCGTTATGTTTGTCCTTCTAGTTATTTACTTCTGGGGTGTGACAGTCCTTCCGTTGCTATTCCTTGCTGTGTACCTCTCTTTTCTGTTCTACCTGAAATGCCCTAAGCATGGAAAAAACTCTGTAATTGTTCTTAAGTTCTTTCTTTGGGAAGCAATGACTTAAAACAGTTGGTTCTCAGACTGAGACAAATCTGTTATTAATGCTTCCTCAGCCAATCAGCTGCAAAACCACATACTAGTCTCTGAAAGAGGACCACAGAAAACCATCTCATTCCCCGGTGCATATGGGAGCGGGATCTAAAAATCCCAACTAGTGAAGTGATACAGGAAAGGCTTTTTTAGTAACAAAGCAAGAGTGGAGGGGAGAATAAGTACTTAGCTTGACTTGTAAAACTACTCACTGAGGTAATTTACATACTATCACTTTGCCTAATTATGGCAAAGCATTAGGGATTATTCACACCATTAAATATGTCAAGTTAAATTATTTGATTGCAACACCAACCTCTTATAGTCTCAGTCTTCGTGCTTTGTTGCTTATATTGTTGGGTTGTCTTCTCACAGGTTTTAATACAAGATGAAGGAAGAATACTGGCCTAGGAGCTGAAGGACAGTAGGCCTTGTACAGTTAGAAGCAAAGGCAATGACCATGACTATAACGAATAGCTTCTTTCTATTGAACCAGCTCATAAAATCTTGGGGAAGGATGGCGGCCACTGAGTTGTCTCCCAGAGCATCATACAGAGAACTTTTTTAACAGTGTCTTTGGATATCTACTTACAATTTCGTTTCTGATCCTCACTGTACTGAAATACATGGTTTTGTTACATAATGTATTCCTAAAAATGTGTATGAAAGTTGTGTGGATGTTGAATAAGTTTATGTTATAATGGGTACTTCTGTTTCCAGGAAATGAAGAATTTTACCTCATTGTTGGAGCCATTCTTTACAACATGAAGCAGTTTGGATATGCAGTGAACACCTGACCATTTCCACCCATGTCTCAAGTGTATCACATTTGTCAGACCCAAGTTTCTAAACAGCATTTTCAATTTTATGTTTTCTACTACTCTCACAGAAGAAGAAAATATAATCAAATATTCCAATATTGCACAAACAGTGATGTGCATACGAAGATGCTAACACCATGAGCTGGCAGTAAGTTTTGCCGTGTTATTGACCTAAATACTTATTAATCAGAGAATGTACAAAAATCTAAATTTGGCCTCTAAGAAGGGGCCTAGAGATACTGAATATTTAAAAAAGTGTAGCTTTTCTCAAAATTAAATGTGCTTAAGAGATCATCTATAAATAATAGGAAGGACAACCATACCAACGTTATAATTTCTTGCTCTCCCCTTACCCCACATTATCCTCCTTCTCCCAAATAAGTGAGAAGGAGGTTAAAGGAACCACTGCAGAATGGCTACAGTGTGCCAGGCATTTTGGTAGGTGATTTGCAAAACACTCTTTTAATGGCCACAGCCAATAGTGTATTTTATGTCAGAAAAAAGACCCACGACCCATAAGCTATTAATTTCAATATGAAATTTGCTGGACCGATGAATGAAACTGGAAAACAACCCACAACAACAACCCTGAATCATTAGAAAAGGACACAATAAAACTGTACTTAAATAGATCACTAATACTGGGCTTGTATATATTTGTGTGGGATAGAGAATACATTTCATGAAAAATCACCAGATTTCTGATCTTTTTTAAAGAAATATGTCTGATACTAACTTTACTGTATGTTTAAGTATCAAATTAAGGATTTGTGCTTTAAAGGTAGATTTCTGTGCCAGTGACTCAAAATTAATGACATATTAGTGACATATGACAATTATGACATACTAATGGCTCTCTTTTCTCTGCACAGATATTCCAAGTCTACTGTTAATAATAAGGAAATAGATAACTGTTTCTATTTTACATTCCTCCTTTCTCTTTTGATCTCTTGGCAGAGAAAGAGTCAAGGATCTTTCTTTCTCCTTATGGTCAGAACTAATAAGACCTATGAAGGCTGCAGAACAATAATGTGGTCATTGGTATCCCAAGCTTCTGGTTCCCAACCATTTACAGATGTTCCTTGGCAAAAATACTATTTTGAAAGCATATCGAAGTATAAATGCACAGGTTGAAAAAAATACTTGATAATCCCATGCCTGGGAGATATGGAAGAAGGATATTTCTGGAAGGTCAATCATCAATTGGTGACCAAATTTCTACACGTGGGCATTTCTTGAGGGAGAGCGATTGGCTATCTAGAGATTGAAGTGTGGTGACTGAAATTAAGAGACCCAGATTCTACTGAACACATCTCTTCCTCTAACCAATTGTAAACTCTTAGTTTCTGTGGAACCTCAGATTTGCCTTCCACAGAAAAGGAGTTAGGACTAATCCATCTCTAAAGTCTTTTTCAGTTTGTTCTATGTGACCAGGTCTGGCATTTAGACACCCTCCTGATTCTATAGAAAAGTTGAAGAATCATTTAAAAAGCAGGATATATCTCCTTACACAAATATTGTAAGTCTTAAATCATAACCACTTCTAGAAGTTAGTCTGGACTAGCAAATAAGTAAGTCCTAATATAAGTGCATTTCGGTAAAATCACTTGTAAAGTACACTTCTGACCCATCTTTTCAGGCTTCTGACATGCCAGATTTGAGGTAAATATTCCAATTAAGTCTTTATCCTTTTGGCAAACAAGGATATGGATCAATATACTTGGTGATGGTGAATAAAGGCCTTTACTTCTTCATGCCTTAATAATATCTTCTCCAAGGAAAGCCCAAACCAGCTGGGCCACAACAACATCAGTCACGAGAGGAGGTCTTAAGGTCAGCAGTCCCGCCGTGAAACTCAATGTGAAGACATCATTAATGGGCTGAAATTGCAAGTCACCAAGTCCGGACATCGGCAGGTTTTAGGAGGTGGAATCAGCGACCTCTGGGTGGAACAGGAGGAGGAGGATGGAAGGTCTCCCTGGTTGGAGGCCTGAAATAAAAGATGAAGCAACTTTTTAAATGGATTAACTCATTCTTAAGCAACAATGGTTGGTTGCAAACTTGGTAGACTATGCAAAGAACATGTTCTGTAATTAGTGAAACCACATGGACCGCTGAGCGGCCTACCTGCCGGTTGTACATCGCAACCTTGGCAGCACCTTAGAATCACCAGGGGACCTTTAAGAAATACTAATGCCCAAGCTCTCTCCTAGACCCATTCCTTCCTAACTTCCAGAGGATAAGGCTCAAGCATCACAAATCTTTAATAGTGTCCCTCCCGCAAGAAGTTATAGTAACCATGTCTTTTATTTTCGATACTTGGAGCCTGGCTAACCCCTGGAGGGACTGCCCCTCCATGGCAAACTCATTTCTAAGGATAGCAACTCACTGATGAGTACACCGTTCATATGCAAACCACCCAGTCCCCGTCTATACCCCAGCCACTCCCTTTATGTGTTCTCCCATTTGGGCCACTACCCACCTGCCCTAATCACAAGAGCACCAGGTGCCAGACAACTAGGAACCTTTGTCCCAGAGTCCATTGAAATTACTCAAACTAGCTAATCCTAAATCAGCTTACCCTACCTTCCTTGCACCCTCCTGCAGAAACCACAGCAGAAGCTCAGGTCCATGTTCCCCACTCCACCACCTTTCTCCGGGACTAAACCTGATACTTCCCCAGCAGGTCCCCATGGCATAATGTGGCCCCCTCCTTTTGGGATCTAGGAGGACAACAAACTATCTTCTCAAGAACAGTTGTTTCCTGATCTGTTGATCTAATCATATCTAAATAATAATAAAGTCTTGGGTGCCTGGGTGGCTCAGTCAGTTAAGCATCTACCTGTGATTCAAGTCATGATCCCAGGGTCCTGGGATCAAGTCGGGCTCCCTGCCCAGTGGGGAGTCTGCTTCTCCCTCCCCACTGCTCATGATCTCTCTCTCTCTCTCTTACCCTCTCTCTCTCAGATAAATAAAATCTTTAAAATAATAATAATTATTGTAATGATAATGATAAAGCCTATATTTTAAGACATCAGTGATACAAATATGCAGCCAGGTGGGAGACATACTGTAAGAGGTGGTCCCTTGAGAGAAGAATTAAAAATTCTGTGCTTAGGGATGCCTGGGTGGCTCAGTTGGTTAAGCAGCTGCCTTCGGCTCAGGTCATGATCCCAGCGTCCTGGGATCGAGTCCCACATCAGGCTCCTTGCTCGGCAGGGAGCCTGCTTCTCCCTCTGCCTCTGCCTGCCATTCTGCCTGCCATTCTGTCTGCCTGTGCTCGCTCTTTCCCCTCTCTCTCTCTGATAAATAAATAAGATCTTAAAAAAAAAAAAAGAATTCTGTGCTTAAAAAAAAAAAAAAGAATTCTGTGCTTCTCACAACTACTTCCTCATGGAGTCACTAAGTGTCTTATCCCAACTCCACATTTGCTTTTCCTAGAAGCCCCCCTTCATGTTATTCTGAATGGTTTTTAAACAATCCTAAATGCCATTCCAGATAGACCTGGGTGAGTCTATTTACAGAGAGGTCCAACAATTGTGGCTGGTGTTTCCACATGTGTGCCATAAAGCCAATATTTGATTCTCTCGGAAGCAAGTCAATAAGTCAAGAAAGAGAGCTTTGTCAGGTGCTGTAATTGAACTGTGCTATCCTGGAGTTGCGTAGTTGAAGACCGAATGAATCAATGATCAAATATTTACTAAACATTCTTTGAAACGTTTAGGTCAAGGAAACGACAAAAGAGTTGAAGAAAAAAGGAAGGGCTATCTGAGGAACAAGGCAGGGACCTGCCACAAACATCCTCAGAAAGCCCTGCTGTGACCTCCGGAAGTAGATGGTTTTGTGTAGTTGCCTCTTCCTCCAGAAAAGACAAACGGACCATCTCCTTCTGCCTCCCCAATCGGCCCTATGAACCGGAGCTTACAGGAGAAAGCTGGAGGAAAGTCAGGAAATTCTACTTATTACCTGAGTAAGCTTAGGCTTCTTGGCTTCCTGGATTCTTTATTTGCTCGTTTCCTTCCTTCCTTCTTACCTTCCTCCTTCCCCTCCTTCACTCCCCCTCAAAACCATTTATCTACTATGTGTCTTCTCCTGGGCATAGGATATAGCAGTGAGTACAGCTGACATGGATCCTGCCCTCAGAGTGCTAAGAAAGTAATGGACAAAACAGTCAATGGGAACAATCAGTAAACTGCACTGTTTTGATAAAGGAAATTCAGAACCTGTGGGAACATAGAGCAAAGGCAACTACACAAACAGCTGAAGGACAAGTTCAACTTCTCTGCACATGTTTCCCATCTGCCCAACAGAAGTACCTACAGGTATATACATTGGAGTGTTGCATGAGGTTTGGAGATAACAACTGGAAAGTACGTAGCACAGTTTGTGGCTTAGAGTAGGCACTCAAGAAGTAAAGCTAGTAATTTTATTATTATGAATAAAGATCTGTTCTTAGTCTTTTTCCCATGTATGCTCCGTGAGCCTTGCAATTTATCACCCACCAAGGAAGATAGTCATGATTTCCTGATGGCACCTTATCCTCTCTCTCTGCTGTCCCATTCTGAAGCTGGGTGGGCCTACAAGCAAATTATTTCTGTATTTTATTCTGATGAACGGTCCCAACCTAGGATTGGAAGTCCTCTCTCAGGGAAATGGATTTCTGGTGGTAGACCTAACAGAACCATGGAAGTAATCAGAATCAAGGGGTGGTGTGTGGGGAGACAGCCTCTCCAGGACACTGGGAAGCTGAAGTTGGAAACACAAGTGCCCAAGACACTTAAGAACTGGCTGCTTTCTCCTCTCTGTTGAGTGTAAGGTCTTGTGGCTGATGAGTTTGGTTCCAGAACCCAGAAATCTTGATGTTGGTTAATGTTCTTTTAAAGCAGGACTGTTATTTAGCTGGTCTGCTTTTGTATCCTCATAACATTGTTGAAAATACTTTTAAACTTCCCTATTAGTAAATAGCTTCTGTCCCAAGTACCCTCACTCCCTGACCACTCCAGCCCCTCCTAGGGACCCCACAGACCTCTTTACAAGTCTGCATCTAAAGGATTAGCTTCTGGCCCTGCAGGAGGCCTCCAGAAGTGTGTTCTGATATTACAGGACCTTGCCTTTGCCTTAAAGGGGAGTGCACAAATTGTTAGTGCTTGATAAATCGCTAGTGAATGGCAAAATATGTTTAAAAACAAAGCAGCAATGGCTCAGTAAGATTTGGGTTTCTTGTTTTTGTTTTTTGGGGGGCTTTTTGGGTCAACTGGCAGGACCTCACCTGTGAAGAGTGTGATATTGTCAGCTGTCTATTCTCTAAGGACTAATGGCCCTCAAAGGAAATGCTGCGCAAAGATATCATGCATCTGCTGCTGTTCTTGTCACCATCCACCTTCCCTGACTTTGAAATACATTGAGAACTTGAAGGTTGGCAGTGTGAAGCCTCTTTCCACTAATCTATGACCCACCTGCCCTGTGGCAGATGACCTGACGGCTAACTTTTTAAGAGATGTGTAGTCTAACACAAACAGTACCAATCTTTCTATCCATCCATTAGTTCACTTACATGATAAATATTTATTAAGTTCCTACTATGTTCCAGTTACTGTGCTACACACTGGGCCTGGGGACAGTAGAAAAAAAATGTTTTAATCAAAAACAGTTTCTATGCTTTCAAGGCTCACCATCCACTTGAAACAGATATGTACACAAGGGCCATAACATGGAAGGAAATCTAACAGAAGTATTTGGAGAACCAAAAGAAGGCACAGGAACATTAGGGAAGGCTTCATAAAAAAGGTGATGACTAGACTGAGTCCTAAAGGGTGTACAGGAATCTTCTAAGCAGAGGTTGTAAGGGAGTAGGGAGACAGCATTCCAGGCAAAAGGCACAGATTGGGTAAAGACACAGTTCTAAATGGCACGGCTCTCTGGGAATGTGGGGGTGGAACATCAGTGAATACAGGAGAAGGTGGGACTTGAGGCTAGACAGGGCCAGAGCACGCTATAAACTACAGCATTAAATGTAAAGGCTTTCACGCCAGGAAGTGACATCATCAGCAATTTCTGATCTAGAAAGCGCACTCTGGTCACAATGTAGAGGAGGGCGGTAAGTGTGAGTCTCCGAGGATGAACACAGGCACTGGCAGATGGAGAGGGGGAGGATCTGAGAGCTGAAAGGGCAGCAGAACGGACAGAGTCTGGAGACACACTCTGTGGGAGCTGCCCGGGAGGCAGGGATGGTGGGTGGCACCTGGGTTTGGTGCAGAACCGTGCCATTATCACAGGCTAGGAACTTACCAGAAGAAGACAGTTTGGGGCAGAGAATGGCAGGTGGGATGAATTCAGTTTTGCCCAGCTCTGTTTGAGATATCTGTGGGGCATCTGGGTCGAGGTCACCAGCAAAGAGGACTGAGGTAGACGTGGAAGCCTGGAGTCCTCACTGACAGCTCAAGTTCTGGGGACAGCAGGCCGAGTGAGCAGAGGAAGGGACCAGGACTGGGAGCGGCCGACAAGCACTGCACCCCCAGAGCTGTGTGAGAGCAAAGGCGTTTGGGAGACACAGGTAAAGACCAGTTACTGATTCCCAGATCTGGAAGTGGAGAGGAGAACTCCAAGGTCAGCCTCGCCTCCTGTCTGCCAGAGGGTCAAGCATGGAAGCCATTTATTGGCTTTATTATTTGTTCAAACATCTCCTCATTTTATTATGCGAATTGCATACATACTTACAAAACAACTGCATATTTGCAAGTCTTTCTTCACACCAAAAAGGAACCCAAATGCCAAGCTTTATCAATTACAGATTTCTTTGCAAACACCATTTCTTTAATAAAAGTGTTTTCCTCCTTTTTGCTCCCATTTTTATCACAACATGCTTCTAGACTCCCCCCAAATTTCATCAGCCATCTCTTTTTACACACTTATATGCATCCCAATTTCTAGCCTTTGATTTCTGGAACCTGTTTCCCTGGTTGTTCTCTTTTTCTCTCCCATTAACAAAAGTCCTACAGCTATAGTTTTCAAACTTGACAACTATTTTCATCTTGGTGCAATTAGCAACTGCCTCCAAACTCCTCAATCTTCAGTAATAAAAGGTCTTAGGTCTTGGATCTCCTCCTAATGACACCTTGACCTTCTGGAACAGATGTCACCAAATGACTAAGACACTGCAGCCTCCAGTCTCAATCCAGGCCAAGCCCTAGTGTGTACATTTGCAAAATAGGATAATCTTCAATATCACTGAGAGTTGTGGAAGGAACTGAGATAATGCATTCAGTGTGTCAAACATAATACCTAGTACATAGTACACACTCAATACAGATTAGCATTTATTACTATAGTTCGCCGTAAATACCCCTCCCCAATCATCAACTGTATAATAATTTTCAAGAAACAGCACGTTATGCCAATTCAGGGGACTGGACCAGATTATCATTACAGGTCTTCCAGGACTAACATTCTACCATGTGACCTCTAGTCTACACCAAGGAAACATGCTGGTAAACCTGACACCGCTTATGATTACGGGGATGGGGGAGGTCTGTGTAACAGCTGTCCATACGTTAATATGAATGTTACTGGGAGCACACGCAGGAGGGGTGAACAGCAAAGGGAAAAGTGGACAGACGCCTAGCTCAAAGTCAGCTTCTCTTTCCAGAAAACCAGAAGAAAAGCCTCCTTGTTGCACTTTCTCAACAAATTACACTGACAAGATTCATTTAAGTTTTAACATTAAAAAAAAAAAAAGAAGAAGAAAAAAAGAAACAACACTGGTTGAAATAACAAAACAAAACAAAAAAAACTTCCACCTTTTAATCATTTCCCCCCCACATTATACTTTAGACATCAAAGAAATAAACACCTAAGACAAGCCTAGGCTTTCATCCCCGAGGGCCCTTTCTGCATGGGTGGATGCACAAGCTAGTTTTGACTACTTTTCCTGTTATTCCACAAGACCTTGAAAAGGTTCCTACCAGAGGCCAGACAACCATTATGAACAAAGACAGATACTGGAGCCCGGCAAACACTCCCAGCTTGTCTGTCTAATGTCCATCTCCAAACCTCCATATGCTCATTCTTCTCCCAGATGAGAAAAGTCATTCATTCTACTGAGCTTTTACTATGGGCCCAGACACCACCCTTATGACTCTGTGAGGACATTCTCCTGTTATCCCCATTTTACAGATGAAGAATTGAGTTACATGAAAGTGAAATAATTCATCCAAGTCACAAGTGACTTCTGGACACTGTCCCCAGGTAATGTGGCACTAGAACCATGCTCCCCACCACACTGAGCTATGTACCCCACCTCCATTTTCATCCCCAACTCCTTACCTCCTGGTCCCCAAAAGGTACTGTCCCCACAATACAGCCAAGGGAATTAGTTATGAGGAAGCTGAATTCTAAGCAAACATACAAATTACTCAAAAAGTTGGTGTTTGCCAACATACTTCATTGATAAAATATTGTACTTGCTACTTAAAGTATCTGCACTTGGGGCATGTGGGTGGCTAAGCAGGTTAAAGCCTCTGCCTTCGGCTCACTCAGGTCATGATCCCAGAGTCCTGGGATCGAGCCCCACATCAGGCTTTCTGCTCTGCAGAAAGTGTGCTTCCTCCTTTCTCTCTGCCTGCCTCTCTGCCTACTTGTGATCTCTGTCAAATAAATAAATAAAATCTTAAAAAAAATTTTTTTTTAAGTATTTGCACTTGAATAAAGCATCATATTAACAGAGAGTCCCTGTCGAAACGCATCAAAAGTAGGCATTTCAGTTCACTCTGGACTCATTCTGAGGTCATCTTAGAGGTCCCCAAATCCTACTCTCCACCTGCTAGAATTCAGAGAGTGAGGAAAGCGTTTCTTCTCGGCATCAATGTTACCTCTGTGAGGCAGCTCGGGGAGGTACTCTGGGGGGCCTTTCAAGGGGCACGGCGGGTGTTCCTTCCACTTGTGGGGGGCCTGGGCTACGACTTCTGGGAATCTCAGGGACTTCATTATCCTATAGCAAAAAAGGACAAGAAAGAAAAGGGAAAGTTACATTAGGCAACAGGCATAATTGGACACCATTTCCCAAAAGCCTCTCAGTCCTCCTCAGGCTTTGGCTAAAGGTTATCCGCAAACTGAAAATGAACCTAGCAAACCAGGTCAGCTTTCCATTGAGGCCTACACTCCCTGAGGAGACAATGGAGCCCAAATTATCATTAATGGCCCTTGTTCCTCAGAGTGCCCCATGTGGGCCATCAAATTAGCATCTCCTGAGAGCTTGTGAGAAATGCTGGCTCTCCACTCCTCCTCAGACCTGCTTGATGAGAACCTGCATATTCACAGGAGCCTAGGTGATTCTCACGCATATTAACGTTTGAGAAGCCTGCTCTGTCTAGCCAGAGAGAGCTGGAGAAATTTTGTTTTTAAACCCAAGTCCCTTTTCGAGACAGCGGAACCATGAGTGGTTCTCAGTCATGGGGTCATTAACAGTAGCTGCTCACTGGAAGGGTAGCCCACCCCAAGGACCCTATCTCAGGGAGTCCCCTGGGTTGGCAGTGACCCCCTCCTGTTCATCCCAGCCACTCGTCCCTGGATCAGAATACACACTTCAGTCTAAGGGAGTAGCTCACCCTCTCCTAAGAGGCCTAGTGGCTCTCAGGGGACTATTTGCCACCATGCATGCAGAGGAGCAGAAAAGGCCAGTGTACAGTGAGAGAAGAAAGCAGGTATGTCCAGGAAGAAGAGACGAAAGAGCATGTGGCCCTGGGGATACACGGAGCAGTGGCCTTGGCTCCACCATTTCTCACGGCTTCTGATCCAGGCCCCATATGTGATCTCAACCCCAGATTCCCTGATAGTCCTGCTTCTTCTCAGAGATGCCCTCTTGGCTTAACCAGTCAGATAGAGTATCGATTTCTCTCCTTTCCTCCCTCTTTCCCTCCCTCCCTTCTTTCTTTCCTTCCCTCTCTCCCTTTTCATTGAGGTAGAATTCACCTAACATAAAATTAACCACTTTATTTATTTTTTTTATTATTATTTTTTAATGTATTTGACAGAGAGAGATATCACACGTAGGCAGAGAGGCAGGTGGGGGTTCGGGGGGGTGGGGAGCAGGCTCTGAGCAGGGAGCCTTTCCATTCCAGCCATCCAACATTTCCATCCAGGCAGGGAGCCTGATGCAGGGCTCAATCCCAGGACCCTGGGATTATGACCTGAGCCAAAGGCAGAGGCTTAACCCACTGAGCCACCCAGCCACCCCCAAATTAACCATTTTAAAGTGAACAATTCAGTAGCACTTAGTACATTCACAATATTATACAACCACCACCTCTATCTAGTCTCAAAACATTTTCATCATCCCAAAAGGAAACACTGTACTCCCCATGTCCCCCTCCCCCCAACCTCTGGTAACCACCAAATCGGTATTCTGTCTCTAAGATTCTACCTCTTCTGGATATTTCACATAAATGGAATCCTACAGTATGTGACCTTCCGTGTCTGGCTTCTTTCATCTGGATTTCTATTTCCTGCAGTGGCGTGACCCCTCAGACAAGGAAAATGGGGAGGGGGGCCCGCTCTCACCTCATTGTCTCCCTCCATCCCACTGCTCACGCTGAGGAGGCTCCGGGTGCTGGATCGGTTACTCGCACTGCCTGAAGGGTACAGACAAAATTAGCTGGACTGTGGAATCTCTCAGGCTAAAATAAAATGCAGGACTCTAGCACTTACTTTTTTTTACTGATAGAAACAATACAGAAGCTGTGAATACGGGATCTTCAAAATGCTGCCATCTTATATCATTTTATTAGCGTTTAGATTTTCTTTCAGCATAAAATGAAATGGTTCACCTTCTTATTACCTCTTTTTTCTTCGCTTTATCAGCGCCATTTACTGAAGGCTTACCACACATTACATGCTTTAAAAACATGACTGCACTTAATCCTTGTGAAAATCTTATCTGATACTAGTGATCTGGTTTGTCAGACAAGGAAGCAGAGATGCTCTCTTTCTTACTTGTTCAGTGGTATTTCTAAAATCTGCAAACATCTTGTTGTTGAAGTGTTTTACTTATTTAGGAATTACAGCAAGCATGTACTCACACACACAAACACACTCACAGACACACACACACACACACACACACACACACACACACATATACCTTCTAATAAGGGGCCAGTTTGTCACAGACAAAATACAAACTCCAATGCATAATTTATGCTCACAGTAGGAACTATGATTGTGTGAGTTTAGGAGCTCAAGGTTTTTGAATTGGGAATGTATCACCTACCTATCTTATGAGGACAGCTCTATCCAATAGAACTTTCTGGAAATATTCTATTGTATACTATCCAATACGGTAGCTTGTGTATATCAGGAATGGTTTTAATTAACTTCAATTTAAATAACCATATTTGGCAAGTGGCAACCATACTGGACAAGGAGAATTAGAACAAGCTCAAATATGTGATGATCCAGGAGCAAAAAAAAAGAACAACAGTCAGTCAACTAAGTCAAAAAAACCTGACTTTAATTTACCACTGTCGCAGTATTGTCAGATCTTGGGTTTACTGAACTTCCCTTAAAACAGCCCCTCATCATATTAGTTAATAAGGAAATAGTCTTAGTTCCAACTTCATTATGGCATCAATTTTGACCTAATTAATTCAGATGTGTGTTGAAATAGAGCAAGTTAAGATTATAATTTTGGATTATTTCTTAGAAATAGATGTTTACATTTAAAATAATATATCAAAATACTTAATAAGCCAGGGGATTCAGAGTTTGCTTTTTAAGGAACATGTGACCTTTTCCTTTCTAGTCAGTCACCTGTACATAGAAGTGTCCACTTGCCCAGCATGTCCCCATCCTACCCTTAGCCACAAGGCTAAAACCTCAGGCTGCAATGCTCAGGGCAAATGCTATGGAAACCTTTCCAGATTCCCCCAGTGGAAGCAACCCCTCCCAGTCCTGTGGAGCCAAGCCTCCTGTCCTTCACCATTCTTCATGCCACTCCCTCACAACAAACCAGCCTCCTTCTGAAAGTTGTCCACTGAGAGAGAACAGAAAGCTGTCCAGGCACTGGCTCCAGGACCCTAGAAATTCACACTCATTAGTTCTCATTGTGCCTTCCCTGGGTATTCCTAAATCTTGAATTCCCAAGTTTGGCGTTGAACCTTGGCTCCCCAGTTCATCTGTCCTGGCCCTCTCCTCTCCCCAGGCTGACTTTCTTACCCACATCCCCTCTGGACTGCATGGTTCGTAGGAGGCTCTGGCCCCTGTCATCACCCCTCTAGCCCGGGGTGGGAGGGGCGGCAATGCCTTCCTCTTCCCAGCCTGTGTCACCAAGAAGAAAGAACAGACAAGCATGCTAGTTTTATGTTTTCTCTACTCCACTACAAGGCCCTGAAGGTGGTCTCCGTTTCTTTTTCATCTTTATGTCTCCAGTGTATAGTCTCACTCAGAATGCATAGAGCAACCCTCAGATATTTGGTGGATAAATGAATGAGGGGGGAAAAGTGACCAAATACAATATGACCCTTAAAAACCATGGACCCGACAATCTATGAAAAGGTTAAAAGTCTTTCTGTAATAAAATTTGTGTTCTGTTAAACATAACATTAATATCTTAACTAAAATCTTGGCTATGACCAGATTTAACCTGCAACTGTTCTTCTGTGGTTCCCAAGAGATGACAGCTGCTCTGATCAATATGACATTTGTGAGTGCGATGCAAGGCAAAGCACGATAAGCACCTGCACATCAGAGTCTATCCTCCTGGAATGTTCCCTTTCTGGACTGTGTTACCATATAAGTATAAGGAGTTCAGGCTACTGACTTAGAGGCCATAAGGGGAAAGGTCCCAAAGGATGACAGAGCATCTAGGATGGTCCCACCCATGCTGGGCTTACAGCTGAGGACACACGCAGGAGTGAGTGACCCCAACTCACCCACATGGAGTGGAGTTAAACCAGCTGCACTGAGTCTTGCCCAAGTGCAGTATCAAGTATAAATAAAGGTGCATTTCAAGCCACTGTGTTTCACAGTAGTTTGTTACACAGCAATAGATAACTGAAACTGTATAGCAGAGACTGGAGTAAAATCCGCTGGTCTGGCATTCCATAACATTCTCTAACCATCTACGAGGTAGCCATCCCTGGGCCATAAACTGTTGCACAAAGTAAAAAGCACACTTTATGCTTTCCATTCCATCTTTACCTTAAAGTAAAACATACACATAAACAAGTTAATCTGAACCTGAAATGAGTACTTCCCATTTGTCTTGTTAATTTACCCCTCCTCTCCACCCCGGAATGCACAGAGGATCTGCACCACTGTGCTCCTCCACCTCTCATCTGAGAGATGGGCCACCTGCCTGGTGCTTCCTCAGCCAGCTGCCAACACTGGGAAAAGCTCTCCCATTTCGGAACTTGTCAGAATTCTCTAAATTGCCTCAGGAGGGCTTTGGATACACATTACCACGCCCCATTATGGAAGGAGGAGTTTTCTCTTCTACCCGGGGTCGAAGCGTCCCCCGTGGTCACGTGATAGGCTTTGGGTCTGTTTCAACAGGTAGCAGTGGCAGGAATGAAAAGCCGAGAGAAGATTGGGGCCTGCTCCCACCCTGGCTTCACCGACTGTGTGACCTTGCGCAAAACTCTTTCCTGCTCTGGATTATACCTGCGCAATCCATAAAGTAAGAAGGGAGACAGGGGCGGGGTTCTTGATGTAAGGCCATGGATGGGCAACCCCGTGAGTGTGTACATACACGCTCCCATGCATTTCTCTGGGAAGAACATCCAGAGCACAGATCAGATTCCCAAACGGTCCCTGATGCAGAAAAGATCAAGAACCCCTGGGTTTAGATGATCTTCCTACCCTCATATCCATTTGGGGGTTTTCTGCCTGACATTTAGGAAGCCACGAGTCCTGAAATTCAGTCCCGAGTCTCCTATTCTTTCCTTGTTTTCCTAGCTCTTTTGAAAATGCTCAACTGTGCAAAAGAAGGGAAACACCATCTATTTTGCTGAAGCCGGTGTGCCTGAGGTGCGCTACCGCCACCCTAGATATCGAACCAAAGCCCCCACCTCCTGCATGTCCATAAGCAGGTGTTGTCTGTTGCAATCAGACTCCATCAAGCTTTTCAGCCAAAATGTCTCCCACATTTCCTAATTGGATCCTCAATCCTCTATAAGGTTGGAATTCTCAAATGTGAGTCCATCATTTTCTCATGTTTCTGACTTCGCACCCTTTCCTTCTCCTTACCACAGCTGAGGAAGCAGAAGGGACAGTGGTTGAGGGTCTGGGCCTCGGATCCAGGCTGCCCAAGTTCAAATCCTAAAACCACCACTTATTAGCTATTTAACTTGGGGCAAGGCATGAGGACTCCTGTTTCCTCCTCAGTAAACACAGGTCATGGTGCCTATGCCATAGAGCTATTGTGAGAATTAAATCAGAGAATATATAGAAGAGGCTTAGCATATAGTAAATGCTCAGTAAATATTAACTGGTGTCATTACTAGGTTTTTCTAGTTATAAAAGGAACAGTATAATATATTATTACACAAACCTGGCTTTAGGGCATAATGATGTAAAAGATCTTTGGTTCTCTGAAAAAAGGTAAACTGCACAGGCTAAATGTCCCCCATTTCTTACACCCCCAAACCCAAATCAAGCTCCAGCTGGGGTTTGCTGGGCTCACAACAGACTGTTCCCAAAGCCCAAAGGCACCGCTGAGAATGCAGATGTGAAGGCACACCCCCTGCCCCGCTCACTTGCTGTGCTGGAGGTACTATCTGTTTTCCAGTCTCCTCGCCTTAGCTCCGTCCTTGGGGGAAAGGCACTTTTCCTGGGGCCGCTCTCATAGACTCCAAACTCCACTTTCCCAGGCAGGTGCTGTGAGTGCCGAATTGGGACAGTGATCTCCAAGTCTGGAATTAGAAGAAGAAGAGATAAGCTTTAAGGCACCTGCGACCAGACAAACTGCTCGTCTGCTCCCTCTCCGCCCGGCTCCCTGGCCCAAACCTGGTGGGTGCCTGTTGGGGAGGGCAAGGGAGGGAAAGGAAGGGAGAGAGTGTGGGAAGGGGGCCTGCCCAATTCAACACTGAAACTTCACAGACTCCTGTGTGGCCATCACTACGTGATAGAGGAGAGGGGTGGAGGCATGGGAGAAAGCAAGACTAATGCTTCCACGTGAGGCAGAGAGCCTGAGACTGGGGAGAGGTCTGGGGCTGCAGCTCAACCACTTTCCAGCTGTGGGATGTGGAGTACTTCCCTTTCAGAGGGAGGGCCCATGAGCACTGTTGACCCTAATAGCTGGTTATCCTATGCACCAGCAGAGTTCTAGGAGCTTCCCAACACCCACGAAGTAAACAGTATTATCACCATTCCCAACGGAAACTAGTTCCAGAGAAGTGGAGTAGCACATGGCTGGTAAGTGGGACAGATGGGACTTGAACCCAGGCTTGGAGTCCAGGCTCCTAACCACTACTCATACGGCCTCTGAATCCCTCAACAAATGATGGGTGCTAGGTGCGCAGTCTGCAGCTGACAGCAACGGCCCAGAGGGCTAATGGAAGTGAGTCCATCAGCCCCATAAAAGGTTCTGAGACTTGTGAAGCTGATCAGTGACTTTGGACCCGACAGACTTAGGAAGAGATTATTCCTTCGCTCTGCACAGCATTAAACTGGTCTCTTGACTGGCTTAGCCCGCCCAGTAGTTGATCTTCAGTCCTCCCTAGATTTCCACCCTGGGTTCTAGACTGAGCAGAACAAAATATCTGTGAGGGCCCATTGCCCACTTCCTCCCCGGGAGAGTGTGAACACCAGGTGAGCTGGCGTCACAGGGCTCCCGTGATGCCCTGATCGTTCCCAAGTCCGGGCACAGGGCCTCTGGGAGAGGTGTGAGCTCCGTGTACTTTCCAGCCAGGTGCTCTTATCTCCAGGGCCCCACATCCTCCTCCGCCTCTCCTCTGCTGTGGGATGGGTGTGGCCAGGGGTTCAGGGAGTCCAGGAGCAGAGGTGGCTCCTCGAACCAAAGCCAGAATCTGCCTAAGAACCGCGAATAGGGAAATGACAGCCATAGGAAAGAGGAAGTTCGAGGACAGGGTAGACTGAGCCTGTGGGAAACACTCCACACAGAGGATGCCACAAAGCTGGACTGTGGTTTGCATGGACCTCACACATGCCTCATCCTGGAGACGGGTTCCAAGGGCAGTGTTTGGTCCTAGTATTAAACCAGCTTTCTAGGTCTCAGTGTGACACAGATCCTTCCCACACCCTCAGGCTCTCCTCATTACCACGGCGCAGGGCAAGCAGCCTCCTGAGCCTGGAACCATGTGGGCAGAGACCCGCCGGCTGTTCTGCACCTGGGTGTGGGCCCAGAGCGTCTTGGGGCCCAAATGGGTATCAGCCTTTTATTATTTTTTTTTCTTCAGCTTTGACCTGGTATTTTTTTTTTTTTTTAACAACACTCTCTTAAAGGGAGGTTCTTATCTGCTTAATTCACTTCGAGGCAGCGATTTCCCACCCTCAACCGGTTCTAGGAGGAAGGAAAGTAAAATACACAGAAAAAAAAAAAAAATAGGAGTCAGAAGTTCAAAAAATCAAGTAGAGCCAGTCTATCAAAGCCTGATATTCTTGGAAGAAAGAAACAATGGCAGGAATAGCAACCAGTACTATATTGCACAGTACTTTTCCCGGAGCATGTCCACATGGGTCATTATACCTGCTCCGAACTTCACTTCTTCCCCGTGAACTTGATAAGTCAGGTACAGCCATGGGTGAGGAAACTGAGGCACAGAATGGTTTAAGGGATTGTCCTGGATCATAAAGGGATGCAGTGATTGGAGTGGAGGGACAGGAGCGCAGGCTGCCTGGCACCTGGCCTGCCCCTCCCCATCCTGCCACAGATGAGCCCCCCACACACCCAGAACACAAACACGGACTGTCTTCATTGGGGTGTCCAACAAGCCACGGGCCATGCCAACCCCTCTGAGTTACACCATCCATGTTCTACACCATCCCAGCAAGAATAAAACAACTCCCCAAGGCTGAAGAAAGACTAGCACGTTATTATGAACAGAATCTTACTTTTTAATTATCCTTGGTATTCTAACCCAAATCAAAGGAAAATAGTTACCGCTTTTCTTTCCTAAGGCAAATGAGATTTCTAAATAAACAGAGACAGCCCTTATGTTTAGAATGGGCTCCGTTCCTAGAAAAGGTCCTTTAAGCAGAAATGCCATTTGTCAGCCCTAATTTTCCTACAGATCGATGTTACTCTGTGTGTCACTGGTTTCTAAATGCTTTTCTTTTTTCTTTTTCTTTTGGCAAGGGTGGGGAGGAAGTAGAGTTCTTTTCTTTTCTTTTTAAGATTCTATTTATTTATTTGAGAGACAGAAAGAGAGAGAGAGATTGAGAGAACAAACACAGGGAGGGGCAGAGGGAGAAGCAGGCTTCCTGATGAGCAGGGAGCCTGATGTGGGGCTTGACCCCAGGACCCTGGGATCATGACCTGAGCCGAAGGCAGATGCTTAACCAACTGAGCCATGCAGGTGCCCGGGAAAGCAGAACTCTTTCCTCTGATAAAAACAGAAGCTCAATGTGGAAAACAGATTTCTTTTTTTTAAAGGAGATGCAATGGTCAAAGCAGAGTAGGTTGCCCTAAACCTGTCACAATCCTAATCTCTTCCCCTGCATTCCCCTACCCCACCCCACCCCGTCCTGCCACAGATGAGCCCCCCACACACCCAGAACACAAACACGGACTGTCTTCATTGGGGTGTCCAACAAGCCACGGGCCATGCCAGCCCCTCTGAGTTACACCATCCATGTTCTACACCATCCCAGTTCTACACCATCCCAGTACTTCCACAAGCACACACAAGCAGCCCTGGGGCTATGCAGTGAATATAACATGGAGCATAGGGTCCAACTTCCAAACTGCCTGAGGCTTTGTCTGGAAACTAGATGACAAGCACCCCTCCCCCAAGGGACTTCCCCCAGACATGGGAGCTGGCGTATAAATGCCCCCACTTTTTGGCCCCTCCCATGGTGCTGTCCATTGAATCCCAGTGTCTCCTGGGACAAGAAGCTCCAGTCTCCACAGTGGTAACTGCATTTTGCTGGTCCCCTCTCTCTTCCTCTCTCACTTCCCCACTCCCCCTGTGTTCCCCGGGATCATCTCCCACATCAGCTCTTTGCTCTCAAATCCTTGTTGGGGAAGAAAACGTTTTAGAAATGGATCATGGTAATGGTTGCATGATATGGGTGTATTTAACACCACTGAATTGTACATTTAGGATCAAGGATAAATGTTATGTTATGGGTATTTTACCACAATAAAAAACAAAAACAAGGGGAGCCTGGGTGGCACAGTCAGTTAAGTGTCTGACTCCTGGTTTCGGCTCAGGTCCTGATCTCAGATTGTGAGATCAAGCCCCAAGTCGGACTTTGCATGGAGCACAGTCTGCTTGGGGCTCTCTTTTTGTCTTTCCCCACTGTGCTCTCTCTCTCTCAAATAAATAAATAAATCTTAAAAAAAAAAAAAAGTGAACATGAAAGGAAATTCTTGGGGCTAATGGGTCGAACATTCTCCCTATGGGGGAATGTGGTCACCAGTTGTTTCGGTCTAGTGTCAAATTAGATATGGTTTGATTTTCTACTAGTTATGACATTAATCAAAGCCCCTAATGTAAAAGTAAAATACTTAACACCTCCCCCTCAAACCTAGCCAGAGGGTCTTCCTCTTGAAGAGTAGAGGGGAAGGGAAGCGAGGGCATTTAACCATGTTCCTTTGAAAAAATGTAGACCTTGACCATTCTAGTGTAACGACACTGACAGGTATCACTTATTCAGAGCTCATTAGCTTTGGGTGAACTTTGTATAATGTTCCAAAACCCAGGAGTCCAGGACTGGACCCTGGATGGTGAGTCTAAGCCCAGCACATGCTCCCTGGGGGGACCTGACTGAGAGGATGCCAGCTGCTGTGCAGGTGTATGGTCCGTAGGGTGTGTCCACGTGCCAGGCATCTGCACGAGGCCCCAGCTGTCCCCTAACTTGTTCAATCCTCACAAAACTCTCATGGGGGAGGCATTTTTATTTGTGCCACTTTGTAGATGAGGACTGAGGCTCAGTTGGGGCACTTATCTTGTCTGGTTCCCAGCTAGTTGGGGAAAGCAGCAGCTAGGAACTTGACCCCAACCCTGAATGCCACAAGGCCCACTCTGGTCCCCTTTGACTCTCCACCATGTGTGTGGGTCTTGCTTCTGCGTCTCCATTGTCTGGGTGGTAAAGGTGTGAGAACACCCAGTGGGCTCAGTTTAGACCCCCGCTGCCCAACGCCTGTAATTCCAACACTACAACTCTTGGGACTTCAAACACTCACGTACCACCAAATCACAGCTGTTTTTGAGGCTGCCTCTGTGTCTAAGTATGAAATGTTTCATTTAATCAAGGCTTCTGTCTTTGGGTTTATGCATTCTAGTTTTAAAAAGCACCTCATCCCTTTTTCTACCTAGAACCTATGGTCTGACCTGAAGATTACTATGCAGATCTTGAACCAGATTTTCTGCCTTCTCTCCTTTCTCCTCCCTTCAGCCGGGAGGGCAAACACGTGTGAGTTTCGGTAGCAGAAGCATACATGTAAAATCTAGCCACCCAAGCAGACATCTTAGGATGACCTCTCTGACCTTCTGCCATGGTTATAACCTCTGTATGCCTCTTTTCCCAAATGGTCAAAATCATTAATATTCAGTAGGCTAGGGCCATATGCAAAACACTGCACTAGGCATTGTGGGGCAGGCTCTAGCTGGGAAAATCAGACCTACACAAGGAAAAGACTAACTCATAAATTACCCAATGGTAAAGATCTTGCTTTATGGGTCTCTATGTCTGGCAGAGAACCTGGCGTTCAGGTAGATGTTTGTGGAATGAATGAATGGTGTTACCAAACATTTTATTCCAACAGAGATTCCTTGAGCCCAATCAAAGTACTGTCCTATATTCTGGGGATTCAGGAAAGCACAGAACAGCCAAGCTCTTGCCCTCAGGGAGCTTACAGGAAATGACGGGAATGGGCTAGAAAATTTCCGGGAGAATAGGCACATAATTTCAGTCTGTGATATGTGAAAAGAGTGTGAGTAAAAGCACAGTGAGTGGCAGACGGTCACTCTGGAGAGAATGTGGAGAAGGCCTCTCTGAAGAGAACTTACAGCCAAACTCTGAAGGAGGAAAGAGCCAGTCAGTGAAGACATGGGAAAAGTGGAGGAGAGACAAGTGCAAAGGCCCTGGGGAGGGCTGCTCTTGACTCGTTAGAGGAACAATAAAGGAGTCCTTTTGGGATGAGAGCACAGAGTTGAAAGGAAAAGTGGAGGTCAGTGAGGTGAGCTCAGGGCTGAGACCACGTAGGCCCTCTCAGGCCACAGTGAGGAGGGTGATTTTACTCTGGGTGGGACCAGAGCCCTGGAAGGTTTTGAGCAAGGGACTGGCATGATCTGATCTTTTATTTTAAAAGATCACTGGCTGCAGTTCGGAAAATTAACTGTAGAGAAGTGAGAGTAGACATGGGGAGACAACTGAAGAGGCGCCTCATTCATGCAGGAAGAGATGATGGCAGAATGCATGCAGCTGTGGCAAGGGAGACAGTCAGCAATCATCAGACTGAAGATGCATTTTGGAAGCAGAACCTCTGGGAATTGATGGTTTGAATGCAGGAATGAGGTAACAGCAATCAGAGGCAGCAAAAGAGAAGTGCTAGATGAATGCAAGGATAGTAGGTCCTATAAATACTCATGTAGGGAATGGGGTGCAGGGGCCCGAGAATGCCTCACAGAGCAGGGGCTGCCAGCTGGGTCTTGCAGCCCAGGAGTCTTCACACAGGAGAGAAAGAAAAGGCATGAGCAAGAGGCCCGTAGGAGGAAGATGTCATTTTTAAAGACTGGGGTGTCACCTGTCTGGCCAGGGTCATGAGAAGTCAGGCTATTGATGGCAGTTGGAGACAGACTATGGAAGTTATACACAAACTTAGTCCTTTATTTACTGGGGCTCTACTCAAGATCCGAGAGTTTCTGGAAGGCTTTTATTGCCAGCTCTACTTGGCATAGGCTGGCCAAAATAAATCACAGAGACCCACCATGCCAGAGGCTCTTGGTGGAAATATTCAATGTAGGCAAATGCCCATCACTGCTCAGGGCTAGCGGTGCCAAGAGGCCTGGTCCTCCGTGTACACAACTGGAATGTGTGGCCCTGCTATTGGACCCCTACTCCACCTGGCAGCAGCCCTGCCACTGCTGGGTCCTGGCTTCTGAAGCACTGTGTGCTGTGGACACCCGGGATGCCATTCCCTGCTTCATTCAGAAACAGATACTATATGCATGGGATTTTCTCCTTTCTCTGCTCAAAAAACATGTCTTCCTAAATGCCAAGCGGGGAGAGATAGGTGCCTGGGGAGAAAGTTTTATCCTCCTCTTTGAGTGAGAGGACGAGAGATGCAGAGGTTAATCTTTTCATTTCCTTGGTGACATGTCTTATGGGCCAGGTACTAGAGACACAGAATAAACAAGACAGGGGCCCCTGGGTGGCTCAGTTGGTTAAGCATCTGACTCTTGGTTTTGGCTCAGGTCATGATTTCAGGGTCATGGGATGGAGCTCTGCACCACACTCTGCACTGAGTGTGAAGCCTGCTTAGGACTCTCTCTCCCTCTCCCTCTGTCCTCTCACACCCCACATGCCCTCTTGCAGTGAAAAAAAAAAAAAAAAAAAAAAAAAGACAAAGCCATTGCCCAAAAGAACCTCAGAGTACAGTGGGATACCCAGAACTGTAAACAGGGTGATAGGCACTGGGCAAGCATTCTGCCCATTCCAGCCACAGCAGAAAGGAGAGTTAGAAACAACAGGTGCCAGCAGACCCCACAATGCAGCAACCCCAAAAGCTACATACCTGCCTGCTTCCCTGACTTTTGCTTCTCCCTTTGTCTTCGGGTGATGCTGTCTCTCAGCCGTTTAAGATTTTCCTGGAAAAAAATTCAGTTCATTTTCAAAGTATATAGGAGAAATAATACCCTCTGGGCATTGAGAGTTTCTTTCAGATTTTATGCTGTTTGCAAGATACATTCCATTGCAATAACATCTCCAACATGCAAATGAGACTGAGTGCATTTGCCATCGGCCCCTAGAGAAACTCAAGTACTCGTAGAAGTTGTGCCTGAAGAGCAGACCCCTTTCCTACAACAAAGAGTCTCCCCTTCGCTCTGGTTCCCACCTTCTTCCCAGCCTTAAAACCCCCTGCCCTCCTCCTTGTAGGCTCCTTTACCAAGCCAATCTGGAGTGTTTGGAAATACTCCATGCACCCATCTGTCTCTGAGACCCTTTGAAATGTGAAGGGCGATGATTCCTCCCCATCAGTTCATTCCAGGTCTGGGTCAAGGTCCACCTTCTGCCTTAAGGCTCTCCAGACCGCCCCAGGCCTTAGTGACCATAGATGCCACCTGGCCCTGAGATATGCGGCCTGGCCCAGCTCATCTGTGCATGTGTGTGGCCTTGGGGTGTGTGTGTGTGTTGAATCTTCAGAGAGACTGTGCACTCTTAAAGGCCAAGACACCAGGCCTTATAGCTTTCCGAGAGCAGGCAGTCAAGTCTATCAGTCATTGAGCAAAGGTTGAATAGACATGTGAGGGCTGTAATTTGTTGCTATTTTAGTAACAACTACCTCAAAGTATCTGAACATCTGAGAGAAAATGCCCAGGGACTAACATCTAGACATCCAGAAAGGTCCCCTGAAGGAGCCAAAGGAGGCCAGCGTGGGAGGGGTGTTTGGACTGTGACTACAGCTGAGACTGAGCTGGGTCCAGGAAGCAGCAGGGAAACACGGGAAGGTGTGGACTGGGCACAGGTTTAAGGTCTGACAGAGTGGAGGTGGGAGGAGTCGGCAGCAAGGAGATCCACCACCTAGAGACTATGTGGCAGGCCCCACGAAGGTGCCAGAAGCTGGCACCGGAGGGCATAGGAAGGAAGGAGCCAATGCAAGAGGAAGGACATCACAGAGCAAGTCCAAGCAACACATGCAGCTGGCTGGAGACAGGGCAGTGAGGGAGAAGAGCCCAAGGGATAGAACGTCTCAACCTCAGAGTCTGGAAGTTAACAGTGCGGTGAACAGAAATGGGGAGCCAGGACAGGGAAGCAGCCCCAAGGTATGGTTTGTTGCTGGACATGCTGCAAGTTGTGAGCGCCTCAGCAGGACACACCCAGCTGGTGGCTGCACCGGTCCACAGGTGGGACCGGAAAGGGGACACGGACTCAAGACCACCTGCACAGAGAAGGACCTGAAGGGAACCTGGGCGGTGCCCACTCACAGGAGGGGAAGTGAAGGAGACAGACAAGTGGACAGAGGCATAGAGGAAAGGGAAGATGGGGGCAGCCCCCAGAACAGTCTTCACAACCACCAGTCCTGGGATGGGGGATGCTCTAGAAATATCCAGAGGCTCTCAAGGGCACAGAGTAGGGTCAGCTCCCACGGGCTGGGATTGCCTGCCATGGCAAATATGAGCCCCCGTTGTCAACCATACCCAAGAGTTTTTAGGCACGTTCAAGGGACCAGGAGAAGCCTCTTGGATACAGACAGAGACAGCTAACATCTGCTTTGCATTTACTGAGTGCCTGGCATGCTGAGTCCTTTATGTGGTTTACTTTGTCCAATGTTCTCCCTTCACATGTGAGATGGGAAACAGAGGTACGGAAAGGCCGAGGTCATCCAGCCCCGAGTACCAGAACAAGGATGTGACTTGGGCTGCCAGGCCCCGGAACCCTAACTGCTCTTAACTACCATGCTCCGTGGGCCAGTGACTGGCCAGGAGGAAGAAAAACGTTGTTTGCCCAAAGCCAGGCTATTCCCATAGGACCGCAGCTTCCCTGCGTCTCCTAAAAGAGGAGGACCCGGGGTTCCTGTCGGCACTGGAGCACCACCTCACCGTCAGATCTCCAGGAGGAGGGAGGTCAGCCAGCAGAGCGGGGGACCCTCTTTCAGGGAGCACTAAGAAGGCATAAAGTGTAGTGAAGGGAGCATAGACCCTGGTGTGAGAAAGGGCTCCTCTGCCTCACTACTCTCCAAGCCTCAGTTATCTGTAAAATGGGAACAATGGTACTCCTCTTGCAATACACACTATGAGCAACAGAAGAGGTTAGGTCATTCAGTGCTGAGCATTGTCAGTAGACTGTTGGCCCAGCTGGACAAATGCTGCTCGATGACTCACTACTCCCATGCTAGGGAGACAGGACTCCATCTCTGCAGTAGGTGAGTGCTGGCCCCCCAAAAGCAGGTGTGTCAGGTCTTCTGAGGACAGAGGACAGAATATACACCTTCTGGGAAGCACCATGGGGAGATGGAGAGAAAAAGCAACCATTCTGATCCTGCCTTTCCCTCCACTTCCCAGGTGAGGGGTCTTGGACCTGTCCCCTAACGCCCCAGGCACAGCTTCTTCTTTCTAATACGAAAGGGCTGGACCACGGATATGCTTCCTAAGGTCAAGTCTGAGTTCTTCCAATTGCTTTAAATTGTGCATGAAGTACACGTATGGAGTTATATAGATTCTTACAAAAATAACACGAGTCTTGGGTGCCTGGGTGGCTGAGTCGGTTAAGCATCTACCTTCAGCTCAGGTCATGATCTCAGGACCCCTGGATCGATCGAGCCCCGTGTTGGGCTCCCTGCTCAGCAAGGAGTCTGCTTCTCCCTCAGCCTATCGCTCCCCCTGCTCACACGCTCTCAAATAAATAAATAAATAATATTTAAAGAACAAAACAGGAGGGCGCCTGGGTGGCTCAGTGGGTTAAGCCGCTGCCTTTGGCTCAGGTCATGATCTCAGGGTCCTGGGATTGAGTCCCACATCGGGCTCTTTGCTCAGCAGGGAGCCTGCTTCCCTCTCTCACTTTCTCTCTGCCTGCCTCTCTGCCTACTTGTGATCTCTGTCAAATAAATAAATAAAATCTTTAAAAGAAAAAAAAAAAAGAACAAAACAGGAGTCTCCTCCAGGAGCCCCATCCTCCAATCCCAGACTCCTAAATGGTCACCCTAGGGATGGCCCTGAGGTACCATCTCCTGACCTCTGGCTCTGCTTTTGTATATGTGCCTACAGAAATACTGTTTGTGTGTGAGCATGCTCTAATGTGGGTGATTTTTGGTCTGTGACTTGTTTTGTTGTCTTAGTTCTATCTCTTGGGAACAGTCCAGCTTCTCTGAGTTCAAAGGTGTGACGGTTCTGTGAGAGAGCTGGCACTAGGAGTAGAGAGAAAGGTTCTGAAAAGAAAAAAGGCCAGAAAGCCAAAGTATAGGACCACATGCAGAGGGAAGGGGCAGCTGAAAAATTAGGGTTGACAGGTAAGTCTTTGTTCCTGATCCCTAGACTCACGGCAACTGGCAAAGCCATCCAGTTCTCAGCCTGGGGGCCGTGTGGGTACAGATGACAGAGGACAGACATATACACGCATGGATTCACAATGACACTCAAAACACCCATCCCGGGCCTGGCCACAGAAGCTCCATTACAGCAGCACACAAGACAGCGCTGACCCCATCCTCCCCTTTGCCCAGTGATGAAAAGGACCTGAAACCCACCAGACAAAGCCGGTTACCTGCTGGAAGCGGAAGGACTCCGACCGCTTCTTCTGGTTGAGCTGCCACTCTTTGAAGTGGAGCACAGCCTCGTCCACGTTGACGATGCCCAGCTTCACCTGCTCCTGGAGGGTGATCAGCTGCCGCTGGCCTGGGGTTTTCATCCCAGCAAAAGGGTCATATATACTTGACTGAGGCCTGTCCCTCCATGGTCGGACGAGAGGCTCTGCAAAGGATGGCAAAACTCAGGATGACAGCTCCCCGATCAGGGAGGGCAGGCAGGCAAGTGGGGTTAACGAGGCTGGTCACAGGCTCAGGAGGACGCATCTCAAGAGAACGATTCCATGTGGAATGAAGAAGGGGGGCATAGGACAACAAATCAGGGAGGGGGGAGCAGCTAATGACTTCAAAGCCTGTTATACTAAAGTAGACAAGGCCACAGCATTTTAGGAGGCAGGAACAGCACCCACTGGGCAAGTCAACAGAACCCCCAAACCTGAATGACCAAGAAGCCATTAGCCATTAGCCATTGAGACTAAATTTCTCAGTTTCGACACTATTGACACCTTGGACTGGAGAGTTCTTTGTTGTGGCGGGGGCATCTTATATGCTGTAGGATGTAGCCTCATCCCAGGCCATCCCCTCTACCCACTAGAAGCCAACAGCCTCCCCTGCCTCAGCTGTGACAACCAAAAATATCCCAGACATTGCAAGTATCCTCTGAGAGGCAGCACAGTGGTTGAGAACTGCTGCTTTAGACTAAAATCCACTCCCAGAAGAGAAAATACAGGAAATTCAGAGAAGGAGAAAATATAGGAAAGCAGGATGCTCCGGCCCTTTACTTTCCTCCATGCCTCCAAACTGCATGGGCACCATGACTGTGGACCCATGGACATGAAATACCCAAGAAGACTGGAATGTCAATGGAACCAGGATCTATCTCCAGTGTCACCAGGTATAAATTAGGTGCTAAGTGGTTCTCCTTGGGTTGTTCCTCTGCCAACCTCTCCTCCACATGACGAAGTCATGGTTCTCTGCTTTGGAGATTCTCAGAAAATATGAAGGCAACCCCTCTCTTTCTCCAGCTGTGAGTCCATTAAGTTCCGTGGAAAATGAGTTCCCTGCAGACGTGATCGGGCCACTGGGGCTTATGAGGATGACCTGACATTTTACTGCTCATTTCACACAGGGCTATCTCTGAATCTGAATTTCTCTAGCAGGACCCCCTCTGGACATTGTGATTCAGGGAGAGAGCAAGAAGGAAAATGAGAGAGGACTTCAAAGAAGTTCATCTGTTGTTCTTCCCAGCCATTCACTCATCTGTCTATACACACCTACAAACCTTTCTCCCAGACTTGCCTTCTTCGAGGCTGTCTTTAATTGTGCTGAAAGGGGTGTGGGGAGAAAGCAAAAAGCATATGCCCATCAATTCCACTCTCCTGCTACCTAACTCCTTGGGATGCCTTCCAAAGCTTAGATGGTGTCGTGTCTCCTTTTCATAAGAATCCTCGATGGGATAACATGGAGTGTCTCTCTTTAGGACACAGAAGTTAATTAAGAAAAAAAAGGAGGGCATATCTCCTCATACTTCCCGAAAAAGTCTTTTGAGGAGGAAAAAAAGGGAAGAAAAAATGTTACCCAACCGCAAGCAAAATGTCTCTTCAATAAAAGATGAATGAAAGTGTTGCCTAGCCAGTACAGCTGGTGTAAGTAAATAGCAGGTAAGGCTGTATCCTTAGATAAAGCCTGGGGGCCAAGCCACCCACTTTCATCCTGTTGGCACCAATCTCACTATTTACACTATTTTGTGTGCTGTCACAGATACATTCTAGTATGTTTGTATTCTCGGTATGATCAATCTGTACGCTATTCTAAGGTGCCCCAATCTCTACTTCTCTCCCCTCACCATCAGTACAGACCATGCAAGGTGTCCCCTGGACCTCTCTGTGTTTCAGGGCTGAGGAGTCGTTACACCTGCGAATTATTGAAACACGAATGCTCTCGCCACCCGGAAGTTCAGGTCATACGAAAGGAAGCTGAGCACATGGGACTTACCTTTCCGGATGCTCTCTGAGGAAACGTAAAAATTCCCAGGCCGCTCTTGACTTTTTTCTGCAAAAACTATGAGGTAAAAGCCAAATCAGATTTCTTTCTAAGGGGCTTCAAAATATTTTAGATATTTACTGGAAAAATGGCCAAAATCTTATGCAAAAATGGAAACGGTGGCTCACATTTTGGGCCACTGTATGCAGTTCTGTAAAACACACCTCCCGTAGGAGGCAGCAAAGGTGCCAAAACTAGAGGGATTATGGAATAAAGGCATCCCAAACAGACAGGATCTCGATGCCAGAAAGACAAAGCCAGCCAGAGGGTATGATGGGTCGTTAAAGAAAAGGGTAACGTGGACAAGAACATGGGCTGGGCCTGGAGCACCTTGAAACTGGAGAATAAAAGGAAGTGCGACTCAAAATCAAAACTGAAAAAAAAATGCAATATTTGAGATAGAAATTATTTGCTGTTTGTCTGAATTTCATATGTAGCTGGTCACCCTGTACCTGAAGCTCTGGTTGAGGGTTACTTTCCCAATTCGTGATCTCCTTTTGTCACACCTCCCACAACTTCTTAATGCTATTAACAAGGGAATGGAGGTCAGGTGCATAGATCTGCCAATTCCTAGCTCTTACAGTATCTGTAATCCTCTCAACATAATTGAGTCTTAAAAGAGAGCGAAACTGACAATGCGTCAGCATCTAACTGACATCCCGGGGACCACTGTGAAGAAGTCAGACCTGGCTCTCACCAGTTTGTATTAGTGTATGTAGGTAGACAGCCTAGCATAGTGGCTGAAAGCCAGGACTGTGGAATCTCATGTCCTGAGTTCAAATTCTGACTCTGCTACATGGTAATAGTCACCCCAGTAGGTCTCCGTCTTCCTCAACTGTACAATGGAGATGATAACAGCCTTTACCTAATACATTACTGTAAAGATGAAATGACATGTTCCAGATGGGAGTACTCTTGGTAGATTTCAATAAATGTCAACTATTAAAAATTAATAATAGTTTAATAGTTTCAGGAGATAAAAATATACCAGCATTCTTGCCATCTGGAGTAGAGGTCTGTCTTCATACGGCACGTGAATATGTCTGGGAAAGCCAGAAGTGACCCTGACCATGGCCCGTGGGCCAGCTCCAGAATCTTCCCTGAGCTCTAACCCCATCTCCTGGGGCTGGCTAGAGACCATTCAGATAAGCACAGTCTCAGCACAGTGGTTCAGAAGCTAAGAGGATGAGGGGAATTCTCGTCAAGTAGCCCCAAAGAGTCCGCTGACCATCACTCCCTGCCACACTTGCCTTTAGAAATGTATGGCTCATTGTCAGGCAGGTGGTGAGTGCTAGGGGCACCGGCCTCAGGCCTGGGCACCGGCACAGGGGGTCTGTTGGCCAGGTCCACAGTAAAGGCCTCATCGTCATCCACCGTGTGATACACATCTTCTTCTGGACCTCCGTGGTGCAGCTCCTGCTCCAAACCGGCCATTCCCATGCTGTTACCTGGAAACACAGAGAAAAGTGCCGGAAAGCAATGACCAAACAAACTGGGTGATTGACAGTCATAAGAACAGAGTGAGTGACCATAACTTATTTGCCCAGCAAAGATCTTCCCCTGTACCGTCTCCTGTATGAGCTACTGAGAACCCCACGCGAAACAACTGAGAAAACACTGATATCACCATCAATGCAGTGAAAGGGAGTGAGCACTAGGCTCTATCATCTTAATTTTACTGCTGGCATTCAGTTATTCATCCCACTGGGACTAGAGAAAAGGGAGCATAGCCCCCAAAGCCAAAAGACCCTTGGAACCACCCTCTGGTGCCTGGGCAGCAGCATGAGGGCAGCCAGGAGGTGTCGTCAACAATGGCTCCAGCAATAAAATGACCACAGCAAATGCTTGCTGTGGACTTCTCTGTGCCAAGTGCTGTTCCAAGTATATTACCCGCATTGTCACCTTAGACGGTGTTAACGATACTGTGGAAGAACTATAATCACTCTTGTTTCACAATTGAAGAAGCTGGGCCCTTGGGGATTTAAATAATAGGCCCATAGTTACGTAAAGCTAGTTGGCATCCAGGAAAGCTGTCTCCAGAACCTGTCTCAACCTCCATGCTCTATGGGTTTTTTTGCAACCTTTGCCCCCCACTCTGCCATCCATCAATCAGAAAGATGCTTGCCTCTCCCCCTCTGTCCCTGGGGTCCCACAGCCATAAGGTTTTTGCTGCCCACTTCCTGGTGCGATACTCTGTGCTGGGACCCGATTGCAGTGGGTTTGAGAATCTTGGCAGACCCGACCATATGCATCGCCCCTCATCCACGTGAGCTGTGTGACCTCGGGCACCTCATATACCCTCTCTGAGCCTGATTTCCCTCTGAGATCTATTCACAATGTACTGTGAAGACAAAATGAGACAGTAGAGGAAAAGCACCCAGCTCAGTGCCTACACATAGTAGGGGTTCTCCTCTCATTTCCTTCTTCTCCCCAGCACCACGCTGCTATCAATAGATCTTTATTAAATGCCTGTTTGAGATACAGAAATGCATAAAGCTTGGGCCTTCTTCCTACAAGATTTCCAATTCAGTGATTTATCAGAAGCTTTTTAGTTGCCTCTTTTCTGAGCTGTGGGGAGACCACTCTTGGCTTCCCAGTGTCCTGGATCCAGAAGACTCATTGACCAGGGGTCCCAACTTATCCAGGGGCTCTGAGTTCTAATGTTCTCCCTTCGAGAAAGTTTCCACTAGTGGAGAAGTTCCCACCTGCTCATCTTCGAACATCTTGTACAAGCGCATGAAGAAATTCTGGAGAGGCTTGTCTGATGTTAACAAAATGAGGCATCCTGGGGGAGCAGGTGGCTACCCTACTAGTGACAGTGATTCCCAAGGTGCCTGTCCCCTTCTGCTTTTACAGCATGAGAACAGCCATAGACAATAGTAAGTGAATGGATATAAAGTGTTCCAATAAAACTTTTTTATAAAAACAGGCAGCTAGCCAGGCTATGGTTTACTTACCACTACTCAGAACTGTTCTTTCCTCTTCACTGTCAAAACTGCTTCTCCCATCCTGAACCCCATCCTCTTAGCGTCCTGCTTTCTATGCCTACTTTATCAACAGACCCCACTCCCATTAACTGTAAATGATTGGACAGAGTTAAGAAATCAGCAACACAACTGAACACCTTCCCTCTCTGACCTTCCATGATAATAATAATGACAATAACAACAACAATCATAAACCTTCCTTGCTTGCTCTATGCCTAGCCCTGCTCTGAGGCCCCCTAGACAATACATCATTTAATTCTCACAACATTCACCTGAGGACACGGAGGCCCAGAGGAGTTGAAAGTTTATCCAAGGTTTTCCAGCCAGCTGAAGGGGGAACTAAATACAGATCAGAGTTCATGTTCTTAACCATGACGCAAGATAGGCTCAACTTAACAATGTTTGCATCCACTCCTTTGTGTTCTCCACCTTCTCCAGAAAGTTGTCTCCTGAGGGCACTTGATCACATTTCATTCTTCTCTGTGTCCTCTGGCCCAACATCCAGAGCAGTGAGTAGCTCATAGTTAGTACTCAATAAACTTTAGTCAAATAAAAATAAGCCCATGCATTTTAAAATAGGTCTAGTTGGATGCAGCTTATTACCCACATGAGTGGCTCCGGCGGTCTGAACTCCTTCCTGGCCTACTGTGACAGGCTGATGGGCAGCTCACAGGGATGGAGTGCCTTCAATCACGCCATATGCCAGGTACGTGGCAGCCCATTCCGTGAATGGAGCAACTGTCACATGGAACCAGCCAATGTTCTTACGTTTGCTTCTCTTTCCCTCTTTTTGCTTCCCTGCTCACAGTTGCGAATTACCTTCTAAAAACTTGCGGATCATAGAGTCCTTAGTGGTCCGAGAGAAACCATCTCCAGGGATTGGATTAGATGTACCGGCTTGAAGCATTTCAACATCTATAAGAGAAGGAAACTAAGAGTTTAGATATTGTTCTTTCACATAGGCAAGGAGATTTTACAGATGGATGTACAAGATTCGACGAATCAAGAGATCGTGAACCAAGAGATCCAAGAATTCACGAATCCATCCATCTTCCCACCCACGCATGCATGCGTCCACCCATCTGTCCAACAATCTATCTACTTAGTAAGAACCCCCTGTGAGTGTGAGGTATAGAGGAGAGCAACATTCACAACTGTCAGGCCCTTTCCTAGACCACAGGACTCAAAAGGTATAGATATTATGCTCGTCTTCATTTGAAACAATGGGCTTAATTTTTTTTTTTTTAAGATTTTGTTTATTTATTTGACAGACAGAGATCACAAGTAGGCAGAGAAGCAGGCAGAGAGAGGAGGAAGGAGGCTCCCTGCAGAGCAGAAAGCCCGATGCGGGGCTTGATCCCAGGACCCTGGGATCACGACCCAAGCTGAAGGCAGAGGCTTAACTCACTGAGCCAACCAGGCGCCCCTGGGCTTAATTTTTAAATGGATAATATAGCATTGTTTATAACAACCAAACACCAATGGGAAGCAGAAGTAACAAAGAACAGATAAAACTGGTTTATTCAAACAATGGAACTGTATGCAACAATTAAAAAGAAGATGTTGGAGCCACTCCTAGCACCGTAGTGCCATCTCAACAGCATAGCAGAAGAATTCTATTTCTAGGTCACCCACGGACATGATTATTTATAAGGAGGAAACACACTGATCTTTAGTTTTCATTATTAAACAAGAACCCACAAAGACCAAAACTGTGTATGAAAACCATTCAGGTCTCACAGTAGCTTTCTACTGTAACCCAAATAACCAACAGGGCCTATTACTTTATGACTCTGAAGTATCTGAAGTATGTTTTTTGGGAGCAAAATTTCAGCCTTATATTAAAAGTAGAGCTTTGATATTGTCAAAGATTGCACTTTCACTGAGTCATATCACTGAGTCATATCACACAATGAGGACATTTGCTTAGGCAAAATATGTAGACTGAAGTTGAAATAGTAAACTTGGAGAAAAAATGGTTTGAATTTAATCAATATACATAGATATGCCATTTGCTTACCACTTTGATCTTTGGGGACCAGCTAAATAAAATCTGGTGGTTGTATGAAGACTTCAAAGCAACTATTTATGTCACATTTCCCAAGAACAGTCACTGAAAAGAGGTCCTGGTCATGAAGTAATGTTAAGGATGATAAATGTCATATGACATAATCCTTGTTTTGAAACAAAATATTTATTTTTTTTTTTAGATTTTTTTTTCATGACAGAGAGAGAGCAGAGGCAGAGGCAGAGGGAAAAGCAGGCTCCCCACAGAGCAGGGAGCCTGATGTGGGACTCAATTCCAGAACCCCAGGACCATGACCTGAGTGGAAGGCAGATGCTCAACTGACTGAGCCACCCAGGTGTCCCGAAACAAAATATTTGTATATTCCTAGGAAAAAAGACTAGAAAGGAATATGCCAAAATGCATATAGTGGCTATTTCTGAAGTAGTATAGATTATGGACATTTTATTTTCTATTTTATACATACCTTTGTCTTCCAAATTATCTATGGTGGCTTTTGGAGCTTTCATAAATGAGAAAAACTTTATTAACACTTTTTTTTTAAAGATCCAGATAATTAAATCAAATATATACAATTAGATTTTCGAAGCAAAAATAATTTCAGGTTATTAAAAAAATAAATTGTGGCTCACCTGTCAATTATCAGATTAACTGATTTTTTTAATTATAAAAAATGACAGATTTTAAACTTTCTAGGGACCAGACATTACATTATTACATATCACAGCTCTTAGTTTCATACTTCTGTGATAATCAAAATATAAATTATATGACCATAAAAAAACATAAAATTGAATGAAAAATCTGCAGACTGGTGTTTTCAGTATGATATGGTTTATATAAAGTTTTAAGGCCTATAAAACAATACATGCTGGGAAGGATAAACATTGAATTCATGGTAATGGTTACCTCTAGAGAGGGAAGGAAGAAAATTAGACTCCAGAGGGGGTTCGGGGCAGGCTATGATATGTAATTTTTTAAAACTCTGAGACAAAAAGAAAGAAAGGAAGAAATACTCTTGATAGATCAGAATCTTTAACAAATAAAACATTTTAGAAAATCAATATAGTAACTATTGCCTCCAAGAAAGGGAGAATAAGATTCTATTTTTGTATTTGCTTATATATGCAAAAAGCAGCTCTAGAAGTAGATGGAAAAAATTAAGATCAGCGGTTTCCCAGAACTCAAAAGATGAGGGACAAGGACTGGAGAAGGATTTTTCACCATTCACCCTTTTAGAGTTGAGTTTTTTAATCTACTGAAAAAAATAGGATAAAGAAATAAAGTACTTGGGTCATGTTTATGTTACCTTAAATGTTATGCAAACAAAGAAGAAGAAAAACCAATTACTTTTTTCTACCTTTTCGGTTTATTGTTTCCTGACACGGCGGAGACATCACATGGGCTGTAATGGACCTTGACACTCTCTAGTCCAAAGCTCTGCAGTTCCAAGTAAGGAAACTCTCCTGTCACCACTGAGTTCTATAACGTAAGCCACAGAGACATCAGGGTGATGGAACTGATTCTGAAACATACCTGGAGGTGTTTTAATTTTAAAACTTAAAAGTTTGTGATAAGAACTGACACATAATTCACTTTTTAAAAAAAATACAAGGCCAAAGGCGCCCAGGTGGCTCAGTCAGTTAAGTATCTGCCTTCGACTCAGCTCATGGACCCCAGGATCCCTGGATTGAGCTCCGCATCAGGATCCCTGCTCAGCGGGGGAGCCTGCTTCTCCCTCTCCCCTTGTTCCTCATCCTCTGCACATGCTCTCTCTCTGTCAAATAAATAAAAAAAATCTTTTAAAAAAAAGATTTTTACTTATTTATTTGACAGAGATCACAAGTAGGCAGAGAGGCAGGCAGAGAGAGAGGCAAAAGCAAGGCTCCCTGATGAGCAGAGAGCCCTATGGAGGTGGGGGGCTCATCCCAGGAGGCTGAGATCATGACCTGAGCCGAAGGCAGAGGCTTAAACCCACTGAGCCACCCAGGTGCCCCAATAAGTAAAAATCTTAAAAAAAAAAAAATTCAAAAGGGGTCCTGGGTGGCTCATTCAGTTAAGTGCCTGCCTTCGGCTCAGGTCATGATCTCAGGGTCTTGGGATTGAGCCCCGCATTGGGCTCCCTGCTCAGCGGAGAGCCTGCTTCTCCCTCTCCTTTATCTGCCACACTGCCTACTTGTGTGCTCTCTATCTCTCTGTCAGATAAATAAATAAATAATCTTAAAAAAAAAATTCGAGTCCAGATAATTCTACTTATTTGAAATTTGCTGTTCAACTCACTGAACTGTGGTTTTATTTCCCCCATGGAATTAGAAAGATGGGACGAAAGGTGTATGCCAAAGACACTGTGTTACTCTGCCTCTAAACACCCCTACCCCAAACCGCACCCTCCTAGCCACCTGACCCTGACCCAGCCTACTTTTGAAACTCCTCATTCACACAGCAATAAAACACAGAGGAATCCATCCCAAAGTAAAGATTTGCTTGGATCAGACACCCTAGAGATGAGGGGAGGGAGAAATTCCGCAGGCCTGGTGCTGCACCCTCTAGGAAATCGCAGCCCCCTCAGACTCCAGCATCTCCAAAAACCTGGGTAAAGCAGCACCAGGACAATTTCTTTTCTTTCTTTTTTCTCTAAATTCAACTAATTAACATGTATTATTAATCTCAGAGGTAGAGGTCAGTGATTCATCAGTTGCATACAACACCCAGTGCTCATTACATCACGTGCCCTCCTTAATGTCTGTCACCCAGTTACCCTCCCCTCCAGCAACCTTCAGGTTTTTTTCCCCATAGTTAAGAGTCTCTTATACTTTGTCTCCTTCTTTGTTTTTATCTTATTTTATTTTTCCCTTCCTTCCCCTATGATCCTCTGTTTCGTTTCTTAAACCCCACAGTCGAGCACCAGGACAATTTCAATCACCAATAACCAAACCCCCAGGCTGGCAACACCAGAGTGTAAGCTTCACAACCAGCCATTCCCCTTGACAATGGTAACACAGTCACCCAACAGCCTAGCTATTTTTACTAACAAAGTTCAATTTGAGAACTGATTTCTACATCCAAGAGGTCGATGCACAATTAAAGAAGCTACAAAGAGTCTTAGAAAAATAAAATGTGGAAGAAACTGGCTGCAGCATGACCAGGCCTGGCTGGACCTGGTGTGCTAATGTCACAAGGGTACAGGCTTCTGCCCCCAGTATGATGACCCCCATCCTAATTTGCTGGGGGTTTTGTGGATGAAAGCATTAAAAAGGAAAAAACAATGAGTACTATTAATAAAACATATCAACATCAAGATCCCTTGATACAATGCACTGAGGAGGACACACCATTTCTATGGTATTCTTCCAAAAATTTACAACCTCAGTGTACTCACAGAAAACAGGTAACCAACCCAAACCGAGGGGCAGTCTACAAAATAAATGATTAGCATTCAAGACAAAGAATGACTGAGGGACACTTACACATTGGAGGAGACTAAGGAGAAATAAACACATGCATTGGGAGATGTTCTGTAGTCTCCGCATCTGAGATCCCATCAGCGTCTAGCATGACCCCTACAGGGCAGGGAAAACTAGTGTGACGTGAACAAGGCCTAGAGGTCTGTTGGTGGAACTGCACCAACACTGATCTGGTTTTAGTAGTTACATTGCGGTTATACAAGAGCTAGTATCTGGAAAACCTGGATGAAAGGGATATAGGAACACTGGCATTTCTGCAATTTCTAAGTCTAAAAATAGTTAAAAATAAAAAGGGCTTCTTTAAAAAAAAGGGGAGGGGAGAAAGAAGAGGAGGGGAGGAGATTTGAAAAGCAGAGGAGGAAATGCAATGGGAAAACTAAAGAAGCACGGCCCCCAGGGATGACCTACATTGACCCTTTCCTGTTCACCTATGGACTATGTCACCTTCCAGAGACACCTGTGAGCCATGCACATTGGGTACTGTGACCCAGGTGGAGCTAAATGGGCCACCCGTGACAGATCTTTTTCCTTTGTAATCACACCTTAACTAGACCTGCTAAATATAAGTCCTGTGACCTTAGTAGAGTCATTTCTTCTCCCCGAGCCACGCTGGAAGGGTGAGGAGAGGCTTGGACACTAGGGTCAAAATGCAAGGCTCCAATTTTGATTCTTCCACTCCTGGACAAAGGACTAAGACACCCACCAGTCTGACACCAAGCAGACTTCTTAGATCCATCTGTTGGTTCAGTCTCCCAAGATGACCAGGGGCCATGGTGGCACCAATCTGCTCAGGAGGATGCAGGACGCAGGCCAGCAGGTCGGCGCCAGGCAGCATTCCTCCTCGAGGGCAGTCACCAGTCCAGGAGTTCGTGGGCAAGGAGAGGAGATCCGGGTCAGGCAGGTGGAGGGGCCACCCTAGTGAAAAGCCTCCCAGCCCACAGGAGCGACATTACTCATGGCCACTCCCCAGGCAGCCTTCCAGGGTCTCCACGAGCAGGCCAGAGTCACTGCTCTCAGGGAAGCCCAAAGTATGCCATCCCTTCCGGGTCCTCATAGTGCACACATAGCTCCTCCCAGTTCCAGATGCAATTTACCAACCAATTAGGGGTCATTTTTATCATAAGCAATGTTGCCTAGAAACATAGTTGACATTTGGCTCTTATCACGTTTCCAGGGTAACAGAGCTGGAAAGTCAAGCGAAGGTCAAATTCTCAAACAGAAGGGGAAATGATAGCTGTTACATTAACTCTTTGCCCATGATTTTCTTGGGTCAAGTTCTTTAAATCCTCTCAGCTTCTCTCTTCCTGTCTGTAAAACGGTGATAAGAGTAGTACGTATCTCATAGATTTGCCATGAGTATTACGTGAGAAGGCGGCCAAATGCTTAGCACAGTGCCTAGCCTAGAGAAAAGTGCTAAGTAAGGCAAGCAGTTATTACTACTACTATTATTACTGTTGTCTTTATTATTAAATTCCATTCCCAAGCTAATGTCCTAAACAGAGAACAGTTTATGCTCAATTTATGCTTCTTCTTTTTTCTTTTTAAAAAAGATTTGTTGCTTTATGTTGCAGGGGAGGGGCAGAGGGAGTGGGAAAAAGAGTCTTAAGCAGACTCCCCGCTGAGTGCAGAGCCTGATGCAGGACTCAGTCTCACAACCCTGAGATCACAACCTGAGCCAAAACCAAGAGGTGGATGCTTAACCAACTGTGCCTCCCAGGTGCCCCTATATTTATTCTTCACAGTAACTTTGTTTGAAGTCAAATCTCCATCAGAGTAATAAATGCTTAAATTCAGTAATATCTGAATTTCCACACATATTCTCAAATATCATATGTATTACATTTCCTAGAGAAGAATTACATCTATTACACCCATAAAACATTTTTCTATTTGAATATACTTAGAGCATAGGGGAAATCTTAAGATAACAAATGCCAGTGTTTTATAATAGATTTATGTGTGGAAATCTGACTCACACACAAGGCTTGCTGGGCATTTTCTGGACCCTGGCTCTGGAACACCAAGTCCCAGACGAACAGAGCTACAGGCCTCTCTCCTCCTTTGCCAAGGCTCTGCCCATGCAGTCCAGACCTGAGCTGGAGGTCCCGTGCCCATTTATCCTGTGCTTTCCTGAGGCCCATCATGTTCTTTATTTGTGGGCTCAGCAATGAACATGGAAATTCTAGTAGCTCTTCAGTGCCTTCTGGTTCCATCCTATGCTGCCAGGATGGTAGTAGAGGCTGATCTTAAAGCCAGAGGCTAAACCAGAGGCATGGCCGGAAGAATAGGACGGGTGCAGGGTGCAGGAGGGTGGTTTTAAGACACAGGAGAAAGCCTGGGTATCCCCAGTCAAGACCCTGACAAGGGCTGGAGCCAAGGGAATCATTCACACTCAGGAGACCATCATAAGTCAGAGGAGAGCAGCAACTGAAGCCAGACAAGCAACAGAGGTGAGGACACTATTGACTGAGTGACCAAGGCAGGTCGGCATCACAGTCAGAGGTGGTGGTTACCTGCATGGACGCTGGTATCCGAGAGAACCAGGCTCAAGGCCCGGCTCTGACTCTTACTAGCTCTGTGTTCTTGGGCAAGATACTTGAGATCACACAGCTGTATATGTCTGTAGAGTGGGGATAAAGAATGCTGCTACCCACCACATGGGGAAAATGTAGGGGCTGAGGGAGACAATGCTTATGAAATATTTAGCAACAGTGCGAGGCACTAAATATTAATGGATGCCATTATTATATTGAGACAGCTAGTGTACTAGTTTTCTGTTGTTGCTATAAAAAATTCACCACAAGCACAGTGGCTGAGAAGAGCATAAATTTATTACCTTATAGTTCTGTAGTTTGAAAATCTGAAATGGGTCTCACTGGGCTGAAACCAACGTTTGGAGAAGACTGCCATCTTTTCCAGGAGCTCTAGGGGAGGACCTGCCTCCTTGCCCCTTCCAGCATCCAGAGGCTCGAGGCTCTCTTCCTCTACTCTTGAGGCCAGCAGTGCTAGGCAGCACACTTATCTGGACTGAGTCGTTCTCGCGGCACCATCTGTGGTCTGTTTGCTGCTTCCTTCTTTCACTTCTAAGGACCCCTGTGACTACTGTGAGCCCACCCCCCCATCATTCAGGACATTCCCTTTATGTCAAGGCCAGCTGAGTAGCAACCTTAATCCCAGCTGCAACTTTCCTCCTCCGCCGCCAGGTCTTCTAGCCCATTCATAGATTCAGGGGCTCTCACTCTGCCTACCACAGATGGAACCAAGGATCAGCACAAGTTTCCTGCCCCAAATTCCCTCCCCATATGAGGCTGCCAAGGGCAATACAACCCAGGGATTAGGGCCACCTCAAGCAAGTCCATCATGGCCACATGGGGACTCAGCAGCCCTGGCCAGACGTAGGCATTGCACACTGCCTCAAATGAAGTTACCTAAAAATGACTTTCGTTCTGCTTATATTTTAAGTAAAATGATTCTTTTGATACTGGATTGAACATAAGTGTCCTTGAGTTAGACCAAGAACAGCAAATACATACATTGGCCTCCGATTCCATACACTCAAGGCAAACACTCAGCAGTCATAGCATTCTTTCTGGTCTCAGGATCCTCAGCCCAGCCCCTCAGGCACTTGATACCAACAAACAGACACTGGCACATGAAATTATTTTTCAGGCACTATTTGCCATATCTGTATTAGGGAGTAAGTCCTAGTAATAATAGACCCTACCTTTGTAATAATAAAGAAAGTGTCCAGTTGTTGGGAGTTCGTGAGTACTGAGACTCTCTCCAACTCTAAAGGTGACAACCCCGTGTGCACATACAAATCAGGCATATAGTGAGGGCCACAAGATTGACTGAGATATACCCTAAATTCCTCAGGTGAAGACCTGCAAGTGTGGTTCCAGACAAAGGACATTTTGTAAAGGAATCCTCCATTTCTGGATGCTCAAGGTTTGTATTTCCGATTCCAAGCACTTAACCATCACCACCTGTCCGTTAAAAATAAACTAAAAAGCCCAGAAACATGCTGGTCTAAGGAGAAAGGACAAAGTTCTTTCACTTCAGCAGAGACAGAAGGAAAAAGATACACATATAACAAGGAGATGAAGGGGCCAAAGTCCCTGGGGAAGAGCCAGCAGCATTATTACGCTGTACCTCATTTGGCACAATCAGAAAGGAGTGATGGCAGTCAGGAAGAGCCCATGCCTGGGAAGAAAAGAGCTTGAACAGATGAGAGAAAGCTTAGGCAGGTGTTTAATTAAGGAATGAGTTGAGAGCAATAATGAATTTTCAAGGAAGCCCATAGGATACTCCTCAGGGGACATAAATCTAGATCATTTAGCTGCAGTGGAAACTCATCCAAATTTTGTGTTGTTAATTTAATATAAAACCCAATCAGTATCTACTATAGTAAAATGTCAGATGCCGAGAGGCCATTCTCCTGGAAAGGCTCTCAAAGCCTGAAGGCAGGCCAAGAGAATTATCTTTTCACCCAGTATTTTTATAGCCAAAAAAAAAAAGCCTTAGGGCAAGAAGCAGGCTGGGAAAGCATTCGACAAACCTGGCTGGTTCTACCAGCCAGGGGGGGATAACGTGCTTTCGTGGGCGACGTCGGCAAGGCCGTCCAACTTCCCCACACCCTGACGGAGAAGTGATGGGAGGGAGAGAGACAGGGAGAGGGAGTGGTGGTCACACACACCGGGGAGAGAGAGACAGAGACGGAGACAGACACAGAGGGAAGGGAAAGAGCAATCTGAAATGACGGGCTAAGGAGGCATGGGTCACGACGCAGGAGGAGCTGGGGACGAACAGGCTAGGAGAAACAAGAAGTCGGGAGGATATCTTATGAAGTCGAGTGCCTCCATACAGCACTCTGTGTCAGCCCACAGACCCTCCACTGGGCAGGAATCCACCCACGAGCAGAGTTCGTGGTGGGCATGCAGGGGTGCGGGGGGCGCTCCACGACTTGCTAAGTCACACACCCTCCTCCCCTCACTCTCCACATCCGTAGCTGCCCCCTCGGGCCACCGTGGGGGGTTTGCAGTTCTAGATTTAGCATCGTGGTGTTTTTGTTTCATGCCCAGCTCTCTGCTAGAAGGACAGCTCTGGGAGGCAGGGATCATGCCGGCTTGTTTACTGACTCCCCATCACCCCGCACAGTGGCTGAAATACACGAGAGGTTTGAGAAATACTGCCGAAGGAATGACCGTGCAAAGGGACAAATTAGGGAGGAACAAACACGTGAATATGGACAGGGAGGTGTCCGGGCTGCAATCCAGGCAGCGGGAACAGCACGAGGAGATGAGAGGAGACAGGGTAGGAGAGGGCAGCCGGGAGGGGCGGCTCCCACCCGAGACGTCCCGCACTCAGGCCGTCTACTAGGTGTCTTGCCACCACCTTTCAGGAAAGTCTTTGCACTGGAAGGTCAGCAAAACCACTCCACCCCACAAAACCCAAGAGGACTTTCTATTTTCCAGAGCTCTCGCACATCACTGTGGATGATGCGGGCTTCCTAACTGAGGTGGGAGGCGGTAACCAGAGAAGCAGGTCCAGAACCAGAGTGCGAAGCCATCTGCTTGCCGTGCCCCCAGGAGAGTGTGACCCATGGCTCTCCAGGTCCGGAGGGGAGCAGGGTCACTGCTGGTGGTGGAGATTTTATCTTATTAGCTTTTAACACAGTCAGTCCCGCGTGCCTTCACCAAGCGCCTACAACCCCGACACAGTTCTCGCACACTGGGAGGAAGAGAAGCATCAGAACTCAGCCAGTGCCTTCAGCCTCCCTGGGCCCCACTGGGTTGGGGTCAGCCTTCATTTCTATTTAGCATCTGCATACACTTACCTCTAACAAGGAGATTTATTTCTTATATAGTAAAGTTAGGAAGCTGATGGTTTAAATCTGTCTTGAACAAAAAATTCTCCAGAGAACCGGGAGAGAAGTTGAAGGTCTGGTAACAAAGACCGGGAGCTACCACCTGGTGGCAGCATAGCTAAACTAAAGACAGCGAGTGTCAAGGGTGTGAGTGTGTGGGTGTGCATGCTTGTGCACGAGTGTGTGTACGCCCCCGCAAGTTCAAAGGAAGGAGAGCCTGGAGCGGAACCATAAAATCTCAGGGTCAGAAGCCAACAGCATGCCCCCACCCCACTTCATTCAACAACAACCTTTCCCTCCCAACCTTCCTACTTAGTGCTTGTGGGGACCTCATTCCTACCCCTTTTCCAAAACTCAAGGCAGAAAAGAGGCAGATTTATCCTGACACCACTGGGTGACCTCCAAAGAAGCAGTAAAGAGCTCGCCTGAAAACTGCCCTCCGTAATGCCTGTCCTGGGAACAAATGCAGGAATGAACATAGCCTACACTCCTTACTACATTTACTTTCAGCCTCTAGGGTTCAATGGTAGCGAAGGTGGGACATTGATCAACATGGCTCTTGGGACATTTAGAAAGAGCTCCTGTCTAAGTGTCTCTCCCAGGGCTGGAAAATGCAGATCTTAGGAGGGTAGGCCAGGAGAGTCCTCTGTTCCTCTGGGGCAGCAGACAGACTTGTCCCCGGGAATGTGCAGACCCAGATTCTTGACCCAGTTTTCCCTCAGTGGGACTGGCACAAGCTACTGCATTTTGGAGCTTTAGTTTTCTTCCCTGTGAAATAGAGCTAATTCTATCCACCAAGTCCGAGGATGCTTGGACAAAATAACAGATGAGATGAAAGCAGTCTGCTTACTGGAAAGGCCTGGCAGATGTTGCAAGCTATTACTGTGCCCGGTAGTGTTGCAAATACGTGTCTGAGATTAATCAGTTTGTCCTGCATTTTAATGAACTACACTGCCTTCTCTCCTGGAGGGTCATGGGTAATAAAAGGAACAGTTCCTCCCCAGGTCCAAGTTGCTGCTCCTCCTGGGCCAATAGGTAAGTGGTCCTTACCAAGATTAAACCACAGAGAGAAAAACATAAACTGAATCAGGTCTAGCATCAGAAAATTCAGAGTTTATACGATCTGGCAAATGAAAAATTCAGTGATCTTCTTTTCCCCAGCCACAAAGCAACCAAATTCTGTAGCCTGCCTATTGGTGGTCTCCTTCTAGCTCCAGGGCAAGTAGAATCCCCTGACCCCCTGTAACTTTACATGTCACCAACAGCCACAAACCAGGCTCTCTCCCTAGTCCCCTGCTGCCCTGGGGAGAGCTGGAAAGGTTCACTGCCCTTGCTGTGGCTGCCTTTAGCAAAACCCGCAGCTTTCACGGGGCTGGAGTGTCCAGGGGGAAAACAAGTGTTAAGCCTCTGTGTCAACACGAAACAGGTAGTGAAGTGGGGGCATTCTTTAACCTTTCAACTGCCCCACAGTAAGGACACAAGGCAGAAATGTTGATACACAATCTTGGGCCTCCCAAGTAGGTACTGACTGTCCTTCAAATGTTCTTTTGTGGGCGCCTGGGTGGCTCAGTGGGTTAAGCCGCTGCCTTCGGCTCAGGTCATGATCTCAGGGTCCTGGGATCGAGGCCCACATCGGGCTCTCTGCTCAGCAGGGAGCCTGCTTCCCTCTCTCTCTCTCTCTCTCTGCCTGCCTGTCTACTTGTGATCTCTGTCAAATAAATAAATAAAATCTTAAAAAAAAAATGTTCTTTTGTGAATGGGTCTCTGGTCCAGATTGGAAAGTATATTGGCCTTTCTCATCACCCCAACACCTGGAAGTGGCAAGCAGCTAAAACGCAGGAGATGCTCCAGAAATGCTTGTTGGAGAGACAGATAGAAGTCAAGTGCTGAGATCACCACAGGCCACTTGAAGAGCTGACCTCACGGCCGGGGCTGTAGTGGCTAGATGACTTCTTCAGAAGAAACCAGGACTAACACTTATGGCATTTGATGGAGACTTCTGACCAAGAATAAAGAATATGGCCCTAGAGACAGAGATCTGAGCTCAAAGGTGAGCTCTGTCACTTAGCCACTGTGAGACCCTGGGACTGTTGTTCAACCTCTCTGTGCTGCAGTTTTCTCATTTATAAAGGGCAGGTTCATCAAAGCATTCTTTTTTTTTTTTTTTAAGATTTTATTTATTTATTTGAGAGAGAGACAGTGAGAGAGAGCATGAGCGAGGAGAAGGTCAGAGGGAGAAGCAGACTCCCCATGGAGCTGGGAGCCCGATGCGGGACTCGATCCCGGGACTCCAGGATCATGACCTGAGCTGAAGGCAGTCGTCCAACCAACTGAGCCACCCAGGCGCCCCTCATCAAAGCATTCTTATGTGGCTTAAAGGATTCAGTGAGATAGAGGATGTGGATGGGGGGATGATGCCCTCTCTCCTCACCGCCCCGCCCCCCCGCCCGGGGCAGGTGGTGGCTCATCCAGGAAGAGCTTCTACCATCATGTCCAGTCCTCCCCATCAGGTGCAGGAAGGGAGCCTCTACCGAGCTTTCCCGCTAGTTCAGCCAGTTGAACTAGCAAGCACCTCACAATGACTGGACCACAGCTTCCAGGTGCTGGGGCTGCCACGTCAAGGGCCCTGCTGGTGTCCGGGTCTGCCTCTGGCCACACCCCTCCACTCCAAGGCAGCTTCTTGGCACCTGCTCTTCCATTCATGGGTGGGAAACACAAGCCCACCCCCCTTTCCCGTGCACCCAGAGCCCCTCCATCTTCTTCTCAGCTGAAAGCTGGCAATACTCGATCCAGACTGTCCCAGAAAGCCCTGTCAATAAAGCTGATACACTGATGGGTATTTGTCTCGCCTTTCTTGAATCTGTTGAATAGCCCAGAGGGAAGGAAGCCTAAGTTTTAGGCCGTGTTTCAGAGTGCTTAGCGTTTCATAGCAAATGGTAGTGACATATAAAGAAGGTTCTTTAAGGGCCCATGGCAGGTCTTCCTGCTCCAACACTGTGCATTGAAGTCCAACATTATTTAGACCAGTGGTTCTGAAGGGCAGCGGCACTGCCCTCTAGGGGAGGCTTGGAAAATCTAAGAAGGGGTTTTAGGTTGTCACCAAGATGGAGGGAGCGATAGCTCAGAAGTTCCTCTTATCCTTCGAGGGGGCTACATGCTAAGCCCCCCCAGCAGATGCCTGAAACCACAGATACTACCAAGCCCTACATACGCTGTATTTTTTCCTATATGCACATACTTATGATGAAGTTCCTAATTTATAACTAGGCACATTAGGAGATGAATAATAACTAAGAATAAAATAGAACAACTCTAACAATATGCTGCAACAAAAGGTTTATGGAAAAAAAAGTTTATATGAACCTAGTTTCTCTTTGTCTCAAAATATTTTATTGTATTTACCCTTCTTGTGATGACAGAAGATGATAAAATGCTGACATATGAGATAAATGACGTAGGCATTGTGACATACCATTAAGCTAGCACTGACCTTCCAAAGATGGGTCAGAGGGAGGATCCTCGGCTTGTGGGCCAGCTGTCCATGGGAAGGTGAGACCTTAGCTAAGGGGAGACTACATACCGGCATTTAGCAGAAGCAGAAGAGACGCAGACACTCTGCCCATGGACGGCACTGTACTAGACTATGAAGTGTTTTGTGCCCCTCGTGACTTCTAAGGATTTCCCTAGCCATACATATAGGTTAAAAAAACTGCTTAGGGGCGCCTGGGTGGCTCAGTGGGTTAAAGCCTCTGCCTTCGGCTCAGATCATGATCCCAGGGTCCTGGGATCGAGCCCTGCATCGGGCTGTCTGCTCCGCGGAGAGCCTGCTTCCTCCTCTCTCTCTTTCTGCCTGCCTCTCTGCCTACTTGTGATCTCTGTCTGTCAAATAAATAAATAAATAAAATCTTTAAAAAAAAAAACTGCTTATGATATACATTTACATATATACATGCATTTGTACAGATCTGTACAAATGTACATACGCATATGTATTTCTTAATTTAATATCAGTAGGTACAAAGAAAAATATGGACAAATATCCCCAACAAACCGTTAGGAGTGCTACAGAGGTTGGTTTTGGATGGAGTCATAAAGACTTTTAATAACTGTTATAACATTCTTCTTTTAAGCTTTTATAAGAATGTATTACTTTTACAATTGGAAAAACAAGTTAAACCCCCAAATGGGCAAAATTTGTTAAAACAATTTACAAGAAAAATCATGTCCTACAGATGTGACATTTTAGCAAATCAAAACCACAATGAGATACCACCTCACACTAGTCAGAATGGCTAAAATTAACAAGTCAGGAAATGACAGATGCTGGTAAAGGGGTACCCTCCCACACTGTTGGGGTACCCTCCCACACTGAAGATGCGGAGAAAGGGGTACCCTCCCACACTGTTGGTGGGAATGCAAGCTGGTGCGACCACTCTGGAAAACAGCATGGAGGTTCCTCAAAAAGTTGAAAATAGAGCTACCCTACGACCCAGCAACTGCACTACTGGGTATTTACCCTAAAGATACAAATGCAGTGATCCAAAGGGGCACGTGCACCCGAATGTTTATAGCAGCAACGTCCACAATAGCCAAACTATGGAAAGAACCTAGATGTCCATCAACAGATGAATGGATAAAGAGGTGGTATATATATACAATGGAATACTATGCAGCCATCAAAAGAAATGAAATCTTGCCATTCGCTATGATGTGGATGGAACTAGAGGGTATTATGCTTAGCAAAATAAGTCAATCGGAGAAAGACAACTATCACATGATCTCCCTGACATGAGGAAGTTGAGAGGCAATGTGGGGTGTCTAAGGGGTAGGAAAAGAAAAAAATGAAACAAGATGGGATAGGGAGGGAGACAAAACTATAAGAAACACTTAATCTCGCAAAACAAACTGAGGGTTGCCGGGGGGAGGGGTCTAGGGAGAGGGTGGTTGGGTTATGGACATTGGGGAGGGTTTGTGCTATGGTAAGTGCTGTCAAGTGTGTAAACCTGGCAATTCACAGACCTATACCCCTGGGGCTAATAATATATTATAAGTTTATAAAAGAATTATTAAAAAAAAGATGTGACATTTTAGAAATAAGTTTACTATATATGAATCTATTAGAGCTAGGTAATAAAAAAAATCTGCTTATAAATTTCTGTGCCTAGAAACTAAACTACTTCACATATAACTACAACTTGTATTTCTGCATGGTTTTAGAATGCATGGAATTTTCCAGGAATTCAATTACTATGAAAATGGAGAGTGTGAAGAATCACTTACTACATAAGAAAACCCAGGCGCGGGTGCCAATGTTGCCGGAGGTACATGAGTCGCGGATACAAGAGACTCACGTTAGTCGCTCAGCATTTGATGCCGTAACGTTGGCAGTGATTCTGGGTGTGGGTGCCTGCAGCTGACCATTTCATGATGTCCTCATGCACAGGCAATCTGAACCCTCCCTCTCCTTTAACTTATATTTCATTCAGGGCACATATTTGATTTCTAAATTTTCATGCATAGGTAGGTTAGATTATTTATGAATGGCACATCAGGGTACCAAAGAGAACATCATGCAATGTTCACCACAGAAAAGGGCCCATTGGGACTGACAGGGCTAAGAGCCACAGACTTCGCCCCTCAGATCCCAAGTCAATGCCTCCATCGACTCTGACCTCCAGCCCTTGCCTGCACTCTCCCGTCACTCATCAGGCCCAGCAAAGGAAGTTTGGAGAAGGAGTGTGCTTGTCACAGCCCATGATGACAGCCATGACTTTGTGCAAAACAGGATCTTCGTCTGTTTGGGGTGGAGCGGGGGTAAGCAGGGACTTCCCCCCTGCCGTCCATGAAAAGGAAGAAAGCCATGGCTCAGCAGAAGGATGGAGGCTGGGCTGTGCTACTTACAGAGGTCTTCGGTGGCAGCAGGCACAAAGGCAGCCATGGACTCGTAGAGCTCCTCATCACAGCCGGGGTTGAGGGAGCATTTCATGAGCAGGTCTGTGGAGAGATGGGCCATGGACTCGTACACGGCATCAGCCTCCTCCCCTTGCATCAGTTCCTCTTTGATGTGACTCTTCAGCATGTCCACAGTTTCCTGAAAGAGAAGACGGGACTCACAGGCACCTGGAGACACTCTGGCCTTCTGGGAAGAGGGAGGCCTTCGTGCACTTGGGACGGGCAAAGAGGAAAGGTTCACACGGGTCAGCGTTCAGCTGTCCCACCAGCCCGCAAGCTCCTGGAGGCCAGACTCCAAGTCTGTTTGTCTTGTGTGCTTTGTTTTAATCTTTGTGTCTTCTCCCAATGCTAAGCACAGAGTCATGCACACAAGAGATGGGCAGTAAACGTCTGAGGAGCTGAGGGTACAAATTAAGGGCTTCCTCAAGACCACCTACTAAGAGTCAGGTGCGATGCCAGGTGTTTGCCTATACATTACCTCATGTCATTCTTTCCATAGCTGCCTGAGAAAGTTGCAATATTCACTAGTTCACCCATGAGAAAACCACAGCTCAGAAAAAACTAGCACCTTACTTAAGGGCATGCAGTCCTGCCTTCTGACCTCTCTACTACACCCTGGTTCCTCCAAAGGAAATCAATGATCTCCAAGGTGGTAACCCTTGTAACAACACAGACATCCAAATGAAATGGTGGCCGCTAAGTTGTTCTCGCCCTGATATGTAGTCAGATGGCCCTCAGAAGCTCACTCCCTAGTCCCTGTTCCTTCCAGCAGGCTGCTGCCAAGTGCTTGCCTTGGTTTCATACGCAGTGTGTCCAGAGGAGAGTCAGCCTTAGCTGAAAGGCCCTGCAGTCAGACAGACTGCCCATCCTTCTGCCTCCCTGTGGTGGCAAAGGCAGAAAGCCGGCTTCTCTGAAACTCTGCACAACTTTTCCTGGTAAGAAATTTTGGTGTTTCACAACCTTATTTCAGCAATACCCACAAAAATCCTCATTTTCATCACACCACCTCGAGGGAGCTCATCTGCTGTTGACAGAACCTGCTGGTTTCTTGATGCGACTGAACGACTGGCCCAGGTGACGGCTGTGAGATGTTGGGAGACTCAAGGTCTGGCATTTGGTTTCAATGTGGTGGAAAGAGGAAACGGGACAGTCCTTAGAGGTCATAAAAACATGCAGGGATCTTTTGGTAGCAATGCTGAAGATGCATTGGCTGAAGGTGATTACGGCTAGAGAGCAAAGAAGGTATGAGAAACGGGAACCCGATTAATTTTGGTGCAAACCAAAAAGGCATCGTTCCACTTCCCTGTTACGTAGAACAAAAGAACAAGCCCCAGAACTGGCATCAAACTAGGTTCCTGTCCCATCTCCACCCTTGCTAGAGTGCAACCCGGGCACAATTATTCTGCCTTCCTAAGCCCCATCTTCTCCTTGTTTGTTAAAGACAGACAACAATACTGTCAACTTCCAAGGGCTGCAGTGAGCATTAAGTAAAACATGGCATTTGCCAATCAAATAGATTCAATAACTAGGAGTCATGACTGTGAACACAGTATGTCCCCAATAAAAACTACTGGCGTGGAAATGATGCGCTGCATTTTACACGTTTGTGACTTCAAAGTAAAGCAGAATAAATACTCCTGAACGGTGAATACTTTTTAGCGTCATTTATGTCAAAGGTGCCCAAAACGACACGCAGGCTATTCTACTTGTTCAACACACTTATGCAACCCCCAAACTGTGGAGAGCCCCCCCTCCATGCCTTAGTGAGTCACTGCCTTGCAGACTGTGAAATAACAGCATGAAATTAAGTTTCTGGGGAGGTGTAGGCTCACTCCTTTATGGAGATACAGAGCAAGATTAGATTGTCTTTATGGTTCCTTTGAGGTCTCTGCCCCACGCAAGAGACTGAGAGTCCCCACTATGACTCGTGAAGATGAAGGAAAACCAGAAAAGGGAAGAGTCAGGAAGGATGGGGGTCTCCAAGACAAGAGAAGTAATACTAGGGCATGGAGCAAAGACTAGACAGTGGATGAGAACTCGAAGATGTTCCCAGAAGTCGATGATTAAGGAGGATCTGGAGGTCCAAAACCAGGTGAGCCAAGAAACGGGGCATATCTCTCTTAGGATCAGCAGAGGCTCAGAAAGAGAGACAGGCCATTAGCATAACAGGGACCTCCCAATTGGCCTCAAGGGCAGAGCTTTGTTGTGGTCTCTGCTAAGAACCAATCCCAACAGTTCACCTGGACATGATGGCCGCAAGGCAGCTGGGAGCAGCCCACCAAAGTGCCTTGGGGAATGGGGTGGGGCTGGGCAAGAGGGATCAGCATCAATCTGCAGCATATTCAGTCTTTAAATGTCTCTGCAAATCTCTCTGGGTGGACCTCAATGCTTTACATCCATTATTTCCTTTTATCCTGAAAACCACCCTATGAGCAGAACTAGCATTACCTTCCTTCTGCACTTCAGGAAACTAAAAGAGAGAGGGTACGTGATATGTCCAAAGTCACATGGCTAACAAATGTTGGTGCAGGAATGTGGACCCAGGTCCATGGGACTCCAGGGAGCATCTCTTAAGCCCACACAAACTGGCCCTGCCAGAGAAGAGGCACGTATCTCTACTGAACAGGTAGGCCCTAGGACCACAGAGTGCATTTTCATTCCTGGGACCTCTCCCACCTTGACCTTACCACATACTCATCGATGAACTGCCGCAGGTCCCTGAAGCCATGTTTCTCAGCAATGGTGTTGGGATAGTGGCCATGCTTGTTGGCCACACTGTATGCCTGTAGGGCTCCCGGGCAGGTGAGCAACAAGGCAGTGAGGTTCTTGAGCCCATACTTCGCAGCAAAATGCAACAAGGTGGGCAACTCTTCATCCCTCTGATCTGAAAATTGTTCAGGAAGACAATGGACAAATAAGAATAAAGGCATGGGCACCCTTGTTCATGGAGACAAAGCTGGCAAGCCTACCATGACATCCAGCAGGCACTCAATCATTACTTCTGGGTTGATTGACCTAACATCTGACAGTTTCCTTTGAGGAATAGCTGAAGATTCTGCCCTCGGATGATGGAAGAAATGATATGTTAATTAACTAGCAAATCTAATAATTAATAATCCACCTTTTTCTCTAAAAAGATCAAAGAATCATGAAAAATAATACTAATTCAAAATGTGCTGATTTTCTAAAAGCTTAAGTAGCAGCCACAAAGTACAACAGGAATGACGTCTTGACCTTCTCTGCAAATGTCACAGCATTTTTACACAATTACTTTGTGCTGATTTAAAAAAATTAAGTCCATCTTCTTAGCTCTTATTCCAAATTTCATAAAGTATGCCGAGTCATCCTAGGTATGTTAATTAGCCTTTCCGTGGCCCTTAGTTTTGAACTAGAAGATATTTCCAAACTATTTCAAAAGGGCTAGGAGGATTAATAAGATGGTGGTATTCAGTGAGTTCTTTGTTTAGGACAGGTTTTGAGTGTTGGTATTAACACACCTGAACCGCAGGATATCCGTGAACCTTTTGATTCAGGAGAAACAAAGTACTCCTTCGGGTCACTGGATCCTCGTGACCTCCTCCGCCTACTAATATCTGGATTTAGCAAGCTAAACTCTACCAAGAAAATAGACGTGTTTGCATTGTGGAGTTTGGGACAAGTCCTTCTTTCGTTTCCATAAAAGTTGATTTCTTTTTTTTTTTTTTTTTAAAGATTTTATTTATTTATTTGACACACAGAGAAAGATCACAAGTAGGCAGAGAGGCAGGCAGAGAGAGAGGAGGAAGCAGGCTCCCCGCCAAGCAGAAAGCCCAACACCGGACTCGATCCCAGGACCCCGAGATCATGACCCGAACCAAATGTAGAGGCTTTAACCCATTGAGCCACCCAGGCGCCCTAAAAGTTGATTTCTAAACCCAACAGTGATAGACAAACAGACTTATATATACTACTATGCACATACACACGCACATGCAGATTTTTCTTAGTAAAACAAACCCAGCTTCCTATTCATCAGGAAATGATCCTTGGGACGAAAGTCTGAACATGTCCCCAGGACCCCACATTGGCAGGCTATAAATACTCTTCCTGAGCCTCAAGTGTAAGAACAGAGAATATCAACACTGCAGGAAGTAATGCAAGAACATTCCACAGTAGAAAAATGGGGAGAGACAACACAAGAATGACCCCAGGAGAAGGACCTGAGGGTAATATAACCCCATTCTTACGGCTCTCTTGGCTAGGGAAGGATGGGACATGGGGCAGGGGGCAACCAGTCTCCATCACACACGTGAAGAAAGAACAATATCCACAGAAGCGCCCTACCAGTGGTCCTGTCAGCCCACCAGGCACCATCCCCCACAGGAGCCGTTATCCAGCCTGTCACATGCGCACAGGAGACTGCTCCTCCCTCACTGAACAAATGTTTGTTTCCAGCCTACAATTAGCCACCCAGGCACTGCCTCAGCCCTCACGGAGCTGACAGCCTGCAGAGAAGACAGACACAGCTGAGAACTAACACAGAGGACACCCGGCATGCTAGGGGAGCCCACAGCACGTAGACAGAACCCACCGAAGGATCAGAGAGGTCTTCCTGAGGAAGTGCTACCTAGGCCGCTGTTCGGAAATGACGAGATGTTAGCCAGGTGCACAGCAACCAAGGAGGACAGGAGGAAACTGAATTCCCACAGAGTTCAGGCAGCAAGAGGCAGGGCAGAATTCTCATGAGATGAAAGAAGTGCAGACTTTCTGTAGAGCAGAGCCCAGGGACAGCGTAGGGATGAGGGCAGAAATGCAGTGGGAACCTCTCGGGAAGGCTTGCAAACATGCTAAGGAGTTTGGGCTTTATCGAGAAGGCAAATGGGAACCACAAAGGGTTTTTAGCAAAGGGCTGAAGTATTCAGATCTACAATTTAGAAATCACTCTAGCTTGTCAGTGAAGGAACCATTCTCAAAGAATGAGCTGTGGAGAGGGAACCAAAAGGGTCCAAGCACGGGGGGATTGGATGCTGAAACTCACAAACTAGAATCACCCCGCAGCTGGTCTGAATTTCTGACTTACTTGTCATCATATCTTCTTCTTCCAGTTGGTTAATTCCAAAGAGGTGCAGTCCACTCGCAGGGATGTTGTTCTTCAGAGACTCAGTGAGCAGTTTATCAAGGGTCTCCGTGTTGTAGGGCACAATTTTAAAGGCCTGAACACAAAAGTGAGGAAGGTCAGATTTTAAATCCAGCCATTTTCCATCCAGCAGATTCGAAGCCAAAGAACCACGAGCAGAAACTACATGTCCAGAAAATGCAAGTTTCCTTTCCACATCCTTACCTGACACATGAACTCCACTGGATTTGCTGCATTGGACAATAAATTCCCGATCTCTTCCATGTCAGTATAATAACTGATCACAGTTTCACACACCACTAAATCCCCGGAATAGATCTTCAAGGAAACATTTCCAGAGGAGAGGCCTGAAGAAAAGAAAAAAAAAAAAAAAAAGAAAGAAAACAAAAAAACCACGCAAGGGCCAGGGGAAACTATCCGTGGATTCACCTTAATGGTAAAGAAATTAACTGGGGGCTGGAAGAAAGATTTGGGAGGTAGGTGCGGGATAGAGAAGTAAGGGGAAGGGTAGAAGTAGGAAGTGAGGAGACTGGCATCTGAGAGGCCCAGAGTCAAAGGAAATGTCCCCGTTGGTTTGGCAATTTCATTTTTGGAAGATTTTCATCTGTTTTGGTTGCTACAGTAGGCCCAGGACCAAGACAAACAAGAAGAGTTGAGTTTAAAACACTTTCTACAGGGGCACCTGGGTGGCTCAGTGGGTTATAAAGCCTCTGCCTTCGGCTCAGGTCATGGTCGCAGGGTCCTGGGATCGAGCCCCGCATCAGGCTCTCTGCTCAGCGGGAAGCCTGCTTCCTCCTCTCTCTCTCTCTGCCTGCCTCTTCACATACTTGAGATCTCTGTCTGTCAAATAAATAAATAAATAAAACCTTTTTAAAAAAATAAATAAATAAAACACTTTCTACAAAGGTCAGCGGTGGCCGCAAGGTGGGAAAAGATCCTGGCCGGCGGAATTCAGTGCTTTCATAACCCTGGACTGGGAGAATTGATTCACTGGCTCTGTGGCTGTCAAGACTCTGTGCTCTTTAGCTCTCCTCCACCACAGGAAGGGGTTTTGAGGGGGAAAGAAAAATTAAAAATACACCAACCACAAAGATTCGATTCACAAAAGAGGAAATGCAACAAGTAGAGAACATGGAAAAATAGCTTCGTTAGTAATCAAAGAAATGCAAATTAAAATAATGGGCTACTCTTTCAAAAGATATCCAATTAGCAAAGATATTTAAAAATGATAATGCCTAGGGTTGGCCATGACACAGCAAACTTGATAGATAGGAGTAGTATTTCCTAAAGCAAGGAAGCCCTGTTTTCCAGGATCCTTCAAAATGCACCACATTTCAAGGGTTCCATCTTGAGGAAATACTCCTCAATCCATGCAAGCATAAAGATATTTGATATATCAGAATTTAAAACAAAAGAAGACAATAAGAAATCAGAAATGACACAAATACATAACAATGAGGAAACGAAAAATTAAAAGATGATACTTCTTTTCAAGGGAGTATAATGCAGCTTTAAACAAGATGAATTATAAGATACAAGTTCAACACAAGGAACTGGTTTTATAAATTATGATACATCTATACAATGGATTAGTTTGGAACCATGAAGAATTATGTTGTAAAAGAATACTTACTAATGTGAGCAAATACTCATAGGTATCTTCCAGGTAACAAAAGTGGCCTATGAGACTATACGAAGCTATGTATATAGACGCAGAAAATTTACAGAAATCACTGATTTCCTTTGGGGCATAAAGGCAATTTTCTCTTTATTTTCCTTTACCTTGGCTACATTTATTTACTTTCCGTTATTTTCTCTTTTATTCTTTTTTTTTTTCAATTTTTTTTTTTTAATTTACTTGACAGACAGAGATCACAAGTAGGCAGAGTGGCAGTCAGAGAGAGAGGGGGAAGCAGGCTCCCCACCAAGCAGAGAGCGCAATGCAGGGCTCCATCTCTGGACCCTGAGATCATGACCCAAGCTGACGGAAGAGGCTTTAACCCACTGAGCCACCCAGGTGCCCCTGCATTCTTTAACTTTTCAGTATTGAGCTCACATAAGTTTTATGATAGAAAAAATATATTATAAAATGGAAAGTTACAAGGTCCATGTAACATCAAGGGGCAAGGGGCGCCTGGGTGGCTCAGTGGATTGGGCCTTTGCCTTCGGCTCAGGTCTTGGTCTCAGGGTCCTGGGATCGAGCCCCACAATAGGAATCTCTGCTCAGTGGGGAGCCTGCTTACCCTTCACCCTCTGCCTGCCTTTCTGTCTACTTGTGAACTCTCTCTCTCTGTTAAATAAATAAATAAAATCTTTAGGGGAAAAAAAAAAACAGCAAGGGGCAAAAGGATGCTGAGAGAATAAATATTGAAAACAACTCTGTTTTTAAAATTGTGAACAAAGGCCAAAAGACAGGGTAGTAGTGTGATGACTTTTTTCTATTTTTCTCTAATTTCAAAAAAAATTTTTTAAGATTTTATTTATTTGAAAGAGAGAGTGAGTGAGAGACAGTGCACAAGTAAAGTTAAGGGACAGAGGTAAAGGGAGAAGCAGAGCAGACTCTTCTGCTGAACAAGGAGCTGACGTGGGGCTCGATCCCAGAACCCTGGGATCATGACCTGAGCTGAAGGCAGACGCTTAACCAACTGAGTCACCCGGGTAGCCCTCAAAAAATTTTAATATGTTAACTTCTTATAGATAAAAATTTTATAATATCCATTTTTCCCCCATCGCACATGCATGTTTCTGCAACTTCCTTTTCCTTTAAATAGAACATGACAACAAAATCCAAATCCTGGCTGTCACTTTTCTCAGCTGCTGAATAAAGACAGGGCAAGAAAAAGAAAGCAAGAGTGGACCTCTTCCTGAACAGGACGCCTAATTTCTGGAGGTAGACGGGGCGACTTACTGGGAGCCTTCACAGAAACGGTGTATTCATTCTCCAGCTTGGCTTCCACCCGGACGGAGGGAGAATCCTCAGGAGAAAATTCTGCTTCTGTTGTCACCCTCTCATCCAACTTACATCTCACGATGACGTAGACAGTGGTTTCCACCTGGAGCAGGAGGCCAGTTAGTGTCCCCGCCCCCTCCTGGGTGCCCTGTCAGGGTGCTGGGCAGAGGGTATCCTGGCTCCCCAAGCCCCAGCGCTAGCACGGAGGGGTCTGCAGTCCAGCTCTGGGCCCGACCGCCACGGGTCCCAAAGGGACGAGTTGCAAAGACCAAGAGTGAACATTTATCAAGCTTTACAGCAGTTTGATGGGAGTTATCTTATGTCTGTTGGACCTAATGTAATAATTTAAACTCCGACAGCTTGTACCTCTTTTTATTTCATTTATAGCATTTCTCTTTTATGGCACTTTTAAAAGCACTGGTGTATGGCAGAATTGGGAATTTTGTAGAACGAAATAAAAGGGGTCTTCACCGATAGTCTGAGAAGCACCTTTCGGACATGAGCCTGACTGCTCCATGGGAAGCCGGCAGGCTGACACAGCCTTGGAAGCGGTTTGAAATGCAGAATATAAGGCCCCTCCTGGACCCACTGAACTATCAAAGACTGAATTTTACCAAGACCCCTGGGTGACACATGGACCTTACTATGTGGCAGGTGTCAGCCTGGAGGACCCCTCCTGGGGTCTGCTTCTTATACTCTTCTTGAATGGGCACAAATACCTTACTGGAGGGCTGATTTTCCCCAGGCATGGAACAACCTGAATTCTATTTCACCTCGCTCCCTTGATGATCTCTTGCCAGGCAGGCCACATACAATGATCCTATCTTACTGTGCAATCTAAACCCAGCATGTTTATGAGCTTGTAGCCACAGGAAAGCATTCTGCTGCTCTGAACTAATAAAATCACACATTTTCATCAAGAAACGAAAGATAATAAAAAACTACCAGTTCTATGGAAGAATTTGCATTACAGTGGTGCATCAATTGGGCCATCACATTCAAGTCACCTGTTAACATAGGTCCCATCCTGAAAATGTTAGTCACATTACACTCTGGCTTTTATCTTAGCCCTTTTGGCAAACAATACTGGCACGTTGCAGCCAGCAAATTTCAAAGCATCCACAGTGGTCAGCTGATGGAGAAGCAAGCTTTCAAAATGCACCCCCCCTCTTTCCTTCCAGCCCTAGGCTGGCAGGAACAGATCCAGCCCTCTCCCTCCAGGGTTAGCATAAATGTCTGGTAAGCTGCCACACATCTACATTTCTGATCTATGAACTTAAGTCTTAGAGGGATGACACACACTTTCCTGAGCTCGCCTCTCTCTCTCTTTTTTAAAGATCTTATTTATTTATTTGACAGAGAGATCACAAGTAGGCAAAGAGGCAGGCAGAGAGACGGGGGAAAGAGGCTCCTCGCTGAGCAGAGAGCCCATCGGGCTCGATCCCAGGACCCTGGGATCATGACCTGAGCCAAAGGCAGAGGCTTTAACCCACTGAGCCACCCAGGCGCCCCTGGCCTTTCTCTTATTTAAAGGAGTGAGGTGTGCTCAAGGGCCCAGGTACTGGGAATCCCAGGGCAGCTAATCTACAAGAGAATCCCTGAGGGAAGGCTAAGATTACACTCCCTTTACTGCCACAGAAGCAACCACTGAAAAGGCTGTGCACTGCCATGGATCCACCAGCCCCAGGAGCACCTACCCCACAGCGAATACGGTCCGGCTGCACCACCATCAGGTTCCCAGGTGAAGTCTGCTGTGGCAGGTTCTGATGCTTCGAGTAGGAAGGGACCTTCTCGTCCTCAGTCTCAGTGTCAGTGACTGAATCACAGCCAGAATCTACGGGACAAAGGACATCGCTGAATGGGAACACAAGGAAGGAGAACTGATGGACATGTTCCACCCCATGAAAGCCCCAAATATTACCAAATAGGAAATGGCTCTGAATGTCAAATAAATACAAGCTGGAGGGAGTGACTCAGGAAACCGTGAAAGACAACCTACTGGGAAAAAGTCAATTACCCGTTAGGGCACAAGGGTAGGGCGACAGCAAGAGGAAGACTGTGGAGAAGGCCAGAAAGTCTGAAACAGGATGTTGCCCAAGGCTGGCAAGTCTAGTTTCAACCAGTAGGTTTCTGGAAGCTTTACCTCCAGGCTTCCTGCACTGCTGGCTTTGGTGGCTGCGAGGGAAGAAGGCCCCTTCTCTTCAGGTGGGGTCAAGCATGGGCTGTCCACTTAAAGGTCATCTTTTGAACATCAAGCAAAACCTGTGCTGTGCAGGAAGCCATTATTCCTTGGGGTCATGGCTAGGCCATGGCACCACTTTGGAGCAACTGTGAAAAGCAATCATTCTCAACAAATCTTGGATCAAAGTAACTGGGTTCCAGATCGGTACCCCAGCCAACACCTATACTGTGCACGGGTTCAGAGCAAGTGAAGGGGGTGGGCAGATGTGTGGGGCATGGCACAGAATGAGATGATGCTGAGGTGATGTAAGTGGAACCTACCAGAACTCTGAGGCAGGGGCTCTTAACCAGGGTTCATCAATTGATAGGCTGTGTGCAAGATTCTGTGTGTGTGTGTGTGTGTGTGTGTGTGCACGCACGTGCAATGCTTGTTTATACTTCTCTGGAGATAGTCCAAAGCTTTCATCAGATCTCCCAAGAAGGACAAAATGGTTAAGAATCATTAAGGGAAGGAAGGTTCATCCAGTTCCTTTCTTGGGCTGCCTCTTCCTTACTCCTAAACCACTTACAGATCCAGCCCAACATGTCAGGCACTGAGGGGACATGAAGATGAATGAGGCATCAAGCCTGCCTTTGGAGAGTCCACGATCTAAAAGGGCAGGTCTAGTGAGAGGCAGGGGTTCTCTTGGCTGATTCCTGCAGGCTGGACTCCCAGGAAGGAGGTGGCCTCTGGCAGAGCCCACAGCACTCAGTCCTAGTAAAATGCTGGCGTGGTGCCTCAGGCCCCCAGAAAGCTGCACCCACAGACTTGCAGATTAGACCTAAGGTCATACCAGGAGACAGGCCATGCTCCCATGACAATGAAGGCTATGGTGAGGGAGCTGGGCTGAGGGGGCAAGGCACCATCATGTCTTACCACTGTAACTGTGAGGCAAGGACCTCCAGGACCTACTCAGGCTGGGGAGATATGCAGCTTAAAAACCCCACAGCCTGAGAGAGTAGTCTCATTCTAGAGCCTGACATCTGTACTGACAGTTGCCTCTGCATGGTCCCAGACTGTGATGGGCGGGAGGCACACTCCTGCTGCTCTTCCCATCTCTGGGATTTCCCCCATGACTCAATATCCCACAAGGCCTGGCAGAAGCAGCCAGGTCTCTGACCTTGCTTGTGCAATAGGAATCCCAGCAGAATTTAGGGCTAAGAGACAGGGTCAAAAACCCTGGATGTTCCAAGGAGGGTTGATGCTGGTTTTCAGTAGGCATCAGAGCCATCAATATGCTATAGCTCTCCTTTCCTTTCCAGTCCTACTGACTCCTCTATCAGTGCTAATTATCCCCCTCAAAGGCTAAGTGCAGAAGCTGCCTGCCTCACTGCTGTCCAGCCATGTTAACAGAGGCGGCCATTTTCTCCTTCTCTGCTGCCTTCTCTCCTTGATGCGTGACTCCTACAACAGCCAGGACACATCCCCACGAACAGAGCTGTACATGCCACCCAAGCAACAACCACCCAGTGAGGAAGACTATTTAGGAAAGAACCAAAAATATCAGTGATAATTAGCATTCTTCTTCTGAATATACTATCACATCAAGCATTAATATTTTCTTATTAGATGCCTGAACCATCCCGGTTTTTTTTTTTTTTTTTTCCCATTTCTGAGGTTCTTCCTGGATAAGAAAATTACCTCATTGACTTAAAACACCCCATCAGTTACTTAAAACTGCACAAAGTTCCCTGGAATTCCCCCAGAATTGTTTAGACACTACCCTGAATGGTCCAGTGCTAGGCATCAACTTTTGCCAATTCCCTATTCTAAATTATTTGACAGGTATAAGCTCCTTGGAACAGACCCATTGTACAGTCTTCCTTTGCTTCAAAAAAGAAAAACTCTTCATTTTTCCCAAATTACTGATCTATTATTAGTCAGCTTGCCAAAGAGTCAAACTCTAATAAATATATCAAGGAAAGTATAGAGAAAATATAAGTAAACCAATGAGAAAGACATGACAGTGACAAATAAGGAGAAGAATTTTAGAAACATACTGATGTGAAAACTTCATGCTATGAATTTTTAAAATTTCAATACAATTTTTATAGAAAAATATGAATTACCAAAATTATCTCAAAACAAGCAGAAAATCTGACAAAATCAATAATCATGGAAGAAAAACTTTCAGTTTTCAAATAAAATTCAGAGCATAAGCCACATACCTCTCTTCTTACGCTGCATTTTAAATTATATTTGCAACAATGTTCTTCTTTATAATAACCAATTTTCCTATCTAGGAAAATTCCCTGTATATAGGTTTTATGCCTCTTACTAATATTCAAGAAACAATAAAATTTAATCCCATTTTATATTACATTTATAAAAAATTAAACAGCAATTCAGTACAAGGGATAACCCCCAAATCAAGCTTTAGTCTCATAAAAACTTAATATGTGATAAAGAAAGCATTAGAAATCAGTGTAGAATAAAGAAAATCATTGGTGAGAAGAATGACTCAGCAGATAGTGCTGGAAAAATTTAGCTATTTGGGGTGGGGGTGAAGGGACAGAAGGACTATTTAGACGCTTCCTAACTCTCATATACTCCAAAATAAAGCTTTGATTTAAAGTGAAAAATAAACTAAAGTGAAGAAAAAAAAAACAGATCTTAAAAATTTTAAAGATGAAAAAAAATTAAAAATTAAAAAGATGAGGGGCATCTGGGTGGCTCAGTTGATTAGGCAGCTGCCTTTGACTCATGTCATGATCCTGGGGTCCTGGGATGGAGCCCCATAGGGCTCCCTGCTCAGAGGGGCACCTGCTTCTCCCTCTGCCTCTGTTCTTTGCCCTGCTCATATTCTCTCTCACTCTTTCTCTCTCTCTTCAATAAATAAATAAAATCCTTTAAAAAAATTAAAAACTGCAAATGTTATCATTGGTTTGGGAAAAGATTTGTTCATCTTAAACAACTAATGAAATACAATCTAAGCAAGCAATAGGGTTGGTATGAATTTAAAACTTCAGTAAACAAAGTTTTATAAAACTAAAATCTAAATTGTATTGCTTTGGCAGCGTTAGCCATAATAGCCAAGGGTGAAAACAACCCAAACATCCCTCAGCTAATGAATGGATAGACAAAACATGGTATATTATTCAGTCATAAAAAGGAATAAAATATTGAACATTGAAAACATGATGCTGAATGAAAGAAGCCAGCCACAAAAGACCACACATTGTGTGATTCCAAATATATAATAATGTCCATAGGAGGCAAATCTATAGAGACAAAAAGTAGATTAGTGGTTGCCTATGGCTGGGGCCTTGGTGGGGAAGTAGGGCTTGGGGTATGATAGCTAAAGTGTATGCTGTTTCTTTTTGGAGGGTATGAAAATATTCTAGAATTAACGGTGGTGATAGCTGCACAAGTCTGTGAATATCCTAAAAAATCCACTGAATTGTACACTTTAAACGGGTAACTTGTTTGATGGAATGAGCACTGGGTGTGATATCCAACTGATGAATCATTGAACTCTACCTCTGAAACTATTAATGCTCATGTCAATAAAAATTATTTTTTGTTATTTTTTAGGTTTTGGAGGGTTGTTTTTTTGTGTGTTAATAGAATTTAAATAAAATTTTGAAAAAACTGGGTAACTTGTACAACATTATGTGAATTATACCTCAATAAAGTTGTTACCAAAAAATCTAATGACATATCATAAACTGGTTTAAAATTTGAAATAAATATATATGTCAAGGGGCTAATCTCCTTACTATATTAAGAGATCATAGAAATATCTTTAAAAACACCAAATAAGTAGATAATTCACAAAGAAAGAAATACAAATTACCTCCCAATCTAAAAAAAAATCTTCATTAGCACTAATTATCATGGAAATGCACATAAAAATAACATATCGCTAGTCTACCTTTTTAAATTAGGAAATGTTTGAAGGTGAGGGAAGACAGATACTTACTCTCGTTTGATGCTGAGGGAAGTATAAATTGGTAAGACCTTTCTGGAAAGGCATGTGTCCATATACAGAGAAAGAGAAAGTCTTTAAAATGTTTGTAGGGCGCCTGGGTGGCTCAGTGGGTTAAGCCGCTGCCTTCGGCTCAGGTCATGATCTCAGAGTCCCACATTGGGCTCTCTGCTCAGCAGGGGGCCTGCTTCCCTTCCTCTCTATCTGCCTGCCTCTGTCTACTTGTGTTCTCTGTCTGTCAAATAAATAAATAAAATCTTAAAAAAATAAATAAAATAAAATGTTTGCATTCTTTGGTATATAATTCTACTGCAAATTTCTCTTAAGTAGGAAAATAAATGTTCAAAATGTAGACAAAGATAATGAACCAAGGTGTCTACTAATTCATTCTCTGCATCCGTGAAAAGTGGAAAACAACTTCACTGTCTGATGAAAGAATACTTAAAAATATTATTTTCGGATGCCTGGGTGGCTCAGTCGGTTAAGTGTCAGCCTTCAGCTCAGGTCATGATCTCAGAGTCCTGGGATTGAATTCTGCATCAGACTCCTTGCTCAGCATGGAATCTGCTTCTGGCTCCGCCTGCTGCTTCCCCTGCTTGTGCCCGCCCGCTCTCTCTCTCTCTCTCTCTCTCTCACACACAAATAAATAAAATATTTTTATAAAATATTATTTTCAAAGAGTTTTAAAGTACAAGCTTATGACATTATGTCAAGCAACACAGCAAGATATAAAACCATATATCTTCTAGTGTAGGGTAGCAACTATATTAAGAGAAATGCATATAAAAGGTCAGAACAAAATCTGTGCTTGGCTTGTGCATGACCCTTCTTCCCTCCCTCCCCCTATTCTTCCTGCCTTCCTACCTACCCATCTTTCATACATTCTATGAGTTTACACAGGGAGAAAGCACCCAGATACTGGGGGTAGGGTAAAGAGAAAGCAGCCACTGAATCTTGTGCTGAATCGTGTCACTAGCTTGGCACAAATGAGATTGACCCTAAGAGTGTGGCACTTGGCAGATACTCGTCAGTGTTCAGATGGGCTATATAAACAGTTCCTTCCAGTAGATCTATCCATTCAGTCACCTGAAATGAATTCGCTCCCAGCAGTGAATTCATTTCAGCAAGTCAGGCAGGATGCCATCCATCCTGAGGCCGACTCTGGAGGCGCTGACACCACTACCACTTACCCACTACTACCTTCCAGGGAAGAGCAAACCCAAGGTTTCCTTGGAGGAAATTCTAAGCAAGATGAGAGCACCCCTAAAACCCACCTGACAGAGAGAGACGGCACCATGCGTGGCCACTGCAGGATGCAGACCCCTTACCACCCTCCCCACCTTGGGGTAGGGCGCTGTCCTGGGTCTCAAATAAGAAATGTTTGAGAGAAGGTGCTCTGAAAACCCTGAGGACCCCCCCCCCCCCACACACACACACACTGTGAAGTATTATTAAGGCACCAACAGTATCCTCACTGCTTTAAAATTGAACAGTATTTCCTCAGCTTTTATGGGGTCCACAGGAACTCTAGAGAAATTATAGACAAAGACTTTCTTGGTGCTTCTGGCTCCCTGGAGTCTCATCTATAAAGGATTCATGTGGCAAATACTCATTGGATTCAGAGGCAGGAGAAGTTCGTCTCTCTCTCTCTCTCTCTCTCTCTCTTTTTTAAGATTTTATTTATTTATTTGAAAGACAGAGATCACAAGGCAGAGAAGCAGGCAGAGAGAGAGAAAGGGAAAGAGGCTCCCTGTTGAGCAGACTGCTTGATGCGGGGTCAATGCCAGGAGCCTGAGATCATGACCTGAACTGAAGGCAGAGGCTTTAACCCACTGAGCCACCCAGGTGCCCTGAAAAGTTTGTCTCTTGAGAGAACTTGCCTGTTTTCTCCTATTAGACAAGAAGAGGCTAACATGTGCATTTCACACTTTGCCCTCTCTGACAAATAATTCAGTGACCGTTTTTCTTAACTCCTATTACACTCTCATCCAGGGCCTGGGCTTGCCTATTACTCTTTTTAAATATTGTGTTTCATTTTGGAGTCTGCTCCAGATACTCTAGAGATTTAGGCCAGACGTGAATCCACGTTTCTCAAACTGGCATCTGCCAAAAGGCCTCAGATATCATCCTTATGAGAATTTGTGCTCAGGCTTTTCATTCAGTCCTTATGAGAATCAGTGCCTCTGAAGTAAGATGCAAAGACATTCCAGATTCTCAGGATGGCCATGTTATAATTGGGTCCTGCCAAAAGACTGTGGTGCCTGCGTGTGCGTGTGGGTCTGCAGCTACACAGGGTTGCACGGGAGGTCAGGGGCCAATGAGGGAAGAAGAGAGGCGGCAGAGCGATATGCACTGGAGGCGTCTGAGCCCCACGAACACCAGAAGGCTTCCCTGTACACTACTTCATGCAGAGAAATGTGATGGGAGATCCAAGCCCCAGGATAACCCAGGGGAGTCGCAGCAAGCCCCCTCAGTGGACAGAGCGAGCATCGCAGCCTCAAGCCAAGCTCGCGGTGCTGCGGCAATAAGCCAGCCTCACCCAGCGAAAGAAGCCCGGTCCGCCTGCCTTTTATTCATTTCACACCGACATCAGTATCTTGCTCATGTTTTGCTTTCCGAGTTGGGAAGGAACAGCAAACATAAGGAGATGAATATGTTTATACATATTTAAGAACAGCAGAATAATCTGTCAACACTAAGGGTTCGTAATTTTTATCCTTTATGAGGGCGTCTCTATATTGTCTGGGTCAACAAACTGCAGATTGTGAATGCAACGCATGAGTGTGCGCGGGGACGGCCACCACACCCCGTGGAGCCGCGCATGCTTGGTGACAATGTTGGTGACAGACCCTTCCCTACTAATAGTAACAGTAGAAGTTATCTGTTACTGAATACTGTGGGGACTGCTTGATAGTCTTAATCTCATTTAATACTTGCGACAACGCTGGGAGACTGGAACTAATATCTTATCCTTATTTTATAGATGGAAACCCTGTGCCTGAAGGAGGGAAGGAAGCAAGCCCGCGGGAACTGGTCCCCAGCGGTCCAGGCCCTGCTGGTTCGTGGCCAGGTCCAGGGCAGGAAGCAGCTGTCACTCGCTGTTCCTGGTGTGAGGCTGTGGTGGCCACGTAAGGAGATGAGACTGAGCCTTTAGCTCGCCAATGCCTAGTGGGGCTGCCTCAGTCTGAGCCAAGACGCCCCAGGTTAGATGTGCTGCGACCCACCACCTGGGCCAACGGGCACATGCCAAGGATGGGGTTTAAATCACGCGACACTGAACACCCATGGATCCAGCGGGGTTCTGTGAGCTCAAGGAGCCTGACCCTAGGCTGTATTCTCTTCCTGTCCAGTTGAGTTTTCAGACCAGTAAGTTTGCTGTCTTTTTCCTGCACACGGTCTGTCAGTCAGTCAGGACCACGGCTTTTTGACAGCCTGTACAGGGACGGAGGATGGTGTTTGCTGGTCTTGGAGAGTTTTTTCAGAATACACAAGCTAACTTCTCTTGTAAGTTAATGCTTAGCTCCGAGAAAACTGTAAATAAGGATCATTCATTAAAACAACCACATTTGTTGAGCATTTACTATATGCCAGGACCCAGGCAAAACCCTTAACATATGTGATTCTATTCTATCACAACTAAGGCATTGATATGATTCTGCCCATTTCCCAGATGAGAAAACTGGGACATAGAAATTTAAGGAAGTTGGGACGCCTGGGTGGCTCAGTGGGTTAAAGCCTCTGCCTTCAGCTCAGATCATGATCTCAGGGTCCTGGAATCAAGTCCCTCGTCAGGCTCTCTGCTTGGCAGGGAGCCTGCTTCCTCCTCTTTCTCTGCTTGTCTCTCTGCCTATTTGTGATCTCTGTCAAATAAATAAATAAAACCTTTTAAAAAAATAAATAAAAATTAAAACAATAAAAACTGGTAATATACCGAAAAAATTGAATTTTACACTTTTAATGGGTGAACTGCATGGCGTATGAATTATTTTTTTTTTTTAAGATTTTATTTATTTATTTGTCAGAGAGAGAGTGAATGAGAGCAAGCACAGGCAGACAGAGTGGAAGGAAGAGTCAGAGGGAGAAGCAGGCTCCCTGTGGAGCAAGGAGCCCGATGTGGGACTCGATCCCAGGACGCTGGGATCATGACCTGAGCCGAAGGCAGCCGCTTAACCAACTGAGCCACCCAGGCGTCCCCTGAATTATATCTCAATAAAATTGTTTTAAATAAATAAATAAGTCTTTTGAGAAAGATAAACCAAAAACCATGTTGATGGTTCTCAACTGACCAAAGTTTGAGGAATGCTGAATTATGCTATACAGTTTCCATTACGTTAAGCTAAATTTATTAGTGATTTTTTAAGTAAGGGAAAGTGAAGGGAGGAAGGGAAGAAGAAGGCCTATAAGCATAAATATATTGAATTATTTTCTTGAAGTTTTAGGTGAAAAGGAAAACGAAAGTGAAAAAGAAAGAAATTAAGGAGGCACATTTTTAGCAGAGACGAAACAACTTTCTGCCAACCTAGACCCAAAAGGAATGAGACAGAAATGCTCACGGGGGCCAGTCCAGTTGTGGTCACTGGGGAACATATATCTATGGGCTGGAATGAAATAAGTGATCATCAGTTGCATCCAAGATTTCCAGTGTAGATGATAAAAGAAAGAGTGAAGAAGAGTCAAAGATTTCTTAGAATAAAATAGAAATGAATAGCCAAGCAACCTAGTGGCAGGGTCCATGAGAGAAAGGGGCCATGTTCCCTCTGTATTTGCATTCTAGGTCAGGGACCCAAATTTAACCATCACACAGATGAGGCAGGAATACAGAGAGTTGCTTGAAGTCTGGAGAAACTTCCAGTGGCTTTCCCACTCAGGATGAAACTTCTCAGGTATTATGATTCTCACCCATCCTAACCAAGCCACCATGATGAAACTATAAAACAAAGATACCTGAAAGCCAGACATAAAATGTTCTGAAGTCTGGGTTTCCAAATCACCTAGCAAATATCTACTGAATATGTCTGACATGGGACCCACTGGGGAGTGCCAAGAGTGTGTCCTCTATAGTCTTGGCCTCAAGAAGCTTACCACTGAGGGGGTGCCTGGGTAGCTCAATTGGTTAAGTGTCTGCAGGAGGGAGCCCCACGTCAGCAGAGAGTCTGCTTTTCCTTCTCCCTCTATTGCTCCCTGTCCCCACCCCTTCCCTGCTCCTGCTCTCTCTCATCTGCCTCAAATAAATAAAATCTTAAAAGAAGAAGAAGAAGAAAAGAAGAAGCAGCAGAAGAAGAAGCAGCTGACAGCTGAATTAGAACAAGAGGCTCCACATGGAAAACCTGAGACAACTATCAAATCCCTTACCAGCAAGCACCAGCCTGTGTGATAAGACCCTGACTTCGCCTCAGTGATGTAAGTTAAGTTTCCAAGCGTTTAAAAGTGCTGCCACACGAAAAATAGAACAGAAGTTTAGGAAGTTGAGAACAACTTCCTGAAGGATGAAGGCAGCAAGTTAACTTACTTTAACTAAGTCGAATAGCACTTGGAGGCTGAGATTACCCTAGTGAAAAAGGTACATTTCCATTTAATTTAATAAAATAAATCATAGCTCATTCCTTCAACATATATTCATTGCCTATCCATGAATAACCAAGATTCAAAGCCTATCCTAGGACCTCCAAGAAATGTAGGGGTGAGAACATTTCTGGCCTCCCTGACAGTGGGGGGGACCACATAGGCCAGAAACCCGGGAGAGCTTCTCTCAACTTCCAGAGACAAAAGAGAACAGGAATAACTTGGAAAAAAAATTATGAGGGATAAGCAGGAATTTATAAACAAAATATAGTTTATGACCACCATAGGATCAAAGTAGGAAGGACATCCTCCAAAGAAATGGCAAGTAAGGCCTTGAAAGACACAGAGAATGCTGATGAGGGGGTCAGAGCGACTTTCCCGGCAGAGGTAAAGGCATGGTTAAAGCCACAAAGGCTTGACATCAATTTGAGCCACAGGAAGCAATGTGGGAGCACCTTGTATATAGGGTGAGAGGGATAGGGGAACCCGAGGGTCAGCGAGGATGCTTGAATGCCATTCAAGGACTTTAGTTGTATATCAAAGACCTGTCAGCAAACACTTCATGAGAAAAGGAAAGCCTATAAAATATAGACTGAAAATACAGCTTCGTTTTTCTAAAAGTGGAAGGACTTTGCTTGTTCTCTGGACTAATTCCAGAGACACAAGCAGAATATGTCAGCTCTTCTGTAAATCTTAGTCAGAATCGAGAAGGGGAGTGGCTGACCAGCCATCACACCCTAAGCAAACAGTGCCTCCAAATATATAACAACATAAACCAGTGGCTAACAAACTGTTACCAAGCCAACATCCTGCTCTGCTTACATGAGCAAACGAGATGCTATAATTAACCCGATGTCTGAAAGTGGACCACAAGCATGGTTCACACAATGCTTAAAGAATTGATTTTCAAGTAGCCTAAACATTTCTCCTACCATGTATCTGGTTTCTAAGACATTAGCTCAGAAAATCAGTGTCGTGGTTATTATTGTATCCTTAGAAAGCATGAAAGGAGACCTCAGGCCTGGCCTCATCCCCAAATTCCAAAAGTGTGGATCCAGATGAGGGAGATTTTGCTCTCCCTGCGAGAGCATATGGGTTCTGGGGTGAAGTGAGAGGCCTGCAATGGTGGGACTCAGGTTTTGAGTTTCAATACCCACTCCCCCCCTCCCCGCTTCCTGGCAAACATCAAGACTGCTTATTCATTTTAGTCAACACCCATGGGTCTTTCTCCTGCCTTGTTTACCCACCTCAGTTAATGGGTACTGAATTTCCTGTCCAATGAACCCCTTTCACTTAAAAAAAAACTCCCAACACAGTAACAAGTACACCAAAGCCGCAAGTCACCAACTCCCGGCAAAGGCACATACAGTCATCAGTCCGAATGACAGTAGGAGAGTCAGAGGAATGCCTTACCCGCCACGTATCTTACTGGCATTAAAGTCACGAGGGCGGGGGGAATCATTTAGCAGTGTTAGTGTGTGTTCACTAAAGTGACATCAGTCATTGTCCTTGTCACCTTCCTCACCATCATCATCCCCATGATGCCAAAAAGGTAAGGCAGAGTCCTATAGGCATATCCTCAACTCAGATAGCCCCGTGGTGGCCACTCTGCCTCCCTGGAAACAAGGAGAAAGGAACAGAAAGGAGGGGCAAGAAGGCGCCCCCTCCTCCTGCAAGCCCAGGCTCCCTGCCTGATGTAGTGGGTGCCGCTGAGTTTCCCAACACTCGCCAGCTCACCTGTCACATCCAACCTGCTTTGCCATCCCGATGTTCTGTGCCAGCTGCAGGTTCCTGAGGCTACCCAGTTTCATCACACATCAGTGGATCCGTAGTGCTAGCTAGAGGGCTCTGGATCGGGACTCCACATACCTCAACGCCAGTCGTTACCACCAACTCACATGGACAAGGAATCCTTCCTCCTTCCTTCACCGGGTAATTGCTCTGGCCCTCCTCCAGGGACCTGAAGTTCAGGACAAGGAAGCTGCTGTGCAGGAGGAGAGGAGACCTCGGGTCTCTCAGATCTCTATCTAACCCTCACCCAGTGCTCTAAGTGAACTAACTATTCAAAGTGTTAGTTTTGTTTTGCTTTAAAGCAAAAGATGAGGGCTCTTCCCTTCCCCTCCCCAACAGTACCCTACCTGCTCTTCAGCTTGCATAAAAATAGCCCCACAGCTGAGGTTGCCATGACAACGAAAGAGATCTTGACAACAGGACTCATGCCCCCCAGACTTGCTTGGCCTCTCCAGCCCTCTTCCAGGTTCAACCTTCTGGAAACTTCCCTGAGTAAGTGAGCCAAACTGCTCCACTCCCACCCAAGGAGGCAGGGGTTATTTGGAGTTTTCACACCACTTGGTGCCTCAGAAAGGCTTAATTTGTTCTCACTTCTTGCTCTCAATGGCCTCAGGTACCCGTGACCGATGTGACTATCTCCCACTTTGCAGACGGAGCACACCAGGACGTGAACTGACTTGCCCTCGGTCACCAGCAGCGGGTTTAATGGTAGAGCCACATTTAGAACTCAAGGTTCCCATCCCCTAACCAGTTCCCTGGCTGAAGGAATGGCTGATCTCAAGAAAGAGGACCCCACTGGAGAAATAATTCCTCTAGGTGAGCTGCTTCCTGGCCAAAGACAGAAGTGCCCTCAACCAGTCTCTGACATAAATCTGGGAAGGGTTGCAGAAAGCCACGTTTACCCTGGACCCAGCATGTCTCTGGGGATGCTCCCAGCACAGTTTTCATGGGCCAAGTTTATCAAGATCCTTAAGAAGCACTGTCCATACCTGCGTTCCAAAAGCCACCACTAGGGACAAGGGTCTCCACCAGGACTCTAGGGGCTGCAGGCCTGCAGGCCCCTGTTTCACCGTTCAGGAAACCCCAGTGTTGCTAACCAAGCAGGAGGTACCACAGCCCCTGTGAAGATTTCCTCTTTCTTCATCTCTTTCCGATACTTATAAATGTGCTTCCTCTCTCTATGTAAATTTCGTTCAAATGGCAGGACACAGGCTTGTAATGAGGCCATTAATAACTACTCTTTAAACAGCCTCTTCTGAGTTTCCTGGTTCAGGAATCAATTCTAATCTAAACAGACATTGACGTCTGGATTTACTGGTGTGAGGATAGAAAAGCCGGCTTTGTCTAGGGCTGGCCACAAAAATGCAGTTTATTTTCACCTGGCCAAGAACTGAGACACCAAAGGCAACTCTTTCTTTCTTTCTTTTTTCTTTTTTTTTTTTTTTTTTTTTTGAGAAGGGGGGTGGAGAGAGCAGGAGGGGGTGAGGAGGCAGAGGGACTCCCTGATGAGCAGGAAGTGGACTCCAGGCCAGATCCCAGGACCCCAAGATCATGACCTGAGCTGAAGTCAGTCGCTTAACCGACTGAGCCACCCAGACACCCCTTGGTAATAGAAATGAGTTTAGGACATTGTGAAGAAAACTCCTTTTGTTTTTCCTCTCTACCACTCCGCTATCACACAAGAAAGGCTAAGGTGACGTTTACTTTTCCCGCTGTTGCTGACCGTTAGCATTCTACCCAGCTAGAACAGCAAACTGGACTGGTCAGTTTCACTTTCCGTTCTTAGGAAGCGTAACTTTCCCTCCTCAATCTGAAAGGCAGCATCTGGACTCACAGAAGAGTCAAATCGGGCTGGGGACAGGCTTCTCCTCAGCGACTGCCTTAAAAAATAAAAAACAACAAAAAAAAAACAAACAAAAAAAACCACGATGGCATTCCAAATTGCTTAAATAATTATGGGCCAAAATAGAAACTCCTTTAACCCAGGGGCTGCTGATTGCCTCCCACCCTAGCAATTAAAACCTGCTCCACTAAAGGCAAGGCTCTACAGCTATTATATCCTATTTTCTAGCAATATAAATGCAGCTGTTGGTGGGGTTCTGGAAGAGTGCAGTCAGCAAAACCACAGGGGCCTAGATTCAAGTCCCACTGCTACCACTGACTGGGTAATCATGACTTTCCTAAGCTTCAATTTCCTCTCCTTTAAAATGAGATTATTTATACCTGCCCGACCTGCTGCACAGGCTCATTGGGATTAAGTGACAAATGCAGAAGCCTTTGGAAAACTGAAAAGTGCCTGACAAAGTTAAGTATTTGTTATTTTTGTTGTTACTCATTTACCGAATGAGAGTTCTGCAAGACAAGTGCCCCTGTAGAAATGGGCAGGAGTGTACCGCTGCATCTGTCCAGAGCCAGACCCAGGAAGTGAGGGTCAGACAGCCCAGGCCCAGGGATGCTCCTGGTAGCCAAGGGGACAGGAAACAACAGAGATCAGGCTACTCCCAGACACCGGGCAGCAAGCGTTGAATCTCCACAACAAAAGAGGTGTCCGAGGGCACCAGATCATCTAGTGAGATGGTTCTCACCATGGTGGCAGCCGAGGGGATTTTCTGTTGCAGTGGAAGCCTGCGTCCCCAGGTATGGTCACACACGGTTAGAACAAGCAGCACGGTCAGGAGCCATGGAGCAGAGCAATCAATAAGTCCGAGAGCTTTCTGCCTGCGTCCAGACCCGAGGTCTGCCACTTCCTTCTGTCTGCCTCAGCTGCCCCTTGTGTGAACAGAAATCATCATACCATAGATCTCCCACAATAGTCGTAAGTACATCATGAGTTGATTCATATACAACGCCCAAAGAAATCTGACAGAGAGCAAGCCCTGGAGAGTCCTTAGCAATTAGTATTCTTGATGTGTTGACCAAATCGCTCTTCCACTGTGATTCCTTCGAGGCCAGATTCCCTGACATTCGTCTTTTGATCCCCAGAGCCTAGAACATAGTGAAATCGATGAATGCTTCTTCCATGAATGGATGAATCGATGAATAAGATAAGACTGATCACCTAAGTAATTACCAGGGAGAAACTACAACAGGGAGGACCAACACTGGGCTTTGGGTCATGGGGCTTTTAGGGCAGGATCTGGAGAGAAGCAGGAAATTGTCTGACTCTCCAGTTCACGCTCGCAGGCTGAGCCAAGCTGCCCTGGGAATTCGACATGGTACACACACGGTGTTGGTCCAGGTCTTCTGAAAAGCAAACACTGAGGTGGAATTAAACATGTAAGGATTATATCAGGGAAAGTACCTGGGGCAGAAAATGGGGAGGAAAGCCGGAGAAATCATCACATGGTCTGAGGCCAGATAAAGAAGAGGGGGAAGGAAGGACGACTGCAAGCGGCCTAGACCACCTAGCTATCTAAGCAAGTTCCACAAGCCTCTCTCAAGGAGTTCTCAAGCTGCAGGTGGCCCCTGGAGGAGTCCCACATCTCCCGGAGCCAGCCTGCTGTAGTAGCCCCACCAAGCTCAGCCGCTAGCTGGGAGCAGGAGTGTTGCCAGAACCTTGGGCAAATGCTGGTTTGGGTTCCGATTGTAGCCCTGGGGTGCGTGGTCAATTCCACTCAGCTGGAGGTCTGCCAGGCCCATTTTCAGGGCAGCCACCCATAGGGTAGTCCTTAAGAGAGCTGGACTCCGGATCCAGAAAATCTAGGTTGAATCTCAGCTCTTACCAGCTGGTTACATTAGACAAATTGTGCAACCTTTCAAAGCTTCATTTTCCTTACTTGCCCCATGGAAATTACAATCCCAGCCTCTCAGGATTGTTACTGTTGTGCACTGTGCCTGACGCACAGTGAGTGCTTCCTAAGAGGCGGCTGTCATTTCTCTACATTTACTAGTAATCATGAAGCCCTTCTATTAGCAATCAGGACATGAAAATAGCCCCATGGTTGCATACTTGCATTTGAGTCTTGTGAGTCTACTACAGGGCTAAGGGACAGAAGCCTAGAGCCATAGTTAGGCAGTATCACAATTTAAACAACCAAACCAGTCTGTCTACAAATGAAAGGTCCCAGGGACTTCCCTATCTGGCTGTTTCCTGGAGGGGAGGCCAAGGGGAGGTGGTGGTGGGCCAGAATCCACCCTGAGCCACATGCACATCCTCTTTTGTTCCATTTGCCATGGTTTGTCTACAGTGTTGTCAGCCTGTCCCCGGCTAGCTGTCTGCCTCTTAAAGACAGGGCGCTTAGCACACCTCCCTGCTGAACAGGACCATCCCTGAGATCGGAGAGACAGGACTCTGCAGCCCTACGTCCATTCCGAGCACCAGCTGGGGGACTCTTTGCTTGCCTTTGTCTCTGGGACAAATTAATTTTTTACTTAAAGGCTTGGCCAGCTTTCTGCTAGTGGTCATTGTCTGGCTACTACTGGCTTCTGGCCCCTACACCTGCCCACTTCTTGGGGCTGGCTATGACCTGGAGCACTTATGCTGCAAAAGCTCAGTTCAGCTACCCTGGGCCTCAACAGCCTTCCTGCTCTCAGGCCTTGGTGCCCCCAGACAAGCAGGAAAACACTCTTAGGACTTCCACCACCGCCTCAGAGGACTTTTTGCCAACCTGCCATTTCCCAGAAGGAGACCAAAAACACACACTGGGATTTTTTTTTCTTCGGGTGTAAGGGTTGTCTATAAAGGAATGACCTTCAGTTTTTCTAACCGAAAAGAGTCAAAATTAAACTAAAAAATATTGATTTTGTTTAATAATTAACAGCTTGACAGAGCTGATCAAACTGTATCTAAGTTTCCATTTTACTGGGACTTTTTCAGGAAACGTTAACTTTCTGTGTTGGAGCTGGAATCCAACACAAGCCACCTTGTTAAGTCAGAGGTTGGAAGGCCAAGGGCACAAAATAAAGGAACTCGTTGAACCTTCCCAATCAAGCTGAAGTGGGCCTTTCCAACTGAGGCAAGGGAGGGTCACTCCGGGAAGTGAAAGGAAAGAAAGCTTCCCGGCAGTAAACAGGCCAGCCTCGCGCTTACATGACCTCCAATGGGAGCACCGAGCCCAGCTCTAAAGGCGGCTTCTTTCTCCCCTCCGGGTCCCTAGCTGGAGCTGGGGAAGCACGAGGGCCAACCTGACACCAGACATAGCTGATGTCCAGGACAAAGAATTCCTGCCACCAGGGAGAAATGTTGGCTGGGCCGTCTTCCCCCGCCACTACACGTAAACATATTTACAGGCTTAGTAATTATCTTCTCCACAACATCTCTGCCTCTTGCATTGCATTGATTGCCTTTGCATTGATCCCTCTTACCAACTGAAAAATCAATCAGATTTGGTTTCCTCGCAAATCGAAATGCTTGAAAACTGATACGTTGAAGCAAAACCTGGGCATTCTCACACTTCGACCCTCTCAGGTCAATGATCCATTAACCACCTGTCCCTGGTGAGTCACATTCCTACTCCCAGTTGTCCGCCTTTGTGTTAAGACAGTGTGGATGACACAATGTGATTTCAGGGGCCCTGTCCAGCCCTGACACTCTGGGTGACATCCCACCTGCCACGTGATCCTCTGACCTTCTGGAAACACCCTTCCCCAACAAGCCCAGTCTGGGTAAGTACGTACGAGATACATAGCAGGAGGGCACGCTTCCTGCCTCAGAATCACAGGCATGAGAGCAAAATACAGTTTTCACCGTGATTTTATATTTAACTACAGGAACCACTAGAAACCTAATCAACATTGGGATCAGAATAAAAAAAAAAATCTACCCAAGTGATTCACACTTCTCAGAGGAGAAGGCAGGAGTGTTTGCAAATCTCCTCATTTGCAAATGAGGACATTTGTGAACCAGGGTCATAAAATCAAATGGAGAAATTGTGGCGCTTTTAAAGCACAGTCAACATTCTATTACAACATTATATTTTAAAATAACAAAACTGTTATTTTTATAATACAAACGATGAAAGGTGGACGTCAAAAGGGGTTCCAACAAATAGAAAAATATTTCCCCATAATCCTTGCAGCCCTGTGTCCACCACTCCCGCCATGCCCCTCAGCCCCTGGGCCCCTCCCTCCAGAAGCTCTCAGGGCACCAGATCCTGCTCTTTTTCACTTTTCCTCTCCACACACTGTAGGCCCTCTGTATGTTGTGTTTTGCAAATCCAATAGTCACAATATAGCTTATTTCCCCTTTGGTCAGGGTTCAACAATCTTCCAAACCTGGGGGTGGCAGACACAGGCCCCATGAGGGGCAGAGAAGAATGTTCGCTCATCTGAACTGGGCAAGGAGCACCTGGAAGGTTCTCATGCACAAAAACCTCCCCCACCTCCACATGCTACTAATAAAAACTTCATCTGCGTTATCACACTGGGGATAATGCAAATGTCCTGAGGAAAGGTTCAGCTTCAAGGTCACTCACACCTTAGTGAGAATTATTTTTGAATCTTAGATCATGACGTCTGAAACACACTAAAGAATCGTTTAGAGCAAAATTCTACTCAGTAAAAGATTTTTTAAAAATCATAGTGAACCTGTACTTGAATACTTACAGTGGCAAAGGGGCATTCTTGTCTACTTTACTAATGGGAATTTCAAATTATCTGGGAAAGCTCATCCTTGTCTTCAGCTCAACCCCTGCACAGTTTTAATATTAAGATGGTCGGCTGCAAGTAAAGGAAATCCTAACTCAAAAGCCTTCAGCAGATAAGGACCTTGATCTCTCAGAGCAGGAAGTCTTGCAGTCAGGGCACATTTGAGGGCTGGCTGTCACAAGAGTTCATTGACACCATCAAGGCCCCAGGTTCTTCCCATTTCTCTATCCTATCATCCTGCCACATAAGCCTCATTCTCAAGTTGGAAGCACAACAGGTGCAGTGTCTGCAAGTTCACTCCAGCCACAACAAGGCCCAGAGGAAAAAGAAAGATTCCCCCAAGCATGGAATATAAACTCTTCCCTTCCCTCTGACCGCTCCAACCGCTATCACCTGTCACCAGGGGAATGCCATCCACTCACCGGCTCCGCTAATCATCCAGGGCGGAAGGATGTTGGAAATTCCACCATAATGTCCATCCCTCCTGCCTGCCAGCAACTTCCACCTCCAACAAACTTCTCCGTCACCTGGCAACTCAGAACACAGCTACCTCACTTGGTCTTTACTGTGTGAATGCACACATCCGGGTCCTAATCTCCTCTTCTTGTGAAGACAGCAGTCATCTTGGATTAGAGCTCATCCTACTGCCCTTACTTTAACATTAAATACTTCCTAAAAAGACCCTATCTCCAAAGGAATCATATTCTGAGCTACTAGGAGGCAGGATTTCAACAAATGAATTTGTAGGGGGGAGAAATAACTGAACCCCTAATAAACTTGATGTCTGTATTCGCCTCAAGGTTAGAGAAAAACTGGACAGGAAATCTAAAACCAGAGGCTCTGAAAATCTACTAGCCACTCCTCTGATGACGATCATTAGAGAAGAACCATTAATTCGGTTACCTTCTCATTTTGGAGAGAGGATTCTGACAAGGTTTGAGAGAATGCTGAAGAGAAAGACTGTTCTGGAAACCGGAGCATTTCTAGTTGAGCAAAAAGAGGATCTCTACAAGGGTGTTTCCCCAGTCAGAATGGGTGACTTTGGATATGAAGGGGACTGCTGAGCAGAGTCACAGTAGAGCAGGAAAAAGGAAAAAGAGCCAGAAGTTTCTCAAAAGGCAAATTCAGTTATTTCCCAATTTTACTTAGAATCTGCATAGCAGCAACCGCAATCAGTACACTGAAAATTATCCTGAATGCCTATAGCCCAGATCAACTATACCAGTCTTCATTATTTGGGTCTGAAATTAGCCAGGTGGGCAGTGATAATTCGGCATTTTGCCCAGAGACCTGAAGATCCTGTTGTTACAGGTGGGATGAATGGAAAGCAACTGGTATGCTTTCTCAAGTTTATCCTCTTTAAAAAATATACACACATAATTATAGATCATAAATAAATAAATGGAGGGGGATACTCTTAGAGCAACTACACACAGATAGTAAAGAGTTAAGTAGGTAGGCTGAAGAGTAAGACTCAAAGAAACAAATGCTAGTTTGTAATCAGGTTGGTTACTCACAGATCCATGACTGTTCCTTCTTAGATTAAATCGCTTAACTGAAGAGGCAAAAAAGCCTGCTTTCCAGGTAGATTTACAATTCTAATGCCTGAAAGCTTTAGGGTAACATGATGTGATTAACCTTTCCGCTATTTTTCCCCCTTCTTGCTGCTATGTACACATACTCAAACACTGGAAATTGAGGCTAGAAGGTCTACAAAGGTCACTCAGCCCAGCGCTTGTATCTGGTGTTGGAATCACCTTTCCCACAACCAAATACCTACTTAAAACCAATGAAACAGGCACATTGGAGTTTAACATTGCAAGAGCTGCCTTCTCTCCCAGGAAGAGCTCCTCTAGGAAGAAACTGTCAAGGGAGAAGGGAAGCACCATTTTTTGTTCCATGTTCCAGTGTTGTCTTGCTTTAATCACTATTATGAGATTAGTCTGTGACAAAATGATACCTGGGTGGGGAAAGAGCTGTGTAATCCCATCTTTCCCTCCCCCTCCCCTCATTAATGGATGCTTTTTAGCCACTTCACCAACTGACACCAAGCCTCACCTCAGGTCTCCAATCAAAACCTTAGCAGGATTTTACATAAACTGAAATTTACATTCAATCATCACCATAGCAACCATCACACAGCATTAGATACAACTTTTCCCTCTCTAATATAATCTTTTTTTTTCCAAGAGCTGCTTTTCTCTTCAGTTGCAAATCCGAGCTATTCAGAAAATAAACATTAAAAATCTATCTTGAAAAAGTACGTTTAAACAGACTGCAACAAGGTTCTAAGAACAGGCATTTGAAATGGTTTCTAGACACTAAGCACCATATGCTTTCTACCTCAACTGATGGTTGTACATTGAAGTCTCAGGGATGCAGCCCTAAGCTGAGAATTGTTAAAATCAAAACAAGCCTTCACTCATGTGACAATCATTCCTTGAAAGATGTCCCAAGATAAGAACCATGAGCTTTGGCAGAAAATTCTGCTACTTTCCAAAGAGACATGTGTATCATGTATAAATAAAATGTTGTTTGGCTTGACTATTCAATGTGCAATTGGAAAATTTGAGATTTTTAGGATTCACATGTTGACTAGAGGAGATACTCAATTGGGAACGTGGTTCAAGGCCATGTGGGAGAATGCAAAGGTACTGGAGAGTAAGCTAGAGATAATAAGATAATCCCCACCCAAGAGGCCTATTTTTTTTCTTATTCTAGAGTACAGTACCACAAAAGCCCTGAATATTTGTAGATGTCAGAAATATATTTCAGATTTAGAAAAAGGTAAGAAAAGAGACCTTTCTAAAATTTTACTAAGACCAAAAAAAAAAAAAAGTTTACTTATGACACTAGCTCCACTAACAAATTAGTAAGTATCCTTCCCATCAGTGCTATCCATCTTACTCTTTTACTACTTATAGTCCCAGACGGTGGGCAACTCAGATGGACTGACAGTCGAGACAGTAAAATTAAGTCCTTTTCCATGAGCCAAATAATTTGATCTTATTTCTTTAAAGCCAAACCATAAGTATGATTCTCCAATCATTCATTGACTCATTCATCAAATATTTATTGAGCATGAGATGTCAACATATGCTGAGAACTCCATCTCATAAAGATGAGTGAGACTTTGTCCAGGACCTCAAGATCTTCAGTTTTCTAACTCCATTGTATGGCAGTCACTTTAAGCCAGCATGTCATGGAAATCTTAACACATTTTCTCAAAATGAACATTCAAGTTTGTATCTATATATGGGAGGTGATGCCCATCTCATGACTGTGCCACTCATTTTAATGACCCCATCCTGGATACCAGAAACTAAGCTGATGGTTAATCGTTGTTTGGGGGGTTTTTTTTGTTTGTTTTGTTGTTGTTGTTGTTGTTTTAGGTACTAAGACATAGTAGAACTCACCAGAGGACATTTATTTTAAGATTTCTGAAAATTCTGTGTCTTTTCTTGAATCTAAAAATGAGGCAACTTTGATACTTAGGAGATCTGGCTGAATTCTACCCCAAATGATAAAGAAGCCTCCCCCAAATGAACAGTCAGATGAGAGAGGCAAAGAAAGGCAGGTCTTTCTCATGTAATACCAATGACATAGCTAGTTAGGCAACCTGAGCAAGAGAGAAATAGGGATTTAACTTTCTTTCTTTTTTTTAAAGATTTTATTTATTTATTTTAAAGATTTTATTTATTTATTTGACACACAGAGAGAGATCACAAGCAGGCAGAGAAGCAGGCAGAGGCAGAGGGGAAGCAGGATCCCCGCTGAACAGGGAGCCTGATGCAGGGCTCGTTCCCAGGACCCTGAGATCATGACCTGAGTTGAAGGCAGAGGCTTAACCCACTGAGCCACCCAGGTACCCCAGGAGTTAACTTTCAAATAGATGCTAAAATATTTTATATGCCTAGAAGTAAAAAATATTACATATTAAGATAAGATGTGTAGGAAAAGTGCTAGAACAGAAATGGGATGCTGGTTTCATCTCAAATTTCAACTCCAGGGGAATGGGGATGGATGCTTAGAACCCCGAGTAAGGCCAATGCTGAGTCTGATCCCAGCTCAGTGAGAAAAATTACCTTGATCCTTTAAGAAAATCTGATCTGGGATCAGGCACTCTGCACAGTATATACGAAGACCATGGAGGAGGAGTTTAGGCTGTGCTGAGGGAGGAGTGAGGAGATACATGCTACTGAACTACCTGGAAAACTATAAAGAAATAATAATAACTTAAAAATCCCAATGCATTCGGGGCACCTGGGTGGCTCAGTGGGTTAAAGCCTCTGCCTTCAGCTCAGGTCATGTTCCCAGGTTCCTGGGATCGAGCCCCACATCAGCCTCTCTGCTCAAAAGGGAGCCTGCTTCCTCCTCTCTCTCTTTGCCTGCCTCTCCATCTACTTGTGATCTCTATCTGTCAAATAAATAAATAAAATTTTTAAAAAAAAATCCCCATGCATTCAAAGACCAATGAACCTGTGTCCTCAATCTTTTGAAAAACTTTGAGGCACAACTGGCATAATTTAAGACAGAATGGGTACGTTCCAGATGCCTGGCCAAGAGCCAACCAGATACACTCCATATTAGAAAAGAATGTGCCGAGGAACACAAAAAAAGGAAAACCTAAATATGATTACAGAAATCAGAGATCAGAGCATTTGAGGTGACACCCTCTGACAGACCCACCATGTTGCCAAGTAACAAGACAAGCCGCGAATAAGGTAAAAATCCTTTGGTGAGAGCTGAGGAACCAAGCCGATACATGCATTGCAACTGACACCGGAGTTCTTGGCTTTTCATTTGTTTTTGCTTTTTTGAAAGATCAGTAGGAAGATCACAACCTCCTCAACACAACCTCCTGGTAATGACGTAGATGTGTGGCTTCTGTGGTCAGAGGAAGCAAAGAATGTCATTTTGAGTATCTTAAGCTGCAGACTTACTGCTTTTGAAAAGTATAAATAAATATATCCACAAAAGCCGCAAATTCAGCTTCTGAGCTATTTACGTCTTGATTTTTTTCAGAGTTTCTTAGATGACCGACATTGAATCTAAAATGATCCCCGTGTGGTTATCGAGTGGTCATTCCATGGTCATCAAACTTGAGATACACAAACCTATCACTGGTGTGAATTAAGCAACAAAAGGATACTCCCAGTCTCCCCCATTCTGTTCAGGTCCCTGCACCAAGGAGAAGCAGAAGCTGCCAGGTTGTGGTTCAGCAAGAAAGGAGATGGCCATCGTCACCTGCACACATTCCCTGAGGCATCTTCCTAAGTTAGACCGACGGTAAATGATAGGCCACACTGATGGGCCCCTTGCCATGGAAATAACTTCATCGCCCCCCTGCCCCAATCACAGATGAAATTTTCACACCTGACATGTGTTCTAGCGATGAAAAGTTTTTCAAGCATTCACTGTGCACCAGGCTCTGAGCAAGATACAGGAGACAGCCCACCTGGACACATTTTGTTTTGCAGCTTGCTTTCTAGCTTAGCTTGTGAATACAACCATCATCTACTTGGTCTGCCTGTTCCCATCCTCAAGGCCTCACAGTCTTTGGATCATGTTCATCTAAACATAATAATAACTCCAGGGCAAAGGAAAAAGGTCAGCAATAAGAGAATACCTAATATGTTCACCAGGCAAAAGGACAGAAAACAAACAAAACTAAGCTCTTAAAAACTGGCTCTCCAAATTTCGATGTCTGAAGTAGGCCATGTAGAATCACTCAAGACATGTCAACAAAGAGTTAATAAACGCGTGAAATTCATTTCCTCTAGGAAAGAAGGTTAAGAAAAAGCTGTTTAATACATTGGGGTGTACAAAGGTTTTTTCCAAAGGACAAAAAGCTTCTGCCATGAACAGCAACAAAAATTGAAGGAATACGCCAAAGGAACTGCCAATCAGCTGGGGCAAGATAGTAGAGGGCTTTTAACTGTCATATTAAGGAGTCAGGACTTTATTTTATCATCAAAGGCTCCCCCATTTGGGAACTATTGGAATTTCATCAAGATCAAAAGCTTTTGCACAGCAAAGGAAACAGTTAACAAAACCAAAAGACAACGGACAGAATGGGAGAAGATATTTGTAAACGACGTATCAGATAAAGTGTTAGTATCCAAAATCTATAAAGAACTTATCAAACTCAACAGCCAAAGAACAAATAATCCAATCAAGAAATGGGCAGAGGACATGAACAGACATTTCTGCAAAGAAGACATCCAGATGGCCAACAGACACATGAAAAAGTGCTCCACATCACTCGGCATCAGGGTAATACAAATCAAAACCACAATGAGATATCACCTCAACCCAGTCAGAATGGTTAAAATTAACAAGTCAGGAAATGACAGATGCTGGCAAGGATGCAGAGAAAAGGAATCCTCCTACACTGTTGGTGGGAATGCAAGCTGGTCCAACCACTCTGGAAAACAGCATGGAGGTTCCTCAAAAAGTTGAAAATCGAGCAAGCCTACGACCCAGCAATTGCACTACTGGGTATTTACCCTAAAGATACAAATGTAATGATCCGAAGGGGCACGTGCACCCAATTGTTTATAGCAGCAATGTCCACAATAGCCAAACTATGGAAAGAACCTAGATGTCCATCAATAGATGAATGGATAAAGAAGAGGTGATACACACACACACACACTGGACTACTATGCAGCCATCAAAAGAAATGAAATCTTACCATTTGCGACGACGTGGATGGAACTAGAGGCTATTATGCTTAGCGATGGAGGGAAAGTGAGGGGGCTATGCACATTGGGGAGGGTATGTGCTATGGTGAGTGCTGTGAAGTGTGTAAACCTGGCGATTCACAGACCTTACCCCTGGGGCTAATGATACTTAATATGTTAATATAAAAAAAAAAACGAATCCCCCATTTGGGTTTTTAGGAAAACCATTTTGGAATTTGGGGGAGAGGCATGAGATGGAAACAAGAAGCCCAATTAATCTATGAACTAAGATAAAAGACTATCTGCAAAATAAAATGTACACAATAATCTACTTTATAAAAAATATTACCATGTGTATATATGTTGTAAATTCACAGAAAAGGATCATTTGATTGAAAAATCAAGCTGGAGAAAAGTATGTATACAATGGTTCTATCTATAATGAAAAAAGGCCCGTGTGGGTTTGATAAGTTTATAAAAAGGTTCTAAAAAAGATATACACCAAGCTGCTATGGCAGTTACCTCTACAGAAGCAAATGAAGATTTGGGGAAGTAGACAGAAATTTTTTGCTTTTTCCTCTGTAGACTTCTGATTGTTAGAAACATGCTTTATAACAAACATGTATGATCTATATCATTTTTAAGAGATTTATAAAACTTAAAAAATAAATTGGGTAATGGGCATTAAGGGGGGCACATGAGATGGGCTGAGCACCAGGTATTATACGCAACTAATAAATTACTGAACACTACATTTGAAATGAAATATGTACTAGTTGGCTAGTGGAATTTAAATAATTTAAAAAAAAAGAAATATTTTTTAAAAATTTAAAATAGGGGTGCCTGGGTGGCTCGGTGGGTTAAAGCCTCTGCCTTTGGCTCAGGTCATGATCCCAGGGTTCTGGGATCGAGTCCCGTATCGGGCTCTGTGCTTGGCAGGAAGCCTGCTTCCCTTCCTCTCTCTCTCTGCCTGCCTCTCTGCCTACTTGTGATCTCGGTCTGTCAAGTAAATAAATAATATCTTTAACAAAAGTAACAAAAAAAATGGGGGCACCTGGGTGGCTCAGTGGGTTAAGCCTCTGCCTTTGGCTCGGGTCATGATCCCAGGGTCCTGGGATGGAGCCCCGCATCGAGCTCTCTGCTCGGCAGGGAGCTTGCTTCCTCTCTCGCTCTCTGCCTACTTGTGATCTCTCTCTCTCTGTCAAACAAATAAATAAAATCTTTTTAAAAAATAATTTTTAAAAAATGACCATAAAATAAAAGATACAGTTTCTGTGACAACAAATGATCAGGACTTAAAAGTAAAGCAATGGCCATGAGAATAGAAAGTGCGGGAACAAATAGACGCTGACCCAGAGGCAAGGTGAGCCCGGCTGAGGCAGGCTGGGGGACGGGGGCAGAGGGAGCCATGTGTTTCCAGTCATCCTCTCAGACACATTTTCTGAGAGTCCCCTGAGGTGCACATTTCCACCCATTTTACAGGTAACGAAGCGGAGCCTCTGAGAGCTCAGAGAGACTAGAACTCCCACCCACCTGGGGCCGACACTGATTTCCCTCTTAACCACCTTTCCTGCATACAAGTCTTCCTCCGATGCAGCAGGAAGGCATTAGGAAGCTAGCTCGGACAACAGAGGCTGGGTCGTGAGGAGACTGGCAGGCTAAATTGTGCGCTCAGTCCTGTTAAACAGTAAGTCCCAGGGGCACCTGTGTGGCTCAGTCAGGAGAGCATCTCTTGATCTCAAGAGTTGGGAGTTCAAGCCCCAGATTGGGTGTGGCGCCTACTTAAAAAAAAGGTGGGGGAGAATAAATAGTAAATCCCAGATGCCCACAGTGACCTTTAACAGATGAATTCCCACTGGCTGGCTTGGCTCAGGAGAATTCTTGGCAATAGGACTTGTGTTTTTCTCAGATTCTGTAATGCCTTTCCAGCATCTGTTGGAGCACAAGCCCTCCCCAAATTCACCGTGCACTCAATAACTCTGTATTGATGGGAGGGCAGCAGGATAACCTGAAGCAAATGGTGAAACTCCATTTGAGTCCTTATTTAGATCATGAGTGCTCTGAAAGCATTTTTCCCCCTCAACAATTCAGCATGTAGGCAGTCAATGCATATTTGTGACAACTAATAATTGTGACCCCACTGAGAGAGTAATTTAATCGTCGTAACACTCCTTCAGCTAAAAAGAGACTGTTAAGATCTGTGCTCCAACACTTCAACCAAACAGCCAACCAAGCAAAGAGTACTTACTGAGATCCCTGTGTGCCCACATGGTGCTAGGCACAATGGAGAATCATATGGAATGAGAGTCATGGGATCTACTCCTAAGGAATTTACTGGTGGCAGAAGCAAGCTGAAATTCAAGAAGCGATTAGATAAATGAGCATGACTTCTGGATGTCCTGGCAAATGAGTCCCACAGGAATCCAGAGAAAAAGGAAAACAAGGATAGTAGAATCTAAGGAAAAGCGACTTGGGCCATGGGGTAAAGAAGAGAGAGGAAAAAAAGACAGGGCTTCCCCGTACCCCACACCCCCTTCTAGGAACAAAATGGCACTCTACAGTATCCATTAAGAGCACCCACAGCTTTTAAGTTATTCACTCCCCAGCACGACGTGGCTGCTGGCCAGGACTATTTCAAACCCTGACCACGTCTCTATACGTCTGTGTGCCAGGAAGCTATTGCAAATTTAGGAACAACCCCACCCCACCCCAACACCCCTTAGCGTTTCCACTCTTTGTTCAAGAGGCAAGAAGGCACCTCTCGGTCTTTGCTCATTCCAGCCAGCCACCATCCCCACCCACAGCAGAGATGAGGCCTTTTATAAACAGACCACCTGAGATCTCTAGGGGGCGTAACCACTCATAGTAAAGGCGGGTTGGTGATAAGAGTCACAGAACGAAGACAGGATGTCGGAGGAAACTAGCGCTTGACTCCATCTCAGTACAACACTCATAAGAGCCTATGGAAGGAAATGCAAGGATATTTCATCCGCACATCACGTTGCAATAGGGGTCCCAATTCTCCTTTAAGTAGAATCTATTTACATTTGGCTCTACACAAAACCGACTCTGGGGAAAAGCCTGCCTCAGCAACTAGGGTAGGCCCTCAATGAAGGAATAAGCGAACAAAAAGGAGAAACAAATCTATAATAAATACAGAAAGCAAACTGATGGTGGCCAGAGGGCAGGGGTTGGGGGGGATGGAGAAAATGGGTGAAGGGGAGTGCCTTCCAGTTATGGGAGGAAGAAGTCACAGGGAGGAAGGGCACAGCATTGGGAATAGAGTCAATGGTACCGTAATAACATTGTATGGTGACAGATGACAGCTATATTTGTGGTTAGCACGGATGACAGACAGACTTGTCCAATTACTAGGCCCTACACCTGAAACTAATGCTACGTGGTGTGTCAACTGTGCTTTAATTAAAAACAAACAAACACCTAGGGTCGGTCCTTTAGTGGGGCGGAACCATCTCTCCAAATGTCATTTTGGTCATATTGCTGCCCCAAGAGCAAAAAGCTGAGACAAAAGGCACAAGGCTCTTTATATTGACATTGAAATGCCTTAGCCCGCTGATTCAAGTTGATCTTTATAATCCTTTTCCTCCACTGTCCCTCCCCAACCACTTCTTAGCCCAAATTCAAACACATCCTATGCTTATACCCCTCTGCCTTGTGCATAGAGTTCCCTCATCCTAGGATTTAGTCCGTCCTGTTCTCACGAATTCCTCCTCAGAACCAACAGTCTATTTCAGTGCCATGTCTTCCATAAAGTTGTCAACTAATCACCTGCTGAAAGTGCTTCCTTACTTTCGAATGTCCGCATGCAGACATCTTTCATTCCTGTGTCCTGAATTCACACACTAAGCTACTTGCCTCTGGATCTGCCTGCTTTCCACCCTCCAGAATGTCCCTTCTTCTCTATTCCCACTGCCTCTGTTCAGCTCAGGCCCACATCCCCTCTCCCCTGGAAGCTGCCCTCTTTTCCTGCCCAGTCTCTAGCCTCCAGCCCTGCCCACAGAGCTGCCAGACTGAACTTACTAGAAGATGAATCCCAATCATGCCAGACACCAACATTCAGACCATCAATGTCTCCCCATGGTCTTCAAAGCAAAGTTTCAGCTGTTTAGAGAAATATGAGCATTTTCAGCATCTGATCTCCCCTCCAGCCCTTCCCCAGAAAGCTCTAGACCAGTGGTTGTCAAACTTTAGTACCCACCAGAATCATTAGCATTCATACATATTCCCAGCCCATTCCACCCAGATATTCTGGCTCATTGGGTCACAGGGAGGGCCGAGGTACATGAATATAAACAAATAATGTGGGGTTCAAATATATGGGGAACACGAGTATTTATAAAAACATGAGGTTCAAAACATTTGGTTCTGCATCAAAACCAAAAACATATGGTTCTGACACAGGTATTCGGAGAACCACACTTTGAGAGCTCCTGAAGGAGACACGGTGCACGTGGGGCTGGAAACAAATCGTTTTTGAGAAGCCACCGACCTGGAAAAGGCTAGAAGTTGGGAAGCAAACCTGAAGTCCCATGTGCCACTGGGAAAATAGCAGTGTCTCTGTGTCTCATGAGCAGAAAGAGATGACAAAAGTCTCTCTTATGAGTGAAGGTTAGAGGAGATGATCCCTGGAAAATGGTCAGCACAGCACTTAGCACAACTGGCAGATGCTGGAGGAAAACAGTAAAAAGCAGCATAGTCCAGGGCCCGGTGTGTCACTGACACTGCCTCTGGTCTGGAAGGGACTTCAGGGAATACTTCAGCATCTTTGGCAGATTTTATCCAACTGTAGCCTGAAGGCTTCCCGGGACAGGGCCTCTGGGCACTACCTCCTCCGTCAGCCCACTCCGCCCTTACACCCGCCCAGGCGTTAACCTTCTTCCTTCAGTCTAGCAGAATTCTGCTTGTCAGTCACTGCCATCCATGAATCCTTATCTGCCTCTGGAACATCACCAAACACCTTCCTCCTTTCCACATAACTGTCTTTCAGGCATTTGAAGGTCGCCATCTTGGCCTGGCGTTTTCTTCTTGGGGGGAGACGATAAACTGCAGTGGCTAGAACTCTGAGTTCAGTGCTAGAGGCCTGGGCTTTTGTCCCTAACTGGCTGGGTATCCCTGGGCAAGTCATTTGACAGTGCTGAGCCTCAGTCTCACTGTCGCCCCCAATATTGTCATTCTGGGACGACACATCCCTGCTTACTCCTACCCCTCAGGCACAAGCATGATCCCAGCTGCCTCAGGGCAGTTTTTTAAATGCTGCTCCGCAAGAATACAACAGTGGGGATGCCTGGGTGGCTCAGTTGGTTGGACGACTGCCTTCAGCTGAGGTCATGATCCTGGAGTCCCGGGATAGAGTCCCACATCGGGCTCCCAGCTCCATGGGGAGTCTGCTTCTCTCTCTGACCTTCTCCTCGCTCATGCTCTCTCTCACTGTCTCTCTCTTCAAATAAATAAATAAAATCTTTAAAAAAAAAAAAAAAAAGAATACGACAGTGGTCTGTCTGAATGGAAGCTGACAAGCTTTTAGAAACTCCACCATCCAGACTATCAGTATGGACCATTCACAGTCCTCCAATCCCCTGGCCACAGTTAACTGGCCTAGAGTTAGGCACCCAGCCCAAATTCAACAAATTAGACCCTACTGTGGGGATTTTTAAATTTTGGACCAGAGAGAATAAGGAGCAGTTCCTCTTCAGAGTTGGGACTGGAAAGAGTAAGGTAGGACAGCTCCTAGGGGGTAGAATTCTCCTTGGAGAGGACTCAGAAAATAATGTCCTAGGGGCCCACCTAGGGGGTGAACCCGCTTAAGATCCTCTTTCTCCCTCTGCCCCTCCCCCCACCCCTGTGCACGCACCCATGCTCTCGCTCACGTGCACTCTAAGAGAAAAAAAGAAAGAGAAAATGACACCAATATGCAGAGAGACACAGGAAGGAGAGGTGAAGAGGTAATGCAGAGTTCAAGTCCTTAGTTCTAGATTATTTCTCAGGACCAACTGCACTCCTGACCTTCCTCTTTGTTAATTTCCCTTTTGTCCAACTTGGGGTTCTCTCCTTACAAACAAGTCTAGAGTAATACCCACACCTTTCTGAGTCGGCCTTAAACGAAGAGAGCTGGCTTATCTGTTCTTTCTGTATACCAGCCACCCCCCAACCTAACTCTCCACACACCCACCTTCTGCCAACAGCTACTCCAGATGGGTAACACAGAGTCCATGTACAATACAAGAAGGGCTGCTGCTTCATCCAGTCTGACCACTATCCAGAAGGGCAGTTCAAGACTGCATCTTAAAGCAGTCGTGACACCTTGCAGATTCACAAAGAGCAACAAACCATCTCAAACCCCCAGCTCTTTTTCCTGGAAACCAGTAAGCCAGGACTTTCTCTCTCTGCCATGCTACAATGGAATAATCCAGTTTGTTTTCTAGTAGGGGTGGAAATGGGGGGAGAAATGAGGTTTGGGACCTAATTGCAAATAAACTGTTAGACATCATGCATTGGCTTGGGGCCAGTGTTCACACCAACCAAGACTGTTGTGACTCAAGATTCTGTCATCAATAGCAAAGGTTCCCAACTAGTCTAGCAATGGAATGGGTTACAAATGTGCCAGAATATTCATTCCCTCAGTTATCTGCTTGGTGGAACAAAGCTTGTTAGAGGCTTCTAACTGACAGCCTTATCATCTTCCCAGTATTCCTATCTCAAGTCTCCATAGCTATGGTAACATAGAAAATTCAATTTTTCATAACATAAAAGTATTTACTAACAAAATGATCATTTACAAAATTGGTCTCCACTTAAACATCTCTGCTTGCTTAATCATGGTGTATATTCTCATCCATTAAGTCATGTTTTTATTGCTTGTTCTCATTCAGATTTAGGATTTCTCTATTACAAACCATGAATGCAATGTGATTTGCTTGTATCAGGTTATTCAAGATTTTGCAAAAGATGCAGAAATTTATGAGGTTGATGAAAGTAATGTTGGAAAACTGAATCACATGTAAAGCCACTGCCCATGGGTAAGGGTACCAACTGACAGGAAAAGTCCACAGGAATGCTGCCTAATAATCAAAAGTGAATTATAAGAATACATAATGACTGAGAGGAAACTTTGAAAATGGTAAAAGTCAATCATATTTCAATACAGCTGTTTTTATTTTTTTTAAGATTTTATTTATTTATTTGACAGAGAGAGATCACAAGTAGGCAGAGAGGAGGAAGCAGGCTTCCTGCTGAGTAGAGAACCTGATGTGGGGCTTGATTCCAGGACCCTAGGATCATGACCTGAGCCAAAGGCAGAGGCTTTAACCCACTGAGCCACCCAGGCACCCCAATACAACCGTTTTTAAAAAGTCAAATATGAACTAAGGAAGGTTATCTTGTGCTAGCATCAAACTGTCAAAAAATTATATTTAATCCCTCTTACATAAAACCCAGCAACAGCTGGTTCAGTCTTTGTGTGGCTTAATAATTAGCATATAGCTGAACTTACAATCAAAACTGTGTCATATGATCAAATTAACTTACTTTCTTAATGTTTAGTTTTGCTTTCCAAAATAAAGCCCAATTTTTAAATTTTTATTTATTTACTTTTATTCTTTTTTTTAGTATTTACTACAAAATTTTGACCTTTGCTTAAGAATTTCCACTTTGGAAATGTTAACAAAACCAAAAACAACTGACAGAATGGGAGAAGATATTTGTAAACGACATATCAGATAAAGGGTTAATATTCAAAATCTATAAAGAACTTATCAAACTCAACAGCCAAAGAACAAATAATCCAATCAAGAAATGGGCAGAGGACATGAACAGACATTTCTGCAAAGAAGACATCCAGATGGCCAAAAGACACATGAAAAAGTGCTCCACATCACTCAGCCTCAGGGAAATACACATCAAAACCACAATGAGATACCAACTCACACCATTCAGAATGGCTAAAATTAACAAGTCAAGAAATGACAGATGCTGGCGAGGATGCAGAGAAAGGGAACCCTCCTACACTGTTGGTGGGAATGCAAGCTGGTGCAACCACTCTGGAAAACAGCATGGAGGTTCCTCAAAAAATTGAAAATAGAGCTACTTTATGACCCAGCAATTTATCCTACCCAAAGTAGGGTAAATACTACTGGGTATTTACCCTAAAGATACAAATGTAGTGATCCGAAGGGGCACATGCACCCAAATGTTTATAGCAACAATGTCCACAATAGCCAAACTATGGAAAGAACCTAGATGTCCATCAACAGATGAATGGATAAAGAATAGGTGGTGTATATATATATACAATGGAATTCTATGCAGCCATCAAAAGAAATGAAATCTTGCCATTTGCTATGATGTGGATGGAACTAGAGGGTATTATGCTTAGCAAAATAAGTCAGTCAGAGAAAGACAACTATCATATGATCTCCCTGATATGAGAAAGTGGAGATGCAATGTGGGGGGTTTGGGGGGTAGGAAAAGAATAAATGAAACAAGATGGGATCGGGAGGGAGACAAATCATAAGACTCTTAATCTCACAAAACAAACTGAGGGTTGCCGGGGGAGAGGGGGGTAGGGGGAGGGTGGTTGGGTTATGGACATTGGGCGGGTATGTGCTGTGGTGAGTGCTGTGAAATGTGTAAACCTGGTGATTCACACACCCATACCCCTGGGACTAATAATACATTTTATGTTTATTTAAAAAACTATTTAAAAAAAAAAAGAATATCCACTTTGGGGGCACCTAGGTGACTCGGTGGGTTAAAACCTCTGCCTTCAGCTCAGGTTATGATCTCAGGATCCTGGGATCGAGCCCCGTATTGGGCTCTCTGCTCAGCAGGGAGCCTCCTTCCCCTTCTCTCTCTCTCTGCCTGCCTCTCTGCTTACTTGTGATCTCTGTCCATCAAATAAATAAATAAAATCTTAAAAAAAGAATATCCATTTTGACCTTTTCCCAACATCACCTGTCTTCGGATTATGAACTAAACTCGTGTCACTGCCATCACTGCAACTTCCCTTGATGGCTCCTTGCCCCTTCCCACCATGGAAACAGAAAAGTCTCACCCCTCTGCCTCCCACAGGACAGAAACTTCAAAACTCGGAAGGCAGTTTCCATGGCTCCAGTGAAACTTCTTTTCTCCACAAACTTATTTCCTTTAATGGTTTATCATGTGACAGAATGTGAAATTCTCTCCTTCACTCCGTTTGGTCATTTCACAGTTTCCTGAGGGTCTAATACATGAGCAGCACTGCCAGGCACTGGGTATCCCCACTCTCCTGACGGGGGATGATAATGGATGGATGGACAGATGAATATCTGTACGTGCCTCCCATGAAAACAGTAAACATGCCTCCAGGGAAGCTGACTAACCCAGGATAGATGAATAGCCTCTTCTCCGACCCTAGTCCTCCTGTTCATAAACCTTCTTGTGGCATTTACTGTTTTTGGAAGGTGTTGTTGCTCTGTCGACCACGTTTAGCTCGCCTCCAACTAAAAGTACTACATCTTCTTACAAATGTTACTCTTAAAATATTTATTCCTTCACTCTGTTTTGCACAACTGTTCAATTATTTTCTTGAACCCTGTGCTGAATTTTATATTGATCCTTACTAATTTCCAACTTATCTTTAGCCCACCCTTCCAACCAACACACATTTAGATGAAGTAGAACCCCTAACATCACTGCTGTCTTCAAATTTAAGGAAAGAAAGCGCTCATTTTAAAACGGAGTGCTTGAATAAAGCTACTGTAGAATTTTAGATAGTCTAACCATTACTCTGAGAAAAATGACTAACCTGCCTGAAAGCCATGGTTAACTGGGCTCTGTGTTATCATTAGGCAACCATACGCATAGCTTTTTTTTTTTTTTTTTAAGTCAGGAAAAGAGAGAGGAGTGGGTAGGAGCCGACGGAGAGGGAGAGGGAATCTTAAGCACGTCCCACACCCAGTGCAGAGCCTGATGCAAGGCTCAGTCTCAGGACCCTGAGATCATGATCTGAGATGAAATAAAAAAAGCTTAACTGACTGAGCCACCCGAGTGTCCTACCAACTGCATAACTTCTGCCATCATTGGAAGACACAGCCTTCCTTCTCTTTTCCAAGGTGGACGCTCAGGAAACTCATTCTTTCCGTAATGGATGCATTGAGGAACTATCAAAGAAGCAGTCAAGATATCTCAGGTCCCCTTTTTATTCAAAAGGAGCTCTCAAACTTCTGCCTCATAACGCTGGACATAACTGGCATTAGGTAATTAATGGGACAAACAGTGGTTTAATGGCCCTCTCCTAAACACAGACTCTTTGCAAGGGCAGGAATCAAGTTGACTTTTTCATCACATCTTCTCAGGACCTTGCAGAGTGCAACTCCCATGACAACCACTCCATAAACTCAATAAATATTTTTAAATATAAACATAAATTAAGTCTCATTTCTGCCACTAACTGTGTAACATTAGTAAGTCCTCGAATTCCTCTGGGTCCCTCTTCATTCATTTTAAAGTAAAGGGAATAGGCCAGATCATCCCATTCTAATATTATATTAGAATATTAATTCTAATATTATTAGAATATATAATATTCTAATATTAATATTCTATATTTTGATCCTGTGAACTCAGAGGCTCTCTGTCCCTATTCTCCCATCAGAGACTCTTATTTCCAGAGCATGGACAAGTTATAACCACATGAACACCCCAGCCCATAAAAGTGCCTGGGGTGAAATGATGCTAAATGAAGGGTTTCTACAAACCCTGGGACTCTGATTTCCAAGTGAATACAAAACAAAAATAAACATTCAGGCAGCCAAATGAGTGCACAATTCTTTCAGTATTAACATTTTTCCTGAAAAGCTTCTAACACAGAAACACTTCACAATTACAGCCGGAGACCTCTGGCGACACAGAGAAATGCTTTGAGAAATGATATTCACAAAGTTCTAGAAAATGAAAGGGGGAATCTGTTCCATAACAAGTAACAGGTTGACTTCGTCAGGAATGCTAAATCTGTATCCTGCACAAGAAATGTTTCCCCACATTTTACATGCTCAAAAAAAAGGGGGGGGAGGTCAGCAGCTAGCATGAATATTCTTCTGTCTGCTAGCTTTGATGGGTGTCTGCCTTTCTGCAAGCTTTAACTACAATTATGGCCTCAGACATTAGCTGTACATGTAAAAGGAAACTTATTTAGTCCACTTTTAAAATTAGAGCACTTTCATTTCATCATCAGCCTCCCCTCTACTTCCTGTGTTATCAGATGTTTGAGAGAGAGCCAGCAGGCTGTTTGTGAAACTGGCAACTTGGCAGACAAAATATGTATGTTCAACCAGAATTCTTTTAAATAAGAAGCTGCTATAAGTCTAGCCTTGTAAGAGCGATAGGGAAGATACACATACGCAGAAGGCATAAACCCAGAAGAAAAAGTACCAAGGAATTTCCAAAATGACTAAGCCAAATCTAGAGGTCTCTTTTGAACTCTTCAGATATCTTCACTTTAATGATCTCCTTTAAAGAGGACACATCCAATTTAATCTCTGCTACAGAGGGACACACCCATACCCCCTCATGGAGCAAACGATTCTGATTGTTAGTTTCTATAACAGCGTACTGATTCTTTTGGGGAACAGGATGTCATACATGGTCTGTTTTTACGTATGGACCCAATAAAAAAGATGTACTCTATCACCCTGTCTTGCTTTGAATCAGCTTCAAGTTTCTCTGTAGCTACATCCCTACTACATGACGCAAGACAAACCTGCTCTAGGGAAATGGTTGATGATCCAAATGACACCAGCAGCACAGGCGTCTAAGGAGGATACTCATGAGAGGGATAGCTCTCAAAAGATGGTAAGATGGGGCACCTGGGTGGTTCAGTGGGTTAAAGCCTCTGCCTTTGGCTCAGGTCATGATCTCAGGGTCCTGGGATCGAGCCTCGAGTCGGGCTCTCTGCTCAGCCAGGAACCTGCTTCCCCATCTCTCTCTGTTTGCCTCTCTGTCTACCTGTGATCTCTATCTGTCAAGTAAATAAACAAAATCTTTAAAAAAAAAAAAAAAAAAAGTAAGTTTCCCTACCAAGAGTAAGGAAAATAGACAACCATCCATGAAAGCACCCATGCATGCAGACATCCATCCAACCCCCATGAACTGAGTGATAGGGAATTGATATTCTATTTGTCATGCTTAAGATATCAGCAGTGTTTTCTTTAAAAACATAAACACAGTGAAACTAAAATAGCTTCCAAGCGCTTTTTCCCCCACAGAAAAGGCAATTTTATCAATTAGATTTTGCTCATTTCTTGGGTGTCTTGGAAAACCAATCAACCACTGTTTGCCTAAACTATAGCAAAATAGCTAAAACAGGAAGTCTTCCTCTCAAAAGTCCATATGACAAGCCTCCTGTGGTTCCAGTAATTTCTCCAACAGGCAGATAGAGTCATGTATAGCATAAATCATCCTATTTCCTTGGTCATCTCGGACACACTCTCAGTCATGTGAATGGCAGTGGAAACTAAATTGAAAAGCTGTCAAAACATCCTGTAATAATCGGGAAATTAACAGACCTATTTTGTCACGCATATTTGGCTCCATTTCCCCCCCACCCCATTATTTTCCTATAGAGCCACATTCATAAATCCACACATGGACCATAATAAGCAGTATGTGTAAAATATTAAATACATGCATTTTTTCATTCCCACAGCATCATGTTATATTCTCCTAAGACTCAACTTGGAGTAACGTCCATAAAACTGAAAGCTATTATGATGTCGTTTAAGGTTCTGTCTAAAATACTATTGTGAACGACAACTTGTTCGCTGAAATAAAACACTATACCTTGATGGAATTTTGAAAACTGTCAGATTAAGACTCAGCAATGCAAAGTAAGCCATGTTCAACCACACACAGTGGAAACACATGGATTTCATTGGCTGTAAAAGTCTCAGATGTTAACCTGCAGTCGCCCCAGCTTTTTATTATTTTATTTTTAATTTTTTCCAAGTCAGGTTTATTAAGGTGTAATTTACACACAGTAAAATTCATACTTTTGGTATACACAGTTCTGTGAGTTTTAACAAAGATACATAGTCATGGAACTACCACTGCAATCAAGTATATAGAGCATTTCTATCACCCTGAGAGTTCTCTCTTTTTTCTTTTTTATTAACATACAATGTATTATTTGTTTCAAGGGTACAGGTCTGTGATTCATCAGTCTTACACAACTCACAGCACTGACCATAGCACTTACCTCCCAGCTTTTTGAAAAGGATAAGAACAGATATAGGGTGACTCGTCCAAGTGACGTGCCCAAGGAGGCAAAAGCAGTTAGTGTCAGAGTCCGTGAAATATACACCCATGTTTTCTTCTTATCATAAAGACAATATGTAGCACCCTAAGAGGCCATCAATCCAGATTTGATTTGACAAGTGTAAAAATATGACTTAATGATAAGCAGCAGGCTTTAGCCCACATGGAGTGAGTGAAGGTACAGATATCACAACTGTAAACAAACCAATGCCCTATCTCTCGCCCTTACCCAGAAGATCAGTCCCATGACTCTGAGAAAAAGGCCAAGGAGTTCATATAAACGAATTTAACCTGAATTCAACCTACTTGGATTAGCTGGGTACAAACCCAACTCCTTCCTCTGGATCCTGGAATTCCCCACAACTCCATCATTTCTCTCTTTTAAAATTCCTAACTGAAAGTAAAACATGAACATAGTAGATAAAGGGAAACGGCAGAGAAACGTCTAAGACAAAAAGCCTTCCATCCACCCAAAAGCAACTACTACCAAAAATTTCTTGGGGCCCCTGGGTGGCTCAGCGGGTTAAGCCTCTGTCTTCGGTTCAGGTCATGATCTCAGGGTCTTGGGATCGAGCCCCACTTCAGACTCTCTGCTCAGGAGGGAGCCTGCTTCCTCCTTTCTCTCTGCCTGCCTCTCTGCCTACGTGTGACCTCTCTGTCAAATAAATAAATAAAAGGTCTTTTAAAAAAAAAATTTCTTGGGGCACCTGGGTGGCTCAGTGGGTTAAGCCTCTGCCTTTGGCTCAGATCGTGGTCTCGGGGTCCTGGGTTCGAGCCCCGCATCGGGCTCTCTGCTCAGCAGGGAGCCTGTTTCCCCCACTCTCTGCCTGCTTGTGATCTCTCTCTATCAAATAAATAAATAAATAAAATCTTCTTTAAAAAAAATTTCTTGTGTATCCTTCCAAGAAAAAAAGCTCTCTATGCATATATTGGTATAAGTGTAACTTTTTTTAAATTATATATCTACAAACACCCTGGTTCGATTGTCTTCACTTAGGTAACCAGGAACTCAGTCTCACTGGTCCGGATGATAACCTGATCATTTCAAGGACAGAAATCTGTTGTTAATCAAAGCTAATACTGTCTCAACTGACACTGAACTTCTAGAGCCTGGGAATACAGCTAAACAGCTAACAAAATATAGAAAGGGAAGAAAGGAAATAAAAAGATAAAGAGGTATTATATATAGGCCAGCACCTGGCAGACAGATGTTCATTCAAAACTTTCTAAATGACTTATTGACCAAATACATGAATGAATGGAAAAACCAGGATAGGCATATTGTTAACACACATGACATTTAACGTATTAAATTTTAACTGATAGGGTTCCAATTCTCCAAAAAGTAAGCACCGTTCTTGATCTACACTGTCCAGTATGGTAGCCACTGGCCACAGCTGGCTGTTGAACATTTGCAGTGTGTTCTCGAAGTGTAAACTACGTACCAGATTTCAAAGACTTGGTATTAATAAAAAAAAAAAAAAGATGTAAAATATCTCATTGATACTATTCATATTGATTATATGCTGAAATGACAATATTTTAGATATATTGGCTTAAGTAAGCCATATTAGGGGCACCTGGGTGGCTCAGTGGGTTAAGCCTCTGCCTTTGGCTCAGGTCATGGTCTCAGGGTCCTGGGATTGAGCACCGCATCAGGCTCTCTGCTCAGTGGGGAGCTTGTTTCCCTCTCTCTGCCTGCCTCTCTGCCTACTTGTGATCTCTCTCTCTGTCAAATAAATAAATAAAATCTTTTTTAAAAAAGAAAAAGAAAAAACGTAAGCCATATTATTAAAATTTCTTTTTACTTTTTTCTTTTTCTGCAGCTACAAGAAAACCTTAAATTCCACATGTGGCTCACATTGTACCTTTTTTGGACAGCACTGCTCTAGAACGTAGCCCCCATTACAGCAGTGACTACATCTGTCTTTTCCCTGCTCTATCCCAGCACAGGACATTGGAAATGGTAGATGCCCAGGGAATATATATCAGATGAAAAGCTGGTTGTGGTATATAGATAAGGCCATGAGTAAGCCTTGGACTGGATTGCAGGAGGTCCTTGTCCTGACATTTTATGGACAAGCAGCTGCATGACTTTGGATAAGTCACTGTACCTGCCTAGGCCTTGTTTTCCTCATCTTTAAAATGGGCATAAAAATAAGATCTTCCTTACAGGGAAACTGCATGGACCAAATGAAAGAATGTCTATAGAAAAGGGTAAAACCTGTGTCAGGTTCTCCTGAGTTCTAGTATTTTCTACCACCAACAGTCCCAGAAGAAGCAAGATCAAAAACATACCGAAATAACAGGGTAAGAAAGTAACCAGAGAAATTCCTATATCTAGTATTTCCATCCCAGCGTGTGATAGAAAAATCGAGACAAAGACAGGTGTGAAGGATATTTTCCCAGAAGAGGAAACTTGAACATTCATCACTCCCTCTTCACTGCATCTCACCAACCAACCAACCACAGCTGACAAAGGGACTTGCAGATACCTTCCTCCAGGGGCCACAGGAAAGCTAATGAACTGGGAGGAGGCTCCTCCAGAGCCGCTGACGAAGCTGCAGGGGCAGCCAATTGTACCGCGCCACCTGGGGCTCACGGCTCTGTGGGAAAATTCATAATTGTGGGGACCTCAGAGGCCTCAGGGGGGGAACGTTCCAAGGGCCCCCACGTCGACTCGCCCTTGTTAATTGTTTCAGGCGCAGCTCCCAGGGTGAACTTACCTTATTCTACAGGGCGGGCAGGGCACCTGGCAAGGGAAACCCAAAGGACCCTGAGACACGCTGTGACTTTTTAGCGAACAGCAGGGTGGATGTCAGTCAGCTACCCCAGCCGGGCACCTTCTTCCCCGAGTCAGAGATTATTGCGGAAAGGGAATGAGGGTACTGAAGAAAGTCTCCTTGCAGGGGGACATTTCGGGAGGCTTCAGGAGCCCACTGCAGAGTGGTTAAGCCACAGCAGAGAAAGAGCAGATCCAAACACCCACAGCCTTTAGGCAGGAGAGCAGCAGAACAAAATTTAGTCCGATTCAAGAGACCAAAGGTCAGATTCTCCCCTCAGCCTCTGCAGGGAACCACAGAAGCCCCAGAAGTGAATGACTTACCATCAGTATGGCCACCGCATGAAGGAGAGCAGGGAGGGTGCAGTGACTTCCCCTTTGCTACAAGGGTCTGACCCTCCCCCCTTCTCTGAGGGCTGCTCCCTGTGACGTGGAAGCGACTCATGCGTGTGGCCAAGCTCCAAGCCCCTGGGACCTCTGCCCCGTGACCCGCCTCATCACAGGGGCCTGAGCTGCCGCCTGCTCCTCTAAGCAGAAGGCTGAGGGACAGGGCACCAGGCAAAGAGCAGAGCCCCCAGAACACGGCTGTGCCTCAGAAGCAACGGGCAAGGCTTGTGGAAATTCACTTTCCTGGGACTAACCCCCTGAGAGTCTGGTTCAGTATGTCTGGGGCAGGAGCCCACTCACTGGCCCTTGAAACAAAGTGGTCTAGAGAACTCAGGGAAGCTTCCTCATCCCTGATACTGCTTCTTCCATGAGCTTTCTTCATCCCTCCTGTCTCCCCATGGAAAACAAGGGCAGTGAAAGGAGACTTAGGAGAAAGCAAGGCAACGTGGAGAGCATTCTAGAGTCCGAAGGCCCTCAGTTCCCAAAGAGAGCTGTTCCCGTCTTTGTGCAAGTCATTTACACTCTCTGAACCTTAGTTTTCTTGTCTGAGAAATGGCAATAAAACTATCCACCCACGCAGGGTCATGACAGGGGAGAGGAGGAGAATAAATGCACATAAAGTGCCCTCTGTGTTACTCCTAATAACTGTCAAAAAGCATTTCTCCACATGTGTATCTCTACGAGAAAAACTATACATGTAAATAATGGACTTAATCAGGCATAAAGGGAAAGAAAAAAAATTAAAGCACAACAACAAAAACCTGTAGTAAGAGAGGCCACGGATTCAGGTCATAGGGAGACAGGTAGGAAGACACCCAGAGCAGTGATGCCGCTCTGTCCCAGGAGTCTACAGAGAGAGGAGCAGGGAAATCCATAGACCCACAAAGATTTAGGCACAAAGCTGCAGGAAGATATGCTGCAACATTATTTGTAAAAGGGGAAAAGTGAAGAATAATCTTAAGGTATTTTTTAAAATTTTTTTAAACATGATGAATACACGTTTACTTCATTTCAGAAAAAAAAATATTCCTTTTTATATTTAGGAAAAGATTTTGGAATCCATATGATGAGCTGAAAGCATTTTTAAGTATCTTTCTTCTAAACTTCAGTAGAATATTCAGATTAGAACATTCAAAGGAAGGCCAGATATGCGCATATGCCTCTAAATGTTCCCCATGGGAACAAAAGGCAAAATACACTATAATTCTGGGTACCACCTGGAACTGCTGAAGTACAAGCATGATGGCGGACAGGGGAGGCAGAGGGAAAACAATGCATATAAAGAAACAGGTGGGATCTCCAGTATAATACTGAATAATATTAGAAGAATAAGGTTTACTGCTTCCCTTCCCCCTACACACACACACACACACACACACACACACAAAATGATGAGAACTTTGGAAACCAAACTCAGCACCACCTAACAAGTCTTTTCCCACACAGACTAACAATCTATTTTTGTATTCCAGGGAGATTTGCAGCAAAGAATACAGCTCCACTAAAAAGAGGAAATAATTTCTATGCTGTACCTGGGTTTTTCTCACTTCCTTATTTTAAAATAATCACCCAACAAATTAAAAAAAAAAAATCCAGAACAATAGTACAGTGTTCTGTGCACTGGGTATATATCACTGCAGACATTTTGCAACTAAACAGAATCAATTCCAGTGTTCTGAGTAATTTGCCATCTTCTCGGAAAACTTATAATGATATATTACAGTGCTGGGGGCTGGAAGAAACCTTCCAAATCATGTGGTCCAACCCCATCATTTTACAGATGAAGATCCTAGGAAGCAAACTGCCTGCTCCAACACACTAAAGACTCTAATTAAAACATCTGCTCAATTTTAAGGTAGCTGACAAATTTGGAGAGGAGGTGGGAAATAAAATAAAACCTCGAAAACACTTTTTAGTGGAATGGTAATTATGATCAGCAGGCCTATCAAACGAAAAAGCAGTAAGGATCGTGATGGAAGTATAATCTTCCTCTAATGTCAGGACCACTTATATCTGGAAAACTGAGACTAGAAGTTGCCAGAGCTCACACATCGAATCTGTGAGTAGGGGCAGAGGAAGAGAACTCAGGAACTTGGCTCTGAAATCTTTTGGCCTAAGCACCAAACAGTGGCCGAATTTTATACCTAAACTGACAGGTATCAAGCAGTCACCTGGATGTGATGGTGCCTCTACTTCCAGAAAAGTGGAGATTGGAGAAAATGGTCCATGCACTACAGAGGGACCTGACCACCGACCTGGCAAAGGAAGAGGGGCTTAGACCCTTGCTCACATACCCAGTGGACCCTTGACCAGCAGCATCAGCATCATCTGGGAACTTGTTAGAAATGTGGAATCTTGGGTGCCTGGGTGGTTCAGTTGGTTAAGCACCTGCCTTCAGCTCAGGTCACGATCCCACAGTCCTGGGATCAAGTCCTGCATCAGGCTCCGTGTTTAGCAGGGAGTCTGCTACTCTCTCTGCCCCTCCGCCCTGCTCGTGATCTCTCTCTCACATTCTCTCTCTAAAATAAATAAAAACTTTAAAAAAAAAAAAAGAAGAAGAAGAAGAAGAAAGAAAGAAATACTAACTCTTGGGCCCCACCCAGACCTACCAAGTCAGAATGTGCATACTGACAAAATCCCCAGGTCCTCCTGAACACAGGAAAGTTTGAGAATCACTTGTTTAGATAATGCAGCAGCAAAAGAAGTATAATTGACTACCTATAACACCATTTACTCTAAGCTTCTGGAATAATTATCTTATTACCAGCTCTGCTCTCTAAAGTTTTAATCTTTAAGTTTTAAATATTCTAAAACTTAGCCTAAATTTCAAATAGTCTCAGTGTATATCTTCATGAGTAGTCATGTTTTTCCAAAAGGTACTTCAGTGTTAAGAAAATATACATATATACACACACACACAAACATGCTGGGAGCTTTACCATTTTTAAGGATTACAGGGATTATAACTTGAGGTCTTTTTTTTACATTTACCTTCTGCTGAGGTCATAGGAGAAACGTGACCACTATTTCTTCAGGGGAAAATTAGAACCCCCAGGGAGACCTGGTACAGGAGGAAGACAAGATTTACAATATAAATGTGTTTCTAGGGAGCCTGGCTGGGTGGCTTAGTCTGTTAAGTGTTTGACTGTTGATTTTAGCTCAGGTCATGATCTCAGGTTTGTGGGATCGAGCCCCGTGCCAGGCTCTGTGCTCAGTGCGGAATCTGCTTGGGATTCATTCTCCTCTCTCTGTGCCTCCCCCACAATAAATAAATAAAATCTTTAAAAAAAAAAAAAAAAGAGGGGCGCTTTGGTGGTTCAGCAGTTAAGCCTCTGCCTTCGGATCAGGTCATGATCTCAGGGTCCTGGGATCGAGCCCCACATTGGGCTCTCAGCTCAGCGGGAAGCCTGCTTCTCCCTCCTTCTCTGCCTGTCTCTCTGCCTAATTGTGATCTCTCTCTGTCAAATAAATAAATAAAATCTTTTTTAAAAATTAAAAAAAAAGAAGAAGAAGAAATGTGTTCTTGCTGAAAAAGAGGAATTTCATGTAAGGGAATTTTGTGGTCAAGAGGCTGTGAAGGTCACATGGCCCACCCATGACTCCAAAGTTGAATCCCTTTAGGGCACATCGACAGTCTCCACTCACATACTCCCAGGGGTGTGGAACTCACCACCTCCAAAGGCAATCTGTTCCACCTTTGCACGCTCCATTAGAAAGGTTTCCAGAAATTTGTGTCCCTATAACTTTCAACAACCCTACAATCAGTAACTCCATAATTACTGTCCCTGCTATTAATTCAACCCCATTATCAATTTCCCATTACATTTCCTACTGGGATTTTCTTTCTTAACACAGAAAGTTGAAGATACAAGTCTCATGTATTTATGTATTTAATTCTATGAGAGAAGGGCATCTTGTTGTAGTGGGGTATATGAAAATTTAATTTTTTGCTTTTATTTTGAGGAACCTTAGGAAAACCTCATGTGTACCAGAGAAGTATCAGAATAAGTTGTCACAAGTTATAGAGAATATAACTCAGGGCATAATCATATCAGAAACCTAGTTTAGGATAGTACTGTTCTTAAAACATTGTTTTAACCCTAAGCTTCCTGGGAGTCAAAGCATGTATGAAATGGTGATGAGAAGGTGATGCTTCAGAAATGTTCGAGACTCTCTGGCCTTGGGGAATCATCGGTTATCAACCCTGGAAAGTATCTCAGATCAAGTCTCATTCTGGCCTCTTACAGGGAAGGAAATGGAAACCCGGAGAGGGTAAGTGACTTGCCCAATACTGGGCACCTAGTTAGCGCCATGGAGTGTCCCTATCCCTGCTCAATGCTCTCTCTGGCATACTGCCAGACTCTTGAGTCTGGAGTTTGTTCAAGAAGCTTGCCCAGTGTAAAAACCAGAGATACAGCACCACATTACTGGGTCGACCAAGGGCCATGGCTATGTATACCTGAAAAGCAAGCCATCCTGGCACACACAGACCCCTCAGATCCCAAAGCCCACAAGTCTAACACCACAGAGCCATAAGCCACCACTCTTCCTTCTCTTTCCTAGAACTCCATCTGTCCCTACCTATCCACTGATGCGGAACGGCAGAGTTTCCACCGAGAAGCTTATTTTAATCTCCCATTAAAATAATCTCTTTCTGATGACAGGTTATTTGTTCCCAGAACAGAAGCACCACAGAACAGAAACACTGTGGAACACTTCATTCTTTCGGAAACATTTGAAGTTGAAGGCTCAGAGCATACAGAGCCAGAGTCCTTAGTAAATAGTAAATGATTATAGGCGATCGATTTATCCACGCATCTAAACATTAGGCTCTTTGAAACGATATTAAAAGCATCCTTCCTATCATGTATTTTTTTTAATAACAGGAATATTTTAAAGAGCAATCTGTTAGGTCATGCAGCATGAGAAGATAGCACAGGGACAATAAGTCCACGGAGCCCTGAATGATGGGCTGGTGGGTCACAGTGACCTATCCACAAGATCGTAAGGGACCAGCAGGGACAGAAGCCCATCTGCAGAAATAGCTACTTGTGCTTCAGTTCTTTATAAGTTTAGGCAAATCAAAACTCCCTCAAGGCGACGAGAAACAATCATGTAGGACTGGATTATGTGCATTTTCTATCACTGTGATCCTCTGAAGTAAGGAAAAGCAAACCCTAGAAGAATTTCTTATCCAGGTGAGACATGTTTTATATTAATGCTTGTCATTTATATCACAAATTAGCCAGGATCCCACTAGGCTAAGAGATCTGGCCCTATTTATTGGTTTAGAGCAGCCTATTACTGGATAAAAGTACCGAGGAAGCTACATCAGCTTTGTCAGGTCACTGGGAATTAGTGAATTCTTGATTCAGCCCATCAGAGGAGACGGGTTGGATGAGTCCCAGCAGGGATAACTGAGCCCTGTTAAATCAACCCATAACTGTCCAGGCTTCTTGGCTGGCATTAGGTATGTAAGACCTCAAATAGCAAGGGAACAGAGATAAACACAGAGCCCACTCAGAGCCCACACTGAGGCAAAAATAGAAAGCAAAAGAGGAAGAGCTGTGACATGCCTCCATCCCAGAACGCGCCTTCCGCTACTGTTCATCAGAGTGTAGGTCACACTTCCTGGGGCCAATGAAGTCATGAGCCCTGGCCAAGGGGACCAGAACCTTCCCACTTTAAAAGGAGAAACAGGACAAAAGACAGAAGCTCAGCTAGTGGGAAATAGAGAAGAAGGGTATTTCTCTCTAAACATGTTGTCCAAAGTGACACGTTTTCCGCAACAGTCCTAAGGTCCCTGATGATAAATTGGAAGCAGCTCACAGGCAGGAAAGCTGTCTCACCTAAAATGCCTGGGGCCTGGATGAGCCGTTTTTTGTTTTGTTTTGTTTTGTTTTAAGGCTTGGTTAGCTTTCCTTGAGAAGACAACCTTACCTTCGGAAATGGCCTTCTTCACCGCTGCCACGTAGGTCTCAGGCTCGTCGTCACAGGTGAGCTCCTGCCAGTGCGCCCAGTCGGGAAAGTAGTCCAGGAACTCCTCGCTGTCCTGCACCCCGCACAGCAGCCGCACCACGCGGTGGGGCGGGTGGAAGGCTCTCTGCAGCGGGGGCAGCAGGGCCGGCCGGCAGAAGCACTGCGCCATCTCGGCGGACAGGAGCACCACGACACAGCGGGCGCCGAGGAAGAAGTTCAGGTCCTTGGCCGAGAAGGAGGTGTCGGAGCTCAGCCTGTAAGTCAGCATCTTCTGGCTGCGCACCTGCCGGCTGGCCAGAAAGAGGTCCTGGAGGTACTGGCACCACTCCTCGGCATCCGGGCTGTACACGATGAGGATGTCGCATCTTCCAAAGGCCCCTGAGTGAGAACGAGGCGGAGAAGCACGGTGATACACCTGCTCTTCCTAGGGCTCCCACGCCCTGCGTGATCAAGCATGCAGACGGGGTCCTGGCCCCACCGTCTTTCATAGTCTGTCCCTACCGGAGCCGTCATACCTCTCCCCTACTTCCGGGCTGCGTTCCAGCCGGACCTAGACAGGTCCCTGTCTCTGCCCCGACTCGCCTCGCCATTTCTAGAACTTTCCATAAGCTGTCGCTTCTGCTGCCATGCTCTTCCACCTACAGCTGACGCCAGATAAGATGATGACGGATGGTGATGACAACGATGACAACACCAAGAGCAAGCACTTTATGTAGGGCTTCCTGTGTTCCAGACGCCCTTCCAAGCACATTGCCTAGTAAACTCCTTTAATCATGGCAGCAACCTTACAAGATAGAGAATACTAGTAGCCTCCCTTTTAAAGACGAGAAAACAAAGGTGTGGCAGCTTACGTATTTTACCCGTGGTGACAGAGTCAGAATTTTTTTTTTTTAAGATTTTATTTATTTATTTGACAGAGAGAGAACACAAGTAGGCAGAGAGGCAGGTAGGGAGAGGTGGGGGAATCATGCTCCCCGCTGAGCAGAGAGCCTGATGGGGGGCTCGATCCCAGGATCCTGAGACCATGACCTGAGCCGTAGGCAGAGAGGCCTAACCCACTGAGCCACCCAAGCGTCCCAACAGAGTCAGAATTTGAACTCAGACAGTTTGGCCCCAGAACATGGCTCTTTCCCAAATACAGTGGTTAGAAGCACAGGTACAGAATCAGGTGGCCAGAGTTGGCATCCTGGCTCTGTGAATTGTTAGCTTTGTCACCTTAGGCATGTTACTCTAATAGTCTAAACCTCGGTTGACTTATCCTGGAAATAGAAATATAATGGCAATATTTATCAGTGATTTGTGAGAATTAAATTAGATATTTCATATAAAGTGCTAAGCACAGCACTTGACATGTGGTAAGCCTTCAATGATTGGTAGCTGGTGTCTTCCTCCTCGCATTAATAGAAAGAAGGCATAAACGTAAGCAGCAGCTGTGGGTGATTTAATGCTTTGATATACATAATACCATTGGTGGGGAAGGGCGCCTGGGTGCCTCAGGTCGATTAAACGACTGCCTTCAGCTCAGGTCATGATCCTGGAGTCCCAGGATCAAGTCCCACATGGGGCTCCCTGCTCTGCAAGGAGTCTACTTCTCCCTCTGACCCTCCCCACCCATGCTCTCTCTCTCTCTCTCTCTCTCTCAAATAAATAAATAAGTAAAATCTTAAAAAAAAAATACCATCAGTAGGGTGTCCCTCACCATGGACATAGGCTTTCTTCCTCTCATAAGACATAAATGCCAGAAACAGAGTCCAAAGCCTTAGAGAAGCAGTGAGTTAAAAAGAGCTTTAAGAGATCACCTGGCCCAAACTCCTCATTTACAGATAAAAGAAACATTTCATCAGGGAAGATGAAGGGACTCGCTTAAACTCACACCTAGCAAACTAGTCACGAAGCCAGGACTGAACCTCAGGGTGTCCCCTGGTCTCTTGTCCAGTCCTCCCACCAGTCCACCTGCTGCTTCCCATCAGGGATTCGGTCAAGAATCATACAAATAGGGGTGCCTGGGTGGCTCAGTGGGTTAAAGTCTCTGCCTTCGGCTCAGGTAATGATCTCAGGGTCCTGGGATCAAGCCCCGTGTCTGGCTCTCTGCTCAGTGGGGAGCCTGCCTCCCCCTCTCTCTCTGCCTGCCTCTCTCCCTACTTGTGATCTCTTGTCAAATAAATAAATAAATAATATTTTTTTTTAAATGCAAAAATAAAAAGCAGGAGCTTTTTACCAACACCCCCCACCTATACTGACAAATATACTAGCAAAATCATGTCAACAATTTTTTACAAATGGGCTGGAAGGAGAATAAGATCTTGGGGAAGGCGGGCTGTGGTCCCACACATTAGTGATGAAGCTACTGGTAACGTTTTCAGTGGACGGTAGAGAAATAAGGAAGAGAGAAGAGTATTTCCGAGAGCATAATAAGTACTCTTAAGAAAGCAACTCAGATCTTGGAACAATGACTGACTTAGCAGGAAAAGCAAGTAGCAACTTTAGAATGCCCCGACATGTGGCCATGATAGATGCCACTTTTATGAGGAGACAGTGCCCCAAAGCAAAGTCAACCAACAATTTCAAATGACAAGTTCTGGGATCAGGGAGGGAGTGAGTGTTCATTTCATCCTGAATCCTGCCTCAACACGACCTGTTCCTCTGTTACCAGGGCAACGTAGTATCTGCTGGGTGTCAAAGACCTCTAGTCATCAAAGGGAGCGCAAATATTAATAATGACGGAAACTGGCTATGGGATATATGAGAACCCTAACATCTTCAGTTTTCCAATAAATCTAAAACTTCTAAAATAAAAATTTTAAAATACAATTTAAATTAAAAAACACTTATGGGGTTAACCTCTTCTGTATGGAAATCATGGAAAATGTCTCATTCCTGGGGTTCTGGTGTTAAATTTGACACTCGACCCCCCCCCCACACACACACACACTCCTTTGAGCAAAAGTACTTGAAAACAAAGTGTTTAGTGCCTCAGACTCATTAATATGACAAGCTACCTGGTCACCCACTTGTGCCGTGACTTGAGACCAGTATACTAAGTCTAAGCAAATTTTGCCTCAGTGTAAATGAGGACAAGGAAATCTATCACCTTCTTGAATTTTGCTTCACTGCTGAAACTGAAAGCTGGGGAAATTCTAAAAAAAGTTCCAAAGTGGAAGTTAAAGTTCCTCCATGATATGCTAAATAACATCACAGGACCAAACACTTGGTCAGCAACTCTCTCTTGTGCAGGGACACCCCTTTCGTGAAGGATAAATCCCTACCTGTATCCACAGGTCATTTCCTCACACGTGCCAAATCAATTCCCCCAGTTTGTTTGTTTATTAAGAAAAATGAAATCTCTGATCTCACGGATACGTGGAATTTAAGAAACAAAACAGAGGATCGTAGGGGAAGAGAGAAAAAAAATAAAACAAGACAAAACCGGAGAGGGAGACAAACCATAAGAGACTCTTAATCATAGGAAACAAACTGAGGGTTGCTGGAGGGGAGAGGGATGGGGGATGGGATAACTATTGAGGAGGACTTGTGATGTAATGAGCACTGGGTGTTATATAAGACTGAAGAATCACAGGGGTGCCTGGGTGGCTCAGTGGGTTAAGCCACTGCCTTCGGCTCAGGTCATGATCCCAGGGTCCTGGGATTTAGTCCCGCATCGGGCTCTCTGCTCAGCAGGGAGCCTGCTTCCTCCTCTCTCTCTGCCTACTTGTGATCTCTCTCTGTCAAGTAAATAAATAAATTCTTTAAAAAAAAAAAAAAGACTGAAGAATCACAGACCTGTACCTCTGAAACCAATAATACATTATATGTTAATTAACTGAATATAAATTTTTAAAATGTTAAAAAAAAAAAAAGGAAGAAGAAGAAAGAAAAAGAAAAATGAAATCCATGTGGGCGCCTGGGTGGCTCAGTCCATTAAGCCTCTGCCTTCTGCTCAGGTCATGATCCCAGGGTCCTGAGATAGAGCCCCGAGTCTGGGTCCCAGCTCAGCAGGGAGTCTGCTTCTCCCTCTCCCTCTCCCCCCTGCTCATGCTGTCACCCTGTTTTCTCAAACAAATAAATGAATAAAATCTTTTTATAAAAAAGAGAGAAATGAAATCCATGAACCAAGAGGTGTCCATAAATCCCAAACAGAAATGAGGATGGGTCTTTGTCCTTGTAGAGCTTTAAGAACAGCCTGGGCTATAGGAGAAAGCAATGTGGGTAGCAGCGGGCGTGGGTGGAGTGGGGTGGGAGGAGGGGGAGAGAGGCTTGCAGCAACAGCGACAGCAGTGGTTAAGAAAGACAGTGACTGAAAAAGAGCTTCCTTAGAAAGATTCAGAATCCATCTGAGAAAAGAAGAGGGAGGAAGTGGCAGGCAGCTTTTCAAAATACCCAGCCCAGACCATTTCTTTAGTCTGCAAGTGACTCCAGTTCCCCGGTCATCTTTCCCGAGCACCCTACTGAAAAGGGTTGTGAGCTAGGGAAGGTGATCAGGATGGGGAGGGGTCTGGTAAGGACTCACAGAAGGAGCTTCCAGACTCTGAAGCTTTCAAGTTTAAAGACTTGATGGGAGTACTGAGAGAACTCAAGAATCAGATGGGAGTTACTATCACAAAAAATTAAATGTACCTTCAATTTTTTTAAAAAAGGGCAAGAAAAAGTATGCAAGCTTTCTTCAAAGATCTGAAGGCTGACACACGGAGGAAAGGATTCTGGTCTTCACCCAGCCACAGACTCAGTCACTTGGGGAAGTCACTTATGCCTTCTTTGTCTCCTCTCTGCCATGCGTAAATGCAATAGATGCCATCAGGAGCCAGGGTAGGCTCATTCCGTTTCATTTCATCTTGCTTCCCACACTCTTTCAAAAACAAGGAGCCAAGATTCTCCTTGATTTCAATAAACAAAGATGTCTTTCGAAAAAGTAAAATCCAAATGCTTTCCCTTCAGCAGAAGGAAATTTGAAGACCACACGATTCAGCCTTAAAAAGAAATGAAGTGCTGACACATGCTACAACTCGATGAACCTTGGAAACGCTATGTTATATGAAAGAAAACACAGAAGACCACAGACTGTGTGATCGCATTCATATGGAAGTCCTGAGTCGGGAAATCTACAGACACAGATGTAGCAGGAGGAGGGAACAGAGAGTGATAGCCAAAGCAAAGAAAGTTTCTCTCTTTTTTAAATGTGCACCCCTCTTCACGCATTTCTCAAAATGAGTTTCTTTCTAAGGTGATGAAAATGTTCTAAAATGGACCATAGTGATGTTTGCACCTGTGAAGATACTAAAAACAAACAAACACTGAATCGTACACTTTTGGTTGTTTGGGGTTTTTTTAAAATTGTATTCTTTAAATGGGAAAAGTGTATGGTATGTGAATTATATCTGAATAAAACGGTTTAAATAAGGGAAAGGAGGAGGAGGGGGAAGAGAGGTAGAGAGAGGAGGAAGACGAGCCAAAGATTGCATGAATGAATGGCCCAGGTGACACCGCACCCTATCCTATCTTGCAAGAGGTATTCTCACGGCCACCATGAGTCCTTGCACCTCCAGACCTCAGAGAGCCCCCAGGACTTCAGAGGCCCAACTCCCACTTGTAGGACCTGAAGTGGTGTCTCACCGCAGTGCATGCTGAGAGAAGCAGGGTTTGACAGCCCTAACCATTACCGACATCAGCAGAAGCCACTACAGAGCCTATAAATAGCCCCAGGTCTGGCCACTGAACTAGAGTCCCCATGTGAATAGGAGCACACTCTTATAGCTCCTTCCGCCAAGCCCTACTGGAGTCATGCACACAGGACCCTAGACGAAGGTGGTTTTCTCTGTTTCCTCTAGCCAAAGGCTCTTCCAGCTTGCTATTTCTTGCACGTAACAGCCCAGGGCCTGTTCTCAGCCATGGAAAGAGGTGGGAGCTTCACTGAACTCATCTCCTACTTCCCCCCAATCACCTACTTATTCCACCACCTGCTCCTTGTTCCTTAAATACACCATATACACCCATTTACTGTTCCTCTGAATGGAACACTGTTCCCCTACATGACCTTTCAGATCTTCACTCAAATGGCCCTTTCTCCATGAGGCCTAATCTGGTCGCCTCCTTTAAAATTATAAACCCAGGCCGGGGCACCTGGGTGGCTCAGTGGGTTAAGGCCTCTGCCTTCAGCTCAGGTCATGATCCCAGGGTCGTGGGATCGAGCCCCGCATCGGGCTCTCTGCTTGGCGGGGAGCCTGCTTCCCCTCTCTCTCTGCCTACCTCTCTGTCTACTTGTGATTTCTGTCTGTCAAATAAATAAATAAAATCTTTAAAAAAAATAAAATAAAAAAATTATAAACCCAGGCCACATGGGTGGCTCAGTCTGTTAAGCATCTGCCTTCAGCTCAAGTCATGATCCCAAGAATCCTGGGATTGAGTCCCACATTGGGCTCCCTGCTCAGCAGGGAGCCTGCTTCCCCCTCTGCCCCTCCCCTCCACTTGTGCTTGCTTGCTCTCTCTCTCTCATAAAAATAAATAAAATCTTTTAAAAAAATAAAAAGATAAAATTTAAACCCAACCTCCTCTGCCCCTTCCACCCCCTCTACTGTTTTCCCAATGCACTTAACATATCATGAATTGCCTTATCAAGCATATTGCCTGCTTTCCCCCACATTCCATAAGCTCCCTGGGTAAGAGGCTTATGTTTGTTCTGACTGTTGAATATACACCTGATACCTACAACACTGCCTAGAAACGGTAGGCACACAATAAATAATTATTGAATGAATGAATTTCCTCTACATAACTCTATTTCAGCTTTTGAAGGGAACGTGTGGACTCTGAGACTACTGTTACCACAATACAGCTTCTTCTAACCTCTAGAGCCCCCCTGGAGAGCCACAAGGCTAAAGCTAGCCATTTTCCCACTCCCTTTAAAGAAGGATCCTGTATTACCAAATCTAATAGAACTCTTACCATTGACCTTCTCTACCCCCACCCCATAGCTCTCACCCCCAATAATCCCCCAAACCCACCCACCCCCACCCTGCCCCAGCTTCCAATGCACCATGAGAAGGCTAGATAGACCTCAGGGGATACGGGGACAGCTGGCTCTTCATTCTAGCATCTGCCCACATCCTTCAAGCACAGTATCTTCTCCCGGCTGACTAGATTTTAGTTTTCAAGAGGTTTACATCCTGTTTATACATGTTATCTCTACTAAAACATCATAAAATGGGTGAGGAAAATACAAGCAACCTCACTTGCAAATACAGTAACCCTCATCTTCTCACCTAGCAATTCCCTGTTTACTCATCGCCTTCTTGCACAGGACTGTAAACTAACTCCCTGCGAGCAGAGACCAGGCTGTCCTGGTCACCACTGAGAACACAGGTGGGTGCACGATAACTATCCTAGTGCATAGTAAGTGGTCCTCAGTTGTCTCTGTTATCATCATTATCACATGGTTTGTCCGGGATCTCAGAGAGTGAGTAACTTTGGCGAGTGTACAACCCATGAACCAGAGAAGAACCCAAGACGAATCAAAAGAGACTCCTGGCACCTTTCGATGGGTAGATTACCCAGTGGACTTCACTTTTCCCCACTCCCCAAAATTCTGCAAAAGACATAAGAGAACTAAAGATAACGGAACGGTGTTCCTAGATTTCTATGGAAATTCTAGATGGAAAGCAAAGTCAGGGTTAGAGGAAGGTGGCCTGGGAAGGTGGCCCAAGGGCCGCCCTCCTGACTGCCTGAGCGCCCCCTATTGGCCCAATGGGGCCCTAAGAGAGGCATTTCCCAGAAGTGGGAAAGTGGGCTCTCTCCGCCTTGTTTCCACGGGACTCGGGTTCACGGAGTTGGAGGAACAAGGGAAACAACTCTAAGAAGCAACTAGAGCCAGTCGGAGAGAGGAAAGGAGACTTAGAAGACGGGGGACAGGGGAGGCGCAGGCGGGGGCAGGAGAGAATCGCGCCACAGGCTGGGAAGGGGCACGTGGGAAAGCTGGGTTTATGCCGGGGAAGCGGGAACGAGGGAAAGAGCAGAAGCGCACAGATCCCGCGCGGAAGACGCAGAGCAGGGAGCGGCCGGGTGCTCGGGCCGCGGCGGTGGGCAAGAGGGCGCGCCAGCGGGGAGGCTCGGGAGGGGGCCCGGGCCCGCCTACGCACCTGAGGCTGCCATGGTGCCGGGCGCAGTTCACCTGCCCCGCTCGCTGCGCGCGCGGGGCCGGGCCCGGCGGCGTCCCGGGGCGCGGGGCGGCAGCGGCGCCGGGCTCTGCGCAGCACCAGCCGCGGCTCTGGCGCTTCCTCCCGACCGGCTGCGAGGACCGGCCGCGGGGGCGTGTCCACAGGACCCGCCCCGCCTGCGGGGCACTGCCCGCGGCACCTGCACCCGTGGCCGTTGGGGAGGGGAAGTGAGAACCCCCACCCCACCCGGGCCGAGCCGCCGGCTGGCTCCCCGCACTGCCAAGGGGGCTTCGCGCCACGTGCGTCCCACTCCAGGCGAAACCGGCCTGACTGGGCGCCAAAGGGCAGTCCAAAGCGAAGTCCAAGGCGAATGGGGGAGAGGGAGGGAGAAGGTGGAGCTGCCGGACCTCTGTGACCTGGGTCAGGGGTGTATCTGAGCACAGCTGGCACAGCTATCTCCCCATCCCCTGGAGCTTTCTCCCTGAGCCGCCACCCTGGCAGGAAAGGGGAGGGGGCAGGAAGAGGAAGAAGAACCTGGCCCTGGGTGCTTAGCGTTGCCCTTAATTACCCTCCAGTGATTTTTCTGTAATTCCTTGGACCTGGTCTCCTGATGGCACAAAGGATAATCTCCTGTGACAAATGCATGATACAGTTACTGCCTTTTAGGCCTTTGAGGTGGCACCTATCATGTCTTCATGTTTGAGATGAAGAAACATGCCAAGCGCCTTGCTCCCTTGCTCATATGCACATAGGGAATAAATGCTCCCTGAGCTTCCAGCAGGCCCGAGTCCAGAACCAGAGCTCTCCGTGGACCCTTGTACTCACCTGCCTGCTTTTTGCTCTCCTGCCTCTGCCTGCCTCTATATCTGATCTAAACAGCCCTGGACCCTTGGAGTCCTCAAAAATGCAGGATCCAGAAGATGAGTCCGGAGAGCAGAGAGGAGGGAAAGACCGGGTTCAGACAGAGGTGGAAATAAATGAAGTGGATTTAGAAATGGAACTATCAGGGCTCAGGCCTATAATTATAATTTTTTACAGCTGCCATAAAAAATTACAGCAAACTTAACATCTTAAAATAACACAAATTTATTCTCTTCCTGCTCTGGATTTCAGAAGTCCAAGAGGAGTCACACTGGGCTAAAATCAAGGTGTCAGCAGGGCTGTGTTCCTTTCTAGAGGTTCTAAAAGAGAATGCATTTCCTTGCCTTTTTCAGCTTCTAGAGACTACCCACTTTACTTGGTTTATGCCCCCCTTCCAAAAACCTTAATTAAACCCAGCCACATAAAATCTCTTTGACCCAGCTTAGGATATCACATCTCTCTCTCTCTCTCTCTCTGACTTTTTTATTTCTCCCTCTTCCACTTTAAGGACATTGATCCCACCTGGATAATCCAGGAAGATCTCCCTTTTTTAAGGGAGACCAACAACCCTAAAACCATCTACAATCTTAATCTCCTTTGCCATGTGACATGACATATTCATGGATGATAGGGGTAAGGACGTGGACATCTTTGATGAACCATTACTTAGCCTACTACAGACCTGGAATTCTGAAAGAGGAGATGAGATCAATCCTGCTATACCTCACACCTATTTTCCATGTTCAGGCCTTCTCTGGCCTCCAGATCAGATTAGCTACACCTTCTCCCTCCCACTCTCTCCACTCCGCCCCGCCTCCCCGCCATCAGGCATTGTCGCAGCCCTGTAGTATTTTTTAGTAGAAATTATATAGCTATGTTTCTGCAATTACTTATGTTAATTTGTGTCCCCTCCATGCAATTTTAAGTCCCTCAGAGGCAGGATCCGGGCTTGTCTTTTTCACCATGGAACCTCTAGCACTTGGAGCCAACTCTGGCATAGAGAATATTAATATACTCAGAAAGTATTTCGATGAGTGAATTAACGAATATGGCCTGGAAAGCCTTCAATTTGAAACTGAAGGATAGGGAATTTTCAGGCACTGAAAATCACTGAACTTGAAGGAGGGGAATATGAGATGTCAAAAATGGGCTGTCCATAATAAAAGCCATCAAGAATAAGGAAAATGATGAGCTGAAGTCTGGAAATGTTGAGTTTGTGGGACCTGTGGGGTGTCTTTGGACCTCTGTCCTTGCACGAGAGGTGAGGGCCTACGACTGACCAGGGTCGACCTCCTTGGGGTTGAAGCTGCATGAGTGGATGGGGGAGAGGCGTGAAGGGGAGAAGAGCAAAAGCCTGGTCTCAAGGGCAGAACCTGAGGGAAAGACCATGCTCAGGGGCCACAGGAGACTGAAATAACCAGAAAGACAAGAGAAGAGGCAGACCAAAATAAGCAGGAGGCCAAGGAAGAGGATTCTGAGAAGGTAGTCAGTCATGTGGGTCTCTGAGGAGTCTGGGAGAATGAAATCTAACACAAATGACTCCATAAGCCCTCCTTTTCCTCATGTGCACAATGAAGGCATCCCAGCTCAGAAAATGCTAGGGCTCTGAGGATTATCCTCCTCTTCAGAGAACTTTGCCTGAACACTGTCTACCTCTCTGGCACCTTCCCTCACTCTTCACAAGCCTGGGGCCCTGGCCAGTCTGTATTTCTCTTGTGAGTCCTATCCTCCTCTTCAGAGAACTTTGCCTGAACACTGTCTACCTCTCTGGCACCTTCCCTCACTCTTCACAAGCCTGGGGCCCTGGCCAGTCTGTATTTCTCTTGTGAGTCCTATCCGAATGCAGCTCTGGACGACTTTGAACTGAAAGAATATTTCTAGACTTCTTACAACTCTTAGCGGGCATCCGTCAGTTGTGGGTAAGGTCTCTGGTGCTGGGTCAGGAGTCCAAATTCTGAATGCTCCCACTGTTCCACAGCATGGACCTCTGGGATTTGGCTGGGAAGAGGACTCAGAAGCCAACATTCCCTCAGTGAGGTGTCAGCCAGTCCCCAATACTGGCAATTCCGGCCAGGTCCCTTATACAGCAGGTGGGGCTGGATTGGAGGAAGTGGTGTCTGTTTTTACATCTCCATTTGACAGTTTTTGCAAAAGATGGAAGGCAGGGTGACTGTTCCTCTGAAAATCCCTGCTCTGGCACGTGGGCATTGGGTCTAGGGGCAAGCTCTACAGTCAATCCCTCCAGCACGGGTTGGCCCGCAGGTGGGTTCCAGGCAGAATGGAGAACTTGAACATGACTGCTGCCCTACCCTCTTATTGTCTTGGTAAACAGGAAAGGCCAGGAAGATAAATATAGGTCATCTAAAGAACAGAGGGATGAGGAGTAGGGAAGAAATCCCTGTTTCTTACATCTTCAAGATGTTCTTTCATAATCTCTCAGGACTGAGGACCAGACAGAGCCTTTTTTCTTGGTTGTCAAGACCTCAATTATCAGGACAAAGGGTAGAGATGGTGGAGTATTCTGCAGCAGTATACTCTTAATTCATCTTAATTCTCTCTCCTTTTTTTTTTTTAAATAAATAGAGTATATTATTTTTTACGTTGAAGCTTTTCTTTAAAAGATTTTATTTATTTATTTGACAGAGATCACAAGTAGACAGAAAGGCAGGCAGAGAGAGAGGAGGAAGCAGGCTCCTGGCTGAGTAGAGAGTCCGATGTGGGGCTTGATCCCAGGACCCTGAGGTCATGACCTGAGCCGAAGGCAAAGGCTTAACCCAATGAGCCACCCAGGCGCCCTCATCTTAATTCTCTTAACTGTCATATGAGGAAGATGCAAATGGCATGCACATTTTATAGATAAAAAAGTTAAATACCTTAACCCAAGGGCATACAGCCAGTGCATTGCAGAGAGCCAAGTTCTGAACCCCAACAGCCGGGCTCTGCAGTCCATGCTTCTGCCCACTGGATGATGTGGTGAAGGCTTAAAGCACAGCCAGCTGTGATTTGAAGAACAACACAAGTCACAAGCCAGTACTGGCCTCACCTCCCACTGCAGGTAGGCAGACCACAGCTCTGTCACCTGCAAGATCCCCCTGCTCTGCTGGGATTTCCAGCTCCTGAAGGCACTCCTGAAGCGCCTGCATCAGGAAAGGGCACTGGCAGGCCCCACCTCCCTGCTCACTATCCTATGTATGTCCCATCAGACCTTCAGCCTCTCAGGGGCAGGCTCTGTCTCTTCCTCCACTGTGTCCCAGTCCCTGGCATAGGCTCCAACACACAACAGGTGTTCAACGAGCATTGTTTGCTTTTAAATCATCGAAGCCAACCTGCCCATTTTATAGGTGAAGACGAATCACACAGATCAAGTGACCTGCCCAGGGCCCCACAACCTTCACCTGAGGCACTCGTTCCTTGCTTTGCTCAGTTCAGAAAGACTCCGCACATTCATACACATAGGGTGGGGTATGTGTAGACCAAATGATAGGGGATAGGCCAAGAGGCCATCACAGGTAGAGGCAGGGAGAAAGAGTTCCAGGGTACCAAGGACCTGGTTTAGCCTTGTCAACACTCTAGAGTTATAAAATCTGCTTTCCTTTCTACCCGCTCAAGACAGTCTCAGCCCAACACAGTGGGCCCAATGCAGACTATCTGGGGACAATTATAGCTTTTTAGCATCAGGTAGCTTTGCAGACAGAACCTAGAAGCCTACCTTCTTGCAAGAGGGAAACCTCCTGCCCTAGTCAACCAAAATGGCCACTCCTTATGCCATAACCCAAGGACTCCTCATTGGACCCCTTTGAGCAATGGCCCTGAATCTCAAGTTCTTCAGAACAAAATATTCTTAAGAATCTGCTGTGTGGCTACTAGTCAGTGTTGTCACTTACTCAGCTTTCATGAATGTTTAACTCAAACCAGTGAGGCAGCCATATTATTGTTAGCCCATTTTCCAGGTGAAGAAACTGAGGTTCCAATAAGGTAATTTGCCTGACCCACGATCACTTGGTTAGTAAGTGTCAAAACTAGATTTGAATTGAAATCCATCGGTTACACAAAAGCTGCCTCCCTTGCCACGCATTATGATTCAAAGACCATGCCAGCCATTCTGTGCTGGTTCCCCAACCCAAAATTAACCTTAGTAACAAGGAAAACTAGTGTTGCAAAGACTGCTGGTTGCCCACCCAATATCCATTTTCCCCATGTTTCTTAGTAACAGAATCCCGTTTGGAGCCACAGGATTCCATTCCCCAGCTTCTCTTAGAGCCTAGAGGAATCCAGTTGTGAATGGAAGTCACTGACTCTCTAGAGTTCTTTAGAGGCTGCTTAACCCTTCCACCCTCTCTTTTTTTAGTTTCCCTTTGCCTCTCTCCCTCTTTTAATGCCTGCCAGGAAAGTGAACGAGATGACTGGAGAGCCAACAGCCCTCTTAGACTCTGAGGCGATTGTGTGAACAGAAGCCACACACTAAGGACAATGGAGCAGAAAGATGAGCAGAGTCTATCACTAGTTCCCTAGTTCCCTAGTGACCACGGAGCACCCAAACAAGCCCCAGGTGTCCCTCCGCACCCTCCCCTCCCCCCCACGGAACTCTTTTACATGAAAAAGAAACACATACAACTCTGTCTTATCTGAGACTTGGATATTTACATGTCCTGCCACGTGTAGCCCAACCTAATTCTTGACCAATATGTGAATGGAACCTAGCAGTTACTGAGACCTGACTGTAACCACAAATTTCCTAATGCTCTTGCAATTTATCCCCCACAATAATTCTGCATCCCACATATTAGCTCCACTTTGCAGAAGAAGAAACTGAGATTCAGAGATGTTGGAACATTTTTCCAGGATCATTCAGCAGGTAGCAGAACTGGAGCTCAAACCCAGCTCAGTCTGAGTTCAAGTTCCATGGTCTTTCCATACACAGCACCATGATAGCTTGGATGCTTGCAGGAAGTTCATTAAAAGTACCTCCTCAGAACACATGGGTGCTTTCAAGGTGGGGAGGGGTCTCCCTTGAACCCTCAGCACTTCAAGCCACATGCAGATGGTGCTTCATCTGTGCATGAAAGCATATCTTACACATTTTCTACTTCCACCTTCTGAGGTGATGAAGCAGAAAGTCTAGGCAGCTGTGATAAAAAATTTTAGGACTTGGCCTTATAGACTCTCAAGGTGTAACAGTTGGGAAAGACCCTAAAAGGTCATTATTGGACCCATGTGTAAACTAAAACCAAGACAGGCTAAATGATCTTTCTAACATTATCCATTGAGTTGGAGGTGATACCAGGACCAGAATTCTGGCCTTAATTCCTAATCTGGTGGGATTTTCATTTCTTGGGGATTTTTGAAGCTATATCTGACCACTTGTGTTTTTAACTATCAGTAAAAAAAAAAAAAAAAAAAAAAAAAGTAAATGTAGAAATTCTTTCCATGGTTTGATGCTTTAACTTTGCAGTTCTTTCCCCTAAATCTACCATAAGCTCCTAAAAGGTTAAATCAGTCTTGAATGCCTAGGATAAACTCAATATGATCATGATACATCAGCCTTCTTATATGTTGTCAATTCACTAATATCTTGTTAAGGATTTTTGCATCTGTGTAATTTTGTTTTTGTAATATCTTTTATTAGTTTTTGGTATCAGGGTTAATCTGGCCTCATAAAACATGTTTGAGAGTATTCACTTTATTGTTTTCTAGTACAGAAAACTTGGCATTATTTCTTTCTTAAGTGTTTGATAGAATTAACAGTTAAAACTATCCAGGCCTAAATTGTTCTTTGTGAGAAGGTTTTGCCATATCAGTTTCCTCAATAGACATAGGGCTATTTAGATTTTGCATTTTATCTGTGCTCGTATTAGTAAGGTGTACTTTTCAAGTAATTTGTCCACTTAATGTAAGTTTTAAAATTTTACTAATATGAAGTAATTCATAATATTTCCTTATTATCCTTTTAAATTCTAGAGGATATGGAATGATAGTCCCTCTTTTAGTCCTGATACTATAAATTTGTGACTTCTCTCTCTTTCTTTCTCAGTCTAGATGGTTGTTTATTAAATGTCATTTATTTTTCCGAAGAACCAGGTTTTGGTTAATTTTTCCATGGTTTGTTTTTTACTTTGTTGCTTTTTGCTCATTATTTTTTCCTTCCTTCCACTTACTTTGGGTTCACTTTGCTCTTATCTAGCTTCCTAAGATTGAAACTTTGGTGATTAATTTTATTCCTATTATCTTTTCTAATATAAAAATGTAAAGCTATAAATTTCCCCAAATTCAATGCTTTAGTTGCATCTCCCAAGTTTTGATATGTTGTATTTTATATTTATTTTTATTATTTTTATAATTTTATAAATTATTTTATAATTTTATTATTATATTATTTTAGAAATATATTTTATAATTCAAAATATTTTCTAATGTTCCCTGTGGTTTCTTGTTTGAACCATGGGTTATTTAAAAGTGAGTCAGTCGGGGTGCCTTGGTGGCTCAGAGGGTTGGGCCTCTGCCTTCGGCTTGGGTCATAATCCCAGAGTCTTGAGATCCAGCCCCACATCAGGCTCTCTGCTCGTCAGGGAGCCTGCTTCTCTCTGTCTCTCTGCCTGCCTCTCTCTGCCTACTTGTGATCTCTGTCTGTTAAATAAATAAAATCTTTTTTTTTTTAAAGTGAGTCAACTCAAAAAATAAAATCTTTAAAAAAAAGTGAGTCAATCTCCAAATATTTGGGCTTTTTAAAAAATATATATATCTCTTATTATTACTGATTTCTAATTTAATTCCATTATGGTCAGAAAGGAGACTCTGTATGACTTCAACTTTTTTAATTTATTGAGATTCATTTCATGACCCAGCTTATAATCTATCTTGATGAGTGTATAAGATGCATTTGAAAAGAACATGTATTCTGCAGTTTTGGGGCGTATTATCAATTAGATCAAGACCAATTCTCATAGTGTTATTCTGATCTTCTATATCTTTACTAATTTTTATCAAGTTCTATCAATTGCAGAGAGATCTACTTTCAAATGTCCAGCTGTGGCTGGGAAATTATTTTCTAATTATTCTCTTAATTCTGTCAATTTTTCTTTCATGTTCCAGAACCTCCATTTTAAGGCTTTATTAGGCACATACACATTTAGACTGTTGCATCTCTCTAATGAATTAAGCCTTTTAACTCTAGTAAATACTCCTTAAATACTTTTTTTTAAAAAATTTCATTTATTTATTCGTTTGAGACAGAGAGAGAGCATGAACAGGGGGAGGGACAGAAGGAGAGGGACAAGCAGACTCCCCACTGAGCAGGGAGACTGACATGGATCTCAGTCCCAGGATTCTGGGATTATGACCTGAGCCAAAGGTAGACACCCAACCAACTGAGCCACCTACACGCCCCTAAATACTTTTTTGTTAGTTTGTTTAAAGTAGGCTCTGTGCCCAGTTGGAAGCCCAATGTGGGGCCTGAACTCAGGAAACTGAAATCAAGGCCTGAGCTGAGATCAAAAGTCAGTCGCTTAATGGACTGAGCCACCCAGGCACCCCAATACTCTGTAAAATCTTTTATCTATTTATGGTGATCCTCTCGGGTTGACATCTGCTTTATCTGATACTTAAAAAGCTATCTTACCATTCTGTGCTTACTGTTTACATAGCATAATTTTCCATCCATTTAACCTTCAACCTACCCACATCTTGATACTTCACTTATATCTCCAAGGTAACCTGCACATGATTAAATTTTTCGTTCTTTTTTTTTTTTTTTTTTAATCAATTCTGGCCATTTCAGCCTTTTAATTAGAGTCTGCCCTGCACAGTTATAGTTCAGGAGTTAGCAGAGCTTTGGGCAGAGTTGGGAGCTCCCCTCCCTTTCCTTTCTTTCTGAGATAACCCCCCGCTTACTTTCCAGCTGCTTTGATTCCTCAAGACCATTGGACTGCATGTGATCTATCTGAATTTGAGCTGCCCCGCAGGGCAAAAGTGGGGACTGTGCTCTGGCCAAAAGATGCAAAACTGAGAAACTCAGAACTGTTCCGGTCTAAATGTTGACTCCCCTCCAGTGTCTGCCTGCTTCCCATTCGTCCGTGCCTGTAGGTACTTGTTAGTGTTTCTATTTGTTATGTCATCTGTGGGAAGGTTGGACCCACAGGAGGTGCTCCTCTGTCGCCGGAAGCTAAACCCACTACATTTCGAGCCTGATAAAAAGATAATCAGCTAGACAGTTGCTTGAAGTATCACTCTGGGAATGCTGAGACATCACAGGGATAAATCAGAAATATGGTCCCAATTAGCTCAATTTTCCATGGGTTACTTCTTATATAATAAAATAAAAATTGTTTCCTCTGTTGCTTAGGTAAACAGAGTCCTCAAATGGTTGTTTAAGAAACGGGAAAAAGTCCATTGGTCCAGACATGTGACTAGGTCAATGCATATATACATATATATGTACTCATTTCTTTTAAGTTGTGTAACACCCCATATATCCACTCTCCTATACTGATGGGGGTTCCCATTAAGTTCTTTTTCTTCAGGTGCATCTTTTTGCCCCTACAAAGTCATGCTACAACAAATTTTCTTGAATATATTTCTTTATGTACTGTTTTTTTCTTTTTCTGTAGAATATATTATACAAAGTAGTATTTCTGGATTAAGGACTATGTGCATTTTTAATACATATTATTATAACATTTTCCAGACATGTTGTAGAAATTCACATTCCATATTCACATGGGTGGTCTCACCAATATATTTTTTATTTTTGCTAATGTGATAGATCAAAATGCTATACTTTTTTGTGCTAATTGCATTCCTTGAATACCATTGAAGTTAAGAATGTTTTCATATCATTGATGATTTACACCTTTTTTCTGGAAGTTACCTGTTAATATGCTTTGTTAAGTTTTTAATTGCCTTTTTTTGTGTGTAGGAGTTAAGGTACATTAGCAACATTCCCCCTTTGTCATGTATATATTAAGTATTTAGTCTTCCGATTTTGTTTATAGTTTTTTTTGCTGTATAAAAACATGCTCATTTTTAAAAGATGATATATGACGAGGTGCTTGGGTAGCTCAGTAGGTTAAGCACCTGACCAACCCTTGACTTCTGCTCAGGTCACTTTCAGGGTTGTGAGATCGAGCCCTGCATCAGGCTCTGGGCTGAGTGTGTGCCTGCTTGAGATTCTCTCTCCTCCTCTTCCTCTTAGGTGGTGACCCTTAGGGTTTCTAAGTTTTATCTTTTGCATCAGAAAGTCTTCTTTACTTTATAATTTTAAAAATAATTCCTTACATTTGCATCTAATATTTTTATTTTTCACATTTAGACTTTTAGTCCATCTGGAATTTATTTTTGCATATGATATGGGGTAGAAGTATCATCATATTTTCTTCCAGATGGATAGTCAGTTCTGCCAACACCATATATTAAGTAATCCATCTTTTTCCTTGTAAATGAAATGTTATCTTTATTCATATTAAGTTCTTGTTCAAATTTGTTTCTGGACTCTTTATTATTATTATTCTACTTGTATCATTTATTCCTATGCTATACATACGGTTGCTGTAAAGCTATACAAGCTTTATTATCTGGTATACAAGGTAGAAATTGTGTTCAACTAGTAACATGGATAGCAAATAATAGAAGCTTAAATGAGAAATAAGTTTATTTCTATCACATAAATGAAGTCTCGTATAATAAGGCCAGGGTTCACATAGTAGCGCCATGTTCATTAAGAACCCAGACTTCCATCATTCTGCTCAGCCACTCTCAGCCGTGACTTTCAACCTCATGATCTCCTTGTGCTCCAGGACAGCTGCTGAAGCTCCAGCCATAGATCCCTTTTTTCCAGGCAGGAAACAGAATGGGGAAGAGCCAGAAGGGTACATGCCAACTGTCTGATTTCATTTTTATGGCTTTTCTGGAAGTCCCAACTAAAAAATGTATTTATACCTATGTCTGTAAGGGAAGCAGAGAAATGAAGTCTTAAAGACTAAACTAAACGTTGCTGGATATTGAGTGTGAACCTAGTTTGTCTCTGCCACATTTAGTAAGGTAAGCCCTCCCTTCCCCTATATTCTTTTTTTATTTGTTTTTGTTACTCTCAGACATTTATGTTTTTCAGTAAATAGACCTTTATTTTTTAGGACAGTTTTAAGTTTACAAAAAAATCAAGCAGACAGTTCAGAGAGTTTTCATATACTCTCTTTCTATATTCACTCCTATGCAATTTCCTCTTATCATTAACCTCTTGCATTAGTTATGATGCATTAATATGATGTTGACTATCTTTTCATAAACTTGTTTGCCATCTGTATCTCTTCTTTGGTGAGGTGACTGTTAAAGATATTTTGCCCACTTTTTAACCAGATTATTTCTTTCCTTATTGTTGGGTTTTAAGTGTTCTTTGTGTATTTTGTATTCAAGGTCTTTATCAGACATGTGTTTTGCAGATATTTTCTCCCATTCTGTGGCTTGTATTTTCGTTCTCTGAACATTGTCTTTCACAGAAATAAAATGTTTTCTTTTAATAAAGCCCATTGATCAATTTTTTCTTTCATGGATTATGATTTTGGTATTGTATCTGAAAAGTGAGAGCCAAACCCATGGCGACCTAGATTTTCTCCTATATTATCTTCTAGAAATTTTATAGTTTTGTGTTTTACAGTTAGGTCTGTAATTCATTTGGGGTTCATTTCTGTGAAAGCTATAAGATCTGTGTCTAAATTCTTCTTTTTATTTATTTATTTATTTATTTATTTATTTCCCTCCTTCCCTCTCTTTCTTTCTTTCTTTCTTTCTTTCTTCCCTTTTTTGCCTATGTTTGTCCAATTTTCCAGCACCGTTTTTTGAAAAGACTATCCTTTTTCCCTGACTTGACTTTTATCCTTTGTCAGAAAGATCAGGTAACTATATTTGTGTGGCTGTATGTCTGGACTCTCTATTCTGTTTCAATGATCTTTTTGTCTATTTTTTTGTCCTTACCACTGTCTTGATTACTATGGCTTTATTGTAAGTCTTAAAGTTGTGTAGTGCCAGACATCTAACTTTGTTCTTCTTCAGCATTGAGTTAGCTGTTTTGGATCTTCTGGTTTTCTATATAAACTTTAGGATCAGTTTGTTGATATAGATAAAATAATTTCCTGGGATTTCGATTGGGATTAAATCAATTCTTAGATCAATTGGGAAGAATTGACTTTGAACAATATGGAGACTCTCTAGCCATGAACTTGGAATATTCCTCCATTTTTTTAGATCTTTGATTTCCTTCATTAGAGTTTTGTAGTGTTCCTCATATAGATCTGTGTATATTTTGTTATTAAGTGTTTCTCTCTTTCCCTAGTCCTAATGTAGAAGATACTATTTTTAAATTTTGAACTCCAATTGTTCATTGCTACTATTTGGGAAAGCGATGGACTTTTGTATATTAACCTTGTCATCTTGCAATCTTGCCATCATAGTTTACTACTCCCGGGAAGGTTTGTTCATTTGTTTGTTTGGTCAAGTCCTTGGGGTTTTCTACATAGACAATCTTGTCATCTGTAAGCAAAGATGGTTTTATTTCTTCCTTGACAATCTGCATACTTTTTGTCTCATTTTTTTGTCTTTTTGTATTAGCCAGGACTTCCAGTACAGTTTTGTTTTTGTTTTGTTTTAAGATTTTATTTTTAAGTAATCTCTACACCAACCCTGGGGCTTCCTCTCACAATCCCAAGATCTAGAGTCTCGTGCTCTATGGACTGAGCCAGCCAGGTGCTCCTCTAGTGTGATTTTGAATAGCAGTGGTGAGAGAGGACATCTTGCCTTGTTCCCAGTCACAGAGGGAAAGCATGGGTTCTCTCACATTAAGAATGATTCAAGCTGGGTGCCTGGGTGGCTCAGTGGGTTAAGCCGCTGCCTTCAGCTCAGGTCATGATCTCAGGGTCCTGGGATCAAGTCCCACATTGGGCTTTCTGCTCAGCAGGGAGCCTGTTTCCCTTCCTCTCTCTCTACCTGCCTCTCCGTCTGCTTGTGATTTCTCTCTGTCAAATAAATAAATAAAAAATCTTTAAAAAAAAAAAAAGAATGATTCAAGCTATAAGTTTCTGTTGGTGCTCTTTATCAAGCTGAGGAAGTGCTCCTTCGGTTTTGATTTCTGGAGAATTTTTATACTAAATAGGTATTGGATTTTGTTATTTTTTAGCCTATTCATGAGATGGATGACATTCATTGATTTTTGAATATTGACATAGCCTTGTAATACCTGGAATAAATCCCATTTGGTTGTGATGTATAATTCTTTTTGTATGTTGTTGGATTTGATTTGTTATTTTGTTGAGGATTTTTGCATCTGTAGTCATGAGAGATAATCAGGCCTGGGTTTTCCTTTTTTTTTTTTAAGATTTTATTTATTTATTTGATAGACAGAGATCATAAGTAGGCAGAGAGGAAAGGCAGAGAGAGAAGAGGAAGCAGGCTCTCCATGGAGCAGAGAGACCAGTGTGGGTCTCAATCCCAGGACCCTGGGATCATGACCTGAGCTGAGGGCAGAGGCTTTAACCCACTAAGCCACACAGGCACCCTGGGTCTTCCTTTCTGGTAATGTATTTATCCAGTCTTGGTAATAGGGTAAAGCTGCCCTCACAGAATGAGTTAAGAAGTGTTTCTTCTTCTGGGCACCTGGGTGGCTCAGTGGGTTAAGCCGCTGCCTTCAGCTCAGGTCATGATCTCGGGGTCCTGGGATCGAGTCCCGCATCGGGCTCTCTGCTCATCAGGGAGTCTGCTTCCTCTCTCTCTCTCTGCCTGCCTCTCCGTCTACTTGTGATTTCTCTCTGTCAAATAAATAAATAAAATCTTTAAAAAAAAAAAAAAAGAAGTGTTTCTTCTAAATGGAATAAATGCAAACTGTTATGAAAGTGAAAAGTAAAGAACTGTTTCCTCTGCTTCTATTTTCTGGAAGAGATTATAGAGAATTGATACCATTTCTTATTGAAATGTTTGGTAGAATTCACCCATAAACCCATCTGGGCCTGGTGCTTTCTACTTTGGAATGTTACTGATTATTGGTTCAATTTCATTGCTGGATAGAGGTCTATTCAGGTTATCTGTGTCTCCTTTTGTAAGCTTAGTAGTTTTTATCTTTCAGAAAATTAGTTCATTTCATCTAAGTTGTCAATTTTGTGCGCATAGAGTTTGTTCATAATACTTTTTTATTATCCTTTTGATGTCCAGGGGAGATGACTCTTCTTTCATTTCTGATATTTGTTATTTGTGTCTTTTCTCTTTTTTTCTCATTTAGCCTGGCAAGAGGTTTATCATTTTTATTTGTTGTTTTTCCAAAGAACTAGCTTTTGGTTTCATTGGTTTTTCTTTATTTTTTCCTGTTTTCAGTTTATTTATTTCTGCTCCAATTATTATTTATTTCCCTCCTCTTGATTTAGGCTTTTATTCCTCTTTTTTCTTTAGTTTCCTAAAGTAGAAGCTTACATTAATGATTTTAGATCTTTCTTTTCAATTAGCAATAATCAGCAATAATCGCGCCTCGGATAAACCTCATTGGCTACGATACTGTCACTGCACAAAGCTAGATCTTTCTTTTCTAATGTACATATAATGCCGTATATTTCTCTCTAAGCAGTTTCACTGCATCCTGCAAATTTTGATGTTATATTTTTATTTTCATTTAGTTCAAAATATTTTTTTAATTTTCCTTGAGACTTCTTTTTTGACTCATATATCTTTTGGAAGTGTGTTTTTTAATCTCCAAGTGTTTTGGAATTTCCAACTATCTTTCTGTTATTCGTTCTAGTGTAATTCCATTGTGGTCTGACTGCATACTTTATACAACTTCTATTCTTTTAAATTTGTTAAGATATGTTTGTTTGTTTTTAGTCATGGGATGGAGCTCTTGGGCAGCACTTTCCTTTTTTGGACACCTTAAAGATTGATATATTAAATAAATATGTAATGTATATACAGATACACCAAATAAACATATAGGTTTAAACTAAATCAGATATTTTCTTCTCTTTGATTTTAGGGTAAACAAATGGTGACAGGGAACAAAATAATTATGAAAATTTATAAGGCACAAACACAAAAAGTAAATTCTTTTTTGTGATGTAGGAAATACAATATAATATTTAATGAAAAACCTTAATGTAAAACTGTATATAATACATTGTACATATTGTCTAAAACTGTAGGCTACATTGTCAGATCTAGGTTTGAATTCCCATTCCCTACCTATTACTGTGTGACTTTGGACAAATTTTTTTACCTCTCTGTTCCTCAGTTTCTTTTACTGTTAAATAGGAATAAGAATATTTCTATCTCATAAGGTTATTATGAAAATCACATGCTTCAAAATCTGAAAAGGGGGGCACCTGGGTGGCTCAGTCGTTGGGCATCTGCCTTTGGCTCGGGTCATGGTCTCAGGGTCCTAGGATCGAGCCCCGCATCCGGGCTCCTTGCTCAGCGGGAGGCCTGCTTCTCCCTCTCCCTCTGTCTGCTTACTTGTAATCTCTATCTCTCTGTTGAATAAATAAATAAAATCTTAAAAAAAAATCTGAAAAGGGTTAAGAATGGTGCTTTATCTCGGTAAGCACTCAAGAAATATTAATTAAATAATAATGACAGTTAACTATTATTCATAAATATAGCTAAAATATATTTGTAGTAAAATATATTTGTAGATAACTTCTTTTAATTCTTCTGATAAAAAATATATTAATTTTAAAGCAATAAATAAACAATATTTTTTTAAAAGGAGCCTATTCTATCTGCAAATGCAGCAAAGACTTCTGATTTCGCTGTAAAGTACTTAGGCCCAGGGTTCCACATGGCCTAGTTTAAGAACCTCTGCCCTATTGCGTGTCACACACATGCACCCCAGCCCTTTTTGAGGGGCTGCTCTAACCTCCTTTACTCAGTCTTGCCTCTCAGGCAGTCCAAGGCTTCAAAAGAGTGGCCATGTAGGCCCAGATTCTCACGTGGGCCATGCTAACCTTGGTAACTGGGCAAGAAATATGAACTTCGGGTGCCTGGGTGGCTCAGTGGGTTAAGCCTCTGTCTTCGGCTCACTCAGGTCATGATCTCAGGGTCCTAAAATCAAGGCCTGCATTGGGCTCTCTACTCAGTGGGGAGCCTGCTTCCCTCTCTCTCTCTGCCTGCCCCTGACTACTTGTGATCTCTCTCTGTCAAATAAATAAATAAAATCTTTAAAAAGAAAGAAAAAGAAATATGCACTTCCTCTCCCAGGCAGTCTGCTGACTTTGTTGGGAGGGCTGCACATTGGGGAGCCCTCTATGAGTTGTGAGGGGTCTGTTGCTCTTGGAACCTTCTCTGGAGGGAGGATCTTTCTCCTCTGGGACCCTCGCTCCTCTATCTCCTTCCATTAGCAGTTGGACTTGGGTCCTGAGAGTAGGGCTTTAGCCACATAGCGTGCAGCTATGAGTTTTGTGGGTACATGATGTCCTCCTCACCTGACACTTTCTACCCTTCAGTGTCATTAGGTCCACACCATGACTTGCCTAATTAAAAGCCCCATTTCTATTTAGGTTTTCTGCAAGTTCCTACCACCCCTCTTCTTCTATGACTCCCACAGGCTTAGGCCCACTTCCCTTTCCAAGTCTGGTCAACTGGCAGAAGTCCCTCAGCTATCAGCCAACCCCGTATGATAATATTATTTTTATAATATAGAGAAATAATTTATATATTTTAAAATAATATGTGCATATATCCTTTTAATATTCTTTTGGGTTTTCATCATTCTAAGAACTTCACAGTCACTCAAAACCATATAGACCCACATTAAAATTTCCTCCTGCTGGGGCGCCTGGGTGGCTCAGTGGGTTAAAGCCTCTGCCTTCAGCTCAGGTCATGATCCCAGGATCCTGGGATCAAGCCCCGCATCAGGCTTTCTGCTCAGCAGGGAGTCCGCTTCCTCCTCTCTCTCTGCCTGCCTCTTGCCTACGTGTGATCTGTCTGTCAAATAAATAAATAAAATCTTAAAAAAAAAAAAAAAATTTCCTCCTGAAATTGTAATTTCCCTCCCTCAAATTGTTCAAGTGCCAGAGGCACTGAGCACAAAAGGGCCCCTTGTTTCACTGCCCGTGGAACTCAGCAGGGTGTCCACAGACCTTTCGACAGGGACACTTCCCCTTTGGGGCCTGCATTTTGCCTGGCCTGCAAATTCAGCCTCCAGCAGCTGCCTCTCTCGTCTTCACTTGACCACAGCTTTGCTCAACGACTTCTCCTTCCTAGTTCTTGAAACAGTTCAGTGTTTTCTGCTTCTTACTGGCTGTCTCTCTACCTGCTTCTCCCCCCACCACTTGCCTTGGTCACCAGCAGTCCCCAAGGTCAGAAAAGTCTGCCTCACCTGTTTCTTCTTCTTCCTTTCCATTGACACTGTCCACACAGATGGCCCTCCTTTCCCCACATTCTTAGTATTTCTTTTTCCAGCTTGTGGTTATTATTGTGACTTTACCTTTTAACATAAAACTAATACATCCGTATCAGGAAAGAGCAGGTAAAACGTTATCAAGTTTCTAGGGGGCTTGGGGCCCTTGAGTGGCTCGGTTGATTAAGCGATGGCCTTCAGCTCAGGTCATAACCCCAGGGTCCCGGGATTGAGCCCCGCATCAGGAAGCCTGATGGACGAGAGGCGTGCTTCTCCCTCTCCCCCTGCTGCTCTCTCTGCTTATGTGCTTCTGCGCTCTCTCTCTCAAATGTATAAATAAAATATATTTTTTAAAAGTTTTCCAGGGGTGCCTGGGTGGCTCAGTAGGTTAAAGCCGCTGCCTTCGTTCAGCTCAGGTCATGATCCCAGGGTCTCCGGATGGAGCCCCGCGTCGGGCTCTCTGCTCAGCGACGAGCCTTCTTCCCCTTCTCTCTCTGCCTGCCTCTCTGCTTACTTGTGATTTCTCTCTCTATCAAATAAATAAATAAAATCTTAAGAAAAAAAAAAAGTTCCTGGGGGGGCTTGATCTTCCAGGCCATTGACTGCTGGGACTGGCTTAAAGACACAAGAAAAAAACCTGAAAATCCCATTCCATGTCTTTCATTGATCCTGTCTTCCCAGAGAAATATTTCCTTAGGGCCAAAAATGAAATTTATTAATTTGATGCTGATTGAGAACCTTTTGGGTTTCCATGGAGCGATACAATATTCCCCCATTTTAAATTTATCTGGACAGATAAAATTTAAATAATCTATCTGGATTGATTAAAATTCAGGAAGCTATAGGCGCCCTCACTCAAAAAAGGTAATGAATACTCACTGCAGAAAAATTTAAAATATAACAAAGTCAAAAGGCAAAGATAAAAACAAGCTACATTCTTGTCAGTCCGCAGGAAGATTCTAGCAATGCAATGCTCACGGGCTCTCCTGATGCCTGTATAGAACACATGCCCAGAGACCCTTCCCTATAGTTCCAGGAAGAGAAAACTTTCGGAAAAACCACAAGGTTGTTTTGCTTGTGTTTTTGTTGTCTAAGTTTGCAGCAAACTTATTTGGCTACACAACCCGACCCAAACTGATGTGACACAACTTATATATTCATCCCTCTTAGAGGGAATATTCAGGTTCCGCTGCAGAAATTTTCATGGGTTTGATTGTAAGTTGCTGCCTCAGACACGCTGAGGGTTTCCCATAATTAGGCACCTTTGTAAAATCTGAGAAATTCCAAGTTCCAAAACATAGCTGACCCTCAAGGGTCCGAACTGTGGACCTGAAGACCTGGAAGAAGTAATGAGAGTAACGATACCGCGTGACATCTACACGCTCCGGGCCCTGCTCAGTACTCGGTGTGAACTGATTAATTAAATCCTTGTACCTCCCCACGAAGTAAGTACTCTTATCTTCATCTCCATTTTACACACAAGCAAAGGGGTAACTTTGTACTTCCTGTTTTATCGCTTGCTTTCCGCACTGGATAATATGCCTTGAACATCTTTCATTTCGGTGACTGTGAATCTCCAGCCTTAACCCTAGTGATTACATTATGTCCTATTGTGTCACTGTGTTTTCAGCCAGTCCCCTGTTGTTGGGCACAGGCTGTGTTCACACCCTTCCTTTTGATGCATTTCTCTCAGAGATTCCTCAGTAGAGGCCTGTGGCGTCCTTCTCAGACCTTTGGTTCTGAGAGGTCAGTACCTCCCAGTACTTGCTTACTGGCTCCTTAGAAGAAAGCCTATCCTGCCTCTTGACCATCTCCTTTTATATTTTTTATTTTTTGTTGTTCTAACATAAACGTTCTCACCCTCTGTGTATCTCTACCCAATTCCCCAACATTTGAGACATCCATTTCACCATTATTGGGGCAGAATCTGAAATGGCAGATATCTCTCACTTCGTCAGCACAGCCTCTCTTGCTTCCTGCCCTGAACTGACCCACTTCCCTCTCTGTGTGCCCTTGTCTCAGAAGGCTCGCATGTCATCTCTTAGGTCTATATTCCTATTGCCTAGTCACTAAGCACTTAGTCCAATGAGTCCTTCTTTGATGTCATGTAATCTTGATTCTTTTCCCACAGTTGGCACTCAGATTGTCTTGTGGCACCTGTATTGGTTTCCTGTGGCTCCTGGGACAAATGGCTACGAACTCGATGGCCTGAAACAAAAGGAATTTTTTCTTTCACAGGTGGGGTCAAGAGTCCAAAATCTAGGTGGGGGCAGAGCGGAAAATCGAGGTTTTGGCAGAGCCACACTCCCTCTGAAGGCCTGGTGGAGAATCCTCCCCTCCCCCCTCCCCATCCAGCATCTGGTGGCATCAGGCATTGTTGATGGCTGTATAACCCAAAGTGCAGTCTCATCCTGGACTTCTCCCCTTCCCCTTGTGTCTCCCCTTTGTGTCTCTTATGAGGACACTTGTCATTGGGTTCAGGCTCCACCCAGATAATCTTAACATTACATCTGCGAAGATCCTTTCTTTGTATTCGGTCACATTCACAGTTTCCAGAGGTCAACACAGGGACCTACCTTCTGGGAGACCACCACAAAATCCACCACAGCACCACTCTTCCCAGGTCTAGGGATTGATTTTTTTTCCCCTTCACACTTTCCAAGGAGGGTCTCTTACTTTCCCACTTCCCACCCAGGAGAGTCCTTATGTATTGGATATCTTTCAGTCGTGGGGAGCTTGTAGGGATAAAACAATGGTCATGAGAAAAAGGGTTCCTTTCTTTGGCTGGTCCATAAAAGAATCCCAAACCAGTCCTTTCACATGCATTAAATATATCTTCTTTAGCAAATTGAGTATTTTTACTTATGCTAAAATGAGGCACAGCTGTCTTTATTTCAAAAACCAAAGGTTAGGGGCACCTGGGTGGCTCAGTGGGTTAAGCCTCTGCCTTCAGCTCAGGTCATGGTCTCAGGGTCCTGGGATCGAGCCCCGCATCGGGCAGGGAGCCTGCTTCCCCCTTTCTCTATGCCTACCGCTCTGCCTACTTGTGATCTCTTTCTCTCTGTCAAATAAATAAATAAAAACTTTAAAAAACAACAACAACAACAAAAGGTTACATTCCAAGGAGGAAGGAATGATTTCTTGAGTGCCTAGAATATAGTAAGTACTGTTCCATTATGTCATTTAACCCTCATAACAACTCTGAGTCTTAGAGTCCATTTTCTCTACTTTAAAGAATAGAAAATTGGGTCACCTGGGTGGCTCAGTCCTAAAGCATCTGCCTTCAGCTCAGATCATAACCTCAGGGTCCTGAGATCAAGCCCTGCATCAGGCTCCCTGGTCAGCTGGAAGCCTGCTTCTCCCTCTCCCACTCACCCTGCTGTGTTCCCTTTCTCACTGTTTATCTCTCTCTCTATATCAAATAATAAATAAATAAAAATTTTTAAAAAATAGAGAATTGTGGCTCAGAGAGGTTCAGTGACTTGTTAAAAATCACACAGTACCTAGGAGGATCCAACTCTGTCAAACTTAACAGCCTTTTGATCTTGCTTATTTTTTTTAAAGATTTTATTTATTTGACACAGAGAGAGAGAGAGAGAGATGGAATACAAGTGGGGGAGTGGGAGAGGGAGAAGCAGGCTTCCCACCGAGCAGGGAGCCCAATTTGGGGTTCAATCCCAGGACCCTGGGATCGTGACCTGGGCTGAAGGCAGACACTTAATGACTGAGCTACCAAGGTGCCCCTTGATCTTGCTTCTACACCAAAATGACTTTTGGATTTTTCTAGGTAAGTGCAGCACATAAACGATAAATAACTCAGAGGTCACTAATAACAGCAACAAGACCAGAAGCTTAGTCTTGACAGTCAGTTCGTTGCTGTTTCCCCCACACCACACTCTCCATTCAGAACAGAGGGCACCATTTGAACTGACAGAAAGACACACACCCTGACCAAGTCTAGAAACATCCTCAACACTGGAGTTAGAATCCTTGTCAGTTCCAGCTTCACTGCTTGGGGACTGCTGCTTCTGGACCAATCATTTGGCACCTCTGAAGCTCAGCTCCCTTGTCTGTAAAATGGGATGATAACAACACCCACCTCTCTGCACTGTTGTGAGCATTAGAGAACGCGTGCTAATGTACACAGTACGGAGGTGTTCTCCAAATGGTAGCCATGACAACTATGTGTGAGGCAATCTGATGTTACTTAAAATTGGAGGGTTTTCTATTATTAAAAAAAAAAAAAAGTAATTCATGCTTATGGTAAAGAATATAAAATGAATACCTCCCGGCTCTAAAAGAAGCCCGTCCTAGTTCCTGGAGGTAGCTGTTGCTAACAGTCTTCTTCTGTAAGTTTCCACAAATATTCCATGCGTTTGGAAGTATATATCGAATTGTGACACAAATAGGCTCATACAAGTTCACAGCTTCCTTTGTACTAAATCATTGTCCCAGGTGTGTTCTCCAGGAAGCAGACTCTGAGATGGACCTCAGTGGGCAGAATGCTTATGCGGAGGTGCTGGTGGGACTACCATCCGTGGAAGGGAGGGAGGGAACAGGAGTGGGGAGACAGAGAGGTCAAGGTCTCAGACAGCTTCAGCTAACTGAAGTTCCGGAACTCCACAGACTTCCGGAGTCACACTCCCGCCACTCCAGTCCTGGTGAGCCAGCCTGGGCAGGCAGCTCTCAGCAGCCAAGGCCATCGAGCTCTCAGCAGCCAAGGCCAGCTCTGACAGGGGTGCGGGCTGTCTGCTGCCAGCACTTCCTGCAGCTGGCCGCAACAAATCCTTCCGCAGGGGGCTCTAGCAGCACCTGGTGTCCACCTCAGCAACATCGGGATGACTTAATAAGACAGCAGAACCGCTGAGGGACTAAGGGTATCCAACCCCTGCCTCTGGCCCTTTTGCCTAACAGTTAGTTGGAAGACCCAAACCCTCTAGACTCAGTGAGTCTGGATGCGTGGGGCTGTGTCAACTTTAAACTAGTTTTATGGGAGTTTTTATTGTCCAGGGACAGTCACCATCACTTTGCCTTCCTCTTCTGACAGCAGAGCTGCTGGTTTCTCTTTGGCTGGGATGTATGGCAAAGGGCTGAGGGAGGAAGCAAATGAGTTTCAACACACATTTCTCGGACAAGTAATGAAAACAGAAAGTGGCTGAGGATTCCCACCCTGTAAAAGACAAGCATAAAGGGTCATTCACTCAGGGGACAATGGCCCTCCCTATCTACTTCCTTTTCAATGTTCTTTTAGTGTTTTCCTTTGTTTAGCACTTGCTGAACAAAGCTAAGAATCGGGGGCTACTTCCCCATGGTGCCATCATCTCCCCGGCCATGCCCCCAAGGGGGAGTGCGTGTAACTCATGGGGCTCCACAACTTCCCTGCCCTTCCCTCCCTCCTCCTCCTGGAAACTTGGGCTATCACTCATCCATAGGGAAGCAAAGGTCGGGAAGGGGTAGACAGGGCTCCATCCTGGAGATGGTGACCTGCTTGAAAGTAAGAATTTGGCTTTAATCAGTATTACCAAACGGTACCTAGCTGGCTCAGTCAATAGGGTATGCAACTCATGATCTCAGGGTCACGAGTTCAAGCCCCACATTTGGCCTAGAGCTTACTAAAAAAAGAATAATATATATATTTATATATATATATTCATATATATATATTTCTATTTGGAGGGAAAGTAATATATATTTATCTGGGAGGAATTAATATATATATTATGTAATAAATATATATATTTATATATATTATCTGGAGGGAATATAAAATATATATATATATTTATATCTGGAGGGAATGTGAAATGGTTTCAACCATTTTGAGAAACAGTATGGTAGTTTCTTATGAAGTTAAACAAACATAAGAGCTAAACATTCCACTTCCTAGATCAATGAAAACCCATCTTCACACAGTGACTTGTACAGGAATGTTCACAGCAGCTTTATTCATAATAACTTGAGGTGGAGACAACCCAAATGTCCATCAGATAAAAAATTGTGATATATATTCTTGCACTAGAAAAGTTATCCTCAGTAAAAAGGAACTGATATACACAAAATATGAAGAAACCTCAGAAAGCATGCTGAATGAAAGAAGGCAGACACAAGAGTACGTACTATATGATTCCATTTACATGAAACCCTAAGAGATTCCATCTAATCTATAGTGACAGAAAGCAGAAGAGAAAGGGGTATGTATGGACATGCTTGGGAAACAGAAAAATATGCTCCAAAATATTAAAGTACTTGGCTCACTGGGAGGTGGTGGATGTCAGGGAGCATTATAAATGACTTTGACCTTATACAATTCTGTATTTTACAAACTTCACAATCTGGTTCAACTACTCCTAAGTACACACCCAAGACAAATGAAAACCTATGTCCACATAAAAACCGTACACAGATTTCATAGCAGCATTATTCATAATAGCCAAAAAAAGTGAAAACAACCCAAACGTCCATCAACTGATGAATGAATGAATAAAATATGTTTTTATCCACATGGGGGATTACTTGGCGATAAAAAAATGAACTTCTGCTATGTGCTACAATATAAATGATCTTTGAAAACACGATGCTGGGGTGCCTGGGTGGCTCAGTGGGTTAAAGCCTCTGCCTTCGGCTCAGGTCATGATCCCAAGGTCCTGGGATAGAGCCCCACATCGGGTTCTCTGCTCAGCAGGGAGCCTGCTTCCCCCTCTCTCTCTGCCTGCCTCTCTGCCTACTTATCTCTGTCTGTCAAATAAATAAATAAATCTTTAAAAAACAAACAAACAAAAAAAAAAAACAGGGGCACCTGGGTGGCTCAGTGGGTTAAAGCCTCTGCCTTTGGCTCGGGTCGTGATCCCAGGGTTCTGGGATCGAGCCCCACATCGGGCTCTTTGCTCAGCAGGGAGCCTGCTTCCTCCTCTCTCTCTGCCTGCCTCTCTGCCTGCTTGTGATCTCTGTCTGTCAAGTACATAAATAAAATCTTTAAAAAAAAAAAAAAAACCACGATGCTAAGTGATAAAAAGCCATCAGATCAAAAATATTTACTACAAATATGACAGAGGATTAATAAAAAGGTCTCATTCTAGCTAGGAAAAGGAAAGAAAAAGAGAACCCAGTTGGTAAAACCAAAGGAAATTAAGACAATTGCTCTGAGGGAGGTAAGAGTAAACAGACACAGAAGGGTAACAAGGCTTGTCATTGCTAGTTGACAAAGAAACGCAAATTAAAGCAACAGCATTCCAAACTTTGGCACAATGATTAACAACCTGCAGGCTTACCTCAGATTCTGGACCCTCACTTGCTTCAGAACTGGTTTCCCGTTCTTTCATTTACAGAGAGCTAAATTAGTGCTCAAATATAATAACCTCATGATCTACACGAAGTTAAAATTATCTCCCATCTTTTTTCTTTTTTCCCCACCTCACATCCCATATGTTCTCCAGAAAAAGAAAGTTACTGAACATGTATACAAACACACTGCCTCAATCCAATAATGATGATATTAATAATTATTATTATTATTTTAAGTAAGCAAGTTATAAATCTATAAAGCATAAATAAATGAACTTTTTAACCGATAAGCTACCAGATGTCTCGTGATTCCTTCAGGCATGGTTTAGCCGGCCCATCTGGTGGCTCTGATGGGGGACACTTGCCCCAACACTCAGAAGTTTCCCTGACTCCCCGCCCTTGCCTTGCATTCTTCCTGAGACCCCCGTCATCATCCCTACGTGGGGTTGCTTAATAAATTATTTCTCCTCCCTTCACTTTTGTGCTTCACACAAATTTGCCACTCACAACACAGGCAGGACCTCTCTGAAATGAACCTTTCAAGCCTCCGATCTGACACTTGCCACAAAGTTCCCCTCCCTTTATAAAACAAGGTATGCATTGTTTTGTTTTTAAATTGATGTTGTTGGGGCATTCGATTGGCTCGGCAGGTTAAGCATCTGCCTTCAACTCAGGTCATGATCATGGTGTCCTGAGATCAAGCCCTGCATCGGGCTCCCTGCCCAGTGGGGAGTCTGATTCTCCCTCTGCCTCTGCTCCTCCCCTCGCTTCTGCTTTGTCTTGCTCTCTGTCAAAAAAATAATAAAATCTTTAAAAATAAACAAACAAGTAAACATGGTGCTGCTAAGTTATCCCAAAACCAAACATAATTTAATTATGACCTTTAATGTTAGTATACTAGTACAATCTTATACCACTAAAAGAAGTGGGAAATGACATAAGACCATCAGGTTGTACATTCTTTTTGATTCTGAGAATGTGTGCATGTGGGGGGGTGAGAGTGTGAAGATATTCATTGCAGTAGCATTGAAAACAGCAAAAAAAATGTGCACTCTCTAAAGGTACAATAACAGGGAAACAGTTAAATTATGAGCCTGCTCTCTTGCAAAGACTAATTAGAAAAGACTAATTAGAATAAGAATAGACCACTGACCTTATCCATTTGCTAGCCAGTGACTGGCCTGGCCCAGAAAAAAAAAAAGAAGATAAACCAAATTCACTAGAGTCTTTCTCTCTTAAATAAAGCAATACCAACTGCCAATTGAGAGGGTATTGGAGCTGGAACATCACTTAGAGCAGTGGTTCTCCTACCTTGGTGTTCACAAGGCTCACCTCAAGAGCTTATCAAAATACAGGTTGCTGGAGGTGCCTGGGTGGCTCAGTGTGTTAGAGCCTCTGCCTTAGGCTCCAGTCATGATCCCAGTGTCCTGGGATTGAGCTCCTCATCAGGCTCTCTGCTCAGCGGGGAGCCTGCTTCCTCCTCTCTCTCTGTCTGCCTCTCTGCCTACTTGTGATCTCTGACAAATAAATAAATAAAATCTTAAAAAAAAAAATACAGGTTGCTGGGCCTGGTGGAGTTTCTGATTCAGTAGTCTAGGGTTGGCCCAAGACTATGCATTTCTTTTTTTTTTTTTTTTAAGATTTTATTTACTATAAGTCAGAGAAAGAGAGAGAGAGCAAGCAGGGAGAGCAACAGGCAAAGGGAGAGGCAGGCTCCCCGTTGAGCAGGGAACCAAACATGGGGCTCGATCCCAGGACCCTGGGATCATGACCTGAGGTGAAGGCAGACACTAAAACAGACTGAGCCACCCAGGCGCCCCAGAACATGCATTTCTAACAGGCTTCGGTTGACTTTATGCTGCTAGCCCAGGCACCACACTTGGAGAACCACCTATCTCGATCTTGACATTACCAAGGTACAGTTGATTCTAGACTACGGGCAGAAGGGGAAAGACAGAGAAGTTCATAGAAGGAACTAAAAACCAACCATGGCTCCTGACTACTTTCCATTTTCCATGAGCCCATCTATACTTGGGTTCCTGATTTGAGATTCTATGTGACTCTCTTCATCCTTATGCTCAATCTGAGGGAGTCTCTTTGCAACATAAAAAACGTGCCTAGAACACAGTTATAAGACTATTCTGTCCTTCAGTGGAGACAAAATGCAGAATCCTGATTCCATCCCAACCCACCCCCTGTGTAACCAAGGTCATGATTTGGTATGTATACATCCACATCTTTCTCCAAGCTCCATATACCCCTATATGCAAATATTTTACAATGTCTGTTAACAAAAATTAAATGGCTCTGAATTAGCCTTCAGATTCTGCTATAGACCGATATATCTGTGGCTTCAACAAGCTGAAGTTTACTTCTCTTTCACACAACAGTCCCGAGGTGGCTGGTCTGAAACTGGTGAGAAGATTCTGTGCTCTGAGGTCAACTTAGAATCCTGTCTCTTTCCATCTTGCAGCCCTACCATCCTTGGGGGTCACATCAATCACATTTCCCAGGGTAGTTCATATGATGTCTATATTCTGGTCAATAGGAAAGGGAAAGGGAAAGCATGGTGGCAGGAGGGCATGCCTTCCCCTTAAAGAACAGACTTTCAAAGATGCACAGATCACTTCGAATCATTTCCCGTAATTTATTTTTTTTTAAGATTTTATTTATTTATTTGACACAGAAATCACAAGTAGATGGAGAGGCAGGCAGAGAGAGAGAGGGAAGCAGGCTCCCTGCCGAGCAAGAGCCCGACGCGGGACTCGATCCCAGGACCCTGAGATCATGACCTGAGCCGAAGGCAGCGGCTTAACCCACTGAGCCACCCAGGCGCCCCCATTTCCCGTAATTTAGATCCATGCACACAACTATCTGCAAAAGAAGCTTAGAAATAGAGTCTTTAGTGGGTCAGTCCTGTTCCTGGTTAAAACTGAGAGGTTCTGTTACTGAAGGAAAAAGGGGGGATCTTGAGGAACATTGAACCATCAATGGTACTCAAACTATACATTATACTCTGCAATTTGCTTTTTTCATAATATCCCTGCAAGTCAATAAATCCAGCCCCAATTGCCTTAATGGCTGCCAATCTAACGCCTTATTGGATAATTATCATGTTGTTAGTTACTCTTTTATTTGTGGGCCTTCAGGTTAAGTCCCCTTTTTTTGTACACATGAAGTTTCTCCAATAAACATGCTCGTTCACAGACTCTTGCTTCCTAGAACTTTTGTTTTAGTAGGACGAATTGCCCCCAAAGAGTCAAAAGATATGTGTATTTTATTTTTATATACATTGCCAAATTACTTCCTTAGATGTCTATAACAAGTTATACATTCAACTAGCAATGAATGAAAGTCCCCATTCCCTTATATTATCATTAGTGATCTTATTTTTGACCCCTGTGAATGGGTAAGAAATTCCACTTCATTGCTTCTTAATTTTTTTCAAAGATTTACTTATTGGGGCACCTAGGTGGCTCAGTCCATTAAATGTCTGCCTTCAGCTCAGGTCATGATCCCGGGGTTCCCGGAGTGGAGCCCTATGTCTGGCTCTCTGCTCAGCTGGGAGTCTGCTTCTCTCTCTCCCTTTGTCCTTCCCCCCCGCTCATGCTTTCTCTTGTTCTCTCTCTCTCTCAAATAAATAAATAAAAATATTTTAAAGAAAAGATTTATTTTTGTATTTGAGAAAGAGATAGAGTTGGGGGGTAGGCAGAAGGAGAGGGAGAGAGAAAGTTAAGCAGACTCTGCATTGAGCCCAGAGCCCTACACGGGGCTGATCCCAGAACCCTGAGATCAGAAGCTCAGCTGAAACCAAGAGTCAGGACACTTAACTGACTGTGCCACCCAGGTGCCCCCATTTTTACTTAAATTTGAATTTCCCTGAGTACAAGTGAGGTTAAGGATGTTGTTATATCTTTATTGATGATTTGCATTCCCTTTTCTGTGTATTGCTGGTTCATATCTGTATCTATTAGGATCCCAGCAGGAAACAGAATTCACCTCAGATGGTTCTAATGAAAAGACTGTCATGAAGGCATTAGTCACGGAGCTGCAGGCAGGATGAAAAGGATAAATACAAGATAAAAAGCCATCGAGGCACCCAGAGACCAAACAGCAGGAATCTGTTGCTGCCTCTGAGAGCCAAAGAGACCAGACAGGGAACTAGTGTGACCCAGTAAGCCCAGTGAGTACTGAACCATGGAGGGAACACTCTCCTCTGAGAGCTGTGGAGATGGAAGCCCTTAGCTTCGGCCAGACACAAATCCCCAGAAGGGGACACATCCCAACTTTTCTCTCGTTCAGCCCACCAACCTCCTGCCAGTTCTTTGCATCGGCCAGATCAAAGGGCAAGGCAGCCAGCAAGGATTCCAAGTGACACAGCCGACAGGGCATCTCCCAGGACACAGATGCGGGCAAACAGGGTGGAGAAGAGATCTGCAGAACAAGCAGAGAAAACAGCCTAGTATCTTTTCCCCTTGCTCCGCAGGGAGCCTGCTTCACCCTCTGACTCTGACTCTGCCTGCCGCTCTGTGTGCCTATGCTCGCTCTCGCTCTCTCTCTCTGACAAATAAATAAAATCTTTAAAAAAAAAAAAGATTAAAATGTATGCAAATGATTTCCACAGTCCACCACCAGCGAATGACATTTACCTGCATTTATTTTTCCATATAAATCATTTTTATGGCTTTGGAGTCTACCTTACATAAGAGAGTAGCCACCTTCACCTCAGAGGTTTGACAAATCGTCTTCTACAATCTCTTCAAAAGTTTCTTTCTGTAACCTTTGCTCCTTTGCTCCCTTTTGAGTTTATTTTTGTACAGGGCATGAAGTAGAGAGTCTGGCTTTGTTTTCTTCCAGATGAAGAGCCAGTCATGCCAACCATTTTCTCTGCTGAGGTAAAAATCGCAACTTTGTCCTGTAGTCTTAGAACATATACTTAGATTTATTTCTGAGAGTACTTTTTCCTTGCTTTGAGTGGACGGTGTGCTGGGGAGAACAGGATAAAAGCACCTAAAAATCTGCAAGGAAGAATCAAGTTCTGAGAAGTGAGGGAATGGCTAAGAAATTCATGGGAAGGGATGCCAGGGTGGCTCAGTCAGTTAAGCATCTGCCTTTGGCTCAGGTCGTGATCCCTGGGTCCTGGGATCAAGCCCCACATCGGGCTCTTTGCTCAGTGGAGAGTCTGCTTCTCCCTCTGCCTGCTGCTCCCCCTGCTTATACTCTCTCTCTCTCTCTCTCTGACAAATAAATAAAATCTTAAAAAAAAAAAAAAAACAGAAATTCATGGGAAGAAATTCTTCTATAGCCTTGATATATTAGATGCTAAAAGTTTCTATAATGCTAATCTTTTTATTTTTTTTTATTTTTTTTATTTTATTTATTTATTTATTTATTTTTTATGTATGGTGGTGCCTGGGTGATTGAGTGCCCCACTATTGGTTTCAGCTCAGGTCATGATCTCAGGGTTATGGGATCGAGCCTCACATCGGGCTCCCCAATCTGCAGAGTCTGCTCAGGACCCTTTCTTCCTCTCCCTCAGCCCCACCCCTCAGGCGCACTCTCTCTCTCTCTCTCTCATTCTCTCTCTCCCTCTCTCTCTAAAATAAATAAATAAATTTTTTAAAGTATTTTACGCCAAGAACAGATGAATAAATACTAACTAAATGTGAAAAGCTTATAGTTATGTTCTATTACTCTGATATAGTAGCTGTCTTTAATACTTTATCTTACATTCCATCCTTTATCTGTACGACCTAAAGGTCAGCCTCCTGATTATCATAAATTCATCAGTTCACTGGAAACATTTTTGTTTTGCCACGTCTTTTGCTTCTCATTAACTCCCTCGCCCCTGCACTGTTGCCTCACAGTCGCTCCTACAACATTTCCATGGGCCCTTTCTTCTCTGGAAGTCTCCAGCCTTCCGCCTTTTGCTCACCTTTCCCTCTCTGACCTCACTGCTCATCTCCACCAGCTTCTGCCTATTGCTCTCTCTTCCCCCTTCACTTGCCCTACAAAATTAAAATTTTGTCTCTCTTTATTGGAAGAGCAATGCCGTATTACTCATCTCGCTCTAACCCAGGCCAGCCAAGCTCTAGATTGCTATGACCACGAGGGTCTAGAAAGTGTGTGGCAAAGCAGAGACAGCTCACTTCCTGAGAATTTCTGCCTCCAGCGTCTTCTTCTTCTTCTTTTTAATCAGCAAAATGGGTTTAATTGCACTTCCAGACCTGCCTCCAGCTTCTTAAAGATTTTATTTATTTATTTATTTGACAGAGAGATACATGGTGATAGAGGGAACACAAGCAGGGGAAGTGAAAGAGGGAGAAGCAGGCTCCCCCACGGAGCAGGGAGCCCGATCCCACGACCCTGGGATCATGACCGAACCCACGACCCTGGGATCATGACCGAACCAAAGTCAGACGCCCAACAACTGAGCCATCCAGGCGCCCTGCCTCCAGCTTTTTAAAGCAACAACTTTCCCTCCCTCCTCCCTGGGCCTAATTCTCAGATCTGTGATCACGGCTTATGCACTCACTAATTTGTGTTCTACTTTCCTTTGATGTTCGTTCATCAAACGTACACACATCAATTTGATGTTTTGTAAATCTTTTTCTCATCGTCTTATCTTAAAAAAAAACTGTATAATTCCATCATATAGAGATGACATTACTGACAATCATTTCTCTAGCTTTGAACACTTAAAACATTTCCACCTCTTTTTTTAACTGGGGAAATTGGTTATAAGATACTTTTAAGCAATTAATGCTCTCTGTCAAATCATTTTCTAACTGTTTGAATTTTTTATTTTTTTTAACTCTGAGGTCAAGAGTTACTTACGTGTTGTACTGATTGAGCCAGACAGGTACCCCCTATCAATTTATTTTCTGGAAGTAAATCCCTGGGAATATGTAAAATAGAGAAAGAGGAGCTTACATTTTTATCACCCTTGATATATATTGTTACATTTCACACAATTCTACAAATTCTCAGTGCCACCAGGAATGACTATTTCTCCAGTCTCATTTCTGTTGGGTTTTGTGTTTTCAAAGAATTTCCACGTTTAGGGATGCAAACTGCACTTTGTTTTTATTCCCAATTCATGTCCTTGATTACTGGGATGGTTGAAAAGTTTGCCACTTACTTACAATTTGGATTTTCTCTTCTGTATACTGTCTGTGCTCTTGTGATTGACTTCTTTTTCTTTTTTTGGTCATTGTATGGTTTTACTGACACAAGTACGATGTGCACAGAAGCAGTCTGTCTATTCGTTTTCTTCACTGTGCAGCCTGGGATTGGGCTGGGCGACTCAGGGCTGGGCTGCTCTTTGCACACTGGCTTTGTGGTTGTTGGAGACAACATTGTGAGCAATCTCTGCACAGGAAGATTTTTTGGGCTGCTCTTTGCACACTGGCTTTGTGGTTGTTGGAGGCAACATTGTGAGCAATCTCTGCACAGGAAGATTTTTTGCACGTCCGCAGACCATCAAGCTCCTCGACACCCATGGACTAGGAACCCGTGGACTAGGAACTTCCAGAAGCCACAGGGCAGCACGTGCTTTGTTTTCTTGTTGCTTTGTTGCTACCATAACCAGTGCTGAGCATCAAGAACTGGCCCTTGAATCTTCTATGGACCCTATGGTCAATGTCCCTGGATTTCCAACCATTGTGCTTAATTTTGACCTATTGGTCTGATGGGTGCCAGATGAACTTCTTGGTCCTCTTTTTAACAATCTTGAGCTTCACCAGGGGTTCAAGGGCGGCCATGATGCCAAGGGGGAACGGCTGCCAGCTCTGCAGGCAGCACCAAGGAAGAGAGGTGACTGACTTCCCGATGGTCTTACTCACACATTTCAGAGAGCACAGGTGTTGATCCTTGCTTGATCACTACAATGAGTTGAGAGCGAGAGAGAGAACAAGCAGAGAGAGCAGCAGAAAGAGAGGGAGAAGCAGGCTCTCCACTGTGCAAGGAGCCTAATGAGGGGTTCGATCCCAGAACCTTGCAATCATGATCTGAGCCAAAGGTCCCTAATCTCTTCTTTCTATATATATTTTGTATATTTGCTTATATTGTACATTTGTATGTTTGTAAATTTAACTATGTTCTAGCAGTCCAGTTGTTCCCTTATTGTTCATTGATTTACGTTGGAAGGTAGTAGAAGAGGGATGCCTGGGTAGGCTCAGTCATGGGACGCCTGCCTTTGGCTCAGGTCATGATTCCAGAGTCCTGGGATCAAGCCCCGAATCTGGCTTCCTGCTCAGCGAGGAACCTGCTTCTCCTTCTGTCCGCTTCACCCCCTGTTCCCCACTTATGTGTTCTCTCTCTCTCTTTCTGACCAATAAATAAATAAAATCTTAAAAAGGAAGAAGAAGATAATAGAAGATAGAACTGTAAGAATTGCTATTCCACCGTTCCTGGTCTTACTCCACCGCTCTGCAGATTTCGCAGCTCCCTAAGCCCTCTTCCCACCTGACCTCATGGCCAACAGCACGGAGTGCACAGGGTCTGAGGAGGATTAGATGACATAAGACATAAAATGCCCCGACCCCGACAGGTGCCCTGCAACAGGCCAATATTTGGCCAGGATGCACCACAGTTGGCCATACAGCGAGACCTGAAACACTCTCATTCCGCTAGAAAGTGCATTTCTGTAAGGGAGTCACTCGTTGCCGGAAGAAAATCATAAGCATCATCAGGAAAGCAGGAAGCCTCAGTCCAGCTGCTGCACTGATGGCACAAGCCCTTTCAGCTATAGGTTAGGGGAATTTAAAATGAGCTCTCACACCCAGAGCCCTTTTCTCTGGCTCCAGGCACCGTCTCCTGGGCCCACTGAGCAGCACTCAGAGCCCACTGCCCTCTGTACTCTCCCACACCTGCCAGGCCAGCCCTAAGTAAAGCTCCTCCAGCATTTCCCCACCCCGTCATGCTGCACATTTGAAATATTCACTGTGATGGCTCCAGCCACACGGAGATGCCCGGGCGATCCAAGTTCTCCCCTGATGGGCATACTACCATTTGCAGTAGCTTTCCAGTTACAGACGTGCGTTGATCAGGAGTGATCAGCCTCTAACCCTATTTTCCCCACAGCTCTTTTATTTGTACTGCTTGATTTTGTGGAACGTAAGTTTGTTCAGGAATGGGTTAAGTGTTGGGCCCTTGTATGGACAGCCTTACACCCTCTTGCTCATACCTTCCATCCTGACCTTGTTTGGGGGGCACAATTTCACACAGGCTTTGGCCTGCCTGGCCATGCCTCTTCCCGGACCCCACAGGGATCCTCTGATGAGGTGGGTGGGGGTGCCTACAGGAGCGGGCTCAGCACTAGCTCATGTGCAACACAGAGGGGCAAGGCTGTTGCAACCCCTTGGGGCAGCCCTCTGCCAATGCTGGGTGGAACTCAATGGAGGAAGACTTACAAATGCTTCTCCCCTTCAGCCCTCAGATGGTCGGTTTGAGGTATATTCTCAGAAGTTGTTACCATTGGCATCGAAGCCCAGTTGTCCACAATGGGGACCCACACAACCGGCTTGGCTTGCCCTCCTTCCTTGGCCAGACTCCCTAGGCCTGCCCTTTTCCCCAGGAAGCCACCTGCACCCATGTCCTTGTCTTGGCTTTTCTTTCTGGGGCAACTAAGTTACCATGGGCTGCATTAAAATCAAAACACCTCTCCCAGCTTCCCTATGACCCTGCAATTACTCTCCTGGGTATTACCCCAAAGATACAGAGGTAGTGAAAAGAAGGGCCATCTGTACCCCAATGTTTATAGCAGCAATGGCCACGGTCGCTAAACTGTGGAAAGAACCAAGATGCCCTTCAAGACACGAATGGATAAGGAAGATGTGGTCCATATACACTGGAATATTATGCCTCCATCAGAAAGGATGAATACCCAACTTTTGTAGCAACATGGACGGGGCTGGAAGAGATTATGCTGAGTGAAATAAGCCAAGCAGAGAGAGTCAATTATCATATGGTTTCACTTATTTGTGGAGCATAACAAATAACATGGAGGACATGGGGAGATGGAGAGGAGAAGGGAGTTGAGGGAAATTGGAAGGGGAGGTGAACCATGAGAAACTATGGACTCTGAAAAGCAACCTGAGGGTTTTGAAGGGGCGGGAGGTTGGGGGAGCCAGGTGATGGGTATTAAGGAGGGCACGTATTGCATGGAGCGCTGGGTGTGGTGCAAAAACAATGAGTACTGTTATGCTGAAAAGAAATTAAAACAACAACAACAAATACTTCTCCCTGCTGTTGGGCGCGACAGTCATTTCCCATACCCTTCCAAGGACCTTCATTATTTCTCAGCCCAGGATCCTCTCACGTCCTTATGATGCCCCATCTAAAGCCTCCATTTGGAATCTTCTGTTTGGTTTGGGTAGAAGGATCCAAGTTTTCAGCATCTGGCCCAGTGTCTAGATTGAACAGAAGTGGCTCTTCTGGGTCAAGGGCTAGTCCGAATCCCCAAACAGGGACAGACTGTCACAGCCCCAACTCCAGGTGCATGGTGCAGGATTCAGAAAAACTATCTGCGGCCAAAAGGGTGAAAGAAATTTTATGAGTTCCGACTTTGCCCTCTTTGTCACATTCAAAATGAACTCAGAGGGAAAGAAATGAGACCATTACTAAGACCCATTCTTTCCACTAGGGCACTTCCTTCTTAGACTTTGACACTTGGGTGTGCGTGCGTGCACGTAGGCCTGACTTTGTCCTCCTGTTCTTTGCATTCTTTGTATCCTAAAATCTAGGTCATTGATTCTCACACCTTGGGCTTTCGCAGAACAGTAAATTAAACACATTTTTTTTAAGATTCTATTTATTTATTTGATAGAGCACAGCAGGGGGAGTGGCAAGCAGAGGGAGAAGGAGAAGTAGACTTCCTGCTGAGCAGGGAGCCTAATGTGGGGCTCAATCCCAGGACCCAAATATCATGACCTGAGCCGAAGGCAAACACTTAACCAACTGAGCCACCCAGGCGTCCCTAAACACATTTTTAAAACTGTAAACCACGAGTTTATGAGTGTGGTCAGTGTCACCAGCCTCGAAATCTCACCTCATTGTAGCATCCTACCCCAACTTCTCTGCAACTCCCTCCCCCTGCCATTAGAAAATGAAAAAGGAATTATCTTCATTCTGATATAATCTCTCAAGGCCTAAGGTGTGAACTAGGTCATCCGGCAATGAAACTTACAAAACTCTTACACATGATTTGCCATTAATAGGGTGTAAAGATCCTCAAACTAGTCCTAAGAGGTAGACCTAACTAGCTCTTTATACCAAGGGCAGAATTGAGTCACACAAAAGATAAATGACTTGCTCAACATGAGAGCTAATGAGTAGCAGTGCCAGGGTTCAGATCCAGGCTTTGAAAGACTAACTACTAGAAGTTTAAACTGTTCAGGGCACATGCATGGTTCAGTTGAGTTAAGCAGCCAAATTTGGATCTCAGCCCAGGTCTTGATCTCAGGTCATGAGCTCAAGGGCCACTTTGGGCTTTGCACCAGCAGAGATCCAAATCCATTCATCCATCCATCTATACAGACATAAATGTTTAAATTTTCAGGGCGCCTGGGTGGTTCAGTGGGTTAAGCCGCTGCCTTCGGCTCGGGTCATGATCTCAGGGTCCTGGGATCGAGCCCCGCATCGGACTCTCTGCTCAGCCTCTCTCTCTGCCTGCCTCTCTGCCTGCTTGTGATCTCCGTCTGTCAAATAAATAAATAAAATCTTTTAAAAAAAAGTTTAAATTTTCCAGAGATGTAAATTTCCAAAAATATTGAAACTAAGAGAGAAATTTGTTGTCCTAATTGATGCTATTTCTTAAACATATGAGAAATAATTAGTAATGTTTAAATACATAGAATACTTATTTTTATTAGGAGATAGTACAAAAATATAAAGAAAGCATTCCATCCATTTAAAGAAATAACTTAATGTAAAGGAATAGTTTGATAAGTTTTATCATATAGCTATACCTGTGAAATCAAAACTACGACCAAGATAATGAACCCCCTCAGAGTTTCCTTTGGTCCCTTCACCTATTTCACCCATCCCGCCACCCACCTCTCTTCTGGTAACCATCAGTTTGTTCTCTATGGTTAAGAGTCTCTTTTTTGATTGTCTCTTTTTTTCTTTGTTCATTTGTTTTGTTTCTTAAATTCCATTTTTGAGTGAAGTCATATGGTATTTGTCTTTCTCTGACTGACTTACTTCACTTAGCATTATACTACCTAGAACCATCCATGTTCTTGCAAATGACAAGATTTCATTCTTTTTTATGGCTGAGTAATATTCCTGTGTGTGTGTGTGTGTGTGTGTGTGTGTGTGTGTACACATATATACCACTTCTTCTTTACCCATCTATCAGTGGACACTTGGGTTGCTTCCATAATTTGGACACTATACATAATGCTGTAATAAACATAAGGCTGCATCTATCTTTTTGAATTAGTGTTTTCATATTCTTTCAGTAAATACCCAGTAGTGGATTTACTGGACCGTATGGTAGTTCTTTTTTAATTACTGGAGGACCTTCCATACTGCTTTCCATAGTGGCTGCATTAGTTTGCATTCCCATTAACAGTGAGAGAGGGTTACATTTCTCCACATCCTTGCCAACATTTTTATGTTTTTGAATTTAGCCATTCTGACAAGTGTGACATGATATCTCATTGTGGTTTTGATTTGCATTTCCCTGATGCTTAGTGATGTTGAGCATTTCTTCGTGTGTCTATTGGCCATCTGTTTGTTTTGGAGAAATGTCTACTCATGTCCTCTGCCCATTTTTAATTGGATTATTTGTGGGGTTTGGTGTTCGTTATATATTTTGGATACTAACTTTCATTGGATATGTCATCTGCAAATATCTTCTTCTTCTATTCCATAGCTTGTCTTTTAGTTTTGTTGATTGCTTTCTTTCCTGTGCAGAAGATTTCTATTTTGATGTAGTATATTTAACCCAATAGTTTATTTTTGCTTTTATTTCCCTTGCCTCAAGAGACATATCTAGAAAAATGTTGCTACAGCCAATGTAAAAAAAAAAAAATACTGCTGTGTTTTCTTCTAGGATTTCTATGGTTTCAGGTCTCACACTTAGGTCCTTAATCCATTTTGAGTCTATTTTTGTGTATGGTACAAGAAAGTGGTCCAGTTTCATTCTTTTGCAGGTAGCTGTCCAGTTTTCCCAACAGTATTTGTTGAAGAAACTTTTTTCCATTGCATATTCTTGCCTTTTTGAAGATTAATTGACCATATAATTGTGGGTTTATTTCTGGGCTCAAGTTTTGAGAGTTCTTTATATATTCTGGGCACAAGTCCCTTATCAGATATTTGATTTAAAAGTATTTCCTCCTAGAGGTGCCTGGGTGCCTCAGTTGGTCGAGTATGTAACTCTTGATCTCAGGGTAGTGAGTTCAGGTCTCATTCTGGGAGTAGAGCTTACTTTTAAAAAATAAATTAAATAATAAATAAATAAATAAAAATCTTTTTAGAAGGGCATTTCCTCCTAATCTGTGACTTACATTTTCCCTCTCCTAACTATCTCTTACTAAGAGCAGAGATTTTAGACTTTGTTGAAGTCCACATTTACCTATTTGTTCTCTTATGGCTGCACTTTTGGTGTCATTTCTAAGAAATCTTTGCCCAACTCCAGGGTTAAAAGTTTTCCTCTAGAAGTTTGATAACTAAAGGTTTTGCATCTTGATCTATGATACATTTGGAGTTAATTTTTGTATATGATTTGAAGTTCATTTTTTTCATGAAGATATTCAAGGTTGTCCTAGCAACGTTTGTTGAAATGACTACCCTTTTTCCAGTGAATTGTTCTTGCACTTTTGTAAAAAATCAATAGTCCGTATATGTAGAAGTCTGGACTCTATTCTGTTCATTGATTGTCTCTTTAAACCAATGCCACATTGTCTTTGTTACTGTAACTTTATAGTAAATCTTGAAATCAGTTAATGTTACTAGAGTCAATTGTATAAAATGTGATAATATATATTAAGGGCAATAAAAATAAAGAGAGTAAATTCCTCTTCTCCCCCTATTCTGCACATTTGGGGGGGTTACTTTTAGGAAAATAATTTGAAAGAAAAAGAACTTTAAGAGCTTTATCTTAAAACATTTTAAAACAGTTTTTCCCCAAGTCAAAGAAACAAACTAGGGTTATATCAAGGGTAATGAAAACATAAACTAGTCATTCCCCATTCTGCATATTCCCAGGAGTTTACATATAGAAAGTAATTTGACAAAGAGAGAGATTTAGTTATTTAAAAGTATTTTGTGACAAATATTCCCCCAACAAAAATAGTGGGAGTGTCTTAAATGTTCAAAACTAGAGAAACTATTGTTAATTATGTCATCTCTACAAGATGGAATCATACAGTTTTTAAAGATAAGACTCATGATGAGAAAACGACATAAAAAAAACATCAAATTGATATGTGTATATGTTTGATGAACTAACATCAAGGGAAAGTGTGTGTACATAAGCTGTGATCACAACTCTGAGAACTACACCCAGGGAGGAGGGAGAGAAAGTTGTTGCTTTAAACAGCTGGAGGCAGGAATCCTCAGGAAGTGAGCTGTCTTTGCTTTGCCACACACTTTCTAGACCCTCATGGTCATAGCAATCTAGAGCTCAAGGCTGGCCCTGGTTAGAGTGAGATGAGTAATACAGTATTGCTCTTCCAATAAAGAAAGATGGGGAGAGGGGTGCCTGGGTAGCTCATAGGGTTAAGACTCTGCTTTCAGCTCGGGTCATGGTCTCAGGGTTCTGGGATTGAGCCCCGCATCGGACTCTCTGCTCAGCAGGAGCCTGCTTCCCTCTCTCTCTCTGCCTGCCTCTCTGCCTACTTATGATCTCACTCTCTCTGTCAAATTAAAAAAAAAAATTCTTTAAAATAAAAAAAGAAAGATGGGGAGAATCCAAGATGGCGGAGGAGTCAGAGTCCTAAATTTCCTCTGGTCCCAGGAATTCAGCTAGATAGTTATCAAACCATTTTGAACACCTGAGAACTCAAAAGGAGATCGAAGAAAAGAAAAGCAGCAACTCTATGAACAGAAAAGTGACTTTCTGGAAGGCAGGATGTGCAGAGAAGTGAATCCAAGGTAATATATGGGAAGATAGATGGTGGGGGGAGGGAGTCTCTGTCAGCCGGCTCCTGCCAAGCGATAGAGCAGTGGAGCACACAATCCTTTAAGGAAGTCTGCTCCACTGAGGGACATCGCTCTGGCAGCTAAGCAGGGGGTGGAACCGTCGCTGGAACAGTGTGCTCTGAGGACCTTTGGGGTCACAGGAAGACCAGGGGCGCCTGAGTGTGGCAGAGCTCCCAGGTATCTGAGTGGGGAAGCTGACTGCAGAGACGGAGCCGAGGAGGGGATGTTCAACTTGGGGTTACCAGAAACCGGGATACGTGGCACAGTTGGGGCCCTGCTTTCTGAGCAAGTGCCCAACAAGCAGCGTATCTGGGGAGACTCCCCTTCCTCCCCCCAGGAGGAAAGGCAAGAAAGTGTGCTGCAGGAATCTGCTGGGTTTGGAGACTCTAAATGGGACCATGTGCCTAAGATAGAAACACCTGGACACAGACAGGCTGGAGAGTACAGAGTGCAGCCACATAGTGCAGCCAGAGAGCAGAGGGACAGGAATGATTGACTGCTTTTCTCTAAGGGTGCACTGAGGAGTAGGACCCGAGCTCTGGGGCCAGAGATTGGGAGGCTGCCATCTTCGTTCTCATCCTCTAAAGCTGTGTGGAAAGCTTTCTGGGAACAAAAGCTACAGAGAGCAAATCAGAGCAGGTTACTTAACCTGGCCCCTGGCAAGGGTGGTGCAATTCCGCCTTAGGCAAATACAATCAAAGCAACAGACCCTCCCTCAGAAGATCAGTGAGAACATCCAATCAAGACCAAGTTTACCAATCAATGAGAACTGCAAAATTCCAGCAGTATGGGAATACAGCACATAGAATTCATGGCTTTCCCCCCATGATTCCTTAGTCTTTCAACATTACTTTCTTAAATTTTCTTTCTTCATTCTTTTTTTAATTATTCTTTCCTTTTCAGCCAACATCTTATCAATTCCTTTTTTAAATCTTCTTAAATTTTCATTTTACAGTCATATTCTATCCCTTCATTGTATTTAACATTATTTTGTATGTGTATATATATATTTTTTTCTTTCTTTAAAATTTTGGAATGCAGTTTCTTCTAACAGACCAAAAATAAAATCTAGTGTATAGCTCTGTTTTATTCACCTGCCTGATCACAGTCTCTATCTCTCTGTTTCTCTCTCTCTTTTTTCCAATTTTTCTTCTTTCTTTTTTCAACCAACTTCTTATCAATTCCTTTTTTAAATCTTTTTTTAATTTTCATTTTTATACTCATATTCCATCCCTTCATTGTATTTAATGTTATTTTTATATAGACTTTTTTTTCTTTCTCTAAAATTTTGGGATGCAGTTTCTTCTAACACACCAAATACACCCAAAATCTAGTGAATGTCTCTGTTCTAGTCATCAGCCTGATCATAATCTTTTTTTCCCTTCCTCCCCCCACCCACTCCCCTTTCAGGTCTCCTCTGATTTGTTTAGTGTATATTTCTCTGGGGTCATTGTTACCCTTTTAGCATTTTGTTCTCTCATCCATCTATTCTTCTCTCAACAAAATGACAAAATGGAAAAACTCACCTTAAAAAATAAAACAAAAGGCAGTATCAATTGCCAGGGACCGAATCAATATGGACATTAGTAAGATGTCAGAAATAGAGTTCAGAATAACAAATAAAGGTACTAGCTGGGCTTGAAAAAAGCATAGAAGACACCAGAGAATCCCTTTCTGGAGAAATAAAGAACTAAAATCTAACAAAGTCAAAATAAAAACGGCTCTTGAGGTGCAATAAAAAATGGAGGCACTGGATCATGAGGGGAGAATCTGAAAGATAAGTGATACCAGGGGGTATCACCAGGGGGCAGAAGATATATTGGAGCAAATTATAGTGGAAGACTTCCCTAATTTGGGGAAGGAAACAGGTATCAAAATCCAGGAGTGACAGAGAACCCACCCCAACACCTAATAATTTATAAGTAAAACTTACAAATCTCAGAAACAAAGAGAAAATCCTGAAAGCAGCTGAGGACAAGGGGCCTGTAACCTACAATGGTAGAAACAAAACAAATAAACAAACAAACAAAAAGAATGCTTTATCCAGCTAGGCTGTTATTGAAAATAGAGGGAATGTTATAAAGCTTCGAGGACAAACCGAAACTAAGAGAATTTGCAAGAACCAAGCCAGCCCTACAAAAAAATATTGAAAGGGGTCTCTAAGCAAAGAAAGAACCCAAAAGTAACATAGACCAGAAAGGAACAGAGACAATGTACAGTAACAATCACCTCCCAGGCAATACAATGGCACTAAGTTCATATCTTTCAATTGTTACCATGAATGTAAATGGGCTAAATGCCCCAACCAAAAGACACAGGGTTTCAGATTGTATAAAAAAGCAAGATCCATAAATATGTTGTCTGCAAGAGACTCATTTTAGACTCAAGCACCTCCAGATTTAAAGTGAGAGGGCAAAAAACCATTTATCATGTTAATGGACATCAAAAGAAAGCTGGGGTGGCAATCCTTATATCACACAAATTAGATTTTAAACCAAAGACTATAGTAAGAGATGAAGCAGGACACTATATCATACTTAAAGGGTCTATCCAACAAGAAGACCTAACAATTTAAAATATTTATGTCCCCAACATGGGAGCAGACAATTATATAAGCCAATTAATAACAACATCAAAGAAACACATTGACAATAATACAATAATAGTAGGGAACTTTAACACCACCCTCACTGGACAGTGGACAGATCATCTAAGTAAAAGACCAACAAAGAAATAAGGGCTTAAATGACACACTGGACCAGATGGACATCACAAATATATTCAGAACATCCCAGCCACCTGGGTGGCTCAGTGGGTTAAGCCTCTGCCTTTGGCTCAGGTCATGATCTCAGGGTCCTGGGATCGAGTCTTGAATCGGGCTCTCGGCTCAGTGGGTAGACTGCTTCCCTCTCTCTTTCTCTGCCTGCCTCTATGCCTACTTGTGACCTCTCTCTGTCAAATAAATAAAATCTTTAAAAAAAAAAAAAAAAGAACATTTCATCCCAAAGCAACAGAATATACATTCTTCTCTAGTGCACATGGAACATTCTCCAGAATAGATAACTTCTGGGTCACAAATCACATCTCAACCAGCACCAAAATGTGATCATTCCCTGCATATTTTTGGTTCAACATCTGCCAATGAATCAATGTGATACACTAATTAATAAAAAGGATAAGAGTGGCGCCTGGGTGGCTCAGTGGATTAAAGCCTCTGCCTTTGGCTCAGGTCATGATCCCAGGGTCCTGGGATCGAGCCCCACATTGGGCTCTCTGCTCAGCAGGGAGCCTGCTTCCTCCTCTCTCTCTGCCTGCCTCTCTGCCTACTTGTGATCTGTCTGTCAAATAAATAAATACAATCTTTAAAAAAATTAAAAATAAAAATAAAAGGACAAGAACCATATGATCCTCTCAATAGATGCAGAAAAGCATTTGACAAAGTACAGCATCCTTTATTTATTTTTTAAGATTTTATTTATTTATTTATTTGTCAGAGAGAGAGCGGGAGCACAGGCAGACAGAGTAGCAGGCAGAGGCAGAGGGAGAAGCAGACTCCTTGCCAAGCAAGGAGCCCAATGTGGGATTCGATCCCAGGACCCTGGGATCAAGACCCAAGCCAAAGGCAGTGGCTTAACCAACTGAGCCACCCAGGCATCCCTACAGCATCCTTTCTTGATTAAACTCTTCAGACTGTAGGAATAGAGGGAATATATCTCAACATCATAAAAGCCATCTATGAAAAACCCACAGCAAATAATCCCAGTGGGGGAAAAACTTAGAGCTTTTCTGCTAAGGTCAGGAACATGGCAGGGATGTCTGCTATCACCACTGCTGTGCAACATAGTACTAGAAGTCCTAGCCTCAGCAATCAGACAACAAAAAGAAATAAAAGGCATCTGAAACAGCAAAGAAGAATGACATGATATTTTATGTGGAAAACCCAAAGACTCATCCCAAAACTGCCAGAACTCATACAAGAATTCAGTAAAGTGGCAGAATATAAAATCAATGCACAGAAATCAGTTGTATTTCTATATACCAACAACAAGACAAGAAAGGAGACAATCCCACTTACAACTGTACCCAAAACCATGAAATACTTAGGAATAAATACAACCAAAGAGGCAAAGGATCTGTACTCAGAAATTATAGACTACTCATGGAGGAAATTGAGAAAGACAGAAAGAAATGGAAAAATATTCCATGCTCATGGATTGCAAGAAAAAATATTGTGAAAATGTCTATGCTACCTTGAGCAATCTACAAATTCAATGCAATCTCTATCAAAATGCCATCAACTTTTTTCACAGAAGTGGAACAAATTAATCCTGAAATTTGTATGGAAAGAGAAAAGACACCAAATAGCCACAGGAATATTGAAAAAGAAAACCAAAGTTGGCAGCATCACAATTCCAGACTTCAAGCTCTATTACAAAACTGTAATCACCAAGACAGTATGGTTCAGGCACAAAAACAGATACTTAGATCAATGGAACAGAATAGAGAGCCCAGAAATGGACCCTCAACTCTATGGTCAACTAATCTGTGACAAAGCAGGAAAGAATGCTGGATGGGGAAAAACAAAACAAAACAGTCTTGGGGGGACTGGGTGGCTCAGTGGGTTAAGCCTCTGCTTTTGGCTCAGGTCATGATCTCAGGGTCCTGGGATTGAGCCCCGCATTGGGCTCTCGGCTCAGCAGGGAGCCTGCTTCCCCCTTTCTCTCTGCCTGCCTCTCTGCCTACTTGTGATCTGTGTGTGTGTGTGTCAAATAAATAAATAAAATCTTTAAAAAAAACCAGTCTTTTCAACAAATGGTGTTGGGAAAATTGGATGGCTACCTTTAGAAGCATGAAACTGGACCATTTCCTTACACTGCACATAAAAATAGACTCAAAATGGATGAAAGACCTAAATGTGAGAAAGGAAGCCATCAAAATCCTTGAAAAGAACACAGGCAGCCGCAACCTCTTCTACCTCAGCCACAGCAACTTCTTCCTAGAAATATCACAAAAGGCAAGAGAAGCAAGAGCAAAATGAACTACTGGGACTTCACCAGGATATAAAGCTTTTGCACAACAAAGGAAATAACCAAAAGATAACCCAAAGAGTGGGAGAAGCTTTTGGAATGACATATCAGATAAAGAGCTAGTATCCAAAATCTATAAAGAACTTATCTAACCCAATACCCAAGGAACAAATAATCCAATCAAGAAATGGGCAGAGGACATGAACAGACATTTCTGCAAAGAAGACATCCAGATGGCCAACAGACACATGAAAAAGTGTTCATAATCTCTTGGCATCAGGGAAATACAAATCTAAGCTACCATGAGATACCACCTCACACCAGTCAGAATGGCTAAAATTAACAAGTCAGGAAACAGTGGGTGTCAGCGAGGATGCGGAGAAAGGGGAACCCTCCTACACTGTTGTTGGGAATGTAAGCTGATGCAGCCACTCTGGAAAACAGTATGGAGGTTCCACAAAAAGTTGAAAATAGAGCCACCCTACAACCCAGCAATTGCACTACTGGGTATTTACCCTAAAGATACAAATGTAGTGATCCAAAGGGGCACGTGCACCCGAATGTTTATAGCAGCAATGTCCACCATAGCCAAACTATGGAAAGAGCCCAGATGTCCATCAACAGATGAATGGATAAAGAAGATGTGAGATACACACACACACACACACACACACACACACACACACACACAGGAATATTATGCATCCATCAAAAAATGAAATCTTGCCTTTGCAATGATGTGGATGGAACTAGAGGCTATTATGCTAAGTGAAATAAGTCAATGAGAGAAAGACAATTATCATATGATCTCACTGATACGTGGAATTTGAGAAACAAGGCAGAGGATCATATGAAAAGAGAGGAAAAAACAAAACAAGATGAAACTAGAAAGGGAGACAAACCATAAGAGACTCTTAATCTCAGGAAACAAACCGAGGGTTGCTAGAGTGGAGGAGAGTGGGAGGGAGGGGATGTCTGGGTGACAGACATTGGAAAGGGCATGTGCTATGGTGAGTGCTGGGTATTGTGGGAAACTGATGAGTCACAGATCTGTACCCCTGAAACAAAGAATATATTTTAGTAATAATTTTAAAAAGCAAAGAAAAAAGGCAAAGTTTTGATGTTGTAGTGTAGTGAAGGGGGAAGAGAGAGCACTGAGCATTGAAGTCAGAGAAAGGAGGGCAAAAGGGTGGGAGGCTGGAAACTTCCAGAGAAGAAATGGCCCATGAAAATATTCTAGGAACAACCATGAGGCAGAAGTGCAGGAAGGAGCTAGGAAGAGACAGAATAAAAGCAAGTAAATGTCGCTGGAAAACTGGTAAATTGGGGATTTCCAGGTGACTTTTGTGCTATACAGATAAAAAGTAGAAGATAAGGGGCACCACGGCTCAGTTGGTTGGGCGCGGACTCTTGGTTTCAGCTCAGGTCATGATCTCAGGGCCATGGGACTGAGCTCTGCACTGGGCTCCACGCCCAGCATGAAGTCTGCTTGAGATTCTTTCTTCCTCCCCCTCTGTTCTTCCCCTTCTTGTGTGCTCTCTCTCAAATAAGTAAATAAACTAAAAGTTTTTTAAAGTAGAAGATAAAATTGCTGTTTTATTAGAGGGATGAAACATTACTGAAGAAAGTTTTTGAATTCAGTTTGTATCTATTTATTCATCCATTCCTTTTGATCAAAACAGGTCTATAGAAATGTTTAGCATCTAGGGCACCTGGGTGGCTCAGTGGGTTAAGCTGCTGCCTTCGGCTTAGGTCATGATCTCAGGGTCCTGGGATCGAGTCCCACATCAGGCTCTCTGCTCAGCGGGGAGCCTGCTTCCCTCTCTCTCTCTCTCTCTCTGCCTGCATCTCTGTCTACTTGTGATCTCTCTCTGTCAAATAAATAAATAAAATATTTTTTAAAAGAAATTTTTAGCATCTAGTGTCTCTCTACTTATAATTTTATTTCATGAATTTCTTGGTCTTTCTCTGATTTCTCAGACTTTGTTTCTTCCATACAGACTCATGAATAATTTAATCTACTTCTCCCTAGTGTGTCCCCCCAAATCAATAAATGAATGGCATATCAAGATAAAAAAACAAATCTAAACATATATCCCAAACTTAATGACAAAGCTGGTATTTTAATTCAGTAGAGAAAGTATGATTATCATGGCTGACTTAATTACTCTTCATCTGAAAGAAAATAAAACTAGACTCCTTATTCCATGTTCTATATGGAAATGAATTCCTAATGTACCAGAGATGCAAAGATTTTTTTAAAAATCTGGTAGAAGAAAATTCAGGGGACTACTCATATAACTTTGGAGTAAAGGTGGAAATTATCTTAAATAAGGAAAAAAATCCAAAAACCATCAAAATATTCATGTCTACGTAGATTCGGAGAAACTGAAGGGAAATATAAACTGTAGAAAAAGAAATACTTTTTTTAAATTCAGTTAGCCAACATATAGTACAACATTTGTTTTTGAAGTAGTATTCAATGATTCATTAGTTGCATATAGCATTCAAGAAATACATAGTTAAGTTGGAATTCCTGAGTGGCTCAGATGGTTAAGTATCTGCCGTTGGCTCAGGTAATGATTACAGGATGCTGGGATCAAGCCCCACATCAGGCTCCTTGCTTAGTGGGGAGCCAGTTTCTCCCTCTCCCTCTGCCTTTCCACCCTACTTGTGCACTTGCTCTCAAATAAATAAATAAATAAATTTTATTTTTAAAAAAATTAACAAACAGAGATGCCTGGGTGGCTTCTCCCTCTGCCTGCTGCTCCCCCTTCTTGTGCACTCGCTTGCTCTCTCTCTTCCACGTGCAAATAATTAACAAAAGAAGTATAAAACTTTATTCTGCAAACACAAAACATTCTGAAAGAAATTAAAGACCTAGGGTTGCCTGGGTGGCTCAGTCAGCTAAGCCTCTGCCTTTGCTCGGTCACGATCCCAGGATCCTGGAATTGAGTCCTGCACCAGGCTCCTTGCTCAGCAGGGAGCCTTCCTCTCCCTCTGCCTGCATCTACCCCTGCTTGTGCATTCTCTCTCTCTCTCTCTGACAAATAAATAAATAAAATTTAAAAAAAAAAGAAATTAAAGACCTAAATAAATGGAAAGGTAGCTTATGCTCATAGGTCAGAAACTTAACATTGTAAAGAAAGCAATAATCTCCAAATTGATCTACGGATCCAAAGCGATCTCTATCTAAATCCCAACTGGGTTTTTGCAGAAACTGACACGCTGATCCTAAAATCCATATGAAATTTCAAGAGCCCCCCAATTCTTTATTTTCAATCTTAAAAAAAATAAAAAGAACAAACTGGCAGGACTCATACTTCCTGATTTCAAACCTTACTACAAAGCTACAATAATCAAGGCAGTCTGGTACAAACATAAGGATAGACCTATAAATAAAGGGAATAAAATTGGGAACTCGGAAAAAGAACTCTCACATCTATGGACAATCGATTTTCAACAAGGGTGCCAGGACCATACATTGAGGAAATAATAGTCTTTTCAACAAATCATGCTGAGACAACTGGACACCCACGTATAAAAAGACACCATTGGACCCCTACTTTATACAGTATACAAAATTTAACTCAAGGTAGATCAAAGATACAGAGTTTCAAGACTCTTAGAAGAAAACAGGAATGTAAACTTGCATGACTTTGGATTAGGCAATGATTTCCTAGACATGATACAAAAAGCATGAACAAAAAAATAACTGGGCACCACCAAACATTAGTGCTTCAAAGGCCGTATCAGGAAAGTAAAAAAAAAAAACAAAAACAAAAAACTCGCCACAGAATGGAAGAAGATATTTGCAAATCATATAACTGGTAAGAGTCCAGTATATGGAATATGTATATATTTAACTTCATGAACATACAGAATACAGTTATAACTGCCTTAATGTCCTTCCTAACATCGGTGTCAGTTTTAATTAGTTCCATTTGGTTGACCTATCTCATTATAGGTTGTACGTTCCAGGCTTTCTGCATGCCTGGCAACATTTTTGGACGCGAGACATTTTGTACTTTACCTTGCTGGGTGCTGAATATTTTTATATGACTATAAATATTCTTGAGATTTGTTCTGAGGCTTACCTGAGTCACTTGGAAATACTTCAGTCCTTTCAGATCGTGCTTTTGAGATTTGTTAGGTAGTTCTTGGGGCGCCTGGGTGGCTCAGTCGGTTAAGCGTCTGCTTTCAGCTTGGGTCATGATCCCAGGGTCCTGAGATCAAGTCACACATCTGGCTCCCTGCTCTGTGGGGAGCCCGCTTCTCCTTCTGCCCTCTCCTCCTGCTTGTGTTTTTTCTCTCTCTAATAAATAAATAAACTCTTAAAAAAAAAAGATTTGTTAGGTAGTTCTGGAACAATGCCCAGCCTAGAGCTAAGTATCCCCACTAGAGGGCAAGACGCTTCTATGTACACTACCCGAGGTCCTGTCAATCTTGAACTTCTCCTGTCTGGCTGCCGGAACAGACACTGTTCCCGGCCTGTGTGAGCCGCAGGTACTCTTAGCTCGAATCATTTCAGGTGGTACTTTCCCTGCCTCCGGTGGGGAGTTAGTTTCCCCACCTGGATGCACTGATCAGTACCCAACCCTGTATTCAAAGGGCCTCTCTGCTTATGCCCAGAGACCCCTGTCTTTGCACTCTTTCCTCCCAGCTCTCTGTTCGGTGGCCTGAGTTGCCTTGATCTCTCCAGCCTGCAGGGCACTTGTAGGGCTCACCTCATTTGTTTCCTCTTTCTCAGGGATCACTGTTCTTCACTGCCTTTTGTATCCTCCCAGAAGTTACACAATCATACACAAATGCACGTACACACCCGCACACACCCTAAAATGACTTCATAGAAAACATGCACTTTTGCACCCTGCTTTTTTTTTTTTTAAGATTATTTATTTATTTATTTGACAGGCAGAGATTACAAGGATGCAGAGAGGCAGGCAGAGAGAGAGAGAGAGAGGAGGAAGCAGGCTCCCTGCTGAGCAGAAAGCCCAATGCGGGGCTCCATCCCAGGACCCCAGGATCATGACCTGAGCCGAAGGCAGAGGCTTTAACCCACTGAGCCACCCACGTGCCCCATGCACCCTGCTTTTTAAAATTCTAGTGTCTTGACAAACCATAAGAGACTCTCAATCATAGGAAACAAAGTGAGGGTTGCTGGAGCAGAGGGAGGTGAGGGGAAGGGGTAACTGGGTTTAAGAAGGACCTGTGATATAATGAGCACCAGGTATTATAATAACACCCAGGAATCACTGACCTCTCTACCTCTGGAACTAATAATCCATTAGACGTTAAATAATTGAGTTTTCATTTTAAAAATTAAAAAAAAGAAAAATGATTAAAAAATAAAATTTAGTGTATCGAATACCTTCTGTATCATGGCCTATAGGGCGATCTCAATTAACAGTTGCATAGGGTGGGGCACCTGGGTGGCTCAGTGGGTTAAGCCTCTGCCTTCGGCTCAGGTCATGATCTCGGGGGTCCTTGGATCGAGCCCCGCATCGCGCTCTCTGCTCAACAGGGAGCCTGCTTCCCCCTCTCTCTCTGCCTGCGTCTCTGCCTGCGTCTCTGCCTACTTGTGATCTCTCTCTCTGTTAAATAAATAAAATCTTAAAAAAAAAAAAAATGTTTCCATATTAAGGAAATTAGCTCTTTACCTGCAAATATTTTCTGATTTGCTGGGTATCTTTTGACTTAATAATAATATTTTGTTCGATAGAAACATTTTTAATGGGTAGAATTTATCAATTACTTAATTTGTCCTTTCTGGATCTTATATTTTGTTTCAAATGGCTTCCAACTCTTAGATAATCAAAATCAAAACAATGCATTCCCATTTTCTTTTTCTTTTTTTTAAAGATTTTATTTATTTATTTGAGAAAGGGGGAGCACTAGAGAGAGAAAGCACGAGTGGGGGGTCAGAGGGAGAGGGAGAAGCAGGCTCTCCGCTGAGCAGGGAGCCCAATGTGGGGCTCTATCCCAGGACCCCAGGACCTGAGCCAAAGGCAGATGCTTAACCCACTGAGCCACCCAGGCTTAACCCCATAAGCCACCCTTATTTTCTGACTCAACTTTTTTTTTTTTTTAACAATTAGAACTTTTTTAACAATTAAATCTGTATGGAATATGTTGGTAAAGAATGAGGAAGGAATCCAGTTTTATATACTTAATTTCTAATGATCCCATCACTATTTACTGGTTAATCAATTTTTTCCTCACTTTGTCAAAGTGTCACATCTAGAATTAATGAATCACATTTTTTAATCACCTTCTGTATCTAGCATTTTGTATATGAGAGTCATTTCTGAGTTATCAGGCACTTATGATACTATTTTTTAATAAAGCTTTCCCAGGTGACAAAATCGTAGAATTCTAGCACTAGAAATATGTTCAAAATTATCTAGTCCAACACCCCAGTCGAATTTAAAAATTCCTTCTACAGCACACATGACAGGATGTCATCTAATCCTAATTTGAAAATCTCTAGCAATGGAAAACTCAAACTCCATGTGACAGATGCTTCCATTTTTGGACACTTGTATTCCTTCTCAGCCTTTTGGTTAAGGTCAAGTGCAATTTTTGGACACTTCTAGTGATTAAGAACTTTTATTAGGTTGTGCTAAAGTCAGCCTCCTGAAATTCCTGTCCACTTTTTCTAGCTCTACTCTGACAAGGTACACATCTGTTCCTCCTCAAACCTATCAACCTTGCAGTGCGTGGAGACATCCCGCCTGTCTTCCTCTGGCCCTCTTGAAGGGAACACGTGGCCCTCTACTCCCTACAGGCTCAACAAGTTCTCTCCGCTCTGGATAATTAACCAGTTAGCAACGTGACTTCTTTTTTATTTGATTTGTCATATTTCAAAAAATACCTCTATAAAATAAACACTCATAATCTTCACCCCCTATATTCTGACCTTCTTGAAATTCTTTCTCCTCAAGGAAACCACTAATGACCTTATGATGCATATTATTTTGTGGTTTTTTCCTAATGTACACATATTAAAAAATGCTTTAAAAATGGTGTGACTTGCTTTTTGCATATAACAATATTTCATGTACTTGACATACTTCTAAATCAATACATATAGATATCAACAGCATTCTTAGAATAACTTCAGGGGTACCTGGCTGGCTCTGTCGGTAAAGCATGCAACCCCTGATCTTGGGGGTGTGAATTCAAGCCCCACATTGGACATTAAGTCCACACTAAAAAAAAAAAAAAAAAAAAAAAAGAAAAGAATTCAGAATATTTCATAGTACGGATTTACCATAATTTATTCTAACATTACCCCTGTACATTCATGGTGACTCTGTATTTTTTAACCATTATAAATGACACAGCATATATCCTTACAGGCTGTTATATACTACTGCTTTTATTTCTATAAAATATGTTTCTAGAAGATTGGTGATCAAAGGGCATGTGCATTTCTATTTCTTTATTTATTCTTAATTTTATTGCAAAAGAACACTCAACATGAGATCTACCTTCCTAACATATTTTTAAGTGTACAATATGGTACTGTTGAATATAGGTACAAGATGTACAGCAGATCTCCAGAACTTATTCATTTTGCTTAACTGAAACTTAAGGCCTGTTGTCTAGTAATGTCCCATTTTCCCTACCCCAGACCCTGACAACCACAGTGCTATTTTTTGCTTCTTTGAGTTTGACTATTTTAGATACCTCACATATATGAAATCACATAGTATGTGTCTTTCTGTGACTGCCTTATTTCATTTAGCACATTGCCCTGAAGATTCATCAGTGTTATCACATATGGCACGATTTCCTTCTTTCTCAAGGCTGATTAACATTCCATTGTATGTATCTACCACATTTTCCTTATCCATTCATCCACTGATGGATATTTAAGCTGTTTCTAATCTCGGCTACTATGAATAGTGCTGCAATGAACATGAGCTCTTCAAGATCCTGATTTTAATTCTTTTGTATAAATGCCCGGTAGTGGGATTGCTGGATCATAAGATAATTCTAGTTTTAGTTTTTTTTTTTTTTTTTTAAGATTTTATTTATCAGAGAGAGAGGGGGAGAGAGAGAGCACAGGCAGACAGAATGGCAGGCAGAGGCAGAGGGAGAAGCAGGCTCCCTACTGAGCAAGGAGCCCGACGTGGGACTTGATCCCAGGACACTGGGATCATGACCTGAGCCGAAGGCAGCTGCTTAACCAACTGAGCCACCCAGGCGTCCCTCTAGTTTTAGTTTTTTAAGGAAACTCCATACTGTTTTCTATAGCAGCTGCACCATTTTGCATTTCAAACAATAGTGTACAGAGATTCCAATTTCTCTGCATCCTCACCGACATTTGTCTTTTGGGGTTTTTGGTTTGTTTTGGTGGGGTTTGATAATAGCCATCCTAACAAGTGTGAGGTGATTTCTCATTGTGGTTCTGATTTGCATTTCCCTGATGATTAATGACAGTGAGCATTTTTTTCACATACCCGTTGGTCGTTTGTATGATTTTTTTTGAGAAATGTCTATTCAAGTCCTTAGCCCATTTTTTACTTGAGTTATTAGTTTTGTTGTTATTGCTGAGTTGTAGTAGTTCCTTATGTATTTTGGAAATTATTCTCTTAAAAGATGTATGGCCAATATTTACTCCAATTCTGTAAACTGTTTTTTCCTTTGCTGTGCAGAAGTGTTTCAGTATGACATAGTCTATTTTTGCTTTTGTTGCCTGTGCTTTTGGTGTCACATCCATGAAATCATTGCCTGGACCAATTTCATGAAATTTGTACCCTATGTTTTCTCCCAGGATTTTTGCAGCTTCAGGTCTTACATTTAATTTTGAATTGATGTTTGTATATATATGGTACAAGAGTTTCATTTCATTTTTTTGCATATGGACATCCAGCTTTCCCAATACCATTTGCTATACAGACTGTCCTTTCCCCATTGTGTACTCTTGCCATCACCGTCAAAGATCAGTTGACCATATGTGCATTGATTTATTTCGGGACTCTCTATTCGATCCCATTGGTCTATATGTCTATCTTTATGCCATTACCATATTACTTTGATTACAGCAGTTTTATAATGTATTTTGCATCAGAAAATGTAATGCCTCCAGTTTTGTTCTTCTTACTCAAGGCTGATTTAGCTATTTGTGGTCTTTTGTGATTGGATGCCTTGTCTTTTCCTTGCCTAATTGTTCTACTGGCACTTGCAGTATTATGTTAGAAAGAGATGACAAGAATGGGCATCCTTGCCTTGTTCTTGACCTTGGAGGAAAAGCTTTCAGTCTTTCATGGTCAAAGATGATGTTAGCTGTGGAGTTTTCATCTTTATTATGTTAAAGCACCTTCCTTTCATTCCTATGATGTTGAATTTTGTCAAATGCTTTTTCTGCATGGAGATGATCATATGCTTTTTATCCGTTATCTTATTAGTCTGATGCATCATTTTAATTGATTTTTCATATGTTAAACCTCCTTGTATTTAAGGGATAAATTTCACTTGGTCATGGTGTATACTTTTAATGTGCTATTGGATTCAGTTTGCTAGTACCTATTGGAGGTTTTTACATTTACATTCATCAGAGATATTGGCCTACGGTTTTCTTTTCTTGTGGTGTCTTTGTCTGGCTTTGGTATCAGGACAAGCCTAGCCTCATAGAATGAGTTTGGAGATGTGTCCTCTCTTCAACTATCATATGATCTCCCTGATATGTGGAAGTGGAGATGCAACATAAGGGGTTTGGGGAGTAGGAAAAGAATAAATGAAACAAGATGGGATTGGGAGGGAGACAAACCATAAGAGACTCTTAATGTCACAAAACAAACAGGGTGGCTGGGAGGAGGGGGGCAGGGAGAGGGTGGTGGGGTTATGGACATTGGGGAGGGTATGTGCTAGATGAGTGCTGTGAAGGGTGTAAACCTGGCGATTCATAGACCTGTACCCCTGGGGCTAATAATACATTATATGTTTAAAAAAATTTTTTTAATTGAAAGAAAAAAAAAGGGTATGTGCATTTTAAATTTAAGTAGCTATGACCAAATTACTTGCCAAAAAGATTGTGGTAATTTTTACACTCTGAAAAAGGTGGGGGATAGAGTGGCTCTCCATCTGGAAGAAAATAGTTAGAACCTTGTCTCACACTATAAACAACAATAAATTTCACAGAGATTTTTATACATAAAAATAGAACCATTTCCTATTAAAATAGGAAAAATAAAAGATAACATTTGTTTAACTTCAAGATTAGTTTAGCCCTTTTTAAAAAAGACTGGGGGCGCCTGGGTGGCTCAGTGGGTTAAGCTGCTGCCTTTGGCTCGGGTCATGATCTCGGGGTCCTGGGATCGGGCCCCGCATCAGGCTCTCTGCTCGGCTGGGAGCCTGCTTCCTCCTCTCTCTCTGCCTGCCTCTCTGCCTACTTGTACTCTCTCTCTCTGTGTCAAATAAATAGATAAAATCTTTTTAAAAAGAGAGAGAGAGAAAATTGATGTACTCAACCACATAGACATTTAAACACATAAACAAACCCAAAAGAGAAATGAATAGAGTGAGAGAGAAGCTTACAAGATGTGACAAAGGGATACCACCAATACAGTAAGAAAGAAATATATAAAAAACTAATAGAGGGGTGCCGGGTTGGCTCATGCCATAAAGCATGCAAATCTTGATCTTGGGGTTATAAGTTCGAGCCCCATGTTGGGTGTACAGATTCCATTTAAAAAAAAATTAAATCTTAAAAAAAATCTAATCAAGAAATGGGCAAAAGATAGTTACAAAAATTGATAGAGAACTATAAACAGCCAATTAACTTATGAAATGTTCATCCTCAGAGGTAGTACAAAAATCACACACTTAACCGTTATCATTATTCCCCCAAATGGCAAAAATGGGAAATATTGCTAATATCTAACGTTACTGGACACTGAGCCCTCTTGGTCACTCTGACAAAGGAACCATTTTAAATAATCAATTAGTCAATTGCACTTTCACACCTTACTTTTTTTGCTTCATTGACTGCATCTCCAAGCAAAAGATATTTTATCACCAGCTGCAGAAGGTAACACCTGAATGAGGTGTGAAACAACACGGATCAGCAGCTGTAGCACCTGGAAGCCCACTCACAGGGCTGAGTGTTTGGAGCAATGCTCCTGCTTCCCCTTTCCAAATATTCTATAATGTAATCTTCACAATTCGGGGGGCAGGGGAATTAGCAGGAGAAAAAAAATAACATTATCGTATTTTCCCTGAGCATGCAGCTTTAGAACCTCATCGTGCAGTCCGTAAGCAACCTACACTTTGGCCAACAGCACGAATTCACTAAGAACAAAATTCTCACTTCAAAATAAAGCCTTTGTTTTATTTTCTTCTTCACTTACAAGCAGAGAAAGAGGAAGGACCCCGGAAGCTTTAGGAGGGATCTTGATCCACATAAAGAAAGAAACACTGTCCAGAAAGGGAACCTCAGGTTCACCAGGTTGCCTTTATCATATATAGAAGAGGAAACCCTAGGTGAGGAAAAACAATACCTCAGAAAACACACAGGTTGGAAATGTATAGTTGTTGTCAATGGACTTTGATATAAATCATTCCAAAGGGGTGCTTTTTTTTTTTTTTTTTTTTTTTTTTAAGATTTTGTTTGTTTGAGAGAGAGAGCACAAGGCAAGGAGGGGTAGGGGAAGAAGCGGACTCCCTGATGAGCAGGGCTCCATCCCAGAACCCTGAAATCATGACCCCATCGGAAGGCAGAAGCTTAACCAACTGAGACACCCAGGGGTCCCTGACCATTCCAAAGGAGTTCCTTACCGGCTTTTGTCCAGACCCTTCTCTGTGGTCCCGGGCTTTCAGAAGAGGGAGCCTTCTGGTGCAGTGTAACCACTAGGTGGCACTGCGCACTGCTGGGCTAGTTCTGGTAAAGGAGCCCCCAGTCCAGCTACTGTGTTTCCGTTGGCTGTGGACGGGGTCCTTGTCATACCTGCTAAATCATAATTCTCCTCCAAAATTTATAAACTTAGCCAATTTTAAGAACCATTTCATTTTTCCTAGAAAGGATAGAATTTTGGTTCATGAATTGGGAGGGACTTTCACTTGGAACATTTTCTGGAATTAGTCCCTTCCTAATTGTTACTGTAAAACTCACGCAGCCTCTAGGGGCTCCTCAGCGCGCCCAGGGCGGAATGAGCTATAAGTTATACGACCGGGAGGACTAGTGTGTGGATTGCAGAGTGCATGGAAATGCTTCCTGAGATCCAAGAAAAAAACGAAAACCTCCAGAAAAATCATGCTGAACACTTCGGTGTGCTCCCCACAAACTTTTTTTTTTTTTTTTCCCCACCATAAACCGTTTTTAGATAAGCCTTTCAGGTGATTTCTGAGGCTAAAGTGTTGAAACACTGTTTTACAAGATGCATAATTAAAAGGCAGTTTCCCTTCTGACCCAGGCACCATCCTGCTGCCTATTTATCTAGCTTCAGCAAGCCTGCGGGAATGATGATAAAAAGCATTCCTGGGGTCTGGTTCTATATTTCCCTGTATGGAGAATGCCACCCATGCTGGGCATCAGAAAGAGCACACAATTAGCTGCAGCCGTTGTTCAAGACTGTTGTTACAAAGCCCGGCACACACAACAGGTGTTCAGGGGATATCTGTTGTCAACAATAAAATAAAACATTTTATAGACATAGTACTATATACATTGTACCTTATATACGTAATATTGAGTAAATGAAGCCAAACACTGAAGTTTACACACTCCGACTTCATTAAATGAATACCAAGAAAGAGCAAGACTAAAAAGGACAGAAGTCAGAAAAGGGCTTGCCTCTGGAAGAGGGAGGATTGACTGACAGAAGGAAGTATTGACGGATGGCAGAATGACGGCGTGTCTGCGATGCTGGAACAGGACCTGCGTGATGGCTACACCGGTGCATAGATACATGAAAAAGTCAAAAGCCCGGCTGGAAAGGAAGACAGGAAAACAAACATGAAAATGAAAATAAGCTAAAGGAAAAGCATAGAACTACAAGAAATACAAAGGACCGTAATTTATATAATTGGAGTCTTTAAAAAAGAAAACAAAGCAATGGAACAGAACCAGCATTTAAAACTATAATCCAAAAAACATTTCAGAAATCACAAACACCTGAATCTACATATTGAAAAACCTGCCAACTACCTGAGAAAATGAACTTAAAATGATAGACTCTGAGACCTATCTTGGCAAAACTGTCAGACTGTAAAGATAAAAACATTCTGAAATCCTCCAGAGACAAAAGGACATAATTTGCGAGTGTAAAAGAATGAGATGAGCACCAGACTTCTCAAAAGCAGCATAAAAGGAAAGCAAAAATGGAGTGGCATTTTCTAGAAACTGAATGGAAAAAAAGTGTGATCCATGGAAGCCAAACACTTTTTCAAGTGTCAAGACAAACATTTTTTGGAATTTAGGACCTTTTCTGAGGTATCTTTTAGGGGTTAAGCTTCATCCAACAAAGAGATGACTTGGAAAATTTTAACAAAGGGCTAGTGGGGGGTTCTGGCTGGCTCAGTTGGTAGAGCACGTGACTTTTGATCTCAGGGTCCTGAGTTTAAGCCCCACATTGGGTACAGAGATTGCATACATACATACATACATATATGTATACAAAAACACAAAGGGCTGGTGGTATTTTAGTACAGATCACTGCAGATCAAAGACTAAAACAAAGGTAGAAATGAGGGTAGAAGACCCTAGTACAAGTGTAAGACATTGTGACAAAGCACAAATCATGCAATCAAAAGATGGGACAAGGAGGAAAAAAGGGGAAATGTTGATTGTCTCAGAGTCAACAGGTAGGGATTAAAAGAGACCGTTAAAACCGATGGTCTTGCAGATATATGTCAAAAAATTTTCTTAAAAATGGGGGACACCAGGGTGGCTCAGTTGGTTAATAATCTGCCTTCGGCTCAGGTCATGAATCCAGGGTCTTGGGCTTGAGTCCCACATGGGGCTCTTTGCTTAGCGGGAAGCCTGCTTCTCCCTCTGCCTGCCTCTCCCCCACTTGTGCTCTCTCTGTCTCTGACAAATGAATAAATAAAATCTTTTAAAAAAATTCTTAATAATGGGCGGCTGGGTGGCTCAGTGGGTTAAGCCTCTGCCTTCGGCTCGGGTCATGATCTCAGGGTCCTGGGATCGAGTCCCGCGTCGGGCTCTCTGCTGGGCAGGGAGCCTGCTTCCTCCTCTCTCTCTCTCTCTCTGCCTGCCTCTCTGCCTACTTGTAATCTCTGTCTGTCAAATAAATAAATAAAATCTTTAAAAAAAAATTCTTAATAATGTATTCTTTATTAGGTCATGAGAAAAACTTCAGTAAGTTCTATCAGGTGGCTATTTTATGGACAACATTCTCTGATCACAATACAATAAGACTAGAAAAAATTAACTAAAAAAATTTTAGGAGGTGCCTGGGCGGCTCAGTGGGTTAAAGCCTCTGACTTCCACTCAGGTCATGATCCCAGGGTCCTGAGATCAAACCCTGAGTCGGGCTCTCTGCTCAGCAGGAAGGCTGCCTCCCCCTCTCTCTGCCTGCCTCTCTGCCTACTTGTGATTCCTGTATGTCAAATAAATAAATAAAATCTTTTTTTTTTAAATTGTAGGATTCTTAAATATTTTAATTTATCAAATTTTTAAATTGTATATTTAAACAAATTTCAGTTTAAGAGGAAATGAAACAAGAAAAAATTATTTTGTAACGTTGTGTGGTGATGGATGTTAACTAAATGTATTGAGGTGATCATTTATGTGAACTAAATTTATGGGGTATACATATGCATGTGGTATACATATATATATATATACATATGCCAATTATATCTTAATTTTTAAGAAGAGGAAATACAAACTTTAATTATGGAATTTCTAAAACAATGATTAATGAAAATACTCCACATCAGAATCTATGGGATACAGTAAGACTATGATCTAAGTAAATTCACAGTACAACAAAATTCTTTCATCAATTAAAAACAAAAGAATGAAAATTAATTAAATTATTAGCTCAAAAAGACAAGAAGGGGAAAATAGGAAAAGAACAACAAAATAAACCAAAAGAAAGCCCAAGGTAGGAAATAATAAGATAAGAGTAGAAACTTAAAGAGTCAAGTAATAGAAAAGTAGAAAATCTAATTAATAAATCAAAATTCTGGGGATGCCTAGGTGGCTCAGTTGGTTAAGCTCCTTGCTCAGCAGGGAGCCTGCTACTCCCTCTGCCTCTGCCTGCCATTCTGTCTGCCTGTGCTTGCTCTCTCCCCCTCTCTCGCTCTGATAAATAAATAAAATCTTTTAAAAAAAATAAATAAATCAAAATCCTGGTTTCCTGAATAATTTAACAAAATAGACAAATCATTCTCTAACTTGATCAAGAAAAAAGGGAGAAAGCACAGATGTACAAAATAAAAAACGATGAGAGATATACCATGGAAACAGAAGAAATTTTAAAAATCATGAGAGAAAATAAATAAATAATAATCATAAGAGATTAATTTGCAAAGCTCTATGCAAATAAAATTTTAAAACCTAGATAAAAGGTATATCTTCCTTTGGAAAAATAGAGAGGTGTAAAAGTTGGTGAAGAAAAGGTAAAAACATCTATATTGCAGATGACACGATAGTGTACCTGGTAAGACCTTGAGAATCAAGAATAAAATTAACCCAATTGGTAGAAGAATTCTGAGATACAACAAGATATAAAATTAACACACACAGATCAAGAGCCTTCACATGCATTAATAACAACCACCTAGAGGATATAACAGAAAAGAAAACCCCACTGACAGTAGCAAACAATTAAGTATATAGAGGTAAATTTAACAAGAAATGTAAAAAACTTGTATGAGTGAAACTTTACAATATTTCTGAGAGATACAAAAAATACACTCAATTGAATGATAAAACATTTTCTTTTTTTTTTTTTTTTAAGATTTTTATTTATTTATTTATTTGACAGAGAGAGAGATCAGAGACAGGCAGAGAGAGAGGAGGAAGCAGGCTTCCTGTTGAGCAGAGAGCCCGATGCGGGACTCAGGACCTGAGCCAAACGCAGAGACTTTAACCCACTAAGCCACCCAGGCACCCAATAAAACATTTTCTATGACAACACAGTGTAAAGGTATAAATCCTTCCTAAATTAATTTATAAAGTTAATATACTCCCAATAAAAATAACAACAGTTGATAATAAAATTCATATAGAAAAACAAACCAGAAAGAATCACCAAAAAAATGGTGAAAATGAAGTACAGGGGCACCTGGCTGGCTCAGTGGGTTGAGCGTCTACCTTCAGCTCAGGTCATGGTCTCAGGGTCCTGGGATCGAGAGCCCTACATCCAGCTCTCTGCTCAGCAGGGAGCCTGCTTCCACCACCGCCCCCCCCACGGGCCTCTACCTACTTGTGATCTCTATAAAATAAATAAATAAATAAAAATAAGTACAGTGAGGACCTAACCCTACCGAACATTAAAACATGCAATAAAGCCTCTACATTTAAAGCAAACTGGTACAGATGGCCAAACAGACTGACACTGAAACCGAACAGAAATCCCAGAAAGAAACCCTAGTAGATAAGGAAATTTGTATACAACAAAAGTGGCATTTGAAATCACTGGGGTAAATAAAAGAGGCAAATGAGTAGCCTTTTGGAAAAAGATAAAATTATATCCATACCTTATTCCATGCACAAGAATAAACTCCAAACTGATCAAAGACCTAAATAGAAAAAAAAAAAAAAAAAACCACCTAAGTTAATAGAAGAAAATATAGGTAAATTCTTTTTAAATCCAAGTACAGATTTCCCCCATTTCTGCAAGTAGAATATTCCTATGAAATCTTTTGTAAGCCAAAATAAAATAAACCAAAGAAAACACTTACCGTGATACAGAAAAAATGTTGAGCATGCCCAGACCCAAAAAATAACCTCTTCTAGGCTCTTCTGATACCTCAGGGCACATCTTGCTAACAGATGCACAAAATAGATGGAGGTAGGGCACAGACACTCACAGACACGAGCTCCTGCCCAGCCTGATGCTGGGGTCCTCAGTGCTGCGCCTGGGAGGAGGCAAGGGGGAGGAAGCAAGCCAGCGAGGGGAGGAAGCGAAACGGGGCCGCTCTCTCTGCTCTGCTCCGGGGTGCAAACTGCCTCCAGGACCTCTCGTGGCAAAACCAATACTGAACGATTGTTTCTGCCCTTCATCTCTCTTCATAGAAGCAAAAAATCCTCTTTAGATCTCTTTCCCTTAGCAAAAACAGGTCCTAACGTAGGGCTCTTGTCAGAGTGAAATGGCATCACAAAGATTTTTGAAAAATAGGGAAAAAAGTTTTCAAATTAAAGATCCAAGAGTAATAAAAGATTGATAAACGTGACTATGTACAAATAATTTTTGAAAGGTAAAAACAATACCACAAAGTAAAAAGGTAACTGGTACACTAGGAGAAAATATTTGCAACACACATGACTGATAAAGGGCTATTCTCACCCGCTTATTTTGAACTCTGAAACTGAAGAAGACCAAAACCTCAACAGAAAAAAATGAAGGGAATAGGTACGAACAGACAATTCACACAGAAGTACAAAAATGGTCTTTAAAATAAAGATGTTCAATCTCACTCATAATTAGAGAAATGAGAATTGAAACTACACTCATATACCACTTCTCACTTACCAGATTGACAAAAATTGGGAGGGAAAAAAAAAACAACTTGTGACAGTCCATTCTATTGGTAAGGCTGTGGGGAAACAGGTACTGTCATAGATTGCTAGGTACAAATCAAAATGAGGGGGTGCCTGGGTGGCTCAGTTGGGTAAGCATCTGCTTTTGGCTCAGGTCCTGATCCCAAGGTCCTGGGATCCAACCCCAGATCTGGCTCCCTGCTCAGCGGGGAGTCTGCTTCTCTCTGCCCTTCTACTCAGTCCCTGCTCCCCACCCCCGCTCATTCATTCTCTCTCTCTCTCTCTCAAATAAGTAAATAAAATCTTAAGAAAAAGAAAAGAAATCACAATCAGTACAACCTTTTAGAAGGGAATTTGGCAAAATCTGACAAAGTACTCACGGGCTTACCTTTTAGTCTGGCAGTGCCGCCCTGGGTGGGTCCCCAGAACATATGCCTCCACCAGGGTGAACCTAGGTGGGGACAAAGTTGTCCACAGCTGTATTGTGTATGGTTGCAAGATCAAACTCCCCCATACACAAGAGTGTTTGAATAACCCACGATACTTCCACGAAACAAAGGGCGTCACATGGTAAATACAATGCGGAAGATCTCCGTGAACTGATAGGACGTGATTTCTAAGGCACATCGTTCAGTGAAAAAAGCAAGGTGCAGAAGAGCATTTATTGAGACCCTTCTAGAACAGTGGCATGAGGCGCTCCAGCGGAAACAAACTGGTGGAAGTTAAGAAAAGAGAAAGGAGGGGCACCTGGGTGTCTCAGTGGGTTAAAGCCTCTGCCTTCGGCTCAGGTCATGATCTCAGGGTCGTGGGATCGAGCTCCTCATAGAGCTCCTCATCGGGCTCTCTGCTCAGCAGGGAGCCTGCTTCTCCTGTGTCTCTGCCTGCTGCTCTGCCTACTTGTGATCTCTCTCTCTGTGTCAAATAAATAAATAAAATCTTAAAAAAAAAAATTTAAAAAGAGACAGTAGACAATTGAGGCCAGACGACTTAGGGTCAAATACAAGGTCTACCACTCATTTGCTACATTCCCAATTTCTCTGGGCCTCAGTTTCTTTATCTGTAAAATGGGAATGACGCTAGTGCCTGCTTCTGAGTTTAGGTGAGGATTAAATGAGTTAATATATATAAAACAATATCTGGTGCATAGTAAGCACTAAATAAACATTAGCTATTATTATTATTATTATTATCATTATTATTCAGGCAAGACACTTCCAATCTTCTGCCTTGAAAACAGAATCCTGGTTCTCACTTCATAGGAGGGTAAATTCTGGGGTTGGAAAGAGCTGGGTTGGTAAAGAGGGCTCATTTATTCTCTTTGCTCTTTTTCCTGGGGAAGGGGGAGATTATGCCCTTATTTTCTCCTATTGTATTTTGGTGAGCTTGGGGAAGGAGCAGAAGTGATACATCAGTTTATCCCCCAAGGAGCAGAAGTGATATATCAGTTTATCCCCCAAGGTTCCAGGAAGGATTTGTCAAGCAAAAGAGCAGTAGAAAGTCTTACTACTAAGGAGCTGAGGTGATCTGATGACATAAAAATTTAAATTATATATATTAAAAGCATCATAAGTAAAATCATAACATCATAAAAAATTAAAGATAAACAACCAAGTGTGGAAAGAACTTGCAACAAAGGTAGTACGGAAATAAAGACCTACTCCTGTAAGAACTCAGAGCTCCTGATCCAGGGAGTCACCACCCACACACGCTTTGGGCAGAGACTGAAAGCCTACAGGGGAGTGAGAAAGCCTTGTGGCTGCATGGAGGTAGGATCTCTGCTTTTATTTATTTATTTGTTTGTTTGTTTGTTTGTTTGACGGACAGAGATCACAAGTAGGCAGAGAAGCAGGCAGAGAGAGAGAGGAGGAAGCAGGCTCCCTGCCGAGCAGAGAGCCCGACATGGGGCTCTATCCCAGAACCCTGGGATCATGACCCGAGCGGAAGGCAGAGGCTTTAACCCACTGAGCCACCCAGATGCCCCTCAGATGTGCTTTGATTGGAGGTTTTGGACCCAGAGAATGCGGATGCAGGCTAACTAGATGCAGAGCATCTTATGTGATTAGTTGGGGGGAGGGTAGGCAGATGTTTGGTTTTCTCAAGCTGATCCTGAGTTGGAAATTGGAAGGCGGAAGCAAAAAAAAAATGGGGAAAGCAACAGTCATTGATCAAGTTCTGATGTTGTGGGCAGGTTACTAGAGAGGTTGTGGTTTGGTGGCCTGGATGGGCTGCTGCAGGGGCTCTGAGACAGAAGTCTATGGTCCCATGCAGTCTGACTGTTGTCTGTATTTACACTCAGTCTCCCAGTAAGTTAAGGTGTATAACATGTGAAGCTTATACAAAAGGGATAAGAAAAACCTAGGTGTCTCCAAAAGATTAAACCATCAAAGGATACAAAGTATGATTTTTATATTTGTAATTAGAAGTAGCCAATTCAGTAGATTCAAATCACAGTTAAGTTTGGTTTATGCATATCCGATTGCAAACGCTCAAGAAAAAAAGAAAGCGGTTCACTCTCTTATTCCCCGCAATGAGTGTGTGTCACAGGCAATGCAGACTTGGCATGGCTTTGTTTTCAAGAAACAAACTGTAGAATTAATTATGATGCACAGAGAAACACTGATAATGAGTAAGAGGAACTGATAATATCAGCTACAGACGATACAATTAATATTTTATGGATGATTTAAGGCAGTGTTTTCAAACCATGGGTTATGATCCATTAGGGGGTTTGAGATCAATTTACAGGGCAATCAGTATTTTTTTTTTTTAAATAGACTGATATAGAATAGAACAGAATATTGTCTTTTTGCCTTATCAGTTAACTTTTAGAACCCAACATTTGGGTAAAATGTGATACCAGTGTCAACATTGAAATAATTCAACCTCATAGGAGAAGTATGTAGGGATAAAACAAGATACTGTTTGTCTGAACAGAACTACATCAGGGGCACCTGGGTGGCTCAACATCACTAATCATTAAAGAAATGCAAATCAAAACCACAATAAAATACGACCTCACACTCATTAAGATGCCTACTAAAAAAATGTATTCCCAGGGATATGGAGAAATTGGCTCCATTATGAAACATTGGTCGGGGCACCTGGGTGGCTCAGTCCGTTAAGCAGCTGCCTTCAACTCAGGTAATGATCTCAGGGTCATGGGATGGGGCTTCTTGCTAAGCAGAGATCCTGCTTCTCCCTCTGCCTACTGTTTCCCCCTGCTGTGTTTTCTCTCTCTCTCTTTGACAAATAAATAAAATCTTTAAAGAAAAAAAACCGAAACGTTGGTGCGACTGAAAAACGATGCAGCCACTACAGAAAATGGTATAGCAGTACCTTAAAAAATTAAAAATGGAAAGCCGCATCACCCAGCAATCACACTTATGGATATATATCCTAAAGAATTGCAAGTAGGTTCTCAAAAAGACATTTGCACACCCATGTTTGTTTTTTTAAAGATTTTATTTATTTATTTATTTGACAGACAGAGATCACAAGTAGGCAGAGAGGCAAGGTGGGGGGCGGAGCAGGCTCCCCGCTGAGCAGAGAGCCCAAGGCGGGGCTTGATTCTAGGGCCCTGAGACCATGACCTGAGCCAAAGGCAGAGGCTTTAATGCACTGAGCCACTCAGGTGCCCCCACACCCATGTTTAATAGCAACATTATTTCACAACTGCTAAGAGGTGGAAGCATCCCAACTACGTATTGATAGATGAATGGATAAACAAACTGTGGTATATACACGTAACAGAATACTTAGCCTTCAAAGGGAAGGAAATCCGGTCCTGTTACCATGTGGATGAACCTTAAGGACATTATGCTAAATGAGATAAGCCAGTCGCAAAAAGACAAATACTGAATGATTCCACCTACACGAGATATCTAAAGTAGTCAAATCCATAGAAACAGAAAGTAGAGTGGTTACAGGGATTAAAGGGAGGGGATATGGGTTCAATGGGTATAAAGTTTCATTCGGCAGGATGGAAAGGTTTTGGAGATCTGCTGCATAACACTGCGAATATACTTAACACTCCTGGACCATACAACAAAATGATGAAGACTAGATGGAAGAAAGGCAGGCAGGGACAAGCCCTCCCCCCTGCCCCCAACATGCCGGGAGAAAAACCAGCCTTAATTTTATACCATCCTGGAAGGAGTCCCCCCCCCCACCCCTTTTCCCACCTAATAGATGACAAAAACCTGATTGGATGACACTAGCGGAGAAGGTTAATCAGATTAAAACCACCCACCAAAAAGCCCATAAAAACCCTTAGACTTAAAAAGTTTGATGGCTAGGGGCGCCTGGGTGGCTCAATGGGTTGCTCCTCTGCCTTCGGCTCAGGTAAGCAGGGAGCCTGCTTCCCCCACTCTGCCTGCTTGTGATCGTGCGCTCTCTCTCTGTCAAATAAATAAATAAAATCTTTAAAAAAAAAAAAGCTTGGTGGCAACTTTTTTGGGTTGCCTCCCTGTTCAGGAGCTTTGTGCTTTTGTTGTTCAATAAACTTTACTATCAGGGCGCCTGGGTGGCTCAGTGAGTTAAAGCCTCTGCCTTCAGCTCAGGTCAGGATCTCAGGGTCCTAGGATCGAGTCCCGCATCGGGCTCCCTGCTCGGCAGGGAGCCTGCTTCCTCCTCTCTCTGCCTTCCTCTCTGCCTACTTCTGATCTGTCTCTGTCAAAGGAACAAATAAAATTTTTAAAAAAAATAAATAAACTTTACTATCACTCAATGAACTTTGCTTTGCTGCCCACCTCTCTGGTCTACCTCTTCATTCTTCAAAGCGGCTTGACCAAGAACCACAGGCACAAAAGGAGAAGAAATCCAGTGACAATAATAATGGCTAAGATGGAAAGTTTTATGTGTCTTTAGCACAATTAAAAATAAAATTTAGGGGCACAACTGGGTGGCTCAGGCAAAGCGTCTGCCTTCAGCTCAGGTCATGATCTCGGGGTGGTAGGATAGAGCCTCACATCCAGCTCTCTGCTCAGAGGAAAGTCTGCTTCTCCTCCCTCAGTGCTCGCTCTCAAATAAAATTTTAAATAAAATTTAAAAGTGAATTACTTTAAGGTTTTATTTTTTAAGTAATCTCTGCACCAAAGTGGGACTTGAACTCACCACCCTGAGCTCAAAAGTCACATGCTGTACTGACTGAGCCAGCTAGGTGCCCCTAAAAAACTATTTTAACTTAAAGAAGATTACCATTTGTTACTACCTTCCCAAAGCTTTTTAGTGATAATCTTAAATGTTGGTGAGACTTTAATGAGTAGTCTTACCGTTACTGGTAGAAGCATCTCTTACAAGAAAGCAGTTTGACAGTATCTTTCAAGAGACCTTGGGGCTCCTGGGTGGCTCAGTGGGTTAAGCCCACTCACTGCCTTTGGCTCAGGTCATGATGCCAGGGTCCTCGGATCTGAGCCCTGGATCTGAGCCCTGCATGGAGCTCTCCGCTCAGCAGGGAGCCTGCAACCGGCCCCCCACCCACTGCCTGCTGTTCTGCCTACTTGTGATCGTTCTCTCTGTCAAATAAATAAAATTTTTTTAAAAAAAGAAAACAAAGTATTAACACCTTTCAGCTCAGTAGATCTATTTCTAGCAATCTATCCTAAGGGAAAAATTTTAACGTGGACAAGGATTTGGAGACAAAGATGTTCATTACATTCTTTTACTATTTAAGAGAAAAATTGTAAGCAGTATAAATATTGAAAACATGGCAACAGTAATGAACATTTGGACATCAGAAAGTGAAGAAAATGTCTTAAATTCACATGATGCCATGCCATAGAGTCATCCAAACGCATATTCATAAATGTTAATGGAAAAATGTGTATGATACAATGTTGTTAAGATAATTTTTTTTAAAAGATAAAATCATGACTCTCACATAAATATAAAGAGCATTCATCAAAGATTGAATTTCACTCATTCATTAATGAGGGAACCAGTAAGGTGTTAAAACCAGTTCAAACAAGAATTCAAATAATCCCACAGAAGCAGGTCAATCAGGAACACTTTAATGAATTTACAAATAGATACAAAACTGACTCTATCTACTTAGGGATTTGGAAATATATCCCTCCACCCACCTGAGAAATTTGCATATCTATGAGCCAGAGTAATTTGCATCTCTACCTCTCAGTGCAGAAAGTAGTGAACAGGACACGAAGGTATCATTTTTCTTTCCTCTTCTTGCCTCCATTTCGAAATCTCTTAGAACTTTTCCTAACCATTGAAATCATCAGAATATAAAATCAAATATATAGCACTGTCTCAGCTAAGAAAAAAAAAGAGAAATTCACCCTAAATTTTAAGTATGGGGGTTTTTTGTTAATGGTGGAGTTAGTGGTTCGTTTGCTTCGTTCATCCTTTCTCTTCGCCAAATTTTCAACAATAAAAACGGTCTTTTTATAATAAAAGTTTTCAAAACTACAACCAGAAGACAGTTTACCTGAAGCACAAAGATCCCAATGACGGTACAATTAAAATTAACTAATGCTCAGGAAGTTTTGTATCTAAATCTAAATAAATCTATATACGATCTAAAGAGTCAAGATGAAATGCCTGGGATTAGCTACCTGTGGAAATACTCACCAAACGAAATCTTCCTCTGAACAAATTTGATGATAAATATTTTTGAGGAGACAAAGCACGCTTTCAAATTCCTTAGGGAAATCACAATCTAAGTCTACGAGATTAGTTTTTTTTAATTATTAATTCTAACAAGAATTATACTAGGGATGAGATTTGGTAAAGGTAGCTTGTGATCAGCCTGGAGTGAGGGAGGGGTGGGGAGGTGGGGGGGATGGGGGGGTAGTCTAAACATAAATGATTTGCCAGTGTTTCCTCAGTAGCTCTCAGAGGAAGGAATATACTGATTTGGAAAAAAAAAAAAAAAAAAAAAGGAATATACTGATTTGAAACAGCTAGTCCTAAATACGTCAGGAGAAATATATTTTCTCAGAATAGAGAAAGACAATTTAACTGTTTATTGTACTATGGTTTAAGAGCTACTTCTAAAAGAACATCCAACTCCTTTTGTTCTCCTAAGGTAAATACAAAATGGAGACCAAACTTGAGAATTCCTTGAGCCAAATAAGCAAAACTAAATCTAGCTTATTCACGAACTGAAGTGAAACAGGTTATTTCTTATAAATGTGTCTGATAATCATAATAAAAACTCAGATCAGCTTCCTAAAAATGGCATAAAATAATCACTTCTCACCTATCCCTTACCGTCTGGAACTCCCCATTATAATAACCAGTCACTGTCAGGGTTAACAACTTCCTCATTTTCATTCTATAAGCCATCCTATAACTTCAGTAACTCTGAACTTCCTATGTTTTGTATTTCAAAGCTCCCAATTTGCAAACTGTTCATATCTGCACAATTAGCTCTTATTAAATACCATTTTACTGATCTGGTGCTCGTAATGTCACTATTTCTGGGTTTTTGACAGTTCTCATTCTCTCTTTACCTCTTCTATTTGATATCATGTAATCATATCCACTAGAATAAGTTGTATACACTTTTAATCCCCTGGTATATGAACCAATGAACCCCAGGTATGTGGGTGAGTTTCGTCCACTTAGAAACTCATCCTGGGCCTGGGCCTGGGCCCGGGCCCAGGTGTCTTCAGAGAGAATTTGAGTCCATCTTGGCGGCACCTCCAACGGGAGATTCTGGGAGGCACCTGAGGCCATGGCTGGTTCTGTAGGGGAGAATTGCTTTCTTCCTTAGCAGGCTCAGAGTTCCTATCAGGTAGCCAAGCTTCCCTGAACATAGAGCAATCTATATCAGATTCCCAAAATACATCTTGGGCAAATTAACCAGGAAAGGAAAACAGAAGACAAAGGATAAACATCAGAGAATCAGAGGCAAACATGTATTTCCTGAAGTCATGACCATCATTTTCATTTATAACTAGACTTGATCTATCACTAGACAAATGCACACTGTAAAATAATTTCTTTGTATTTATGATACTAGGCTATTGTTTGCATTTCACAGAGGATTCATTTTCAAAACACTCTTATCTTGTCTCAGGAACAGTAGAAGGAAAAGAATTACTCTGATCTCCCCCTAATCTTTTTCAATACAGAGAAGGACTAGGTGTTCCCCTGGAACAATAGTTCTCAGACTCAATGAGATTAAGGATCATAGAGTATATCAAAATGAAGACTTCCCTTTAACCACCCTTAAGATTCTGATCTTTTAAAAGCTCCCTGTGTAATCTTACTTACAGCCAGAATGGAGAACCCCTAAGTATAGGGTTTTACCCTTTAAAGGGCTTTCACAGGCCTTCCTTAAATATATTTTAAGTGGCCCTCTCCCTAACCTCAAGCAGTTAAGGGTACACAGTATGTCTTAGTGCAGCCAATTAAATGCTCAGCCTGGAACACTGACTCTTGAGAGAATGACTGCAAAGTCTCTGGGCCAATTAGAAATTATTCGTGAAATTGTGGTAGCATTGAGTCAAGGACAGCAGCACCTGGTGGTGTCTTAACCAGAACTTCGCTAAGTGTGGGCTTGCCTTTCCATTGAGTGTCTGAACTATCCAGTTCCTTCTAATAAGTTCCTTTTCTGGTTAAGTGAACTAGAAGTGGTGTCTGTTGTTTGCAATCTAGAACCAGGGCTGGTTCAGTTAAGTAGGTCCTACTGTTAACCATTTTGCAGATGAAGAAATCAAGTTTCAGAGAGATTAGGTTACTTGTCAGAGGTCCCTTGAAAAGTGACAACACCAGGACTCAAATCAAGATCTTCTTTGCTCATTGCTCTTACCATCATGATACAGGCTGGGGAAAATCATAGCGCAACCATAATACTCCCTCTCGACTCACAGAAATAGTCTCAGTGGTTCTCAGACCAGTACGCACATTAGCATCACCTGCAAGTGTGACCAATTTGAGTTGCTCGGGGCTGTCCTGTTTTTATTTATTTTTTTGTTGATTTATGTATATTTTTTGGTCCTGTTTTTAGCACTGGAAATCCTGAAGCCTTGGGGAGACTGGGACAGTTCGTCACTCTACTCTGGGGTGGAGGCAGCAGGGTGGGGGCGACCTTAAAAACAACAATGACAACTGCTGAGGCTGTCCTCCAGAGTTTCTGAGTTAGCTGATCTGTGTGGGACCTAGATACTGGCGTTGGCTTAAGTGTCAGTTCAAAGGATCAGTACATCCAGCTAGGGCCGAGAGTCACTGGTCTGCATGAAACCTTTCAGAGTTTAGCCGCCCCCTCATCAGTCTGTCGTATTTGTCCATCCACGCCTGGCTCTTTTACTGTGGTTAGTATCTATGCAAGCAGGCATTTGATAAAGACTCTGAAATACTAAGATCAGAGGACACGGCAAAAGGTGCCCAGAGCCAAAGGGCTGGTTTCAGTGACTGCCTCCCTGACTCCTTCAAGAAAGAGCAAATAGGGAAATATCAGGGACATTTGAATGGCCCTGGAAGTGATAATTATGGCTTCTGGGGTTAATCTAGGGATCTCGGGAAGGGTAAGGAGCTCTGGAACAGTGGTTAAGTAGTGCTGTATGTGGGAGAAGACGAGTGTGGTGAAGGCTGAATGGGTAAATGAGGCTGGGTTATAAATTGGTGATGACTCAAACTTCTCTGGTCGTTTGGTGACGGAAGTCTGACTGGACTATTCTAGTTGGGAAATAGCTTTGGCTATTTGGCTAAAAAAGCTTTGACTCTAATCTTGCCATCTGACATTGTTACTAAGGGCCGAGGAGAAATCCAGAGGACCAGGTCATTCTTTTAGTCCTCTGTGGTCCTGCCGGCCCTGAAGGAAAAGCCTAGAACCTTGGCATTTCAGAGTTCTTTTTCTCTTAGAAGTTCATTTGTTGATTTATTCACTCATTCAACAAATATGTGTTAAGTACCTACTGTGTACCAGACACCATACTGAGGGTACAACACCAAGGAAAACTAACGTGGTTTTTGCCCTTAGGTGGTGTTGTGGGGGTGCGGAGGAGAGACTGATCCCTAACCGAGCCATTGAAAATAGCGTGATCATTGCTAAGGTGGAGAAGCACTGAGCGCTGAAAACACACGTCGATGAGGTCCAGGAACACCTCCCAGAGGAAGTGTCACCTCGACTGGGACTAAAGGGTAATCCGGGTTTAGCCGGGCCAAGGGAAACACTCTCTCAGGGGGAGAGAAGAGCAAATGTAAAGACTCCAGCTGGACAGTGTGAAGCCTTGTCGTAGGTGGAATAATTGCCCCCAAAGATCGCATCCGAATCCCCAGCATCTGTGAAGAGGGAACCTTACCTGACAAAAAGGGACTGACTCACAGATGTGAGTAAATTAAGGCTCTTGAGATGGAGACATTATCCTGGACTGTCTGCGTGGCCCAGTGTAATCACAGAGTCCTTTTTATTTAAAAGAGGGACGTGGCAGATCAAAGTCAGAGAGAGACTTGAAAATGCTGCAGTGCTGGCTTTGCAAATGGAGAACGAGGCCATGGACTAAGGAAAGCCGGCAGCCTCTAGAAGCTGGACAAGGCAAGGAAACTTTTCTAGAGGTTCTCCTGGAGAGCATCCAGAAGGAACACAGCCCTGCTAACTCTTTAATTTTAGTCCAGAAAAACCCATTTTGAACGTCTGACCTCCAGGACTGTAAGATTATATATTTATGTTGTTTTAAACCATGAAGTTTGTGGTAATTTTTAATAAGAATAATAGAAAACTTATACAGGAACCTACAAAAAAATAGTCTAGTATGGTGGACATACTAGACATAGTATAAGGTACAAATAAGATTAGAAGAGTAAGCAAAATCAGGCAGAGCCTCACAGGGCTTGTTAAGGGTAAGGCTAAAATCCACTTCATCCTTGGGATACCCTGAAGGATTTTTATTTTTTTATTTTTTATTTATTTATTTATTTTTATTTTTTTTTTTCCCCTGAAGGATTTTTAAACGGAACAATGATCGAATGAGGTTTACATTTTAGGAAATTATATTTGATCTCATTCAGGGGTCAGCCACCTTTCCCAGTAAAGAATCAGATAATAAATACTTTATGCTTCCTGGGCCATACGGCTTTTGTTAGGTAGTCATTTTTTTTTTTTTTTGACAAACATAAAACTTAAAAACATAAAACCTGCTGATAGCTCAAGGACCCATATAAAAATGGGCAGGCCCCAGCTCTGAGCCACCCTGTTTCTATTGTTCTCAGCCGTCCTTGCAGCTAGGTATGGTGATGGGAGTCAGGAACCCAATTCTAGCTAAAGAGATAAGGGAACATCTCCCAAAGAATTCTGGGAAAACTTTAGCTGTGTTTATGAGAAGTTTGGGTGCTGCCTTTCGGCTTTCTCTCTGCCCTTGAACACTGATGCGATGCCTTATCTCTTAAGATAAACCAAAGGGGAAAAAGCCAAGATTAATAGCGATGACAGGGGCGCCTGGGTGGCTCAGTGGGTTAAGCCTCTGCCTTCGGCTCAGGTCATGATCTCAGGGTCCTGGGATCCAGCCCCAACTCAGGCTCTCTGCTCAGCGGGAAGCCTGCTTTCTCCTCTCTCCCTGCCTGCCTCTCTGCCTACTTCTGATCTCTGTCTGTCAAATAAATAAATAAAATCTAAAATATATATATATATATATGACAACCCAGACAGAGATGGACTGAAGCAAAACCACAAGTGCCTATCTCTAGATTTCTTGTAATGGGGCGGGGGGGATCAAGTCCGTTTTAAGTAGGGTATCCTGTTACTTGCGACGGGAAGAATTTCTAAGTGAACAGATAGATGCTAGGAGATTGATTAGGAGGCTCTGCACCAATGGGCACCAATGGGCGAGGGATGACAGTTGCCCAGACTAGGGCTGTGGTAGTCAGGAAGTGCACAAACTTGAGACATATTTCAGAGTCAGTATAAATAAGATACAGAGATTGCATGTGGAAGGAGAGGTGGGAAGAGGGATCAAGTTATGTCAAAGATTAATCCCAGGTCACTGATTGTGGCGGTAGCGCTATCTACCCAAACAGAGAAAGGAGGAGAAAGAGCAGGTTTGGGGAGAAAAAGCGAGAAGTTGAATTCTACAGTCTGGGGTTCCTGTGGGCCATCTCAATGGAGCTGTCCTTAAGCCATCCCATGTGAGAAACTGCTGCTCGGAAAAGAGGTTGAGATGCCTGTCCTCGGCATCGATTCATACCTTTTCTTCTTCTTCTTTTTTAAAGGTTTTACTTATTTATTTGACAGATGGAGAGAGGGGAAGAGCACAAGCAGGGGGAATGGGAAAGGGAGAAGCAGAATCCCCGTCTAGCAGACCCTGGGATCATGGCCTGAGCTGAAGGCAGAGGCTTAAAAGACAAAACCACACAATCGCCCCATACTTTTTTTTTTTTTTTTTAAAGTAGGCTTCATGACCATCGTGGAGCCCAGTGTGGGGCTTGAATTCACGTCCCTAATATTGAGACCTGAGTTGAGATCAAGAGTTGGATGCTGAACTGACTCAGCCACCCAGATGCCCCCGTTTTTCCATTCCTAAACCATGTTCAAGAAAATCATATTTGGGGTGTCACCATCTTCGCAGTAGTCCAGCAAGAGCCATGCCGTCTGGATTCCCGTTTTCACCAATAAAGAACTGGTAGTTTTTTTAAATTAGCAAGGATGTGCTTGATTTGTTCTGCGGCCCCTGTCATTTCTGTCCTCTGTTCTTCAAGTTTGTCTTTGGTTGATTTCGTGTAATCTTTGATGTACTTTCTGTAGAAGTCGGTTTCTTGCAAGGGATGGTTCATGACAGTCTCCACACCAAGGATGACTGAGCTTTCGGTACCCTCCCAGCCTTCAGCAGAGGAATCTCCACCAACCAGCGAGTCACCAAGGTTACCCTCTGTCCTACTGACTGTCTTTCCTCTGCCTCCAGGCACAGTCCATCTGCAATCTCCTGCATCTTATAGATGTTGGAGAACATGTCATCATGGCTGAAGAGGTCCTCGCAGATGATCAAAACCACTCTGGAGAGAGACAACGACTGTGTGAGCTCAGCGGGAGCCAGGAGCTCTAAGCCAGTGCAGTAGAGCCTGAACCACACTGGGGTATGGGGGTGGGGGGCAGGTGGAAAAGTAAAAGATGCTTTTCAATACCTTATCTTGTAAGTTAGATGTGACACTTTGGACTGTCTCAACTCTTGCAATTCCTTGAGATAAAAATATCTTTCCCCTGAAATGCAAAACTGTAGTCAATTTAATTGTAAGTTCTTGGGCTACTTGCTCAGCCACACAGATTGAATTTCCTTCTGTGGAACAGTCCTAGCAATGCTTACTCCATAGTCTGTCAAAAGCATCTAGTGAGAATCTGTATATGAGAGTCCTTTGTGAACTACACAAAAATGATATTGAGATTAGCTGGGTGTTTATGCACACATACTTTTGTATACAAAGACTTCATAAGAGTAAAGGGTTTCATATGATCTTTGTAGAATGGGTGGGAGCCCAACTGGTAGAGAAGAGAAGAGATGAATCACTATGTGGGGAAAATGGTAAGATAGGATGAAGTACAGTTCACCAAAGCAAATAAAATTAAAGGGGAAACATGAGAGGCACTCTTTCAAAATAATGATCATAATGATAATGATGGGGACCGTTACTATCAATCATCATCTACTGTTTTGAAAATTCTTCCCCATGCAGTAAGGTATGAAGTAAAATAAGAGGAATGAACATCAAAAGGAAGAGAGAAAAATCATTATTTGTAGATGATACAGTTTTAGTCCTAGGAAACTAAAAAGAATGGGTTAAAAGCATTGAAATTAATAAGTGGGTTTGGTTAAACAGCTAGAAACAAATTAATATAGAAAGCAATAGCATTTCTTTTCTTTTTTTTTTTTTAAGATTTTATTTATTTATCAGAGAAAGAGAGGGGGAGAGAGCAAGCACAGGCAGACGGAGTGGCAGGCAGAGGCAGAGGGAGAAGCAGGCTCCCTGCTGAGCAAGGAGCCAGATGTGGGACTCAATCCTAGGACGCTGGGATCATGACCTGAGCCGAAGGCAGCTGCTTAACCAACTGAGCCACCCAGGTGTCCCAAGCAATAGCATTTCTTTAAACAGTTGGAAAAGAGTGAAATCTTCCCTACATGTGATTCTGAGTACACCTACCGCTTACTTCCCAGTCAAGTGCTTTGTTCAAGCCAGGTCTTCCCACTGTCCTTTTCCTTCCTTCCCACTGCATTGAGCTACACTGAGAACAATCACATGCATCATATATATTTACGATCATTTGTATCAATGACGAGAAATTTTATCTTGAAGATTCTGTGTTAATATTTTAGGTGGACCAAGATTCTCCAAGAAAGGCACTTAAGAGAGGCCCCTCACAAAATGGGTTTGTGGTTTCTATTGATGCTTATCTCCCTTTCTGTTCCCCTTAGGTCTAGTTTTCCTGCTCTCCCAGTAATAACTCTTTGTTATAAAATATAATAACTTGTAGACTTTGGTGATAAGCCTGTAATAAATGCCAGGGTCTGTCTGCACATGGAAGTAAGCGATTACCTCTCTCTTTTCTCCACCCATTTATCTCCTAGACATAGGGTCTGGGGAAGGTTTGCAGAGTTACAGAACCATGGCCTCTCTCAGCCATCCACCTGCCTTGTCCACCAACACCCACTGACGATTTTATGGCCCAATCTGACTGCAGCTCTCCAATCAGATAGGTGAGCATGCTCACATCCTTAATCTAGAAAATTTTACCTTCTCCGGCCCCAAGGGGACTTTGGCCCTAAATTTAATTTAAAGTTGAAGAATGTTGTAGGGACTATGCTGTGACTGGGAGGGCTGAGTAACCAGAACAGAATGTGGGAGAGGAGGGCCTTCTTTCTGGGTCAATTTTGTACCAACAGAAGCACCTAACTTCTTGGTTAAAAGTGCCAAACCGGGACGCCTGGGTGGCTCAGTTGGTTAAGCAGCTGCCTTCGGCTCAGGTCATGATCCCAGCGTCCTGGGATCGAGTCCCACATCGGGCTCCTTGCTCAGCAGGGAGTCTGCTTCTCCCTCTGCCTCTGCCTGCCATTCTGTCTGCCTGTGCTCACTCTCCCCCGCCCCCTCTCTGATAAATAAATAAAAATCTTAAAAAAAAAAAAAAGTGCCTAACCAAGGGTATGGTGCCTCTTGAGTTTCTTCTTATGACTGCTCTTGAGTTTAGCTTAGCCCTTGTTCTCTCATGCTGATCAGCACAAGACCAGGCGAAGGAGTAGGAAATGTTACCAGGCTTGGTGGCTTTGCCTACTAGACCCCATAGCTCCATCCACAACCTGCTGACACAGCTCCTATATTCTCCTACTGTTAACATCTTATATGACACAGTACACTGTCAAACTAAGAAACCAACCTTAGCACATTATTGTTGATGAAACTCCAGACTGTATGTTGCTAGTTTTAACTAGTATTAACTAAACTAAACTGATTTCAAAAGTTCTTTCCAGCTAATGCCTTTTTAAGTTCCAGGATCCAATTCAGGATACTACATTGCATTTAGAAGCTAATATGCTTTTTGCCATTCTATAAATCTCCTTCAACACCCATTTCCAGCTCCATCCCTGAACTGTCTCCTAACACTTAACATCAAACGTAGGGGAGGAGAAGGAGCCAAGGTCCTAAGGTCAGATCTAAAAGCCACCTCAGCATTTCTCATCAGCATTTTCCAAAATGAAATCTCCAGATAAAGAGTTCAACAAGATACTCGGCTACTTTCAAGGAAGTAGAGAGTCTATAGTCAAATGAATTAAAGAAATGCTTGATGCCAAATCCCTTCTTGAAGAGGCAAAATTTTCATCAACATGACATAATCTCTGAAAAGTCTTGCAATATATAAACCAGTTCAGTTTGGCCCAGAAAAACTTTTATCAAATTTCAGTCATTTGCACACCATCTTCATGCCTTTGGCCATATCTGCAGTCTGTACTGTTATTAACTTTATTTAGCATTCTTCTTTTAACCTACTCATCTTTTAAAAAATACTTTTAAAAAATTTTATTTATTTATTTGACAGAGAGAGAGAGAGAGAGACAGCAAGAGAGAACACAAGCAGGGGGAGTGGGAGAGGGAGAAGCAGGCCTCCCACTGAGCAGGGAGCTCTATGCAGGGATCCATCCAAGGACCCTGGGATCATGACGTGAGCTGAAGGCAGACAATGACTCAGCCACCCAGGGGCCCCAAAAATACATTCTAAAGAGCATTAGATATCACTACTCTCAATGGAAAATTTAGGTCATTTGCCAAAATTAATTAGAACAGAAAAATGTTAATTTCAACCAAGAACCTCCTAGAATCAACTCATCTATCACTGGTGGTTCACATATGATAGTCTGAGAGATGTTGGTTAACCAGATCCCCTTTTTCAATAACACCTGTTAAAATGCTGGGGAGGGGCGCCTGGGTGGCTCAGTGGGTTAAAGCCTCTGCCTTGGGTTCGGGTCATGATCCCAGGGTCCTGGGATTGAGTCCCGCATTGGGCTCTCTGCTCGGTGAGAAGCCTGCTTTCCCCTTTCTCTCTTCCTGCCCCTCTGCCTACTTGTGATCCTCTCTGCCAAATAAATAAATAAATAATAAAATCTTTTTTAAAAAATAAAATAAAATGCTGGGGAGACACTTTGGAAAAGGCCTAGAAGATCAGAAAACGTACAGAGAGAGCTAGTGTTAAAGCCCAGAATAAACCTGAAGTCCCTACTTGCGTCTCTAGTGCCCTCCTCACAATTCTACTCTGCTTCTGAGGTTGACCTCTCTTGGGCAGGACCAAAGGAGATTCCATGAGGGCTAGAGTTTGTAACACAAAAAGTTCAGATTCCATGTGAGTTGGTTTTGATGCTGAGTGTGGGATTTTAACAGTTTCTCACACCTAGTTCTGAAGTCTCCCTATCTTCTTCCACTCTAGGGGCAGAACTCGGATCTGATTCTTTGTCAAAGTACATGGGTACAAAGTGTTTTCTGATTCCCAACTATCATTGCTACCTATACCCCGCCAATTCCCACCTGATCCATGACCTCCTACCTGCACTTTGTCCAGTTCTTCCTAAAGTCATGCTATTTAAAAATTTAATTGTGTTTGAGCAAGAGGGTGTGGCAAAAGGGATGCCTACTGTTAATCAGTAACAGAGAGCAGCAGATACACCAGGTGCTTCCAGCCAGGTGGGGCACATTTGGCCCTCAGTTCTCCCAAAAGTGGCTCCAGACAGTTGAGTAGGCTCAATTCGTCTCGTGCTCTCGGCTGTTTTCTCATTGCAAGAGGCCAGACCACAGGTGTTGGTTACCCCTTCTCCATTTGGTCAGCTGCTTGATGCCTTGAGTGGATTTGACAACATAATGTGCAGTAATCCTACCCTAGCTGGTTTCTAACATTCAGACCAGATTTGAATGCCACTGGGCTTGATGATGACTTCTGAGGTCATGCATTCCTTTCTTTATTCAAAATATTAAACATGCAGAATAAGCCAGTCTGTGCTATGGTATATATAATAATAGATAACATTTACAGAGCGCTTACTCATGTGTTAGATACTCCTTATACATTATCTCACTTAATCCTGGATAACTTTAGGAAAAAGATACTCTTTTTCCCATTTTAAGGTTAAGTCACCAGGGCTTGAATGACTTAAATATCTTTCCAAATTTTACATAAGTATCAAGTGACAGATCTGAGATTTGAACCCAGGTATAGATGCTTGATGCCAGAGCTTATACTCTTAGCCTTTAGTCTATACTGCCTCCTTGGGAGAAGGCATGGTTTATACTCCCAAGGAGTTCACGTACTTATAATAGCTATTCTGAGGTCCTTTATTATTTTTTTAAAGGTTTTATTTACTAATTTGACAGAGAGAGTACAAACTGGGGGAGCAGCAGGAGGAGACAGGGAAGTTGGGAGCCCAATGCGGGGCTGGATCCTAGGACCCTGGGATCGTGACCTGAGCTGGAGGCAGATGCTTCATCTATCTGACTGAGCCACCCAAGCACCCCGATTCTGATGTCCTTTAAAAATCTCTGTCGTCAGGACAGGGAGCCTGCTTCTCCCTCTCCCCACGTGTGTGCTCTCTTGCTCTCTGTCACACAGACAGACAAACAAGCAAACAAATAAATAAGATCTTTAAAGATCTCTGCCATCTTTAAATAGGTTTCTATTATTTGTCTCCTCCCTGGTGACTTATCATATTCCCCTCCCTCTCACAACTAATAAGGGGTTTTTTGTTTGTTTGTTTTGTTTTTTGCTCAGACAGCATCCATTCCCTCTAGCTTCTTTGAAGAAGACTGATCATCAGTAACCAAGCGCAGTTGCAAAAAGAATACCCAGGGTCCACTTCACGCTCGGGAAAGGGGACTCTGTGCCTCCTCCTCCTCCTCCTCCTCCTGGTTTCAGGAACTCTACACGTTCAGAGAAACTTCTCTAGTAACGAACTATAGAAACGATCCCTCACAGTAGAGTTTTGCAACTTTTTAAGTTTTACTGAATGTTGTACATTGTGGACACTCTATTGTAGAGCTAGATTTGGTTGTCTTCCTTTAAAAAATGTTAGGACTTTTCTTTTTCTAGAAGTAAATTAATTTTTAATTTGGATTAGCCTGATCTTGTTGGAGTTTCTTTCTTTTTCTTTTTCTTTCTTTCTTTTTTTTTTTTTTACTTTTTAGGGCTAATCCAGAGTTCCCTTATTCTACAGCGAAAGGAGCCCTGTTCCTTAGGCATGAGAGATTTGAGATCCAAACTCAAAGCCCAGAGTTAAACAGCAACATCTACTTTCTTTACTTAGAACTCTGATCTCTAGGACTCTGTGAGTCTCTGTTCTTAGAATCCACTAGGGGCTGTTTTTTTCTCTCAGGTCTCCTGGATGTTTTCTCCAGCACGTGCAACTTAGCATTCAGTCAAAGACGGGACTTCCATTAAAGGAATCCCTTTGCATAACTTTGAAGCTGCTTTTTGGTGCAGATCTTTCCTTTCTTCTAACCTGCCTCACTCATTATAGTCACTACAATAGTCTAGAACCCTGCCTCTTGTTCTGCTGAAGCTCTACCTCCTTGCCCCATGGTTTAGCGAGGTGCCCAGGCAGAACATGGGGTTGAATATGGAGCTTACCTCACATATTTCCATTTTCTTAAGGACCACAGATCAGTGCTACTGCTCAATGCCGACAAATAACTGCTTCATGTATTTTGGAAATTTCATAGTTGTATATGGTGAGAGAGTAAGAAGAGTACCCATTATTCATTTATGGACAGCCCTAGAAAGTCTGGACATTCTTTTTTTTTTTTTTTTTTTTAAAGATTTATTTATTTATTTGACAGAGAGAGATTACAAGTAGGCAGAGAGGCAGGCAGAGAGAGAGAGGAGGAAGCAGGCTCCCTGCTAAGCAGAGAGCCCGATGCGGGACTCGATCCCAGGACCCTGAGATCATGACCTGAGCCGAAGGCAGCGGCTTAACCCACTGAGCCACCCAGGCGCCCTGGACATTCTTTTTTATAACAATCTGACAAACTCTGAATTTTAACTGGAATTTTAGTCTAAGCACATATTAGAATTCGTTTCTATCGTCTTTTTGCTGTGTATATGCTTTTTCAATGATTTGCTTTTTCAATGATTTGCTTTTTCATTTTTTCTTTACAAAAATTAAAAGTTTGTTTGCTTTTTCAATGATTTGCTATTTTGTTTTCTCTTTACAAAAATTAAAAGTGTCATTTTTTTATTTCATTTTACCTCTCTACAAATTTTAAGGTCTACATACTATTCCCATTCGTTTACTAGTTATTCTTGAAAAGTTTATCATGCCTGCTTATACCAACAAGTCTATAGTTCATTATCTGTTCCTCTGCTGAATTACAGTCTTTAGAACACCTTTAAACCCTCTACTCCTAACTCATAACTTGTTATTCGGTATTTTCATTTAGTCCTTTAAAACACACAAATGATACATCATAACATTTTTATTTCATATAAATAATGTTTATTTAATGTTACCCACAAGTTCACCAGTTTCCTTGCTATTACTCACCAGATCTCAAGCCTTTGTTCCAAGATTTTTTTTTTTTTCTTTCTGAAGTCATCTTTTTACAGTTCTTTTGGTTCAAAAAAAAAAAAATCCTTTTGGTGAAGATCTGTGGCAGATTTTCCCAAATATTAATCTCAAAACAGATTTGTTCTGCCCTAATTCTTTTTTAATATTTGAGAGAGAGTGCACATGCTCACAAGCAGGGAAAGGGGCACCAGCAGAAGCCAAAGATGGGGCTGGACTCCAGGACTCTCGAGATCATGACCTGAGCCAAAATCAAGAGTCCAGCGCCCAACTGACTGAGCCATCCAGGTCACCCTGCCTTCATTCTTGAAAGATAATTTCACAAATTCAGAGTGGGTCAATGTTTTTGTTACAGGATTTCCTTCTCCTTCGTGCCCAAGGTTCTTGGTCCTGCTGCTCTGAAAAATGAAGACCAGGCGGGCAGCAAAGCAAGGTTTTATTGAACAGTAGTAAAGTACATTGAATGAGAGTACAAAACTCTTGAAGATAGAGGAGGACCCAAGAGGGTTACAATTGGAGTTTCTAAGTCTAGGGGTTTTTATGGGCTTATTGGAGGGCTTTTCTCTGATTAAGCACCGGTCATTCAATCAGGTTTTTATCATCTATCTATCATGTGGGAAAGGGTGGAGGGCTCCTTTTAGGTAGTGTTGTAAGGTCCCCCAATAGTGGGTCATTGATTAAAGGAGCGAGACTGATAAAAAGCAAAGGTCAAGCAAAGCTTTATTTCATGCCAAGCATTGAGAATCAAATTGAACAGTCAGGGCAGTCTCTTACAAAAAGGTGACCCCTCCCTGCCTTACAGACTAACTCTTATAGAGCAAAGGTCATGTGGTTGGCCCTGGCCACACACAGGTGGCCAATGAGATTATAACACACAGAGAAAGCCGCACAGTCATGTTAGGTCACACACAGGTGGCCAATTGAATTACAATTCACCCCATAGTAGCTATTTGAACTAGCCTATCACCTTGGTCAGAATTGGCATCCAGAAGGTGCCCAAAGAGCGGGGCCCATACTCCTTGGTAGCTAGGGAGACAGTATACACCCCCCCACTGATTGGATGTCTCCCTCTGGCATGACCCACCCTTGTATTTGGGCTTTGTTACCTGGGACTCATTTCCTGGGCTTGCTTTTAAGTAAGTTACCTTGGGGGGGGGGGCAGGGTCAGTTTAAGTTTTACTGCAACAAAATCACTGTTTAACCCAGATGGAATCGCTCTAGCTAAATAGGCCCTTACAGTGTAAAATCCTTTTAAGGGTGATTTATTTTCAGGGTGGGGGCCCTTGTCTGTCTGGGCCGGCCTTCCAATTATCCTTCATCATTTTCTAATTCCAAATTAATAGATTCTTTTGGCACTTGGAAGATGTTGATCAATTTGTTTTCTAACCTGAATTGTTGCTGGACAATCTTCAGTCAGGTGGTCATTCATTTCCAATTATTTTTTTCTCCTAAGTTGCTTGTAAAGTATTCCTTTGTGTCCTAGAGTTTATATAAAGTAGGTGTAGAATGTTTTACTTACAAGCTTGTGATAAATGTTTTGGGTGTTTATGGATCTATATCTTTTTTTCGGAAGTGGAACATTATTATCTATTAAGTTACCAGCGATTTCTTCTCTGTTCTCACTAATTTATCGCCCGGAAATCCATAAATTAGCTTTGTTATTCTATTTTCCATGTTTCTCAGTCCCACTTTCAAAATGTTCATACCCGGGGCACCTGGGTGGCTCAGTGGGTTAAGCCTCTGCCTTCAGCTCAGGTCATGATCCCAGGGTCCTGGGATCGAGCCCCACATTGGGCTTTCTGCTCTGCAGGGAGCCTGCTTCCTCCTCTCCCTCTGCCTGTCTCTCTGCCTACTTGTGATATATGTCAGATAAATAAAGAAAAAATCTTTAAAAAAAAATGTTCATACCCTTTTCTTGGATGACATTTTGGGTGATTTGTTTAGATTCAACTTCCATTGCATCCTTAACATCTGTGCTTAATCTGCTATTTAACCAATGGCTTTAAGAAATTTTAAAATGTCTTAATATATATTTTCATGAACACTCTATTTTTTTAAAAAGATTTTGTTTATTTATTTGTCCGAGAGAGAGGGAGAGAGAGCAAGCACAGGCAGACAAAATGGCAGCCAGAGGCAGAGGGAGAAGCAGGCTCCCTGCCAAGCAAGGAGCCCGATGTGGGACTCGAATCCAGGATACTGGGATCACGACCTGAGCTGAAGGCAGCCGCTTCACCAACTGAACCACCTAGGCATCCTTTTTTTTTTTTTTTTTTAAGATTTTGTTTGTTTGAGGGGCACCTGGTGGCTCAGTCAGTTAAGCGTCTGCCTTCGGCTCAGGTCCTGGACGGAGCTCTGTGTCAGGCTCCCTGCTCAGCTGGAAGTCTTCCTCTCTCCCTCTCCATCTGCCTCTCCCCCAGCTCATGCTCTCGCTCTCTCTCTCAAATAATCAGGATTTATTTAAAAAATCAGGATTTTTATTTATTTGAGAGAGTGCAAGAGAGCAGGAGGGCAGGGTTGCAGAGGGAGAGAAAGAAGCAGGCTCCTGGCTGATCAGGGAGCCCATCAGGGGTCTGGATCCCAGGGCACTGAGATGATGACCTGAGCCAAAGGCAGACAGATGCTTACCCCAAGTACACTCTAATTCTATTTCAAAAATTCCCACTTTTGGTAGCTGGTCTCTTAATGGCTTGACCACTTTTGCAATTCAATTTAAAATTTCATGCAAAGGTATTCTATATTTTGATTTTATAATTCCGGTATCTGAAGACCATGGAAGTCTAAATCTGCCTGTTGTTCCGATTGTAGGTCATAGTGGTTTATTTTCTCTTACGTTTGGCAATGGCTGAGATTATATGTATTTATCTTTGGGGATCCTACAGGCCTAAACTGTGGATATTTTTATGCTTCTACTAGGAGCCTACAGGAACCACCATCTTGGGAACTATAGCTTTTTTCAAAGATCTTTCCTTGTTTAGGAATCTGAGGTTCAAGGTTCAAGAAGTCTCTGTGGAACTAGCCAAAGGTTTTGTCTTTGATCAACTGATATACTGATATATTTACCTTCAGGGCAGTACAATCTCCAAGCTTCTTGCTATTGCATCCTGGTTTTAGCATACTTTTTACTATGGACTACTTGAAGATTTTGTTTATTGCAATCCCATGCGATGTATTAACATTAATGTTTTATAGTGTCTAGGCTCCCATATTGATGGAAGTCAGTCACGAAAACTACTTTCTTTTATTTTTTAAAGTTAGCTCTCTGCCCAACTTGGGGTTCAAACTCATGACCCTGAGATCAAGAGCCACATGCTCTATCAACTGAGTCAACCTGATGCCCCTCTTTTTCCTTTTCTTTGAAAAATGATCTCTGGACCATGTGGGACATTAAGAGTAAATAAGGTAAAATATGCATTTGAAAGTTGATTCACTAATTTATCGCCCAGAAATCCATAGTAAACAAGGCAAAGTATATATTTAACTAAAGATTCTGATATGAATTTGAAAAGAAAGCATAACACAGTATCTGGGGTTGGGGGGCGCACACAGGTGGGGGACTGCACCAAAATAGGTAACAGTTGATGGCCTTAGAGGGAGTACTGAATGGTACCAAGGATACGTTTGCCCTGGGGACAGTTGATGACTGTAGCAGGAGGCTGAGAATCCAGGATTGGCCCTGGGACAGAAGATCCCAGTGCAGGAACAGCAAGAGATTTTAGCATATATATGGGGTTGTAGGAAGACATTGGATGTTTCAGGAGTCAAATGAAGACATCTAGTCTTCATATCCCCTTAAGGTATATGCCAAATTTTGAAGCTGTTGTCAGTGCTTTCAACAAGAGGTACACATAAATTTCCTACATATACTGTCTCCTTCCTAGAAAACTCCTAATATCTTAAGCTCTGAAGCTGAGATACACAAATGAAGTGTAAGGGCCTATTCAGCCCGAGCGGCCCCACCCCAGTTGAACTGCCATTTTGTTGTAAAACTTAAATTGACCTTGCCCCCCACCAGGGGATCTTATTTAAAAGCAAGTCCGGGAAACCAGTCCCTCATAACAAAGTCCAAGTACAAGGGTGGGTCAGGCCAGGTGGAGATATTCAATCGGTGGGGGCGCATACTTTCTCCTAGCTACCAAGGTGATGGGCTAGTTTCCATGGCTACTGTGGGGTGAATTGTAATTCAATTAGCCACATGTGTGTGGCCAGGCCCAACCACATGGCCTTTGCTCTATAAAAGTTAGTCTGGAAAGCAGGGAGTGGTCGTCCTCTGTAAGGGGCATCCCCGACCCGTCCGTTTGACGGTTGGTCTGATTCTTGATGATTGGCGTGAAGTAAAGGTTTGCTTGACCTTCACTTTGTATCAGTCTCGCTCCTTTAATCACGGACCCATTATTGGGGTACCCAATATGGGGGGACCCAACAGAAGAACAAGCAGTTACTATAATATTAGTTACACCGAATTAAGATGTGTGGGTTCATTCAAAGTTGAGTCTACTTATTTTACATAATCTGCCATGGTATTTACTCACAATTTTAAAATTATTTTTTCCATGTTGAGGTATTTTATGAAATATGCAAATATGAAATCATTCGAAACTTTCAAGCACTTGACATTGATGAATCCTAATAACTAAAGAGAACTCAAGCTCTAAGGAAAGTTGGAAATACTTAGCCAACCTTCTCCTTTTGAAGAAATAGAAAATGAGAGCTGGGGACACTTGGGTGGCTCAGTGGGCTGGGCCGCTGCCTTCGGCTGAGGTCATGATCCCAGGGTCCTGGAATGGAGTCCCACATCGGGCTCTCTGCTCAGCAGGGGGCCTGCTTCCCTTCCTCTCTATCTGCCTGCCACTGTCTACTTGTGTGCTCTCTCTCTTTCTCTCTGACAAACAAATAAATAAATAAAATCTTAAAAAAAAAAAAAAGAAAATGAGGGCTGGAAAAATCAGTGCTTTGTTGAAAATCATAAAGCATTATCAAAGGAGATGTCCAATTGATTTCAGAAGTATAATGATGACATGGTCCTGAAGTGTCTGAAAGGGTGATAGATCAAAGAACTGACCAATCGAGTTTGCTAGAATCGGAAGTGTCACACAATATGGAAGCATCTGTGCAGCAACATCCCTTTCTGGAACCCTTAGAGTTTATTGACATCATTAACACTGCATCTAGGAAAGCATCTGTCAAGGAGACTCTGAAAGATGTTACGGAGTGTAATATCTTCAGAGAGATGTTACAGAGTAATTTTCAAGAAGAGTTATAACAGGGAATTTTTTATGCTAAGGTTACATCAACTGCAAGCAACTAGTGGAGATTATATATATATATATATATATATATTTTTTTTTTTTTTAAGTGAATGTGTGGAAAAGATCAAGATGTCATTCATCACTTGAGTATATTTATTCTCCTTCTCCTTATGTGAAATGTCACCCATTCCACTAGCAGAGGAGTTGTCCTTTGTTTTATGCTGTACCGGTTTATCTACAGCGTTTCAAGGCTCCTACAGTGCATGCTTCAGAATTTGTTACTTCTGCATTTCAATTGATTTGAAAAGAACTGCTATTAGTTCAATAAGACAACGCTTGAGAAGAAATTACAGGCCTGTGCTGCAGGGAAAATAAGAAGTCATAAACATATGTAATTGTGTAAGACATTCAGCATAACATGGCTGTAGTGACAAATGACAGTGCTTGAACTTAAGAGAAGACATTTCCATGAGAAATCACAAATAAGAGAATATTAATAGGATTTAATAAAAAGAATGTGGATTGGTTAGTGGAATTACTAATTATGTTCTAATGCTGTTATCATCTTTCAAGAATAACTGTATTAGTTAGCCCAGGAGCTTTAATCCTCTGAAGAAACAAGGATCCCAGATCCTAATTAAATGATGTAGAACCTCAAAGACTCAGTGGGTAAGCATTTGTTAAATGCCAATAGCATGGTGTTTAAATTGATATAGACAAAGTAAAAGGAAATTTGGCTATCTTTTAATTACATTCAAAAACCACACTAGCATTGACCTTCATCTGTGAGACGGTGAAAAGGATAAAAACCAAATTACTAGAATCTCCTGAGTTCAAAGTTTTCCGTCTACCTGTTGTGTGAATTCGAGTAAGAGATTTAAACTCTGTGCTTTGTTTTTCCCAACTCTAAAATGAGATTTAAGAGTATTACTTATTTTGTGGAATTGTTTTAAGTATGAAATAAAACAAGGCTAGGTAAAGTGCTTAGCTCAAGACTTGGAGTCCTCACTCAACAAACAATATCATTATTCCACAGATTCATATAAGTTACTCTGATATTTCCCCCCTAAACTGATAGGCTTTTAAGAAATCTGTATCGTGGCTTGTGTGTGGGACTGTTAATTATCTTCAAGAAATAATTAAGATTCACCTGCACTGATGAAACTACTTTTTTTTTTTTAAGATTATTTATTTATTTATTTATTTGATAGAGATCAGTAGGCAGAGAGGCAGGCAGAGAGAGATGGAGAAGCAGGCTCCTTGCTTGCGGAGTAGAGAACCCGATGCGGGGCTTGATTCCAGGACCCTGAGATCATGACCTGAGCTGAAGGCAGAGGCTTTAACTCACTGAGCCACCCAGATGCCCCGAAACTACTTTAAAAAAAATTTTTTTTTCATTTATTTATTTGTCAGAGAGAGAGCACAAGCAAGGGGAGCAGCAGGCAGAGGAAGAGGGAGAAGCAGGCTCCCCACTGAGCAGGACGCCTAATGTGGGGCTCCGTCCCAGGACCCAAGATTATGAACCAAGCTGAAGGCAGATGCTTAACCAACTGAGCCACCCAGGTGCCCTGAAACGATTTTTTATAATAACCTAGTATGGGGCACCTGGGTGGCTCAGTTGGTTAAGCGTCTGCCTTCGGCTCAGGTCATGATCCCAGGGTCCTGGCATGAGTACTGCATGGGGCTCCTTGCTCAGCAGGGAATCTCCTTCTCTTCAACACCTCCCTCCCCTGCTTATGCTCATGTACTAGCTCTCTCACAAAAATTAAGAAAATCTTAAAAATATATAATAACCTAGTATGGTACCATATCATATATATCATATCATATCATATCATAACATACTATATTATATCATATCATATCTAGTATTTTTGGAGGCCAGCATTGAAAGACCATTGTATAAGGAGTGAGTAGATGTGAATTCTATGCCCCAATTTATTTCTTCTGCTTCTATCCTCGAAGATAATTTACATCGCTAATGACTCTGCACCTGCATCTTCAGACCCATGAAAATAACCTGGCCTAGAAGTCATGTGTCTCCCTTGTGCTCACAATCAGTTCATTGACCAGAACAAGCCATCCATTCTTGGGTAGCTGGTACACAACAGGCTCTGTATAACCAATCTTTCTTTTTTCTTTTTTTTTTTTTTAAGATTTTATTTATTTATTTGACAGAGAGAGATTGCAAGTAGGCAGAGAGAGAGAGGAGGAAGCAGGCTCCCGGCTGAGCAGAGAGCCCGATGCGGCACTCGATCCCAGGACCCTGAGATCATGACCTGAGCCGAAGGCAGCGGCTTAACCCACTGGGCCACCCAGGCGCCCATAACCAATCTTCCAAAGATGACATGCGAACAGATTAGAGTGGCTGCTCAGTAATGAGGGGTTATCTTTGTCAGATATTAATTTTGAAATGTACATTTTGGCAAAGCTCAGCAAGAATATTTAAGTATTCTGTGATTTTACCAAACTTTCTTTTTACTTAAACTTTTCTTTGAAGACTTCCTTTGGTTTTAAACACTTCTCATTTTGCTTAACTCAGAAGCGTTTTATACCTTTTCAGGCTTAAAAATTGAAACAAATTTTCCATGGAAACAACCTTCATTTGCTACCTACTTATAAATAACTCCTTTCTGGTGATTCTTCTTCTTTTTTTTTTTTTTTTTCCTTTCCCCTATAGTCACCTAACAAAGACAATAGTGAACTGTTTGTTTGTTTTTTTCCTGAGAACCAGATGAATGAAATACCATATGTTCAGGTAAATAGATCAGTATAAAGATCAACATAGAATATGATTCTGAGGGCTTCTAGAAGAAAAGGCTCACTTACTCCTTAAAAAAAAAATGCTAAAGATATTTTAAGATTTTATTTATTTATTTATTTATCAGAGAGAGCTCCCATAAGCAGGGAGAGTGGCAGGCAGAGGGAGAAGCAGGCTCCCCACTGAGTTCAGTACTCCCTGCACACACCCATCCCCGCCCCCACTGACTCCAGGATCATGACCTGTGCTGAAGGCAGATGCTTAACCAACTGAGCCTCCCAGGGGTCCCAATGCTAAAGATATTTAAGTTTTATTCCTACAACCTCTGAAAATTCTTTATATCTTAGTTAATTAATTCCATTGTCATTTGGGAAAATATCTAATAAACTTAAATTTTTTCTTAACGTAGTGGCCCCAAAGATACTATTTTCTATCATCTCCCTCTTCCTATGCTAGCACCATGGTAATTTTATTACTATGGCCTTATTTTATAATATCTAGTACAATTAATCTCTCCTTGTCACATGTCAGATTCCCTGGAAGCAGAATTGGAGATGAACTTTGGGATGCAAAGGTTTATTAGGGATTAGCACCCTGTGAGTGGAAATGGTGGGGCGGGGAGCAGAATTGGGTAGAGAAAGTGATCTAAGGTGCAAGTCGACAAAGCCTCAGTCGACAAAGCCTCAGCCTCAGTCCCGTGAAGTACTTTGGAACAAGTGTTAACTGTCAGAGTGTCCAACATCAGGCAGAAATGACCAGGCTATAGCCTCCTAGCCCTTAGTCACCATATCCTGGCAGCCCCAGAAAGATGTGACCTTGGGCAAGATAGCTCTGAGCAGCTGAGGCTAATCCTGAAGCTGTTGACAGCAGGAGGCTGTGTAGTGATCACATTCCCTACAAGGCAAACTGTGAGTTTACCATGAAGGAGGATTTAAGCTGCATATTTCTGTGTTGACCATACTCATCTTTGCTGTTCTTTTTCTTTTTTAAGAAATTTTTTATTGTTAGAGAGCGCACACGTGCATGCATGCAGTGTGGGGGGCAGGGGCAGAGGGAGAGGGAGAATCTTAAGTGGGCTCCACATCCAGTTACAGAGTCTCATGTGGGGTTCTATCTCTGACCCTGAGATCATGACCTGAGCAGAAATCAAGTCCGATGCTGGATGCTTAACCAACTGAGCCACCGAGGCATCCCTGCTCTTCTTTTTCAAAACCAACGTTGTAATTATTCATTGATCTTTATTTTTCTTTATAAATCTTGGAAAGTTTCTAGAGTTCCTTTTGGAACATTGGCTAGAAAGTCATAGAATGTATGTCATTCGATGTGCGGAGAATTGACATCCACTGGATGGTGGTGCGTCATGTAGATGACGATATTTGGGTAGCCAGAAGATGACACTCTTGAGAAGGGTTTCTGGAGATAGCAGGACGAGGAGGCAGGAGGTTGTTAAATACAGTGGGGGTTAAGCAAATAAATATACTGAAGTCAATATGAAAAAATATGGGAACCTGGATTTTCACTGTCAAAGGGGGATTTATAAGCGTGTAACAGGGAAAGGCTTGCAGATATTCAGAGGTGCTGGATTGGAATCAAATTGATCAGCATAAACTCATGGTGTATAAGTATATTTAGAAATATACAAATATAAATATAGGTATATGTGTCTATATACATATATAGACACACACATGTATTTCCTAGCTCTGACTGCTGCAAAGGCCTAGTAGCCATGACACCCCAGTAGGAGTGAACACACTGAGCCCAAATCTTGATATCTAAATACTATCCTCCACTAAAAGTAACCAGGACTCATTCTAGAGCTGAGGCAGAGAAAATACAAAATGAGCCTAGAACACCTAGCTGTACCATAAAGTGAGGAAATTTTTTATAGAATGATGGGGGTATGCCAACAGGATAAGAGTCAGCTCGAAGTGACTCCCACTGGCCAAATCTGGAATGATGACAATAACTACAGCAATACATTACAACCGACTGAATGAAATAGAAAATAATGGGTCCATAAGTAACGAATAAACAAGTAAATGAGGAAGAGGAAAAACTCTTATATTCGAATGTAAACTAAATACAGAAGAAATGATGAAGTAAGAAAATCACTTTTTGACCATGATCATTGTGACAAGCAATTCAGGCAATGATTCATGGATATTAAGGCTGGCAGGTAGGTAGGGCAAGGGACAGAACATTGGCATAATCTCAGAATACCTCCCTACAAAATATTTATCAAGTATAAAGGAAGCAATGGTGATTTTATGGTGGAGAAAACCACTTGGGGGCGCCTGGGTGGCTCAGTGGGTTAAAGCCTCTGCCTTCGGCTCAGGTCATGATCCCAGGGTCCTGGGATAGCGCCCCGCATCCGGCTTTCTGCTCAGTGGGGAACCTGCTTCCTCCTCTCTCTCTGTTTGCCTCTCTGGCTACTCCTGATCTGTCGTGATTTTTAAATAAATAAAAATCTTTAAGAAAAAAAAAAAAACAAAAAACAAAACCACTTGACCAGATGAGCAAAATTTTCATCACAATAATATGAAGAGTTAACATCATGAACCCTTGATGAGATGCTCAGAGACCCCAGCCTCATTTCTGTGTTTTTCTTGTCAAAATGTATGACCTGAGTCTAGTCATAAGGACCACTGCATAGACCCAGTTGATGATCATTCTACAGAATGAGAGGCCTGTTCTTTTTAGTAGTGTCAAGGTCACTAAAAACAAAACAAAACACACACACACACCAAGAAAAGACTGAGGCATTGTACCCAAAGAGACTGAGAATGTATGTATTAAATTCAGCGTAACTTTCTGGTTAGGATTCTGGACCAGAAAAGGGAAAGAGACATCGTTGGTAACAGAGAGTACAATTTTCATAGGGCCTGTACTGCATCGGTGTTGATCTCCGGATGTAATGGAGGGTTATATGGTGATTATGAAGGAGACTGTCTTTGCTTTATAGACATTCACACTGGATATTTAGGGATGGTAGGAGTCAAGTCTATAGTTTTCTATCAGATTGTTCATAAAAAGACTCAACAAGAAGAACAAAACCCTGTATATAGATACATAGAGAGCAAAAATAGATTTGGTAAGTTATTAACAATTAGGGAATTTGTGAGAGAGGAATATAGAAGTTTTTGCAACTTTTCTATAATCTGAAAGTATTTCAGAATAGATAGGCAAAAATGCATATTCAAATTTAAAACAAACATGAAAACACATGTTTACACAAAAATGTGTTTAGAAATATTCATTGCAGCATTACCTGTAATAGCCAAAAAATGAAATCGATTAAGCATTCATCAATTGGAATGGATAAACAAAATGCTGTATATCCATATGATGTAATGTTATTGGGCAACAAAAAGGAAGTAAGTGTTGATCCATACTACAACGTAGATGAACCTTGCAAACATTATGCTCAGTGAAAGCGACCAGTCGCAAAAGACCACTAGTTGTATGATTCCATTTACCTGAAATGTCCAGAAGAAGAAGATTCACAGAGACAGAAAGTAGATTCGTTGTTGCCAGGGTTTGAGGAGAGGGGGGAATGGGAAGTAACTGCTAATACACCTGGGGTTTCTTGGGGGCTGATGAGAATGTTCTAATCGTGATTGCGGTGCTGGTTGCACAACTCTGTAAATATACTAAAAACCACTGACAGGTAAATTTTATAGTATATGAAATATATCTCAATAAAACTTAAAAAAAAGTCACTTACACACAGAAAGTCATAAAGTTTTCTGGCTACACAGGCAGACTGAAAAGAGAGGAACTTGGAAAGTCTTACTAAAGCACAAAGAGCCCCTACAGAAGCAGTTCTACCAAGTGTCCCAGTTTCCTTTCTGTCTGCTGGGTCTTGTCTCTCACTCTAGGTTCCCTGCTCAGCGCAGGAAGCAAAATAATGCAAAGATTAAAGAGCCGGCTCTGCAACCAGACTGCCTGGATGTTTTTTTTTTTAAGATTTTATTTATGCATTTGAGAGAGAGAGAGACCAAGAGAGCGAGGGAATGAGCATGAGCAGGGGGAGGGGCAGAGGGAGAAGTTGACTCCCTGCTAAGCAGGGAGCCAGACTTGGGGCTCGATCCCGGGATCCTGGGATCATGACTCGAGCTGAAGGCAAACACTTAAGTGACTGAGCCACCCAGATTGCCTGGGTGTGAAGCCAAATCATAGTTAGGCATAACCTATAGTTAGGCAAATTAGCCGTTCATGCTCGGTTATCAAATGGGGATGCTTGACTGGGTTGTTGTAAGGAATAGAAGACATAATCCATGAAAAGTGGTTTTAAAAGTGTCACTTATTGGAATTCATGAGAAGTTGACCATGTTTTTTAACAGGTCTCCCAACAGGAGACTTCTTTCTTGAAAAGGCTCCAATCCATTTCATCCTCCCATTTCTCTGATGTCCTTTCCCTTATTATATGCTATCTCCAACTAATCAGATGCAAGCTTGATATAATCCTGACCAGCCAGTCCTATGGTTCATAGAGGCTACCCCCATTCTCTGATTGTCATTTTCTGTGCTCTGTGTTTCCCTATCATCTGCCCATTGCAAGAACTACAGAACATGACTCAGAGAATGTTGTTTTCAAAGGCCAAGGTCATTGCTGTTATTTCTTCACCCTGTTACATATTCATCCCAAACTGTACAAGCATCATGGTTTCCTGTCACCCTGCAGTCAGGACAAGCAGATGGGAGCCTCATCATGAAAACTGATGGTCATTTCATGCTAACAATGTGACAGCCACTGTCCATGATTGTTTCATTCCATCTTCACACAATCTACATCTTATAGACTCTTATCTTCTTTGTCACATGAGGAAACTGAAGACCAGGAAAGTTAATTTGTCAAGTCCACACGGGTTCTAAGGGATGGAATGAAGATTCTAATCCATCTCTCTGTGTCTTCAGATTCTACTCTCTTAGCCACTGTATTGTAATGCTCAATCCTCCCCAGAATGTGAAAGAACTTCCAACTACCCTATCCCAGGGTAGCCAAAAGAGTTAGAGTTCAGAAATTATGTCTTAGATATTTATGTGTCCTAGGTGCCTAGGACTGCCTGACATATGACAGGAGGTCAACATTTTTGTCAACTGCTCAACTGTGCAGTGGAACATAACCTCTCACATGGAATTAAATGAATCCTCTGCGTGTGGTATTCTGCTTCTACTTGTAGGACAATTAGAGGGTTTTGGAGTCAGAGAGATCTTAGAATTCTGATTTTGCCATTTGGTAACTTTGTGGCTTTGGACAAAGTCACTTAACTCCTCTGACTCTTGAATCTCTAAATATAAAAAGTAGGTAAAAATCATACCAGCTTTTTGGCATTGTTATTCAGATGGAATGAAATAAAATTGCCATGTTAGACAAATAGTAAATACTCAGTAAATGATTATTACTTCTATTGTTCCCTCATCCCTTCTTACAAATAAGCCTTTGTGAGAAGTCAACTGTATATTGGTTCCCAACTTAAAATAAGTAAAGCAATAATTGCAATTCAAAGTGGAGTAATGGAAATAACAATGAACTGGGAACTGGGAAATCTGGCTGCTGGCTTTTATTGTCCTCTTTCTACTGAGCAGCTATGCAACTTTGGTCAAGTCACTTTACTTGTCTGGGCTTGTAATTCCATACTTCAAATTAGAGTCAATTTCTGAAGTCTCTAGGATCCTTTTAATCTACATGTCTGAGACTTTAAGAGATTATGTTGAGGAAGTATTACCTTTGGCTTGATCATTTCAAGAAGATTATATGGGTAATTGGAAAGCACATTCATTAACTCATTTTAAAGTTACATGTCATTCATTTATTTGAAACTTTATGAAGCATAGCTCCTGCAAAAATCATAGAAAATTGGTTAAAAGCTGCAAGACTCAAACCTACCACCTAGTGGCAAAGAAAAGAAGATTCAGATTGAAGACAGAAAACGGCCTGCCATTACATGTGGCAGGGTGGGTGTCCTGAGCCGTCCTTCATTTCACGTTTGTCCTTTCCCCTCAGTACTCGGGATAATTTTGTGTACGCAGAAATTCAGTACTTCCTGACTTAATAGTTTGTTCATTTGACAGTTCTCTTTAGCAGGTGAAATATGGTGGACTTCTGAGAATTGTGGAATAATCATTGGTGTTAGATTTGGGGAGCAGAGGTGCCTTCCTACTTGTACATTTCAAACCAGTTCTACCCAAGAGGCCCACCTACTCCATCTCCATATCTATCTCTGGATAGAGAGGGCATTCCACAAGTGCCTGGTTGAGAGACCAGGGCCTCTACTTTGAAAAGACAGAAATCAATACACCAATGGAATTCTTGCCTGCCAAGTATTTAGTGACTTTGTTTTACCTACTACAGTAATTAAGATTAAGTCTTCACATTTAAATTCAAATATCTAAAAGCAGGAATGCACCGTCCTTAAACCCCAAATGTGAGGAAGAGGCCAGAACCCCAGGGTACTAAAGAGGGATCTATTTTCCATTTATTCTTCACTCCCCCGCCCCTCCTTTCTCTTTTCGTTCCATTTTCTTTTTTCTTTCCCTCCCAAATAGCAGTCAGGCAATTAAGCTCAGAATAATGTTTAAACGGGTAGAAGTAGTGCCCTACATACGCAGGGTGATTTAATTACCCAGGTTTTCACCTGAAAATCTTCTTCGTCACTGAAAATATTTCTCGAGTCTTTCCTGAAATAAGGAATTACGCCATTTTCCAACACTCTAAGTATTGTTAACCTAGCCTTCTTTTGAAATACCATTCTCACTTTAGCACACTTTTCTTAAACCTCTTACTACACAAACAGGAGGGGTTCCGAATGTGCCACCTTGAGAATTTCGCCTATGATCAGCCTTGTTAGTAGAAACCTCGTAGTTTTTATTTAAAACGTCTGATTCAATTTTTACTGGGTTTACGGACGTTGACCAAGTCTTCCCATTACTTAATAAACTACAACCTACCCGGTTTTTAAAACTTTGGAGCTTAGTGCCTCCTTGGGCATCGGGTATTGAACTCTGCTTCTTACAAACTGTCTCCCGAAAGCAGCAGGTTCCGCTGAGTTCAGAAAAGCGATTACCACGGAACTCGCAACAGTTGGTGGGAGGAGATACGCAGGATAGAAGTGATACATGGGGCTAGTTTAAGACACAAAAAGTCCCGGGAAGGGAAAGGAAGGGGCAGCGGTGGTCTTGGGGCACAGTGCGAAGGCGGCGCAGGATCGGGGGTCCAGGCGAGCTCCTGCCCCGCGAAGGCACCTTCCCGGGCGGCCAGAGCTGGCGGCGGCCGCGGACGAGGAAGCGCGGTCGAGCTACCTCTCCGCGACAAGCGCGAGGCCGGCGCACGCCCAGGCAGCCCCCGGGACGACGCCGGGGCCACCGCGAGGTGAGGCCGGCCCTGCCCCCGCGCCACCCCCGGCGGGAGGTGCGACGCCCAGGCCGCGGGTGCGTGCGCGGCCCCGGGCGACGCGGCTGGGCGTGCGCGGGGCCGCGGAGGAGGCAGGGCCGGGCGGGCGGCAGAAGATGGCGAGGGTGTGTAGGCGGCAGCAATGCTCCGTTGAGAGACGCGGCTTTCGGCAAGAACTGGACTCGTGGCGCCACAAGCTCATTCACTGTGTAGGTGAGACCCTCCCCCGGCCGCTTCCGGCCCTCGGGCCGCCCCGCCACCGCCTGCCCCGGACAAGGGAGGGAGCCGGGGCAGAGGCAATTGCTGCTCCGGCCCGCCCGCCCTCTTTGGCTCGGGCGTCCCCCTCCCCCACCCCCCGGAGTGCGGGCGCGCGCAACCTCCGGGCGGGCTCTCCCCGGTCAGTCCTGAGCACGCGCGTCGGCCCCTCCCCTCCGCGCGCTTTCCCCGGGGCGGGCTCTCGGGCGGGAGCGCGTGCCCCTTCCTTCCCCCCGCTTCCCTTCCCACCCCCCAGCCTGGCGGCCCCGCGTAGCCGCCGGCTTATTGTGGAGACTCGCCCCGCGGTGCTGCCATTTGACCGGGGGCGCCGCCTCCGGTTCCGGGGAGCTGGGGGCGGGAGTGGGGGGACCTCCTCAGCCCCTTCAGCCCGCAGCCTTCCCCCTCCCGCGCCTCCCCTCCCCCACGCGCGGCGACGCGCGCCCCAATCCCCGCGTGCACGCGCGGCGGCGGGCGGGCGGACGCCCGGCGCTCGGGCGTGTGCGAGGCGTGAGGTGGAGATGGGGGCGGAGGGAGCCGGAGCTGTCACAGGCCCCGGGTCCGCCTGACCGAGCCAAGTAGGGTGTCATGGCCGCGGGGGGCAGCGGCTGCACTTCCTCTGCTGGCGGCGGCAGCGGCGGCCGGGGAGTTAATCCTCGACGCTCGGGTCGGTGTGTGCGTATTTGTGTTCGGTGTGTGCGCGGCGGGGAGGATGGGGGGGGTGGAACTGGGTCCGACCGAGAAACCGGAGCGGGGGGTCCTTCTTGTCCCCTCTCGGGGGATTTGTCGGAGCCGCCGCCTCGCCGAGAGCCTCGAACCCCCCCCCCGCCCCCAATCCTCCCAGCCTACCGGCCTCGGGTGGCTTTTTCCCCACGGGCAGGAGGGAGTGTGGACGGGGGCGCCCCGGGAGGGGCCGGGCGGCCGAGCTGCGCCTCTCACACTGTGTGTTTTGTCTGTTTTTCTCTCCCAAGGTCCCGTTTCCCTCTGTGCGGCGGCCGGCGGGACCATAAGGGCTTAACTCATATATTTAACCCCCCTCCAAAAAGTAAGTGGCCCGTGTGGTGTCTCCGCTCCGCCCGCCGCCCCCTAGCCCCAGTCCATCCTTGTGTCTGACTCTCCTGTCCTCCAGCATTGTTATTTCCCCATCTTTGCTTCGGTGCTGCTGCTCTGTGGGGAAATGCTTTCTCCTGCTCCTCCGTCCCCCAGGCCCAGTCTTGGGGAGGCGTAGAATTCCAGCCCCTTTCCCCCTTCCTCAACCCCCCTCCCGGTAGGGAATATTCTTGGGAACCAGGTCTTCCCCAGCCGAATCTAGGAGATTTCTATCCGTACGCTTGGGCCCCTCATCCCCTCCTTCCCGACTGGGTTTCGTTGGAAGGAATTATGCAAATCCTGCTTTCTGGTGTCCATTCAGCGGCAATTTCATGCGGTGAGAAGTTCTCTTTGTTGTGCGAGGGGGAGAACAGACACTGATTTAATAGACATATCTGTTGGGGGGAAGGGTGGAGGGGGTGTGGAGAGGCTCAGTTTGGAAGAATTACAGCACTTGGTTAGCTCTGTGTCTTTGTGTTTGAGCTTTCTGGCTTGACAGGAGGGTATGCCCTTTACAATGTCCCACAAGAGATGTCTTCTGTAATAGGTTAAAAAGCAAAACTGAAACTTTAAGTAAGTGAAACATAAGGTAACCTTTACCTAGAGAATATAAGCCTTTCCATTTTTGCAGTGTTTCATTTTGAAAATATATGTGAATTTTGTTAAGGATTAAGACTGTAACATCAAAATTAACATAGACAACAAGATATCTTGCCTTAGGTATCTGGTATCATTTTGGTTGTCCACAGGTTTAAAGTACATTTTTAAAACATGCTTGTGTAAGTAATAAAGGCATGAAACAATTTTTGGTGTAAGTTGACTTGTGGATAAATTTTAAAATTTCCCTCCTGCCAATCCAAGCTCAGCTCTGCCTTCCAAAAAGCCTTTTGGCTATCAGTTATCATTTACTCTGTCTCAGCTTGTATTTTTTTCAAATCTACCCTACATTTGCTAAAATGTTACATCAGATTAAGCTCTTTTTGAATTATTAGTTGTAACCATCATATGAAAGAGTTTATGAAGGTGTGCACGTTTTGCACAGTGTGAAATTAACGAGCTTTCAGAATTAAGACTATAAAATCCTGAAATTTGAAGAATTTTTAGTTCTTGTATTTGGTTCACCTTTTTTTGAGATTGGCTTTTTTGGTAGGGCTTTTTAGTTTTTAAAAGGTTTGAAATTGACTGTAACCCTGTAGGTTTCCTAAGTTGCTCTTACTTTAGTTCAGATGGTTTTAATGAGTTGTTTATCTTATTCTAATTCTGTTTGCTTTGAATCCTTGCCTTCTGCCTCAGGCCCCCTTTTTATCAGTCATTGCTAGTGTTAGTAGTAAGTTAATGCTGCTTGACAGGGTGGTGCCCCCCCCTTCCCTTGATGACTAACAAAATTCTGTAAATAACTGAATTGAATATCAAATTTTGATTTGTTTTGTGAAGGGGGATTTTAATCTGGTTATCAGTTTCTTTAGCACACTTTTAACTCCAAATTTCCACTTCGAAGTTAGGAAAGTTCAGGAAATTCAGAGTGCAGATCAGTAATACATAGTTGATAGTCTTGCAGCTAAAATCAATTTGGTTTCCTATTTTCTCTTTTGTTACATGTAATTTCTTTAAGAGGAAAGTTCTAAATAAATCAGTAGTAGTGTTAACTTTCTATACTTAAAAAGGCTAGTAGTGATTCTGATAAAATGCAAAAGGCAACTATGTTGTTTGTCCCTATCAAACGTAATAATTCCTCATTTATTTTAATGAGATTGGTTCTGAACAGTTAACCTATTTGATTCTGTTGACTGATTATCTTAGTACTTTAGGGTCATTTGGTTTCTAAATGATACTTAATTTATAGCAGTCTTTGGGTTAAAAATGAATTCTCATTTATTTCCAAAATTTAATTCTATTTTGGGGGACTGTGTGGTGGGGTGCATCAGGATTGTGGAGGTGTTTGTGTTTCCATTATTATATTTTAGTTGAATTGTAGTCAGTAGCAGTTTCAGGCAGTGATTGTGATCAATATGGGTGTTTGGTACCCCGGTGATTATTGAGGTGTCCTCTGGGACTCTGGCGGTCCATATTCCAGGAAGATCGAGGTTCTGGATCTTGGTGTGATGTGACCTATTGCTTGGCTGCTCCTCATCCTTGCTGTATTCTCAAAAAGCTCTTCCCAAGGTAGGGAAAGTTGTGTTGATTTCAGCGTACTTATTTTGGCAGAAAAAGGAGAGCACAGTAAGTCTTTTTGACTTAACACAGAGTTATTTCAAATTGCCCTGATTCCCTCCAATGTGCTTGTAGCCAGAGCACTTCTAGGAAGCCTCTGAATAATGTCTTTTTTTTCCCCCCCTGCCTTATGGCTATACTGGATGGCCTGTAATTTCTTTTAGTGAGGATTAGGTGTTTAGTGTCTGGAGACTTGCCACTTCAGAGCATCCATCTAATTATTTAGCTACTTGTATTAGTGGTGTTTTTAGAAAGGAAAGGCAGTTAGGTAAGTACTTCATTTAAATTTGTACCTGGCATTGTGGGCAGACAAAAGCTATGCTAACCTTCAAGAACTTTTAGTACTTCGAGAAGATACAGTGTATTCATTTATAGTACAAGGCAAAATGTGCCATACTGTGGTGCAAGCAAGTGCTAGGCATGTTTAGAAGTGAAAGAAAACCCTTGAAATGATGTAGGAAGGCTTCATCAACAAGGAGGCAGATTTTTGCTTCATTTTGATGAATATGTAAGAGGCATTCCTGTCATGAGAAACAACTAAGCAAAAGTGGCAAAGGACAAGAATGAGTTGAAACTGTTTAAACTGCAGACCATGATTCTTGTAGGAGATGGATAGATGATAGGTTTGCAAAGATAGGCTGTAGGATTTTCTTTCTTTCTTTTTTTAAAGATTTTATTTATTTATTTGGCAGGCAGAGATCACAAGTAGGCAGAGAGGCAGGCAGGGGGGAGGTAAGCAGGGCCCCCACCAAGCAGAGAGCCTGATGCAGGGCTCGACCTCAGGACCCTGACCTGAGCCGAAGGCAGAGGCTTAACCCACTGAGCCACCCAGGTGCCCCAGGCTGTAGGATTTTCTAACACAGGTTAAAAAAGTGGGGCCTCTTTGTTAGCCATATTGGGGTTTCCAGTGCATTTCTCTCCTTAGGAAAGGAATGTTTCCTTTATTTGACGATTTCATTGTGGAACTCAACATTGACACATACTGTTTTTCACATAGTCTTGACAGGAATGATGTTGTTATCCAAAAACAGTATCTTTTTTAGGTAAACTCACCGGAGGCTATACTATATTCCATTGCACAAAATGTATTTTTGGAATTGCCTAAAATCAGTGGCATATATATTCTTTGAACATCCTTAAAATTGACAAATTTTGATCCTTAGAGGTTGCATTTGGTATTTGGAAACAGCTGGAAAGTATCTTTTGTGGCAAATAAAAGTATATGTTAAATAATGAGATTGGTTTTTTTTTCCTGTTTTGCAAACTGGCTAAGAAGCCCAGCAAAGGGGTTTGATTTGTTTTGATACGCCTCAGAATCTCTTCTTTCTTTCTTTATGTCTACCCATCTGCTGTATGGAATCTGGATATTGGGTAGATGTGAATAAACAAAGCTGTTGTTTTTGTTGTTTCAGGTTAAAAACTTAACTACCATCACTACCCTCTAAATTACTCTGCGTACATTTAAAAAATTCTTTTACTGCTCCTTACAGCAGCACATTGTTTTGGGGATAATTCCAATGTGAACTTAAGTTCATTGTATTGTCTCTTGCATGCAGGAAGTATCCCAAGTACAGTGAACGATACCCTAAAATTTTTCTTTTCTCAGTTGAAATATAGTTTACGTGCCATAAAATTCACCCTTTTAAAATATACAGTTCAGTGATTTTAGTTTATTCGCTATATCCAAACATCACTGTATAATTCCAGAACACTTTCATTGCCAGAAAAAGAAACCCCAAACCTGTTAGCAGTCATTTCCCATTCCATCTGCACCCGGCCATTGGCATCCCCAGTCTGCTTTCTGTTCCTGTGGATTTGTCAACCTTCAGTATTTCAAATAGATGTAATCATACAATACATCATCTTTTGTGTCTGCCTTCTTAGCATGTTTTCAAGATTCATTCATGTAGCATTTATCAGCACTTAGTGTTTTCATGGCTAAATAATACTGCATTGTATAGACATACTGTGTTTTGTTTATCCATTAGTTGATGGGCATTTGGATTGTTTCCCTTTTTGCCTGTTGGGATTATGTTGCTATGAACATTTGTTTTCACTTTTCTTGGATGTATATACTTAAGAGAAATTGCTGGGTCACATGATAACTTAAGTTTTTGAGGAAATGCCAAACTGTTTTCCAAAGCAGCTGCATGCAGTATTTTATATTCCCACCAGCAATGAAAGAAGATTCCATTTTCTTTACCCCCTTGCCAACATTTGTTATTGATGTCTTTTTGATGGTAGCTGTTTTACTGGGTAGGTCTGAAGTGGTATCTCATGGTGGTTTTTATTTTCATTTCCCTAATGACCAGTGATGTTGAGCACTTTCTCACATGTTTTTTGGCTATTTGTGTATCTTTGGAGAAATGTGTATTCAGATCTCTAACTAATTTTAAAGGTGAGGTTTTTTTTTTTTTTTTAAGATTATTTATTTATTTATTTATTTCATAGACAGAGATTACAAGTAGGCAGAGAGGCAGGCAGAGAGAGAGGGAGAAGCAGGTTTCCCACCAAGCAGAGAGCCCGATGTGGGGCTCGATCCCAGGACCCTGAGACTATGACCTGAGCTGAAGAGGCTTCAACCTACTGAGCGCCCCTGAGTTATTTGGTTTTTTATTGTTGAGATGTGAGTATATTTTGGTCACTAGACCCACATCAGTGTATGATTTACAAATATTTTTCTTAAACTCTCAATTTAAAAATAATTACAGACCAGAAGGAAACTTTAAAATACCTTGTAAAAGGAATAATGTGTATAGTAGTGGATTGATAGGAGAGAACTAGAATAACTGGAAGGGCTTGCTTTAATATCTTTTATATGAATTATGAATATGGTGGTTTTTAAAAAAAATGCTGTATTTAGAGAGAGCATGCGGAGTTTTGCAGAGGGAGGGGGAGAGAATCTCAAGGAGACTCTGTGATAAGCACAGAGCCCCATGCAGGACTTGATCTCAATGACCTGAGCCAGAACCAAAAGTTGGAAGCTTAACCGACTGAGCTCCCAGGTGCTCCTGTGTTGTGTTTTTTTGTTTGTTTGTTTTTAAGATTTTATTTATTTATTTGACAGATGGAGATCACAAGTAGGCAGAGAAGCAGGCAGAGAGAGAGGAGGAAGTAGGCTCCCTGCTGAGCAGAGAGCCCCATGCAGGGCTCAGTCCCAGAACTCTGGGATCATGACCTGACCCGAAGGCAGAGGCTGAGCCCACTGAGCCACCCAGGCACCCCAGTATTGTTGTTGTTTTAAAGTAGTCTCTCCACCCATCACAGGGCTTGAACTCACAACCCCAAGATCTAGAGTTGCATACTCTACTGACTGAGCCAGCCAGGGACACCAAATGATAGAGTTGTGTGTCACAGCACAGATAGACTTCGCTATCCAGATCTTTGAAATTCTACCTTTCTGTAGTGAGGGTTCATATGTCAGATTCAGATAACGTGGCAAACCACATTATTTAAATCTGTTCTGTGCTTGAGTTTTGAATAGTAAGTAACAAAAGTTTGAGTACAGAGGGATACCTTTATGTAGACATTTTGTCTGACTCATCCAGATTTGAGTAGTGAGAGAAATTTATATAATAGTATTTTTGAAATTTAAGATTGTATCTTTTGGTTGCATTTTATGAAACTTAGATACTTGATAGTTTATATTTACTCATTACAAGTTACTGTGTGAATTTATTTTCTGGTGCTAAACTATATTGTTTTAAAAGACTTGATTCTTGTGAGTTTCTCAGATTTTTGAATTAGATTTGGTGTTACATATCAGGTGTAATAATGTCTTAAGGATGAAATTGAGACTCTTAGGAGGTAGGTGGGAGAATTAGTCTGAGAATCCTTAATGGATTATGAGGGGTATATTAGGAAGGCTGTATGGTTGGCCCCTTATAATGATTTTTTATATTTTTTTTTCCTTTTGTTCCACATTCTTTTGTTAGAGACAAATATGTGTTCTTTTGATTTATCACATAATCACTTTTCTGAATATTATGTGGTCCAAGGAAGTTACATGTGTAAAGCCAGTGTTTGTTGAGTAACTGAATGATAATGAAGTTCTTATAATCCAGTTTTGGGTAATTTGTATTTTTGAATTGTAAGAGCAGGATAAGTCATAGGGAATGGCTACAAGAAAAAAAGTATGTAACAGTAATTTATGGACTTCTATTTGAAGTTTTGGTATTTGGAAACAATATGTGTGAGATGTTTTATACTAAATAGGAAGAAAGTACTCAGTTGCATCTCTCAGTTGTATTCAAAAACTTGTAATTGTACTTTACCATTTGAAATAAGGGAGTATTATAACTTCTAAATCATTAGAAGTTAGGAAGTTAGTCCATCACAGTTCTTTGTGTGTGTATGTTTTTGTGTTTTTGTGTTTTTTTTTTTTTTTTTTTTTTTAACGAAGTTTGACCTGGATCCTGTAGAAACAAAGTTGTCTTATAAGGTTTTTGGTGAGTGTAATAAGGTAGGGGAGTAAACAAATTGTCCAAAACTTGACATATAGAAAGCTTTGGGAAAATCTAAATTACTGATGTCACCATCTTTTATATCTACATAGAACATTTTATATTTAAAAAAAAAAAAAACCCTTTCACATGCACTGTTTTTTTTTTTTTTAAGATTTTTAAATTTATTTATTTGAGAGATCACAAGTAGGCAGAGAGGCAGGCAAACAGAGAGAGAGGAGGAAGCAGGCTCTCCGCGGAGCAGAGAGCCCAATTTGGGGCTCGATCCCAGGACCCTGGGATCATGACCTGAGCCGAAGGCAGAGGCTTTAACCCACTGAGCCACCCAGGTGCCCCACGTGCACTGTTTTATTGCCTTTATTTAGGAATGTAGGAATATAAGATGATTATTTAAAAAAATAATTGGTCAGTTGGGAGACATTGAGTAATAACTTTTATTGAAGCAATCAGGGGATTTCCCTTACCATAAATGCTTCCTCTTATCCATAGAAATAATTGTGTGATATTTTTAACGTTTGAAATATTTACCTAACTTATCAGGTAAAAGTAAAACACAGAATTGAACTCTTCCAGAGCAAACTTATTTAACTTCCTGCAATTGCTGTATGAAGTTACATAGTAGTTTTCCACCACTGTTAAATATATTAACACATCCGTACTTATGTTTAGGTTAGAAGATGTGAACACTAGTATTAACTTATGAAAGCTGCTGTTAATGGAAAACTGTTGTGTGATGAGCATTTTCATTCTCATTAGTAATACTAGATAGTCTGTGACTGTTACTTGATTTTACTGTTAGCATAATATCAGTCATTTTATCATCATTAATAAGTGATTATTGTGTATGTTTCTCTTACTAGCTAGTTGGCTTTTTAGAGGTTTCCAGAACGTAAAAGCCTATTCTCCCTCTTCTAAACTCATATTGTGAACAGGAAGAAAAACTAATTTTAAAAGGACTTATAAGGTATATTTTGCTTGGTGAAAGAAAATCTTATTTGTGAAAATGTGAAATGTATGTATTTTTTTTATAACTGAATTCACATGTAATTTATTTATTTATTTTTAGAGAAGATTTTATTTATTTATTTGGCAGAGAGAGCACACGTAGGTAGAGCAGTGGGCAGAGAAGTAAAGAGAGAAGCAGGTGCCCCACTGAGCACGGGATCCCAGGAGCCTGGGATCATGACCTCAGCCCAAGGCAGACGTTTAACTGACTGAGCACCCAGGTACCCCTACATCTAATTTAATATAAGCATGCTCTGCTCATATGTTTAGAATTAATGGTTTAGGGGTATCTGGCTGGCTGAGTCAGGAGCGCGCGATTCTTGATCTTGGGCTCATGAGTTTGAGCCCCATGTTGGGTGTAGAGATTACATACATACATACATAAATATTGGTTTATATGAATTTCAAAAATAAGTGTACAATGTATGTAGAAGAATTGTTGACTTTGTTAAACTGAGACTTTTTCTTTTTTTTAAGATTTTATTTATTTGACAGAGAGTACAAGTAGGCAGAGTGCAGGCAGGCAGAGAGAGAGGAAGGGAAGCAGTCTCCCCGCTGAGCAGAGAGCCCAATGCGGGACTCAATCCCAGGACCCCGAGACCATGACCCGAGCCGAAGGCAGTGGCCCAACCCACTGAGCCTCCCAGGCGCCCCAAACTGAGACACGTTTATGGGCACTTTGATGATGCATGCTGGTTTTTCATGTTTTTTTTTTTTTTTTTTTTAATTGTCTCCATTGTATGGGAATTCGTAGGCTCCTGCCTGGATACTTTCCTTCCTTGATACTTTCCTTCCTCACAATCAATGTAGGCATATTTTCTAGGTCATTTGTAGGCATTTGTCTCTGTACCTCTATTCTCTCTTTTTAAATTCATGATTTCTCAAAGGTATAAAGGATGCTAGGACTTATTTTTTCAACCGTATTAATTAAAGAGAAAGGAATTTTAAAAAAACCTTTCATTTTGGAAAATTTCAAACATACGTGAAAATAGAAAGAATGAGAACTAATGGCCAATATTTTATTCCCACTGGATTATTTTGATAAAAATCCCAGGCATTATATTTACTATTGAATCTCTCTTGGCAGACTTTCAGATAGTATGGTCTCCTCCTTGCCAACCCTATCCCCATTGTAAATTTAAAGAAATAAATTCTCTGTGGAGAAGACAAGTTTTTGTTGTTTTACTAATTCCTTAAAAAGCTAACAGATACTGAGCTTTTCCGCAGTGCCAAACGATATCCCTTTGATGTTACTATCTGTTATACAGGTGGAGAAACAGATTTGGGAAGATTAAAGATTTCATTCATGATCACTGAGCTAAAGAGTGGTAGACCCAGGAGTGGAATTCAAAAGCCTGTGCTCTTTAATCTTAAACATTCAAGCATATGCCCTCTTTTTAGACTTTTCTATTTGGTTCTATCACATTGCTCCTTTTTCTTTGTTTATAACTTCTAATTGCTTATTTTATTTATATTAAAGAATTTTGCTTTCTCTTTCTCTCCCCATTATCTTACCATAAATCGTAAGTAACATAATTACTCTTTCAATTCTCTATCCTGGAATGCCTTGCCCCTTTCTCTTTAGCATTATCATCCTGTTTGGCTTTCTTCATTCTTCTTGGTTTTTTAGTTTTGTGGGTGGTATTCAGAGCTAAGTAGGTTTCTGAGCTGAATATTTCCACTGGCTTAGTTTTTCTTCGTATGTTGCTAGACTGGCCTTTCTTCTAATCATTGGCTGAGAATTGAGCATAGGCTGACAGAGGAAAAGCTGTCTAAGTGATACTCATTCTGGGCTTTAAGCTTGATGAGCCTTCCATGTGGACTGGCCTAGTCCAAGGCACTTTGAAGTTTGTTAACAAAAGCCTTTTAATAACAGTGTGTAGGTGCCTGGCCTTTTCTTCTATTCATATCCTCAGAGAGCTCAGAGGTTGGGGGGGGGGGAGGGTGGAGGGGCAAGCAGAGTAAAGCAGACTAGGGGTCAGGATTTAGGATTCTTGGACTTTAGCCAAATGCCTTCTCAGTTTTAACATTCTGTGACTTAGATTTGGTGTAGTTGGCAATAAATATTTTAAAATGTGTGTTTAAAAGGGAAGTTGAGTTGTGTGTGACTACTGAGAAAAGGAAGGAGCGATTTGGCAAATTTTAAAAATAATACATAGTTTTGGGGGCACCTGGTTGGCTCAGTTGGAAGTGCATGCGACTGTTGATCGTGGGGTTGTAAGTTCGAGCCCTACGTTGGATGTAGAGAATACTTAAAAGGAATCTTTAAGGAAAATATGCTGTTTGGTAATTCAGACATCACTGATCTTGATAAAATGCTTCTAGTAATAGATATAGGAAGATTGTGACAAAAGTAATGGGGAGAAATTCCCATCAAAATAAAATGTGAAGTTCCTTGCCTTTACTAAGAATAAAAACATGAGAGGAACATATATGTTTGTCTATGTGCTTGTTGAAATGAGGCTTTTTAAGTGAATGATTAATGATATAAATAATTTCATCACAAGTGTTAGGTTATGTGAATTTTCATTCAGCTAGTAAGGAAGTGGAGAAAGTTCAGTTGTATAAATGACTATTGATTAGCTTATCCTGATCACAGTACAGTGATACTTTAATTATGGGCAGGCATTAAGCAGTCCATAAATCTTTGGGAATGTTTAAAAAACCCTTTAAGCTGGTTATTTTTCTGTGAGTGTTTAATACAACTGACACATCTTCTAAAATGATTTGCTTAACATATCACCTATGTTCAATGGCCAGTGTACTAAAATTTTACTTATTTACCTATTGGTAAATTGCCTATGGCAGTAATATTTTTATGATACTGTGTTAGCTACTTTATCTAGATTGGTTTCTATTCTAGAAAGAGAAAATGTCAGAATAAAAATAAGTAACATGGGTTAATTTCCAACAATTTTTTAGGAGGTACTAGAATTTTTGCTTTATTGACTTTTTTAAAAGAAGTACGGTTGAAGTGATAAAGTTGTTTTCCATGTGAGACTTGTACAACTAATTTTCTTGTGTGTATACTATATATAACTGCTTGGGTTTATTAAAATAGATTTTGGCATGTTAAAATAGACATGCCGAGTGTCACAAATCCACATGTATATCTGCTGAAAACCGTTTCAAGACCCATTGCTATGGCTACCAACATATAATCTTATCTAAATCATGCTCCTTTTGGTCCCTTTCTCCTTAGGCAAAGAACTTCTGTTTAATCTTAATATATCTTTATATCAAAGATTAGTACATTTTATTGGTGCAAGGCAAGAGTACATTCATAAAGGGACAAAAGACAGAGAAGAGAAATTAGAATTTTCCGTATTAGGTGAGAAAGCTAGGTAGGAGTTGTCAGGAGCTATAAAACGGAGGGACTTAATTTTTCTGTTAAGACAGTAGGCCACATAGTTTACAGTCTAACCTTGAGTGAGTTGGTTGATCAAGACTGTTAAACTACTAAGAAGATTAAATTATCTACAGATTTCGATCTTTTAAACGCAAGGAAATGGGACGCAGGGGTGGCTCAGTCAGTTAAGCATCTGCCTTCAGCTCAGGTCATGATCCCAGGATCCTGGGATCCAGTCCCACATCTGGCTCCCTGCTCAGCAGGGAGTCTGCTTCTCCGTCTGCCCTACTGCCCCGCTTGCGCTTTCTCTCAAATAAATCTTTTTTTTAAAGGCAAGAAAATGTGTATTAATGCAGAAGTTATTCTAACGTAGGTACATTGGTTAAAAAAATAAACTGAAATTGTGGCAAAGACGGGATGAGAGATGTTGATGACCCAGACATTTTTTACCTTTCTTTTCTCTCCTTTTCTAAGGATTTAAGCTTTACTTTGGAAAAAAATGATAAGTGTGCTCTTGTTAAGTGGTTAATGTTTATTACCTCTCAGACATTGAACAGTTATTTTTAAAACTGTATAAAGATGTTTAGGTAAAAATACCTAATCCATATTTTGTCAGATACTGTTTAACAAGTAATCCAGATGAAATCCGCTGTTTTGAGGAATATGAATATCCACTTGCAGGTAAAAATATGTGCTGTATTAAGAAAAAAAAAGGAGGGGCACCTGAGTGGCTCAGTCTGTTAAGCTTCTCCTTTCAGCTCAGAGCATGAGGGGTGGAGCCCTGCTTCAGGCTCTCCGCTCTCCCCCCCACCCCGCCTACCTCTCTACCCACTTGTGATATCTCTTTCTGTCAAATAAATAAATAAAATCTTAAAAAAGGAAAACCAGAGGGGCACCTGGGTGGCTCAGCGGGTTAAGGCCTCTGGCTTCGGCTTGGGTCATGATCCCAGAGTCCTGGGCTCAAGCCCTGCATCTGGCTCTCTGCTCAGCGGGGAGCCTGCTTCCTCCTCTCTTTCTCTGCCTGCCTCTCTGCCTACTTGTGATCTCTGTCAAATAAAAAAATTAAAAAAAAAAAAAAAGGAAAACCAGAAAGGAAGGATCTGTTGTCAAATTGTGTTGCTATCAGTGTCTGATTTTTGTGACTCAAGAACAGAAGTATAAGCAGTAATATTAATGGTACTGTTGCTGTTATGTTTGACTGGAGTATGAAATAAGTAGTACACTTTAAAACTTGATGCTTAAAGGATATTTGCGCTCAGATGGCAGAATATGCAGAATCTTCAGGTATTTGGTCCAGTAATGCAGCCTAGGATTCTGCCAAGAATGTTCTTTTAGGAATGAGTAAATTGTTTTTTCATGATGCAGTTTTCACTCATCTTTCTTCTCAGCTCTATACAGCTCCATCTCTTTTATGTTTCTTTTGTGTGTGTGTGTGTGTGTGTGTGTGTGTAAAATGATATATGTTTGGAAATGCATCAAATTAAGAAGGAAACTGAATTAACTTTTTTTTTTTTAAGATTTTATTTATTTATTTGACAGAGAGAAATCACAAGTAGGCAGAGAGGCAGGCAGAGAGAGAGAGAGGAGGAAGCAGGCTCCCTGCTGAGCAGAGAGCCTGATGCGGGACTCGATCCTAGGACCCTGAGATCATGACCTGAGCCGAAGGCAGCGGCTTAACCACTGAGCCACCCAGGCGCCCTGAATTAACTTTTAAAATGAATGTATGCATATGCAGGTTTCCCTCTTACCTGAAAGTAGAGCGTTACTATGAAACCTTCAGTGAGCTGAAATGGTATAGAGCAAAGAAGCAGTTACCTATTATTTATATGGAGAATATTCTGCTCATTCCCAGACCCAAGAAATAAGCTGTCCTAGGTTTTTCTGATACCCTGGGACTCATCTTGTTAATGAATGCAAGAAATAAGTTGAGATAAAGTACAGCAGCTCACAGATAAAAATTCAAACTTAGGGTGGCTTGATGCTGAGGGTAGTTCAAGGGAAGGAACTTGGTGGTTCCACTCTGGCTGCTCAGGGTGCACACTCCCTCTGTACCAGCTTGCTGTGAAACAGATGCTGACTGCTGTTTCACTTTTTGCTGTTTTTCATAAAAGCAAGATGGTGTAATGCAAGCTTCTGAAAAGTGGGAGATACCTGTATTTTAGTCCAGGGGAAAACAGGTATCTTCAGAAGCCCATGGAGATAAGAATGACTTCAGAAGTTGAAATAATCGTGGTCATAGTTAAAAGATTGATACTAACTAGACAGTTCAGTAGTGAAGCATACATGTTCAGTGAAGTCTTTTTCCTTTCTAGTGAATGTTTTTTTGCTCTGTTTGCATCATTGTTTATATTAAATCTAGAAAACAATTTTATTTTGATATAATGCAAATAGTTTTGTCTCTTCTGTCTTTTGTCCATTTATGAATTTTAAAAAATTAAAAGTTGCAACCATTCTTGAAGTTAACCATTGAGTCTTTTCTTTTTAAAACACCACATTACATGAGGAACATTTTTACTTCCAGAGAAATGCGTAATGTACAAAAATAATTTTAGACATGAATTTGCATGCTTGTCAGATAGTACCAAAGAGTAACTAACCCTTTAAAGATTGTATCTTGATAGGATGGAAGGGGTTGTTAAATATATTTTGAATTCACAAGTTTATTCCTCTCATCAGTTCTCCAATTGTTCATCACATTTTAAGGCCTATTCTGGAAGCACTTGAATATAACAACAAAAATGTGACTTTGGATCAGGCAGACCTGGGGACGAATTTTATTTTCACACTTTACCAGCTGTGAGATGTAGAGAGAACTAATTTTAGTTCATTGTTATATGAAATAGTATTAGTAGTAAATACTGTTTAGGAGGGTTGTGAGAATTGACTAAGAAACAAAGACCTTCATCTTTGCTTAATAAATAATAGATCCCTTGAAAAAAATCTTGAAGCTGAGTCACAGAATTTGTTTTTTAGATGTAATCTTAAAATTATAACATAGTTTCTTTTAAATATTTTTGTAATAAAGAATGATGACTCTACACTCTGGAATTTAAATTGCATTGTATTTGGTCTGTTCAGAACTTTTATATATTTACAGCTTCTTTGTGTAATGGTGTGGGTGATGGCAATTTACACATTACCACATTTATTGCTACATTCTGTAGGATAGGGTGGCAAAAATACTCGTTTGTATGCTTTTTGCCAACAGCACTACCAAATACTTTGTCTTAGAAAAAATAGACCGATCTTAGGCAGTGTGTGCAGTAGGAAAAACCTTGGGGGAGGAGCACTGGTTCTAGTACACGTATGACTCTATCTGTGTGGTTTGAGTAAACATACTTAATCGCTGCATCTTGGTTTCCATATCTGTAAAATAAGAAGGTTTTAGAGAGCCTTCTAATTAACGATATTTTGAGAAAAACTGTTGTGTTGATTTTTATTGTTGAATAGACTCCTGCATTTCAGACAGAAAAGGTGACATGATATTCGGAAATACTGTATATATTGGGGTACGAGAACTAAAATAATGTATTCAAAGATGGTTTCCTTACAAAATGTTCGTGATAATAAGGGTCATTTATTTATCTTTAGGACAAAGCAGGATATGTAAAGAATGGGCAGTAGCTCCCTAAACTCATGTAAAAATATGTTAACTCATTTTTCTCATGAAGAAGATGTAGCTGTGGTGGGAGAAAGTTTGCCTCATTCAGCTAATGATAATTGTATCTGTATGTTTCATATTATGTAAATGTGGTTTCTCCTCCCACCCCATACTTTTTCCATGGTGGCTGCACCAGTTTACATTTCCACCAATGGTGCACAGGAGTTTCCTTTTCTCCCCATCCTTGCCAATACTTTCTACATTTCTAGTTGGTAATAGCTATTCTAATGGGTATGAAGTGATAGCTGATTGGGGATTTGCATTTCCCTGATGATTAATGATGTAGAACATCTTTTCATATAATGGTTAGCCATCTATATATCTTCTTTGGAAGAATGTCTCTCCAGATTTTCTGCCCGTTTTCTAATTGGATTATTTGGGGGGATTTTTTGCTTTTGTGAGTTCTTTATGAATTTTGGATATTAGCCCGTTTTCAGACACGTATTTGCAAATATTTTCTCCCATTCAGTAAGTTGTCTTTTCGCTTTGTTGATGGTATCCTTTGCTGTGCAGAGGCATTTTAGTTTGATGTAGTCCAACTTGTTTATTTTTGCTTTTGTTGTTTTGCTCTTGGTGTCTGGTTAAAAAAAAAATGATTACCAAGTCTGATGTCAAGGAGCTTATTGCCTGTGTTTACTTCTAGGAGTTTTGTGGTTCAGATCTGATATATGGATCTTTAATCCATTTTGAGTTAATTTTTGTGTATGGTGTAGGATGGTGTCAAGTTTGATTTTTTGCATGAGGCCATCCAGTTTTTCTAATAATTACTGATGAGACTGTCCTCTCCCTGTTGTATGTTCTTGGCTCCTTGTCACAAATTAACTGATTGTATATGCATAGGTTTATTTCTGGGCTCTCCTGTTCCTCTGATCTGTGTCTGTTTTTATGCCAATACAGTACTGTCTTAATCACTAAAAGCTTTGTAGTATAGTTTGAAATCAAGGAGCATGATGTCTCCAGCTGTATTCTTTCTCAGGATTGCTTTGGCTCTTAAGGGTTTTTTATACTTCCATACACATTTAAGGATTAGTCTGTTGCTGTGAAAAATGCTATTGGAATTTTGGTAAGGATTGCATTGAATCTGTATGTTCTCTGTATTGACTAGGGCATTGTGGACATTTTAACAATAGTAATTTTTCCAGTTAGGAGAATGGACTAGATTTCTGTTTGTGTCTTGCTTCAGTTTCCTTCATTAATGTCTTGTTTTTAGGATATAGGTATTTCATCCTTTTGGTTAAATTTATTCTTAAGTATTTTATTCTTTTTGGTACAGTTGGAAATGGGATTGTTTTCATTTCTTTTTGGTAGTTCTTTTTTTTTTATTCAAATGCAACAGATTTTTGTGTATTTGTATCCTGCAACCTTACCAAATTCATTTATTCAGATAGTTTTTTTATGGAATATTCAGGGTTCTGTCTGTGTAACATCGTGTCATCTGCAAATAGTGATAGTTTTATTTTTCCTTTCCAATTGACCCTTTATTTTTTTTGCTTAATTGTTCTGACTAGGATTTCTAATACTGTGTTGAATAAAAGTGAGAACAGTGACTGGGTATCTTTGTCTTGTTCCTGGTCTTAGAAAAAAAAGCTTTCAGCTTTTCATCATTGAGTATGAAATTAGTAGGTGGCTTGTCATATATAGCTTCTGTTATGGTGAGGCATGTTCCCTCTAAGCCTGCTTTGTTGAGAGTTTTTATCATAAATGGGTGTTGAATTTTGTCAAATGTTTCCCCTGCATCTGTAGAGATGATCATATGGTTTTTATCCTTCATTTTGTTAACTGTTGTAGTATGTCACATTGACTGATTTTATAGATGTTGAGCTGTCCTTGCAAAACTGAAGTAAGTCACATTTGATCATGGTGAATGATTCAGTGTATTATTGGATTGGGTTTGCTATTATTTTTTTAAGGATTTTTTCATCTATGTGCGTCAGGGTGATTAGCTTGTAGTTTTCTTTCCTTGTGGATCCTTGCTTGGCTTTGGTTATTAGGGTAGTGCTGGTATCCTAAAATGAGTTTAGAAGGGTTCCCTCCTTTTCTGTCTTTGGAGGAGATTGAGAAAGATTGGTAGTAATTGTTTTTTGCATGTTTGGTAGAATTCACCAGTGAAACTCTGTAGTCTTGGACTTTGTTCATTGGGAGGTTATTGATTACTGATTAGGTTTCCCTACTAGTAATCAGTCTGTTCATATATATTTTTTATTTCATCACGATTCAGTTTGGGTAGGTTTTGTTTATAGAAATTTACCCATTTCTTCTAGGCGCTCTAGTTTGCTGGCGCATAATTGTTTACAGCCTTCTCTTACTCTTTGTGTTTCTGTGGTATCAGTTATAACATCTCTTTCATCTCTCTCTTTCTGATTTTATTTGAGTTCTCTCTTTTTCTTGGTGAGTCTAGCTAGCTGAGGGTTTGTCAGTTTTGCTTATCTTTTCAAAGAACCAGCTCTTCATTGCATTGGTTTTTGTTTTCCTTCTGGTGTCTTTTTAGTCTCTATCAGCTCCAATCTCTGTTAATTCCTTCCTTCTACTAACTGTGGGTTTTGTTCTCTTTATCTTCTTTTGAGTGTACAGTAGGTTGTTTTCTTGTTTCTTGAAGTAGGCATTTGTCACTGTGAACTTCCCTCTTAAAATTTCTTTTACTGCATCCCATAAATTTTGGTTTATTACATTTTCATTTCTTCTTTCTCAAGGTATTTTTTAATTTCTTTTTTTAAAAAACAATTTATTTATTTGAGAGAGAGAGAGAGAGAGAAAGCATGTGCACATGTGCATACTAAAAGGGAGAGGGGCAGAGGGAAAGGAGAAGCAGACTCCTAACTGAGCAGGGAGCCCAGGGTGGGGCTGGACTCTGGGATCGTGACCTGAGCTGAAGGCAGATGCTTAACTGACTGAGCCACCCAGGTGCCCCAATTCCTCTTGATTTTCTTCTTTGACCTATTTGTTGTTCAGTAGCATATGGTTTAATTTCCACATTTTTGTGAATTTTCCAGTTTTCTTGTGTAATTAGTTCCTGATATACCATGTGGTTGGAAATGTTGCTTGATATGATTTCAGTGCTCTTAAATTTGTTAGGAATTGTTTTGTGGTTTATGTTGGGAAATGATGTGTTATGTAATCTATCTTGGATCTGTTTGTACTTGAAAAGAATGTATATTTTGTTGGGGTGCCTGGGTGACTCAGTGGGTTAAGCCTCTGCCTTTGACTCAGGTCATGTTCTCAGGGTCCTGGGATTGAGCCCCGCATCGGTCTCTCTGCTCAGCATGGGACCTGCTTCTCCCCCCTACTTGCCTGCTTCTCTGCCTACTTGTGATATCTCTTCCTCTCTCTGTCAAATAAATAAATAAAAATATTTAATAAAAAAATGTATATTTTGTTGCTTTTGGATGGTATGTTCTTTAAAAATCTGTTAAGCCCATCTGGTCTAATGTTTGTTTTCAGACTATTGATTTTGTGTGAATGATCTGTCATCCATTGATATAAGTAGGTTATTAAAGTCCCCTGTCATTGTGTTGCTGTTTATTTTTCCATTTAAGTGTGTTAGTATTTGCTTTATATATTTAGGTGCTCCTATGTTGAGCTCATCAATTTTTTTTAAAAGATTTTACTTAGAGAGAGGGTTTGTGCATGAGTTGGGGGAGGGGGAAGAGGGAGGGTGAGAATCACATACTACGCTGCGTGAGGAGCTGCATGTGGGGCTTAATCTCAGGACCCTGAGATTATGACTTTAGCTGAAACCGAGAGAGAGGGACACTAAACTGACTGAAGCAGCCACGCAGTCAAAGTCCATAAATATTTAAAATGTTTATCTTCCTATTGGATTGAACCTTTTATCATTCTGTAGCATTCTTCTTTGTCTCTTAGCACAGTCTTTGTTTTAAAGTGCTTTGTCTGATATAAGTATAGCTACTCCGCTTTTTTTGGTTTCCATTTGCATAGAGTATCTTGTTCCATCTCTTCGTTTTCTCTCTCTCTGTGTGTGTGTCTGAAGTAAATCTCTTGTCCATAGTTTAGAGATGGGTCTCCTCCCCCATTCAGCCACTCTTTGTCTTTTGATAGGAGAATTTAGTCCATTTATATTTAAAGTAGTTACCAATAGGTTATGTGCTTGTTAACATTTTGTTAGTCATTTTCTGGCTATTTTTGTAGTTCTTCTCTGTTCCTTTTTTCTTCTCTGGCTCTCTTGTGGTTTCATGTCTTTAGGGATATGCTTATATTCATTTCTCTTTATATCTTGTGCATTTACTATAAGATTTTGCTTTGAAGTTACCATGAGGCTTGCATATAATAACTTACAAGTCTATTTTAAATTGATAGCTTAAGTTTGATCTCATTTTATTTTATTTTATTTTTAAAGATTTTATTTATCAGAGAGAGAGAGGGAGAGAGAGTGAGCACAGGCAGACAGAATGGCAGGCAGAGGGAGAAGCAGGCTCCCTGCCGAGCAAGGAGCCTGATGTGGGACTCGATCCCAGGACGCTGGGATCACGACCTGAGCCAAAGGCAGCTGCTTAACCAACTGAACCACCCAGGCATCCCTTGATCTCATTTTAAAGCTCAGTATTTCTGTTCCTCTCGAACATTTTTTTTAAAAGGTTTTATTTGCTTGTTTGAGTGAGGGCATACACAACTAGGGGGGGGAAGAGAAGACGGAGAGGGCCGAGACTTCTTGTTGAGCTCAGAGCCTGATAGTGGACTCGATCTCACAACCCTGAGATCATGACCTGAGCCAAAATCAAGAGTCAGGACACTCAACCTACTGAGCCACCCAGGTTCCCCCAACATTTTACTTTTGATGTCACATTTTACATCTTTTTTTTTTCCTTGTTTATCTTTTAATTATTGCAGTAGTAGTTCTTTTCACAGGTTCTGCCTTTTAATCTTTGTATTAGCTTTAAAAGTGATTAGTCCATTGCATTTATTATATATTTGCCTTTCCAGTGAGATTTATCCTTTCATATGTGTTCTTGTTATTCATTAGCACCTGTTCTTTTCAGTTTAAAGAAATTCCTTTAGCAATTCCTATAAGGCCAGGTGAGTGGTAAACTCCATTAGCTTTGGCTTGTCTGAAAAACTCTTAATCTCTCCTTTACTTCTGAACAATAACTTTGCTGGGTAGAGTATTCTTGGTTCAGAGTTTTTTCTTTCAGCACTTTTAATACATCATTCTTCTAGTCTGTAAAGTTTCTGCTGAGAAATCTGCTGGGAGTTGCCTGTATGTTTTTTGCTGCTTGTAATAGTTTCTCTTTTTTGCTTTAACTTTTGACATTTCAATTGTAATAGGTCTTGGTGTGGGTCTCTTTCAGTTTCTCTCATTTGGAATTCCCTGAGTTTCCTGGATGTGGATGTTAATTTCCTTCCCCAGGTTAGGGAAGTTTATTTACAGCCATGATTTCATTAACTAAAATTTCTGCCCCTTTGTTTCTTCTTCTGGGAGCTCTGTGATGTGAATGTTAGTTCATTTGATTTTTATTCCATTAGTCACTTGTGCCATTTACTTTTTGCTTTTTTTATTTTTTTCCCCCTTTTTGCTGCTCTGGTTGGTGAGTTACACTGCTTTGTCTTCAGATTGAGTTTTCCATACCTTTGCTTCATTTAGTTTGCTGTTGAGTCCTTCTGGTATATTTTTTACTTCAACTATTTGTATTCTTAAGCTCTGTAATTTCTATTTTCTTCTTTTCATTTATGTTCTCACTGTGTTCTTTCTTCTCCCCAGTTCAGTGTCTATGACTATTACTTTGAAATCTCTATCACATAAATATTACTTATCTCTGTTTAAGCTTTTTTCTGAGGTTTTACCTGTTGTTTTGTTTGGAACATGTTCCTCTTTGTCTTCATTTTGCTTGACTCTGTTTTTGTTTTTTTGTTTTAAGATTTTATTTATTTGAGAGAAAGTGAGTGAGAGTATAAGCAGGAGGCGGGTACAGAGGGAGAAAGACTCCCCGCTGAGTAGGGAGCCCAGTGTGGGACTTGATCCCAGAATCTTGGGATCATGACCTGACCCAAAGGTAGATGCTGAGCCACCCCGACACCCCTCTATGTGGTTTTTATACATTACATGAAAAATCCACATCTAGTTTTGAAGGAGCCTCATGTAGGAGATGAACCCTGTTGTACAATCCTGTCTCAGCTCTTGGTTGTCTTCCAAATCTTTGTGCTTATCCAAGCAGCCAGTCATGTTTTTCTTCCATTTCCAACAGTTTAAAAGTATGTTTGGATAGTAAATTGAAAATTTGGAGTCCTACTCCAGATCTGCTGATTCCAAATCTTAGGGATGGCATGGGAATCCTATTTCTAACATGTCTCAGGTGATTCTTGGACACATTGAAGTTTGAAAATGACAGACATAAAAGATAAGGTTGCTTTAACCATTATGTAAGACACTCCAAGATATCTGATCCAGCCTACTACTTTAGTTTCAACTTCTATATCCTGCCCTTTCTCCACCTTAATACCTCAAGTCCTCTTACCACAAAATACAAGTCCCTTTTTCTAGTGTGCAAGTATTACTATACTTCTTTATTTCCTTCCCTTTCTTTCTCCAATCATACCTCTTCTAGTTTGAGAGACCCTTGAATTCAGCGACCATGTTACGTTTTTCTTTATATTTTGAGTACTAGACAGAGTGACTGGCACAAAGTGGATGCCCAGTAAAGATTTGTGGAAAGGTAGAAAACAGAAAGAAGGAAGCACTTTTTTAACCTACTACTTGTGTAATGTCTGCTAATATTTCATTGGCTAAAGCAGGTTACACAACTGAGCCCAAGTCATGGTGGGGAGGGTATTACAAACTTAACCTGACAAAAGGACTACATATAGAGGGATGAAGAATTGGGGCCCAAATAGAAAGCATCAATTTTCACGTGAATATTTGTGGTAATAGGTATTTGTCAAGCACACAGTATGTGCCCAACAGCTGTTTTTCTTGCTTAATATATACAGTTAACCTGCAAAGAGCGTGGTATACTTTTTTGGGGTACTATGAAGAAATAATTAGATTAATGACAGGGCACCTGGGTGGCTCAGTTGGTTAAGCATTGGCTTTTGGTTTAGGTCATGATCCCAGGGGCTGGGATTAGGCCCTGCCTCAAGCTCCCTGCTCTGCAGGGAGCCTGCTTCTTTCTCTCCTTTTGTCATTCTCCCTGCTTGTGCTCCTTGGTTCTCTGTATCCTTCTGTCAAATAAATAAAATCATAAAAAAAGGTTTAATGATTAAATAATTAACAAATGTGATGGAACTGGTGGTTTGAATTTGGGATTGTCTGATTTCAGAGTCTGTATGCTTTCACATAGTTATAAACATGTAAGTTATGTTTTTAATTCCGCCCCCCGCATAAGTTTTTTCTCCCTTATTTTTGAGAAGTAGATATTTCGGACACAGTATGGTGTACCCTTAATGGCTTTAACACAGTGATTTTTTGAAGGAGATTGGGTGGGAGAATTTGCCCCTTTGAGAACCACTGTATTTATTATATGAGATATAAAGAACTAGTTTTCTGTGTTTGTGAGTTGTGTTGAGTCGCTAGTGATACCCAGCCTTTAATAGAGGAAACATATTTTTAAATTTTGTCTTATTTCAAAATGTAATTTTTTTTCTTTTTGCTAAGAATGTGTGTTTTTGAAATTTCTGAAATTATCAGCAAAAGTGATAGGAAAGGGCTGGAAATTTCCCAGAGATAAATGTGTAAAATTTGGAGGTGGGCTCTAGGTGAAGAGAGTGTTTAGATTATATAAGAATATAAGGTGTTGATGATTTTTCCAGTAACCTGGGAACAAATATTAACATAATAATGTGTGTGTGTGACACAGTTTGCTTGAGATAGAAGCAAAGAAAACATGGACAGTGATAGCCATATTAAAGGACAAGACTGTCACAGATGTTGTCTAAGCAGTGATATGGAGAGAGAAAGCGATACTTCAGTATGACTTTGTCATCACATTGATCTATGACTGACATGAGCTTTAGGGATGGTGGTGATGTGCAGTGGCATTAAGGAGGAAAAGATTTTACTCATCTTTTTGTTTGTTTGTTTGTTTTTTAGATATTGGTACTTGGGTTTTTATAATTCTGGGAGGTTTTTTTTAAAGTTTTGCTTTGTTTTAAATTAGTTTAACAGATAGAGACATCGGGAGAGGGAACACAAGCAAGGGGAGTGGTAGAAGGAGACCAAACTCCCTGCTGAGCTTGGAATCTGATGCTTTGACCCCAGCCAAAGGCAGCCGCTTAACGTTGGAGCCACCCAGGTGCCCCATGAGAGTTCTTTATATTGTCCAGGTTTTGCTATAAGGAGCTCACATATCCATACTTTATTTAACAAGCATGATAAATTTGTTTGTAACTTTTAAATTCTAAAACTCTTCTTGGGAGATGCCCTGGTGGGTAGGGAATGGAAATGTATACAAACTATTTTTTTCTATTGGCTCTTCCTGTCTCTTTGCAGTTAGAGAAAATAACCTGAATAAAAAATGAAGCCCTTTTTTCAATCCTATGGTATTTTGCTGTGTTCTATATCTGTCAGGACTCTTTCTATTGGAAGTTCAGAAAACCAGTTCTAATTAATTAATTAATAAGTCAGAAGGTCATTTTGTAGGTTTATGAACTGGGAAGTTCACAGGATAAAGCTGTAGGTAGGATTTTAATGTAACTGGAATCAAAGGTTTGATGTCATTAGGAATGTATCCTTATCTCCCTTTCTGAGCATTCCTTTTCTGATTTTTTTTTTTTAAGATTTTATTTATTTGCCAGAGATAGAGTACACACAAGCAGGCAGAGAGGCAGGCAGAGGCAGTGAGAGAAGCAGGCTCCCTGCCGAGCAAAGAGCCCGATGCAGGACTCGATCCCAGGACCTTGGGATCATGACCTGAGCCGAAGGCAGCGGCTTAACCAACTGAGCCACCCAGGCGTCCCTCCTTTTCAGATTTTGTGTGAAAGAGAGCAAGTGCAAGCAGAGCACAATAGCAGGGGGTGGGAGAAGCATACACCCACTGAGCAGGGAGCCTGATGTGGGGCTCCATCCCAGGATGCTAGGATCATGACCTGAATGGAAGGTAGTGGCTTAGCCCACTGAGCTACCCAGATGCTCTCTAAACATCCTTTTTCAGTTTTGGTTTCCTTCATCAGGTATGATGGTAAAGATGATCAGTAGCAGCTCTCTAAACTTAAGTAATTCTTAAGAGTCCACCTGTGTTTCCCTGTATAGTACCAGTCAAATTGGTGGATGGAAGGCCAGGCCTGGGTTGTGTGGTCCATCCCTGAACTAGTCACTGTAAGGCTAGAGGAGTGTGATCCTCTGACCTGACCAAGGACACGTGCCTGGTTTTGGGGAGAGGCTTAAGGTCAGCCTTTTCTTGAGGCTTAAGGGAGGAACATATTGATTCTTCAAAAAAAAAAAAAAAAAAAAAATCAGATGCTATTCCTTAAGAAAGAAACATGGGTTCAGGTTAGGCAAAATCTATAAATATTCCATGTATGAATCTAAATCTGCTTTTGAAGTTGATTGATAAGGACTGTGTTGAGTTGAATTGTGTTCTCTGCAAAAAGATGTTGAAGTCCTAACTTGCAGTATCTTTGAATATGACTTTACTTGGAAATAGGGTCTTTATAGTTGGGTTCAAGTTAAGATGAGATCATACTAGATTAGAGTGGGACCTAATCCAATAACTGGTGTTTTTTATAGAAAGGGGAAATTTGGACATAGGTCCAAATGGGAGGAATGCCAAGGATTGCTCACAACCACCAGAAGGTACAAAGAGGCAAAGAAGGAGTCTTCTCTAGAAGAAGGAGAGAGAATAGCCCTGCCAACACCTTGATTTCTGCCTCGTCAGTCTCCAAAACTGCAAGAGAATATATTTCTGTTGTAAGCCATCTAGTTTGTGGCAGTATGTGGTAAAATTCAGCAGCTCTAGAAAACTAATATAGACCATATTTGGTACTTACAAAAATTTTTTTATTAATCCCATCTTTTTGTTTTGTTTTGTTTATATAAGTAATCTCCGTACCCAACATGGGGCTTGAACTCATGACCCCAGGACTGAGTTGAATGCTCTCCTGATTGAGCCAGCCAGATGCTTCTCAGTTCATCTTTTTTTTTTTTTTTAAGATTTTATTTGTTTATTTGACAGACAGAGATTACAAGTAGACAGAGAGGCAGGCAGAGAGAGAGGAGGAAGCAGGCTCCCTGCTGAGCAGAGAGCCCGATGCGGGACTCGATCCCAGGACTCTGGGATCATGACCTGAGCCGAAGGCAGCGGCTTAACCCACTGAGCCACCCAGGCGCCCCTTCTCAGTTCATCTTAAAATAAAATGCTGGCCATAAGTTTTTCCTGTGAATACCCTTTACATTTTAAAAATGGCTTTTATGGGGATTTGGGATGCCTTTGGAATGTATAGGTTTGGCATTTGAAAATATATTTTGTTAGAATTTTATTGTGTCCATAATGATGTGAGATGGTACTTTGTGATTGATTTTTTGACCTCTACATTTTATAGTCTGTAGTTGTGGTTTAGCTGAAGCCGTTGTCCTTATGATGTACAGCTATATTTCTCAACGTGTTTGACTCCCATATAGCACAGTGCCATGTGAGAATCAGGAGTGGTAATAATTAAAGAGAAACACACAGAGTAAATACGTTCTAGTAGCTTGAATATGGAAGAAAGAATATGTCTGAAGGCAACCGGTTATCAAGGTGGGAATTGTTAGTATTTTAGTGATACTAAAAAAAACTTAAGAGTAGTTTGAACAGTATTTCTGGGCCCTTTCTTGTTCATTTTCTGCAAACTGGGAGAGTCAGATAATACCTCCAAAGTTTGGTTAAACTTTTCTTCACTTATTGTTCCTATCTTTAGCTAATATCTTTTGCATGTAATACAGTTATTATTTTTTAAAATATTTTATTTATTTATTTGCCAGAGAGAGAGCAAGAGAGGGCAGGAATATAAACAGGGGCAGCAGCAGGCAGAGAGAGAAGCAGGCTCCCCGCTGAGCAAGGAGCCCAAGGTGGGACTCAATTCCAGGACCCTGGGATCATGACCTGAGCTGAAGGCAGATGCTTAACTGAGCCACCCAGGCATCCCAGATTTTTAAAAATAAATTATCAATCTCTATTTATTTACTCAAAATAAGCTATACACCACTTAATGTGGGTCTTAAACTTATGAACCCCCCCCCGATGAAGCGTAGCATGCTATACCGACTCAGCCAGCTGAGCACCCCATAATTTTCATTATAAATATTTTTGACAGAGATACCTTATATTAAGTTTAGTAATATTTTCTCAATTCAGAACTCACATACTAAGTATGTAATGACAAGTATTGCCCTGCCATGTTCCATCTACTATAGTTTTACTTTCTCTAACCATTTTTATTATATATTCTTTCAGCATTTCTTTATGAAAGTAAAAGCAGATGTTAATTTTTTTTTTACTTTTTTGTTTTCTTACATACAACAGTATATAGAAAATACTTTGTACTTTGCTTTTTTTCACTTTATATGTTTTAGTTACCTTTCTGTGGCAGTATGTAGAGAGCATTCTCATTCCTTTTCACAGTTGCATTGTATTCCATTGTGCGGATATGCCGAAATATATTTAACTTGATGGTTACTGAACATCGGAGTTTTCACTTGTTGCTAACCATCCTTCAGTGAAAAATATATTTTTTAAAGATTTTATTTATTTATTTGACAGGGAGAGAGATCCCAAGTAGGTGGAGAGGCAGGCTAGGGGCAGCGGAGGAGGGGAGCAGGCCCACTGCTGAGGAGAGAGGCCGATGCTGGACTCAATCCCAGGATCTTGAGGTGATGATCTGAGCAGAAGGCAGAGGCTTAACCCACTGAGCCACCCAGGTGCCCCTTCAGTGAATAATATTGTACATAAGTTTTTTGTATGTGTGCTGATATCTGTAGGATACATTCCCAGAAATGGTACTGCTGAGTTAAGGGGTAAAATATATTTGTAATTTTTCTAGATATTGCCAAATTGCCCTCTACCTGGGTGATAGAACTTTGTAGTTCCTCTATTATTGTAGGAGAGTACCCAATAGGAAAATATTTATATTCCCACAGCCTTACTAATGTAGTAGTGTATCTGATTTGTGGATTTTTGCAAATTTGATAGGTCAAAAATACTCTCAGTATTGTTTCCATTAACATTTCCTTTATGACTGAGGTTGAGCCTCTTATTTTTAAGGAAATTTTCATTTACATTTGATCTTGAACTGATTTCTTGCAGTGATGATTATGACATTGCCAGTGGTGAAAGTAATAATAATGTTTTAATAGGGGAGGAAAGGGAGGAGATGGTTGTTCTTAGAAGAAAGATTTCTGGGTCCTTTTTCTCCTCCAAACTCGGGAATTTTCACGAATTCAGAATTGGTTCTTAGAGAATTGATTCTGAAAGTTCAGTTGCTTTGTTATTGCTTTAGGAGGCCTGCAGTGTGTAATTGGCACAGCATGGCCATCCGGGTTTTTCTGAGTGTGCCTTCTCCACCCTTTCAAGAAAGTGTAGATTGATGTTACACAGTTTCTTTAAACTGCTTCAAAGGATTGTTGAAAAATACTCAAATTTTGCTGGAAGACCTTCTTTTGTATTTCCTGTGGACATTTGCTAAAGTATAGTTCTTATCTAGTTGACGTAGTAGATTTCTATAAATGTTTTTGCTTTTATTTAAAGTATCTATAAAATGTTATTTGCTGCCCTTCATGATGCTGTTTTCATCTCCAGCTTGCCTATTGTTTATTTTTATTTTTATTTATTTTTTTTTTCTCTCGGCATTTCATTCTTTCTTTGTTGATATTTTGTTTACTTGAATGTTGGAAGAACTGTTCTGAGCTTTTGGGTGGTAATGTCACTTTGCATTCTGAACTGAAACCCCTGTCCATAAAAGTTAGGGTTGTTTCTACAGCTATTAATACCATTAGATATGGTCTTGACAGTAGTTTATGAAAATTGTTTAATGTCTAAAAGTTTAGCATCTTGGAAAATACAGGAGAAACATAGTAAAATACACAACAGAAATTGAAGATGAGAATACATGTGCTCAGTTAAGGGATCAACAGGTGAGATAAGCATAGAAACCAATGACTCAATGGAAAACGTATACTCTGAGAGCCAAGATGAGAAGGAAGTAGATATTCAGTGACTCACAGGTATTGATCCAAAATAAATATCTCTGTCAAATAAATGTATATTGACTTATAATGGATTTCTCAGGCAAGGATATCTTTGCTTTGGGGACAATCTCTGTTTAGGTGGTTTGGTTGAATTGTGTTTTTAACTTATTCTAGTAGACTGTTCCTGTTGCGTGTGGCACTTAGACTCTAATGGGAGAAAAGGGACATTAATCATATGGAGAACCTCTAACTACACAAGATAAGAGCTCTGAAAGGAGTGTGTGTGTGTGTGTGTGTGTGTGTGTGTAATTGTGTTTCTAGAGGTGGGCAGAGAATTTCTAAGAAAATTTTCATTTGAGAGGTGAAAGTGAATATGAGTTAACTGGGGAAGGAAGAGAAAGGTGGTAGGTAGAGAGGATTCTTCTAGACAGGGTATCAGAATATGTTTTCAGAAAACAGAAAAAGAAAAAGTAGACCTTGGTTTTCCTCTTAGGATCTGGTGTATGTAAATACATTTCTTTCTTGCCACTTGGTGGCACTTAAACATGATTTAACAAGGCTTAGTTTTGGCTCTGGAATATTCTGCGAGTATTTTTTAAAAGTTAAGGAAACTGCTATGTGAAAATTAGAGGGGTGTGGAGCACCAGATGAAGTTACTATTAAAATTTATGGGAAGAAAAGTGTACTGAAGCTCTGTATATTTCCATAATTGGACATCTGTACAATCCACTCCTACTGGGGAAGGGTGAAGACATTATTTGTCATATACTCTTAGTTTTTTAGCCTCTTTTCTTTCCAAGTTCAAATAGGAGTGATTTTTTTTTTTTTTTTTTGCTAATTGAGATATAATTAAAATTTAGAAGTCTTTACACCCCTGGATCGCCATCCAAAACGAGGTATAGGACATTTCCAGCCTCATAGAAGGTTTACTTCTTTTCTGTTCCAGCCAGTTGCTCATTACTGCAGTAACTGTTTCTGTCACCATAAGTTTGTTTTGCCAGCGTCTGCATTTCTTATTAAAGGAATCATACAGTATGTACTGTTTTGTGTCTGGCTTCCTTTGCTTCCACATAGTGTTTGTGTGTGTTATGTTATTAGTAGTTCATTCTTTTTTAAGTAGATTTACTGAAATAATATAGCAAACAGTATGCCCATTTAAAGTATAAAAGTCAGTGATTTTTACTATAATCAGAGTTGTGCAGCCATTAATATAATCAGATTTTAGACCATTTTCTTCACCCCAGTGGGTATCATTATATTCCATTTACAGATGAGAACCCATACCAGTTAGCAGTCACTCCTTGTCTTGTCCCCCTCTCTTTCCATTCCCCGACAGTGGACAATGACAAATTTGTTTCGTTTGTAGAGATCTGCCTATTTTGGACATAAGTTCATTCTTTTTTATTGTTGAATAGCATTCCATTGTGTGGAAACACTACAGTTTGTTTTATCTGTTCATTGCTGATGGACATTTGAGTTGTTCCCAGTTTATGGTTATAAATATGGCTACTCCATAAAAATTTTTATATAAGTCTGTTTTCATTTCCCTTGGGTGAATACCTAGGAATGGAGTTACCAGGTTACAGGGTAGAGATGTACATTCACACAACATAAGAAACTGCCAAACAACTCTCCAAAGAGGTGTTATCTCCACTTTACATTACTCTCTAACAGTGTATGGAGGGATCACTTATTCTGCATCTTCACAAATATTTGGTGTTTGTCACTCTTTGCGATTTTGACTATTCTAGCATTTGTGAAGTGGTATTTCATTGTTTCGTTGTGGTATTTTAATTTCCCTGAGGACTAAAGATTACTTTTCATATGCTATCGGGCTTTCATATATGTTCTGTTTTGAGGGATCTAAGTCTTTTGCCCATTTAAAAAAAACTGAGTTAATCTTTTTGTTGATTTGTGAGAATTTTTTGTATAAGTAATGTATAACTATATAATTGATATTTGTTCTTCAATAAGTGTAAAGATAGAAATATCTATTTAGGATTTATTGTAACATGGGGTTTTTTAGACTCAGATTTTTCTAAAGAATCAGTAGAAAAAGGTCACTTTATTTAGACTTTTTCTAAGTAGACTTTCTTTACAGTGGTTTTCTCACTGAACCATGAAATGATTCCTTGTAGGTGGGGAAGAACAACAGCTTTAAAAATAACCAATTCGGTAACTTCAGTCACAGTACCTGCACTCCATAGAGTTCAGAGTGGAACCATGGTCTTCAATTCACCTCCATAGGAGGTTTTGTCACTTTTGGTGGAGTCCCCAGTGGACCCAAGTAGTCCATGCCACATAAAAGCAATCCTTCTGACCTCTAAAACACCTAAAATGAGAACTGCCAGTAAATTGGCTCTATAGTTTGCCCTCCAGAAGTTGTCCCACATTCTGTGTAGCTAACTCACATCCCACGTCTGTTAATCCACATAGCTGGGATTAGATGTGAACTCTGTTGTTAGAGCACATGTGGCTCACACCATTATTGTAGCGTCAGTAAAAAGTATTGATGAGCCTGCAGACATTTTAGAGATGCTGTGCCAGTATATCAGCAGAAGCGACAGCCGTAATTTAGCTTTTGGTGTTACATCATGGAGTCTTTGGAAACCCAGACTTCTGAGAGACTTTCATGAGCTTTCATCAGTCCTTCTTGCTTGTGGAAAAGAGAACATGGGGCATTTTATGATTCTGAAATGATTTTGTTGAAAATGATTTTGCTTAACTAGATATGTCTTTACCGAAATGGAACGCATTACAAGCAGTCCAAGAATATACTATTACATGTTTATATCTTTATACATGCTATTAGATACCTGATAACTTTTAGTAAAAGTCAGTGTGCTGACTTTTTAGGTCTTGCAAGAGGTTTGCAGATTTCCCTCTCTTTATAGAGATTTTTTGTGTTTTGTTTTTTCTTTAATGGGGGGAGGGATATAGGGAGGGAGAGAATTTTAAGCAGGCTCCATGCCCAGCACATAGCCTGATGTGGGGCTTAATCCAACAACCCTGAGATCATCACCTGAGTTGAAATCCAGAGTCAGACGCTTAACCAACTGAGCCACCCAGGCACCCCTGAAAGTTTTGTTTTTTTTTTTTTTTTAATCATTTTTGCATTCAAGATTCTTTATAATTCTTGCCTGTCTGTATTTCATCCAGTCTTTGATTCACACTGTCAGTGTAATTTTTCTAACACTTGCACTCTTGTCAAAAAGAAACACTTGTCAAAAGTCTTTGATTGCTCCCATTGTCTTCAGGATAAAATTTAAACTTTAGCTGGCTTTCCAGGAGCATCTTAGCCTGTATCTTAACGATTTTATCTGATTTATCTGCATTTCCCAATAATCAGCATAATATGAGCAAATGTTTATTTATATAGTACTTCTTACATGCCAAGCACAGGTCTAGGCAGTCATAATAAATTTCTTACAATTTTTTAAAAATTATTGTTTTTTTAGAGATGGAGAGAGTGTGGGGGTGAATGGGTAGAGGGCGAGGGAGAGAGAGAATCTCAAGCAGGCTCCACACTGGAGCCCGATGCAGGGCTCAGTCTGATAACCCTGAGATCATGACTTGAGCTGAAATCAAGAATCAGATGCTTAACCAACCGAGCCACTCAGGAGCCCATAAACTTCTTGTAATTCTGCAAATAATCATGTACCCCCACTTTCTGTACTCTTTGGGATGTCCTGTACTTGTATGACTAGACTACTGGCTCAGTCTCTTTATTTAATCCCTACTTCTTCTTTTTGAGCCCATTCAGACATCACTTCTTGGAAGCTGAATCCTGTATTCACTTTCTGTGCCCCACCCCCATTCCTCATCTCTTAAAGTTGTAGTGAGATGTCAGAGCAGTGCAAATATCATCTAGTATAAAGTACAACACAGTTTTTCTCTCTCTTCCAGCCTTTCTCCCGAAGTACGGACAGTTCAGTAGGGATAAGTTGCCCTAGTTTAAGAACAGAAAGGATTTGTGGCTGTTAATCATTACCACCACCTGCCTTTAACTCTGTATACGAAAACACATGGGTCCACAGGCAAGATGCTTAGTCTGGTAACAAAATGAGTAAGATAGTCCTTGCCTGAGAACACGCCAAATTCTAGTGGAATAGACAGTCTTAGAAGCAGCTAATTATATCTTGCTGGGTCAAAGATGTAAACACTAAAATAAATAAAAAAATAAAGAAACCATAAAAGAATTAGGAGAAGGTTAGGCTTTTTTTTTTTTTTTTTCTCCCCCCTCAATCATATTGAAGTGTAAAGTCCTTTCTGTAGGGCAGGGAGGGGTCTTGGGATCATCTGCCAGGTTCTGGCATGGAGCCTGCTGGGTAGGGAGCCTGCTTTTTCCTCTCTCTGTCCCTCTCCCTTCCTCCTATGCATGCACACTCTCAAATAAATAAAAATTTTAAAAAAAGAAAATAGGGAATTCAGAGATCAGTAAATATATGGAAATTGTCTGATCTTAATTAAAATGGAGGAATTGCAAATTTAAACTGCAGGTTAAAATCTTTGGCCTGTCAGGTTGGCTAAGATATTTGAAGTGTCATAAGTTCGTAGAGGCCGTCTAAGGTATTTCCACTGGCCTAAGATGGAAAATTTGAATATAAAAAGAATTACTCCAATATATTAAACTATATTAAAATTAAAATCTAGACATCCATAATGATACTTTATAAAACAGAGTAACTATTGATCACTTTTGGAGGTTTCAAGGTTGTCACTTCATAGTTCTGAAAACTTTTGCATGGAGAGAAGAAGCACTTACACTGCATTTCATTGTGACATGTTTTAAGGTAGCCAAGTAGTTGATGGTAGAAATCTCTCTTTCTTGAAGAATTCCAGGTAATAAGTAAAGAAAGAATGAAAATTTTAGAGAAGTCACCATTTTGTGCCCACAGCATGCTAATAGAACTAGGCATATACTTGATGTTTGCTAAAATTATTAGGTGAAAGGTGATTGTTGGCTATAATGGTGGGATCAAGTTGATACCATGAATTCACTGATCAGTGTTATTAGCATCATTAAAAATTGAAAAGGAAGGCATATAACTCCTGACTGATGAAATAGGAAGGACCTAGGTCTCTCCTGTATTCTCTAAGAAAAAATCAGATTCAATCAAGTAAAGTAATGGCAGATGGATCATATAAGGTGTATAGAATATGGTACTTTGTTTTGTGTGTGTGTGTATGCATATGTTGGGTGTGGGATATGTCTCTAATGGTCTGTTTTCCTCTGTAGCATACTTAATACTTTGAGGAAAGCTCAGCTGCATTTTGGCAGTTTAAACCTTTTCATTTTTTTTTTTTTTTAATTAAGACCTTTTTTAGAGTTTAAGGTACAGAGCAAAATTGAGGGAAAGGTAAAATTTTATAATTAAAATAAGGAATATTACAAGTGTTTGATAAAGGGTGATGGCCTGGTTTAGTTTTAACACGGTAACACACTGCTGTGTCATGAATGGATGGGGAGGGCACCTGGGTGGCTCAGTGGGTTAAACCTCTGCCTTATGCTCAGGTTATGGTCTCAGGGTCCTGGGATGGAAGCCTGCTCAGCAGGGAGCCTGCGTCCCCTCTCTCTGTGCCTGCCTCTGCCTACTTTTGTTATCTCTCTCTCTGTCAAATAAATAAATAAAATCTTAAGAAAAAAAAAAAAAAAGAATGGGTGGGGGGCAGGAGGAGCAGGAGTATTTGCACTGATGTCAAGATGGAAGCTGTTGCATTGGTCCATGCGGGAGGTGGAGAAGTGGCTGTCTTTCAGGAAGGGAGAAGTGGTTAGGAGTGTGAATATATTAGATTGATACAAAACTGGTTAGGATTGATAGATCTAGCATAATTTAATGTGGAGAGTAAGAGAAAGAAGATGAGGATTATAAAGTTTTGGGTTCAAGCAGCTTGGTGCGGAGCTGTCTTATCCAAGATAGTAGAGGCTGTGGGTAGAGCAGGATTGGAGGAGAAAATAAATAATTTCGTTTTGCATATCTTTCACATAGTAGGTACTTATTGTGAATATAGTACTGCTGAATATTAAGAACCAAGGTTAGGGACACCTGGGTGGTCAGTCGGTTGAGTGGGTGCCTTTAGCTTAGGTCATGATCCTGGGATCCTGGGGTCCTGGGATCGAGCCCCGCATTAGGCTCTCTGCTCAGTGAAGAGCCTGCTTCTCCCTCTCCCTCTGAGTGCTGCTCTCTCTGTCAAATAAATAAAAATCTTAAAAAAAAAAAACCCACAGGATATGAGACAGCAGCCATGAGAA